>NC_086316.1:23529563-24890581 GCF_963924245.1 Chroicocephalus ridibundus
GAAAACCTAACTATCAGTGATAGCACTTTTTATCCGTTGGTATACTTATTAATTGTGGTTGCAATACAGTTTATACGTTGGCCTGGTTTGATTGCTACCTTTAACTTACAATAAGGCCACAATTAGGGGTTAAATATTAAAAATATCCCTAGTTAACAGATAATGATTAAAAATCCATGTGTTTAGTCCTGCAGACACCTCTGCCTGGAAACTGT
Organism: Chroicocephalus ridibundus; assembly: GCF_963924245.1. Taxonomy (NCBI): domain Eukaryota; kingdom Metazoa; phylum Chordata; class Aves; order Charadriiformes; family Laridae; genus Chroicocephalus; species Chroicocephalus ridibundus. Next base: position 23,529,779 of record NC_086316.1, read on the forward strand.
GCTTTGCTTCACAGAGTATGTCCAAGGGTGATACTAAGTGTTACACACAGCTCCTGGTGCCATACACCTCTCATGCTTTTTTGTATTCATCATAGGAATCCATGCATGGTATTTATCTATCATATGTGAGCAACAAAATTCTATCTTGTCCACCTAGGAGTATGAGGGTCATTAGCTAAGCGGTATGAATAATTAGGTGCTTTTTCGTTCAGCAAAAATTAATAACTGACTCCTCCCACTTATTTTTTATTGCTCTTCTCCCCTGCCTTCTCGCTGTTCTTGCCCCCTAATATGTTTGCTTAGTTTAGGTTGGAAATAAGCGTTATACAGGATTTGCTTGTGCCATGCACAGTGGGAACAGGAGAGGTGGAAGGATGCCTGCTTAGATGTTGGTTGGGTGAAGGCTTAGGTTGGTCAGTGGCTGGATGTCAGCTGGACCTGCTCTAGTCTGTGTTTACTTACTGAAGAAAGGACAGTTCCAAAAAAATACACACTGACAGTTCAGCATCCCCAAGCATGCTGTAGCATGCTGTTTGAGACATTTTCTGTGAGGGGGGAGACCAGAAAATCAAGTCTGTGTCTCCCATATCCTAACTCACCGTCAGGCTGTGCCCTCTTTCACTGTGAATTGAATGCTGAAAATATGGGGGTTCTTTTATTGCATAGAAAGTACTTGCTGAGATGGGCACATATTCGCAGAAGCCTCAGGGTGACTGAAGTGCCATATTTCGGTGAATAAACTCTGCTTGCGTGGACTGCACCCAGCTGAAGTTGTGCGGCGCTCTCAGTCTGTGCAGGCTCAGTTGCTCCGCTGCCTGTGAGGACACTGTCCCCTTCCACAGGAGCGTCCCATGATGGGGAGGTGGGCAGTGCTGGGGTGCTTCATTCTGTTTTCCCCAAGATCCAACCAGCAGATTTGAATCAGGACTGAGACCTTCCTCAGGCCCTTGCTAGGGGCTGACCTGGATGAATCCCAGACACATCGTGCTCCTCCACAGGAACTGTGAGACAGGCTTCTGCCCCAGAGAGACACCACTGCTCCCGGAGGAGCCCACAGATGGTGGTGTCCCTTACTCAGGTCAATTAGAAATTGGTTTAGCATTATTTCATGTGCATCTATAAATCTGTGCGTCCGAGTGAGGAACACATTTTACCGCTGCATCCCAGGAAAGGCGTTGCAGAATTAACAAGTCTCATGTAAAGTGTGGTGGCTTCTGAAATGCGTTTGCTCTTCTTTTACTCGTTCCTTTTCTGTTCCCTCTCTTCTTTCTACCGCACCTTCTGCACACCTGGCTGTTAAAACCAGACACATGTAAGCGCAGATATGTTTAATGCTGTCTAGACAAGCACCCTATTAAGCTGGGCTGGGACAGCAGTTGCCATAGTGATGAACAAATAAAGTCTTGTAGCTGAAAACGAGGTAGTGGGAGATTAGTACTTTATTCACGATATAGTGGCGATGTCAGAGTAAATTTACAGTATGAGAAATGGCGACTCTGTGTTTACTATTAGCAGAAGAGCCATAAATAGAAAGTGATGCAGTTGGTTGAGGACTAGACCTTGCTATTTCACAATGAAGGTGAAAAATCTGACTTCTGAAATAACAGCCTCAAAACTGCTCCTGAATGCAAAGATGTCGACTAAGTTTGCAGTATTTCCATTTCTGTTTGGTGTAAAGCATAACCTTGTATCATATGCTGCTTTTACTTTAACATTTGAAGTTTATGATGAAGTTTTAACTTAACAGGTGGTAGTTTTTCACTGTTAGAGGGGCCCATAAAGCCCTTTCCAGTTTTCACACCATTTTTGACTGAAACAGCAGTGCCAGGGAATTGCTGGGGCAGGCTCCAAGAGAAACCACGAGATTTTTCTCACTGTAACAAAGATTCAAGTGAAAAATCTTTCCCCTTTTCGCTCTATTGCATAACATGAAGACAAAAACACCTCTCATTGCTCATGGAAGAAGTTAAGCTATGGCGATCCGTTTGCGGGCTGCCAAGGGGCAGGGAAAGCCGCCTTGAAGCAGCAGCACATCCCGCCGGCTCCCCCTCCCCAGCCGCCCCTGCCGCGGTGGTGCCAGGGACACACACCGCTGCAGCCCCTCCATGGCTCACACCCCCCACCTCGCTCCACGCCTGCTGGCATGGGGTCCAGTATAAACCCTTCGTAGTTGTAAGGGAAGCCAAGCACGATGTGCACATGGCGTGTTTCCTACGCAAATTGTTTTTATTTCCATCTGAAATTCCTGAAATATGCTTCACTGAAGAGAAAAATATTGCAACATAATTTTGCTTGGAGGTAATAAAGCAAGGAAGCGGCATTTCAGATGATATTATGGCATGCTTATGAGTTCCTTTTCTCTTTATCCCTTTTGCATAATTTTTATATCAGACTGTTAGACGTAACTAAGCTGTATATTTTAATGCACATGTTAATGTACACAAGCCTGTAAGACACAGGGACAATATTTTCCTAATAGAACAAGTTGAAACAAATATTAAATCACCACATTTAGTCTCAGTCCCAAATTTTTCATCTATAGGGTGGAACTTTTCTCTGTTTCAGAGATGGGCAGATGTGGGCTCCCAGATTTCAGGAGCAAAAATACACATAGAAGCCCAGATGCCTTAAACTCCTCTAACTGAGGTGTATGCTTGACCACAGTGCTGCCTGTTTACTTCAAAGGGAGGTGAATAAGCTGACTGTTTCTGGAAGTTTCACTTCAAAAGGGGAATCATAGGGGTTATAAGTCTCCTGAAAATTCCAGGGAACAGACTGACAGTTACATAGATTGGCCTAGACCACTCAGTCATGATAATATTTGCAAATACTTTAGAACTAAAGGATTAAAAATTAGCTTAAGTAGTGAAGATGCTTGTTAGTACATATGGATAAAATACCAATGTCTTCCCAACCACAAATCTAGTTTTATTAATGTTTGGATGCTAACTGGTATGAAATGCCTACTATTAGAGATTACTCTTCCCACCCATTTCTCATGTTAGCTTTTGACCGGCATCAAAAGTTTGCTATTATTGGTGTACATTTAAGAAGGCTCGTAGGTAGAGTGAGATGTGTGGAAATTGCTATGGCTGATCGTAGCAAAGGCAGGGTTTTCTTCCCAGTATACCCTAAAACAGGTCCCTAAGGAGTACAACTTGTATCACTGAAAAAAACTTTTGGGACAGGATAACTGCGTCTGTAAAAACCTTTCTGTGGCCATGGCACAGTTGATGAGGTATGTATGCTTTCCTGGCTCCTTGCCAATGTAGTTACGTGGCTAAAACAACTTGCTGATGTGGCCCGCGCCTCGGAACTGGATACGTACAGAGAGAACTGAAACTTGTCACTCCTGCTCAGATACACTACTACAGGGTTGGGCAAACTTGGAAGTTAAGGACATTTTCCTCAGGAGTATGTTAAATATTGTCAGTGTTCCTACTGAACTATAAATACCCTGGTTAGTAACTTCATAATGTACGTGGGCATTTTGCTGTTACTGAGGATGTATCCATCCACTCTGCAAGAGCAAGCTTATTAAACACTGCAATATCTACCACCATTATTTCCAATAAATGCCACTGTTCAAGGATTAGCTCCATTGTTACAAATCGTAAACACTGGGGGGAGGACAAGAGGGGACATACAACACACACTTCCAGATTATGTATTTACAGTATATATCAAAACCTTATTTTCAAAGCCCTTGAGACTCTATGATTTTCAAAGCTGTTCACAAGCTGATTTTGTGCAAAATGAGAAACAGCGTCTATGTAAAGGCCTCGGTTTTGACCTGTGCTTAGAATTTTCCAAACTCATAATAAAAATTGCTAGGTCCCTATGCATGCCCCTGATTTCGACATGTTACTAAATTCGAACAATTTTTGGCACAGTAGTAGTATTTTAGGTACACTTGGTTGGTGAATATATTTATATGAATATTTCTCAGTATATGAGCATTTACCAAAGTACTTCTGGTTTGTCAGTGACTTTGACTTACCTTCACTAGAATTTATAGTATTTTAAATACTATTTTTCTTTGGCTTCTAAGATTCATATTCTAATTTATTACAGCCTAAACTTTCTAAACTGATTTGAATCTTTTGTCAACAGAAGTGGAAATAGAAGCAATGCATTTTGATCAGCCTTTCATAATACAACTACAAAAGTTTCTACATAATTTCTACAAAGGTCCTACAAAGTCTTTTTTAAAAAACACTATTGGTAAAGGAATCATTGTTTTCCCCAGCCTATGCTATTTTCAGGTAGGTTTTGCATCTGCTTGGATAACCTGTTTTGGAGATCAGTTTATTTTGCTCGCAGTTCTGTAAGAGAAAAGAAGAGCTCTCTCAGGTATGTAAAATGTAATGATTGCTGAAAGTCTCATCCCAAGTTATTGAAGTCAACAAGAATTCGGTCAGTTTAAATGAGTTTCAGACTAGGTCCAAGGTGAAACGTAAATGATTCACTAACTGAAGAGGTCCGCTGTTTTACTGAGTACTTTTAAGTGTACACCTGAGGAAGGAGCCGTGGTTCCTGTGTATTCCTACAGTACCAGCTGGTTTATCCCAGCACCAATAGTACTGCCAGAAATGGTATGCAATAAACTCTTAAGACAAGTTTTTCTGGGTTGTTTCATTTAGCACTGATCGGTTCTCAGAGGAGAGGAAAAGAAACAGGAATTTACTTCAGGGAAACACAAGTATAATATACACTTCCAAATATACAGGTGGCTTCATGTAAATCAATAATTATGGTAGAGGCCTTGTATGCTTCCTAAAAACTCATGTGCCTTGTTTTACATAGAATGCTTTAGATATCTTTTCATTGACTTTTCTGGAAAAAGGCTATTCAATGTGTGATTTTTGCCCTTTACTCCAGTGCATAGCTGGAAATGTATTCAACCCTCTGTTCACCACCACCTCTTGGCCATTTGAGTCCAACCCTGACCCTCTTTCTTTTGGCATTCTGGAAAGGACAAATGAGAAAGAGAGTAGTGGAGAGACTGATACATTGTGAAAACTTCTCTTCCAGTTCCAGAAGCAAGGCAGGCCATGTAATAGCAGATGCCTCAGAAATAATACTCACCAGCTGTGGCATCCTTCCCGCTTTCTACAGGATGCGTTCCCACTCTTTCATGCTTTTCTGTCCCACCCTTTAATATCTCTGTCAGCTGATAATAAGAAATAGAGAAAAAAATCAGTGTTCCAGTTTCTGAAAAAGTTTAAGACAAGGAATGAAGAGACAAATTGGGAGAAGGCGCAGAGGAAAATGGCAGAGAAACAAACCTCCAGGCTTATTGAGTCTAGCCATTCTCTGTGACAGGTGTCACAACACATAATATCTCTTTCAGAAATGTATCAAATCCTGTATTAACTGTTGGTGATGCCCTTTACTCCCACCACTTCTGTGGAAGAGGTTGCTCCAGAAACTTGCGTTTGTTCCTGGCACATCTCTGGCTGCATCTTCTCCAGCTTGCTGTTTGCCACCCCAGAGAGTGCCCCGACCAGACCACCTGCGAGCAGCACTTCTCCACTGGGGTGAAAATGCTGTCCTTTGACTCAAATGGCCTCCTGTCTCCTGCTCTCTGTCTCTGCAACCTTAATCTCCAGTCTTGGCTCATTCTGAAGGTCAGCAGTGCCATTAGTATCTACTTACTCTTTGGAGTCACAACAGTGAGCTTTTCCAAAAACACATTTAATCTGTAGAAGCAACTCTGAAAATCGTCTTTCTCTTCCACCTGCTTAGAGGTGGCTCATGGTATCTGTTGTGGTTAACGATGGTTCTAGCACGATTCAAATTTTTATTTTTTATCTAGAGAAGCTCCAGGAAGATCAGTTATCTCTTCTGCCGTTAAAACTAGTGTCTGTCTCTTCTGCTGTGTGATGGGTTTGTTGTTGAACTCCGCAACCTTGGAACAATACAAATAACTGAAAGTCCTCAAATTGACTAAAAATGCTTCAGAAGCTTGCAGACAACATAGCCTTCAGATAACAAGAGTTATTATGAGCTCAGTAGTAAAATTTATGGCACATGCTGCAATATTGCTTGAAAAAATATTTTTTCATTTATCAGCTGATAGAAATGTGAGTTCTGCTGCTGCCACACTGGAATTATGATTCTGACACTGTTGGTTTCCTTTGCCCGTTGTAAAATGTGTGTGGTGTCTTAGGGCTGAGTAAACAACCAAATAAGAAGATGCAGCCAGCTCCTTCCCAGTGCTGCATAGGAAGAGGATGAGAGACAAGGGGCATGAGTTGAAATGAGTGGCCCAGGCTGGATTTAAGAAAAAACTTCTTCCCCCATGAGGACAGTCAAGCAGTGGCAGAGCCCGCCTGGAGCTTGCCCATCTGTCCTTGGAGGGTTTCAAGCCCGGCCCGGAGAAGGCCCTGTCTGACCTCAGTCACTGACCCTGCTTTGAGCAGGGGGATGGACTAGAGACCTCCTGAGGTCCCTTCCAGCCTGAATTATTTTGCAATTATATGATCTGAAATAAAAATAAACACAGAGTTCACACCAATTTTACAGCTTTGAGAGAATCTACCAGCAAACAGATCCCCTCTCCCTGCCAGGCAGGTAAGATTTAATTAGAGGTGCCTCACACCATGCCCTGACAGACATATTATGAAGGTGACAACCAGATATGAAGTAAAGCAGCTTGCATGGCATGATCATTCTGCTATGAACATACACACAGTCTGCTTGTGAATATTTCTCTTCTAGGAGACAAGTGCAAACACATCTCGATCATCATCCTGCAGGCAAGAAACACATAGGTAAGGAAAAGTTTCTGAAGGAATCAAAACTTGAAGAAATTTAGATATTGCAGAAATTCAGACTTGTGAATTATAACATGGAGGAAGAAATACAGGCCACTGTATCTAAGAAGTAGAGAAACACAGAAGTCCACTCCAGGCAAGAGGTGAGCTGCTGTGGTAAACACTATTTGAAGCCTTCAGTTCTTTTCAAACCTAATTAACAGCAAAATACATCGCAGTCCAATGAGACAGAGCTGCAGAAGTGCACTAAGGTGACCATTTCTGGATAAGGCAGTCTCTTGGCTCATAAACAGAGTGAAGTATTTAAAGTCACCATGGTTACCTTCAAATTCAAGCTATAGTTATTATTCCAGTAAAATCCTGGGTCTGCAAACCACTCTGAGATAAGAATAATGAGCCCTTCATTAGTTGGGCAGATATACATCACTCTGCCTATCAGGTTGCATGACTTCCATTTTACATGGGGTGAATTTGAGCTGAGCAGCTTGCAGCTGAGCACCTGTCACTCTCAGGCAGCTGGAAAGAGAGACCTCGAGTTGTTTTGCTGGAGATGAGACTAAGGGCTTGATTGAAAGCCCCATTGAGTTCAGATGATGCTGAAGCAAGCTGCCAGATAAGAGTGTTGCCATAATGAAAGTACTGTAGGCAAAATCACCCAGTACTTTTCTCCCAGCCACATATTTAAATCCAGATTAAATGGGGAATGTGACGAGTTCATCTGTGACAGATCAGTCTGTACTTAATCAGTATGAACTGTGGTGTATTTTGGAAAAAACATGTTCTTGCGAGGTGTTGCCTTACACGGTTACAACCTGTAAGGAGAAATATCAGATGGAAAAGCTAAGAGTTCAGTTAGTTTGTTTAAAAATAAAAATATTAAGATATTCTTTACTATTTCTTTTTTCACACTTTGTTTTCATAGGTGCAGAATGTTTCAAATCAAAATAGATGGATTTTTTTTTTTTCAAATACCATTTTGCTGAGCAACTTTGAAAAATATTATCCAGAATTTTAGAGCAGTCCTGGAAAGAACTTGACTCTCAGAAAAAAGTAACTATACTGTTACTATTTTCAAGCTGACCTTAGAAAAATTGCTACTCACTTTTAACTTGGGATCTAAAGTAACTAAATGATAATTTTAAAACTGTGATCAGTCTGAAGTCTGAATATTCCTTATAAATCTATGACTTCACGCTATTTTTCTTGGTCATTGTAAAGAAGTTTAAGAGAGAAACCATGGTTGTTCAACACACAAAATGAGATTTTAATCTATATAATCTATCTTTAAATTGCTGTTGTGTGGGAGTACAAAGTCTGAACTTCACCATTAGCCATTTCCAGGGCAACAGACTGTGATGATGTAAATTCAGGATTATGACTTCACCATAGGATCAAGCAGCAGAATCTGAACAGTGATGGAAAGCACTTATTTAAAAAACAAATATTGCAGTAAAAGTGAAAGAAAAACATACAATAGTATGTATTCTCTGTTTAAAGTTTGGGAACAATGCCTTTATTGGGATAATACAACATTTCATGATACATAGTGGGGTAAGAGAAGAGGGCAGTGAGACAGTCAGGATCCATTACAAAAGACAAGACAAAAGCAAAAGGCACATGGTTACGTGTCCCTCTGTACTGCTGATGGAGTGTCACGGCACTGACCTGAAGCGACTTTCTCAATTTGTCTGCATTGCTTTTTAGTCCACCATCTTACTATGTCAGGAAATGAGAATGCCAGTTGCTCCTGATTGCAAGGATTGAGTGAAATAATATCAATTATGAACTAAACTGATCCACCAAGTCTTTCACACACCGTTGTTAACCTTGTGTCAGATGATATTCTGGCTAGATTCAAGAAGAGTAATCTACTGAAGATCTCCATAACATATGGTTAAATACTAAACTTTGCTGCTTGGTTGATTTTTTCTTCCTTAGATCTCTTCACAATCCTGGCCTTTCAAATTTCCTCTTTTTCCCCAGGAGCACAAAATTTCCTTTAAAATGTGGCACTTTGGCCTTAAATTCAAACATGACCAACTGCAGATGAACAGTTAATTTCTCACTGGTGAAGCAAAAAGAGACTTGTACGTTCTTATCAAACTGTACTGATTTGCAGACCTATGCCAAATCAAAGAGCCAGACGTCATGTGGATACATGGAGTCAGTATCTACACCATTTTTCAGGTGAGATAAAAAAGTATCCAATGAAATTAACATAGGACACTTTAATCATATAAAAGGTATTAAAACACTTCACGATATTCAGTAGCAGCTCTTCAATATCACCTTTGCATCCTGTCTTAGTGCAATATATCACAGAATCGCAGAAGGGGTATTTCCAAGGATGGAGACCCCACAAACTCCTTGGGCAACCTGTGCAGGTCTTGGTCACCCTCACAGTGAAAAAGTGTTTCCTGATGTTCAGGAGGAACCTCCTGTGTTTCAGTGTATGCCCATTGCCTGTGGTCCTGTCACTGGGCATCACTGAAAAGAGCCTGGCTCTGTCCTCTTTGCACACTCCCTGCAGGTATTTATATACATTGATGAGATTCCCACCGTGTCTTCTCCTCTCCAGGCTGAACAGTCCCAGCTCCCTCAGCCTTTCCTCGTGTGGGAGATGCTCCAGTCCCTTCATCATCTTGGTGGCCCTTTGCTGGACTCTCTCCAGTATGTCCATGTCTCTCTTGTACTGGGGAGCTCGGAACTGAACACAGCACTCCAAGTGCGGCCTCACCAGTGCTGAGTAGGGAAGGATCACCTCCCCTGACCTGCTGGCAACACTCCTCCTAATGCAGTCCAGGCCATTATTGGCCTTTGCTGAAAGGGCACGTTGCTGCCTCATGTTCAACTTGAACCCAAACCTTTTTCTTCCAAGCTGCTGGACAGCCCTAAGTCTGTACTGATGCCTGGGGTTGTTCCTCCCCCCAGGTGCACTTCTGCTTGTTGAACCGCATGAGGTTCTTGTCGGCTCATTTCTCCAGCCTGTCCACGTCCCTCTGGATGGCAGCATGACCCTCTGGTGTACCAGCCCCTCCTCCCAGTTTGGTGTGATCAGCAAACTGGCTGAGGGTGCACTCTGCCCCATCATGCAGGTCACTGATGAAAATGTTAAACAGTACAATATTACAGAACAATGTAATATGATGTGATACTATAAATGTGGGACTGAATGTAACCCTTCAAACCTCAGCTTTGCCTATTCACTTGAGCAGTCACCAGCCATTCTTTATCCCAGCAAAGGCATGGAGCCAAAATTCTTCAGATTCAATTCTATTGTGTCATGTTTTATCGGAATATCAGCTTGATCAATTTTAAATACTTTTAAAAGTATTTCATCAGTGAGCTCAGTTACCACATGGTTTCTTTGAAGAAAATAACGAAAGCGCACTGTTAGACAACACAAAGCAAAACATGGTACTATAAGGGACAGGGTCATTTCACAGTTACATCACTGACATTAGTAGAGCATGAGCACAGTGCCAGAACTACACCCTCAAAATAAACTGCATTACCAATACAATTACAGACAAAAATGAAGAGCACGACTTTTTTTTTAGAAATAAACATGTAAACATTTTTTCAATATGGTATTAACATCTTAGTCTTCATATTGTTTCTGTTACTTCTGCATTGAAGTGTCAATGAAGAGCACATCAGATAAAAGTCTTTCTCTTATTTGACAGCTGGAGTTCAGATTTTAAAACAGTAGGGGAACAAACAAAAATCAGCAAATAACAAAAAGATATGACAGGGTTCTCACTAAGTAGCTATCTCAGTATTAAGTTACAAAGTGGATTCTTCAAGATTATGTATGGCACTCCAACATTCCTAAAATCAATAAGTGGTTGGGCATGGAACCAGTTAGTGCCCTAGGGATAAAAGAAAAATGATACAAAGATTGGTTTAAAGGAGAGAAATATAATAGCAGCAAGAAGAACTGTTACGATCAACCATCTGAGCCTCTTTTATTACACAGGTTATAGGGCTTGACTGAATTAGTGCCACATTTACATTCATACCTAGACTCCTGGACTATAGCAACACGCACATCGCTGGTTTGGTTAGCCGCTCTGCCATAAGGGAGAGTGGCCTTACCGGTTGCAGGAGGAGAGATAAGCAGTGCTTCTTCCTCCACTCCTCCAGGCTTCCTTGCATTTTATCTCATCAACGTGACAGGACAGCCTAGTGGGAAGCTGCCTCCTCTTTCCTTCAGCACTTGCTGTGTCCTCGCAGGCATGGTGAATTTGGCAATCCCACCAACACCACCTTGGTCAGCTGTATGGCAAGTTCTTTCATTTCCAATAGGTGTTGTAACAGTAGCTGGTGAGCTTGTCTATGTAACCTAGGTCTGTCGGTAGCTGAGTCCTCGGAGGTGAGGTCTCTTACATCAACCCACACTAATATTTAAAAAGAATACCCTCCAGCTGCTTGGATGCCAGCACCTTCCTTGAGACTCTCCTGACTAAGGTTTAGACAGAGCAGTGACTGTCATCACAGTGGCTTAATCCTGTGCCTCTTTGTTAACTAGAGACATAACACTGGGGAATGATGAGGTGCAGCACCAATAACTCTGCTTGTCTGATGCTTCCCCTGCATCATGCACGACTCCTTGCAAACTTTAATAGCAGCTCTTCTAGTTCTAGATACAAAATCTCTGATCTATGTTAAGCAGTTAATCCACATCCTGAGTGAATCTCTGCTATGTTAAGCAGAAGAAAGGCCAACAGCCACATTGCCTTTCAGAACATACCCATTTATTTGTGCACAATTGCATTTTGATTGCTAGCAGTTAGCTGGGGTTGCGTCCAGGCCATGGGGATTTTGAATTTCTCTCACTCTTTAATCAAAACATTGTGAGCGCCAAGTCAAATGCCAAACAGAAGTCATTGCATCAACTTTATTTGCTTTATCAGCCAAACTGTAGTCTCAGTCAAACAACTATATCAAGTTCCCATATGTAAGATAACAGTTTACCTCTCTGTCAGCGTAAACAGACCTTGAAGTGAGCCTTAGTCACGTTTGCTTTAGAAATGCATAAAGTGCCCAGATGTTAATTAGAATCAGGATCTTAAATCCTTCATCAGGCACAACTGGGTCAAGATATGCACCAGTTTTCAAAAACAGAAAAAAACATAGTTTTTAATGAAGTGAAGAAAGATGGTACCTGTTCATTGGCTTTACAAATCAAGTCACTTTGTAGGTGTATAACTTCAGACCCTCCCATTGTTCTCTCCACTGGTTACTTCACTTGAGAAAACTGCTTTTCAGTCTAATCAGCTGTTCCCATGTTGGCCTCTTAGCAGAGGCACTTGTCCTGCTCTGCACAGTCCTTCAAGGAGAAGCTGGTGGCAGCCATGCCCATCGCCTCTGGCAGTTCTCCACTGCTTCATGTCCCTGTGTGCTGCCTCTGCCCCCATCGGCGGCAGCACAGCAATCAAGAAAGAGCCTTTGGACACCACAGGAAAATCCACGATGAAAAACCTCCACTGTTAATTGCCAGCTTGCGTTATCTATGGCTCTGCCTTTGTTTTTCAAAATAAGAACTATGATTAAAACTAGCCATTTACAAAACCACAGAACTGAAGGGAAGCACAGCTTCATGAATTCCACAGCTAGACTGAAAATTCTGCAGTAAACCTCTTAGTGGAGATGAGTAATTATTTTTCATGACAAGCCCAATGTTGACTACACCACCTTTTAAAAAACTCCCTTGTTCTTGTTTCTCATGAGCAGCCTCTGGACCAAGATGCATTTCCCCAAGAAAGGTTGGAAATTAATTTGACAAGATGTTTTTGAGATTTAAGACTGTGAAAGGAAGTATGTTTTTCATTTGGGAGAAAGTATAATATTTTTAAAGTTCTTTTTTTAAAGGGCTTATAGTTTTCAAATGTGTTTCTTATTAGTTCTTCATAAAAATAACACTCAGAATAACTTTAAAATTCTGGAACCCTTCATTACTGCTGTTTAAGAGGGTTCTGCTCTGAGAGTATACATCTTTGCAAATGATGCAAACTGCATAATGTGATCACAGAGTGTTCACAAAGACAGAACGATTGTCAGACATGCTATGTATGAATGACTGAGTGGGGCCAAAGGAGGAAATTTAACATTGTTAACATCCAATATGTAACATTGAATCTTTCCTACTGCTCGTCAAATATTATTCCACAGTTCTGAGGCCATTCTTTCGCATTTCCATCCTAAACTTTCTCATAAAGGTGTTTTGTTGTTGTTTTTTTTTTTTTTAAGTTGGAAATTCCCCTCAGCTGTGTAATTTTTTTTCATAGTGGTAAATAATAAGCATTGAACACTCATCAGAGTTTAGATGTGCTTCTGGAATAGCTCCATATAATGGCAGAGTGCACTTGCCGAGTTAAAAAAAGACACCACCAAAAGGACGATCATGAGCAAAGCTCTTTTTGAGTAGTGCCAGATACAAACCAAGATAACTTCCACCAAAAGCCACTTGAAATGCATTATTGACTTATTAATAGCAAGTACCCTTTGCCATCTGCAGAGGTGACAACACTCTGGCTTGTAACGTGCAGCTGCCCCCAGCCCTCCATCTCCCGCACATCACTTAAATACCTCAGTTGCAGATGTTCAAGAGGAGGAAGTGCTAGTTTTAAGAGGAACTAACCACGATTAGCATTGATAAAAATATTAGGCAGTTAAAAATAAGCCAGTAGATTGAAGGAAGCAGCATATTGTATTTTTAGGGCTATATTATAAATTAAGAATGAAAGAGTGATCACAGTTTTTTTGGTATCGGATCAAAAGTTTACTTAACCCAGCACTGTCTCTGACAGTGGCAAAGCAGGCATGTAGGGAAGACAATATATGAACAAGAAAAGCATGTCTGATATTCTACACACGATATTTGGCAGATGCCAGGTGTGGTAATTACTCTCCGGGGCCAGAATTGGATTTTCATCAAGCAGGGTAAAATATGGCATAACTGAACTCATCTGTATATTGAGGAAGGATTTTGTCATTAGGATTTTTTGTTTGTTTGTTTGTTAAAAATGGATGATTTCTTTTTTATGACATGCTGGGATTGCTGAATTCCAGGTTCCATCGAAGTGGTAAAACAGAAAGACTGAGTTCTGTGACACACACACACACGTGTCTTCAAGGAAGCAGCTGTGTTCACCAATTTAAAAGGGATCTTTTAACTTTTTTTTCTAACTTCAATCTTTTACTGCCTGGTTCTTTGGTCACTATTATGAGAAATACCAGAAAAAAGAGAGAATTATTAGATGAAGGATAATGGACTGAAGCTGACTCTCTTCAAAATGAATGGGAGATGTGTTGCTGGTGAACAGAGTCGTGACTCTTTCATGCAGAGTAAAACAATATGGCTTTAAGTAAAGTTCCAGATATACCCTGCAGGCACTTGAAAGAGGAAAAAAGTAAATTATGATACAGTTTGTGATAGAAAGCATAGTGCAATGCTTTGAAAAAAATGAAAAAAGGAGAAATGTGAGGCAATCAAATTCTGACCATCTCTTTCTGTAGTAAGAAAGTTATAACTCATTATGGTTAAAGGAAAAATTTAATTTTTGGTTTTATGCCTGTGAAGCTAGCAAAAAAAAATGTAATTAATTCTATGCCCCTAAGTTCCACAGCTTCACATTTTGATGAAAGTCTTGAAACACTCTATAGGAAACGTTATGGCCTATAATACAGCATTAAGGGGTCCCTAAACTGCACAATTCTACTTATTCCCTAGGTACAGTTGGGTACATTGGCTGATTTTTTTCCCTTTATATATTCACCAGACACAAATATATATATTTCTGTCTGACCAAAACTGTGTCTGACCCTTTTACGATTACTTTTACAGACCCTGTTTTCCAGGTCTGGGTGCAGAAACTTCAGGGATATTTAATTGTTTTCTAATATAATCACAATGCTGTTGCTGTAATACAGTGTGCCCAGATCATCGAAACTGTCAGCATGATTGGCAGTGGTGAACCTGAGTGTTTTTGTACTTAATCTGGAATGAAATTTCCTCGATTGAATGTATTTACATTCATTGTAGTGAGAAAAAACAATAAAAATCCAGGCATTTGAAAATAAGCTGACAGAATTGATTCAAATCAAACTCCGATCTCTCAATCCTGCTTTTCAAGAACTGGTGAACTAGCAACAGTCAATCCTCTGTTCTTGCATTCCAGTCTAATTAAATTTAATCTTAAACTCAGCTTTATAGATAGGCTTAAATTGGGTTTAAACTCATCTAGTGTTTATTAAGGTAATCTTGTAGGTTCTCACTAAATTGCTGAGAATAATTGAATGCATGGCCCATAATAGAAAAACTGTAGCTTGCATTTTTAATTAAATGAATTCTCATGAATTTAAATTAAGTGTACTGCGATTATTTAATTGACTTGAGTAGCAAGGCTCATCTCTTGAACTATTACTTGGAACAGCATTTAACACATTGTCTTCTGTGCAACCACTAGTGTGAATAAATGCTACTTCAGAAGTGAGAGTTACAGAGTTAGGCTTCAACTCATGTCTCTTCAACAATGCAAGGATGATAACATTGCAAGTATATCTATCAGAGTGACATTCACAGAATGTTAAGAAAGGTCTCGTGTTGGTTTAAGCAAAGTACACATACGTACTGTTCAAACTGCTACCTGCTTGGGATGCGACTTCGCTGGCTACTTAACAACAACATATCCTGTGAGCTGCATTTTAACTTTTCTTATGAAGTTTGATAATGTCTAAGAATTTCTCTGCTGTCTCGCCTGTCTGCTCTCGATCTTTCTCTCCAGGGAGGACATCCTAATTCTTTATCCTAGTTGGCAGAACTAGCACTTCCCAGTAACTCTTAGTCAGAATTAGAGGTTTTGCCACTGTTTTCCACACTAAAGCACCTGAGTTTCTAATGAGTCAAAGTCAAGCCATAAATTCTTTTGCAAGTTTCTGAATCTTTCTGTCTTGTTCAAGTAATTTATCATAATTTCCTTACTATAAAATGAAGCAATGAAGTACTGTGCTCCACAGAACTTCAGTTAGTGGTGTTTTTGTAACATTCAGATACTACAATGGCAATGTCATACAACAAAGCAAGCTATGTGTTTGAGAGTGACCACACATAAGGATCTTCTTTTGAACTCAGGAGATTCCATGTTCCCTATGTGCAGATATTGGTTTGAATATTTTGGCAATCCAGCTGTACAACTGAAGGACTTACTGATTTTATAAGAAAACATAAGGTCAAGGTCAAGCCAAGTTCTAAATATTTATTCATGCAATTCTTGGTTAGTATGCAAAGTTTCTTCAAAATTTAATCCACTGGCCATGAATATGTCTTTTGATTTACCAAGGTTTATTATTTTGGTACAAATATTTGTATGAATGGAGCTGATAACAAATAAACCAAAATGTCCCAGAATTAAAATGCTTGTGCTCTGAAAAGATAAATTAGATCAACCAACAGATTCTAGGTTTTGTTACAATTCACTAATTCAGATAATTGTCCATTTCTGCATTTTGTAACCATTTCGTCCATTTGCATTTCTGTATCTTTTTCTTCCCTTCTATAGCAGCTCTCTTTCCTGTTGCTTTTGGAGCTCTGCTCACTTCATGGTGTCTCAGGGGTGAAATTTGCTCCATTTTTACATTTTTTTCTCTCTGTAACCACAAATCATTATCAAATCATACTGCTTTTTCCTCTACAACGTTCTCGAATTAATTCTCTGTCTGGTCTAACGGAAAAAACACTTTATCCCAGTCCACAGCAAAATCCCTGAGAATTTTAGTGGATCTAGAATTTCCCTTTAACTTTGATAGGCTTAACCTCAGCAGGGTACGTAACCATACACATGTAGGTAGCTTCATTGAACACAAGGGGACTAATCTAACTGTACAGGCCTGCCATGATTTTCTTTCCCTTAGTACATTTCTGAAGTATTTTGCATATGTTACATCTTCCTGTGAAGTGTTCAGCGTCAGTTATTATTGCAGAGGAACTGCAATAGGTGAGCCAATGATCCATTCTGGAAGTGTGAGGAACTTCAGTTTGTTAGAAGTGAATGTGTTCACATAGCAGCTGATGTGTAGTTCTTCCAGCAAAGCTGTCCTCTGTTGGAGCACCAGTAAAAAATCCTTAACATTTGGTTTATTTAATGATAAACTAATCTTACCTGGAAATCTTCCAGAAAACTTGGTTTCATCAGTTATTTATGCATAGCTCATTTTGTTTGGTAATAAAAATAAATGAAAACAAAAATCTCATAGATTTGGAGATAAGCAGGAAAAAGAAACCCTCTGAATCCAGCCCCCAGAAAACCAAAATGGATATAGAGACACAGTTTATGTCTCTTTTAAAAGTCAGTTAATGGATAGTCTTCCCCTCTAACTTCAATCTAGTTGCCACAGAAACAACATACATAATTTCTGATAGCTAGTTTATAATCTACAGTGCCCCCTTTATGACTATGAAAGTCTGTTGAAGTTTTTTTCTGCAGCAATGCAATTATGCACTTTCTTCCTTGAATTAATTTATTGATGAATAAGAACTTAAGAGCAGGAATAGCACAAGAGGCAGAAAAATCTGGAAGAAATGAAAGCTGTCATTATATGCTGCATCTTTATGCCTACATGGTGAGTTTCTTTTTAGTGTTATGTGGTGCTTTTAAGATATATTCATGGAAGTGCTGCAGTGGTGCAGATACCATTAATGGAAGCTGCATATTCACAAAAACTGCAAACAAGTATAACTGAATTTGGGGTTTTGGATAGTTTTACAATAGGTTGCATGCATGACCTGGCTCCAGCTGCCAAACCCCTAGCTTCACCCAGCATCTCACATGCCCTCCTCCCACCTTCTTATTTCAGGTACTCCAGGCAATCCACAACCAATTCATTACAAGAGCAGGCAGCTCTCTGCCTCTGTCAGGCTTGAATCCGACCCATCTCCAGGCCAGAGTCTTGCTAGTTTCACTTTGTGCACAATGTTGGAATTGGATGTCTGAAGGATGGAGGTGAAAAGATGAGTGGGAATTGTGGCCCATAGTGTAGGATACAGCTTCTCTGCTCCCTGTCAGAACTGGGAAGGACAACTTGGGAGTGATAGATGAGTGATAGAGTGAAGGATAGTCTGGTGACTATTTTATGCCTATTCATTGCAAGCTATGGTGTTTCCCATAGCTTGCTGGTTTATCAAGAGTAAATCTTTCTAACTTCTGCTGCTTTTACCTTCCCCTCAGCCGTAAGGGCCTGTTCTGCTCTGTCTGCTTTGCAAGTAAACCATTTTAGGCTATTTGTATAATCATAATGCTTTGTAGGTCAGGGCTTTATCAATCTTAGGGTTTATATGGCAGGCCAAAGAAAGAAATAAAGGGAAAAAGAATCAAAGAAAATAGTCACAGATGAAAGGCAGCAAAGGAACAAACTTTTCCTCCCCATCTACAGTTCACTGCAGAAGAAAATCAGACTGGTTTAGGTAACCGCAGGGTATAGAAATCAGGCTTCGGGTTAAACCTATTTTCCTGAGGACAGGAGGACAATTTACCTGAATGCCACATTTGTAATAATGAAGTTTTATATGAGTGATTAGAAACTAAAAGAGGGAAGGCTGGCACTGGACTCACAGTCAGGCTGAAGGTCCTAGCTGCAGGAGCAAAAAGATTTCCACTTCCTCACAACACAGCATTTTAGAAAGGGCAATATTTTTTCCCCAATAGGCTGGTCACCTATCGGTGCTTCTCAGCATCCTAATGCTCTTTACCTTTTTAACAAAGACATGATCAAAAACTGTATTTCTTTTAATGTATTTCTTGACTAATAATTTCAGTAAAGCATTTTTCTTCTCCCATGCAGGCTTTTGGCCTCTTATTCCTAGTTTCCATCAGAGCTGCTAATGGAAGCTGGCTAAGGGAAAGGAAATTTAAGACACTGCAGCTGAACTAAACAGTGCAGACTTTGAGCAGATCCTAGCAACTTAGCTTGTCACAGGCAACAAACAGGAAGGACTTGCCAGATACAGTGAAGTACAAACAGCACAGCAAACCAGGTTGCTTACCTGGGCTTAGAAACCAAGTCACTGGGAAAAAAATGAAGGCTTTAAGGGCTCAGATGGATGTTTACACCCATCCACAACATTCCAAGAGGAGCTTTAGGCTGCGGGTAGTTTCTTACTACCCACATAGGGTGTGCGGAGGGAAGGGGTATATATGGAGAAAGGACTACAGCAGCTGGGCACACAGGGTTTTGAGGCAGCAGGGGAGGGAGAAAGACACCACCGCTTTAGCTGGGAGCTAACCTCTCTCCTCCCCACACCAATGTGCTGTCTACTAGCTTTAGCATGTTCAGTGCACTTCAGCATTTGTGACTCGTATCCCCTGCTCCCAACCCCTGGTAATGTGGTCAGCATAACTAAAGCCATTTCATAAGGCAAGCAGCCATTCTCTGTGGCCAGGTGGTCACATATTCATTCCCTCCCCCTCATTATCAGGCCCTGAAGGTCCTGTGCACCAAGTCGACAAATGAAACAGATTTCTTCTTCCCCTCCCTGCTGGCCTGAAGGCTCCCGGGTGCCAGGGCGATTATTCCTTCCTTACCGGCCTTGAAGGCCCCAGGCAGCCGGCCAACCCGGTGGCGGTGATGACCCTATCACAGAACAGGGCAGCATAACAGCACCCACCACGCAGTCTATAAAACCAACAAGTTATGAGTCCTAAGTGGGGAACTTGGACCGGAGCTGCTGCTGGACAGTTGTCGTGGTTTTGGACAGATTGGCCAATCAGAACGACAGATGGCCCTCTCCCCAACTCTCCTCAGAGAGGAGAGGAAGAGATAAGGAGATTTATGAGTTTAGAAAAAGAACTAACCTAATTTAATGAAAATAATAATAAATAAGAAAATAGTAAATAATAATAGAATAATAAAAATTAAACAAGAAAAAAAATTATACAATATATACAAAACTGTATCCAGCTCCCAGGATGACAATTACGTCACCAGCAGACACAGGGAAAGTCCCAGACTGGAGTCAGCGACGGACAGGAGCTGAATTACGGAACTAGAGTCAGGAATGCTCGGATCGGGATCAAAGGCAGACGAACCGAGGCTCTGAGACCTCCTCAGACGTCGGCCATTGAAGAAAGAGCGAGCCAGAGCAGCCTTGCCCCTTGATCCCTCAGCTTTTATACTAAGTGTGATGCACATGATGGAATACCCTGTTGGTCAGTTTTGTGTCACCTGCCCCGTTTGCTCCTCCCTGCAGGTGAGACCCCTCTACGCTTCTCCGCTTCTGAACCCCTAACGGGGCAAACAGCGAAGTGAGCTGACCTTGGTTGTTCTAGCAATAAGTATAAGCAAGAGCCTCTCTGCATACCATCCCTTGGTATAATCGGGTCTTATCACTCTGAGAGTGAACAGTGTCTGAACAATATGCTCTTAATTTCAGACTTTAGTCAGTTAGAAGAGGCCCAGCTAAAAAGTAAAATTACAAATCAGAAAATTGGTTCTGTTTTACCTCAAACCAGTGAGACTCAGGACCCTCTGGTGGCCAGGGACGCCTCCACCGTCATCTACATCCTCCATGGATCGAGTTACTGACTCATATTCTTTCATATGATTTTCAAGTCTAGATTATGATTGTTATACTGATACAGCAAACCATGTATTAAGGTCTGGCTTGATCTGCAAAGGGTTCAAGTGATGAGAAGTCATAAGTTAGGATCTAGGTAATAAGAAATTATAAGTTATTCTGTATTATAAATTCTGTATTACGCTACTTATAGATTGTACTATATTGATCCTGCTCGTAGAAATCTTGTGCCATTCTAATAATCAATTCTGTGCTATACTAATCATAATATCCTATTAAGAATATAAAGCTTTAATTGTAACTATGATTTAGTGCCATAATCGTTCTGCCAAGGATCCCTAAAAGAACCCATCTGTGCCCTTAGTGTCAGGTGACAGCATTCTTAGGGGCTTCCCACCTCCTGCACAGTTATGTCTTTGGTATCTAGTTTCATTCCCCAGTGCCAAACCTCTACAGGTGGTGAATTTCTGACACTTCAGCAGCTAGGACACATACTCCTCAAGTCAGAAGATGCACTTTAAGCCAAAGGGAACCCATTGCTTTTACCCGAGTGTGTGCCGTGAAGGGCTGCTACCTGCACTGGACCAGTATTTGTTATTCAGTAAAAGAATACTACTATCTCAAGAAAAAGTTTAAATGTACAACCTCTAACTTGCTTCAGTCCTAGCAGTTGGTAGGTGACAACCTGTGGAGGAGGCAGGCAGGAGAACTGACATGAGCAGTAGTAACTATGTATTTCTGAGGCTAATGATCTGATCCTAATGCATTGAAGTCAGAATTAGTTATAGCTTACCAGGGGTTTAAATATCAGGGGCTTTCATATTTCTCCCTTCCAGCTGCTGAATTCTCCTTAAACTGACAGGCTTGCAAAGCAGTCCCAGAGACGTAGAAGCTGGCCAGGAAGGTGCAGACACATGCTAGCAAGCTGATTCCACTCAACAAATGGAAGTCCTATGTGGACCACATCAAAATGCAGTTTCATGGGGAGCTAAATAAAAAAGCTGCTCAAAACCTGGGCCTAACAGAGAAGGTCTAATCTATTAGCCTGCAGCATTGTATGATTTCATACCATTTTAATCACCCTTGCCTCGTTCATTTTAACCTTGAGGAAGGTACCTACACACGCTGCAGGGTAACAGGGCATCTGCTTCTTACCACTTGGTTCTCTATTTTTTGGCCATGTCACTGTACGGCATTTTAGGGAGAGACTGTGCAGCAGCGTACCGTCTACCGCCGCTCTTCATTAACGCGCCGTGCCTACACTGCTCCGTTTCCCCCTGGTGCCTTTGAAGCCCCAGCCTTTTGTTTGCGCGACGCAGCACTTCACTTGGCTGTTCCCATCCCTCCTCCTATGCCCCTGCGCCCACAACCGGGGCGGCTTCCGATAACGTATGAACTGACACGGCTCCTGCAGACCTCCTGGGACCCCTCCCTGACAGACCCGGCGTACATCGCCCGCGCCATGCCGCTGGGCTGCGCCTCTCCCCGTCCCGCAGGTACACGTGGGGCAGGCAGGCTACCCTTGCAGCGCTGGCGTGTGCCCGCACTGCGGGACGAGCCCCTGGTCCCTCCACGCGGTGTCACGGCCTCACGCCCCCCTCCACCCCCGGCGGTGCCTGAGCCGGGCCTGCCGCGGGTCCCGGCTGCACCTGCGGGGCCGCGGCCAGCGCCCGCTCTCCCCTCACGCCCTCCCGGGGCCGCCCCGCGCTCTCTCCCGCCTTTCGCCGCGCTCCTCAGCCCCAGCAGCATCGCGCCTCCCCGGCTGGCGCGGCGGACGGCCGACCTCCCCGCAGGCAGCCGGGGGGGAGAAGCGGAGAGCCCCGGGCGCACCCCCCCACGCCTGGCCCGGCCGCCGGGGTCCGGTCCCCGCCCGCCTGTGTCACACCGCGGCGCCCCCTCCTCCCCGCCCACCATTTTCTTCCCCCTCCCAGACAGGCGCAGGCGAGGCGAGGCGGCGGGCGGCTGCCTCCCGTCTCCCTCCCCTTCTCCTCAGATGCCCTTTGCTGCCGCTGCAGGGTTATTACTACAGTATGTGGCTGCTGCCTTCCCCCCCCGCCCCGCTGGCCGCCCGCCGCCGCTGTGCAGCGCCTTGGCCCCGCTCCGCGCCTGGCCGCCGCCCGGCCCCGCGCCGCGCCGCTGCCAGGGGGGTGCGGGGACACCAACGGCCGCGCGCCAACGGCTAACGGTTAACGGCTTAACGGCTCCCACCCCCCCCTCCCTTCCCTCAGCGCCTCAGGGGGCGCCGCCATGGGCCCCGGCGCGGCCCGGCGGAGCGCGGCCGGCCGGCGGTGGGGCGGTCGGTGCCCTGGCTCCCAGACAGCCCCGGAGAGGGGGGGAACGTGGGGCTGCGGATTATTGCAGACTAAGCAGTCTGGCGCTGCAGCAGCGGGCGGGGGGGGGGGAAGGCGGGCTGGAGCGGGCGGGCAGGCGGGGGGAGTGTGTATGTGTAAGGAGGGGACGGGGGGGAGGTGATGGAGGAGGGGGGGGGATGTGGGGGAGAGCTGGCAGCCAGCCAGCTGCCATCAGAATTAGCTCATTGTTCAATATAACCAGCGCTGGCAACCAAAATCCAGCCTGAGAGAGAGGGAGCGAGAGAGAGACTTTCCCCCAGCCACCCCCACCCCTTTTTCTTTTTTCTCCAAGGCTGCACTTTGGAAGAGGTGCAGTCATTCTTCCCCACACCCCCTACCCTCTCTCCACTCCCCCAACTATAAATTCCCTTCTGTAGCATGCTGCCCTTTTTTAATCCACATTTGTGTTTCAGATCATGTAGAAAGGACAGAAAGTGAGCAGGGAGCGGGGGCTTTTGTCTGTAAGTATATGCAATTCCAATCCACAGAATTTTATTTTTTTTTCAATTAATCCTCTCTCTTTCTCTCTCTCTCTCTCTCCCTCTCTCTCTCTCTCTCTCTTTGTTTCTTTTCATTTCCTTTTGTCCTTAGCTGGACTTTGCTGCAGCTGCCTTTCCCCCTCTCGGTGCACATTTCCAAACAGCCTTTCTTAAAGAAGATGAGAAAACGTGCAGTATATGTATTTAACTCTTTGTCTTTATGCTTTAAGGCTGGATTTCTAGGCTGGGGATTTTTCTGCACACATGCAAGGGGAGATGAGAAGTGTTTTTCTAAAACTGTTTCCTTTTTCTCGCTTTTGCACTCCACAAACACCAAAATGCATTTCTGAACCTAATGCACTTAGCTTTTTTAGCATGCATGCAGGGCTCTAGGATTGGTTTTTCATCTCTTTTCTTCTCTCTTGTAAAACGAATCTCCCTCTTCTCCGCCCTGACACTGGATTCCTCTCAGGCTGCTGGGGTTTATTTTTAGAAAGCAGTCATTCTTGCAACAGCCTTCTGCATTTTTGCATGTGCAGCAGTTAAATTTTGGGTGGTTCTTTTCAGAAAAAAACCCACAAAACCAACCATATTTTGGTGAACATTTAGTGATGTGCTTTCTTTCAAACGTTTCTGTGTACATTTATAGATATATGAGTTTGCAGTTTTAAATCCAATATGTATGTTTGTGTTTCTGTGTAAACATATGACTCATACCTAATTGCATTTCATACATGCACACTATAGGTAAGAAATCAATAGAAGAGAACTTTAATTTTTATCAGTGTATGAAAACTGATAAAAGAGGCATGCTACAAATTCAGTCAGTTAAGAGAGTGGTAATTTAAGGTACCATTTAAATGAGGTAGGACCTACTCTTTTTTTTTTTCCTCTCCCTATTTAAAATAGGGGGGTGTGTGGAACAGAGAGAGAGAGAAAACTGGAGGTTATGTAATGCAGTGCCATTTCCAAAAATACCTATTCTCTGGGCCATTACATAGTGAAAGCCTGACACTGTTATACTTGTCTCTTGATTGCAAAAAACCACACTTTGTAGCATGCCTGGGAACAATGGTCCACCTTTACAGTAAGCATAGGATGACGGTTTTGTGTCCTCTTGACTGATTTTTTTGGTGTGCTCACCATTAACTATTGTGCTCTTCAGAGATGCACCAAGCTCTAAGAATAGCATAGGGTTCTGCAAATCCAGGTACCAGGGATTCCTTTGTCCTATATTTAAGCCTACGGACCACTGAAGTGCAGAGATGCATGATATATAAGTGCACATGTGGTTAGAATAATTTGCATGAGTTTAATCTTAACCACTGAAGCTTATAGTTGGCTCACCCACTGTTATGCTGGCAAAAAATACCTTTAAATATTGTGACAGTTGGAATTACTTTTTTTTTCATTTTTTATTTTTTGAAATTGTTTTCAGATTGTTCTCCCTGTGCTACTTGAGAGAAACTGCAATCCCAAGACTTAACAGAATCTAAAAATGGTAAGAATTAGTTGCTTTAGCAAAGAATCAATAATTTCTTGTATAAATACAAACCTTCTTTCCCCATCCCCAATACCCATTTATAGTTATGACCTTTATAAGACATACTTTTTGAGGCTGTGGGGACTTGCCATACAATGACAGATGTACTCTGAATACCTCGTGTGTTGCATTCTTTGAATAAAAATCTGAAATCCCTCTTTGTGCAGTAAGGCTTATTTAATTGAAACGAGAATTGTTCAGGTTATTATGAAAAATACACATCATAACACATGTAGGAATACATGTAGACAAAACAACATCCAATAATTTCAGCCCAAAAAGAAGAAATAGGTCATTGCACTTACTATGTGAAGCAGATTTAATGTTAATCTGCCAGGGAAGTACATAAGATGCAAACTAAATTTTCTTATTATTTGGTAATTTTTTTCAGAAGGTTAGCCTTCCTTTGTGATACAAATCTGTTCTAGAAAAAATGGCTAGGCCTCAGCCTAACTGAAGGTACAGGCACTTATTTGGAATGTATTTATTGAACAATATTCAACAATGACCTGTTTCCTTCAGTGCTAATTGTGTTTATGTTCTTACTGATTAAAGTCCATTTGTTATACTCTGAGATACTAGTGCTGACAAATATGTAATCTGAAGGACGAAACATTATACGTTCAAATACTCTCTAAATACGGTAATCTCTGAGAAGGATGGTCTCAGAATCAGCAGGAGAAATAAAATTGTTTTTTACAGAAAAAGTACATAAAGTAGCTATAATTAGTTTAGATGCTGTGTAGTCATATAGCATTCTTGATTGAAGGTGCAGCTATCACTGAAGCATGTCTGAATGCATGTATTTTGGGTACTACATGATAATACCATGGTGAAAAATCTGTTTATTTGTATGGGACAATAGCTTGTCTGAAGTAGCATTGCATAGGGTGTACAGTAGCACAGAATATTTTCCAAAGTGTGAGCTTCTCAGGGACGTATTCTTACTAAGACTGGGTTAAATTAATTGCATTAATTATATTATCCTTGTCTGGTTCTTTGGGGTTGTTTTGATTTGGGAGGGAGGGATGATCAAAGGATGTTTAAAATAAGCAAATATGTAATCTTATAAGGGTTTTTTTCTTTTTGGCTCCTTGTTTTATATCATTCCTATCTGCAAAAATAAACTTGCAAATTCTGGAATTTTAGTCTATTCTGGAACCTACTTTCATCAAAGTGCTTTGCTTATCTGTGTATAAATGAATAGTTGGGGGTGGGGAATTAAAAGGGAAATGATTCACTTATACTGTGAATAGAAATCATGATAAAATACATTTTGTTCACACAACTGTGGAATATTGGATAAGGCAACTGTTTTCCTACCAACACCAAGGTGACAATCAGCCCACATTTTTAGATGGTATACAGGCTGTTATGTGCAATATATGCCTATCTATGGAACAAAAGATTATTTTAAGTTTACTTAGGCATAAAATAGTCACTGATTTTTACCAGCAGATGGTTCTATAAATCTAGCAAGGTTCCTGTAGTAGTCAATGAAATCAGTTTTGTAAAGCCTGTCTCTGGACCAGAACATAAAATACGATTTAAAACTATCCAAATGCAGAAAATAAAATGTAGTTCCCCACCTGTTTAGTCCTATTGTTTGTTTTGCAGTGTAGCATAAATAAAAATTTAATTTGGCTGTTTTTGAAAAGTTTTTTATTTGTTATGAAAAGGCCCAATTGTGGGTTTTTTTGTGACTGTTGATCAGAATTTCAATGTAAGAAAGAATAGATTTTGCCCCAGTTTGCAAGTTTGCTTAAGATGTGATACTTGGCAGAATCTCTTCCTCTACCATCACCATTTTTTCCCCTTTTTTTCAGTTTTGGCACAGTAACAGCAAATATAATTTTTAGTCAGACAACTGACATACTTTCCTTGCAGTAGTGGATGCACTGGTCTTTGGCATATTTCTTGTATTTATTGCAAGTGTCTCCTTAGTCATTCTAATTTTCAGGAAAAATTGTTCTTTACATGTCAACACTTTCCACATTGAAATACCCAATTGTAAAAGTGCTTACTTTTTTTTGTAATACAACAGCATATGCAAAGGCTCTACTCTGCTCTCACTGGTCAGTAAAAATTTAGCTGTTACATTTTACCAGGCTGAACTGAATCTTAAAAAAGGGGGAAAATGGCTGCCTTATTCCTTTGCTAGGAAAGTTCATTATTTATTTAGTTAAGCTTACAGCAAAATTAAGAGTGACTAGAATAAACTTGTTGAGTGAGAACAAATGAATTCTTGGTTTAACTTCACTGTCTTACCTTCTTAGTTCTTAATGTTTTTATTCTTAAACTGCTTCCAAGTAAAAGCAAATAACTTAGCAGGTTAGTTTTCAATGCTGCTTCTCCTTTTTCTAGACTTAGAATTAGGATTTCCTCATACCTTGTTAATTAGTCTTTCTTGGACCTTATAATAATATCCTCATCAATAATGTAAAGAGAAACAGAAAGGCAGAAGAGTACTTTCTATTCTTCTTATAATTTTAACTCATGGACATTTTCAGCCATCTTACTCAAGAGCACCTGCCATTTGAGGATCTGTCCTTACTTGTGTATATTTCCTTAAGTGACTGCCTAAAAGAAGAAAGAATCTTCTATATTTATGTGCAATGCATAAAATCCTGATTTTAATTGCTCTTTTTATTTGAAATGCTAGAATTTCTGTATACCATCTTCAAGGAAGGTGCTGTGTGTCATAAAATACACATTTAGATTTTAGTGCTAATTAAGGAAAAAAAAAGTCTCTAACTAAAAAGGAAAAAAAAAAGAATTGCTTTTAAAGTTTATTTGGCCTATGTAATCCAGTCATTGAAAGGATCTTGTCAAAAGAGTGAGAGTAAGGAAGTCTTAATTCCAGTTTTATGTGACCTGAAAGAAGACTTTTAACAAAATCAGGAAAGGATTTTTTTAATGGTAAATGTTTGTTTTTAAAGAAAGAAAACCAAACAGGCATTTTAGACACTTGACAAAATGGTCTGTTTGTTTTCTTCTGAAGCACTCAGGTTTGTCCTTTTCTCCTGCTCACATTGCAGTTCATTTTTGGACTTCAAGTTCATCTGTGAGGGTTTGCAGTGCAGGTGCTAAGGAATTTAATAACACTAATAACAGTGTATATCAGTAAACAGATATGTCCTTAATCATTTAATTTTGACGTACCTGAAAATAAACAAAAGATATTCTAGAGCAGCTCATGAATTTACCACAATTAGAGGTCTTCTTAAGCACTAGTGGTGTGAAATGTCTAGGCTAGGTGTGTACAGTATATCTATGTCATCCCAAAGCGAAAAGGCCCTGGAAGGAGGTCATTTGGGCTCAACACTTGCTGTAGCATACCCTTGCCTGAACTGGATCAGTTTTGAGGTTATTCTGTCATTTGCATTCTCTGCATTTTGTAGTTACTTGAGGGGAAAAAAGAGAAAAATGGTATGATGACCTTTCAGAGACAAAAGAGTTGGGGAGAAGCTTTTCGTCAAGTCTGAGAGAAAGAAACGATAACCTGCGTTTAGTTGAAGAGAAAAAAAAAATCACCATCCCATTTCTTTTTCTGCAGTTCATAGAGAAATCTGTAAGATCACTTAAGTTCGGTAAAGATATTTAAGAGAAAACACTTATATTTAAGATTTCATCCAAGTTTAGGCATTACAAACCTTCGTCCAGTGAGTTATATGCAGATATCTTTACACATTCTGTAATTTTCTGTGTCTATAAAATATTTCACTGTAGTTGGAACAACTGTTCGTAACTTCGGGATTATCTGTGGAGAACAGAGCCTGGGATTGGTCTGGCAGAGGCAAACATCATTTTGAACCTTTTATATGCTCTGAAGAATAAGAAGAACAAGACGCTAGGATAAGACATTATGTCCAGCCTAACACTAGATACACTGTGGACAAATGCAGCTCCTGGTCTGGCATGAGAAAACTCATAATTCTTTATTGATTATTACCCAATCTGGAACTGGAACTTCTTTATGGTAGTTCAAAACTGCATAGGAGCTATAGGTCTAGATCAGATCCTCTTCTGTTCGTGTGTAGCCATGGGCAGAATTTGGTCAAGAGAAGTATTTAAGAGGGACATTCGAATGCGTATGTTGTGCTTTTTTATTATGTTTATGTATTGTGCACAAAGAACACATTGGGTGCAGTTTGCTCAACACTACTTGATTCCTAAAAAGTTAGGGAGAATTAAAGACTCCAACTTACAAAATGATCATCAGAAATACAAACTCACTTTTTGCAATATTTCTGCCAAGTCAGCTGTTCAGCCGTGCAGCAAATAACACCTTTACTTGATTATGACTAGAAAAATTTGAAGTGGAGGTTAAAAAAAAGTAGGTTTTTGTCAAAAGCTGTAGATACTGTGGATATTTCTGTGATATAGTTCATATGCACATTAAAAGACAAAAGCTCTCTATATATGTGTTTCTACCCAGTCACAAATATGCATGCTCTGGGTGCTAAGATTTTTTAACTATGCACTGGCATACTTTATCTGAACAGAACTGTGTTGACACATGGAATTGGAGGTTTATGTAATGCTTTGTCCAGGACAAAGCTTTACTCAACTTTTTTCGCAAAGGCTGAAATCTTGGAAAATCAGAAATAAGAGTTAATGTATGGCTTGAAATTCTGCAGTCATGACATGGATTTTTAAGTCTTGGTGTCTAAATCCCACACCAACAATCTTTTCTCTTTTTCTGTATCAGAATACTGCTGCCCCACCGCTGAGCTCTGACCCTTGTGTGTATGGCTAAAAAGAGGGAGAGGAACTACGTTTAATAGCCCTAGAACAACTTAATAAAACATAATTCAGTTAGTATCTTTGACTAGGACAGGATACTTTAATAAAAATATTTTTAAATATTTGTATTTTGTTTTTATTTCAAATATTTATTCACCTCATTAGACCATATTGGTTGAGGGTGCAATCTGGAAAGGTGCAAAGATGTTCTTTTCAAATGTTTAATGTAGAATGATACTATGAATCATTGTTTGAGTGTTATATGACTTTCAAATTAGACTGCTGGTCTGTCAAATTCGTGGTAGCACTAGTGAATGAATCCCTATGTAGAAGTTCCTGGGAGGATTCGTGATGTTTCCTTCGTAAATACTGCTTTTTTTTTTTTAGAAAAACACCCTCAGAGCAGGTAGCACTTTCTCATCCTGCAGGAAGAAATGTTTCTGGATTAATTTTGTTAACACTAACCTTATCGTCTCTCTACTAGGGTAGCATACCTGTGTGGGAATATAAGTTGAAAAAAGTTACAAGAAATTTGTGTGTTTTCACTGAAGGTGCTATAAACCTTCCTTAGTATGTACATTATCAGAAAGAACTCCTGAATTCTTATGGCATTTAGAAGGCACACATTGGCATCATAATGCTTCTTAAAGTGATTAAGTTAGAGAGGAGCAAATCTTCCTTCTTTGATTTAACATGACTGTATCTGTGATAAATCTCCATTGTGAAAGAGTATGAGTTTAAATAACTCTATTCCTGCTGGCAGAAGAAAATCCTGTAGAAATATTGGTAAATGTCCTTACCCTAAATTTCTCAGCTAAGTAATTATATATGGCAATATGAGCAAAACCCAGAAACAATACTTGTCAGGAACAGTTCTTTTCCTGTGCGTCTCCTCTTTAGATGAGTCCCAGAACTCATGGGTATTTTATTAATTTCAGCCTACAGAACATATATGATACAGTTTGTGTTTCTGTATTTGGAGTAGCAGTTAAGCTACATTAAATGATGCTAGATGCTGGTGACATGGTGACTACAGGTAAATGTACCATAATGCTTTACAGCACCTGTTACAATACCATCAGCTGTGGTCATTACATCTCTTTTAATGAGGTAAGTGCTGGCTGTACAATGTGCCTCTGTCTCCCATTTCCAAGAGTACCACTGGGGCTTTAAATACTTGCCTGAAATACGCTGGTTGGGCAAGAGGTTGGTGTCTCATGAGGGGAAAGGGTTTTGTGGCTGGGCTCTGCAGGAAAGCAGTCGGCAGAGGCAGTGAGTTTGCCGCCACTTGGAGAACAGCATCGCTTGTTGGATTTCTGGTCATCTTTCTGGTATGTGAGAAATTTAAATAAACAAACAAAACAGTTTTCATCCAAAGCAGTGTATGAAGTCTTCTGTAAGTTACAGTATTCAGACCATTAATTTAGAAAATTTATAGGGAATTAAAAAAATGAAACATGTCTTGGGTTTCAGCTTGGTGTATACATTTTGTATACCCCAAAACTGGAAGGTGGGAACTCAGAGAGCACACAGGAGAGCATTATTCTGGGCTGTCTCTGTTCTTATTCTTTCTTCAGGATTCCCCTACTGGCCACTGTTCTTGCTGGTCTTTCCCTTAAGATCAAAACTCAATGGAGCGAGAGGACTGGGCTAAATGGACTTTTGGTAATCCTGTGACCATGCTGCTTTTCTTTCTCCTCTGTTGCTCCAGTAATTTGTCAGTGTTAGGTATGAAACCACCTGAAGAACTTCACTGTGCAGCCTTTGGTCCTGAATTTTGCTTTCATGCTGCATGTTCATCTGATTTTGTAACAAGAAACTTGCTTCTACTCTTGTTCTGATGTTACCTTTAGGTGTAGATACAAATGGTTACTAATGAAAATTTTCATTACCTTATTGCATTTGAAGAGCAAATTACAAACTCATACGTCATTGACAGAAAACTCAAATACCATTTCAATTATCGGGCTTGTTACTGTTGTTTTTCTCTGTGTGCATGTTAAGTGAAATAACAAAAGCTACCACTAGTGCTAGCTTTGACCACTGGTCAAATAAAATGAAGTGGAAAAGGTGCTGGGTTGCACTGGGTTTTGAGTTTGGTTTTCTGGAGGGCTTATTTGGTTATTTCAGTTTCTGAAATGTTTTACAGTTTCAGAGTCCATGCACAGAAATTTACTGGTGGAATAAAGTAGTTTGCAGTCATTGCATTGGTTAATGGAACTTTCTGTATAATATACATTGGTTTCTTATTGTTGTTCTGGAATAATTGCATTTCTTTTCCTTTCAAGGAGTGTGATACTCTTGTAATGAGTATCTTTGTTAAATTCATTAATTCAGTCAGAAATTGGATGAACGTTTATGACAGTATTCACAATGTAGCACTTGATTTCTTTTACTCTTCATATGCGTGGTAAATATTAACAAAGCTTTGCAATGTTTTTTTGCATATTAATGAAGTAAAAAAGCAGCATGAGAGCACTTGTAACACACAAACTAGATTCATCCTGACTAGTGCAGGAAAGTGCAAATTAATCTCTCTGCCTAAAAATTGCATTACACTCAGGTGGTGTGGGGAGGATTCCTCTCCAGGAATCTTTTCTATATGTTTTCTAATGTTTTCTATAACTAACCTCCTTCAGTCATGTGTGCCAGAAGACAAAGTTTCTGTTGAGGGTTGTTACCAGCTAAAGAATTTGGCAGGAGTATGCTGACTGTACACTCAAGCTAGATTAGGTTGTGTTTTCCCACTCCTCAACACCATACTCAGTCGGTTTTGGAGGCCAGTAGTCACGTAAGAGACCTCTTGGAAAAACATGCCCGCTCCAAGTGCTTACTGTCTACCAGCATCCTTTCCTGCAGTGAAGGTCTCTGCAGCAGTAGAGCCCATTAGTCTTAAAAGCATGGTTTAGAAAATTTTGCGCAGTCACTCAGATAATTTTCTTATATATGTCATGGGATTCTGCAAGTACACATATAAAAGATGCAAGGTATATAGTATGGATGAGGACAGGAGTGAATTCTTTGAAGAAGGCAATGCAGATGAGCTAAGGTAGGAGACTACATAGGAGCAGACACTTCAGTGTACCCTGGAGAATAGAAGCTGTAAGAACAATGAAAGGAACAGTGAATGAAGATGGCTTTATATGAGAAGTTTTGTACTTAAAATCCAGAAAAAACTCTTTCAAGGTCACTTCCTTATGTTGTGTAGGCAAGGAGCAGATGACATGCTATTCTGTGAAACTGACAGAAATTGAAGAAGTGATGAACAAGGACTGCAGAAAAACCCTAATGAATAAACTTGCTAATTCATGTTCAGCATGGAGAGGGGGATGCAAGGAAAAGCATACTTGTCTCATTTAGGCTTTTTCATCTCTATGTGGCTGTGAGTTTGAGTCATCAGATGGGGAGGAATAAAAAGCAGCAGTAATATCTTCCCCAAGAAAAGGCAGAACCAGCAAAGGATGCTGACGCACAGAAGTCAAAGGCAAGTTCAGGTGTGCAGTTGTCCTTCTATGTTCTGCTGATTTACTGTTCTGCTACCACGTATCAGTTCTTACTGTAATGGCAGGTAGAGGCTCACCACAAAGTTGGGCCAGCAGAAGTAATGATCATGTAATTCTTCATCAGTTCTCTCAAACCATTTATCTGTCTTTATCTGCTGTGTGGAAATAACCAGGTGAAATGATTGTAAATGATTTTTTTTATCTCCCTGCTGATTTTTGGATGTTCATGGCACTGATGTGGAAAGCAGGACTGATAAAAAAACCTGCTGCCCTGTCAGTGTACCGAAAATGTGCAGGCAGGTTATTGGGCATAACTGTCACTGCATCTTAAACAGAGGCTCAGACTTGTAATGTGGAGCCACACACAAAAAAAAGCGATCAAGTTTACAAAATTGGCAGGCCTCACACCTGCTAAACCACATGTTCACAGTATCTTTAAATAATTAAGCTAAGATAATTAATTTGGGCAAGTTGTGGTTTCTGGTGTTTCAATAGGGAAAGCTTCCTCACTGAGCCTGTTTCAGAGTCAGCCTGTCACGACAGCAGCGTCCCATTTGATCGTGAGTACAACTTCTTAAATATAACAAAGGTTCATCAAAACTTCACTGACTCTTTGAAATAAGGAGTAGTGATGAGCTCTCTTGATGTAGCTCTGTCATTGCCCGCTCCACAAGGTTCAGAAGACAAAGCTGATTGATAGCAGACTGCCACCCAACTAAACTCTTGAGAAGCACCAACCATTCAGCTGACAGTGCCTCTATCAAATCCTGTGCGCTAGGTTTGGAACACGGTGGACATTAATATTATATGCTTTCATAATGTTCCCCTCACAGTGTTAAAAATAAACTGCTGCAGATGGGAGCATTAGTTTACCACTTGCACTGAAGCAAATGCATTGATCCTAGCACAAGATTTCCTTCCAGTTTTGTTTAAAATGAATTAGTTCTTTTAACAATGATTTATTTGGTGTTCAAGCAGTGGTGCAGTAAGATTTGCTGTTTATGCATCTGGATTGTAACGGTGGGCTGTTGGTTATGGAGAGAACTTTTTACTGCAGTGGGAGGCATTTGGCGGATTGAGAAGGCATGGTAGAATGTGCTGGGAAAACACACTACAGCTCAAACCAGCTGGTAACTAAGAAACTTTAAAAAAACCCTGCAAAGTTATAACTGTTTCAAGTTAGCAGGCAACTATGTTATAATATTTTTCAAAGGAAAGTGCATCAGGACTCAATTTGGAAAGAAAATCTGAAAGACACATTCAGTGATGCTGAGACTAGCTGCAAAAGAAGCAATCTACAACTTTTCCTCTAGGAGCCTTAATACCATTGATTGTGCCATTGCAACACAGAGCAATGGTGGTGAAAAATGCCTGAAATATAGGGATAAAGAGATATAGGTACAGAAGTGAGGAGCAGCATTCCTTTCTGGCTGCGTGGCCCATCCCCAGGAGAGCACGGCAAGAGGGTGGCCGCACTCTGTTCCGGATTAGGCACTACAGACACACAGGGCCCTCACTGCCCACACCTGCACGAGCGCAGCTGTAGTGCTGCGGAGGGGAAGAGCATGCCCCTTTCTTTCCTCCTCTTCAACACACACCTTTACTGTTTTACTCCCCTGTTCCTCAGTACATGGCCATCTGTGTCTGCGATTAGACTGCTAATCCATACAGTAAAGCTTTTCCTCTTTCTTTTCTTTTTGTTTTTTCCTCTCCTAGGTAGGCTAGTGCAGAATTACTAGAGATGTTCACCTTTTATTTGGAATTGGGAATTTCTAGAGTACTTGTAATTTCCTTCTTTTTTTTTTTTCCTTCATTTTTTCTCCCTACAGAATTGGTTTCTATGATAAAGAAGTTACCTGAAACTTCTCAAAAGGTGGTTTCCAATGTACTCATAGCAGTTAATCTTCTTCATTAAGCTTGTAGTTTGGAAATCCAGACTGCAGTGTAATTCAACTCCTGTAAGTCTTGAATGAGACTTGATAAACAAGAATTCAGTTGTGGTCCTCATAAAACAAAACAAAACAAAACAAACCCAAACAAACAAACCAACCAACCAAACAAAAAAACCCCAACCCAAACCAAATCAAAACAACCAGATAGGAAAAGTAAGTCCCAGGGCTTTTCTTGTTTCTTAACTATGAAAACCTTAAGAGGAGCGTGCTTATTTTACTAAGTTTAGTATGCCTTAAATCTGGGTGGTTTTTTTGTTCCTGATGGATGTGTCTGAA
Source organism: Chroicocephalus ridibundus (assembly GCF_963924245.1). NCBI lineage: Eukaryota > Metazoa > Chordata > Aves > Charadriiformes > Laridae > Chroicocephalus > Chroicocephalus ridibundus. The sequence continues at coordinate 23,564,981 of NC_086316.1, forward strand.
TGTTTGAAAGATGCTCTTAGTGAGTAGGAATGAAGAGTGGGTAGTAAGAAATTAATTTTAGCATTTTTGTGTGATTGCTGCAGTAGATTTAGTCCATCTCTGTTAAAATTATTTTATGTATTTGTTTTAAAGCTGGGCAAAATTTGTGCTCCCCTACTATTGCTCTTAAAGAGGACGTGGCTTAAAATGGAAGAATAGGCATTGAAGTTTTGAAATGCTGGTTAAACAGAGCCTTTGCAATAGCAAAAAAAAAGTTTCTCAGTTTGTTGGGCAGAGGAGAAAATAAGAGTCTATTCTAGAAATCCTTCTGGTTTTGGAAAAAAAAAAAAGAAGTACCAGTAAGTAGTTCTGGAGTCTGGATCCTGTAAAAGCTGATGAACACACCAGGCATTTATTTTCCTCCACGTTTACTTTTTCTGATTTTTAATCTTAATTTTTATTATTTGTATATTTTCAAGAGAGTGAAGGCTAAAGAATTGAAAACATATTCTTCATAGATTATAATTCCCTGTTTCAAGTTGGCCTCGATGTTTCAGCAGAATTGCTTGTTGTTGTAAAACAGTGTCTCAGACAGCACTTCCCAGATCAGTGGGTTTCTTTCCCCCTGACTTCTCAAAGTGGGAGTGAATGGTTTTGTGTATCACATGTTCTGCCAGGAAGGCAAGCTTCCAAGGGTAGTAATTCTGTTAGTCAGATGTTTAGAGGTGATCCACTCTGATAATTTATGGATGAAGTTTACTGGCTTGATTTTTTTCCTCATGATTATCAGATACTGAGGCTATCAATTTGAGTTAGCATACAACTTTTATGCATTGTATAGATTCGCAGTAACTTTGGTTTTTAGTCCATCCTAAAGTTCATTAATTCTGTTCTGAATCCTGATACTTCGGTAGGATTGGTAAACCAAGCCTGTGCTCACATAAGTCACACAGGAAGTACGAAGAAATGAAAATATGGTGTGTATCAATGGAAGCATTTATTTAGAAGTGTTTGCTTCATACTAACAGCTGTAATGTTGTAAGCCTTACATCCTACTCTGTAATGGTGCATTGCTTTGCACTTTTTCTCTCCATATAGCTCATCTTGCAACATAAATATCAGTTGTTTTGAGCTGCTGTAATTGACTAAAAGTTTTTGCTGTGTTTTTCTAATACCCTAGTTTTCAGTATATTTGAACATCTAAGTAGTTTCTGCGTTTTACAAGCATGTAGCACAGCAAGAGGTCCTTTTTTTTTTTCTTTTTTTTTCCTCCTGTCAGATTGTAGTAAGTCTTGAGTGGACTTTTCTACACCAGCATGTTTTTTCCATTCCAGAATCTTCCTTGACTTAGCCAGGATCCAAACCATGATTCCCAGGCTTTTCAGCGTTGCTCACAAGGCAGATACTTAAAATCCTTTGGCTGCCCATTCAGGGCTTTGGTACAATTATAGCAGAATAGTTACTGCATGTGGAGTAGGTCCACATGATTATTATCTACCAATATTGGCCACGGTAGTTGTTTTTGAAGAGATACTAAGAAAATGGAACATTACTGATTTTTTTTTCTCCACAGAAAATTACTGTGAAAGATAGCTGGGGAGGTTGTGTAGGGTTTTTTCGTGGTGGTGGGTTTGGCTGTGTTTTGGTTTGGGGTTTTTTTTTTAACCCTGGAGCATAGTTGTGAGTATACTTTATGATTTATACCTTTTTCCTTCTGCTCCATTCCCAAAATCCACACTCAGACTGCAGTCCCTCTATGTTCTTATGAATTTGAGGATCCTTTCTTTGTCATACAACTGCAGGTGCTTATTTTATTCCTATTAAATTATTAATAGGGATGACAAGGCCTATAGGGTAGCCTGACTACATCTCAGACTCCATGGAAAATACAGAAGCTCATATTCATTATAATGAGTAATATTGTATTCTGATGCTTATTCCTTCCTCCTATTGGAAAATACACATTTTTGTATACCTTGCTGTTTTGGGCACGCATGTCCTGTGGTAGAGCTGAACTGTTATCACTGTTTCCCACTACGAGTTTTCATACAAAGAACATGACTACCCAATAAAATCAAGGCAAATATTCTCAGGATGGGTAGTCAGTGATTATAAATAGCAACAGGAGAGCTCATGGATTACTTGGTGTCTTTCATTCAAGTGTCTCAAATATTCCATGTGAACCGTAACTGATGAATTAACAGAGTGCCCTGTCCTGTGTGTTAGTTATTCTATGCCAGCCATACCCAGAGCTTAGCTGGGTTGTCTGGGATCATATGATAATCTAAAATACAAAATAAAATCCGATGCTTTAATCGGTAGAAAGCACTCTGGAAAATCATGGGAGAGTGTAAGGCAGGCACTGCCTTAGGCTCTGTGTTTTAAATTTCCCTCCTCTGTTTCGTACTTTATAGTAGAGTTCAGGATTTTCTCTTGGAAAAATGATTCAAGTAATCTTCTGAAAGTTTCTCCAAGCTACATCTGGTCCAGTTGTGACATCTAATAGTCAACATGCAACTGCACAGAAGTGAACACATTCCTCAGGTTTGAATATAAATACAATATTGAGCAGCTAAGTAAAGCCAGTCCAATAGAAATTTAAGTAACAAGGCAAGTTTTGATTCCCAAAGTGAAAACAAGCTTGAATGGTGTGATTTATAATGTTCAGCGCAAAACGTTGACAGTTTGACATTCAGTTATTGTGCGGAAAGAGCTCAATCACAAAAATCCAAAGGCCCAGGAGGCAGACCAAGCAGGAGAATACATTTAACATCTTCGGCATCGTATGCAATTTGTAGCTGACCACTTCAGTGTTTAATGAGAGCAAGATGAAGAAATGCTCTGATCTAAACCCTGAAGTTGAGAAACTGAAGCACAGGAGGTTTCCAGCTCAGATTCTCTGTAATTAAGGTTATTCACTCTAGCTTCCCACTGTAGTCAATGGCCATCTTTGGATCTTACCCATTTTCCATAGTAAAATTTTCCAATAGCAGTCATAGTCCAGTACCTTAAACATTAAATCCTGCTGCCAGCTATTTTATCCTATGTCTTTTATAATGTGTTGGAATTCCTTCAATGTCTAAAATATAGGATGGTAATACAGAGTTATAGCTGTGTCAATGATCTTAGAAAATAATAAGTTCTAGTTAACAGTTCATTGTGAAAGGATTATCAAAGGTGTGTTGCACTTGTCTCCTGCAGTTATCAGCAAAAGTAAATAATCTTCAACAAATAGTCTTTTGCCAGTCACTTCTGGCAGAAGAGAATGGGCATGTGGTCTCACAATATCGCCAGTAATTTCATTAGTATGGACATCCTCTTATAGAGAATTTCTTAAAGAGATTTAAAGAAAATCCTATGATTTTTTAAAAAAGCCTGTTGAATGCAGATTGCCATAAAAAGTGTAGTTGAAATACTCTATGGACAGATCTTGTTGTCATGGGTACTCAAAAATATGTATGGAGCATAAAATGCAGCTAGATCTCTGGGCCAAGCTGACATTAGACTCATTTTTAGTAACGCGGTCTGTCACATGAACACCATTTGATTGCATTCAATGAATCTGTCTTTGTTAGTAAGAAATTGTATATATTTATGTCACTACAGGTTAATCAACCAAGGTTAACGATTTGGGTAAGCCAGAAAATCTTTCCAACCAGCCAAGGGGATGGGGGATTTCCAAAGGTAAAGTTATTTGTGTAATTTCTTTCATCTATTAGTTTACTAACATGAAAGTTTTTTTGAAAAAAAACCACCCTAACCACTGAAAGTTGAATGGATTTTATTTTATGACTGCTTCAAGAGAGTAGCCAGCTCTCATGATTTCATCACGAGTCTCATGGTATTCTGTTTTTCTTAAAGCCTTGGCTCCTTGAGCCAGGCAGTTAACTGGGAATTTCAGCTTTCATTTTAAAAAGATGTTTTTAGCCTTCAGGCTTGCAGAAAACATGGACTCTTGCTGGCTACATACCAGAAAGAAAACATACTAATTTTCAAGAGCTCATATTTCTTAAGCCTGTCTCATGATTTTACAAGCTTGACATCTGAGTTTTGAATACTTGATTTTGGCAATTCTCTCTTAGCAATGCAGGTAAGAAAGTCCATGATAATGCAGGAGGAGGAAGGAGGTGGTACGGTTTCTCTTTTTCTGTTAAGTTTTCTGCTTGTGCTTTACCTGGCTTGAGTAACAACCATACAAAGCACGGTAGTTTTCATCTGAGTTTGACAAGAAGTACCCCACCATAAATGCAGAAGATGTGGCTTGTCAGACAAGATTCATAAGATTTTGCTCTGTTAACATTGCTGGTTTGATAAATGTGAAACTGGATATGAAATTTGAGTAGGTAAATAAAACAGTTACTCAGAACCACAGAATGTACATGTTTTATTTTCCTATTCTCTTTCATTACTGACTCAAAATCTGGCAGAAAAAAATGTATATAGGCAGGTAAGTAAAGGAGAGAGCACATGGATAATTGTTTTGATTAAATTTCAATTGTTATCTACACTCCAGCTCCTTGTTAGCAAAACTCTGCTATTCCATCTGGATAACACTATGTCTATAGTTTCGCCACTTTTTCTTTATAAAGGAGCTTCTAAAATTTATAGCTGGGCTATTTGCAGTCTGCTATTTCCAGACTCATGTGCCAGCATGCCAATCTTTAAATTAACATATATGGCAGTACTGCCATTCTTAACATTTGAAGTATTTCAAAAGTTCAGCAGAGTAGGCTGATAGCAATGCCAGTTTACGGCGAATATGCTATATATGGTCATACTTATATTAAATGAATTTGCCAATTTTACGCATCAGCTGTATGTTAACTAGATGATTTTTATTCAAAATTTTAAGTTTGCAGCTTTTAGTAAGTTGTCATTCATCATTATACAAAGTCGCTCCTGAAACACAGGAATGAAAATGTGAACTATGTGCAGCATAGTTAGTAACAATGCTGCATTATCTTGGATTTATGAATAGCCGTGCTTTTATGCTGTATGTAGCTTAAAAAAGATTATCAAAAGGGGTAATTGTTTCTCAACTGGGCAAAAATATTATACTTTTTTCCTTTAAAGTGATTGGGTTCCTGCTTTTTAAATATGATACATTTTTTCTAGCCTTTATGTAATTCTTCAAAAGACACTTGGCATGTGCTTACAAAGACCAGTTTTTAGAACTAGCTCCAAATTTTATTTCACAATTGATCTTCAAAAGGAACTTGAATATTAGCTGCACACAATCTAGCTTCCAGCAGAGTATCAGCCTTAACAGAAACAGTGTGTCTTTGGAATCTAATTTTTTTCATCCATCTTATAAAATTAATCAGGGTAAATTGCTGAAGATGACTGCAGAAAGTGCTCAGTCCTTCAGCTCAACAGTTTTATGTGCTCAGTACTAAACAGTTTGAACTACTGAAAGAATAAAGTAAAAATAATATATTTTTTGAAACTCTTACTTCAGATAGAAGTGCTTTTTCTTTTTTCTTTTTTCCTGCAACAAACAAATATAAAAGGATACATTTCTTAAAGACAATTTATTTCTAGACCTAGAAGGGTCATATGGGACTTTTTATCTTATGATTGTATGGCAGGATTTCAGGACTGAGATTGTTTTCACAGCTGAAAAGGAACTGCCCAACACAATGCTTTTGGAAATTTGCCCAGACCTTTGGTCTGTGTGGTGTGCCTGTTTGCATGTGTAAGTTTCTAGTTTTCTTCTCATATCCTGTAATGATACACAAGTAGCAAATTTAGTCAACAGAAAAGCAAAAATATTATCACGAGGATGGAATTTTCTAGAGTCCTGTGAGGAAACATGTTTGTGCAGTCACTAAAATTTAAACGTTATTTTTTCATTCTGAAATTGTCTCTTGCAAAATCCCCAGTTTGGCTGTAGGGAAGGCAAGGTATGTTTCTGCTCCTATTTCTTCCCCTGGCTTGCAGAGCCCTTCTGCATGTGTACTGGAAGTCTACTCAGTTTCTCCATTTCTGATGCACAGAATGGAGAAGGACTTTACTCTGTTTTCAGCCTGAAAAATGCTCCTGGCTGCATGCAATGCAGAACCCCGGGGGGAGTTCATCTACCTGAAAGCAGAATTTATCCTGTAAACTGTGATAAAGACAGTGGGAGAGCCATGGGCTGACTTCATTCCCAGCACAAGTAAATGTAGCAAATAGGGACATTCCAGTGAAAATTACAGCTTTGCAGAGCCAGGAAAGGAAAACTGCTGAAAATTGCACTTTCTCAGTAGATGTGAGACCACTGTGTGTTTAATTCTTAATTCAGAAATTCGCAACTCTCACATTAGAAAAATTGAACTTGGAGAAGATAACTTCAATTTCTTAAACAAACTAAAGGCAATCTGCTTGTACAACAAACATGTCCCAAGCAATAAAAGCAGTAAAACACCTTCTGAGTTCTGATCTCCTACACACAAAACGCACAGATATGTTCCGTAACTTTACAATATATTACTAGCTAAACAAATTCTTTTTGTTTAGGATCCCACAGTGGCATAGCATCAGCAAAGTACTTTAAGCACGTGCTTAGCCTTTGGGCTTCCTTCTGAGGCTTAAACTGAAACATATATTTAAATCCTTTGCTGAATAGGCATCGAATTTAGCCAGTGAATGGCTAAGTATGGCTAACGAAAACCTACCTGAGGCAGCTGGCTAATACAGCACACCATCTCCTGGCTTGTCCAGAGACAAGTAACACACTACAGTGTCTTTAGAGTGCTTTGTTCAATGAAGTACTGTAGGAAAGTCACTTGTTAGTGTGTGCTAGCTGCTTAAGCTGTAAGGTGTTTAAAAGTTGAGAGGTCTAAGCTGTAAAAGGTTCTCTTAATAATAAGATGACCTTTCATGACTAAGACGCATTTTTATGTTGAAGGACAAGTGGAGCCATAAAAGAGAGCTTGGGGGTTAAAAAAGGCAAGGAAACAAATTAATTTATCAGTAGGTAATACCATTAACGTTAGATTTTTGATTACCCAAGCTGGTACTGAGTTGTATTTTCAAGGGAGCTCGGTGCCATCTGTCGATTCGTGGCCATGAATTTTGCATTCATGACACTGAGACACTGTGTCTGCCTGCTGTGCTTCACGTGTGCAAAACAGGTAGTTCCTCATTTTCAGCCATGTTTATATACCAGAACTAGTGCACACACAGCACCTGCAGGTGCAGTGTTAGACCCGAGCTGTCCCACCTGTTATGAAGGGCACAGAAATGTCTTGGTTTGTCAGGAGCGAGAAAAGTAATTTTGTGGAATAGTGTAAGGACGTACAACCAATGGTGAGCTGCAGAAAGGGTTGTTGCTCCATAGCTTCTTCTCCTGTAACTTTGCTGGGATAATTGGGGTCTCCCCAGTTGCAACGAATGTCCAGATTCCCCAGCTGAAGTGTTTTCTCAGGTGCTGCAAGGCTTGCCTGGTTTTTAAACAATCCTTTTCTCTCTGTGGCAGTAGTGTTTGTAGTTGATTCAGCCATCCTTGGTAGACGTTTACTTCTGAACTAAAGCTAGGGAACTATGGAAACCTTAGGAAAGGAAAAGGGAGGACCCCGACGAACAGACGAAGCACAGCTAATACTGTTTTTTCCTCTCCGCAGGGAAGTCTCCCCATCTCGAAGGAAGTAAACCGCAAGAAGAAAAGTGAGGTGGAAGGGGCATGCCTCGTTCCAGTAAATGGCTATGGACACCATTTCACCAAAATCAATTACCTCTACTGTTTTTAATCATAATTTCTCCATTTGTATTACATATGGTGTATGGGTTTGATGAGGTCGTGGTGTCATATATTGGGAATTGTTTCTGTGTAAATCATCAAGTGTAAGAAGAAACTATGGGACTCTGAGCCTTGCTTTAGAGAATAACAGGGGACAAACGTGTACCATAAAAAATAGTTTTTAACATTCTGACTCAAGCGAAAGCTCTCAGAATTTCACACTGTGAATCCATGTTTACAAACATTACAGGTGGGCCCTCAGGCCTGGTTCTACCACAGCAATGTCTTCCACTACTCAAACTCCACTGCTCACACGCAACCGGTAAACTGCTCTCTCCATTTCCACCATCCCAAACTGCTTCTTGCAGAGGCTGAGAGTCCCCCTTTTTTTTCATTTAGATGTAACAAGACTAGTAGTTTATTTTCATCGATTGTCTGTATATCTCTATATTTTATCCATGTACTCTTTTGATGTATAGAAGTAGTATGAAACTCATGGTTTCCTTGTGGTAAGTGATCGTGATGCTGCCACGGGATTTGAGACACTGATGAATGGTGCTATTTTGGACTTTAAATATGCTCCTTGGCAAGGTAGCTCTGATGGAGTTATTTTTTATTTCCATGTTCTGAGAAGGTGTTGGTACTTTGTTTTTCTGAATGTTGTTCTTTAGACTGGACTGACTTGTTTACTTGTGTCTTCAGTGTGGCTTTCTTATTCAGTGCTGTAGGTGAGTAACTACTTATAGTGTACACGTGAGGAACTGATTCCCTATCAGGGTCCACTCACAAACATGCAGTTATAGTGGGAGCAATCACAAAACTGTAATTTACGTAAAATCTCCTTTCTGACTCCTATCCACCTAACGGAGGAAGACGAGCAATAATTTTCCGCCAACCTCTCAAAATTTCTTCTGAGTTTTGTCTTTTTTTTTTTTTTTTTAAAAAAAGCCTTTTTGAAGATGGGACAAGTTTTAATGTCCTCTTCAAATCCATATAATAGGGGATATAATAAGGAAAACACAGGAAATTTCTGGGAGGAGAAGTCCTAAAGGGGAAGAGTACATTTCCACGGTACCGTCGACATGTGGACTTTACATTTTTGTTCTTGCTCCCAGACTCCTATCAATACAAGACAACACAAAACACGAAACTAAACAGTATCATCTACTCATGGAGTGTTGTTGTGTTAGACACAGTCTGAAAGCCCACCTTAATTTTTTATATAACTGTCTTTTAGCTCTTCCTTTTACAGGGCAGGCCTTGTTCTGAACTGTTTTAGCTTCTGACTGTTAAATACCAATGCATGCACTGCACTTCCTAGATTTCTTTCCTTTCCCTACCTTCTGTATCCCTTTTCTTGTACATTTTATTTTCGAATAGATTAGATGCGTCTACTGTGCTGTATATATAGCAAGAAGTAATATTCAGCAGTTGTGGCATTTATGTATAGTTGCAGTTGTGTACTGCTGAAAATGCAGGCTTTTGTAACAATGTGATCTTTAATAATGCACTACAAGTACCCAATGTATTTTAGCTATTTTAGTAGGATTTGTTCAATAAATATGCAAGCTCTAAGGGTAGCCGTGATGTCTCTGTTTCCTTATTGCCATAAGGCGAGGGCTCCTTTTCTGTTTGTTTGCACCTGTTCTTTACATGACTTCTGAAGGGTTTTTTTTCGGAGTATCTGGTGAAGTAAAAGGTGATTCCTTTTGTTGTCTGCTAAACAATAGCTATTAAGATAACCTAAATGCCAGACCTGGATCTGGGAAATGATAGCTGACGGACAATGTAGTCGTGTACTTCACTTTCAAGACTGCTAGGTGCCTGGGTCAGACGTGACACTTGATGCCATTTTTAGTAATCCCAGGAGGAGGCTGGGGCTGTGCATGGCAAATACAATATATTTCATTTTCCACTTCTGATAAACTGAATTAAAAGGCTGTTTTCCTAGCGTGTGTAATATAGTTTAAAAGAATATTGATACGGTCCTCTCTTTAAAAACTCTTTTATTGGGGGAAAAAGTAATATCTGCCTTTGTAAGTTTTAGAACATACATTGTTTTCATTTTAGCATAGAGAACAGATAGAGCATCATTTTTTTAAAAAAAACACAAGCAGTGATCTACCGATTAATACCAGATGTAGGTCTGCCCCTGATTTTTTCCAGTCATGAGACCAAATAAGTGCAATTACGAATGCCCTGACTGTCTATCCCTCTGAGTGAATTTACACGGGGCTTGAGTTTGGTTGATGTATCACAGAAAACTGCCCATGCACACACAGCACCTGATCCAAATGGCCACCAATCTCACCGTAGGAAACACAACAGACAGCAGTGTGTTTGGGCTTAGAGCTAAATCCCTGGTTAGAAAGCAGTTTTATCTATCTGTAGGATAGGTATATACATATGGACATTGTACATATAGACATCTCTATATACATGTAAATGATGAGAAGCAGTCAATAGAATTAGAGCAATGATTAATTGATCTTATTTTTTTAACCTGCGGTCCACTGGCTTTGGGAAGTAAGCGCACCATTTCTGAAAGAGATACAAAAGGTGATTAAAAGGCCTTTGAATCCCAGTCCCGGGATGATGATTGCTTGACCTTCAGCATTGGCTTTTAATCTTCACAGCAACATGACACATTTTAGTAAAAACTGGATCTGTGGCATGTATAAAATAAGAGTAAAAAATAAGGATCTGTGGATTAGGGTCTTTGATCAAACGACAACAATTGAAAAGTCATTCTTGAATACCACAAATAACAGGTATTTTTGTTAATAATAAACACAAAGGATCCCTTACTGTATAAAACTGCTTTTAATATGCTAACATTCTAGAAACTGAAATTTGCCAAAGATGATTTCATATACATTATCATTAGTAGAGTCTTCCTAAATAGGCAAAGGTGACATACACATTTGCATCAGCAGTAGTGGCTGTGGCACGTATGTAGCATGAACTTCATAAGATTTAAAAAAAAAAGAAAAAAGCTGCAGAGTGACCATACTCAACAAACCCAATGGTATGGTCATTTTAAGGAATGCCCCAAGCATTTCATACATGTCTTTCCTATAAAGCTCCATGAATCATCATTATGAGACATGTTTTGAGAGAAGTACACAGCTTGACCGAGACATTAGCTGCACGCATCACACGTTTGCTGCTGTGCGGTGTACATAACCATGCTCCCTCGTGCACGTGAGGAGCTGGGGTGAGCAGTGTGCTTTGCACCCCTACATCAGGGCTTGGGGCTGGGGAGCCGGGGGAGGAGGCTGGGAATCTCTCCTGGCACAACCAAGCGTCGCTACATGGAGAGCAAAGGCGAAAGAAAGTCTGCTGTTCTCATTGCTTTTAGTTTTGCCCGTGCCACAAAGAGACCTTAAGCTGGATGTGAGGATCATCAGTGTAAAAGCTGGAGAGGTGGTGGTGGGGCGAGTGTGGGGAACGGAGCAGGTCGGGGCTCCTCAGGTTGGCAGGGCGGCTTCCTGCAGCTGGAGAGTTGATTAAAAAAATTGGGAAAAAAAAGCCGTGTATGTGTCTGTCAGCAGCTGATGCAGTGCAGCATGATAAGCTGCCTTTTTAACCCCCTCTTTAAATAATTATTTGTGTAATAGGCAGGCTAGTGAGAGTATTTTTAAAGCATTATGGTCAAGTAGATTGATCCAGGGAACGTTGGTTCTATCTGCAAACCTTTCAATAATGTATTGTGGAGGATGTGGTGAACCAATCTTTGTGCCTCAGCAAATCAAACAAGAAAAAACCCAAAGACTAATTCTGCAAAATAAGAATAATAATAATGAATACCTGTTTTTGACAAAGCATTTTAGGCTATGCAGATAAAATCATTAATTAGGAACTAGCTATTACTACCTCCTAGCATCACATTTTAAATTAAAAGTAGGGCATAAAAGCACATGTTATCAGTTAAATTCCAGTACTAAAAACCCTGCACTGCTAATTGCCAAGATGAAGAAAACATTAACCTTACACCTTGAAATTTACACTGCCAACAACACCCTCAGGAGGTGGGTTAAAAAAAGTTATTCATATTCATAAGTTTATTCAGTGGAAGTTAGCTAAATTCTCTCTGCATGCATATAAAACCTATGCAAAAGGATAGTAAGAGTTTTAAATCAATATTACTTTAAAGCCAGACTACAATTAAATAGACTCCAATTAAATTTCCACTACTAAAGCTGTACTACCATATTACAAAAGAAAAAAAATAATCAATATTGCAGATACGAAGTTCAAACTCAAAAAAGCAAATTTAAATAGCATGGAAAAGAGCCCAGATCTGTCTCAACAGCGTCATGTTCCTGTTAATAAAGAAAAAAAAAAAAAAGCAAACATGATACTGGAATAACCTGGAGTATAAACCAGCAAGCCAAGTGAGGTAATAGTTTAGCACTGCTCAGCATTGGCAAGGCTACAGCTGGAATAAGACATCCGACTTGGGCACCCCTGCTCAGAGATGATGGGTGCCCAGTGGCCACAGTCCAAGGGAATGCAGCGAGCGACAGCAGAGAACGTGTCTGATGGGGCTGACCGAAAGAAATGGGTTGGTTTAGGCCGAAGTGAAGCTAACAAACTGCCCTTTGTGGGGGGCAGAGCAGTGGGGTAGTCTTCAGTGTCGTAAAAGAGGTTGAGGTAATACCTAGACATTTGGAAAAGACTTTCAGAGGTGGAAGGGTAGGAATGTGCCGAGGGAGAGGCTGTGGGATGTTCATCTTCTGAGATCTTTCAGAACAGGTTGGCAAATATCTGTTATTATTTGTATTACCCGTAACTCAAAGCCAGCTGATCCTATCATGAAGTAATGATAGACTAGAATCAGGATTTTCTGCCTTCTTATGGCTTCTTAAAATCTTCCCTGGCAAACACAGCGTGGCCCCACACGTTTCCAAAACCATCCACACGAGACTGGCATTCCCCCCTCCCTTTTTACTCATGCTGCAGGCTCATTCTAAGGAGGCCATGAACTATGTGGTAAGGCATGAGCCCCCTTCTTGTGGTCCCTCACATCCCTCTTTTCTAAGATTCACTTGAGTTCGGGTGAAGTAAAAGACAGAAATACAGGAACTTACATGGTCTGTGCTGCTACAGCCATGAAAACATGGGTAACTCATACACTAGTTGGGAGACAGGAAAGACCAGGAGCAAAAAAAGAAACACGGAGAGAATATAGCACGCAATTAAGGGGAAACAGGAAACCTGGAAGAAGTTGTGACTGCTTGCACTAGAGCTCAAGAGATGCAACCTTTGCAGAGACAAAACATGAGGATTACACTCCAATTTGCAATAGACACTTTCCTTTTAAGATGCAGAGCTCTGAAATACCGTGTTGAAAACACGCAGGAAGAGAACTTGACTTTGGAGGACAGCTGTTGATGGAGTTTTCTCCCCACATTTTGTGAGTGGGGGGGCAGCAGGAGAGGGGGCAGGCTGGCAGCCCCACCGGGAATAGACGCAGCAGGGGATGAGACTCTCGTCCAGCGGTGTGGGGAGCAGGGACATGCCCGGATGCCTCAGCTGTGCCCGCTTAGCCCAGCTTGGGCCTCAAGACCCTGGCACTGCCTCTGCCCGCGGACCGGCCTGGCAACATGCACACAACGGCCACCACTGGGTCTCTCGTCCTAGGGTGAGTGTGGGAACACGGCGAAACAGAGCAGACATGCCGCAGTTTGCATCCTCCTGAAAAAAAAGCCCAATATTTGGGCAATATTTGCCTACCTATGCTGCGGAATAAAGGAGAAAATACACCCTACATTTATAGCTTAATTGCTATGTAAACATAACCTAAAATCCTCAGGTAACCCTGATGATCCCGACTGCCTACATCTATTCATCTGAACTGTTTTGCAAGTGCATCCAGCGCTCTGAGCTACCATCTGCCTGTCAGGGTATGGCCAGAGCTCAAAGTGCTGTGTAAGCTGGTGTAAATTATCTCAGGAAGCAGTGTAACTGCAAAATCAGCGCTGCTTAAAAAAAAAAAGTCAGGAGGATGCTCACGCTCTTTGTGCATTCATTTCTACCTTAATCTTTCTGATATTGCCTGAGTGTGTTAGCTTGATCTTATTTGTCAATTTGTAACATAAATTACCCTTCAGAGGAGCTTAACTCTCTATTCCTGCTCTGAAGGCTCCAATTTGGTGTTTTAAGTAGTGGGTTTAAAGACTTCACCCTGTATATCACTTGGTGTGTGCTGCTTTTCAAAGCTCTCAACTCCTTGTGACTCACCTAATATTTTCCAGCTGCTGATTCCAGAGGAAGAGATGTGACCCAACAGCTGATGTTTTATACAAAGAAAGAGTGTCCTGTTTGCACAGCACTGTTTCGGATTCATATTGCACGTGTCTGAAGTTAAACGCACAAATCTGTTCAGACAGATGATTGTATTATTGGGAAATTTGCTTTATGTAACTTAGAACAGATCCTGAAAGTTTCAAGAAGTCACGGCAGTAGGGACTTCTTTCTTCCAAGACATTTCCTCAAGATGAGCATCCAGAGAGGGTTTCTCACGCATTTTTTCATGTATTCTCAGGTGGGTTTTGCAGCCTCGAGTCTTTAGTTCATCTCATCAGATTCCCATTAACAAATAGAAGAACCAGAAAGCTCTTTGTCCCATGATTTCTCCTTTCAGTACCTCATCTTTCCAAAAGCTGCATTTCTTAGCTGTAAACTTCAGTGTGCTTTATACTCCTATTAAAATTCTCTGGACCCATCCGCTCAAGACTTACCAACAGACTGACCATCCAACTTTCTGCAATAAAACTACTGGAGAGCAAGTCCTAGCGGCTGCTAAGTTTAGGACGAGACTGCTGCAGGTTTATGGCTGTATCTAGATTTACTTTCCCACCGGTTATGGACTCGGTCGCGCTGCTGTCTGTACTGACAGCCAGAGTTAAGTGCGTTTGCAGGCTGTCAAAGCAGCCTTGTCCCTGGAGGTTTCATTTCCCTGTGAGTCATTTTGGCTTGGTCACTTTTTCCTCACCACCATTTGCTCAGAGGTGTGTTTCTGCCCATGAGTCAGTAGCAAACAGTAGAGCCCTGCCTGGTGAAGTCCCCTGGGAGGCTCAGGAGCCGTAATGTTTCCGGCACAGACTTCAAAACCACCTGTAGCCTCTAAAAAATTCGCAGTCCACTCACTTTCTTTTCAAGCCCAACAAATCCTTGGTGTTTCTTCAGTGGCCCACTCGAGCTGGCAGCGCTGTTCGCAGGAAGGTTGTGTGAGGACAGGGCTGTCTGGGTCAAAAACACCCTCCAAAAAAAAGAAAGTGTGGGGGGGGAGGGTATAAAAAGGATGCCTGAACATTGCATTTGTAAATAAACAGCAGTAAGCTAACCATAGCAGCAGGAAACATTTCTGTCAGATTCTGGAAAGCTAACCATGGCAGGAAACAGTTACATAAAGTGCAAAATTGCTACTATTTAAAAGTGCACTTTGATCGACAAAGTGAGAAAAGATGTATTTCATGCTTTTCACTCTGAAGTACATCAATTTGAGAAATTTGAGAAAGTTCTTTTCAGTGGGGAGCCCTGAGTTAGCAGGCTTGCAATTTGCTATAAGTGGTAAAGTTCAGAGCATTGCCAGATCACACGTGAGAGCAGAGGAAACAACAGGGCACTCTTCCCCAGGTTTCATTTGCTCTTTGTCCTTTTACTGAAGGATCTGGCATCTAAAGTCAGAAAGGAGGAGCTGGGCACCTCAAGCCCAGGGCTACACCTCTCCTTTTCTTCAGTTCCCTCTGCCCAAAGGGTCACAAAGAAGTAAGTCTTAGCGTCAGAAGCCCATGCGTAGCAGCTGTGTGAGTCAAATAACCCACCCACCTCCCCCCAGGTACATTTGATAATCCAGGACAAAACAGCACATGATGTCCTGAGGTTGCAGAGAAGCTTTCCGAAGGGAAATGAGAGGAGTGAGGTTAGCCCAGTTCCTGATAGGAAGATGGGCAAAGATCTGGAAGGCGGGGAACGACTCCCTGTGATAAAAAAGAGGGATCTTAATCAAATCCTTTTCTATGATTAATGGTATCTATCCTAATTTCCGAGAAACTAGGTAGAAGGAGAATCCAAGAACACTGAGTGCCTAAAATACATGCCAAAACACCGGGGATGTTGAAACAGTAAGCCAACCGTCTGATCTCACACAACTGTAACTCCTGAGCTATTCCACTGTCATTACTAGGCTGGACAAACAAGATCAAAACCAGGCTCACGGGCTTGACAGAAATCTTTTGATGCACTTGTGAAGCAGACATTTCAGCAGAGTGACTGAAACCATGTAGTTCAGGTCTCACCATCTCAGGACGGTGTCACTGACGGGGTTTTACAGACACGCAGGCTTTGAGCTTCCCTCGGCTGGGCTCTGCCCTTCTCCCTCCCTTGGGATACTGGAAGGTGAACCTCAAGTTTTCTCTGCTTTCTGGGGTGCTTGACTGCTACTGACCAGATGTTAAAGCTCTTCATGCATTTTAAGTGAGGCCACCACTCTAATGGTTAATGGTTTTCCTTTCAAGGTGACTCTGCTGTGATCTTCCCTCTCCGGAGACTGCACCACTCTGTTGTGGAAGAACGGCATGAGGCACAGCTTCTGCTGGGACACTCTGGGACCTGCAAGTCTAAACCACACTTAATCAGCTATTGGGTACTTTTTGAGCGGGGAATAATTTTGGACTGACTTAGGGATTATGGCCCAGGGAAAGCTGTCATAACACAGGTTGCCTGAAAACTAATTTTTCCCCAACTGCTTTAACAGGCTTTGCACTGCTCTAATGTGCTTGAGAAGTGAAGACAATCTGGGACTGGCATCAAGAACGTGTCTTTGTTCTGCTGGGCCACAAGGAAGGCACAAGGGGGACACAACTCTCTTCCCATGTAGTGATTCTTGCCTGGGCCCTGCTGCAAAGTCAATACCTTTTTATTTTAAACTCCCGCCTATTGCATTTGTAAACATTAATCTCAGAAGCGTGAACAGCAATTGAAGTTATGCATCATGATGAAAGTAGACAACATCTTGCTTGTGGATAGTGCAATAACATTACGTCCAGTGGCGGGTAAGGTTTGTTCCTACTTCTGACAATCATGCAAACCTTTTTTTCTGTTTCATACCAGGACACATGAACCCTTTTCAGAAAGCTGAGCTTCCTCGTATCTCTCAGAACTACACGTGAAGCACCAGACCTGCTCCCGCACACCTTATGACCACATCATCCCCATACGCATAAACTCTCTCTTGAGATGATACAGTGCCATTAAGTAACTGGAATTTTTATGACTGATAACCGATGATATGATATTACCTGTGTCCCTTTTTTTCCCCTTTGGAGAAGAACAGACTATTTTGTGGTTGACCTTAAAGTCTTAAACCCCAGAAAACACTAAGAAATATGTTAGATTAGGAACATAATGTAAAACTGAGAAGAACATTCCCCAGAGGCCTCACAGCAATAAAGAACTACTGGGGATAGGCAGAGACGTTCATTTCAGAACATATAATTTCAATACTCTAACTCATACAATAAGAGCATTCAAACATTTCTGACACCACAATGATCTACAGACAGGGTGGTAGGTATATCTGAGGCAAAACAGGCATTTAAAATACAAGATGTTACTACATTTTATGTAGACAATTTCTAGCACTAATATTCTTAAAGCAAACGACCAGAGGCAGGATGGTGAACATCACCCTGTCCTGCACTTCGGGACACCCGCTCTGGGGCAATGCAGACAGTGGGCCAGAGTTTTGCTGGATTATAAATAACCAGATTTGGCCTGGCTCTCTTGTGGATTATGCAAGTTCAGTGTGGAAGGGGAAAGCGGATTAAGGGCTTCATGTTGCCTATTTCTGAGCCAGGAGTTTGCTTTTACAATACAGGGAGGCAGCAAAGGAGCAGGACATGAACGACTGTCGTCCCCCTGGGAGCGGGCAGAAAAGTGGACGGCACGAGACACCTCCCAGTTTCCTATGCACCACAAGCAATTCCTGTGCGATGGAACAGATCCTTTTTGACAATTTGGGGTCACAGAGGGCACAAATTAGCATGCTGTACCCTCAGTGTGCCAGTGTGTCAAGGTAAGTCAAGGCCACAACTGGTGCCTTTTATTTGCGCCTGGGAGAAGGGTGACTTCTGAAATGGCTCTGGGTCGCAATCAGCTTCTCGCTGACAGTATTTTGGAGGCGTGTATTTCTGGCTAGTTGGGACTGCACTATTCACTTTTCATCTGGCAGGCTTCAACTTGTACTACCCCCACAGTACACCATTTCCACGCCAAGCGTGTGCCACAAACTGATTTCCTGATTTCATTCCTATTTCCAGAATGATATGTGGACGCTACTGTAAGGAAAGCAAACAAAAAGGAAGCAGTATGTCAGAGAAACTACTTTATCCAATGCACTCAGAACTCCCTTACCTTCTACTAGTTGCTAAAAATATCTTTTTTTTTTTCCAATGAAACAAAAGTGCGTGTGTCGCTGTCTTGGACCATGGCATTCTGCAGGAGCATGCAACTCGCATTGCCAATCTGAACAGTCATGTATGTCCACTGCCATGCTATTTTCTTGATTTATTGCCCTATTCCCCAGCACTCACAAGAATAAGTAGAGAGACAACCTGATAGCAAATGAGCTGTGCCTCCCAGCTTGATATCCGACCCACGGAAGCGCGCTCTGAGCATTCACAAAAATTATTGGCTCTAATATAAGCAAGAAAAGTTGTAAAACCAGAGTTAAAATCCCTGAGGGATAATGTTAATGGCCGCACCAGAAGGGCCTATTCCACAGCACCAGCACGCCTGTGCCACTCACTGCAGAAGAGCCAGGAGGATGCACGGCGGCTGCCGTCCGTCTAGCAACGGTTTCAGATGCTTAAGTCCTTCAAGCCACAGCTCCTGATACACCAGGGGAAAAAGTTGTTTTTGAGAATGCGGCTTAAACTTTTCTGTGCCCCCCTTTTCACAGACGTAAGCGGAGATAATACTGATAATTGGGTGAGAGGCTGCAGAGTTCTCTGAGGACAAGTTAAAAGTGTGCATTAAAAATAGCGAAAAGGCCAGAGCCTGACACTAACAAAACATGGGAAGGCAGTCAAGTTCACTGATTTTTTATGCAAACTGAAGCAAGTCACTCTGTGTCAGATCTAAACCACAAAAATATCAAAAAAGAAGAAGAAAAAAGAAACCGCCTACAGGTTCCATGTTCGAGCGTACTTTTGGACACTCCGCATGTGCAACCCCACCTCACCCTGCCTCCCCCCGCTTCATGGCCTATTTTTGTTACACCTCCCCTATCAAACTCTACCTTCACCCTTCAGAGCAGTGCTTGCAGGGACACCTTACTGGCTGTGAAAGACTAAATGTGTGGTGATCTGATTCATCAAAGTACGAAAGATGCGTGCAACAGTTGCTGTTATTTCTTTCTATACATTATTACTACAATGATTCAAAAGACTGAGTACTGACACGATCTCTACAATTATGAAGTATTTCCTATAACTAACAGCAATTGTCTCATCACACAGGTTTTCCCTGAATTATATTCCTCTATTCTAGCGGTAACCTTTCCTAGGCTTATCAATAGCTCTTCCTCCTCCCTATATGCTCAGCTCTGACTTATTTATCAGGAACAACTATATGTTTGTTGTATCCATATTGGGTTTTGTTACTTTTTGAGTCTACTCTTAATGTAAGCTATTCCCTGACCACCTAAAGAGTTTAAGTTATTCACGGCTTTCCAAGACATCATTGCAAAAATCCTAATACAGCTTCTAACAACAATATTTACTATTGGTCATCAAAACTCAGAGTAAATACACTGCCTAAAGTATTTCTATGCCTTTGTTATTCTCCCTGGGTGAGTTGCTTGCTAAGGGCATAAGAGTCTCTTCCTGTTGCTGGCCCTGAGGTATGGGATTTGGCCGTTACTTTATCCTATGTCTAGTAATCTATTCCTTAAAATCATTTGGTAGGCTGATCTTCCTCTAGAGTCAGTAACGCCTTGCAACACAAGTTTCCAAATCCTGCTCTACACTGTGGGGTATTGTGCAGAGGTCTTTACTTTAAGCTGTGCATGCTAAGAGAAGTTTGCTTTAGCCAACTAGATTAACTAATAAGCAAAAGCTTTAAGAAAAAATACTGACAGTTTGAAATGAAAGGATCTACTGATATCATACAAACATATTTTAACAATCAGCAAGGATTCACTGAGAACAAAATCGCATCCAACCAATCTCATTTCCTCTACAATAAGGTAAAAGGCTTGTGAATAAACAATAGGAGCCATAAATCTTGCCTTTCATTATGTTTTTGACATCAGCTGATGTCATCTTCTTATAAGTAAAGTAGGCAAAGAGATCTGGATGAAAAACTGTTGGGTGGGAGCAAAATTGGAGAACCACACCAGGAAAGTGCTCAGACATTTACTATAAAAACACAGGCATAGATTAAGTCCTTGTCTTTGTGTAAATCAACATTTTCAGCAACTAGAATGTTGAACTAGGAAGCAACCCTATTGAACTTTAGTCACTGAGCTAAAGGTACAGGCAGTGGCACTGGTGAACACCATGAACACTTACAATTACTGTGACAAATCGTTCTTTTTTCTTTTTTGGCAGGTGTTGTCATCCAGTGCTTAGAGAGATAATTAAATTTTGGGGTAGTACTTCTGTAGAAGAGGATCTGGGTCTCACAGCGGCTCTGAAGCCAGCAGGAGTTAAACTGCTGCTATTGCTATAAAAGCAAATACTGTACTGAAATATATAAACAGAGATATAACCTACAGGGCTCATACAGGACTTGTTCCCCTCCAGCCAGCATTTGCAAAACCTCAGCCGAACCGCTGTATCCAGTTTTGGGCAAGGCACTTCCTTCAAGATGGGGAGAAGATGGAGGGAGTCCAGCAGAGAGCAGTGAGCATAGCCAGAGGTCTAGGAAATGCGCTCAGCGAGGAAAGACTGCAAGAAATAGGGCTGTTTAATTTAACGTGAGGGGAACGTGACAACACTCCTGAAGTATACAAAAGGCAGCTGCAAAGAGGCTGGGGAAAAATCTTGTTTACTGGTCCATGACAGTTAGGGCAGGAAACGAAGAGCCTAAATCCTGGTGGGGGCTTTAGGTTTAATGCTAGGAAGTGTTTTCTAACAGCTCGTCCACTGCTACATGACATAATGGAAAATCTCAATACACTCAAGAAAAATGGCACAAATTTTTCCCACCAGTGTGACAGCCGTGCAGGTAGTTCATACTGCTGCAGAAGGCTGAACCTCTTGGGAGACCTTCCCAGACTAGTAATTACCAACAACCATTTGCATTTCATGTACAGCAAAAAAAAAAACCCAAAAAGGAACAAAAGATGAAAGATAGGGGCAAGATTTGAGACCCTGAGGTTGCTCAGGCCTCCGTTCCACTTTGCAATAATTTAAAAAAATACTTAGTGAGAAACATATAATGGCTGAAGAATTAATGATCTAAAACTTTTGATTTTAATATAACGTGGTTCCAGCTGCTCTGTCTCCTGGGATCTTCATGTTTACCCCAACACCCCTGCACCTTTCTGGTCTCAGTGGCCAGAAAAGGAGGATGCTGCTCAGCTCAGCTAAGAACGCCATCCAGAAAGGGAAGCACAGTCTGCACACCTTTCTTCCATGTGCACTTTTGCATCCTTCACTTGGGCAGCCCAGCTCTGATGGGGTCAGGCTATTAGAAACCAGCTCACCCCAGTCAGTGAGCCACTTCTTCCATGGTCGCTCTGGGCAGAAGAAACATCAGAGCTCGGGCTCAGGAGGACAGCAGCAAATGCCTGCCCCGGTGCAGCGGCTCCACCCCTGATGCAAAGTGGCAAATGCCTGTCCCAGGTGCTCGGCAGGGAGGGCACTTGCTGGCCACAACACGAGTATGGCCAAGGGGGAGATGTTCAAGACTGCTCTGGAGGTGGTGATGATGCTCATCTGGACACTAGCAGCAGCATCCTGCCCTGCCAAAGGTGCCACCTCTGTGCCGCGCTTCCACTTGCCTCTCACTTTTTATTAGCTAAAAAAAGGTTTTTTGCAGACTGGCTGGTGGCCACAGCAGCAGCTACAAGCAGTAGCTGGACTTAGTGGGACTAGTGAGGTGCTCCGCTGAGCTGGGTTTCTCTAGCACCAGCCTCACTAACCTGTTGGCAATGGGTAGAGAAGCTGTGGGTCTTGACCCCTCTTATGTATGTGTACTTTACTGTCACTGCCCAGGCATAAATGCAAGATTCCTAAGAAGAAGTGCTTAACACATCTTAACTGAGTTTTCGTGTCAAATGGGAAATTTTAGTTATTTTAATAATACCTGAAAGAACAAGATTTGATAGGTGTGTGGCTTTTTTTCCTTATAACAATCTCTCTCTACCCAAATGGAAAAGAAATAACAGGAATACAATACTGTGTTAATAAACCGAAGGCTTCAATGCTTTATACTTCAAATCTTTTCTTTCTCTTTCTATTTAAAACACTTAGTGTATTTTAAAGTGCATTGGTTTCCATGGCTATAAGCAGACTAGTATGCAAAACTCTGAACCATGGCTGTTTGCTTGTCACACTCTGATGGGGCTGGGCTAAAACTCGTGGCTGCATGTAGCCTAATAACAGCATCAGAAGAAGCAGTTGCAGCCTGTAGTTTCTGGACCGCTGACCCTGTGATTTAATTGAAGTTAAGATGCATTAAGGGTAGCAAATGTGAGGGGGAAGACAAACAGTGAGTGAAACACAACTGACATGATCAAACCTGCTACATCCAGTTGCCATTATTTCCACAACCTACAGTATTTATGTTGTTTCAACGATGACTTTTTCACTTTAGCTCACCGCCTTAAGAAAACAATTAATTAAAAAGAAGAAGTTTGGTTTCTTTTAAGGCACCTACTCAGATAATAAGCCAGTTTTTCCCCTCAGCTCACCCGACTGATGAGCTGCCAAGAAGCGCAGGCAGTTCCCCACCTTCCCCCTTCAGCCAGGACCAGCTGCCGTTTTCTGCACGTGCAAGGGAGATGAGCACAGACCAAACCGCAGCTCGCCCTGCGGCTTACCTGCTCCAGGTCTCCTCTGCTCCACCCTGCCAGCCACCCCGGCTCCCAGGGGCTTACAGAGGTGCCTAGTGAAAGCCATGTGTCAATTTTTTCCTGCAATTACTTCTACCGCATGCAACCATGGAAGAGCTCACAACAGGGACACAGGTATGGGTTAGGAGCCTATGACCATGGCGGATGGACCACTGGGTAGACCTGTCTACTGTGAGGCTGCTGAGGGGCCCCAAACACTGTTCCCAAAGACAACTTTTGTGGCCGTACCAGCTGCCAAAATCTTGTACCTGTTCAAGTTATAAACAATAAAAAGCAAGACACATGCAATCGTTTCAGTTGGGGCTGGAGCTCTTATCTACTTGACTATTTATTACAAATAACCTTCACCTTTCCAAATTCCACCAGGCAGTACAGGCTACTATATGGACATAAACCACTTGACATGCTGGCTATAGCTGCCTTCCCTTTGAAGACGAGACATGGGAGCACACGTGTACCTGCATGCCTCCTCCTGACTCACGCAACATGACACTTAACACGCTAAGGACAGTTTCTCCGAGAGCAGCTGGTGGCATTCAAGCTGCCTTATGCTTTGTCAAGGCACATGCAGCCACCAGGATAATTGTCTGTCCAAAAGTAAACTTTACTTTCATGTTAGCATTCAGATCACATCTCAGAAGCATTTGCATAACATCTGCATTCTACCCATTAACTCTGGCACATCAGCTACTTAATATCATATTGTCATGAGGATTATAGTAACTCATATACATTTAAAAGACAATAATATATTATGCATTTCACTGAATACGTAAGTGTAAATCTGTTTCTGGGAACCATTAATCCTGAAGATTGCTCTTCCAGTATCTTTAGGGGGTCAGTCAGTACCAAATGATGGATAGATATGAAATTGTACATTCAGTCCTGAAATGAAATAAAAAATGTTCTTTAACAACAACTGCAACAACAAAAAGTTCTTTTTTTGCAGACTTTCCACAAGGAAAACTCGACACGAAGAATTATTTGTGTTTTCTATATTACATGAAAGCAGTTTATGTCAATTACTTAGCTTTTCCTCATTTTGTGAATTTTTAAGCGCTTAGAGTACTTTGTATGGTTTTCCTCATTTTAGAGCCAACCCAGCTACTACTGAACTTCATTAAAGAAAGCTTTGTAAGCATTCATCTTCAGAGGTGAAGCCAAGAACTTAGGAAGGTTTACAGAACTGACTTTCATGCAGATAAGAGGACCACCATCAAACAGTGTCTCTTAACTTCGCTGTATGAGTTCAGCTTCTTTTGCTATTTGGGATAAAAGGAAAGACCTTCCCACCAGCCTGCTTTTCGCACGGCTATCAAATGCATCTGCATCTAGTCACTCCAAGAGACAGCGCACTCAACTAATTAGCCTCAGATCTGATTTAGTGCCTATGCATTAGCATCAAACTAAACTTACTGGATTCTGCTGCAACTTGAATGAATTGCTAAAATGCAATTCATAATTATGAAGGGAATTCTCCAAATTCTCATACGGCTCATCTTTATGAATGCTACAATAGCTTTAAGGTATTTTATCCCAACAGTCTGAAATATAAAATGAGGTTATAGCAGAAGATTTCCATCCAGTATTTCCTTTGCAATATATAGTAATCATTATATTGTTTTTCAGTACAATTCTTTGAGTTAAATCTGAACTGACAAGACCTGAATGGATGTCTGACTGACTTCTTTCACCTGCAGCTTTGATCACTTTATACAATGATGTAGCCAACAGCTGTTTAGAATCCCTGAACTCTGCGTTTTCCCAGGAATTGTACCTAAATTACAGCAAAGAACAAAACAAGTTTTATTTCCATTTCTACAGTCAAGAGATTATGTGCCTCCCCACCCCTTTGTTTAATGATGGTGTGGTTACAGAGGACAGTAAAGATTGAGAGTTTGCAACAGAGAGAAAATGAGCACGGTATGGAGGAAGCAGACCTGTCTTGAAATTCTAGCAGGATTTTCTTGAACCTTGGCATGCTACTCTTCATAGGAATATAATTAGCCTGGTGTTTCTAGGTATTTCAGACTAACTATGCAATCGTGCAGCTAGATGTCAAAGGCAAAGTTCAATTATAACGAATGTTATTCACTGCATATTGGTTCTTGCTCCCTAGTTACATTCGTGGGAGTAGAAGTCATTGTTTCTCTGGAAATCCTTTATGAAAGCATACTGGTTTCAGGGCTACATCTGTGGCAGCTGGTGAGGAAAAATAAGAGATGAAAGAGAAGTAACTTCTACTCTGGGATATTACATGAAATTATTCCTTAAAGATATTGTTCAGATGGAATACTTACACTTCTAAAAGCAGCTAATAAATATGAGCATCACTGAGTCAGCACTATGAAAAGCGGGGACTAAGCATGATTTCTGAAAGCGATAATCCTGCTGATCTAGCTTCACAGGAGCACTGCTGTGGTGTATGTTTATCTCATGCTAAGAAAATCCTGGATCCTAAAGGTCACCATTACAAAGAGACCATCATCAGCCCCTCAGGTTTCGACAGAGGATACTTTCAGTATCAGTCTGGCATGAAGATACTGACAGCAAAACTGGACATTCTGAATGAAATAAAAATCTTAAAACTGGTGACTTCAGCTCAACTCAGAGGGCTTTTTCTCTTTAGTGTTCAGCCAGGAAATCATTTGTGTTTCACTCAGAGTCTCTCCATTTTCAGCAAGCTGACCCTTTTTAGAACCTTTTCAGTTAACATTTGTGAATTTATAAGCAAATGTATAATTTCTAACTAAAATGTCAATGCCATTTAAAAACACAAAGTGAAACTGCTAGTAAAGCAGCCATTAATTCTGAGATGCATGTAAATGAAAAGCCCCAACATCTATGTTTCCCAGCAATGTTTTTTGTTGTTTTCTGTTTGGTTTTGGTTTTAATCTAAAGCCACTGCCAAATTTGACCCTGTTCTGCAAATCATTTTGTGTCTGTTGAGAACTCAGGAGGAGTAGGAAAGAGGGAAATTCATCCAGTCCTGCAACGATCTGTTTCTCAAAACTTGCCTCTGGGGAACTTTTGAACCAAGGCCATAACATACGGCATGTGTGACAATTTATCAGATTTTGTCATTCACTGGGCCTGCCCTGCATACTTCACAAAACAACCATTTTCCCAGAAGCTGATCTGCACCAAAGTAAATTTTTTCTTCGTTTTTATCTGAGTATCTGTGCTACACCTTTCCTTCACATTCATGCTCATTCACATCTTCTCTGCATTACTGTTAGCAATGACAATTTTAAGAAGATGGGGGAGACCACCTCCAGCTGAGTAGCATATATGCGGTCATACTTTCCGAATAGATTAGAGACACAGGTTTACAGTCTGCTAATGACATAATTTGGATTTATTGTAACAACCTGTGCTTTTGTCCACGAACTTTAGGCAGTTTATTGACTGCCTCTCCAGATTGAGTCAAGAGAATTTGGACTTCTACTGTGGGTAAACATAATGTGAAATTATTGGGACAACCTCAGAACTGCAGTACTGTGATTCTGTTGCATTGTGATGATGTAGGAGAGCAGTTACTGTACAAGCACAGAGTACTTCTTAAAAACCATAAACCGGACCATATCAAAAAGTTATTTTTTTCCAGAATACTCAAAAACACAAGCTGGTAATTTTCTAATTATTATCTCTCAGTTTCCAATCCAAATCACAGCACTTCTCTAAGGTAAAATTTCAATTAATTGTGAGAAATTAATTTGCCAAAACCCAAGAATATCACGGCATTGTATGGCCTGCTTCTCCTCCACCCACAAATCTTCTAAATCCATGCTGAACAAAAATAGAGCATTAGACAAACCCTAACCTTAAAAGAGAAAATAAAACAGAAATACCAATACATACCCTAGTACTTTTCTTCCTTATTTTAATTGGTTCTTTTTCTCTACAGCAGGACCATTACTCTCTGAATCAGATACTTTCTAACAAGTCAATTAATTACAATTTACAGGGCTGAAACTGCACTCTTCTGTGTAATGCACAAATGCATGGGGAAGGAAGCAACAAGCAAGGAACAAATCCAAAAGTCAGGTAAGGCAAAAATAAAAGTGCAGGTAAAGGGAGGTGTTTGTCTTCCATCAAATGTTCTAGTGGGACAGTGCGCAGCCCTCTGTTGCCTTAACTTTGCTGGGACTATTTATGTGCATAAAAGCATTTATGCATTCATTTTTTGACGGCCTGGGATTTTTAAGAGTAGATCAAAGAATCTGGGGGAGAGCGTGGAGAGGAGGTTTGAAATTCTCATATTCATTCAACTGAGTTGTTGCATCTGAGTGTATTTTGACTCAGCACTTGCTGTATCAATTACTTCGTTGTGTGGGCAGGTTGGAGCGGAAAACGGGCACATAAAAACACACACACACGTGTGTGTGTACACACACACGCACACACTCACAGTGCTCTGTACAGTTCAAATTTACTTTATCCAGTGACAATATAAAGACACTTTACACAGGCAAAATGTGCTGAATAGTAAGCCTTTTGGCAGTGGTGTCTTTAGCAGATGACCATAGGAGTGGAGCAATTCCTCTTTTTCTTTTCTCCCTTTGTTCCCATTTTCTAGGGGTTGTGACCATCTTTGACACCTCCCTGTTTTCTCCTGTGTTTTTACCATATATGGGATTTTTACATGTGGGATACATATTCCTTGTTCTTTGTCATGCCCTATAACCAGTTTCCCCAGCTCTCCAGGCTGCACTCCTTTAGTGACCAGTCGTTTGTGCTTCCACCCTTGGCCTCCTGTTGTCTGGAGGCCTGTTGGCCTCCTTGTGCCTGTATCCTCAGGGCCTCTACTATCATCTCTGTCACCGTTGGTTTGCACTCTTGAGGGCCCCTCCTCAGGATGGTCTCAAAGCTACATTATCAGAGATGCCATCTCAAGCCCCAAAATTCCAGCAGTGTGGCTATATTGAGGGATTTTAAAGATCATTCTAGACTAGGTATTTCCCAAATGTAAATACAAATGCGTAGCAAGTACAGGGACCCATATGCAATACTGCCCTTCACTGTCTCCAGTAGAGTTTCTTTTGTGTCAGGAAGCATGCCTCCATCTCATCAGTAGTCTTTAGACAGACCTCCATGAGAAGCAGGACACAAGCTTCTTATGCAATAATAAATACTGTAAAACCCAGAACAAACTCTGCCTGACCTTCAACCACTTTCCAAGAAATAGTTTAAGTATTTTCCAAAAAGGCAACAGTTATGTAGGAAGTTGTCCAGCTTGGCAACTGTGTGAGAAAGAGATGCCAAAAGTCCAATCTCATTTGCCAGCCTCAAGAGTATAGCGCCTACCTGCAACTTTCCATTCAGTAAATCAGAGATAAGTACTAAGCCACTTTTCACATCATGAGAACAATGCATCTATGTAAGCACACATCAGTCCCGCTAGTTCACTGTATTTATTTTGTTTACGATGTTAAACCATATGACATTTTGGTCTGACTTGAAATTCTATTTCAAATGGTAAAAATTCCACTACCAGCACCCATTAACATAACCTGACATGAAAGCTAAACAAAAGTCAGAGGTTTTGAGAAATGGTGCTGGAAGAATTGCTCGAGCTTTTGCCAGACATCTAAAAAGTTAGCTTAGCCACAGTGAGGAAGAGATTTTTATTTTTTTCCCTACACTTCTTTATCAAATCTTCATGAGTTATGCTGGGAAAAGAAAACTAGATGACTTCAAAAATATGTCTTTTGAGGCCTATCAACCCCACTTGCTCTCTCGATCCTCCAGAGCAAGTATGCATGACTAATTCCAAATCGTATTTGTTTTCAGGTCTTCTTACCTACAGAGTCATGCAATCTGATTTAGAGGCAGCTGCATTCCAAGCACTCTGCAAGCAGAGGACTCCAATGCTTCAGGGTATTCTGGTTGATAATATTTTTGCAATGCCAAAATATCACAGACCGTTATGCAATCATATATACTTCATCTAAAAATAGGACAGCAAGTTTTGCTATCAGGAAGAAAGATTTTTTTCCCCACCTCTAAAAACAAACTAATCACAATATGTTTAAGATGACTACAAGTGGTTTAAAGCACATGAAACTCATTTTTTTAAATGTTCTTTTGAAAATTAGGCATGTTTCCACAATAAGTTCTTAATCAGCCCTTGAAAAACTCCCTTGAATAGATCAGAAAATTATTGGTTGCTTGTTATGGAGCAATTCAATTGTACTACAAACTTGATGCACAACTGGTTGATTTTGAGTTTGACAAACTATCAGACCAAAAAGAACAAGGGCTGAGTACTGAAATGCTCCAAGCACCCTGGCCACAGTCCCAGCAAAGCACTTACTCACGTGCTCCATTTAAAACAACCAGTTCCACTGCAGACTGTTCACTTGCAGAAAGCCAGGTAGTACAGCTGTGCTGTGTTTGCACGGGAAATGTCCTATCTATGGAAAAACTTGCTTGAAGTAGCTTTCTATGTAAACAGACCTTAGGTCAAAGAGAAAATATTTTAAAAGGGAGAAAAGAAATGCTGCTACTTGCAGTTTTATTACCCAGTAAGTTAGTAAACAGAAATGTGCATCTAGGTCTACCACATTTTCAATGTCTTTGCATGCATGATTTTTCTTGCTTGGGAGCTACGTTTAGGAGCAATAGTGGATTTTGGTCTTCTGGCTGGGCGATCAGAGTGTCTGGTTGGAGCATAAGCTGCAGATGCCCAGAAAACCTGGGCAAATCCTTGCTTCCACAGGCAGATCAAACCAGCACATCATAAAGCACTGCACTTCTACCAAATGGACACTGCCCAAAGTGCCACACAGACAAGCTGTGGCGCAGCAAACCTGCCACATTTGGGCATGCCGAGTTTCTGAACAGCAAATGCACGCAGGCTTCAGCTGAGAAATCAGGGAGCTAAAGCAGCCATGAATGCGTAGATGGGACACGGTGCTGCCGGGCTTTTAATTATGTAATTTCTATTCACAGATGCAGAGCTGAGTATTATATAGCTCCTAGCACACAAACTGTAATGATAAAGTAGTAAATGAGGGAAGACACTAAAACTACACAAAGTAACCATAGAAAAACAATTTCAAAGATAAAGTGATTTTCTGAAGAGTGCTTACTGCTGCAACTTGTTTTATCTGCTTCTGCTCCAACAGCATAACGTTAACAAAACAAAACAAATCTCCCAAAATTGTAATAAACAAACAGGAAGAAAAGAAACATCAGAAACACCATCATTAGAAACAGTCACTGTATTTAATGTTTATAGGACAGAGAATATAAAAAGTAACATCGCGCTCTGCCGCACAGCCCACACTCACTCTTCAGGCGGAAAAGCAGAATCTAAAGTTAATGTACAATGAATTTTCCAGTCAGTACAGGCAGCCTGGTAAACAACACACAAAATAAGAACAGACTTGAGTCTCCCCCATCCTGCTGACTCCACTTGGATTGCATGTTTTACTGGTTCAAAGGGCTGCTATATAAACTTTCCATACTGTCCTGCATGTTCTGGTTTAAGCCAGACAAAAGTCAGAAATGTTAAGCTAGAGCAATTGTGACATTTACTGGCCATATGTTAAGCTAACTTGTTAATTAACTTGAAATTTTAACCAGTCAGATAGCACTATCTATTATTATTGAAATATATTTTTAATATGATTGCAGAAAATCAGATGTTTATATAGCAATGCAGATGAGAATGTAGTGAATTCACATATAGGGTTAGTCACCTCTTCTGTTTTTTTAAAGTATTTATTTAGACAGGCAACTTTTCTTGGTATTGTAACAATCGTATGAAGTTTATAAAGGCAAGTACACAATATTATTACTGCAAGAAACTGATGCGGCTTGAAAATTTTAAATATATATCAGGTTGATTTTATAGCTAAGGCCCATGTTCCTACATGTGATACACAGGGTGAAGAAGGCTGAAAGTACCACCCTCTGTGGAAAATAGGGCTTCTGAGAGACACTACTCAAAAGCCTCAAAATCTGACTGCAGACTTTTTTAGGACAAATACTCTGCTTGTAAAAAATAAAGAAAAGAACGTGGAAGAAATAAAGAAAAAAATTCAAGGTCAGTTTTGTATCAGTCAAGTTATGCTGAAAAAGAATTTATTGTCTTTATTCTTAAGTTATTGGAAAAAGCAGAATGCACCAGTTTGCAGTTATGCAAAAAAAAATCTGTTTCTCATGTCAATACGATATTGCAAAATAGTAAATGTTATCTGAGTAATATCTGGCTGAGAATGCACTAGAGGGTGACGAGAATATTTCTGTTTACTAACAAGGTAATGTTTGAATTGATTATCCAGTAACTACTGCTGATAAGCCTGGGTCAAATGTAGGCTGATTTATTTCTTGTCTGATACTAGCACTAAGAAATATCCCCAGTTTTAACCCTGAAGTATTGCTCAGGCTTGCGTGAAATATTTGCTATATTTTTGTGTTTTCTATAAATTAGTATTTTACAAACTGGTTTGGTTTTGTTTGCTTGTTTAGTGTTTGTAGTTACAAATATGCCTCTCCCTGAGAACAATGAGGCCTCTAGGTATTCAGCTTCTGTGAGGCACCTCCAAAACAGGCATTGTAAATCCTTTGTCCAAACAAGGCAATTTAAGGGGCTGAGGTCACGCTCCCTTCAAGTCAGTGGTGAGAGCATGAAGGGCAATCCACGACGCTAATTTTTCTGGCAGGGACATATCAAGAGCTGCCCAGCCAGAAACACTGGAGTTTAAGCTGCCTAAACTGGTACTGTGAGTGCTTAAACCTCAGAAAACAACTGTGACTCATGAAGGCACCTGAAAATCCATTTATTTCAGTTTCTTGAGGCCTGAACTCAGTCTCTTGCACTTTGCTTAGGCATCCTCTAACCTGTAGATAGATATGGAAAATACTTGGGTGCTAGGTCAATTAAGGGGTATGACATTGCCCCAGATAATGAGCTACAATTTGTAGGCCCTGAGTCCTGATTCCCAGGCAAGAACCCTCTCATGTTCACAATGAAAGTCATGTTGGTTAAGGCTATCCTCTATTGTCTTGTTAAACCTTCCTCCCTTCCTCCACGATAGGGTAATATTTCCATGGAAAGAGCAAAAAGAAAAAGAGAGCAGCCTAGTGGTGGAAACACTTCAGTAGGCTGGAGGAGATTCTGGGTTCTCCCAGCACCAAATTAACACAGATAAACAGCTTTTTTGCAACCAGAGTAAGCGTCTGTGGCTCCTATTGTGTAGCGCCACAGTGGAAGGGAGAGAAAAGGAAGGGGGCAAGGCTGAACACCTTCATATTTAAAATCGACCCCAGAATGTAAGCTTTTCAATAGGGAGTTTGGAGTAATCATCTCCTGACAGCTATACTAGGGGAACAATGGCTGCATCTTCACCGTCCTGTTGCAGTATCCAACATGTCACAAAGACTGCCACCTAGAGAGCCCACCAGTCAGTATGTATGTTGGAGACAGACACAGCTTTACCCAGCCTTTACAATACTCTCTTTGCAGTAGTCACTTTCCAAGACAGCTGAATAATGCCTCCCTAGTCCTCACCATGCCAGAAGCCCTCTACCAAGTGAAGTCTCTGTGTGACAACTAGGCTACACAACACAGGGCAGGACAGAGGGCTGGATCCACTGCGTGCTTGCTACTAAGTGCCTTGGAAAAGCTTTGGCCAAACATCGTGAGCAGAACCGTATCCATCCTACAGCTCATATCCATCCCCCTTTATTTGGTGAGGCTCACAAAGTGCTATGTGTGCTTTCCCAGCCTCCTTCTCCATGAAGGCTGGGGTCAGGTGCCGGTCTGCTTTCCTTATGAGGGCTGCAAAGCGTGGGAAGGCTGATGCTGTGCTATATTGCCTGCGAGCCTTCCCTGCTTTCCTAGAGGACCATGAGGATCAGTGGCAAGGATGTGTGAGGACTCCCTTCTAAAGGCTGCCTGCTGGCATCAGAGAAGTCAGGAGCAGGCCAAGTGCTGGGAGAGCCTGGTGGGATAGCTGTGCTGTCTCAGGACACTCCGTGTACACAGTATGGATAGGGTTGGCCACATCTGCATGCAGCTTTGAGACCTTTAGTGTGCATTTGGATAGGATGTCCTCTCTGGACTGGCACCCCAGGAACAGACAGCTGTGTAGCTGTCATCTTCTGAGCCAAGCAAAAAAATATTAGCTATGCCAAACACCATGGAAAAGAGACAAATGAGCTTCAGCAGCAAGGACTCAGAAGTGGAATTGCAAGGAGTAGTTTTTTAATTACTCCTACATGTGAAAAAGCGTAACTCTCCTTTGTATGTCGTATAAGGCTCTGTCATGGTGAAGTTCAAAAGCTCATACATCCACGTAAGATGCCCCAGAACCGCAAATGAAATATGAGGTTGAATCTGGAAGCCCATGTCAGTAGGCTGCCACACCTAATCTCATTAGCCCTCAGAGCAAGGCTCCTTAGCTTGGGATCAGAGCAAGGCTGACAGGGTTATGTCCTTTCTGGGACAGAATTATTTGGCAGCAGTTAAGGGCTTTTTGCAATGGTCTCTGGTCTGGACACTAGACACGTCCTAGCTCAAGAATGGCAGAGCAGATATAAACACCCCTACAACAGTCGGTGTCAGGAGGTCAGACAGCTGTCACCCATCCAGCTTTCATAAGACATGAAACAATGGAGCTTCCACTGAAGATACAGAAGTAAGCAATTTAGAATCAGGAGAAGGAATTCATTCTGAAGCAAATCATATGCAGTCTGAGTACCCTCTACCTGTTAGAGAAACAAAGAACTTAGTTGGATAAAAATTAATTTAAAAAAATCTGACACATTTTTTATAAATGAGATGTTATTTGCTGTTACACTAACCAGAATTAGAATACAAAATAGATTCATGGTTCATGTCAGAATTAATGACTGTGAGGCTTATGTTGAGAACAAACTTTTCCTATTGGCATGTTAAACTGTATAATTGGATTTGTGAAGGTCCTACATGTGTTCTTGAAGCTCCTAATCTGATCAAAGTCAAAGCCCTCACTTAGCATTGCAAGGTTTGTGCTTTTCCATACCTACCCAAGTTTTCCGATAATTAGAACATTAAAGCTGAGAGTGGAGACAAGGGAAAAATGCTGCAGAGTTGCACAAACCAAGTATATTATATAATTTCTGTCTTTATGATAAAAAGAGAGAATACATTGCATGTTACATTACTATGAACTGAGGGCAGACTATTCAACTTGGTAAGAGGAAATAATTTTTTCACCATTGTGTGAGTGGTTACACACTAGAACACAGTCCTGGAGAATCTCGGTTCTAGTTCAGTTGTTTCTGTGATTCAGAAAGGGCACTCGATGATTCTTTTCCACAGAGAGGAAGAGAGAAGACTAACATGTCCATTATCTGTTCAAGGCTTATAATCTTTTCTGCTAACATTTGTGTTATTATAAATTGCCTTCTCATGCACCACCTTGACTTCCCTGTTAAATAAATCTTGATTTAGAATTGCCTTCAGTCAAATGCAATTCTTTGGAAGTGACTCAAAGGAAAAATAAAAGCTAAGCTTTGTCCCTAGGAGGTGGCTCCTGCATCTGTTGGGTATGTGGAACCATCTGAATACATTACCATTACATCACCCGCAGACACACAGAAGCAGTAAAGATGGTTATGGTGTCTTTATGGTGATGGTGTTACCTACAACCTTGACTTCTAGTGGTGTACCTCCATTCTTGCTAGCATTGGCAGAAATGCCTTATTATGTGCGGCACACTGTCACTACTGAGGGAAATTAAGAACAATATCCACAGTAGGAAAAGCCAAGAAAGGAAGCCAAGTTACAATGAGACAGCTCAAAGTGTTGTTCACATACAACACCTCAGAAAAGATCTTTCATTCATTATCTACATCATAATCTCATTTAGAAGACCTAGAATGGCAGAGCAGAAAGCATGTAGTTGGTACTGAAGCCTTCATCTGCTTCAATGCCCTTTCTGAATGTGATTCCTGAGGGTAAGATGTGTGAACCACTGCTGATGGCCGGTAATTTAATGTCTGCATTTTGCTGTGCCCCAAATTCCTGTTACGTTCACCTTACTGCATTAAAAAGAAGCCCTCAGTAACAACTAGGTTGTAAAGGCTAAAGATAACATACATAGCAACATCCTGAGCTGGCACTCAAGGGTAAGTTTCTCTATATGCTACCCTTTCTTTTTACATGACACAATAAAATGTTTCAAAACAAATAGCTGACATATCTACTAATCTACTACACTACTAGCCTGGCCTGAGCAGAGTAGCAACGAGTGATATCTCCTGGCTTGGAGGACTGGCCACATCCCACTTGTAGCTCCCCTGCAAGCACAGTTTTGGGTGAGAAGGTGTCAATAACTGTCTAAGGCTTGCAGGAAGACAAAGCAGGCAGTGGTAGCAACATCTAGAGCCCATTCCAGAAACAAAATCCTTCTCTAACGAGCACTGAAGGAACAATGGTTTCAATTAAAGCACAGCATGCTGTAACCACCAAATGATGCTGCTTTCTTTTCAAAAGCAGTCTCCATCCCTCCTGGGCTGGTACAGGCAGAACTGGACTTCCAAACTCAGCTTTGTGCAAAGTAAACATGGCCTCCTTTTGCCTTGGAGCAGAGAGAAAAAAAGAGTTATTCCTTCCCATCTTCACACTTACTGAAATGTCCAAATCACAAGGACAGATAAAACTTTCATTCAGCTTCATTTTTTTTCCTGCCTTTTGCGTTTTTGTCTTCAAAGGAGTGGAACAGCAGAAAAGGCTCTCACCAAAGATGCCCATGGCCTGGAAGTTTGGTCAATCTCCTGGCGATAGGATGTCAATCCCATTCATACAGAACACAAGGCAAAAGGAGGTGCTACCATCACCACCTCAGCCTGTACCCTGAGCAGATGGGGGGACTTCCTTCTGGACCTCTGTACCCTCAGTGAAAGGGACACACTGAAGTGGGTGACAATCACTTTGTGTTAGATTCCTAGATCCTGGACATTAGGTGGATTAGATACTCACTGTCACCGTCTTGCAGGACTCCAGTGCACTTGGCATTGCTTGTGCCTAGGTCGCCCAGGGCACAATTCCCTTGGAGATCAGTGCTCTGGCAGGAGAAGCCTCACTGTCTGCACACCTGCCTTTCTTCCCCAGGGCTCTACTTCTGTTGATGAAACAGTGACCTCATTTTGCTCCAATCAGGAATTGTAGTCCCTATCTCCTTTACCCTACCTAGTCCCTGGCTTTCTTATTCCATCACATATAGCAGACTTTATCTGTAACCCATGAATGGTTTTAGGCTTTTGATGTCTCCTTTATCCATGCAATCCATTGCACTTATCAGTGCAATCCAGAACATTCTCTCTATTTTCAGTATTTTCCCCCTCACACCAGTTAATAAGTAAATGATTTAATGATCCTTTTAAAATTTATTTAAGAGCTATACCTAGGAACTTTTTAAAGAAAAGACTGAATAATGATCTGCAAGAAATTCTGAAAGTAATAAGATCAGACAAATAACCATCTAAAGACACAGTATAGAAAAGCAGGAATTAAAATGCCCAGAAATCCTGCTGGCATTTTCAATTCTGTAGTTATCATAACATTACCATGTTAGCAGCTATGCAAGTCAATCAGGCAGAGGAGTTCCTGGAAGTGACACTGGGGTCATGCGTATGTTTTTACACGCACACACACACAGCGCATTGCATATGCCCACAGTCTAAGCAGAAGCGTGAGTGCACAGAGCCGAGGAAAAGCTTTGACAGCTTTAATCCACTTAAAGCTGGTATCAGCAGCAGTGTCAGTACTGAGGGCTCCAGCACGGGCCAGCTACCCCTGCTTTATGCAAGCCTCATGCACTCGAACCTATGACTGCTAATTCTTCTCTCTTATTGGTATCAACAAATCTAGCTTGCTGCCACCTTTGGCACAGCTTTGGCTGCAGTCAGACCCGACTGCCGTGCAGACATACCCTAGACACCAAAGAGCCTTTGAATGCCAGGTTTGCATACTGTTGCCACAACACGTGAGCTCCATCTGCTGCTTTCCAGTAACTCCTTACATCCTCCTGCAAATGAATCCTTCCATTGTGGTAGGAAGGTATGACCTGATGGAAGTAATGAGAAAAAAAATTAGGCAAAATGTTGTAATGATAACACTATTTGAAAGCAATAGTTAATGTGGCTCCTGAAGAATAAGCATTCAACAGGCAAAGAGTATATCAGAAGGGTCACAACCTTGCCTTTCTCCATAAACTTCCCTGCAGATCTTCCCATTGAGAATGAAAATTACACAACAACTAGTGATGAGGACACTTATTTATTTTTTTCAATGCAGCCAGGTGTTTTTTTTCAGATGAGGAATAATACGTTCGTGGATTTTGCAACTCCTCTTTGGAGCAGCTACGGGAAGCCAAGGAAGTTCAAAGATCTTTACTAAGGACTACACAATTCATTATGCAAAGCTCAAGCCTGAACTAGTTCAAACTAGTTTACAAAGAAATCCAAACCAACAAAGTCCTGTTTGTGCTACCTTTAAATGTGAGGATGGGAGCAAAACTTAAGCGTTTGGTAAAAAGGGAGCCATATTTAAATATTTGAAAGAAGTGAAAATAGTATCCTGTTCTGAGGATATGAAGACACACACACACAAACACACCAAACCTGTACAAAACACCATAACTCGCTATCCTTCTTAAAAAAATGCCTTGGAAAAAAAAAAAAGGAACTAGAATTTTGTGACTTCTTTTTCCCTGTGCGGTCTTTTAATGGTCCAAAAGACCAACCTTCACTGGTAGTATCTCATACAGGGAAACAGTCATGCGTTATTTCCAGTTAAACCAGTTATAAAAACTCAGTATATAAATGGACTCCGATCATCAACAGTCAAAATTGAAGAGATGAGAAAGCTACCCAATGACTGTTAATGCTTTTTAAACCCATTAGGTAGCATCAAGATGAACTAAGTGCTTTCTAAACCTACAATGAGGGCCTCTTCACATTCGAGGAGTTCAATCTACGAAAGAGCAAATGCTTTGGCTAGGGAGAAACACTATTAAGTATACAGCAACTTAACTACTGCTGCTTGTCAGATTCACAATAAAATGGAAAAAAATTCTCAAAACAATCCAAACACAAATGAATACAAAGCAGAGATAGAAGAGCAAGGTTTCTAATGGCCCCTACCACATTTCTGGGAAAACAGATTACATAAAATATTTCCCAATCTTAGCATGTGAAACAAATGATAGGCAAGTAAATCTCCTATTATCTGGAAAAAGCTCTGGCCAAAAAAATAGGTGAAGCGGGGAGAAGAAGACAGAGGGAGAGGTAGAGAACTGTTTGAAGAGCAAGCGTTTACCATCCCTAAATGGATGAGAAAATGCGTTACACATGCCATCTGTTTAATTCATGATCCAGCCTATTAAACCTATTGGAGTAAATCAGACTCTGAAGAATTTACCAGAATTTCTGTAGCTCTGGTGCTGGTTCACTAGATGTTTACAAACATGTATACTTACAGAAGCAGGTTAATTCCTCCCCCAAAGTATTTATGTTTCAAGATGAGAGAGCTCAGGAGCTGAGAACATGAACTTTAAACTACCTCATAACTAACTCCTCTGACACCTTGCAAAGTCATCTTAGGTTTCTCACAGCACCTCCTAGACCACAGAATTTCTGAAAACATGTGTGACGTGAAATATTTCTAGAGAAAGCAAAACAACTAAAGAGCAAGGGGAAGTTCAGGAGTCTAACAGCACTGAACTACTGACCTGCTCTTTCTGAAAGGTAATGAGCTGGACTGAATGTGTACTGCAGTAACGTTACTTCTTCATGAAACACAAGTAGATTACTTAGTTTATGTCTAATTCCTACTGCCCTGTATATTGTAACTATATTCTTGAAACACTGGAAGTTTTAGGTTTAATGTTAATCTTTGACAAAAGAATATCACAAATTCTTATTTGTTCTACAGAAGGCTACTTTGGGAAATTAATTGACTACTGTTGGAAGAAACAGAGCAAAAATTCTGTGTATGAACTCAGTAGTTCTTAACCACTGTGAGGCAGTGACCTCTTCATCACATTCAGTCAAAAGTAAGGACTGAGCATGCTGACTCTGTATACCTTTGCCTGTATTACTGACACAATAATGATGGTGTTTTTACAACATCCATGCATTAGTCATAGACTCATAGAACCACCCAGGTTGGAACGGGAACTCAAAAGATCACCAAACTTTCATGGAAAAGGGAGCCTACATGAGGTTATCTAGTAGCCTGTCCAGTTGCATCTTGAAAACCTCCAGTGTTGCAGACTCCACCACTTCCCTGGGGAAGTTGTTCCAGTGAATCATTGGTCTCACTGTGAAAAATTTCTTATGTTTATGAAGATGAAACCTCTCCTGGTGTAACTTGCACCCATTGCCCCTTGTACTCTCCATGTGGGTCCTTGTGAAGAGAGACTCTGCCCTCTTTGAAGCCCCTCTTTCAATACTGGGAAAACACAATAAGGTTCCGCCTAAGCCTTCTCTTCTCCAGGATGAAAAGATCAAACTCCTTTGGTCCTTCCTCATAGAGCAGGCTCTCCAGCACTTTGATCATCTGGGAACTTTCTGCTGTCATCTACAGCCTGCTGTTGCAGCAACTTGAAGCAAGTATACCTTCAAGATGGGTGATTCTTCACGTCATATTAAAGATAACTCAAGACATTAACATGTTGTGTAAATGCTTTGCAAACATTGTGAATTTGCATCCACGGAAGTAACAAGAAATTCTTTATTGTAGTTAAAGTGTATCCATGCATACTCTGGGTATACAGACACTGTGATTTGTGCAAGTGCAATAAACACTCTTTGTAAACACCAGTGCTGACAAGGGCTAACTTCTTTATCTCCTTACTCTCCACCAGAGTCAAAGGGTGGAGAGTCAGAACATGCACACCTCTGACAAAAGTGTAATTTTTTTGGTAAAAAATCGGACGTCTTCTAGAATTAAGTTGGAGGACAGGAACAGACGTCCTAGATAATCAGGATCTCATCAAAAGAACACCAATGAATTACAGACAAACTGTCCACGAAGTAATAACTAAATGTTCAAAAAGGATGATTAGTCACCCACTGATCAGGGAAGAATATGGTTTTAGAGGGATTGATAAGTAAAATTTATACGGTCCATAATGCAGTGTTGGTGTTAAGACAGAAATACCTTGCAGGAACTTATTGATCTATTGGCATGTTTAGGAATGGAAGTCCATACTCTGCACTAACTGTGGTGAATTAAAATATGCTGGAAGGAGTTTCTTTTCTGAATTAAGCACTCTCTTCTCAAAGATCTCATACCCTCTTTCCTCTCTAGCTTCCACAATTTTTCCACTGCCTTTTATTATCTTTTCTAGATACAGAATCCCAACCACAAATCAGTTCTGCTGTATCCTCCTCTTCAAAGGACTCCTGGCAGCAGTGGTACTACTGCCTCCTCCATTGAGGCACTGCAGGGTACATTTATGTAAATGACAAAGACACCTGGGAGCTCTAGGGTTAATTGCTGCAATTCCTTCATCTCTAAATGAGGGCTGACAAAATGATGGAATGGAAGGAACTTCATGGCAAGTCTGCCTTTCAGCCTTTTTTGCTCTCAGGAGTAAAAGCTCCAAGCTGTACTGGCACTAGAAGCCCTTGGAACAGACAAGGTGGCATACCATAAAGAAGCTGAGAGAATCATTAACAACTTCAATGAAGAAGACCTAGTCTACAGTTATTAAGGATGCACTAGTTTAGTATTACTCAGACTGGTGTCAATATTGTCCAAGATGATGGATTAGACAACTCTCAATAACCACAGTAGGAGCTCCCATCACGACATATTTATTTCATGTTCAGAGTAAAATATACATGAATAATCAGGGTTAAACCAGGACCTCGTATTTGACATCAGACATGTTGTTACTGTGTATCGTGTCTTCAATGTCTTGGGGAGAGGGGAAAAAAAGCTAGAACAAAAATTCCCCAGGAAATTTACTGAAATGTCTGCAGTATGACTGAGCAAGAAGATTTTAATGTAGCAGTGAAACTCACCAAGGGCCCTTTCCTTTCTGTTCTTATTCAAAACCACACAAAATCATTGAGAAGTAATGAAATACCATTTACTCTATGCCAGCACAAACAACTCCTCCATGTGAGGCAAAGAAAACACCATCTGTCATCTTTTCTCCTCGAGTTAAAAAGAACTGACTAAAACATTTTGGGGCATAATTTCAAGGGGAACTTTACCATGGTCTATGAGTAACCAATGCTACAGAACAAACATGTCAGTTCCTGGAGAGAGTATCTGAGCAGCTCCTGGCTGAATAGAATTGGTCATCAGGCAAATCGTACTCTCTCTAAATAAGCAATCAAAGGCCTACCAAGATCTAATACTTGCAAATTGATGTTCATGTTGGCCTGGTTTCACTAAGGTACAAATGTTAAGAGGCTTGAAACAAATGGCAAGGTATGTGATGTATTTATCTAGCAGTTGTAATCTTTAAATAAACTCTGGATATGCATTTCAAAAGACACAAGCATTAGTCCATGCAGAAGCACTGGCATACTGTATGCAGGTCAGACTGAATGGACATAGGAGAACCGCAAAAGGTTAAGAGAAAGGCAAAAAACATGGTCAAAAGGAGTCAAATTACTTCTGCATAAGAAATAATTACGTGAAGACTCTACAGTGAAGATTTCTAAGTGAGGACCCTTCAGTCTGGAAA
This sequence comes from Chroicocephalus ridibundus, assembly GCF_963924245.1. NCBI lineage: Eukaryota > Metazoa > Chordata > Aves > Charadriiformes > Laridae > Chroicocephalus > Chroicocephalus ridibundus. The sequence goes on from NC_086316.1 coordinate 23,606,475, forward strand.
AAAGAGACAATTGAGTGAGGTATATGACAGAGGTTAAAAAAACCTGAGCGCATGGAGAGAGTGAATGGGGATCAACTGTTCACCATGTGTTCCAGTGCAAGAGCTAGGGAAGGCACCAAATAAAACTAACAGAAGGCAGATGCAAAACAAGCAAAAGGAGGTGGTTTTCCACACAGCATATGGCCAAGTTTTGGATAGTAATATTTTACAGAGGTTTGAAAAATGAGTAGGCAAATTCATAGAAGAAAAATCCATAACCAGTCATTAATTTAGTCAAGGCCATATCTATCGTCAAATAATCAAAGGGTGAGAGAGTGTATGTGAGAAAATTAATACATGATTATCTTGTTATATGCTTCTACAGACATATAACAGGCCTTTCGCCACTGCAGGAGACATTCTTATATTCTTTGCACTGTATTATGAAATTCTGAATATAATTATGGATGTTTTAAATAGTATTATAAATGTTTTATAAAAATAGAGTATACTTTTTCAGTAATTTAAGGTACATTATACCATAAATGACATATTTTCCTTGAGGTACAAACTACCTATTTCTTTTTTCTCTTTCCTAAAGATGATAGGAATTTAAGCAGGATGTGAGATAACATTCTATATTTGCTGTCTCCTGTTTTGATCTCGTAGATCATCTCAAAAAGGATGTAAATATTTTTCATAAACTTAAGTTATATGCTTTTGACTAGATCCAAGCAAAAGAACTATACAGATATTGCAATTTTTTACATGACTTCCAATCTTGAGCTGAAATTGGTCCCTCAAATACTCTGGATCTTGTGCCCCAGTAACTCCTGCTTCCTGAAAAAAAAAACCACCAAAACTCAGAGAATTTGAAGTATTGTGGGAGTCCAGTCACTTAGTAACGCAATTTTTCTTCCATTAAGCAGCATCAGGAAAAAAAACCCAACAAAGAAACCCACAACCAACCCAAAACCAAAGGAAAAAAAACCAGGACAAGCGGCAGAAACAAAACAAGGATAAAAGAAATCATTGAAGAAATGGGTAATGGCAGTACAGAAACAAATGGATTAAAAATCCACTTACCATAAAACCCCGTATTTCCCCTTAATACGAATGGATAAAATTTCATATACTGGCCTGTGTGAAGTGTGACTTTCAGTATTAACTGTTTATATAGTGTGGGATAACAAACTCAATTAGCTGGATGCCTTTAAATTCTAAATCCCTTTCCATTTCTCTGGAAGTAACTTAAACTGCCATCTGCCATGTTGCCAGACACTTTCTGCAGGAATCAAGAGTTTCAAAATTTCTCTACTTAGAGATGGCTTGAGTTGTGTTTACATGACACAAAAATCCAGAGCTGATTAAAAACTTAACAGCTAAGACTCAAAGAAAAATACTGCAGCTCACAAGACTTGCTATGAATGCAGGAATCAATAAATCAAAGAACTTCCATTCCATACCTTAGAAAATCATTTAAGAGCTCTGGCAAGTTTGACCTGTATATGCAATTGCAATACAGCAGAATTAAACATATAAATCACAGAGGAGAGTTTCTAGGATAGAGATGACAACAGTGGAATAATTTATAAAGGTACTTCACTTTCGTATACTGCAAGGAGGCTAACTGTGCCCCATGATGATAACCACTCCATCATCTCAACATGGTAACTGTGCGCATCGATGAAGGCACCAGTTACACAATTTGAGCAGGTTATTTTTCAGCAAGAGTTTCTACAGATTGTTATGGCCAGAATAAATTAGAGTGATAGACTTACATTACTACATTATTTTTGAGCAATATGTAGGTCCACATCAACAAACACACTCTCAAATCAGGCCAGAATTTCACACATCTTCTATCAATCAGGTATTAACGAGGCTTGCACCATTTACAGTTTACTCTTCTAGTGCAGCTGTAAAAACCCAGCAAAAGGCTAAACTGTAGTCAAAGAGACTGAAAGCAAGCCATCAGGATTTCCCACTCTTTAAAAAACTACTTTTGTAGAAATGGATGTTAGGACTTCAGAAAATGGACAGGAAAATCCTTTGAGAACACACTTTTATTTTAGAGAGTAACAGAAATGTCATAATGCTTCTGGGCCTTTTCCATGTAGTTGAGGAAAACTGCTTATAAAAGTAATGTGTCATGTAGTTACTTCTGTTCAAGTCCAAATAGCTTAATGTTTACATGTCACACAGCTTACTCCAGCTACCTCCAACTCCAACAAAACTAGTGCAGACAGTTTCTTTCAAGGCATTAGTTCTGAAATTATTTGGCCAGTAGCTGTGTTAAGTATTCCATCCCCATTAAAAAAACAAAGCACACACACCCCAAATCAGCCCTGTATGGTTTATTTGCATTTTTCTCTTCTCAGAATACCTCGCCACTAGTATAAATTGCTATCTGCTAGCAATCTAATAAAAACCCCACACAAACAAAAGAAAAAATACCAACAAGCTCTACGAACACCTACAAAAATGCAGCTTTGGTTGGAACGGCTCTTCTGGTGATATATTTAATACTTAGTTTCATGTTGCACTTTGCAATTGGTTTTTTTCTTCAACCATTTAACTGCTTGATCCTACCCATGGCCATGCCACTTTCAGCCTTCTTGATAGATCTGTGAGCATGAGTTACAGGCTTATTCATAAGCAAACCTTTAAATTAAATGTGATTTGGAAGTTTGATCAATTTTAAAGGGAACTATTGGGATGTGGTTATCTACAAAAGCAGGAGACTAGTATTAAATGTTATTTCTGGCTGTTCCTATGAGGCTGAATTCATTGACCGCTGACAGTGTCCAGCTGCTGGACCACCTCGGGGAGAGACTGAATGGATTGCTTGGAAGCTGTCTCAGGGTTTCTTGGCAATGTATTTCCAGAGTCACTTCAGGGTGAAGTGTCCCTGTGCACTAATGAATCCTGTATCTCCATTCCATGTTACACCTGCAGGCATTTTTCTCCTCTCTGATAGAGTACAGTGCAGATTTGTGCAGGGCACAGAAGCCTCATATGTGCTAGTCACGGCAATTAACAAAGTGGAGCAGGCTTTGTCAGGGAAAAACCGTGCCAGGTTTGACAGCCTGAGAGTGGCTAGGCTGCCGCAGCTGCATGCCCTCAGGTCCAGCCCACAGTGAGGATGAGTGAACATTCCCAGTGGCCACAGGCATGCAGAGCACACAAACGCAGCACTTGTACACACGTACATACGGCCAGCCACACCGGTGGGCACAGGCACACAGAACACTCATAAACACAGCACAAACGGCCTCACCCTGCTCCCTTCTCCGAATGAGTAGGACAGATGTCCACCAGTGAGGACCCAGACTCCTCAAGCAGCTCGCTCTGCCCAGCCGCTGCCCCTGGATCCCAGTCTCCCCAGTTGCTGGCACTGGATGTAGGAGCTCCCAGCGTCACAGCCCTACCCCAGGTGCTGGTACAGACCATCTCAGGCAAACACACACGTGCACTGAGCTGTTTGCAACACCCCTGGGCCCCAGTAGCCAAACCCCCTCCATCCTGTGGTCTCACCCTTGCAGGGACACACCACAGGTCTTTCCCTTAGGGACCATCAGCCCCTGCAGTCTCTCCACCAGCTGACTGGGATTCTCCTGCTCCCTCCAACAGCTCCTGTGGTCTTGTCCTTATGGACGTGCACACAGCTGGCTCCTGCATCACTTTACCCATTTGGCAGCCAGTCCAGCTGGATCTTCACTAGTGATCAGAGGGCTGGAGCAGCTCTCCTACGAAGACAGGCTGGGAGAGTTGGGGTTGTTCAGCCTGGAGAAGAGAAGGCTCCGGGGAGACCTTACAGCAGCCTTCCAGTACCTGAAGGGGACCTACAGGAAAGATGGGGAAGGACTCTTTCCAGGGATTGTAGTGATAGAACAAGGGGTAACAGTTCTAAACCGAAAGAGGGTAGATTTAGATTAGATATTAGGAAGAAATTCTTTACTGTGAAGGTGGTGAGGCACTGGAACACATTGCCCAGAGAAGCCGTGGATGCCCCATCCCTGGAAGTGTTGAAGGCCAGGCTGGATGGGGCTTTGAGCAGCCTGGTCTAGTGGGAGGTGTCCCTGGCAATGGCAGGGGGGTTGGAACTTGATGATCTTTAAGGTCCCTTCCAACTCAAACCATTCTATGATTCTATGATCATACCCTTGCACTCGCTCCAGGTGCTCGCGCCATAGACACATGGACCCTCCAGTTCATGGTCTGACTCCAGCTGCTGGCACTGAAACTCCCATATGCGCACACTCAGACAGAACACAGCCCTGCACCCAGGAAAGAGTTAGAAATTAATATAAGAAGACAGGACAGACTGTGTTAACTGGGCACATGGCATGGGCAGACAAGGGTATTGACTAGCAAACTGTTTACAATCAGCCCTTTCTGTCACCTTATCCCTCTATTTTCTCCTACTCGCTCCTCCCCAAATCATCTAAATCCCCCCATTCCTATCTTTGGTTTCTTCCCTAAATAGCCCATAGTAAGTCCTCTGCAATCCTGAAATGCCCTTCCCCTAGCGCATTCCATGCTTCTAGGCAGAAACACCCCTCATTTCAAAGGGTGCTCCAGCCTTTACTGTTCCTGATGGGTGTCACGCCTGGGCCATGGGGCTGCATGTCTCCTGGGAGAGCCCTGGAAGGAGCCTGGCCAGGGTGCCCCCTCCTCTGAGCCCTTATTTCGGGTTCCCGGCTGCCTTTGGGCGCCTGCGCTCCTCTGGGCGTGTTGAGATGGGCCTCTGATGGGCTGATGGCTCCTGCGGTGAGACTGGGAGCAGCCAGGGCAGGGCATTACTGGGCTCTTCCATCTGCCACTGCCTCCCCGTGCTCCCTTGTGGCTGTGAGCTGAGGAGCTTTTAACCTCATAGGCATGGCTATGGGACCCACGGGTCCCTCTGAGTCTGAATTACCTGGCTTTCAAAATACGAACCGTGGTCATGTAACCAAAGCTGTCCTGTATACCTGGAGGAGTTGGCAATATGAAGCTGCATCAGAGCTGCCGTGAGAGCTACCTGCCCCGTTCTCCTGCCCGACATGTCTGTTTTATTCAGTTGCCAAACAACATAGCAGGAACAAAAAAAAATCCGTCATGCAGCCAAACTATGGGGAGAAGGGAAGAGGAGAAAGGGAGAGAGATGGAACTGGAAGCTATCCCAACCTAGGAGGTGCAGAATTAAGATGTGTGGAAGAAAAAGAAGAGAGTACAAAGTTATTAATATCACATTTTGATAAAATCAAGAAAAAAGGATGTAAAATCTGTGTCCATTAGTAAGAGTTTCCAGAATTCAAAACCATATCTGTAGAGAACAGAACATTAATTCAATCACACTTCAGCACAGGCTTTTGGTAAGCTCTTGATCAACTTACATGTTTACAAAAGTTAAAATTCCCCAAGTACAGATAACATATACATCATAAAGGTTTTCTAAGACCTAGTGCCAAGTTATACATTTTAACAAGAAATATTTTGATGTTGACTCCCAGGAAATATATTTTATTTTATTGCTTGCTTTAGATCACTGAACTTTGCTGCTATTCACATGAACAAAAACCAAAAAAATTATGAGTATCCCATCTACTTAGCAATCACTTCATGGCTATAACCATAGACAATTATTGTAGAGAGTTATTACTTTAACCTATTTAACACCATCCAAAAGCTGTGCCAGGTACTATTGAGGACATAAGATGCCCAATATTATCCCAAATATAAAAGACAGAACATCTGAGGAAAGAAAATGTACATGAGCATGGAGCACAACACTACTTTCAAGATATATGTACAGAAAATTGTGTAGACATGTTTTAAAATCCTCCAATATATAAAGTTGAAACTACTAAGGTATATGTTATTGGGCCACTGGGCCAAAGGCAAGATTTACTATTAAAATAGAATACATGTATCCCCATGTCACATTTATAGTATACTCAGAGTCGATGGATCCACCTACTTCTTCTTGCTATAAGCAGAATGAAATAAGAAGCAAACTAATGCAAACTGCTTCTCCCCAGACTATCTATGCAACAATTTTCTGCCACAGAAATATAGCACAGAAATTATCTACAGAAAACTCGCATTAACACACAGTTCATTTTCCCCAACCTCTTCAGGAAAGAAGAGACCACTCTGGCCTTCTAACACATCTTGCATTTTAAAATGTTGTGCTGTGAAGAATATTGCTCTCTTGACACGGTTTCAATGTTTTATTTCAGCCTCTTACATAAAAGCATGTATCACAGCATCCTTCAAATATATTAAAACTCCTTAAGCTTGGGAAGAGCCTTATTCAAGTCCTTCCTTGCTGTACACACAAGCAGTTGATGTGACTGAATCCACTTAAGGTTTTGTCACTATTGCACAGAATTGGACAGACCGCCTCCAACCTCTATCATGCAACCTTTGTTACCGCCTGACAGAATTATATCCTTTTATCAGCTGAACTGTACTCCCCAAATCATTGAATAACCTCCTACTTCTAGTTGCCCACATACATGGTTTCCTTGAACTCTAACCTTGTTTTCCTGTACGGGAACCTGCTAATTTGTACAGGATTTCCTTTTTCTGTCCTATATCTTAGCAGAGTGCCCTAGTCACTAGATGAGCTTCTACGTTTTTTTTCTTCCCCGTTGAAGTCATCTTTCAGGATCCCATCCTAGGACAAAGGTGCTCTTCCTCCTGGAAATTAATTCTTTCCAGAAATGTTCTACTAGTCATCTTTGTCTCATCTGAGGCTCCTTCAAGGAGTCTCACCATATTTAAAAAAACAGTAATTGTCTGTAACAAGTTTCAGGCTATGTTCCGAACTTCCTTGCCTGTGCTGTTATTCTCCTCACTTATCAAACCCTGAGGTATGTTTCAACAATAATCATCTGAAAAGACAAGACATGCTTCCATGGTACAGAATAAGGATGTTTATTTAGAGTATACCACAATCTTGCACCAAAGCTAAGAAAACAACAGGTCATAGGGCAGAAGACGGCTTTTAAGATAATCAGTTCAGTCTTCTGCTATTATCTCATCTGAAAAATAGTTTAAGTTTCTTGCCTCTGCCTGGGAGCCTGAACCAGAACTCTGTCGCTCTGTTAGTTTACTTACCTAATACTCCCAATATTACATATGTAATTTATAACTAGGATGAAGATAAAATCCATGATGTAAAGTCTGTTTTGGACTGGCTGAGAAAACTGAGGCATTTATGATGTCCGTATCATTAGCTGATTAAGACAGAATGCATGTTAAAACAATTACGTCATGTTCAATTCATTAGTTAAAAAGGTTTGCTTATTTTCAACTGCAACTGCCAGTTCCTCAAAGGAAATAGCTCAAACATCCAAAAGAAATATCTTATCTTACTTATAAAGGTCTTATAAATATCTTACTTAACTGAAAAGTTGCCAAACGTGCTTTAAGATCTCAGAGCTCTAAGTTCTTACCCTCTAAGTAGTTTCCATTGTATAACAAAGATAACGTGGCTACTTTTCTAAGAAAAAATAACATGTAGGGAGCGTGCTTGCTTAAAGAAAAGAAAAAAGACAGACTGAGAGCTAGACGAAGGACTGTGTGCCATACTGTTCTGTCATTACACAGACGAATCATGACTAAAAAACTCCAGGGAAAAAGAATCAAGCTACAAATCCATTTCTGGGAAGCAAATGTAACAGAGTTAAGTATTTCAGAGCATATACTGTACAGAAAGAAATTACTAAACCTAAGCATTTCAGTCTAGCCTGGAAATCAGAAGGGTAAAAAGAACTCTTGCTTTTCTTGATGGTGACCATGACTGTGGTATAAAAAAATGATCTTGATGACGATGGCAGCCCTATACATAAACACACTAAAAATGGTAAAAGTGTCTGCAAATTTTGCATATTTAAATCAACTTGTAAAAGAATCCAAACATTGTAGAATCAAAGGTAGCAGGAACATATTTTCTGGTTCTGCTAATGTCAGGACCATACCAAAGCAGAGTCCAGTGTGGCCATGTGGGTTTTCAGGACACGTTTATGGGAAAATGGCACAAAAGCCTACAGTGCTGCCAAGGGGCATGGTAAATTAAATAATTTAACGAGAAACACACAGAGAAAGTGCATCTGATATTTATTCATTACTGAAAGTGAATTTGATGTTTACTCATTATTGTTGCTCTGTTTTGGCTGACCCATGGTTTGCTTAAGCCTGCAGCAGCTGAAGTTGTGGGCAGCCTGAGTGGGCAGAAAGTGAGCATGGCACAGGTCTGCTACTGGTATAAGACCACTGAGAGGATCACTAGGAGTAAATGCATCTTCAGCTCTGGCACCGTGTGACTGCAGCAACTGGCTCCCTTAAACCTGTACTCTGTCTTTGGGTGGAGGGAGGAAAAAAGGAAACACGGCAGAGACTAAGATTTTAAGAGTGTAATTGCAAAAATCACAACACACCCCACAATGATCCCAAAGTTGGAAATCTATGGATAGTTGGCAAGAACCTTTCAGTGCAGCATATTTCTAGAAAAAAAAAAGCCATTAGCCTTCTAAACAAAGAATGCTAACTATTGCTATAAGTTCTCCCAGGCAAAGTCTAACATCATGGCATGTTAATATGTAATACAGAGTCTTCGCTTTGGTCCAACATTTGCTTTTCAAAGAACTGTAATCTCAGTTTTTTATTTTTGTTTTCTTATTGCTGTGGTAAAAGATTTGTTTTGCTAAATCTGAGTCTTCTGGCTGTGACCTGAGTAATATGTCTTTCTTTTCAAGGAAGACTTGCATCCGTCCTGATGGATTTTATGATTAACACAAAGAAGTCCCTTTTGTTATTCATTATCAGGCTTCTATCTACACCAAATCAGGAATTCCTCAACGTGACCAAGATAATAGTTAGAACATGCAGATATGCATCAGTTATTTATGCCTTGCTGATATAACTCCCACACATCACTACAAGCATGGACAATTCACAGAAAAGACAATCAAGTGACTGATGTAAATGAAGAGGCTGCTTTAGACTACCTGCCTGAGTCTGGAAGGAATCAAAACTGCTTTAGGTACATCTGTTAATTTACCATGAAACCACATTTCAATAGCAGAAAATACAGGATCAATAGTTCTCACAAACAAGTGTGTTGTATGTAAAAAAAAATGGGTTATCAATATGGTGAGGACTTTTTTTTTCTTCAGTACGCACAGACTGACCACGATTATTTATTTAACTAGGATGCAAAGCCACGAACTGCCACTCCTCATTTCCTGTGTGTGATATAGTACTTCAGTACACTGCCTCATGGTCCATGATCTGTGCTTTTGATCCTCGGCCAAGACACAGCCATTGCACCTGCAGAATGGTGCACTTCTTGATTGGCTCAGAAAAGAGGTCTCTTTGCCATTCGCATATCACCAAGGCTGCCTGTCCTAGAAGTGAAAGGTGTTTTAGTTAGAAGGCAAACAGCTGGGAAGGCAGCAGCAAATAAGGAGACGAGGGACAGAAAGAAGAGCAATAAGTTCCCAAACAGATAAAACTAAAGAAACCCCTTGAGTGTGTCATTGAAGCCTGGTCAGAACATGTTCAACAACTTTTTGAAGACAAGAAATACCACTTATAAAGACTTTTTTGGTCAGGGGCTTCCTGGTTCACTAAGATAACATGATTGAACTGTCTGCTGGGGGCAGGCGGAATATTTTTATCAGATGCAGAAAGCTCTCTGGCACTTTAGAACATGTACCAATGTGAAGACCCACTACCACAATAAGATGGGGGGAGGACACAGAGGGCTGTATCAAAGAAACCAGGTAAGGTGAGAGATTAAAAACGACATATGTCATTGGATATGGCTCCTTTACTCAGCTTGCTACACTTGGGAGAACACTTAAGACCCCCTAAACATTATTAACTACTATGGTAGACAATGTTTTCTCTGGGTTAGTCCACACTCTGAGGCATTTAAGAGGGTTTGTGGGACAAGACTATCCAAGCAATTGAGAACTGATAGTAAGACTCCATGTACACTGCTATAATACTGATACTACTGCTATGCACTGCTACTATACACTATTGCTACTTACACCATGCTAATGATGCCTTGTGATCATTGCTTCTGGAAAAGAAGACGGGATGTTTTAAAAAACAGTGTATTCAGATTACACTGAAGGGACTAGCCAGGAGAGGAACAGAATTCGTTAATTTGAAATTCTCTCGTAGAAAAGATTATAGCAGTTTCTTACTATCAGACTACACAGGCAGATAAAGCACAAAGGGGACAGCTCTACCTTTTATTCTTCAAATCAAGAAGAACCAAGTCAGCATTTGAGCCTCCTAACTGGTTTTTCAGTCAGCTTTGAGAATAATGTGAAGGTAGATTTTTTGCAAGGACAGAGTTAGAGTGTATACTAAATAAAATATATAAACAAAGGATTAATCATCATTCAGGAAAATCATGGTTCTTCCAGATACAAAGAGGCGTTATTCTGCAGTTCATTCTCCTAAACACCATATCCCAGTGGGATGCATAAAGGAAATAATTAGGGCTAGCTTTTTACTTTCTGTCTACAGCAAAGTGTAGACAATATTTGTCCTGACCCACAAATGGCACATAAGAGAAAGGTACGGTACTATGGTTTAGCTTAAGTCATTAGATCACGTTAATTAAAGGAATATCTAACAAATTTCAAAACTTTATAAGGCCTTAGCAACGCTTTAATAAGGAAAATTAGCCCCCTTTCCTATCATTATTTGGTTTTAGCAGTACTTTCTAGTGCAGCCGCTTCAGCAAAAAAATATTTATTTTGCTTTTCTGCCATCTTGTGGCGTAACCGCAAAATGCACTTTAAAACAGTAAAATTGCTGGTTTGTGAAGAGATTGCTTTTTAAATATTATTTGGCCTAAACTGTTCTCCAGGCCACCACCCCATCTCCCTAAACAGCATTGCAGCTTGTGACAGCATGGATCTTCAGTCCAACGAGTTTCTCCATCAACTTGATCCCACCAAAAGAAATAGTGTCGACTACTTCTGGGCCACATCACTTCAGATGAGTCAGTAGAAAGTTTCAAGAAAAGAATGGTTTTAGTTAAATATTAGGCCTGCTGTGCAACTTGCATCTTTCACATAAGGAAAGGCTGAGAGAGCTGGGACTGTTCAGCCCGGAAAGGAGAAATCTCAGGGGGCGACCTTATCAATGCATACAAATGCCTGGAGGGAGGGTGCACAGAGGACAGAGCCAGGCTCTTTTCAGTGGTGCCCAGTGACAGGACCACAGGCAATGGGCACACACTGAAACACAGCAGGCTCCCTCTGAACTTTTTCACTGTGACGGTGACTGACCACTGGCACAGGTTTCCCAGACAAGTTGCAGAGTCTCCATCCTTGGAGATACTTAAAAGATGCCTGGGAATGGTCCTGGGCAGACAGCTCTAGGAGGCCCTGCTTGAGCAGGGGAGTTTGACCAGACGACCTCCAGAGGTCCCTTCCAGCCTCAGCTATTCAGTCATTCTGTGATTCTATGTGTCTGCAGTGAAGAATAGTTTTAAAGGGCTATGAAGCCCATGTGTTTTTTGCAACACAGAAGGTCTGGGTCTAGAAAGTCTGAATATTACCATGAAACTTGGTGCCTGTGCAAAGGCCCTAAATCTGCAGAACTCCTACATACGTGAAGTGTTTTCTAACTTTCACAGTTAAAAGCAGCATATCTGAAAAAAACCCAATGTTTTGAACAGTATTCGCAGTTGCAAGTACTTTCCACTGCTTGAAATTAATGAGATCTCTTGCACCAGTGGGCAGGTTCAAGTAAGTTCAAGTCTCTTGTCCTGGTAACATTGAGCACAATAAACAGATCAGGAAAATTGAGTGGTCAGAATAGAGTAATGGAAAACACAATGTTCGTGACCAAATTGAGCACTGGTCTAGGAACAGATCAGTTGATCAATCAACAAATCATAGCACTCTTCAATATCCTACAGAAATTACTAATCTGAAAAAAACCCAACAATCATTAGTGGTATCTCAAACAGAATTGTACTACAGAATATGTATTGGCACAGACATTGCAGCTACTTTTTGTAACTCCATAACTACTAAAAAAGATTCAGTCTGAGACTAAATATGTTGGACCACTTTGATAATCACCCTGCACTGATACACTACATTCTATTTGCCAGGAAATAAATAGTTTAAAAATCCATCAAGAAAATTGTGCTTTTCCCTCAAAAGTGTAAAGCAATACTGTTATTTAGTTACATTTTATGTCTCAAAAAGCTGTCTAATGACTCTTGCCAACCCATCAGTCAAAGGGAATGCAGGTGCCCAAAAGAATAAAGGATGCCAGGCCCCATTATCTCCAGACTTCTGCATGGGAATTCTCTGACGCCTCTAATTGCGCAAACCTTAGTCAATGCTCGTACAAAGCAGAAAGCTCCTAGTGAAGCAGAAAATTAGGGGAAAATCACAGCTTTTCAACTTGCGTGTAGCTGTTGATTAGCTGGTAAAAAGCAGTTAGAAAGCAGGAAGCCTGTTCAAACACTGATCTTGGACTGGCCTTTCTATTTCCAAAATTCAGATTTGATTCTGAGGAGCTGTACTAATTTAATTTTAAAGGGAGATACTGCATCTCCATACGGTCAGGCCAGCTCAACAGGCAAGGAGCAGCCTTGGGAGGACAAAATGTGGTATAAAGTGTCTGTTAAGACAAAACAGGCTTTCTCAATAACTTTTTTAGAGTTCTCTGTGTGACATAAATTCAAATTATATTTAAGTTTGAGATTATCAAATACATTATTAAGGGCAGCCTGTTAGCTCTAGAATCATTGAATACGAGGTTGGAAGGGACCTGAAGGATCGTCTTTCTATCTGGAAAGGGCACTAGAGACATTTAAATTTAAGAGAAATATATTGGTCAGAATAACTTCAATGAAGCAGCCATGTGAGGAGAAATAACTGGACTCCAGACGATCCAATGTGAATCAACAGAAGCCGTTTATTAAGCACAGATCATCATCTTTTATACCCTGTGTTGTAGCCGTACATGCCACTTGCTTATTTCTGATTAGCGCGTTACACTGTCCACGCGCTGTGCATGCAGTTCATTCACAGATCAGATTGGTTACAAGAATTCACATAGTAAATTGCTTAGTCATTAGCACAACATGTTTTCTACCTTCTCAGTTCCTGTTTTTCCCATGTACTAATTCCATCTTCTACCACCTGTTTTGCTCTTAATCTAATCTCTCATAGTAGGGAGGCTGGCTCACATGACCATTTTCTCTCAGACACATTCCTACAGCCATGTGCCATTTGTTCTTCTTCTTCCAACAGCTGGAGTTCAGGTTTGATCCAGTAAAATACTTCAGTACTGTTTTGCATTGGAACGAGCCTGCTGAGCCTCATGTAGGAGTGAGCACAATATATAATAACGGTTCTATACGCTTTGATACACAAGCAGAACTTGGTCCAGTATGTTTGGTAAACTGCACACATTTTGTTATCTCCAAACACACTTGCAAGCCATTAGGGTTAGATGTGTACAGTTCCTTCTATTTGAAAACCACCCAAAGTATCCTCCTTACTATTTCTTATGCATTCTACAGAGGAACACCTTCAGCAATCAAACTCATTTTTAGGCATGGGCTAACTAAAATTAAACTCCAGTAGTTAGTCTCACACTTCTCCATACAATATTATTTCTAGGATGAAATACCAAGTATTCTAAGACAATAATTCATCTTCATGGAGGTAAACACAGCAGTTTTCAGAATAAATTTGATTTTATCAAGTTATTTTCAAGTTGGGGGACAGAGGTATTTGGAGCTTTTGACTGTTCATGGACCTCACCCATCCCAGTAATCAAAATTCCTCTGTGTGACGTGGGGAATGACAAGAGGAACAGATCTTCTTCTACATCAATACTGCATACCTCAGGGGTGATATGGATCTGGTGTAATTTGGGAGTAGATCAGGAGTTATTGCTGCAGAGCTATGCAACAGAAATCAGGAGGAAGGAGCAGCAAAGGCTCAGCTATGGCATGGTTAGCAACATTTAACATTTGCCTCCTCATAGCACTTTCCTCACACAGGCACAGGATCAGCTGGTTGCACTGTAGGTATTGCTGTAGTTAGCGAAGGAACATATGCCAGGAAATGCATACAGCATCACTCGTACATCAGTTATCTCAGGGGCTTCACTGACGCTTTCCACTTCACAGTTGGAAAGCCTAGGAGATACAGAAGTACCCATCTCATTGTGGTGAAGAACTAGTTTCTAAGCTCTGAAAGCATCCAGTTGGCCCAAATCATAAGATTAATACTGAATATCAGAATGTAGAGCATCCAGGGGCTTTACAGAAGACTTGCAGTCCTCCTAAGCTTAAGAAACTTGGTGTATGAGCTGCCAGAGAAGCTTTCAAGAGACCAGGCAGCCTTCCATTAAAACCTGTCCAGTCTGTGGAAACATGACACATTTCTACAAATAAGGTTTTATTCAAAAAGCATAATTTTCCAATAAAAACTTGTCATTCCCTACTTTAAGAAAAAGAAGTTTCCCTCTAAAAAAGTTTCCCTCCCTCACCAATGAACAAGCTTACATTGGTGGTTTAAACTAGGTAACAGCGCATGGGGAGGGAAAGTCATACTCAAAGGCAAGAAAACACTAGGCTTCAAGATGTGAAACATGGCAGGGAAGAATGGAGAAAGCAGCCAGGGGCTGGTCACGTGTACAATTTTTCACTCACAGGAAGATACCAGACAGGAGTCTGAAGGAAGACAGGTAAAATAGGTTCCTATAATGTCACTCTGCTTTCAGCTCAACCACTCTTGATTCTGTATTGTAAAATTTCAAGGATTGCATCTTCACTTTTTGTTTAGTATGTCCTGAAAAGCACAATCTTTGTTTAGAGACCCATTTTCATTTAAGGAAAAATGACCAAGAGCTGTAAACTGCAAGAGGAGCTAGGGGCAGTTCAAAACGCATGGTGTAAAGCCATGTACTGAGAACACAACCATGTTCAAGGCATTAATTTTGGGAGCCAGCACTGACCAAAATGAACAACATACTACCGCACAAAGATCTGTTGTCACCCCACTCTTTCTAACCACCTACTTGTTGCCCCATTTCTTTTTCTGCCCTTCCAAGAGTTTGGTCTTTTTGCATGGATGTTGTCTGATGTGATTCTGTTGGATTGGGTTGGGTAAAGTCCAGTGAACGGTGCAATTCTGCAGGAAACAAGCAGTTACACATACTTTGAAGTCTGCTTCAGCTGTGGGCTGACCACAGGTGCTGCCTTATTCCTAAGAATCTGGTCTGTTTGCTGATTTACAGAGCAAAGCAGAACTTCAATACTTGTCAAAAGCCTGCTCAACCACATTGCAAGAACTGCTGACTGAAAGCAACAGTATCTCAGGCTTTCTTACCGCAATGTGTCACTTGCTGTACTCTGCACCATCTTAAGCCCTTTGTGGCCGGACAAATACTGTGTTTTCAGTTTCAGATGCTGTGACAAAAGTCATAGCTAACAGCAACCCAGGAGCACTGACCCAGGGAAAACGCTCATCCCTGCTCCTGCCAACCTGTCCTGGTTTGAGGTAAAACAGAAACAATTTTCTGTTCAGTAATTTTATTTTTCAGCTAAGCCACTTCTAGCTAACTGAACTCTCTAAAATTAATGGCATATTGTCCAGACACTATTTGCTCCCAGAGAGATGAGACCTGATGGTTTCCAATTTATGCCAAGGAAGGGTATGCAGAGAGGCTCTTGCTTATACTTATTGCTGTAACAACCAACGTCAGCTATCTTCGTTACTTGTCCCATTGGAGGGTTGGAAGCGCAAGAGCATAGAGGGGTCGCACCTGTGGGGAGAAGCAGACAGGACAGGCGACCCAAAACTGACCAACAGGGTATTCCATCCCATCTGCCCCATGCTCAGTATAAAAGCTGAGGGATCAAAGGGGTCAGCCCTCTTTCTTTGATGGATGGCATTGGAGAAGGACTCTGTCTGTTCATCTGCCTTAGATCCTGATTCGTGCATTCCTGGATCCAGTTCCTGAGTTCAGTTCCTGTCCGTCGCTGAGTCCAGTCTGGGATTTTCCCTGTGTTTGCCTGTGATGTGATCATCATCCTGGGAGCTCGATACGGTTTTGTATATATTCTATATATTTCATTATTTTTGTAATTATTATTTTATTAATATTTTCATTAGCTTCTTTTTTTAAACTCCTAAGTCTCATTCTCTCTCTCACTCCTCTCCTTGGAGGGTGAGGTGCGGGAAAGCATCTGTTATTCATTTCAATCCAGCCCAAACCACACCACCACCACATCTGCGCTTACACAACAGGTCCCAGCTGAACGGTGAATCCCTGGGACGCTTCAACTGCAAAGCTGCAAACCTGTGTAAATCTCAATAAAGTCATATTAAAAAAGCCTTTACAAAGCGACAGCAACAGGCCACAGGTGAGAAGCTGAGCCCTGGCGCAAGCCTGGCCCGATGACTGAAGCCTGCTCCCAGGCGCTGCTGTGGTGACAGGCTGTCGCCGAAGTCGATGGGGCCCAGCCCGGTGTTACCGGGACAGGAGACGAGACGGGCCGCGCCAACGCCCGTCCCGCCGCCCCGGCGACGCGAGGCGAGTCGAGTCGAGTCGAGTCGAGTCGAGTCGAGTCGAGTCGAGTCGAGTCGAGTCGAGTCGAGTCGAGTCGAGTCGAGTCGAGTCGAGTCGAGTCGAGTCGAGTCGAGTCGAGTCGAGTCCCAACCAGGCGAGGCGAGGGAAACCCGCCTCCAGCCGCCCTGGAGCTCGCAGTGGCGCTTATCCCCGCCCCCTCCCCATCACGCCACTCCCTCCACCCAATCAGAACGCCCCGCTCCTCCGCCGCAGCCAATGGGAGGGCGTCCTCCTTCCCCCGCGTCATGACGACACGCCGGCAACCATTTCGAGAGGTCGCGTGATAGGAGGCGGTGGCGGGCTAGCTCCCTGCCCGCCCTCGGCGAGGCGCGCCGCCATTGGCTACACCGGGAGGCCGGCGGCGCTCTCATTGGCTGCCGGCCATCGCCCGGTGGGCGGCCGGGGTCGGCCGGCAGTGCCGCCGCCAGGGGGTGAGTGCGGAGGAGGCGGAGGGCCGAAGCTGCGGGTGAGTGCGGGGGGCCGGCGGCGGGGGGCCGGCGGCCGTCACGCCTTGCCAACGGCCGGGCAGCTCTAGGGGAGGCCCGTTGGCCGACGGCCTGAGCCCGCTCCCCTCCCGCCGGGCTGAGGGGCCCTGACGGCCGCCCGCTGTCCCCAGAGCCAAGCGGGCACTTGTGTGGGGTGGGCGGCGGTGGTGTCCGTTTCTGCTCTCTCCGTTCCAAGTGTGTGGATTTATGTGGGTCGTGCTGCTGTTGGCGTCCCTAAGGTGGTGGTCCTGCCCTGGTGGCTGCCCCTGTGTTCGCAGGTGCCTTCAAGCCGGAGGGGAGCCGATGGATCTGCTGCCGGATGCAGCGCCCCTGGCCACCAAGCTGCGGAACACTCTGGTTCAGTACCACAGCATCCCAGACAGCGAATGGCGGGTCGCCAAGAGAACCGTGAGTGCTCCGGGCGCCTTCCTGCCTTGCAGCCCCGTTTGCGCTCTCAAGGAAGCTGAGGTCACCCGTGTCTCGGGGGGGAGGGGGGGCTGGGGAAGGGGAGGGGGGAGGAGAAGAGCTTATTATGGCATATAATACGTGTGTAAAGCATTTAGCAAATTCTTGCAGGGCTTTCATATGAAAGTGAAACCACCCTTCTAGGACAGTACAGCTTTGGATGGTGGAATGTGTTTTTCCTCTTTACAGACGTACTCTGTCATTCCTTCTACCCATTTTCAGGGAAGTATCTCATAGAAGAATCATACCGCTGTAAGACTATAGGCTTTTCTTAAAGAAAATTGTGGAAACACTTCTAGCACTAGCAGTGTTGCAAGATGCTCACTTGTACTTTCAACAGACCAGCCACAGCCAGTTGGTAGGCTCTGCCAGCCTCTGGAATCTCTTTCGTCTGTAATACTTCAACCCATCATGCTTCAGCTTCCAAATGTTTTCCTCTTAAAAAGTGAGATCATTCTTAATTCTTTCTCTCCTATTGCTTCAAGTTTCCAGTGCCTTCAGAGCTCACACATCATTGTAAGTTTTCTTCCATGAAAGAGAATGCAATTCCTGCTTTCTCCAAGCAGTTTGCCATACTTCTTTTGAGCTGCTTGACTTAATTCTGAGTTCTGCTTCATCAAGCTGGTGCATCAGTTCTAGGCTGGATGAACACTTTTTAGTCCTGTCCTGCATAGGAGGTAGAAACATATTTTGGTATCTCAGTGTAGCAATGTGATAGGACTAGTGTAAATTTCTGTCTTTCCCCTTTTCTTACAATGGCTTGGGTGAGTCTCGTTGTTTTTTTTTTTTCCTTTATGGGCAGACATTGGTAAGAGAGGGTCACGTGTTCCAAATGTAACTTGATTGTTTGCAAAATTAACAAATTCACTGTCATGAGAGGGAGGAACAGAGTATCCAAGCCTTTCACTCCTGAAAAACACATACACCACCTCTGTTCTGCTAAATGCTAAGTTTTTTACCTATACCATTGTATTCCTTTAGGAAATTACCTGAATCTCACTGTTTCAGATCAGGTTACTCCCCAGATTTTACCACTGTAAAATTCCAGTTGTCTTTCCTTCCTGTCTCCCTTCCTGCCTGCCTTCCTTGTGTTTTGGTACTGTGCTATGTAAAAGAAATTCAGAGCTTTATCTGCCTACCAGGGAGATGTGTTTTGCCACTAAATATCTTAAACAGTTCTGTATGCAGTACTTACGCTACTGTTCTTAGGACATTTGTGCTTATGTAATCATGATTCCAAACAAAAAGGAGCCATATGGTACTCTCTTTAACAACAAAATTCAAAGATTTTGTACAGAGGTTCCATTTAATAGTTAGATAAAAATCAGAATACGCTGTTTTCTTCATTTTCTCTGAATAGACTACTGCTTTTGAGAAACTTCTTGTCAGGCATTTAAGAGAGAAGGGTATCTTAAACTTTCTTGTCTGGCACTGTCAGCATCTCCTGCACTCATCTGTCTGGTTATGTGCCACAGGAGTGCAAACAGAAGTTGCGTGGTCTTCCTGCCTGAATAGTGTCCAGATAATGGCTTTCCAGTTGCCTTTTAATTGAAAGGCTTTTTCTAGTACTGTGGTTCCATTAT
The DNA here is from genome assembly GCF_963924245.1 of Chroicocephalus ridibundus. Lineage (NCBI taxonomy): Eukaryota > Metazoa > Chordata > Aves > Charadriiformes > Laridae > Chroicocephalus > Chroicocephalus ridibundus. Next base: position 23,625,613 of record NC_086316.1, read on the forward strand.
TCATAGTAAACTGGCTTGTCCTGCCAGGACACATTTCTGCGCAGTCTTCTATCATTTTACCCCGAGAAAGGCAGTTGACTGATTTTTTTGAAAAAATGGAATATTAGGGGTAAAAGATGTCTGAAGCATCTGCTTCTGTTCTTAAGTAAAGTGTACAGAAGTGTCCAGGTCAATGAGCACTTTGGGGTGAATCATAGTAAATGGTAAAATTGTTTGCTTTTCTTCAGAAAAATTGAAGAATTTTCTGGACATCTTATAATTGTAAGTAGGTGACAATTATCATCGTATCTTCCATTTTCAGAAAGATGCGACTGTGTGGCGTAAACCATCAGAGGAATTCAGTGGATACCTGTAAGTGGGCCTGCAGAGCAGATACTTTTTTGATGTTCCACAGATTTGTTTTGTAGAGATTAGAAGTGAAGGTTGTGGATTCTACATACAGTCTGTGTATTCAGCTACGTGGATTCTGCAGAGGAGAAGCTAGGTGGATCATCTAGTGTGCCTGTACCATTTCTTTTTCATGCTATACCTTGATGCTTTAGTATTGCCTGGTGTCTAGAACAACAAACAATGAAAACTGGGGAACACACCACAAAACTCCCATTGGCTGAAGTGGGCAACAACGTATGCCCAGACTTTTTGGAAAGAAGGTCTGCAAACCACAGAATTAAGTCAAGGTTCAGTAGGTCCAAAGTGTTACTGGGTGACAACCCAGTCAGTGCTTGGACTGTTACAGTGACTATGCAACTGCAATAGAGTAAAATATCAAGCGTGTATTTATGGGAAAGATGTGTGATATAAAGGCCTTTCCTGCATGAGCTTCAGTCACTGGGTTCTGTTGGTATCTGTAGGTTTAGGTAGAGAAATAGTTACTAGAGGATGTCACCCTGAAAAAATGGGAAGTTGTCTGAAAAGGTGGTGTTTGAAAGTATCTTAAAGACTGATACTACGTTCTGTGGAATTTAAGTCCCGTTAAATCTGCAAGAGCTGATGACACCAGACACCAAGAGTCTGCTGACTGTGCAGGGCCATGGGGACACTGACAGCAACAGGTTGTATAACTTGAACCACTGCCAAGAGGGCAGTGGCTGCTATGTGCAGGTGAAGACTCCAGGGTGGTTGTGTATACACCTGGCACTTTGAAGAACTTTACAGACACCTACCTAGAAGCCACTGGCATGTTCACGTGGTCCTCCAGTTACGAGTATGCAGCTCAGATTGGCTCCAGCCAGGTAATTATGAGTGAATATGGGCGAATTGCACAAGCGAATAGATGAATCTGTTGCTTGACCTACTATTAAGAGCAGCGTAATGAATAAGAAGTGTTTTGAAAGTAATGGTCCTGATGGAGTCTTCCCCTTCAGAGCGGGCAAGTAAACAATATCTCTGGTGTCTACTAAATATATCCGATAACAAGTGAATGTTCTGTAATGTCTTATACCAAATTATTTCATTTGGTACTTTTATATACCACCAAAGCATAACATAGTTTCTCATTAGCTTTGTTCCACTACTGTTACTTCTACTTTATGAAAAATGTTTTTCCTGTTGTATTCCTGCACTCCTTTCTTTTTGCTTTTACCTTTACTTGTCTCTGGTGGACTCCCTTGCTTGCCCAGGAAGAAGAGCAAAATAACAAGTTGTTAGAGAAATAAACATGATGATTTTTATCTGAGGAAGGAGTTTGCCATTTACAAAACAGTGATTACCACGTAAGGACAAAGTTTCTCAGAATAACATTTATTGCAGAGAAGAATAGATGCACCCATAGGTCTTTTTCTGTACTGTTTTTCTGATACAATTGCCCACTGACCGTAGCTCTGGGTTTCAAGGTATTATAGTAAGTGTGCTGTTGCAAATCAATGGAATATTTATAAAGAATTTCTCACTTTTAAATGTGAACATATGTTTCTCTAGCTACAAAGCTCAAGGAGTGGTGGAAGATGTTACTAACAGAATAGTGGATCATATTCGCCCTGGACCTTATAGGCTAGACTGGGACAGCTTAATGACTACAATGGACATCATGGAAACCTTTGAAGAGGTGAAGACTTGTTTAGATTCTGAAGGGAAATGTGTATAGTGTATAGATGCATATATGAATTTAACAGTACAGCAGAGTACTCATTCCAACCAATACTAATATTTTTTTGCATGCACATGGGATATTGTGCATACATGTGGCAGGTGACCTCAGATGATGCTTTGTGGCTGCATAGTCCTATTCTGAAGGCTGAAGTTCATCTTTCCATCAATGCTAAAAATAAAGGAGTAAAACTTGGTCGGTCACAATTTTCTCAGGCCTGGGAGCTCTGTTAGCTTCTTATAAAATTCACATACGGAGAGTTACAGTGTGATATTTTATATGCCAAAGCCTTTTTATGCAGCATGCTGGGAGACAAAATAATTCATGCTAAGGGGCAGGACTTGCTAAAGAAAGGTAGGTTTGAAGTTGATTACAGAAGAGCTGATAGCCTTCCTTTGGTTACGGGGGACTTCAAAACCCTGTGGACATCTGGCTTGAACATGGATTCTCTTCTGCTCTGGTTCTCTAAGATTTATATGGCAATGTATTTTTGCTAATTATTCCCTAAAATTTATGCAAACTCTATTGTCTTATAAGATCACCTTTTTTAAAGAATTGTTTCCATTCTGTTTTATTATTCACTTGGTGGATTAAAAATACTTGACAGAGCATCTTAGTGCTGAGAGAGGCCTTTTGCAATTTATTCATGGTCCTTTCGGACTTGCTAAGTAATGGGTAAGCCACATAAAACCCACATGGCTGTCAGTTCCCAGGCATGACGCAGTTCTCTAGTTTTAGTCAGTATGGTTTAAAGGTGCCAGATGTTCTCTGCCCCTGCAGTTCTCAGTTGCAGACTGCAAGTCCTTACAAACGTTGAGCATTTAGACTGAAAATGACACAGCCATTCAGACCTCACTGCAGTTGTTTGCACAGCATTGTTGACAGAGTCTGTGACCTTTGTGGAAAAGGCTAGCTGCCTACAACTGTAATTTTCCCTGTATTCATTATACTAAGTTGCTTTTGTTTTCTTACCCTCCTTATTTTGTCACTCGACAAGAACTGCTGTGTGATGCGCTACACCACTGCTGGCCAGCTCTGGAACATCATAGCACCAAGGGAGTTTGTTGATTTCTCTTACACTACAAGCTATGAAGACGGACTTCTAACATGTGGTAAGGCACCACTTTTATCTGCTTAATTCTTATTTTGCAACAGCTGCTTGGCTTAAGATTTAATTCAAATTAGTTTAGTTCTGCAGTAAGCATTTAAAAATGGTGTAAGATGGCTTCCAACAAGTATTTCAAAGGTATTTTAACATCTTACAGATTTAAAGAAGTGTACAGCCATCCCTGTGTGCCAAGTTTCACTTATGCCAACTGTGCAACAGGAGTGGTAGAGAGAAGTTGAGTGCTCTGACTCAGCTCTTACAGCAAAATGGGTGGAGTAACAACTAGCTAGTAAATGGGAGGATTGTCTTTTTAATGTCAGAATTTCTGCATTTAGCTCTGCTTGTCTGTTGTGGACTTTGGGTGAAGACCAGACAACTTTTATGCATGAAAATACCCAGAAACTTGAAGTGTGTCTGTCGCCTATTAAACTCCCCAAACAGGAACTTGTACATTTTAAATTTCCTGTACCTTTATTTTTTTATCTGTCTCAAATTAATTTCCTTTTTTTGTTGTTGTTGTTTTTTTTTTTCCTTGATAGGTATAAGCCTAGACTATGGAGAGGTGAGACCTAACTTTGTCCGTGGATTCAATCATCCTTGTGGTTGGTTCTGCGTCCCTCTTAAGGACTATCCTAGCCACAGTCTTTTGACAGGCTATATTCAGACTGAACTGCGAGGGATGCTACCACAATCTGCTGTAGACACTGCCATGTCTAGTACCCTGGCCAATTTCTACTCTGACCTCAAAAAGGCACTGAAAACAGACAAACAGTGACGTGAAAGGCAGTGGGTTTCTTGCAATCAAACGATATTGTTTAGCTTAGCATAGGTTAGGTACTCAGTTAAAAAGTGAGTAACATTGTTCCTGACTTTATGTTGAAGGATCCAGACAACTTTATAAAGAACTTTTTGATGTGATACTTAGCCTACATTCCAAATTATTGGTGTGAGATTCTGTTTCCTTCTCAGCACTCTTCAGCTGTGTGAAGAGTAGTCTGAATCTATAAACTCCTGGCTTCCTAGGTAGAAAGCACAAGATGTGTCTGTGGACTTGAAAAATGCAGCATGAAGTCAGCTCTCACCAACAGTATTGAGAGTGGAGTGCTAGGGATTTTTCTGGTGCAGGTCGCTGTACAGGCAGCATCTCATTGAAGATGTAATTTTGTAATATATATATTTTTATATTTACTTAAATTTTTTGATTTATTTAGTTTGTACAGGTGCATCTATAATTTGTTTTTTAAAAATTGCTTTGATTTATGGATATAAATCAAATATATAAATCAAATAAAATATGATAGGGATATTACATAGCTAAGGTGTTAAACGATACTATTCATAAGAAAATGATTTGCTCTTGTTAGCAAAAATAAGCATTCATTAGTAGCATTTCTTCAGTGTTGTAATTGTAACAAGTACTCATTATTGGCATTTCTTCAGTGTTGTAATTGTAACTTAATTAACTGTTGTATATAACAGTCTCAGTGCATAGATAAAGAAATGCCCTTACAGCTGATCCAAAGCTCATTTAAGTCATTGGGTGTCTTTCCATAGTTTTTAGTGGGCTTTTAATCATGCAGTTGTCAAAATTGCAAACCTCCAATGGATCTTCTGTGATACTCTGCATTTCTAAAGAATTTTTTACTTAAATTTGCATGTAATTGTGTGTGGCTTGGGGTTTTTCTGTCTTAACTGAAAATCCTGGATTACTAAAGCAACAGAAAGGACCAGTAACTTGCTTCAGGTATATTGGTGTAGCCACAACAGCACAGACTGCCAGTGTGCTGGTACAGCACAGTAGAGTGTTCTGTGGTAATGCCCCTACATAGATCTTTGCAATAAATTAAATTAGCATCTTAAAACATGAGCAGCTGAAGGCCAAAACTCAAGCTGCAGAATTGCTCAGATCTGGTGGAGGATGGAGGGTAAATTTTTTAAGGATATTTAGCAGGTGCTAACAAAAGATTGCTGTCTATGCTGCTTGGAACCTGCATTCTCTTTAAAGCCTGACATTAAGCTTTTAATGTTGGTATGCGTCATTTGCTCAAGTGAGATTGTAATTATTCCTGTGTTTTACCAGTGCTACTAGAGGCCAATTTAGCTGTGTTGTAGTTAGGGAAAGTACCTTGGAGCCCTAATATTTTGGGGCTAGTTGTATACATACAATCCAAGGACTGGTTGTGAACTCTCAGGAAAAAAAAAATTGATGAAAATGGTTGCCCTGTAATGTTGGCTCTTTTGACACCAGCCACTGTAGCTGAACTCTGAACAGTGGGGACTTTTCTTTCTCATTGCTCAGGCAAAGAAGTAGAAAAAACATGACGCAGAATATAGCGAGAGCTCTTCCATCATGCTTCATGTATTAAGGCACTTAGTACTGTTTAAGACAGTTAAAAACAATGGCATCAAACAGCCTTTGGTGTCTTCATAGACAGAAAATGTCATCTCCCTGTTAGGTTTTGTGTATTCTGCAGTTCTCTCTGAACTCCTTGGTTACTCTTCCTATCTTTTCTATCTTCCTTGTTTCCCCCACAGTACTGGAAGTTCACAAGGTGATTCTTCACCACTAAGGAATGAGTGTCAGCAGACACCCTTTTTCCTAAATGCTAGGGTCCACTCCTTTCTACTAGTGGTATGGAGGCAAGTATGAAAGCCCTAGCAATACTGGTCTGTGGGATGAATCCTGACTTGATTATAGAGGGAGCTGTGTAAAGTGTACCCTATTTATTCTTCCCAATTATAAAGACTACATCTATAGTGAATCTGCATATTTGTGTCTTCTTTTTTTAAAACTGCTGGGACTAACTAATTGAGGGGTTGTGATACAGATGGATATAGAGAAAAATATTCCATTGCTCTGTAAAAAGACCAGTTTAAATCTACACAGAGGCACTTCAGTGCTGGAGAAATGGGTCAAAAGGAGCACAAGAAACTTACAGGATGATGTTTGTACAACGCTAGGCACTGCAGAAAAGATTGAGGTCTCTGTTCCAAACACCCATTATAAGGGCTTTAAAACACCTCTAGAGTATCTCTCCTTATTTAGTGTTCAGTGAAATGGCTTTTTATGCTTTCAGTGAAGATAGGCTGATGAAGCACAGAGCAGCTGAGGAAAGAAGAACTTGTGTTTAAATGGAAGAACATTGCTAGTTTATTTTAAGTACGATGATGTTTTTAATAAAAAATTTCTCCGTGCAGGTTTCCTTTTTGTCAACAGATTTGTTTTCAGTAACAGGCCTAGAAATGGAAAGATTTTGTGAATGAGAGCAAAGTTTCTGAAAGGAAAGTAGGCCTTCTATTTTGCATTACAGTAATTTTTTCCTTAAACACTGATTAAACTTGCTTTGTGTCTTTTAACAGACATAGCCTATTGCTTTGCAAGTTATTCTGAGCAGTCAAGTGAATAACAGAGACTGTCAGAGACAGAACAGAACCAGATTTTATTTTATTTTTAAATCAATAAAAGAGCATAGTACAACTCTCCAGTTTTCAGATGAGGAGATATCATGGAAGGTGCTAACGAATTTTAAGAATTTATTTTGTGGAATCTCACAGTTCTAAAAATTTTTCTGATGTAGGAGTGCGGTGATTGACAATGTGTGCTGATTATGCTGCTGAAGCAATGCATAGCTGATACCCCTTCAGTCATTATTCCAAGCAGTTCAGCTATAGAGTAATACAGAACTAGAAGAAGGATGTCCAGTTTCATAGTGTGTTGTATTTATTTGAAATGAAAACCTACTTTCTTTTATGTATCTAAGGATTGAGAGGAGTGTTAGATTTTGAGCACAACTGTTCTTTAACCAGAGTACATTCAGAACCAAGAAAGCCACAAAATCAAGTATTTATCCGATCGGAACCTCTTTTCCCACCATGGTGTTGTTTTCCTTCTAAGTTAGTGGACAATCTAGATGGAGCCAGGACAGTAAAAACTGGAAAGCAGTTGAAAGGATAAAGTGCAAGAGCCCATATTTTGCTTATTAGCAGGTAGTGGGAGACAAAGTAAATTACCTAGTATAGATTTCTGTCTTGCTCACAGAAGCAGAACTTCTGCAGGTTTGTGACATTCGACAGTACTTAGGAGTGTTTCAGTTAAACTGGAATATAGTTATCTGAATGTGACTTCTGAACAAGGTGTCCAAGAATAGCAGAGAACAGTTTTTGCTAGGGAAATGGCATGTATATAGACACATCAAAATTATTTTTATATGACTAGTATTTTTAAAAAAAAAAAAATTTTCAGGGCTTTAGGCAATATGACAGTCTAATTTTGGCACTTTAACTAGGTTCTCTATGTGTGGATGGGAAACGTGGCTGAAGATAAGATAATTTTCATGTTTGGCTTCTGTTCCTCATCTAAACCCTCCAGCATTAAACCTTGCTTGTAGTTGTGCTCCATGTTTTACATATGCAGAAGACAGAAATAGGGCTAAGTTCAATTTGGGGGCAGTCTAAGGTACTCTACCACAGCCTTCTGGGAGGCAGACTGGTACTTCAGATAGGTACTCTGGGAACCGCACAAGCCCTGATCTCAAATTTGATGAATATAGAACCGTGAAACATGCTGAATTTATAAAACATAAAAAGAGTGCACAATTCCTCCAGTAATCATAAATAACCAGAACTGTTTTGATGGTGTGACCTGGTGATTCAGCCTAAGAGGTTCACTGCTGTATCTAGTGAAACCAGTCAAGTCGTGCCCATGTTCAGAAAGTCAGTCTATCTTAACAGTGGTTTTAACTGATTGTGTTCAGCACTTAAGAGATTGTATTTATATTTTGAATGCAATTGCAGAATAAATTAAAACATGAATTCCAACAGACTCATGGTGTGGTTTTTTCAATACTTGTGCAGGCGGATGTATCGGGTTACTTTTTGGGGAGTCACGCCTGATGATGTAGTTATTCAGCTGCATGGTGTTCTCTAATGCTATCAATTCATCTCCTTAACTTTGAAAGCCAAAAAGCCAGTCTTTACTTAGGAACTTGATTTAGGCTGAGGAAGATGCACAGCTCAGATTTTTGCTAAATTGAAATCTCTTGAAAACTGTACAAATAGGATTTTCTCAAAGCTTACATTCTTTTCTTTTTTTTTTTTTTCCCTTGTAATGGTCCCATGATTGCTGTGCAAGAACTTTATTATTGTGTCTTAGTATCACTTACTTTTTAGCAGGTTTAAGAAATGGTTTATTAACCATGAAAATTATGTTAATCCAAAACACATGATCCTGTAGCACCTTGCAAAAGGCATATAGATGTACATTAGGGTTATAAAGCATGCTGCAACACGTATTTTGACATGTATTTAATTAGCACCTACAGAAACAAAGGAAGAAAATGCCTGTATGTTACGTAGAAGCTTTCCTTGTTACTCTTACTAAGCCTCCTTAAAGGCAGGAGAGTTCTGTAGCATTTGACTTCAGAGCGAAGAGTTGCAGCCCTCTTCTGTTCCTGAGAAAAGGAACTGTGACCTCTGAAATACAGCACACTGTCGAAGGGCATGTATCATGTCACCCTCTGCCAAATGGGGTAAGAACAGGTATGGAGGCCACTTTGGACCTTCAGAAAATTATTAGGGACATGATCAGCATTATTAAAAAAACCAGTGAGGTTTAAACCTATTTCCTGGTAAAAGAGAATATGAAGATGGGAGAGATTATAATAAATCTATGCTAAAGATTAAATGTTCCCTAGGAAAGAATATGTCCTGAAGTCCTAGACCACAACTTAAACTCTGTAATATATTCTATTTTTTCCGATCCTCACCTAGCTGTGCTGGTGACAGGTTTACAGCACAGGTAGGGACTGATTATTGTGGAGTTAACCTCCCACAGGATTGTGCCACTAGCCGGGAGAAAATAGGCATAGATGATACCAGCATGTGACAGGAGATACCTGTGCCCGTTTCACAGCTGACCCACACAATACGAGATCTCACATCTGGGTTAAGGTGCCCCAAATCTCAACACGTTATCCAGAACAGCCTCTTCCAAAAGGGTTTTTCTCTTCCAGTGAAGCAAGTCAGTATGACTACCTAATGACCCTCGGAAAGTTTTCTTTGATACAGGCAACATAGGTGGAGCTATTAGAAGACCAGTTACTGCCCAAAGCGTAATCAGAAACTGACTGTGCTCAGGCCTTCCGTGGACCAGTTTGGCTGTGCCCCAGGATGCCTGGCAGAAACTGTTTACTGAGCTCTGTCCCTGGCCCTGCCGACCTGTCAGCCAGCACAGACTGGGCTCTGAGGCAGGTTATGACCCTGGAGAGCAAATTACTATCCTAAATCAGATTCCCTGACTTTCTTGGCATGTCAATCTGAGTACTGCCTTTAATTCGGGTTACAATCAGACAGCATTATGGCTAGTGTGTTGGTGTTACTAATTCAAGCTCTGAGGCTCACTGGGGATGCAGGGCAATGCTCACGGTGGAGCATCTGAGCAGTTGCAAACATGAGCACTTTCTTATTTCGGTACCATATGACCCCTCCTTGTCCATATGCCTCACAGGATTTTGAGCTCCTCACAAGGTGGAGGAAGAAGCAAAGAAATGGCAACATACCTGTTCACTGGAGCACGAGCAATGTCCCTTCAAAACAGCATCTCTTACACATATAGGATTACGCATGGAAGCCCCATGTGCACAGCCATCTCTGCTGAATTTCATGGTCTCCCTGTCTCAAATGATCAGGCTAATTTAAAACATAACATCAAAGCATGAAGGTCTGTACAGCAATGCAGCCCGTTAGTGTTGAGATGCTGGAAGTTTCCCAAGACCAGCAGGTGCAGGTCATCTTCACCAGAAGACGGTGGCACATCGAGGAGTTAGTGACCCACGCAGCTCTTAACCTGAGCCGGGCCAGCCCCGCGCTGCGCCGCCCATGTCCCCTGGATGCAGGACAACTTCACCCTGCTAACAACGGCAGAGGAGCCCGCAAACAGCTGCCAGGCAGTTCCAGCCGTTACACCACCTGCCTCGCCTTCCCTGACGGTGCCCCAAGAAGTTGTGTGGACACCCTTCCTGCTTGATAGCAGAAATGACAGGTAGGCTGATGAATGAAGTGATGAATTGTTTTAGGAAAATCCCTTCCACAGGCAGGATGTGCACGGCATGCTGTGCCGGAGGCCCATTTGATGGCTTACAACTCAGGGTTCCCAGCATTTGAAGGGATGCAAAACTATCTGTACAACCCTTTGTTTCTTTATTGTGTTAACTCTAATAGGTAGCACCTTAAATGATTCTTTACAGAGGCTGATCACCTTTTTACTATAAGGAACCAACACTTCCTGGTGGAAAACAGCAGGCCAGAAAAAGAATCCAGGGCAAAACATCTTTCTGTTCTGCCTCCCAGCCTGTATCACGGAAATTGAGCATTTGTGGAAGAGAAATTGAGGAAACCTGATGCCCACCACACGTTCTACCTGCTACTTTTCTTGCCTGAAGCAATGGAAGTATGGTAATGAAAAAGAAAAAAAAAAAAAGAAAAAAGTGAGGAAGAAGAAAGAGGCCTTTCATGCATTATTTTTTTTTAAAATGCCAATAAAAGTATAGAAAATCACAACGCATGTAAAAATATTGAATCTTTTCCCAAACCATGTCCATCCTTGCATATTTTAGACAAAAAGCTACTTGCACATGTACAACACGTTGAAGGAAAAAAAAAACGTGTTTTGACTGCTCAGAAGGACATCAGAACTACAAAACCCCAGGGCTTTAGAAAGAAGCAGCCTGCACCAGGCATCAGCAGAAATGCAGATTTTTGTTAGTTATGAGGCAGGATAGTTTTGTTTAACTCCCCAGCTACCCTAATTTATGGACAGTCCCTCTGAGTAGTTCTGTCAGGTTACAGACTTGTCAGTTCTTTCTTACATCCCATTTTCTTGTTCGTCTCAAGCCCGCTATAAAGCCAGTGTAATATTATGCTGTAACACAAGCTCCCACACTGCTGTTTCATGCGCTATTTTTAAGACGTCAGTCCAAAGCACAAAAATCTTGAGCTCCAGGGGGAACTCAAGGTCCGTAAGACCTGTCTCCTATACGTGCCCTCTTCTTTTGACTTTCCGCTGCCCTTTTCCACTCTGTTGTGGAGAGGGGAAAAAGATTTTATGGAACTGTAGTAGTAACTTATGCCTTTCCTCAGCTTGGGAAAAGATTGAGCAGCATCCATGGAAGTGCCAAATTACACAGTTTTTCTGGAGCACTACTGCCATGTGGAATATCTTGCAGAGGTTTTCATCATTTATTTCTTATGTGCCCCATGGGTTTTGAAAAATCGTCTCCTACAAAGGGGTATGAAGGGACAAGGAGTCTGCAGGCCTAAGGAGTTGCAGGTGGCAGGAATAACAAGCTGCACCAGTACAAGACAGTGGCCAACTGGCCAAGCAGCCCCTCTGCAGACCTGTGGCAGTTGTGACCCATGGTGAACTGATCAGGAGGGAACACCACTGAGGGTGCTAAGTGACAGATACAGAAACAGAGCAGAGAAACAAAAAATAACCCTTCTGACACCTCAGTCTTGCCAAGGCCTCCACTCAGGTACCACGTACAGCTTTGGGCTTTTGTCTGCCATAGTTTAAGACAGAAACTGGTCAATTACAGGCAGAAAATCCATATGCAAGCAAGAAGGGCAGTGAAAGACCTGTTGGGTGCGTGTGACCTGTGGGGAAGGACTTGGTTTGCGCCGCTGAGAGGGGAGGATGCTGAACAAAGGAGCATTTTAATAACCTTTGGATTCACCAGATATCGTTGCAGAAAACAGATTACCGTGACAGACAAACCGTTAACAGCCACAAAAAGACTCAGAATTTTATAAAATACTTTCTAGTTATAAGAGTAGCAAAATGATTTTGTAGACTGCACAAGGAAGCGGCAGCGCCTTGATTGCTGTAGGTCTTTAAAACAAGTGAGACAAGTATCCACCTCACATCACCCTCCCCGGGGCACAGGGATAACCTGGACAACCTTACAAAGGCCTTTCCATCCCCCTACTTCTGTACTCCACCACTAATAAAAGATTTAGTTTGTTATCCAACTGCTAAGGTGTTGAGGGAAGAGGAGAAGAGGAAATGCTATGCCAAGTTGGAATATAAGACTGCGCTATATAAACAGATAACACCCATCATTACATCTCCCTATAATGATGACTATTGTTCCTTTCCCTACGCTGAGCATTAGCTGTCAGCAAATAATAGATGTAAGCATTTCTAGATTTACTAGTTTATTTAGCATCCGATCAGTCATGCAAGCCACTTATTAAAAATAGACTTCCCATCATCAAAGCATATTCTCATGGCTTATCAGCATTTCCATGCAAGCACACAAGCAGGTACATTGCTCCCAAATACAATACACTGAAACAACAAAACTGTCATTTTTTTTTTCTGGTTCAAATTTCTCTCTGGTTCATTTGCACAGTATCAGAAAAGGTACTACACAAACAGGCTTAGTCTGAAGTAAAAGTGTACAGTTAAACAAACAAGTGGTCCATAACTTCTATTTAGTCACTAACATCTTTGCTGGCACAAGCAAACAGTGTTGACAGTACAGGATTTCTTACACATCAAGCAGTAAAAGAAGGAGTCAGGTACACAGGACATGGAGCTAATTTGAGAAAGTCTAATAGATATATGACATTTTTGATTGTTATTGTTAAGACTCAAGCCGCCACTGCTCTGAGATCAATGAGCTTCTGTAACAGGCTTATAAAATACTTTGTGTTACAAGTCAATAGCACCATTTGTCTGTTTGTCTTGGAAGCATCAGCACTTACCCTAAACATGCAGCATATACTCCTCTTGAATTAACAGAAGCACAAAACTCCCTGCTGATGGTCTGGTCCTCATCCAGCCTCAAAGCCAAGAGCCACCAGGAGCGTCCAAACCAAGGCCCAGCCAGACACAAGCCCTTAGTGTATCACATTTCTTTAGGTTAAAACCAGCATAAGCTGATGAGCTCCTTACTGTGGGTCTGGAGCAGCCAGCCAGACTCTGCTTGGTACCTCCCAGGCTTGCAAGGGCATGGTGGTATAGATCCTCAGGACTAACAAACTGCTTCCCCCAGGTGAGATGAAGTCAGTGACTCTTCCCCTCTTCTCCCACTCCCTCACAGGCTGGATCAGCCACCCTTGCTGTACTGAAAGACCATCCTTTCTATCTTAGTCTTTAGGGACTAGGGTTCCTCCTCCACCTCTCCATCTTTCTTTCTCCCTGAGCACCTAATCACTTCAGAGTCAATTTTCTCACAAGCATAGGCCTCTCAACATTGTGTATTCTGGGGAAAAAAACCAACAAACCAAAACAATCAAACCCCAAAACAATGTCCCTTACAGAAAATTAAATGAAATTTCTGCTATTTAATCAGAAGCATTAGCATGACTTCTCATGAGCATGTGGTGTGAAGAAGGAAGTGGTTCCTGTTGTGCACAATAGCATGAAGACCCAGATGGGCTTAGTTCTCAGCAGCTAGTGGTTTAACTGTTCTTCTTTCTAATTGCTTTTGGTAACAAACCTCTTTGTTTGTAATTACTGTTTCCCTGCAGCCAATATAGTAAAGATTTGAGCAGAGCAAACAAAGCACCCACCTCTAAATTGAGGGCAGGTTGTTAGCGGTGGCACCGGTCTGGGATCCTTTGCGGGGTATCATGGATCACTGTTATTCCCAAGGAAGATACTTCTCAGGGAGGTCACCGCTGCAGCAGGATTTAGAAAATCCTTCAAAGGTATTTTTTTCTAAATACGCATGCAGTCCATTTGCTTAGTTTCAAGAATGCTTCTTGACAAACCCCTGCCCACCATTAAAGACTACTCCAGGCCCCATCGCAAGCTGAGGAAGAGGCTGCGAGCCATATTAATAATATGAACAAAACAGCTTTGATGTCTTACAAATGAAAAGTGGGGTCAGTGGTGAGGTTTTTCCATCGGGAGGAGGCTGGTGCTGATACGTTTGTGCAGCTTTCAGAAACATGGCTGATGGTGATGTCTGGAAAATAACAGAATTCAGGGAACCTGAGACCTTGGAGGAAACACTATAGACACTTTTCACCTTACTCCTTGTCCAGACAAAGATAAGAAGGAACTCTCTTCCGTGTGCTCTGTAGCAAAATCCTCTGGTGTTTTTCTTGTGTGCATTTATCGCTTGACGTAGAGATTTGTGGTGGAGGTTGTGCTCATTCATGTACAGTTAGCATTTGTAAGTAACACAGTCATGCCTCGGGGTCTGGTTTTTCCTAGATACCCTGGTTCCTGCAGATATAGTAGCTATAATTTCTCACAGTGCAATGCAGCTATTTGGAGCTAACATTTGGAGGGGTTTGTGGTTAGCGCCTGTAAAAACCGTGTCTTAATCTGCAAAGATACTCTCTCACAGGTGCCTTTATTGCTGTGACTAGGTCAATTGATTTAAACAGGCCTAATCATTTTGGTTAACTTCAAGCAGAAGTGGAAGATGGAACTTAACAGCAATGTCTCAGATACATGGCTCTCCAACAGCCATGCGTCTCTGCACTTTCGTCTTCATACACCCTGTTTGGTTAATTAAGTATGGTAATTTGACCACTGGACATTTGCAAAACCTACAGCTTGTCTGGCTTGTCCAAGGGGGAGAGAGAGAATTCCTGAGGCAGGATTAAAATAACATTATCTCATCACAACTCATGTGGTGCCCAACACCATTGCTTTGACAGGGGTTGGAAGCGAGCCTCCCTCGGGGCTGCAGTGTGAAGGAGACACGGATGAACAACTGTTGACTTTGCAGACAATTAATTTAAGTTTCCTACATAGATGAAAAAGATTTATTTTGGAAGGAGTACCTCAAAAGGACAAGGCAGATGATAGTGAGGGCTGATATGATAAAACAGACCCCTACACACAGTTCTGTGGACGAATAAATGCGACTCAGCGGCTACCAGAGCATGTTCTCTCTGGGATATACCACATGCCATTTGCAGCCATAAATGATACCCAGTGGCTTGCCTTGGCTTTTGAGTTACCAGAATAACTGCCTAAAGTCTACGACAGAGTAATTTCAACTAGGAGAGCCACCCCAGATCCACCCAACATGGGGATAAGAATTACAGTCTTTTTTCTCTTTGATAGACTTTCCCTGTGTGTACATAGGCAGATGCAATGACTGGCTGCACACATTGTTGTATTATGAAGTAGATCGTTATCTGCAGTTCCAAACAACAAATGGGACCGAGTGTTATGAACTGACTTTGCTGTTTCTTCTGCCAACATTGCAAGTGGCAATGCTGGGTAACACTAAATACATCAACCAGTTTTAAGTAAATGGTATTAAGAAGGTCATTGGTCACAGCACACATGATATTTTTCAGAGTTCCTAAGCCTGATGTGCTTCTTTGGATTGACCACATCCCCATGGAAGGAACAAGATGCCGTTGACGAAGGAGCTTCCCAGTGCTGCGGAGCAGAACCTGGCACGGTGCTGCTCTTGTGCCGCTTTGCTCTGATCCCCTCACCCCGACCGCCAGCAGCTCCTACAGCAACGCATCTACAGCTGCCCAGGCGCCTTCCTCTTCTACTGGGAAACTAACTCAAGCAGCTGAATTGTTTTCTGGTTCTGTCTGGCATTTGTTGCACAGCACTGGGCTATTCCTGTCAGTCTGGTACAGGCTCTTCAGAAAGGAAATGGGAGGTACCAGAAAACAACATGAGTCTAGAAAATGGGGAGGGAAAAGAGGAACACCTCTCCCTGGGTACTAACTGGCAATGACAAATCACACCATGGGTGGCTTACGGAGGAATATACTTATACTTGACCAGAAAAACCTAGACTCTTTTGGGAGCTCAAGCAACTCAAAGAGCAGGAGCGAAACCATCTGACAGACCCAAGGGAAACAGCAGATTTGCCCGGGCAGTGCTGCTGAAACCTGCCAAGCGTCAGATGGTTCTTCTCCCACTGACTGGCAGCTGACAGCTCTTCCTGGGTGCCCCATGGCATCCAGGGCCAGGAAAAAAGATGAAGCATGAAGGGGAAGAAAAACAACAAACCATTTGGCCGTGAATGCACGTTAACACTTGTTCTGGAAACCAGAGTTTCAAATGGAAAAACAGAAAAGATCCCTTTAAGCATTGCTCTTCATGTGTCGTCATGTAACACTGTGGAATGCTGTGATTTCTCAGGCGGACAGAAAAAAGTATCTGATACTGTGGTAGGAGCTCTACGCTACTTAACAGGAGCAAACACATGCTGTTTAATGTACCTTGGTCAGTAAGCATCTTCCTGATATACAAGTTAAAGGTTAGACTGTCAGTTCTTGGTCACACATGTTGTGGATGGAACATCGCTGGGCAGGGGCCTCTGGTGCAGCTTAGGGCAGCTCTAACCCATCGCAAAATGCTGTGCTTCCCTTGTGACACCACTTTGGCCCATGTCCTGAGCACGCAAAAGGACGAGGGCACTGAAGCACTCGTTTCCCAGCTCTGTCTTGGTAAGAAGGAGCCAGACCTGGGGAAAACTCTGTACCACTGCATTTATTAATCTTTCATACCTTGATATCCATTACACTGAATTCCATCCAGCGATGATCCATGTATACAAGAATGTTAAACGCTATGGTTTCAGTTCCAGCTGAGTAACGCTGGCAAATGGCAAAAGATTGCAAATGGCTTAAAATGTTGCTGTGATTGTTAATGCAGACATGGCTCTTAGAGACTGTTAGGCACCCTCTCCCTCTCTTTTGATAAATTTATATATTTGTGGGTGCATGTACATATATATTTTAATGTATATCTATAATTTTATTGGTAAGTTCAGAATTGGGCCACTTTGATGATTCCATTCTGTTCCTGCTTCTGTACTACGCCTATCCCCAAAACATCTGAAAGTGTTCCAATAATGACTAAGTTCATGACTCTGTTCATATTCTCTGCTCCGCTCTGAAGGGGTGGAAGAGCATGCGACGTAGGGGTTTTTTTTTGGTTTTGACGGATTTTTAGTTATATGCATGTACATCATTCCATCCTTACACAAGTTAAAGGATTCACACGCCAAGGGATGCTCTCCATATTTGCACTGATCCTCCACCCGTCTTCACTGAATTACACTGGTCAGAAGTTTTACCTCCCAGACACAAAGCAAAATCTTTCTTATGTGGAGAATCTAGTCTTGTCAGTAAAAGTTTATACATCTTCTGGAACTAAGATCCTTACATTCCTGATAAAACTAGACTAGGTAATTATTTTATTCCTACTTTTCTCCTCTTTCTTCCTTATAATTTCTTTTTCTTGTTATTTCACAATGCAGCTGATGGGTTTTGTTGCACTTGCAGCATGGTATTGTGCAGGGCTTATCAGGGAAGCTAAATTTCTTCATACAAAAGTGGAATTAACCCTCACTATTGTGGTTGTATGTTCTAACTGAAATTACTCTGAAAGGAAGCAAAGGACATTCTTTGAGTTATCATTGGTTTACATAGTCATTTTGAGGATGTTCTGAGCTGTCTCTCTTTGTTTACCTTTGGTATCTCCAGAACTTGCTTGTATCCCTGCCATTGTGCTCTATGTCTAACTGTGCATCTTGCTTGGTCAGCCTCATTCCTGCTTTTCTCCCATATAAGAAGATATTTTTGGTTACTTGAATGCCATGCCTACATCAGCGATGCACTCGTAACCTGCGCAGCAACAAGGTGGACTCAGTCACACGAAAACGATCTCTTCACCAGCAGAAACACACAGCCTCTGCACAAGCCAGGGGTCAAGGCACTGCGCTGAGACTCGTGAGGGTCCGTCACTCTGTTAAGCAGGCGATACGCGGGACACTGTGCACCCATCTGCTGGGAGTCCTCCACCCTACACTTTCATATGCCACTCTTAAAAAAATACCCCTTGGGAGCTGCACTGCAGGGCTTTGTGTAACAGCATCCCCCAGGATGTGCGGGAGCGGAGGGACAGTTGCCAATCATTATTTGGAAATGGGTGTTTATTCTCCAGAGTCCTGCATTTGCTGCTTAGCAGATACTGCTGTTCACCTGCTACGTTGGACGCTGACAACTCCCAGCATCTTCTTCCATTTCCCTGCTGCCGGGCTGCAGAAAATGCAGTGTTGTCCTCACTTGCCCCACAGCTGCCAGCTGTGTTTCACCTGCAGCATGAGTTGTAGGAGAAGGATCTTTATCTGGTGATTGCCCCGTTGCCCGTGAGCCACGGCCTCCTCCAGCCTGGGACTCCCGGCTGATCTGAGCCCCTTCCAAAAACTTTCTTGTTGCCGCTTTTACACTGCTCTAGCACCACATGGCTTTTGAGCTTTATTCACCGAGTCAAACAGGTCCTTGCAAAGGGGATGCTGGGTGGTTTTTGTCACTCCTCTCTGCATGCCCGACAGCCTGCTCGCTCGCGGGGACAGGGCCCTTAGCGCCCTTCGTCTGAAGCACACGCTGTGTCACAAACTTTTGCCTGGATACTCTTTTGCATTCAAAAGTTTGGTTACGGCGTGTCTGCGTCTCTACAGCATGCTTGCACAAAGGAAAGTACAAACTTCAGCTAACAAACCAGCACAGCTCGCGCAGTGCAATCTACCGTGTCATCCGCAAAATCGCTAGCAAGAGTTCTTGAAATGACAGGAAATCTGCTCTGTGCTGGAGTAAGTTTTTCAAAACTTGTAAAAAAACCTGTTGTTGTGCAAAGGCAGGGCATTGTTAGCCATTTAACAGCCATCAGATCCTCAGCCTAGCTCATAAATATTAGATTTTAATTGGCTAATACTACAATCTGCCTCTGAAGGAAAAACTTTGCCAAGTTCGAACGCTTCAAAAAGATGGAAAGGTTCCCCCTTTTGTACTTGAAGGATTTTACTAATATGTTGAAGATTTTAAAAACTTAAAGCTTAGGATTTCAACAGAAAAGAGCATCAGCAATTTTCTACTTAGTTTATAACCACAGATGTGGAACCGGTCCACCTCCAGTAGTTTTGGGGTGTGTTCATAGTTTTCAGCCACAGAGAGACACTGGTGTTGTACTCCCAAGTCTGAATTACAGCAGATGTCATTAGGACGTGATTTTTCAGAGAAAAATGATGCACGTAACACTCCTTTCTTCAGTTACATGCATACACCCCAGCGCTGCTCTTCCTTGTGTGTAGTACTGTCAGACATAAGACAGAATACTCCTTTACTGAGTATTGCTAATTCATTTAGCACAGACATCCTGATTGTTTCATATCGAGCATAATAGAAGAAAACTAAGCAAAACCAACAGAAGCCCAGAGCCTTTATGCACAAGACAGAGCTGCCTCTGAGATTGTGCGGTCACAGAGAGATCTCCAGTTGCACGGCATCAGTTCATATTTATGATACGCTATGGTATAATTTAGCAAAGAATAACTTTAAGAATCATCTGGGACTACTTTTCAGCTCAACAAACTGTGCCTCAGAAGAAGGTGCTTCTGCTCAAGCACTCACAGGTGCGCAATGACTGTGCAGCCGGCTCCCCTCCCGCAGATGAGACGCGACTACCCCAAATGAAGGAGGGAAGGTTACAGAAATCCAGCCTCTCCCATCAAACCTCCCCCCGACCAAACTTGGATGGCTTCACCACTATATAACCAGGAGAGGCGACCTGTGGCTGAGAAATGCATTCGTCCTGCAGTCTCCTTGCAGGAGATAAAGAGACAGTGAAAAGTGAGACAGGTGGGTGCACCTGTCACCTTCTCCAAGTGGTCAGTCTTACTGTACTTGTTTTCAAGGGAAAATCTGCAATAAGTGTCTTGTTGGCCTGTTCACAGCTGCCATGCCCCCACCAGCTGTTTCAGCTGACCTCAAAGAGTGTCACCTGGGAAAAGGACAGATGCACGTACTTCCAATTTCAGCCACGCTTAATTAGCAAACCTTTTTGTACAAGTTCAAAGAGTTATAAGAAATGGATAAAAAATCTCAAGTACAGTACATTCATTAGCATGCATTCTCACCTAGTAAAGACAGTATCTTTAATCTTCCTTTTTATATTAATCTAGATTACATTTTATTTATCAAACCTACCATACGAATAACATTGTATTACCTTTTAATTTAACCAGGAAATGTAGCTACTGAATATTTTATTAATGACTTGTTTTTTCAGTAGCTGATGTATTTTTTCAAGGCAAGTTGTGCAAGGCCTAACTTAACATAAAAACAATTAAAGCAATAGAGGAATGTTGAGTGTATTAGGGTCTTAGGTAACTATCAGTATTCAAAAGTTTAACAAACACAAACGACATTATTGTACATCAGGTTCTTTTTGCCATTTCTGTAATATATCAATAACATTACGAAATTCACGTGCTATCAAAGTGACAACAAACAAATGTAAATGGTCAGACACACTGATGCATGTAAATTTTTCAATTCCTATCGATTACATTCAACAAAAAAATTAAGATAGGTGAAGCGCCTGATCCTAATTTTGCAAGCTGATCCATGCACACAGCTTTTAACTTAAGACACAGGAGCTCTGAGTGGATGCAAGATCTGTGCTGGTGGATCACTGTACAGGAGGGGTCCTTTGTTAGGAACATCTGGACTAATTACGGTGACAAGTGGAAACTGGTTACTCATGAGGTTAAACTATCTGGGAAGCAACTAGATTACACTACTTGCTACCAGACCTTGTATAAGAGTGTTTCCCCAGAGCAAAATCATTAAGTTGTGGAATAGCTTCCTTCAAGCATTTACAACTTGTAAAACTGCAGATTATTCCCTTAGGCCCTATAAAAACATCTTCTAGCTGCACAGTTTAGAAATTAATGAATAAATATAATGGTATTTCAAAAATTTGCATCTACTCTAACCTTCTTTTAGTCTATCATTTTGGTTTGCTAACACTTTACTAGAGAATGAAATGGCAGAAATCCGAGTGATTTTGGTTGTCATTAAAATACTGTATATAAACAGGAGAAGTCAGAATAAGGCATTCTCAACACAAGCTTGAGGAATGTACATTTTCATGCCTAGTTGAACTAACATTTCAATTTCTTCCCAGAAGTAGTGGAATGTTTTTTGCATATAAATCCCCAAATACTTTTTGAGTTTTACAGATAAAAAGCATTATTTCGTACATCAGTTTTAAAAGCATTGGCTTGGTATTTCCTTCCATTTCGTCTGCTGCAGCGCTATGAATCTGGAAGGAATCAGTTCAAAGAAACTCACGACATACAGAAGACACCTACTTCCATAAAACCAAATTAAATAGTATTTTGTTTCAAATGCCATCTAGAAACACTGGATAGATGTATATAAAGCATATGCATTATGGTAGGTAGTTATTTATCCCCATGTTTTCACCTGCCGGTATTACTGCAAATAACACTGTTTCCATGACATGCCTTATGGAACAGTTTACTATTTTCATAAGCAGTCACATGCATTGAAGGTAGGATCACCAGCCAGTGCATTTGGCACCCCAAAGCAGAACCAGAGAGGCCAAGCTTACGAATCTCTCTTGCTGAATGACAAGTTAGCTGGTGTATGAAATGATGGGTCTCAGCTGAAACAAGGAAGCACGTTGACTTAAGACATTTCTTCTGGAGCTGCTTCTGCTTCCTGAGTGGGTTTCTCTTCGGGTTTGCCGTCATGGACAGGCGATGGGTTATGGCTGGGCTTGTTGCTGTCGTGCGTGCTGTGACCGCTGGCGCTGCCAAGGCGAGTTGACGCCACCACAGCTTTTACTGCAGCCTGAGAAAGAGAGGATCAAGCAAACATTCCTTAAAGGACACGGTCTGTCAGCACTGCAGCCTTAGCATCGTCCTGTTAGGGAACGTAACTGCATTTAGTCTTCATGGTAATGTCACATTCAGATACCTGCATGGGCCTGGACAGATTTAGGCGGCCACCTGAAATATCTTATTGAGGTTTAAAATGTCTGCTTTCACAAGGTTACAAGTTGGCCAACATGAACAGATTTTTTTTTCATAAAGTTTAGAAACTCTTTCAGATCTCCTGTGTTGAAGTTAGTAGAAGTAAGTTATCTTCTGTCATAATAATAACAGTATTATCACTGATTATTCCATGAAAAGTTCACAAAAGGAAACAATATTTATCACCACTGCACTATTGGATATGCCATGCACAATGGTGCAGAGCATACGGGCAACTTCTTATGTATATACGTAAATACACATTGGGGATAGGCTCTCGTATCACATAAAATGTCACAAAATGAAGACATGCATCAAGATGGTTATCTTAGCCTTTGCCTTGAAGAGTTTTATTGCCTGAAAAACCAAACATACAGAGGTGAGGAAAAGAAATACTAATCTCTGTAGCTTTTTTTTACTTGACTAGCTTTTTGCTTAGGCATCATGGAAAAAGCAGGTCTGCAGGAAGGGATGAGGAGTATAGCAAGTTTTGTGGATGGTTTGGAGAGGTAGCCATGAAGGAGGAGAGGAGAGGAGAGGAGAGGAGAGGAGAGGAGAGGAGAGGAGAGGAGAGGAGAGGAGAGGAGAGGAGAGGAGAGGAGAGGAGAGGAGAGGAGAGGAGAGGAGAGGAGAGGAGAGGAGAGGAGAGGAGAGGAGAGGAGAGGAGAGGAAAGGAAAGGAAAGGAAAGGAAAGGAAAGGAAAGGAAAGGAAAGGAAAGGAAAGGAAAGGAAAGGAAAGGAAAGGAAAGGAAAGGAAAGGAAAGGAAAGGAAAAAGGATGATGCTAATGAAAAAACAGCTAATATAGAATATGAAGTCAAAGTACGAGGCATGAGCCAATAAAAGTGGGAATAATTTTGGAAGTGAGAGTCTAGACCTCTTAAAGGAAAAATCAGACATCCACATTAGTGGTGAGAGAACTTTGGACAATAGATTACAAACAGAACAGGCCACTCAGTGATATTATAACATATAAAGATACTTTTAATGTAATTTACTCTCACTAGCCATGTGGATATTTATGAAACAACTTCAGCACAATCTATGAAAAAACAAATCATGACTGAGAGCTTTAGAGTTACTGTATAAAAATATGTCTTTATGTAAAGAAAGCCTGCTGATGGATTTGTATTTTGGGAAAGAGGATAATTTTATTCTTACTAACGAAACAACAACTAAAGCATGTATTCACTACCTGTTTTTTTACTTTGTTCTTATTTTTTGGACTGGAATTGTCTAAAAATTTATGGTTCATTTTATACACATATATGTGTAAAACAATGCTAACAGATGTGTTTAGTCAGTTCTGCGAGGGCAAAGCATCACTGTGAATTGTATCTACGCAGTCTGAGACTTTTGTAAATGACAAAACTTTTTCCTTTGCCCTGTGGAGATTCTCTGTCGCAGTTCCCTAAAAACACTGAAAAAAATGAGCAAAAACAAGTTTAAGGGTCATTGTTTGTGAAGCTGGTTTTGCATGGGCATTGTAAAGCTCTTGGACAAGATGATTTTTACTCTTATTCCCCAGGGCTACAAGGGCAGCTTCACTGTAGCTGTTGGTAATAATTTCTGTGCTGAAATATCCCTGGAAGTCTCTCCCAAGCAGACACAAATCTTTAACAACTGAAGAAGGGATCAGGGGAGAAGAAAGTTTCCCAATGTTACGTCAGTTAGATGCCCATCTGGCTGCTATTTGCAGCTAAAAATATTTCCCTGCTTCTTCCTATGGTAGATATGTAGACTAGATGGTAAAGGAGCATACTGGTGACTCAAAACCTACTGTTATTTTCTGCACAGGTCCCACCTGCACTCCTGCCTTGCAGCGTTTAACTTCTAGACAAAGAATGGTATTGCCCATTTGCTCTCAGAGGTACTTGGAAATGCATGTTCTGGGCCTAGTAATCTCAACCCATCCATTTTATGGACCTACACGTCTGAAATGCTGACTCCAGATCATACAAAGGTATGGCTTAAGCTCCTGCTTTGTATTGATATGTACAGAAACTGAGGGTGACTTAGAGATCAAAATGTGCTATAGTAGATTAAATATCTTCCAGATTTCTGGATGTTCATGAAGAAACCACTTGGAATTTTGTTCCTTCTGGTCAGTACTCTACGGATGTGCAAGCAGTACAGGACAGACCGATGGACAGAAGCAAAGAAGGAAGGAGGAAGGGAAGGAAGGAAGGGAGGAAGGGAGGAAGGAAAGAAGGAAGGAAGGAAGGAAGGAAGGAAGGAAGGAAGGAAGGAAGGAAGGAAGGAAGGAAGGAAGGAAGGAAGGAAGGAAGGAAGGAAGGAAGGAAGGAAGGAAGGAAGGGAGGGAGGGAGGAAGGAAGGGAGGGAGGGAGGAAGAAAGGAAGGAAGGAAGGAAGGGAGGAAGGGAGGAAGGGAGGGAGGGAGGGAGGAAGGAAGGGAGGGAGGGAGGGAGGGAGGGAGGAAGGAAGGAAGGAAGGAAGGAAGGAAGGAAGGAAGGAAGGAAGGAAGGAAGGAAGGAAGGAAGGAAGGAAGGAAGGAAGGAAGGAAGGAAGGAAGGAAGGAAGGAAGGAAGGAAGGAAGGAAGGGAGGGAGGAAGGGAGGGAGGAAGGGAGGGAGGAAGGGAGGGAGGAAGGAAGGAAGGGAGGGAGGGAGGAAGGGAGGGAGGGAGGAAGGGAGGAAGGAAGGAAGGAAGGAAGGAAGGAAGGAAGGAAGGAAGGAAGGAAGGAAGGAAGGAAGGAAGGAAGGAAGGAAGGAAGGAAGGAAGGAAGGAAGGAAGGAAGGAAGGAAGGAAGGAAGGAAGGAAGGAAAGGAATTTGTGAAAGCTGTGTACATTCTCAGCAGTTCTGTCTGTGTAGATAGAGTTTTCAATTAGTCTCACACATTTTTATCTGTCTGGCTGCAAACATCAACTAAATCAGCTTCAACTTCTTCATCTTCATCAGTCATCTTAAATAAAAAGCTTCCATACCACTATGGAAGGTTGTCCTGAAAAGTGTCCAAGGTTTCTGTAAGGCTACTACTTTAGTTGCATGCTTTCATGGCCAAAACTGAGACTATCTACAGAGACTTGCCTTAAGTTTACGCCGGGCATTGAATTCTTGAAGTTTCTTTTGTGCATTGTCCATATGTGCAAAGTTTGCTGCCTTCCCTGTGACCCATGGGTGCTGCAAAGCCTGTAGAGTGGTGAGGCGTTTCTTGGGGTCTAAAACAATCAACTTTTTAACCTGCATCAGAGGGAAGAAATACAGAGGAATGTTAACCCTATTCTTCATTTACATTTACTGGGCTTTGCATTTTTGGGAAACATCTTAGTGAAACACATTCTAAGAAACCAACAAGAATTTGCATTCAGGTCTTTGCATGTATTTTGTTTCTGGCATTTCCTGGTCCTCCATAAATAATATCTGAATTGGAAAACCACTAAGAGGGAAGAGAGAAGAATAATCCATGGTTACCGACATTTTTAAGAGTATGTACCAATGCTCCTGGCCCGTATCCACCATAGGCTGTTGTATGTCTGAATTGCCACATAAACTGTAAGAGATTCTCAAACTACCAGCAGCCAGGCAGTTCTTTTAGCAGTATCCCCACTTCTGGATTTGAACAACGTTTAATTTGGATTAGAAAGTTTAAATTCTAGTATGTGACTCATGCAGACTTGTACCATGCAGTCACTGCCAGGTATATCACAAATGAAATTTTTCTTTCAGTCACGGTAAAACCTCATGTACACATGAACAAAAAATTATTGTACAAGTATTTCTCTCTTAGCCCACTCTGAAACTGATGCTGTTTACGCCATTGTTTCTGATACTGAGACCAGGGGAGCTGCATCTCTCCAAACACAACAGTGGGACATTTCTGGGAACAAAGCACTGCAGAGATACCCCTGGGAGTAGAGGTGGTACAAACTGCTGGGCACAAAGTGTGTCCAGTCAAGCTGGATTTCATGGGTTTTGCTGTTTCTCTGGACAAGGGGTGTTTAAAAAAAAAAAAAAAAAAAAAGGAAGGTGAAGATGGAGTAAAGAAGTACACAAATGGTACTCAGCAGAGTCACACTTATGCAACTTTCCTGACTGCAGACGGTGGAGCACAGGGATCCACCACTGCTATGTGTCCAAGTGTGAGGGGAGGACTCACTTTAGGGGTCTCTCAGATTTCCCTACAAAGAGCTAGTAAAGAAAGACGGTGCCCTGAAGTGAGTGCATGAGAACAGGCATCGTGATGAACACTGGCTGTGTGTCCACAGAAGAGGTCAAGTTCAGCAAACCACTTCAACTGAACACCCCAGAACTGCACACAGCATGGGTTTTGAGAGCCATGGGCTTCATCCTTATTTACAACTTGCTATACAGTGTTCAAGCCTGAAACTCTGATCTTTACTGTAGCAAGAAGTCAGGGACCAGTCTGGACCAAAGCTGTCTACAATAAATCAGCAGCTTTGCTGCGGGCTGCTGTTTATCTTGGTTTTGATGACACAAGGCAGTAAATGATATTTTTTTGACCTTAGAAAAACACCACATCTAATACAACAACAAAAAAGTACTTTGAATTTCTGCAGTCCTTCCTTCTTGCAAGTTATTGTTGACTAAAAATCAAACACAAGCATAACTATATTTTCAGATCAATATCTCCTGGATCCAATTTACTTTATCTCGTAATAAAAGAAAACAATTCAGATAGACAGCATGCCAGCCCTTGCATTTTGCTAATGGACTGTATTTAAAAGTAATGAGTCCTTACTCCTCTACTGAGAAAATCTTAAACAGACAGAAAAGGGACGTCAGCAAAAGTGGGGTGGGGGGTCATGGGGTTCACTGCTTTTTACATTCTTCCTCCAAAGTTCAGACTTGAACACTGCACAAAAATAAAAGGCTTGTTTCTATGTTCCCCTGAAGGTGGTTGCCCTGTAAAGAGGAATGGTGAAACACCTCAGAATTCTCATGAAAGGCAAGCACACATGAACACTGTGACAGCTTATTTCACAGAAGGACCTGAACATCCATGGTTCTGAGTGCAAAATTACAGCACTGGACTAACAGGAGATATTTATACAGGACCATAATATACCAGGGATAATAAAAAGAAAAGCAATGAGCCATATGAACAATCACTTAACCAATTATTCTTTCCCCACACCAACATGGACTCTCTTTCTCAGCGGAAATGACACTAGCCAAATACATACCAGCAAAGATACCTCAGTCTCATTTTTGCTTTACTTACTAAATCCTTGGCATTCAGAGAGACATCATCCCACCAGGGGGACACAAAGTCATATTCACAGTTCAGGATTCTCTTAAACATGTACTGATCTCCCCTTTCATCATAAAATGGTTCAAAGCCACAAAGTCTGCAAGGATAAAAAAGAAATAAATTTATCAAAAATTAATTAGTCTTGGGTTGTTACAAACAGTTCCTGGTATTATCTTTCCTTACTTTGTGTCTTGTGCACCACTTTGGGAAACCAGACCTGGACGTACTTACAAACTCCTAATTCTACAGAGCAGAGAAAAATGTGTAACTGTAAGAATGTTTAAATTCTACATGCCAATAAATATTTTCTATCAGCTCTTTGCTCTGCTGGTCTCAGGCCGAAGTCCCTTGCGCTGTTAGTCATTCCTCAGCCTGAAACCTTTGCTCATCCCTGCTCTCTGTGAGTTTCCTCCAGCTGTGTGCCTTTTTGAAGTGGGTGCAAACACCATTCAGTGTGGGCACACCATGGAGTTGCAAATTAGCGTAATGATGTCTGCTATGTTAATCTCCATTTCTTTGCTAACAATTCCTGACCCTGGATCTGCTTTTTTTGGATTATTTACAAGCACAGAGTTAACATTTTCATGGATCAATTATCTGAATCCCTGTAAGTCTTTTCTGAGGGATAGGAATTAGCTGAGGAACCACATTTCATCTGTGAAGTCAGAAGTTTTTATATTTCCAATTAGGACTGTTTTTTGGTTATGTTCCTCACTGTACATTCTTTCATCATATCACCCACAAAACGTAAAAATCTTCACCAGGTTTTAATAATCAGCCCTCATCTTCACTTAGGTAACCTACATATTATCAAGAATTTTGAAATCTCATTAATGACTGCATTTATGAATATATTGAGTAACATGGATCCACACCCTGCCCTGGGGAACGCAAACTCATAGAAGTGTTTTCCATTTATATAATGTCCTTTTTTGTTGCTTCATTGCACTTTAATCATGCCTGCACACATAATCAGATGTTCTGAAGTGAATTTCCTATTCAACCAATAAGCATTCCGTGCTAAACAGAAAGTCTATCTGCTACTCTGCCTCCAGAAAATGCAACAAGCAACGAGATGATGACGAGAAAACAGCAGCAGACCATAAAGAAGTCAGCAACAAATCTAGAAAATTTAACCTTACGTTTTAACTTGGTTTTATGTTTTTAAACCCAATCAGTGTGCTTACTGTCCTGAAAAAGGAGACAGATGTTCAAGGAAGAAATGTGGTTTGGGGAGTGGTGTGTAGCCGCGGGTGGAACAGCTGCATCACTTCGCACTACTGAAGAGGAGAAAACCTCCACTGTAAGCACATTCTGGGCACGTTAGTGACTTCCAAGTCTGGCAGAGATGAATTAAAAACACATGGATCCAGCCTCCAAATACCATGTGCTTCAGTAGGTGGGAGAGGTCACAGTCCTTCTGCTGCTCCCCCCGCATTTGCCTGCTTCTCCCACCACCATTTCTGAGCTTTCTTCAGGTTGGACCAATCCACATGGAGCACCTTTGCTGAGCAGGGCTGTTGGGCCACTAACTGGTTCAGCCAAAACTGGCTTCTGCATACCAGGTCACTGACGCCATACAGTGAGACCATGCTTAACGCTTGCTGTGAGTGTGTTGGAAGACTTCGAAGTGATTCTCTATTTACTCCTGAAAATATTTTCATTGTAACTCACTACAGTCACCTATTGTTGTCTTATTAACAATTTCTATGGATACGCTTCTACCTAAAAAAAAAAAATTTCCTTTTCAGCAGACAGATATTTTGCTACATGCCAAATTAGATGAATAAAACCAGAGGTGTGATTTCAAATTAGATAAACCAGGGTAAGACCCAGCATGGCTGCTCTTGATTTCATTTTATTATGAAATTTCATTTTACTATGCTGATCCATTTCAGATCAATTACCTACCAAACAAAGAAAAATCAGTGTAAACAGCTTCAAAATCAATTAGAAATGGCCAGACAGTGTTTTGTCCCCTTTTAAGTAAGTTAGGAAAAAAACACCTGTAACTAAATCCATGCAATTTTGACTACAGGCAAAGCCTCTGTTATTTGTTGACCCCTATCTGCATCTCAGACGTGCAGCAGCATTTCTAACCTGCTGCAGGAATGCAAAAGGACCGGTCGTCTTTGCTGTTAAAACGGTAAATGTGGCTTCCCTGGAATTATGACAGTTATCATCAATAAGTCTTAATATAATTTGCCTCAGGAATAAGAGCTCCATTAAAATATGTGTCAAAGTTTTTCTTAATCACGTGGTAAGTCCACTTTGTATTGGTGAGAACACACAGTTTTATGCACATCTTCTGTAGCATGGTAGTTAACTCTTACATCCACTCTATTTTGGAGGCACATGCAGCAATGCATTTTTTTGACTGTACATATGTGCATTTCCTCTAGTAAACTATGAGACTGAAGACATGCAACACCATCCTTTAGGCTGCAGGATTAATGGACTAGTTACTGTACCTGTACCTTTCCGGTCTCAGTTTCTAACCCATCAGAAATGTTCTACAAAGCTTTAGACTCAATAGAAGAGTTTTAAATGTGGAATATCATTAAAGCTAAATGGAAGACATGGCCAAGTGGATTCGACTAGCACCCTTTTTGCCTGGCTTGTTCCTGTAGGTCAAATTGCATTTCAAGAGGGGAGGAGGAGAGGAAGGACAGAGGAAGAAGTAGAGGAGTATCTGTACTTGTGGTGTCCCATCCAGACCAGAAGCTCTCATGCTTGTGGTTACACCAGTGCAGAGGCTTAATGTGGCTTGGGAGCATCTCCTGAACAGCTGGAAGGTATGAAAGGCTGCTTATAGCAAATGCCACTCCATATATTCAAAGAGGAATTTGCTGTACATTCTTGCTTGGAGCTTGCCTACACTTGAAAGCAAGTTCTGTGTTCAAGTTCTGCTTGCAAGCAAGGAAGGCACTCAGTCTGAAGTACAACAGCTATCCCTCAATCGTTGAAAAACTAGGCAAGCCCATAGCACCTCTCCAATTTCAGGGGCAACCCTGATGGCAAATTTCACACCTTCCTGCCTCGCAGGGACCACTTGAACTGACAAGAAATGATCACCTGGCAGGCAACATCTGATCTTCTACAGACTTGGACCAGGCCTTGAGACAAAGGTTCACATTTTAAAAGGAGCAGATAACAAAATGGTAAATAGGAATATTGTGGCCTATTATTTATGGGCACCCGAAAAGAGAGCTGTGACTTATTTGAAGCGTATCTACAGAACAAAAGATATTTTCTGGTATTTCCATCAGACTGTACTTTTACTATAAACTCTAGAAAATATAATTCTTTCTTTGCAAAAGACATACAGAAAATAATTGCATTATTATACACTGTGCTTGCTGGACACAGTTAATGAGTCCTAGAAGCAGAAAGAAAATGGTCCAGATGTACAAAGTCCTCCTTATCTTTAATGTGTACGTGTAAAATCCCGTTTTCTTCCCATAAAAAGCATCCTGCCTCTATCGTGTACAACTACACAAGCCAGCTTAGCATTGTTGTTGCCAAGGGAATAAATGAAGTTATTTATTCTCCCATAAAGAGAAGTGTCAATACATCAGATACAATTTTCCCTTCTCACTAATCTTCCTTTGGAAGATTCCATTGATACAAAAAAATAATTACAATGCTTACCAGTTGAATTAGGACTAGCCATACTAAGATGCAGGCACAAGTGCCTACCTTTAAACACAACTGTGTGAAAATTTTGGTCAATAGTTGCAACTTCAACTGTGTGAAATATGTATGGCCAGCATCACTCACACCCCCGCTGTCAACAGTGTCTCTGGTTACCCTGTAGGAAGTGGAACTCTTCAACAGGAATCATTTAACCCATTGGACTGATTTGCAGACAGAGTCCAGGCAGTTCCCTGGCTTGAGATGCTGTGAGACACCAAGACTGATGTGCTGTCTGTGACTGACACAGAAGGGGCAGCTGCATTTGGGAATGTTCACAGGCACTGTGAAACTACTGCAAGCACCTTGACTTCTCCTTCTGGAGCTGAAAAGCTACTTAGGATCATAGTATACCTCAGAGTTTGTGTGACTGAGAAAAAAGCCATATGATGCTTTCTGATGCTCCTATGCCTGCATTTTTGCTTTCAGCAACTTCGCTGCTATTCATTCACGTTAATAGCACAATTCTGCACAGACCTTGCTGCTGTTCAGGAAGAAGTGTTGCATTTATCACACATATAACCTGACTGTTTTGCCATGCTCTAGGATTTGACTTACTTAAATAAGATTGGGAATATCATAATTAAAGTTTGGGATCTCATGTTTTCCAACGGCACAGCTCATAATGTCATAAAAACCTGCAGGTGCTCACAAACTAACCACTCTGTGGTACTGTCTGCACTTACAGGATGTAGGTGATAATCCCCAGAGACCACATGTCCACCTCAGGCCCGTAGGCACATCCCCGTAGTATCTCTGGTGCTGCAAATGATAAAACACTGGTCAATAAGATGAAAGTTGAATGCAGAAGTAACAGTCACAAAGTCAGTTTAAACTCCGTGCACACTCGTAAGTGTCTGTTAAAAAGTTAGGGCCTGCTCCTTTAAGTCTTTAATTAAGCAAATTAGGCAAATGATTCCCTTCACTGAGTATAAAGCAACAGAAGTTGTGTCCAAGCACAGCCAGAATAAAACGAAAAAGCAGACTTTGGCTTCAAATCGCTTTTTAGGTTTGTGAAAGGAAGCACAGGAAGATGCAGCAGCACTGGAGCTGCAATGTGACAAAGGAGGTGCTACGCCTACTTCAGTGTTTTACTTATTTTCTTGGTACTTTATTTGGGCTTTATTTTTGGTATTTTGTTTTAAGGAAAGACAAGAGCATTCCAGGCAGCTGCTTTTGCTATAGCGCAGAGCAGGTGGAAAATACAGGCAGTCTCAGGGGACACGGTAAAGAGGAGTTAACCTCTGCCCAAGCAGCTGACAGACAGACCTCGAGGAAAGCTGAGCAGACCGCTGTACCCCTCAGACAGTCATCTCTTGCTGTTGTGTGTGACTGAAAACGCACAGGGTTGCACACTCAAACTGCGACGTGCCTACCTTCAAGCAACCCTGGCCCCGCAGCCCCAGAGCTCGTAGCTCCACGCACCCTGGAGGTTTGCCTCCCACGGGGCAAAACTCCCCGGCAAAGCTCCTGAGGTGGCAGGATGAAAACGCCACGTCTCTAGAGGAGGAAATGGAAGGGCTTGATACCGGGGAGGCAAGACCCTTCCCTCCCCTCGCCTTTCAGACACAGACAAAAATACCCAACTAATTTGGAAAAAAATAATTAAAAAGACGTGGCTAAGCCACGTATGAGTAGCCCTTCTCAGCAGCCCTTGTATCTGTATTAATACCCATCAGATGTATGGGATGCAGCACAGCCCCCGAGCCCACCAGCTCTATGATGCACTTGGGATGGCTGCCACATTTCTGGTGCCCAGGGGACCTGCCGCACCTACGCGCACCACCGCTGCAGCACGTACCCATCTCTTCCCCTCCCCGCATGACACTTTCACAGCCATGAGCAGCAGGGCCAAGAAGGGCTGGGGCTTCCCTAAATGTGTGAGAGCTCCCTGCTCAGCCTGAAGCTTTGGTTGCCCCTCCGGACTGATTCAGGCTGCCGGCATGCTCCTGTTTTGCTCCCAGCCTCCACTGGGAGGTCTCCGTTGGGCAGATAGCTCTCCCAAGGAATGTGCTGCCACATCCCGAGGGAGCGAGGGTCCCCCAAGCACGATTTTAATCAGAGTATACGCAACTTTCTAATGGCTGCCGGGCAGCTGGCTCAGCCTTCTTCAACTTACCTGGAGGATTCACCATGCAGGAAACACATCAAGCTTTTTTACAAAGCATTAATATAGAAGGCAAAGGACATTAATCACTAGGTTTGCTACACACCGCCGGTACTGCTAGCAGCTGGGCAAATGCTTGCCAGTCTAAGCACAGACTTCTCTGCCTCCTTATTCTTCTGCTTGGTAAACTGATGAACAGCGAGGGGCTGTTTTTGAGAAGGGACACTACATCCCATCTGATTTTAACACCGGCCAACCTGTAGCTAACAGGACAGCATACAGCAAAAGCGGCCAATGGCCTCAGAGAAGAGATGGAGATGGAACCACTGTTCTCCCTGCCATGTTTGTTAATGCCAGTGTGGGGTTCTAAAGCAAATAGGACAGTTTTTCTGTTTAATGGTCATTACGCTTCGCCTTCTAGAGAACGCAATGTTTTTTGGGATGTCTTCTTGCTCAGGATAAAGGCAGAAGACACTTTCTGCCCTTCTTTCGCTTTTCTCCTCCTTCCACCTCAGTATTGTAAAATGACCACAAAGGAGACCAGAGATTTGTATATACAGGTCTGTCTTGCTAGCTGGACTGCAATTACACAGTTATACATCTTGTAAATATGACTTATTAATATTTCCAGAAGTTTGCTTTTGGTGAATGGATTTGATTGATGTGTTGCTGTTAGTTTAGATGTTGGCTGTAACAGACTGACCATGAATCACTGCTCTGCACTGGCTTATTTTTATGTGCGACTGTCAGAAATCCCGTATGCCCTTCTTGTTAAGTTCACTGAAAACACAATGTCTCAGCAAATTAAGTTGTTTGTGACCATCTTCTCGCTTTCAGTCCTCTGCATCACTTCACACGTTCCAGGGACTGTAGATTGGTATGTCTTGATGCCAAAGAATCCAGACTCCAGTACGGGTTTTTGCTGCTATGTCCTTTCTGGAGAGGCTGCTGATAGCTGGGTGGGCAGGATGTGGGAGTTGGCAGCCTATGGCTATCAATTATTCATAGTTTAATTTGGCATTTCAACTGTATTCCTCCTAGGTTTCCTCCACTTCTGAAACGTAATGCTTGAATATTTTCCAAGTACCAGGAATTCTGCATGGTCAGTTAACTCAGGTCATAAAGCAAGGATTGCAGGTCCATGTCTGTAGGCACAAAGCTCCTTTCTTCTCAGCACAGACATTCAGCCTCAACCCTCCACACCAAATCATCCCTATGCTGAGGGCTCTTCTATGGGAATAACCCTATTTTTATAGTATACAACAACAGGCATAAAAAGGGCTAAGCATTAAGTACAGTTTTATGGCATTTGTAGTAAAACTGTCATGAGAGAAGACAAGCAGAACATTAATAGCTAATGCATGAAGTATGGTTTTATGACACTAAGCAGTCTGGATTCAGTGCTACTTTAAAGCAGACTTGGCATGTGTTTGTGAGCTTGGCAGAGAACGTAATGAAGGTAATTGCATTATCAGCTGTGCTATGAGGTAACAGAGTAATCTTATGATCTTCTCCAATGTCCTCTTTCTTTTGCTTCTACAGTTATAAAAGCAAATGCTGAGTCTTTAGTTTCCACGTGGCTTGGCTCAGCTCTGTCCAAAACTACCTGAGATGTCTATCACCAAGCACGCTGCTAGCAACTCATAGCCTCTTGTAAGAGCCCATTCAGGATCTAGAGTTCAGCAAGAATGGCAGAAATAGGTTTCTCCACAAGATCACAGTGGCTGCTGGAGGTAAGCATCCACCATGGGAAGCCCAGCAGGCTTGACCTGGTGTAAAAGAGATCACCAGCATCCCTGGCCATTATCAGGTTTGCTGAAGTGGAAGTGCCTTGCAATGAAGGGCAAGAAGTCTGCACAGGCAGCTGCAATCCTCTTTTGCTGGAGGGGCTCCTTCATTTGCTCCTTAATTTGAGGCCCCACCTCAAATACTGTGTCCAGTTCTGGGCACCTCACTACAGGAAAAACATTGAGGTGCTGGAGCAAGACCAGAGAAGGGCAACAAAGCTGGTGAGGGGTCTGGAGCACAAGTCCTACGAGGAGCTGAGGGAACTGGGGCTATTTAGTCTGGAACAAAGGAGGCTGAGGAGAGACCTTATTGCTCTCTACAACTACTGAAAGGAGGCTTTAGAAAGGTGGGAGTTGGTCTCTTCTCCCAAGTAACAAGTGACAGGACAAGAGGAAATGGCCTCAAGTTATACCAGGGGAGATTTAGATTTGATGGTTGGACTTGATGATCTTAAAGGTCTTTTCCAACCTAGATGATTCTATGATTCCACGATTTCTGTCTCATTTTTTGGTTATGGGAGTCTAGATGAGCTTCTGCATGTGTCCATGAGCTAGCTGAACCTGCTCTGGCAGCGAAGCATTCGGTCAGTAAGGCATCTTGGCAGCGTTCCCCGGGATGCCCTGCTGAAAGCTGCCTGGCAGCCTGTGAGGCTCCATCCAGCTGCCGGCTGCTCCACCTTGCACGGCGTGGCACCACCACAGGGTAACTGAGCCAGAACCCACCAGGGGTCTGCCCTGCTCCACAGACCACCCGCCCCCGGGCAGGCTGGAGGCTCCCCACAGGGATGGAGCATCCTATAGGCCCATGTTGTCCCCTCCGACCTGGGGACGCTGCTGCTGAGGAAAGGTCTGCTGTGTGGAGGGGATGTCCAGGCTGGGCACGACCCCTCCTGCAGCAGGATGAGCTCCTGCTGCAACCCTGCAGGCAGAGCCAAATGCTCCAGACCCACGAGGGGATGGCCACTGGAGCTCCCCAGCATCTTTTCAGTTATTTTTTTTCAAGATCAGTTGTATGCTTGCTTTCTCCCTACTGTGGCAGGTTATGCGCTTGAACTCTGTTTTCAGATTTTGGACTTTTGGGGGCGTTGGTTTTAGTTATATCGTCTTCGGATTTCTGATATCTGACATACAGCACAGCTATAGCATTGTTTGCCAGATGTTATGTGTACAGTAATTGTACTGTTCACTCTCTGCTTCACTTATTTTCTTCCCAAAGCAATGGAGAAAAAATGCACATTCCTAATAATTCATGGACTGTTACCAGTACTGTATTTTTTTACTTGCTTATCAAAACCTCACTCTCCCATATGATAATGAGGGAACATATTTTTACCTAAATGTAACTCTATGAAAATTTGTTTTAATTTGAAGTATCAGTGGTGGCTTTCTTGTATTAAAATTTGATGCCTTACACTATTTACCTGGTCTAGTGGGGGGTGCCCCTGACCATGCAAGGAGGTTGGAACTAGATAATCTTTAAGATCCCTTCCAACCTAAGCCATTCTATGATTCTATGATTCTATTAAAATGTACAAGACTGAGAAGCAAGAACTAGCTGTGATTTTGGAAAAACCTGAAACATAAGAACAGGACAACTGAGACAGAACACAGTTTCTAAACTTTCTGCACACCTTTCACAGGTAAACAAGTAGAAAGTGTCCTTACAGGCCACCAACTGAAAAATATTAACCCAATGTCATCAAATATATAATTTCCTAATGTCTAAATTACTAAAGGAATTAAAATTACCATCCTTGTGTAGTACAGTGCTAAGTTCACTATAAATAATAAAACAACGTACCACAGTAACCTGGAGTTCCACAAACTGTCTTCATGGTCACCTGATCTTCCACAATCTTGGAAAGTCCAAAGTCAGCTGTTAAGATTGTTTAGGAATATTAATGTTCTTACTTCCTTGTAAAATAACTTTTTTTTTTTACATTGTGTATGTAATTAAATGAACATTTATGCATTAAATGAACTGTCATTTCCAGAGATGACAATCAATTTGAAGAATCTACTCAGACTGCAATCCAGAAGCAAAATTTCTCAGTACAAATGAGTATTCCTGGCTCTTCCTTGACAGAAATGTAGCTTGTATTTTATCCTGAAGACTGCACAAAGCCAATACAATAGGACGCCTAAGGGCACACAAGCAGCGATCCAGAAATGCATTTTAGGTATATATTCAGTTTTCACTCTGTGGGTTTTCACTCTGTGAGTAATTCAATAAAATTAACAGAACAATGTTGGGGTAAAAAATTGTGCATCAGCGATTTCTTGGATAAGGGTCAGAGTATGCAGTCCCTGCAAGACAAAATCCCAGCAGTATTTTGATAGGGGGCTTCCAGGGGCATGGAGGTTGTGCCAGAAGAAGTAGTGTTTTCACAGTGTTGCCACCCTTAATTACCACTCAGACAGCAAGAGCCTTCATGACGTTACATGTCATACTTGCATGACTCATTTTCTAAAAGACATAAAAACTGAAATCTCATTTAGTTTTCACTGAGAATAAACTTCTTCAAATTTCGATTTAGATGATGACAATCTGGCCTTAAAAAGGTAAAATAAAAGTATTTTTGGTTTGTTATAGTGAATATAAAAGGGAATGTTTTGATGCCAGAGCAGGATAAAAATAGTTCATATTTTATTCTAGAAATGCAGTTAGGGTTCACTTGTACCTAAATGGCTATTATTATTTATCTAAACCGAAATATACTTTTATAAACACTGCCACTCATTGTAAATCAGATATTAATTTAAACAAGGCAATAATCTTAACCAGAAGATGAAGAATCACAGCATTTAGGAGAACACTTCAGAAGCCCCTACACCGCTCTGACCTTCAAACCAAGGCCACTGGGTGGTGCATTAAACTACCACATTTAGAGCCCTTCCAGGAAAGTTAAGAACTGGGATAAATTGCAAAGTAAGATACCATCACCCCGAGATGCAAGGCTTTCCTTGAATTTTATATTACATTCCTTGACATCAGTTCGTGGAAATCTGGCTCCTGAAACCCACGATGAACACTGGCCTGACAAACATGGCAACACTCACTCCTGGCACGCTCCCACGCTCCCAGGCTCCCTGGTAAGGGAGCACAAGGTGGTATTTCCAAACTGGTTACCTACAGCTCACGAGTGTTGCACAGAGCTACTCTTTGCTCAAGCAAAAACTGGGAATACACACCATTTTTGGAGGTCATGCCCTTTGCCACTGGCCACCATTCCCAAAAGAACTGGCATAATACATCCCAGTTCAGGAAAGCCTGGTCTCACCTTGTCCCTCCTCATCCCCCCATGGTGCTGACTCTGCTTCAGATAGCTTCCCTATGCTCTTTTTGAAAATCACTTCTTCTTATCCCTCAAATCTGCCTTCAAAACAGAAGTCAGCCTTGCTCAGTTTGCTTTCTACTGCTTACCTGCACATTTGTACATTCATGCCAATGAATCTCTCCCCTTAAAGTACCAGTTTAACAAAAAAAAAGGGCACAGAAGCAGTGTGCGCAGCTGAATGCTGATCTCATGATCCTTCTTGTTCCTCCTGAGCACTTTATTCTCTGCCACATTCTGCACAATTTTGGCAATAAATTCTCTGAGCAAGCATCTGGTTTTGTATTGGATTTAAAAACACCATGCACAGCTGTGCTGCGGAAGAAGTAACATGCTGTTCATTTGAGTATGAGCGTTAACTTCGAATAAAGTGGCGGTGAGATGTATATACTGTAAACATCAGTTAGCACATATTACCCGTACAAGGGAATTAGGGAAGCATGCATTTAGTGCTGCTCACCAATTTTTAGTGGTGCATCTGGTGCTGGTGTTGCATAGAGTAGATTTTCTGGCTTCAAGTCACGGTGCACGATCCCATTTGCATGCAGGTACTAGAAAAAGAGAAAGTCAAAATACTTAATCACGGAATCATGGAATTTTTCAGAGTTGGAAGGGACCTCTAGAGATCATCTAGTCCAACTCCCCTGCTAAAGCAGGATTGCCTAGAACACATTGCTCAGGCAGTTCAGACTGCATCCAGGCAGGTCTTGGAATTTCGTCTCCAGCGAAGGGGACTCCACAACCTCCCTGGGCAGCCTGTTCCAGTGCTCTGTCACCCTCACCAGAAAGAAGTTTTTTCTCGTATTTGATCAGAACTTCCTATGTTCCAGCTTGTGCCCGTTACCCCTCGTCCTGTTACTGGAACCACTGAAAAGAGTCTGGCTCCATCCTCCTTAAACCCACCCTGTAGGTACTCGTAAACGTTAATAACGTCTCCCCTCAGCCTTCTCTTCTCCAGGCTAAAGAGTCCCAGCTCTCTCGGCCTTTCCTCATAAGGGAGATGCTCCAGTCCCTCAATCACCTTTGTTGCCCGATGCTGGACTCTCTCCAGTAGTTCCCTGTCTCTCTTGAACTGGGGAGCCCAGAACTGGACACAGTATTCCAGTTGTGGCCTCACCAGGGCAGAGTAGAGGGGGAGAATGACCTCCCTTGACCTGCTGACCACACTCTTCCCTACGCAGCCCAGAATTCCGTTGGCCTTCTTGGCGACAAGGGCACACTGCTTGCTCAAGTGAGAATTAGATGTTATGGTAAAGCATGAGTTAACATCTTCCTAGTAATCCATAGCAGCAGAATAATAATCTGCTATGTGTGTGAGGTACACATTCACTAAACTAATTTTCAGCAGCTTTTTTTCTGGAAAACTGCTCAGCACAGGATCCTTGGATGCATATTGTAATCTGAGTAGGAAACTACAATTTGGGAAGACAAAGATAGCATCACATCCATTTGAGAAGAAAAACAACTCAGAAAGTATTATTGACTTTTTAAATACAATGGTAGCTTCTAGGAAGTAATCTAATAGATGTTGAGATATCAAAGTCTGTCCCAGAGGAAGGTAGTTTCTGTGCATTATAAAATTCTAAGAGATAAGAAAATGGTCATACAACTATTAAACTATTAAATAGACATCTTTGAGTAGTAAAATGTACTAAGTGTCTTGGGCCAACTATAAAATCCTTGAGGTCCCTGGAGCAGAATTCTCAAGGGTTTTAAAACCAATTGCAGAGTCTCAAAAATCCATCTGTCTTGCTGATGCGCGTGCAATATATGTGAATTCACTCACCACAGAATTCCTTTAAAGATGCTATTCCTGCCTTCCACTAATGGAAAGAAGAATTTCTGGAATATATGTCTGCCTCTTACACTGTTACAGACAGACATAGAAAAAATATATAGAATGGTAGAATAGTTTGGGTTGGAAGGGACCTTTAAAGGTCATCTAGTCCGACTCCCTGCAATAAGCAGGGACATCTCCAACTAGATCAGACTGCTCAGAGCCCCGTCCAACCTGACCTTTAATGTTTCCAGGGATGGGGCATCTACCACCTCTCTGGGCAACCTGTTCCAGTGTTTCACCACCCTCATTGTAAAAAAAGTTACTTCTTATATCTAGATCTACCCTCTTTTAGTTTAAAACCATCAACCCTTGTCCTATTGCAACAGGCGCTGCTAATAAGTCTGTCCCCATCTTTCTTTGAAGTCCCCTTTAAGTCCTGAAGGGCCACAATGAGGTGTCCCCGGAGCCTTCTCTTCTCCAGGCTGAACAACCCCAACTCTCTCAGCCTGTCCTCATAGGAGAGGTGCTCCAGCCCTCGGATCATCTTCGTGGCCCTCCTCTGGACCCTCTCCAACAGGTCCATGCTTTTCCCGTGCTAAGGGCTCCAAAGAATTTAATATACTGATAGACAAAAAAGGATAAACTAGTGAAACAAATTCTGTATTTCTTGTTGGTAAAACATTCAGCAGAAACCTCTGAAGCCTTGGAAGAAAGATGCTTAAGGGTAGAATCACATTATCTCATTTGAAAGTCTCCTGGTCTACATTTCAGTAGTAACTCTCTCAGCTGTGCTTTCACTATTAAAAAAACCACTGTGTGTGCACTGTCATGCAGCAAATGACAAATGGTTGAATGTTCATCTACAAAGCACAGCTACAGTGTGCACCTGAGTTAGCATCTGAGATGAATTCTTGACCGTGTTTCTCATTGGAATTGTAGTTTGTATAGGCTGCCAGTGATTAAATAACATTAAGTAACAATACACTGCTTTTTCCTTGGGCATTGTTTTAGTGGCACTGAGTGCTTTTTAAGTGTGTGTTTCTTACAGTGCAATAAATGCTTTGTTGACTTTCTCTAAAATCCTAAAGTCGCAGTATTTGTCATGACGTGCCTCATGGAGATCAGCCAAAGATTCTCATCTGCTTTACTTCACAGTGAAATCTAAGTGCTTGTGCCAGCCGCGCTTGCTACAATGCGATAGCTAATCGGTTATCCAAAGTAAAAGAGAGCAACAATATATGGAAACTGATGGATTGCACACTGCTACATCACTTAATGTGGTCACATCTGCCTGGCTGCACACAATCATGTCCAGCCTGGATGAAAATATATCTTCATCTGCCAATGAAGACGTAACTGTAGCAAAGATGCTCCCACAGCATAGCACTGGTGTGTTTGACGTGCAGAGGTAACAGCGGCACACAGGGAGTGCACCAAAAGCAATCAAGCTGGAGTGGACAGAAGGAGATGTCTGAGCTGATCTGTGTTCATGTGCTGCAAACCCGTTTAGCTGGCTCCATAGGAGTGAGAAGGATCAGATGTTTCACCATCATTCAGTGGAAAGCAGACACTTCCGATTCATTCGTATGAAAAATCTTTGACCAAATTTGTGCAGAGAAATGTTCCAGCCAAGTCTGCAGTCTTTTAGCAGGTCCTTTTACACACTTGCCCATACTCTTAAAAACACTTTATAGTGTGAGGCTAAAAACAAGAAAATTTTCTTCTCTTCCCAGAATCACATTTTCGTGGGAGGGAAATCTGTGAAAAACTTGGGGAGAAGCTGTTCAACTTTTCCTCCCTTTTAAGTCGTAAAGTAAGACTGGCTTGCAGGGCTCCTTCTCAGATATAGCAAGAACCATAACCAACAACACCTGCTAACCACGCTTGTGCCTCAAGACTGATTGACTTATTAACAGATTTCTATTGAACTTGTAGCACGGACTTTTTTTTTATTACAAACTCATAAGACCCCATGTAGGAAAATTTCCCTCTGTCCGTCTTCAGCATTGCTCCCTTACTTGGTTAATACCCTGGGACTTGTTTGCAAATTTTCACCAGTCTTAACAGCTCTGCTCCCCACAAAACGTAATAGTTCCTGGTATTGAAGACTGCTTGTAATTACCTTGTCTCATATATATGTGAAGAGTATTCTGAGTTAAACTATCTTGATTTAGAAACAGATTTAGTTAAATTAGCACAATCCACTCTGTATAACACTTATTTCAATTTATATACACTTTGTTTTGATTGCGCTTTATTTCTCACATATTGATTTTAGTAAGCGTCATGTTCCTTGGCTGGCAGTGCCTCTGCAGCATTAGTTCAAAGTATCTCTGAGTCTGGAATACAGCTTTCGGCACTGCATACTCTCATCGTAAAACAGATAGCCTGTGCTCTGCTATTTATACGCTGTATCTCTTAATGACTAATGATGTGATTAAATGAGAAGATCAAGGCCCAGGTATCAAGCCAGAGCAAGCGTACTGACTCACTTTACAATCTAAGACATTGCTGCGTTACATCACTTTCCCCACCTATAAGATATGGATGAGACTTGAAAAACATTTGAATTCTATGGATGGATTTTTGATGCACAGTGCTGTACAACACTTCAACAGTTTTACATAGCATGCACAAAAAATGTGATCATGACATGATACTCTTATAGTAGCTAAAATGTCCTGTTTGCACTTTCTTCTGATTTTCAGTAGACAACGTGAACCACTATAAGGAAATAAAGGCATGGCAGTTCTCTGACTGCAGCTTTGCTAATCTGTGTTAGTGAAACAAGCTGGATACAGAAAATTTATATTTACACCAAAATGATGTATTTCCATGGCAACATTACACGGATATATTTAACTCTAGTTATGTCCTGTAACATCTACGGACTAAAATGTAAGATTTTCTTGTAGAATAACAGCACTTCATCTGGCCTGATGAGATGTAGATGGAAGAGAGGCCTCCAGGGGATCTCACAGCAAGGCCCACGGAAGAAGACCTAGTGGAAAGTCTTCTCCATGCACGGTAGTTTCATCCAAGCAGCTGGCCAATGGCATGGGGAAGAGAAATTATGGTTTCTCATCAACTTTCTCCTCTGATTATTATTTTTTTTTGAACAACACATCAAAGCAGGTGCTATAAACAAGGACAGTATTGATTTTAAGGAACATACGGCTACCTCATTTAGCAAAAGAGAATGGACCAGAAAAAGAAAAATGGAAACACTAGAGACCCTGAGCAGTCTGTATTAAATTAGTGAATTTAAATGCAAAGGAAATAAAATAAATAGTGCAAAAATATACTTGTGCATCCTATGATCACATTTTTTTTCAATTGCTTTGGCCCATGAGATGTAATTAGGCCAGGCGGGTGAATTGGCTGTGCTTCAGGCACACAGTGGGGTGCTGCGTTATTAGTGTAGAGCACCTCAGATAATCTGGAAGAAACGTATTCTAGCAAAATTGAGTATGATAGTCTTATTACTCTTCGATAAATGGTGAGGACAGACTCAGCATGACACTGAGATGGGAATAATATACAGGCCCTTTTCTAAAAGATTTATCAGTTAAAATAAAGGCAGTCTTCATCTTGGCCTTTATTCCCATGGTACTCAAGAGCAACTCAAGACTGAACAAGTCCTGTGACTCTAATTGTGACTGCAGCAGCACGATTTTTTTTACTTTCTTTCTCTTTTTTCTTTTTTCTTTCTTTTTTCCTTTATTTTTCTTTTTCTTTCTTTTTTTTTCTTTTTCTTGCTTCTTTCTAATTGCTGTGTGAGAGTTTCCTTTGCTGTTTATTTTATCCTTTAATAATTCACGTTCCTATCTAACTTGAAAGATTTTATGACAAAAGAAAAAACGAAGACTGCTTAAAACTCTGGCCTTTTTCCTTAATTTTATTTATGGTACCTATTACGCAGAACTGTAGAAACGTAGGGCTGAAATGAACCTGAAACATCTATTCCTCTCTTTGCTCCTTGGCAGCATCAATTACATCTACAGCAGTTGTTTCTCCAATTTACGTTTAAAGACCTCTGATTCTAGAGACTCCACAATTTCCCCAAGCAACTTATTACAGGGTTCTGCTACCTTGGCAATTACAAAGTACTTCCCTGTGACTTCCCTGGATCTTGACAGGGGCAGATGAAGTCCATTACTTTGTTTCTTATATACCATAGAGGCAGAAAACAGATTATTCCCTTTTTTTGCAATAGCCTTTTGAGTACTTGTTACCATTATTCTCTCTAAGACTAAAGGACTTCAGTTTGCTCAGCCTTTTCTT
Source organism: Chroicocephalus ridibundus (assembly GCF_963924245.1). Classification (NCBI taxonomy): domain Eukaryota; kingdom Metazoa; phylum Chordata; class Aves; order Charadriiformes; family Laridae; genus Chroicocephalus; species Chroicocephalus ridibundus. The sequence continues at coordinate 23,669,866 of NC_086316.1, forward strand.
ACAGACCATCTTTTCTTGACCCGTGATCATTCTTGTTGCTCTCCTCCAGGCTGTATAGACTCACATCACTATGTTGAAAATGCAGAAATGTATTCCAGTTGTGGCCTGACAAATTTTACAGGATGTATTAATAAATCTATTTGCCTTTTTTGCAACATACCCCACTCCTGTTTGCATTTTCAAGCAGTGTAACCTTCAGGTCCTTTCTGGTTTGTTCCCACTCTCATGTTCTCACTGTTGACTATTCAAGTTCATGTACAATTTTGTCCTTGACAGTACAGAAAGGTAATTGAATTTTACCAAAGTTATTTTATTTCTAATCCTACTGTCCAATACAGTTGCGGTTTTCCCCAATGTTGTCCAAAATTTTCGTAAGTGTACCCTCTATTCCATCATCTGAGGTTGTCAACAAAAACACTAAAAAAGCAGACCAGAGAATATTTTTCCTGATCTTCCACTCCTGATCTTCAGATAAACTGATAGGCATTCTCTCAGTACAGACAACCAGTCTCCATCCAGCTTAAAATCACATCATCACGACCACATTTCCCTAATTTATTGCAAGACTGTCAGGTGAGACAAGTACCAAAAGCTTTACTCACGTGAAGTGTGATACCTTCTGCTGCTCCCCTACTAACAATGGCTCTTACCCTCCTTGAGAAAAAATCAGACTGATTTAGCATGACTTGATCTTGACCAAAACTTGCCTTGCTAGTGACCTCCCTGCTTTTTTATCTCCCAGGTGCCTCATATTCTTTTGCTTCATTATTTACTGCAGATTTTTTCTGTGAAGTTGAGTTAAGGCATTTGGCCTATAATTCCTCACTTCTTCCTCTTGAAGTGAGTACTACATACATCTGCCTCTCTGCCCAGCCTCTATCAGAAGTGAGTGCTACCTGTTAAATCTATTTCAGCCTTAAAAAGGTTGCTCTTTAAAGACTGTACTATGAAGGTCACTGGGTATAACCAATTAAAAAAGATCTAAATGATCTCAATACGCTCTGACTTAGTCTTTTCCTATTCTAGGCTTACATTTTACTGTTCAGTCACTGCTGTTAATTGTGCTAGGCATCTAGTTATAGCTGAACTTTTACTGAAAACTAGGGGGAAAAAAAAAGAAGACAAAAACACTGCTGCCTTCTCCTCGTCATCTTTCAGTAGGTCTCCTTCACCTGGGTTTCTTCTTACGAGGATGACTGATTTTGCTACCCTTCTCATCTCATACTAGATGCATCTCATTTTCTTCCCTGGCCTTTCTGACTTTGCCTTCAAACTCCTGCTATTCTTCCAACTCAGGCTTAAACAACCTGGCCTGTTTTCTGCTTTCTGTATACTTCGTGCCTGTGCTTAACTTCAGGATCATTCAATCATAGAATCATAGAATGGTTTGGGTTGGAAGGGACCTTAAAGATCATCTAGTTCCAACCACCCTGCCACGGGCACAGACACCTCCCACTAGACCAGGCTGCTCAGAGCCTCATGCAGCCTGGCCCTGAACACCTCCAGGGATGGATATGCCGTCCCTGAGCACTGACCTTCGTTCAAGTGGACTGATGAGAAACCAGCTGACCCTCTGACCACACCGCTGTGCTGCCAGGGCCCTGCACTCTCTCTGGCAGGCAGAGGACCACTGCTGTCAGCGTTGCAACTTCCCTTCTGCCAGCAAGTAAGGGAAAAGTCCTAAAACACCTTTGTTTCCACTTGTAAGAGTGATTGTGAGCTGCACAGCCTTTGGGTTTCGTGATGTCTCCTCATTAACCAGGGTACTTTGATGTGAACTGGATCCCAACTCTGGAGATGATCTCCAGCATTGCAATGAACAGAGGCCATACAGCAGAGACAGCTCCGGCAGCAGCAAGTGTCCTCATGATTACTGTTGTGTGTCTGCCCTAACTCCCCTGTGAACCTGTCCTGTTCACCAGCCCTCGGTCTGGCTTACAGACCCTCCTGCCATGTATGAACCCAGCTCCTTCGTCGAGGTGCCTAAGATGATAAAAGAGTTGGTTAAGGGAGCTCCACCTGCACCTTATGTTCAGGGCCAGCTCACAGGTGCCGTCCCGCGCAGCGCTGCTTTGTGGAGTAGCACACAATACCTCTCAGGTTAGTGCCAAGCACTGCTGTGGAAATGCTCTGGGTCAAGGACCTAGCGCTCCTTTTTCTCCTCAGGCAAGATGACCGCTTTCTGTGTGCATTGACTTACTAGTGGGGAGAAACCTGTGATCTGATGTGGCTGGGGCAGTGGTTTCATTACATGAATTTCTGTCCAGGATGCCTATAATATGGCTGCCACGTTCAGGAATACCAGATTCACTGATGTTTTCAAAAGGAACATTTCTACCAGTCTTATTACTCTCCAGAACATACGTAGGATGTGTATGTTGAATTTATTACGAAATCAAGCCTGTAGGATGCTGAAGGAAGAACCAAAGCCATACATCCCAATTCAGTAGTGGACATATTCAGCTATAAATGGAGTCACTACACCCTTCAGAAGATGAAAAGAGCATGGTTTTCTCTCCCTTTTTAGGCACGTCTAGACTTGTAATCAAGCGCTTTCTGTAATCCTTACAAAAGCCCTTACAAAAGTCTGTCATTGCATAATGAAAGCTACTGCACAGTAATTTAGTTTGATTACAGCTATATACTGTTTGATAGAGATGTGCTTAATTGATAAAGTTTCTAAAGAAGTCAAGAGAAAGTTTAAATAAACTTTTAACAATTTAACAGGACAAAGAAAAAAACTCCTGTTTTCTATTCCTAGGAAGGTAAGTGAGCTCACCTTCTATATGCAGAGTGGCAAAGCCCATCTCCATATAATTTGTGTCTAAAATAACCACTCAGCTCAGATCTTATGGAGTACAGAGAAACAAATATGCATCATTCAAAATGTACACTTAGTCATACACTCCACATTGGTGTAGACTTTGGGAAACAAGACACATGCAGCTTGGGGGAATCAAGAGAAATTTAAAATTTCATAGTTAGCATCTATGCCCTATTATAATCTTCTGCATGTATCAGCCAATTTATAATTCACATGTCCAATAATTGCACAAAAATTACAGATTGATATGACGATATGACATGTGAGCTGGAGCTACTGTAGTCTTATCCTAGAGCAAATGATGCAGTTCCTCTGCACCTCAGGTTCCACATCTTTAAAACTGTTGTGACACATAAGCTGTGTTTTAGAAGTCTGAGTGACGAGCACAAAAGGAAAATGGGGATACTTAATAACCTGTTGTTGAAACTGTGCTGTCCCCACTGAAGTCCATGTAAAATTCCACTACTTCAACTGGTTCAGGCTTTATTTGAAAGCACAGTAATATGGCTACTATAAGCAGCCTGTTTCTGTGCTTCCATTTACCTCTCAGGCAGGACATAACTTGGAATGCAGAACAGGACCTGAAATCCTGTATGCTTTGGCTTTGGGAGTTGGATAGTTTGATTTCTGTTGATAACGGAAAAGTGCATTTATCTGAGTTGGTTGCTTACAGTATAAACAATTTATTTAGGGCTAAAACTATTTGTCTTAAAAAATAGAAAACAAAAAAATGAAATTATTTTGGAAATTCAGGGATTGTTTTGAAGAGTTGCAGAAGAGTATCTGAGAATTCTTGCTTAAAAACCTTTGAAAAAAAGACACTGTCAGTGAGAGTGTCAGAACCCAGCTCCACAGGAATCAACAAGGTTCCAGTAATAAAAGCGTGAAATCAAGTTATATACACAGCATAATCTTCCCTCTGCCACCATTCTCTTAATGCAGTCACATTGGCTTCAGGACTGAATGAAGGTAAAACCATTTTGTCATTGCAGAGGACAAAAATAACATCGATTTCTTTTCTGGATATATTTCAGCAAGTTTTGGATTTCTGTATCTGGATAACAACAAAACGGAGTCTTAGAAAGGCACCAAATAATGACAACTTCTCCAAACATCTTGCAGAAAGCCTATTGTTGGCACTTGCTTTTACTCTGGGAAACTGCAGTATGCCATTATGTCTGCTACTTGATATACTGACTTCCAAACACTTCCGTAAAACTTCAATTAGTTTAGTTAAACTCATTTAACAGAATGCTGTTTTAGTGGAACAAAGAATATTTGCCTTTTTATTTTGTGTAAGTATGCATTAATGCAAGTAACTTGATTTATGATTTCAGATAATAAATTTGTGTATTATAAAAAGTATGAAGAAATGCATCAGCATAGATGCATAAATCCAAGTCTGTTTATTTTCTTTGCTGGCCTACTATATTAAAAGTTATGAGATAGCTCAGAAGGGAAGTTATAAATAAGCAATTAGGTTATGTAAAGTTTTAACTGCAATCTCCACAATTATTTTCTTTTACATTTGGAAACAGTTTTATCTTTTGAATGTTCCTGCTTTTAGAAGAGCGAAGCAGCCTTTGAGGATGACGACACTATACCAGGTGTGATCACAGCAAATCATGTACAGTCATTTCTGTACAAGCTGACACACGTAGGAGAGGATAACGCACACACCTTCCCACACAAATCCCGAACGAGCGGGCTTTGTGCAGAGTGCTAACTATTTGCAGTGGCATGAAATTCTCCTCTTAAACTGTAAGTAGGCCACAGCATCAGAGTAGGAAGAAGAGCTTTGCAATAGTGGCTTCTTCTTAGATCCATCCAGAAGAGCCGCCCACTTGCAGACTATCTGAATTCAGCGAAGAATTAACACACATTAACAATGTTCCTCCTGCAGCTTAAACACACATGCTTAAACTTTCTTTCTCTGCCTGGGGTGCAGGAGACAGACGTGGTTTCTCTTCCTGCAATCGTCCAGACCCCTTGTGCAGAAGAACCTTCCTGCTCCATTCTCCAGACCTATCGGGCACCTGCCGCGTCCCTGCCCTCTGTCCAGTTGGATAACGAAAAGATAAAGGATATATGTTCTTTTGGGTAAAACTCAGTCATTTCTGATGAAATGATATTAGATGCAGGCTAATGCCACCAAATAACACGTGTGACTTGATCTGTTAGAGCTGCCGAGGTGCAGTACACCTTTTTTTCCCCTCCACAAAGAGGCATTGCAAAAAAAAAGAGGAGGGCTAAAAAACCCCACAAACAGTCCCCTCCCTAGAACAAACGCCAAAACCTAGCAATCCTGCCCTTGGTACCAGCACTGATTTTCTCTCTAGTTTAGCACAACTCATAGAACTTCTCTGCTTGACTTAACCTCACTTAAGAGTAGCTCTTATAACCCTCCAAAATGTGCTGAGGTTTTATTGTTTGTACAGTGGTCTGAAAACAAAAAGCATTACATGCACATTAAATAGCTACCACTTTGTTCTATTCACTCCCTGTCTTCAGCATTTTTTACTTTATTGAACGCAGCCACATTATAAACAAATAGGAAAAAAAATCCATAATAAGAAAGAGTTTTTAACTAGCTTCAAACTACGAAAAACATTTTATAAGTATTAGAGATGCAATTATTTTAAGACGAAGCTAAAAAAAGAACTCAAACGCTTCATAAATCCACTATATATGCCTTTGTAAATTAATGCCACTGTAGCAAACTTAAAAGGAAGCAGATTTTTGCAAAATCAGGCTTCTTCCTGTAAGCCAGAGGCATAAATCTGCAGTAGGTATTTGACCAATCTGCCATCCCTGTATAGACCACAAACTTCAGCAACATCACTGTAATTCTAGTGAATCTAAAAAAGAAGTATATTCTGTATTCTGAGCAGGGTACTAAAAAGTGAGTAATGTTTTTGCAAGTCAGTAATGTCTTTGGTTTTGCATTAGGAAATTATAAAAGACACAAATGAAAAACACCATACAGAATAGATCTAAAGCTGCTGTCGATGATACCTGGTGCTAGCTCAGGCCCCAATAACCTCCAGCATCGGAGAGCCGTTCAGCTAATGGAAAACTATTCCTGGAAGTGTTAGGTTTCACTAACCACAGAGATTTGCTAACTGTAGTTCTAGCACACCTGTAACGGGGCCATAATATAATGCCCTAATTAGCCACGGGTGCACATCTGTTCATTCTACACCAATATATTTTAGTTTTCTTGCAATAATGTAATTTTTTGTATTCTAATCAAAGCACTACATTTGATGGCTGTTGACTAATTTCTCTCCCTTTTTAAGAGGGATATTTCATAAAATAATGTATATCTTAAACGAGGAGTAGGTTAGAGTCTATACTACTTGCTTTTCAATAATAAGGTGATTTTGTCGTGCCCACACAGTACAGTTACACTAGTACATTAACCCATGGCAAGGAGTGTTCCTGGGCGCCAAAACTCAACTGTCTACCTGTCCAAATTTTTACAACAGTCCTTTGCTAAATCAGCACTGATCAAAACAACTCTCTGTTAGTCAAGACAAAGATTCTTCCCACCAGGCAATTTGAAACTGGCCACTTGGTTCTGAAGGCTGGCACAATTTAATGGCATGGATATTGGCTGTTGCAAGCCACCTGGCATTGCTAACAGAGAGTGACCCCAACTAATTTACCAGCATGCACGGAGAGCTCATAATTAAAGTAGTGCGGTGCTCGTAAGACCAGACTGCTGGAATTGTGCATTGAGGGCGCACGCGACCACAGCAGGGCACAGAAAGCCTCACAGGCGTGTTTCAGCAGAGTCAGACTTAGAATTGTTATGAAGGTGAGATTTCAGAGTAATAAACCAATGAAGGAGGATGACGTTTCTCTTGCCCATCTGTGAAACTCTCTTCCCAAACTATGCGTATAAAAAGTCTGTAATTTTTAATACGTCACTGTAGCTAATGAATACTTACATTTCTTCATTTGAATTCCTATTTATGCATAAATAACACACAGGTGATGTTCTGGGTTAATTTACTGCTCTCCTTGAATTGTGAAGCTTGACCTACACGTAAGAGTATCACTTGCTAAGCCTAATATTGATTTTACATTTAAGAAAGGACTGTCTAGATCATATTTAAAAAAAAAAAAAAGGAAAAAGGATTGCCTTTTTTACTTTTCTCACAGCCTTTTTACAAAACATAATTCTAAACAGCACAGCCCTCACGTTCTACACACACAGAAGTGGGAAGTGTTTCCATTTGTTCATCTGCTAGAGGTGAGCCCTCTCCCCCTGCGATGCCAGGGCCCACCTACCTCCGTCTTCCACGTGCCATTACATCAAACTACAGTGGTGGTGTAGCAAACTTGGACTGATCCCAGCCTCGCAGCACCGTGACACATGCACTCTCCTATTCTGAAGCAAGGAAGGAAAACAATATATTGTTTCTGGAGCAACGCCACACCTCAGGAACCTCCTCACTCAAGGGACACCTTGCAGGCTAGATCTGCCAACTATCCTGCCCCTTCATGCTTTTGCAACACAAAATCTGCATTCAAAACCAGCAAAAGAAGTCTACTGCAGCTCTACCACAGTCACTCAGTGCCCTCTTAATCCGAAAAAAAAAGGATCCCCAGAACAGCTAGAATTCGTAAGATCCACTTCCATTCTACATTTCCAAGCCTGAGTTTGTCTCCAGGTGATGATATTAAGAATGATCATTTTTGTTATACATGACAAGGTATCAGCTATATTTGTGAAGAAACCATATATTTAAAAAAAACAAAACCATAAAAATGAGCTACACCTGCAAGAACATAACTGGAAGGAGTTAAAAAATTCTCATCTACTAGAAAGAGGAGGAGGTTAGAATGATTAGGCTGTGGATATCTCTATTATGTAGGTGACTGCTTCCTTTGAAAAGCTATCTCAGATTGCATATTAATGTAATTATGAGTTTTCTGGAAAGGAATATTACATGGTTTGTGCAGGCTCTTCAACGCAAAAGAACAATTCACATTCTGCTGGGAAATGTGATGACCTTATCAAGGCACCCGACATCTGTTTTTTGAACAACTGGAATTCTGAAATACCACGTACCACCAGAGAAATGCTGGATTGTAAATTTGAATTTGCTATCAGCTCGTCTGTTTTCAGAGAGATCAGCAACCGATCAAAATAGGATGTTTAATTTCTGTCTAACAAAGAAATCTCCCTGTGGATTTAGTGCTCTAGTCCAGAACTTTAAGCAGCACTGCTGATTTTTAAAACTCACGGTATTATTAATGTCTAATGTACATAAGACTAGAAATATTCTACTTTATGAGATCCGCTAATACTGGAAGACACAGTATTTTTTTCAGTGAAAAATTTTCAGAATCCTGTTTCCACACGTATTTTTCCTAGTTTCTACATGGATCTTTCTTAATTTAATTCCAAATTTTGCTATTATAATGGAGATCTCCAAAAGAACCTAAAAAAGTTAAATTTCTGTTTCTCAGTTATTGTGCCATACTCTTCCCAGGGTTCAGAAAAACCCTGTAAAAATATCTGAGTGGAACAAAACTGTTGTGCTAGGCAACATATTCTACCAAAACTCACAGCTATGGAACTGACAAGAAAACCTTGGTATGTTGACTTTACTGTGTGGTCAGATTGTATTCCCAATGCAAATATGCCAGCTTTTTCCAAACTGCAACCCTCAGGGCTGTTTCTGTAGGAGAGTGACAAGAATTTGTGACAAACTCGTATAATACAAGCGCCTTCCGCAGTGAGCTGTGACAAAATATGGCTATGAATGTGTTGCCACCTCTGGCGTCCGCCTCAGGTTCTGTGGTCTGAAAAGCTGCTGATGGCAGAGGGCCTGGGGTGCAAAACCAGCTCAGGTGTATGTCCTCGGGCCGCTGGTAAGTAGTAATTTCCAACTAGGACTTACAGCTAGAAAACCCATCAGCCACACATGACAAACTGCAACGAATCCTATGAAATCAGTGGAAATGTTTCTGTTATCTTCCAAGAAATCCAAGTGCGTGTGCTAGTTTGGGGTTTTGTACTGCACTACCATCATAAATCAAATATCTCTGCAGCCTCAATCAGCTTACAGTCAATGCTGTCCCCCTCAAACAGAGTTGAGGCCTCCTGTTTTAATTCTGTGGAATTAAATGTAATGACCGTCACTCAGTCGCACGTTATCACAGCCCTCAGAGGGATGGAGGTAGGGTGGCAATGTATTTTTCTTTTTGTATTTTAATTTAGGATGTGCTTTTTATATTGTGTACAGGAGACTTAAAGATTAGGGAAAGGATTAAATTTATTCCCATACTAAAAAATTGCCCCAGGAAAATTAGGAATCTGTCTGGTCCACAGTTTGATCTTTATTGATTAGTCTGGCAATCATTATGAGATATAAAATGTATTTATTGTTACAGAGTAAATTCCAGATTGAGGGGATGATGGAATTAAAATCTTGTTTATAAATTCTTTCACTCCAAATCTCAGTAAATAAAATTAAAAGCATGTAATGAGAAAAAGGATGTCAACTAGGATGAAAAACTTTTTATCTCACACCTCTGAATCTAAAATTAAATCAGTGTTAAGAGGAATAAGCTATTTTGCCCTCATTCAAGTAAACAGCTAAATTCCTATTGATCGGAGTGAGAAAACAATCCGACTGAAGAACTATGAAGAGTCTGATCGAAAATTACATTCCCTCTTAACACCGCCGCCTTCACCACCTCATTCTGTATAATGCCATCATTCATGGGAGTTTCTAATCATAGAGGCTTCTGGCTTACTATGACCTGAATTATGAATGCGAAATATGATGAAGAGACATACAATTAAAAATTCATAGCCTTTCACTGTTTTGTATGGTATAAATAAGCAAGAGGAGCCCAAGCACCCTTTAGCCTCTGCAGGTTATGGTTGAACAGATTTGCTAGACTAAAAGGTGCTAATGGAAGATTAATAAATGTTAATTTTAACATACTTCAGAACATGGGGTGCCACTCATACCTAGATGAACCTCTTCCCATCAAACCACAACTGCACTGGGCACAACAGCAGATGTGAACGTAAACACTGATGCTGAAGGGGAAAACAACCCTCTGCCTATGGACTATTTACAGAGCACAAAATCCTCAGTTTCAGAGGCGTTGATGACCTAAACTTCATGTAACAATCACAGACGTGAAGATGGCTGGATTTCAGTAAGGGATCTGATATTACTTCAGATCAGTTACTGGTTTAGCTGATGGTTGCACTGAAGGAAACGGAGAAATGCAAAATGGGCAGGAAATTTAATCCAACGGCAAAGCAGGTAAAGTACTTCCAGGTGGGAGAGGAAAGTACTTGGTGCGGGGAAACCTCTGCTGGAGAACCAGCGATCAACGGGGAATGGAGAGGCTGACGTGTGATGAGGTGATGCCAAACTCGCCTTGTTCAGCAATGCAAAATAAAGGTTTGAAGGAGGATTTGACCGCTATAACTACATCACAGTAAACACCAGGCAGGGTGGAAGGAAGGTGTTTAAGCTAAGGGATTCTTGGCACATTAAAAAAAAAAACAAAAACAAAAAACAACCAACCAGAAACAAGCTATGAATATCTTTAGGCTAGAAATGAGGAAAAGGCTCCTAACTGTGAAAGCTGCAAGTATTTGGGGCAACCTTCCAAGAAGTCTGGGGAGGTCAAATCGTGAGCTGCTTCTAAGGTGATGCTCAGTACAGTTATAAAGAAGAATACAGGATACGGCTCCTGTAAGGGCAACGACTGCAGCAGAGAGCTAAGGGAATACGTCTTATCTGAGTTTGTGACTTTGTGACCCTGCAGAGAGAAACTCTTTCATCTTCCTTCAGGAGAGTTTGTGCGAATTGTCAAACCCAGCCAGATCATCTCTCTCAAAGCAGTCACCAGGGAAAACCACGCAACTTTCCCGTTCAGTCTCAGGGGCTCAGTGCTGGGCAGGTACCTCTGCTCTCTGCCAGCGCCGCAGTGATATAGACAGCCAGGTGCGCAGACCCCTGCTTGTGGGGCTAAGGAAGCAGACACCTGCATGAGCACAGCTGCTATCCTCCTTCCTTTCCTCCTCCTCCCCATGGTGTCTCTGCTCCCCTGTCAGCCTGGCTGCCTGCCTGCTCTGTAGCCATTGCTCCCATGGCCTGGGGCATCACCTGGGCACCTAGCGGTGGCTGCAAAGGGACAACAGGATGGGGCAGGGACGGGGGCACCAGGGAGTGGAAAGGGTACATAAGGACGGGAGGCGGAGTGTTGCACTCTGCATGTAGACATGTTGCTGCAGCTCTGTTATCTACAAAAGGAAATTTGCCTTTAAGGTAGAGGTTAGGTTGCTGTAGTTCTCTGAAAATCATAATTTTCCTCTTTTCCACTTTAAAGATTAATTTTAGAGTGTAGTAGGTATTTTTCTTTCTCCTCCTTTTACACTATAGCTTTTGAATGTTTTTATAATTGCAGTTTCTAGTGGCTTCTGCGGGTTGTGCTGCTTAGCAGCAATAGCTCTGATGCATGGGGAATCTCACCCCTTGCATCAAATCCTATTTCTTAGGTAAGAGCAGGCGGCAAGCACTTGTGCAGTAGGACTGGCGGAGGACACTCAGGCTGCAAGTAAGAAGGCCAAAAGAGAAACGATGAGCTAGGAGAACTTTGTTCCACCGATGAACTGGAAATGACAACTGCATCCTTATTTAAGCATTGATCTCAGTTCATGGTGAGCATCCTACTCAGAGACGGTCCCTGTTCAGCCATGGCAGCAGTACACAAAATGCTGCAAACAAGTAAGTGGAAATGACTTTCCTGTCTGCTCAGCACTGCACTGGAAGAATTTCTGATGAGGAATGTCTTTTGTCAGGCAAAAACCGCTCGGGCTGCAAGACTGTTAACAACACGTCAAAGGGGAATGATTTAAGGGGCTGCTAGCTCCAGTTCAAGGGGGAACGTGGAGCAGAGAGATCTCGAAGCTCTGAGGAAGTGATAAAAAGGAAAGTTACTGCTGAAAATTGTCTTTCAATCTGTGAGACTCAGAGAAAACGGGCAAACATATGTTTCACTCTGACTTTTGGCAAACACCAAAGATAGCACTGCAGACTATGAGGCTGAGCTTCTGCATGGTCTCGTCTCTGACAAGGACTCCAGTTTATGTACATTCTTTTGCTTACATTTTAAATTTTGAATAATTAACCTTCTTTAACTTAGCCCTCATAATTCTGCGAACAGGTTGCCTATAATGCATCTTTGCTTCCATTGATGCCTTTTTTTTTTTTAAGCTGGTTCCCAGGTAGCTTTTTTTCCGCTCACTCCTGTTCTTCATCCCACAGGGCTAAATAATCAAGCCATTTGTATTTTCTTGTCCATTTGGGGGCATGCCCCTCTTCCTTACTATCACACTGACTCTGTCTTAGCCTGTCCACCTCCTCCTGCTCAGGTCTTTCACGCTCCCTTGCACTGCTCCGGTTACACCAGATACTCTCTCACCGAGATCTGTGTTAAGCACCAGCTCCCATCCACCTTTATGCATCTTTCAGCATCCAGACAGCACACCCTGCAATACACACAGCTCTGCCATTTTCCTCGCTCAGCAAAGATAAACAGTTTCACGTGACTGCTGGAGACGAACAGCATTCAGTGTCGGCAGGTCCACTGCTGTCTGTAAAAGACCAACTTCCCTCAAGGGCAGCAATTATTCCTGTTACTGGATATCTGTACAGTGTTGCTGAGCACACAGATGGGGAGTCATCAGCTGGAAATGGAAGAGGAGAGAGACTTATGTGCATTTATACACCACAAGATGTACTACTAGTACATCCCATGTGTACAAGGTGAATTCCTAGTGTACTGCCATTTTTGCAGCAGACAAATGCAGTCCTTGGATGTAGCAGGGGAGGTATTCCCACAGAGAGATGTGCTGCTGCACAAGGGTCTTGTTAGACCAGATGCCAAAACAGGCTGATCGCTGTGCTACCATATGCTGTAACACCAAACTTATATTTGAAGACTTTTATGGACTGAAGAACAAGGACGGATTTTTGAAGAACATGAAAATTCTCATTTTGTCAAGGAAAAAAACACAACTGTGATGCAATATGTTAGATTTATAAGAGGACAGGCGTAAACATAAGGTCTAGCTGAGTGATCATGAGAATTTGTTCTGTTTTGAATTATTTTACCCTGAACATGGGTGCCTGCAATGGTATCTGGGATTGAAGTTCTCCCAGAATAGCTGAAATCAGGTTCAGATCTCCCAGTAAGAAATTTATTAACCCCGATGCCCATATCCTTATGAGCAGAGGTTAAAGGTACAGGCTTATTTAGCTTAATAAAAGTTGCAGGCTGGGAGAGGAAACAACTGCTGTTTCTCGAGACAGCAGGTAAACATCTAGAGTAGAAGAGATGGAAGGAGGAATGAAAACCCACAGCTGTCCCCTAATCACTGGGATGAGAACAGGTTTCCAACAGGAATTCAGGAGCAAAAAGATGACTGGTCTATGATCGTGGCTCATCACTCTGTGAGAAGATATATCTATGATGGCGACACTGCCAACAAAAACTGGGACTATGGAGAAGGAAAGAAAAAATTGAATTTCAGATTTGTGCATCCTTCCCAGGCTCCAAAAGGAAGCACACCTGTGAAGTCAGGGGTGCTTTTTTCCAAGCTGTGGGGCCAGCAAGGCCAAACTTAATGGCTGTGTTTGCTCCACTGACTTCAGTGCAGCATTGATAATCCACATGGATGGGGGACTGAATCATTGTAAAATCTGTACTTTTATGTACTGTATGCCTATATTTCAGTATGGGCATGTATTTTTTTTTTCCCTGCTAAATCAGCAAACAGAAAGTTTGGGGCTTCAGCTGGTAGTTACATACAGTCAGCATTCAGTTTCTGCGAGCTTGCAGAGATGAGAGTAACTGTGTTTAGACAAATATGATTAAACAAAGTCAGAATAGTTTCAGATAAACCAATGTTGTTTCCAAACAAGGAAAGAGACACTATCAGGCACACTGTCAAATGTAAGATTTAGCAGGAATAGCTCAAAAATATAACACCGATGAAAATGCCACATTTTCCACCATTAAAATGACATTTACTGCAGTTATTTCTTTGACAAACTTAATTATCTTAACTGCCACTGTGTTTAAGCTGTCTTATCCCAGGTTTTGGAAGCTTTTGTCACAGAATTGTAACAGTATGCATATAAACTGGGCAACAGCTGATTATTTTCCACACAAACAAATACTACAGAGCCTACTGAGAGCAGCCAATGTTAAGTTACAGACTATCACATTACATGGATGACATTATGTATATAAATATATACCAGCACAGAGTACACAAACTGAGTTAAACCAGACACATCCTGTTTAGGAAAAAAACCACATACATTTAAGCTGTTATAGATTAGTGCAAAATTAAGAATGCACATCACACAGACATCGCTTCCGTGTGGAGCTGTGCATTTGTACCTGGTGCATCAGACCCTGCTACAGATGAGGGACAGCATCCTCCACCAGTATTAAGCTGTGACCATCTTGGAAGGGACACTATCATCTGGCTGCCTACCACATGGCTAGTCCATGCAGAGTTACGAAAGCCAAGGGAGAGGTGATGCAATGACCGATTCTCTGGCTGCCAGGACAGGATTATGTTTTAGCTGCTCCCTGCTGACATACCTCTTTTAAAAAACTATGAAAAAGAGATGTACAAAGATTTAAGCCGAGTCTTTGTTTGCTTTTAGTGGCTGGTGAGAGGGCACACACGTTTGTATTTCCCTATTCAGGGCATCTTCCTTCCCTGTGCATAAGATTTCATGAAACCCAGAGGGATTGATTCTGGCGGTACGATTACCCGCTGTGAACTAAGTATGCCACAATGACTTAATAAAATCCCTAGGAAAAAGTGTAATTTTAGGAAAATGCTTGCCAAAACCGAAGTATTCTAAAATTCTGGAAATCTGTAGTCTAAAGGGCTTCAGTCTTTGAGACAGCTCTACTTGCTTCAGCCAAAGCCTATCGGTATCTGACACTTGAGGCTATCATATTACATCCTAAAGACTGAATATACTTCTCTCTGTAATGCACATTAGAATAAGTGAATCTGCGACGTTTTAGTCGTTTCCTCAAGACAAGCTACTTCTTTCAGGAGAAATGCCAAAAGCAAAATACTAAAAAAACAAATACTAAAAAGAGGCTTTAATTTTAGCAGCCAAGAAGAACTGGGTTTTTTTGTAAATGGCTGCAGTACATTTGTATTTATTTTTTCCAGCCATATCTGAAGGCACCATTTTCTTTGCTTTAAGAACACTGTCTTCTCAAGGCAAATCCCAGGTAAAAAATTGCTGTTGCAATGGTGGTTGAAGGCAGGAATACGTAAGAAGAATTCAAACTAATATTCAGTCTTATTGTGCTGCTCTTTATTGCATGGCCTTTTAAAGTATTCCCTCTTCTGAGCTTCACTACATGGAGAGGAGACAGAAGCTCACACAGCTTGTGGTCAACAAATGCCTTTAATTCTACCAGTCAAGGCCAAAACAAGAGTTATACTCCCTAACAACATGGAAGGCACTATTAACCTTGCAGGTTTTTTTTTATTATTTATTTTATATCTGGGAAGATGGAAGTTTGAAGATTTCTTTCCTTCTTTTCTATTAACCAAAAGGGCACAACTGAGGCTCCAAACAACCCTCACTGCCCCAAGCAGGGCAGTGTGCATGGATGCTGCTCGAAGTACTCAGACCCTCTCTCTGGAACGGGCATATCCACCCCAGAATGATGCAGAAGCGGTCAGCGGGATGCTGTGGAGTAGCTGCTTGGTGGCACCTCATTTTTGCAACACAAGGTGCCTGGTGTGCACGCCCTTCTTGTGGAGGAGTGTATTTTCCAGCCTCAGAAAGGGCTCCAGTAACCCAGCACGGCCTCAGCTTTTGTACCCAGATTTGATGCTGGGTTCATTCCAGTTTGTCCAGGTCATATCCCACAGCACACCCGTTTTCTAACACAGTCTTTTCCTCTTTATGTTGAAATAGGGCAAGAAAGCTTAATCAAATGCCATTTAAAAAAAATTTAAAATAAATTTGTTTCTAATATTGTATTTCAGTAGGCTGCATTTATTTAACATGCAGAATGCTTTGGTCTGAGCAGACTTCTTTGAAATATAAAATTGAGCTATATTGCTAATCACATTAAACAATTTTCTGAGTTAATTAAAACGTAAGTTCTGTACACTTAAAGTCACTGTTGATGCCTATGGAACAGAACAAGGCCACTAGCGTCATCAACAAAATCTGCAGCTAAATTCATCTACTTATTAAACTAAACCCACTACTTATTAGAAGGAACACTGGGGTATTGCCTGTTAGCAATGTTCCCCTGCTTAGAAAAAAGAAAATTAAAATGTGGGGGAAACCCAATAAAGAAGAACTATGCTAGATCACCAGGAAGGGTGGCTAAACCAAGTTCGAAGTGCCTTTCCATGTGGTTAAAGTACATTCATTCACAAATATACTGCAACAGTTAGCTTTAAATACCATGACTATATTACATGTTAAGATGAACTCTGCCAATAAAGTGATCATCAGAGTTGCCTGCCCCAGTGAAAGATCCCAGGGGCAGAAAATCCTTCCAGTGTGACCTGAAAATATCTGCACCCTGCTCAGGCCACGGTCTTATGGTCAATGACAATCCTGCATTAAAGTGCAGTGGCACTCAGAAACTCCTTCTTGCCTAAACACAATGTGTGCTGTATTTACCACCTTCTCTAAAAAACCAAGCCCTTTAAAGCTTCTGTGATTTGAACTTGACACCTAATTGACTCTCGGTAGTCAGGATGGGAAAAGCAGAGCCTCTTCTTGTGGCCAAATAATAGCCTAGTGTAGAGACGTGAGTTTCAGTTCAAGCGTGTAACACTTGACTTACTGCAGCTTCTTTCTAGTCCACTGTGACAGGGATACCAGCTCTTGATTCAAAGCAAACATTACTAGGGCTAGAGGGCAACTAGGGAGTGAATCTCCCGACACTGGACAAAGCGCCATGCAGATCAGTAAAGAAAGTCACAATATCTTTCACTTTGAAAAACACTACCTTCCCCATAAGTTGCAGCTGATGTGTGTGGTATTTTCCCGGGACAGATGTGCAGATAAGCATAGAACATTTCAGAGATATCACATTATCCTCTGGTCGCTAAATCATTACGTTACTAAATTACTATTTACATTAGTAAATCATTATTTAGTAAAGCTACACAATGAAAATCAGCCAGTCATTCTTACTATAAGGTCCCATATGTCTATGTCATTACAGAAGCAGCAGTCCCTAAATGAAACTTTAAGTACGATTGCATGCATTGCCAAAGATCACAGAAAGAAATGTAACTTAACAGCTTCTCAAAAGCACAGACCTTGCTTGAATATTTCATTCTTGTATACTTTGTTACTTTCAAATAAATTTCGCACATTTGGGTGTAAAATTAAGAGGAAATCAAATTGGTTAGCAGCTGCAGCTAAAGAAAACTACAGTATGTGAGGTGCTACAGCTTATTCTCAAATCTCATGCGGTTACTCCCACTGCAAATCTAAATATCTTAAAGGGCCTAATCCTGCAGGGGAAGGGAAGGACAACAGGCACAAAGCTAGATTCAGTTTTGTTTCAGTAGAAAACACTGCATCCAGAGAGGTGCTCAGAGCTGGGTCTTTGATCATAGAGTCACCTAGGTTGGAAGGGACCTTTCAGATCATCTAGTCCAACCACCAACCTAACTCTGACAAAAACCATCACTAAACCATATCTCTAAGCACTGTGTCTACCTGCCTTTTAAATACCTCCAGGGATGGTGCCTCAACCACTTCCCTGGGCAGCCTGTTCCAGTGCTTAATAACCTTTTCAGTGCAAAAATTTTTCCTAATATCCAATCTAAACCTCCCCTGGTGCAACTTGAGGCCATCTCCTCTTGTTCTATTGCCTGTTACTTGGGAGAAGAGACCGACCCCCACCTCGCTACAGCCTCCTTTCAGGTAGTTGCAGAGAGCGATAAGTCTCTCCTCAGCCTCCTTTTCTCCAGGTGAAACAACCCCAGCTCCCTCAGCCGCCCCTCATAAGACTTGTTCTCCAGACCCCTCACCAGCCTCATTGCCCTTCTCTGGACCTGCCCCAGCACCTCAATGTCTTTCCTGTGGTGAGGGGCCCAACGTTTTAGATGCATGCTTCTTTGCAGCTATCTGCTGGCCTGCTGGACTGTGTGAGGAAGGGTCCAGACTTGTAGGAACTGGAGAAGTTCTACAGTACAGAGAGTACTACAAATGCAGCTGTCCATCCAGCATTTTTTTTGCATTAATTGATCATCCCAAAAGCATGAATGCAGCTGCCCCCTCCTCAATATTACTGGAGGAATGAGAGAGAAGGTCCACATGGCCTCTGATTATCTCCCTGCCCTGGCAGATAGCCTCTTTCCCCATGTGCAATTCAGAGCTCAGAATATTGATAAAATACAAACTACTTTTTCTAATCAGAAAAAAACTGTGCACTCCTCCTGAGTGCTGCAACATTAACAGAACAGCATTAAGCTACAGCAGGATAACAAGAAACACAGTCAAGAAGTCCAGTGACAAACACGTCTGCAGTCCCTGCTGGCAAGGGCACACTTCTGTGTACGCAATGCTTTTCTAATCATTTTTTTAATGAGTAGGCTTTTGTGGGCACTCTGGGATCTTAAGGGTCTCATGCTTGAAGGGCTGCCAGGCTTTTTTCATCACCACTGGCTGCAGATGAGACTTTTGGAAGAGGCTGTGTAAGGAATGTTTTTATCTGATCTTTGGGGAAGGGCTATGAAAAAGGCTTTTCTTCTGTTCTTACGATCGCCAATGGGAGGGCCAGTGGTAAATCATAAAGAGCTACCTTGTTTGGCTGGTGTCACTTCTTTTTACCTTTCCAAAGCTGCACGAAAGGATTACAGCCAAAGACCCTTGCGAAGCACGCAACATATTGGACACAGCTCTGAAACAAACTCCAACCCTCTGAGGAAGATCGTTAGCGTTTGAAAACAACAGTCCATTGAATTACTTATTTTCTTTGACTCAACTGTGCCCTACCATATTAAAGAATTGAATTTTCCTTGCCTAGATCAAACACATCAACTCTATGATTTTAAACATATCAATCAAATTGAAAATTGGCAGAAAGCTATGAACCACTCCATGATATTTCACTATTTAGATACATCAGTCTGTATTTCATGCGGAAAAAGACAATCCTAAGAAACAATAAAAAGAAAAGGTCACAACAGGAAAAGAAAAGTACAGGAAAAACACTAATTAAAAGGTAACACAGAGGTGAATAATTTACTTTTAGAAAGTCACATGTCCATTCTGTGTAACAGTTTAACTACATCAGATCGAGTACATCAAACCTGAAGGGCAGAAGAGCTTCATGAATATTTGCTTTAATAGATTAAAGGTTTTCTGGGGAAGATAGAGTTATCCGAGTTACACGCCTAAGCCTATCTAAATCCATCAGGCGCTGGCATTTGTTTCATGGGGAAGCTGGCAGCAGGCTGGAGCACGGGGAGCCACGCAGCCCAGGGTGGGGTATGTCTCGCACAACTGTGTGGTGGTGGGGACACCAGGAGCAGAGGTCCACCTGCCAAAGCCACGCAGCTGCCCATCGTCTCCACAGCCTGATGCGTGATGTGAGCCATAGAGCATGCTCAGAGCACCAGAAAAGAGCCCCAGCATCTGGTCCTTAATTTAGATTACTGGGTAATCTGCAACAGACCTTAAAAGGATCCCCCAAAGAGATACTATTAACTGGCTATTGCAATAGCTATTTCTCAACAAATTCTCTTGCAGCAATGTCAGCCCAACTATATCACTCTTCTGTTTACCTTGACTGATATTTTGGGAGGTACCTTTATTATATTATTTAAACATTTCTTCATATCACTAAAACACGATTATAAATATCTTCCATGCGTTCCTGTAACAGACACTCAAGGATCTGCTCAGACACATGCCTGCTTCAGTCTGCTGCTTCCTCCACAGCATTAGCAGAGATGGAGAAAAGGCAGCAAGTCTGAAAAGGAAGCAGGTCTGTATTCTGCCTAAACAGGGCATCCTTTGCAGACCCCTACTTTGAAATTTAGCTTAGGAAAGTGGCAGCTTCAACATCTCCACTGGTAGCACTTGTGATGGCCCAGCACAGGACAGCAGCAGTCTCACACCGACACAAGTGCAAAAACCTGCAGGGCTGGAAAAAAGGTTATTTTATATTCAAAAGTTACATACTGGAGATGATCCTTGCTGCAAGTTTCAGTGAGCACATGGGTATTTAAAGGCAAAACATACAAGATTTTGTCTTTGAGTTGGCTTTTCTGCATGTTATCAGATTTTTTCTTCACGCTATCCAACTAGATAATTCAGAGTTTACTAGAGACTGGAGCTTTTTAATTTTATTTGCAGACTTAGTAATTTCTTTTGACTGGTTTGTCCTTCTAGACAACCACACATACATACAGATTATTGCGGGGAGTCATGCTTGCACAGAAAATGAGATAAATCCTTCAAAATAGTGACATCATCTCTTATTTGTTAAGAGTATTTTGTCTAAAACCATGCTGTTCTTATCAATAAAACTCAGCTTACGTTCACCTGTTTGATTTACCAATGGATAAGTGAACAGCAGAATTCATAATTTAGAAAATAAATACCGCCAAGATGTCAGTTTCTGGATGGACACTGAATGATGGCCCACACTTTCAAACATATTTCAACCTTCTTGGAGAAGACAGACCTCTCTTTTACATTTCTCGCTCATCAGTTTTGCCACTGAATCCTTATATTCAAGCAAGGGAACAAGTGATGATAAATCGATTCCTCATGACAGACGGGTTACAAGCAGCATGAAGAGTTATGCCGTGTTGTTAGACAGAACTGCGTCCCTTTTTTCTTTCTCTCATGTGAGTGCAGCCACCGTGGTTTGCTGCATTTGAATGGCACGCACGTGGCACTCATTACACAGGCACTGAAAGCAGCCTGCTGTGCTGCAACACCCAGGATGGCTCATCATGGCAGAGATCATTCTAACTGCTGGAGCATGAGCTAACCCTCACGTGAGCTACAGCAGTCCCTCCTGCCTGTTCCTCCGTGCTCTGCAAAAACCCAAAGCTGAGTATCGAGTACATGGCATCACTGTGCTGCATCGTTTGGAGAATGGGATTTCGGGAGAGCATCCAACGTGGAGGGGAACGACCCCTCCAGCAACCCCTGCAGAGAATCACAGAATGACAGAATGGCAGGGGTTGGAAGGGACCTCTGGAGAGCATCTAGTCCAACCCCGCTGCCAGAGCAGGGTCACCTAGAGCAGGCTGCACAGGAACGCATCCAAGCAGGTTTTGAATGTTTCCAAAGACAGAGACTCCACCACCTCTCTGGCCTCACTGTTCCAGTGCTCTGCCACCCTCAAAGTAAAGAAGTTCCTCCTCATGTTTAGATGGAACTTCCTATGCTCAAGTTTGTGCCCATTACCTCTTGTCCTGTCGCTGGACACCACCGAAAAGAGCCTGGCCCCATCCTCCTGACACCCACCCTTTAAGTATTTATAAGCGTTGATAAGATCCCCCTTCAGTCGTCTTTTTTCCAGACTAAAAAGACCCAAATCCCACAGTCTTTTTTCATAAGAGAGGTGTTCCAGCCCCCTAATCATCTTCATAGCCCTTTGCTGCACCCTCTCCAGCAGTTCCCTGTCCTTCTTGCACCAGTGAGCCCAGAACTGGACACAGTACTCCAGGTGCGGCCTCACCAGGACAGAGTAGAGGGGGAGAATGACCTCCCTCGACCTGCTTGCCACACTCTTCTTGATGCACCCCAGGATGCCATTGGCCTTTTTGGCCACAAGGGCAAAGCCCAGCCATGCACAGGAATGGACAGGAGCTTCCCCTCTGCTGCTGCAGGGTGGTGGTGGGACCCCTGCACACCTGAAGCAGAAGCAGCGGCTGGGTGGTGGAAGCACCTCTCTGAGGGGACACTGGTGGCTCGCCACCAAGCAACTGCCAGTTCGTGGGGAGCTGTGGTGCTTTGGCTGCCTGCGGCAGTGAACCATCACTTATCTGCTTGTTGGTCCTCCCAACTTTGGATTTCCAGTGAGAAATTAAGTCAGAGGGAGGGTGTCAGAAGCAAAAACAAGGCTCGAGATGAAGATCTTAGGGAAGGGAAACCCCTGTTTCCACAGATCTGCTCTTCAGGACATTAGCGTCATCATATTTGTGTCTTCTAGCCTTTCTTTTTTGAGGAACAAGATTTAAAGAGCCTGTCTGCTCACTCTCACTAATAATTTTTCAGACAACGGACTAATTACAGCCACATTTTAGAGGAAACTAACACCTTTGAGACTTTACCAACCATATCTCTCACTAGGTTGAAAAATTTAAGCAGCCAGGAAGAAAAAAAAGATCTTTTAATCCTGTCACCAAGGGAAGGACTACAAGACAAGATGCAACTTCAGTATACATCTGAGTGATCACGTGATGCTCAAATTAAAGACACTTCAATGAAGCGTGCTTGCAGGAAGAGAGAATTCTTATTTATGAGAGATATGGAGCTGTTAAGTTTCTAGTTTGTAAGTTTGTTCAATTATTCATCCTTCCAGACAGACACACATCCAAATTTATTCCAGGGTGTTATATCTGCACAGAAAACCATGTTGAATTTTTTGTTAGCAACAACGTTCCATAATACGTCTTATCACATCATAATGGAGTTTTAGATTAAATCTTGATTTTTAAATGAAGGACATAATTTTAAGGCTTTAAAACTGAGAGAGTTTTTTATTGCATGCCTTTCAAAGTTCTTTATAGCAACATAAAAACTTGCCTAAATGTGTCGCATAGAAAGATACAAGAACACCAGTGAAACAGGCACAGTCAGATGCAAGAAAAAGGACCGACTTGCAGACCTGATAGTTTATGGTACATAGCTCTGTAATTGCTAAATCTTGCACCCTAAAATAAAATCCAGAATTACCATATTTTATTACCATAAAGTATGATAATACTTTATAGATGGGGAACCACAACAGTACAAGAAAGTAATTTTAAACCCCAAGCAATAAAAGACGTGTATGTTTACTTCCTAACTGACAGCATACTGATTTTCTGCTATTCCTGCTTATCAAATGGACTCAGCTGAGCAGGTTATTTGGAAAAGCACATTCCAATAACGAAATATACTGTTTGTTTACACTCCATCTGCTGCCCATCATTACTATTGTACAAGGAGTTGTGTCACAAAATCCACCAAACACCGCCACATCCAGCACTGTTTACCAAACAATCCAATTTCTCAGTGCCCAGAAACCAAACTGCCACTGGCTGTGCACTACGTTCAGGCACCATGTAATAAATCTGGAAGGCCTACACTCCTGAAAGCGCCCCTGATCACCCACTACCTGAATCAAGGAGACAGCCTGGTTCTCACATTTATCTTCTCTCATTATTTCTAGCTCATGAAGAAACATGCACCATCACACACTCCAAATCCACAGCAGTGAAGTGGCACTGACTCCCAAAAACATTAGCTTCACTATTCACCTCTATTAGAGTTTAGATCTTCAGACACAGGAGTCTATGAAAACCTCAACTGAAAAGCAGAGAGGGGTATGTGTGTAATTTAAAGCCAAGACATTCCCTGGTTTTCTTGATAGTCATTGAGAAACATTACAAATGGAGGTAAAAGAGTTCAGAAAGCAACTTGCATCTGCCAGCAAACCAGTATGAGAACACCATGTCACACAGGGACATAAAAAGTATCAGAAAAGAGTAAATGAAAAAGGAGAAAAACAGACTCATTACAAGTTCCAAAATATCCACAGTTGATGGCATTTCAGGGGACCATTAAGGATTCTCAAGGGAATGAATAAGGAATCTTGTTTCACTCATGCTGTCAGGTCCACAGAAATGGAGCCACTTATCTGAAACAATGACTGATAAATTATTACACAGCCTGTTTAAGAGTGATCAATGTCACTCAGTCTTAGCTTATGCCACCCCCTTGGCACATCAGGAATCTCCCTCGAAGACAGCAGAAATTCTTTTAGTGTTTTTTCAAACCACAAGCATGGAGATTTAGGTAAGCTTCCGTATTACCTAATGAAAAAATGTAATTTTGTAAATAGCCATTTTGCTGAGAGCCTGCTATCTAGTCAGTCCAGTACAATAAAATTGGAGACTAAAAATCGCACAAGGCTGTAATAGTACTATTAAGCAATTTTTTTGCAAATGTCTTTTCTTTTTTTTTTTTTTTCCACAGGTTCACTTGCAATTTACTTCTGAATAATCAATGTATTTTTAAGCTTACCATCATTACTGAGGAAGGAACAGCAAGACACAGGGAGACAAGCCTTTAGGTCTGCAGGCACGGCAGGCTTGGGAGACAGAAAACCACAGCCCTGTGGAGGGGAAGAGCTGAAGAAAGGGGCCTCCCTAGGCTTCAGCAAACCTTTTTGGGGTCAAAGCAGTGACTTCTGCAAAAGTGCAGAAGATGACAGCTCCTCGGGCACTTTCTGCCTGGCACCATACTGCAGGAACCGGGAATGCTCCTGCCCTCTGGCTGCGCAGGGGACGGGGGGGAAGCTCTCGTACACAGATGTGTTTAGGCCCTTCTCACTACACTGAATTCTCTAAAAGTCATTAATCCTCTATATGTTTCCTCAAACCTTAGAAAAGTTTTAGGGAATTCAATGTAGCATTTAACTAGATGCCTTTTAGCTTTTAGAGAAGTAATGCGATAATATCTGTCCACACAGCTATCACTTTATCCAGGCTGCACGGTTTGCATGAAGAGCAGTAGTTACTGGTGACGCTCCTGCAGTGCTAGTTAGCGTTTCTCCTCTATCTATTGATGCACACCTGAGTAGTTTTCTACTTTGATATTTCCCTGGGGCAATTTCTGAGGCAAAACCTCCTCAGTCTCTGTTGGGATCTGCCACGAATCCTTCCTGACCCTTTCTTTGGCATCCAATTGCTAGTTTTTTACTGTTTCTACACAGCATGTGGGGCTCTCAGGATGTTTTAGGAGCTTCTCCAGCTCAGAAGTTTCATGGCCTTGCCCAGCTCCTATATTTTGTATATTGTATATTTTGTAGATACAGCCTGTACACTATTTACATTCCCCAGGGACAGATATTTGGATGCCATGTCCCTGCATGACAGTTTGCACCATACATGCAATAAAAATTACAATAGAAAAGGAGTATTAGCAGGATAAACTTGAGATAAAGGCAGTCTTTTTCCTTTACTTGTGCTTTGTTAATTGCTAACAGGGTGCTCGCTAGCATACAGAAATGGGTGGCTGTCTAAAGCCAAGACTCAGACCCCATGTCAGCACAGAGCTTATTCCCTGTGCCAGGCGGTTCTCCCTTTAAAAGAGAAGGCCTGCCCATGGCCAAACGATTCCCCAAAGATCAGCTAATCAGGCAGACAGACCCAGCCTTCGCATTGGGTCAGCACTCTCCTCACATAGTATTTTCAACTACCCATCTTATAAATGAAGATACAGGCAAATTGCTCATCTGGCTGAGATGAACTGGGAAGAGGTTGAATCCTCGAGTCCTTAATCAGTTCTTAGACGACAACCTCCCTGTAAACGTCAGACCCTTGGAATGAGAAACAACTGCAGGCACTGGCTCGAAAACAGCAGCATTTGGCACTGTGTTTGTGGTGTGTTGCGAGTTAAAACAAGAGCTAACTAATCACTTCCATTGCTATTTCCAAATATTTTTCAAAATTAATACTGTAGTAACTTGTTTCCAAAATGATTGAAGGACACCTTACCTAGATGAAAGCAAAATTTAAGATGATAACAACTTAGCGAATATGACCCTGACTTTTTGCTGCCCTGGACGTTAACTGTAATACAGTAGGTCTGCAGCATGATCATTAGTGCTTATTCCACTTCCTCTATTAGAGATAATAGCGAATACAATACCCTCATTTCCTTATTGCTGATGGCAGCATTGCCAGGCTCTTTTGACCGTAAATCTTTTCTGTGTCCTGGCAAAAAAAGCTTTGCACTCAGGTCTACAAAAATGCTTTTGACAAAATAATTCTGAATCAAGGTACTGAAAAATCAGGCTGCTGTCATAACAAAACCCACCCTATTTCCCTTACAACAATTTAAATGCATCATTAACAGGAAAAACTAGTTTTAAATCTGTTTACAACAAACAGGAAAAAGGAATGAATGTAAGCTGGCAAAATGATGAAGCTACTCATTCAAAATCATCCTCTAAACAGATTATCCCATGTATGAAACCATTACTTAACGTTGCTTCAGAAATAGCACATTTAGGACACAAATGCAATCCTCTCCCAGGCAGTGGCAGCACTTCAATAGGTTTCCTACATAACCTGACAGTTTACCTACTTGCTTATTTATCTTGACAGCAATGTGCTAGAAAGGTCTCCCTGGGACACTCATGAAGCCCTTGTTAAAATGTTGTCACCAAATGGAGGAAAAGGCCGAGACGATTTCCCGGCTCCCATGAAGTCATCTCTGTATGTGATGTGTTGAATCACCCCTCTCTAAAAGGATTCACCTTCAAGCCTTAAAAAAATTTTTTTTAAGAAATAAACACTTTGTGCCTGGAATACATCAAATGGAAATTGTTTTTTAATTAAAAAAATCCAACAATGCGTTAGGATGGACATTGTTAGTTCTTCCTACAAGTCATCCAGTTGCATGCCATGCCCATGGCAATGCAGTTCAGATTCAAGGGAAGAACGTATATAATTGCCCTGCAAAACACACCTTGATACCAACCCAACCATTGGTCCTGCTTGCCTACACTGACCGCGATTATAAGAAAGTATATGCACGCAAACGAAAAGACTCTCCCATTCTTTCATTCCTCCTCTCTGCCTGACACCTTGCCTCGACATATGGGGTTTATTATGCATATAAGGCATGTTTATTTAAAGAGGCTACAAGCATGATCACATCAGACAGTATACGCTTCTCATTATGGAGACTAATCATGTTTTTTCTTGTGCTGTGATTTACCTACACAAATGGTTATAAATAGTATATTTATATATGTTCTCTTCCCTTACTGTGACTTCAAGTGCACTGTAAAACGCTTTGCAGTAAGCTATCCCTATAATAGGATCCTGTTTAGTCACTGTCTCATATCTTCCTTCAGGACAAGACTTCACAGGGAATTCAGAATACCTGTCAATTATCCAAATTTTGTTAAATCAGTTAGTACAACCAGTGTATCTGCTGTGACAGTCCTTGTATTAATTTGCGTAACAAAGAAATGTTGCTTTGCGTCTTTTTGAAAGTGGCTTCACTTACATATTAATTTTCAAGCCAGGCATTTATTTATAACTCATGAAGTACAACTGTAATATACACAGTTAGTAATTATTATGACTACTGTCACATTGAATATAATATATTATAATAAGTATATATAATTTTGTCACATCCACAACATTAGCTTAATAGAAGTAGATAATACTGCCATTATGGAGGTTTACATATTAGAATATATTCTTCAGGACATCTGTTTGATCTGCAGTCAATCACACACAAGTTAAAAGGGATTAGCGTACTAGGTAAGCTGCTTTGAAGCTAAAAAAGATGTAAAATACAAAAGAAAGCATTTCTGTTGTGTTCCTTTATTAACTGAGTGAGGTAATAGGAAACGTATCATATGTTGATTTGTGTGGATGCAGGGTAGAAAGGAAATTTGTCATGTGACAGAGAAAAAGGCAGGCAGCCCACTGGAGGAACCCCTTTTGGGCACAGCCTTGATGGGAAGCAGAGGCGGGGGTCCCAAAACTGGCCAGCAGGGCTGATGTGGGACCTGCCAGTTCTCCTTCCACTCTTCCTCCAACAGCCTTTAGAATAATCAGGACTTCACAAAATAACATGCACGACATCGATTTCCGCGTACTTTGCCTAGAAAATATAACTATGCAACTATGCAGTTATGCCCTTGAATATAGGGAAGCCACTTGAGTGAAGTGAAGGTTATTATCGTTTCCTAAGTCAGAGAGATGTACAAAGTTTTAAGCTCTATATTAATTTTTATTTTCAGAAAACAGAATATCTTTCAATTAAGCAAAAGAAAATATCAAAGAATATTAATAATTTCAACACTTTAACAGATGACAGAGCCCAATTTGTAATTAGAGCTTTACATCTATTTTAGTAAATTTATTTGAATAAAAAGCAGATGCTCTCAGTATAATTTTCAAATTGCTCTTAGATTTATGTATGGCATGCTTGCATATCATGCAAGAATGTGCCAATCTCTTATCCACTTAAACATAATTCCAGCTAGGCATTTAACTGGAAATGGATAAAAGCATATATCTGATTTCTGCACAACTCTTCAGAGCTTCACATGCACAATTTGTGCAAGGCTTGCTGCCATGAGCCATGCAGATGCCCTTAACATGAAATTTTAGACATTTGCAATTTGTAAGCAAAGACATTATTTTACAGAAATCCAGTTCTTCAAGCATGCTGCTGGGAGTTATCATAGCTGAAGATACTAGCTACAGGAAGTAATGAAACATGATGAATGAATGCACAAACAGTGCTGCAGTTAATGTTCAGATAGGAACTCTTCAATTCTTGATCTAAATAGTTTCAAAACATTTGGTATCTAACCTAATTCTTACAATTAAAATTCAGAACCCTCCTGTATTTCTGTGTCAACAACTGAATATTTAGAAGCGGACTCTTTTTTTTTCCTGTAAATAAAGTGCAAAGTACCAGTAAAATATGTCAATAAAAGGAGGGGACTTGGAAAAAGTTGGATACCTTGTTACTTCAGGCCACATTTCTGAAATGAATGTCCCTACGACAAAATGGAAAACAGCTTATGTCCAAATACACATGAAGGTTTGCCCTGAAGGTTCAAGTTCAGTTTCTGTGAACCAACCCTACCTCCCAGTACAGCTTAAGGTTAACAGTGCTCCACGCCACCTCAGCGACAAGAGATACAGGAAGAATTAGCACAAAGAAAGAAAACTGATTCAACAGCTAGGTTTTCTATGTTGAGTTTTTCCATGCATGGATTACCATAAAAGTAATACAGAATTTCTCCTGCATATTGAAACCCTTTTTTTTCCTAAAAGAAGACAACGACACAGGCGTCCTCATTATACATTTCCCCAATTACATTGCAAATGGTGCTCTTAACTGAAGAGAGATGCTGTGTCTCTTTTGAACTCAGTGTTCACCTGCCTCTTCTTCCAAAACGTCACTGTGCAAATTTCACAAAATGAAGAGTGTGACAGAGTGCAAGTGTTAAATGTGAAAACTAACAATCTCTGTGCTTTTCTTCCTGTTCCTGTTGGTGGGTTGGAAGGAGAATGGCAAAGCAGCCAAACGCTGTCAGCGAACACAATACGACATCATGATCCTTAGCACAGAATTGCAGCCGGAACAGCAAATTCCATCTTGTCTTGCAGTACCAAGCATTGGTCCTTTTATTAACAAGCGTACTCAGTAGACACACTGAATCTGGCCTAAACCTGCAAGTTAATGAAATACCACTTGCAAGCAAGTATTCTGAAAATTTGACAAAATTTTACATTTCCCCTTCCTTCCTCCCCTACTGGAAAAGCAAAGATTGCTGGGTTTTGGTAGCTTTAGATCAGAACAACTGCTATTTCCTGACCGTACCCTGAACAACACTTATGCCAGGAACAGACTCAGAAAAGCACTCCCTGCTGCCGGAGGGAGAACGGAAAACACTCAGGATTCATCAGGGAATAGGGAAACATCTGAAGGTGCAAATGCCTCCTCTATTAAAATGGAAATCTTTTGCAAAACCTTCTAAAGAGAAGAAGTCAATGTTCTTCAATATCTATAATCATGCATTAGATTCCTCCTCTTACATACAGTATTCCCAAATTTTGGGGATTATTACTATTTTGCACAGGTCTGTATCCTGTGTTGTGATACCTATGCGTCCCTGCCATTTTCTTTTGTGGAATTTAACTTCATTTTCTACAGAATTGAGGCACAGGTTTCTTTCCTGTTTGTCTCAATACACTTATTCTTCTTCACTGTGTGCCTTTTTAGGCTTGGCTAAGTGTATATTGGCAATATAACACATTTGCCGTGTTCAAATTTTCAGAACTCTGTGACGTTAAATTCACCTCATAACTGGCAGTGAAAACTAAAATCCCTTGGTCACCACCATCTCCAGCACACACTAACTCAATGATTGTATAAAGAAAAAATGAAACCTTTTCTTCATCTTTATCCAATGTCCACTTTTCTTTGAATGCCAAAACCCCCAAATATTTTAATAAATTCATCTGGTTCTCAGCCAGTCTTTAAAAGTCTGATTACCTCATTTGGTCTAAGCTCTAATTGTTAGACACACCAGTGCCTCAGGGTCTGTAAAATACACTTGCAAGCTGCACATTCGTGGTAGGTTCTTACCTACTATCATACAGCTCATTATTGGACAGATCAAAGTTCACTGAAATGAATAGAATGTTTTAATCTAGACTTTCCCTCTCAAACCTGCAAGTGGCTAAGTGCCCTCAGTCTTTGAAATCGCAGCTGAGAATTCAGCATGCTGTCTGTGAATTTAAGCTGACAAGAACTGAATAGAAGTGCAGGCATACAATGATACTCGAAGTGGTAGAAATCTGAAATAAAAAATAGAAATGAAAACTGAGGGGGTCCCACATATAGCTTCAGGAAAATGTTCCTATCTAGACAAGATAATGGCCAGTCATAAGAAAACGACCTATTATAAAATGTGATGGGAAATTACTTAAAGACTACTGGATGGGTTCAAAACTACATATAGAAGGTAGTAACTAGTAACTACCCTAATTACAAAAAGTAAACTGTTAAAAATAATTTCAAATTTAAATATAATGAAAAGAGTAAATTAACCCTCAAGCAGAAACCTATCGCTTTGACACTAATGCAGAGTAGGCAAGAAGCAACATGGTTTATTTTTAGTGACAAATATAAGATTCTGAAAGTACACATTAAAAAAAAAAAACAGTGTAATTTTCTTAAGTATGACCAGCTAAAAAGTAGATGTCTCTTACAGAAAAGTGTGTAAGTGTCTTTTTCTGACCGATATTTCAAGGATTCTTTGAATTGCGTAACATCAGTAAACTCATTCTGCAAGTCAGGCAGAGAATATCTGGCCTCAGGACCATTCATTAATTACACAAAATAGAAAAACTGCTACCAGAATAAGCATGCAAGAACACCTCGCTGCATACAACTGATCCTCTGAGAAGGAGAGAAAGAACAATGATGTGCCAAGGGAGACTGGCCTCGAATGCATCCTCTCTCAGGAACAAAATTCACTCTGTTCTGAGATATCGGGTCACAAAACCTCCCTACCTGTTCTGAAAAGCACAGCAAAAGCACTAAAAAGATGAACACTGGTTTGCCCTAGTTTTGTACAAGCCTTTTATCCTATGAATGACCCAGCTTGAAGAACGGAAGAATAATAGAAAAGGTGAAGGTGCGGAAGAGAGAAAAAAAGGTAATTCATTCCCATGAAGGGCAAATACAGTCATGGACTGGGAACACTGGATCAGATGTAACCAGCAGAAAGAAAAATAATGGAAACGGGAAAAATGGATGTGGTGGTCTTCAAAACAATACTGGTTTTGTTATTTTCTCTGTTCTTGGGAGGACAGATGTCTGATATATTTATGCTGGTTTGTGACCTGGAAGATTAAGATTCATATTCTGTGTGCTACTTTGCTTGCTTAATTCTTGGTAAGCCAGTTAGAGCTAGCCTTACAGGTACTCAGATATTACAAGAAACAGATATACCTCGAAGCTTTATGGGATTCTTTTTTTTTAAAAAGACTGTTAGTCCATTTCGTTTAACAATTTCAAAAGGAATTGAACGAAACTGCATAGGTGCTTTTAAAATCCCACTTTACACTTTTGATTAAATCCTTTAGAAGTGTCTCAAAAAAAACCCCTTTGCTAAATGAAGACATAATGCCTCCTTAAGTCAACGATCCACTGTGAGGACAGATCCATTACTACAATAACAGCCCTTAACAAGGGATTTATAAAACAAGTAGATAGACTAGTTCAAGAGAGTTCATCAAAGGGAAGGCTGAATGCTTCTCTTTCTAGGAGCAATTTCTAAAAATTGCAGAGGTCAAAATGCCTACCTGGTGCCAGGAGGGTATTCCTTGGCATGGTCTATTGAGGGGATTGTACAATTATTTCGTTTTAAGAATAATCTATGGATATATTTCCTTTCAATCTGGAAAGGCTACTCTGCTGCAGCAGTGTTTTCCTGTTTCTAACAATAACTCCCGTTCTGCTCACAAATGCCATTCTGTCAAGCTTACAGCCCCAATCTATCACAGCCTTTCAGCTGGCCTGCAAAGATCCGAAGTTGGGAACTGCCACTTCCATAGCTTTCCCAGCTTTGGCTTAGACATTCAGTGTCAGCTGTAAGAACAAAGGTCAATATGGTCCATCCTACCTAGGGATCTAGTACAAGGATCTACAAAAATCCAAATTATTGCATACTCATATGAAGGTCAGCTTTTTAGCTTACGTACATCACCCTTCCATTGATTTCAACCAAGCTATTACAATTCATAGAAGGTGGAGATCTTCAGTTGGTTCCTGGCTTTTATAATAAAGAGCTGAAACACCTTCTGAAACGTCTTTCAGCAAAACTTAATCATCATTTTTGCAAAAGAATGATAAATAATGTAGAACCGTCTTAACTGGGGCACTTCGATTGGAAGAAAAAATTGGTCATAAAATAATAATCTGACCCAATTTTAAGAAGTTTAAACACATGCATTATGCTGAGCACTAAACTTAGATGCATAATTTAGGTTACTTTGAATGAGAGTGACTCGGTACGCGTCAGATCATTCAGAAAGTAGCATGAAGTGAACATGATGGTCTTGCAGTATGCCTGGTTACTGCAGTAAGCACCACTTCTCACATCTTATTTAGTGTGTGAACAGGTTTACAAATAACGCCAAACCATGATATATAGGAGTTCTTTACAATGGGGTGTTTTGTTACCATCCTAGTTAAATATGCCCAAATTGGCCTGTTCCTTCTGAGTAATCACATTACTGCTGTAACCACATCAACTCTTCCTCACCTCTAGGCACCTTCCACAGAGCTCAGTCATCACCACCAGTCCCTTCCTCAGGACAGCTCTTTCGACAGTGCATCTCCGTGGATGATCTGTATAGATCCTGCCTCACCACTACCATCCTTCAAAAGAGCCCTTCAGGCTGACCTCTCTTTTTCCCATGTGATCGACAGTTGTTTTTTTGTTTGAAAAGGCTGACAGTCTGTAAATACACCCAGAGTCAGTCACGTCCCATCTGCACTATTTGCACACCTCTGGGCACTTGTGTCTGCTCCAAGATCTTTGCAGTCTTTCCGCTGCCTGGCTGCTTCACCCCAAACTTCTGCTGCAGACAACCACACAGTGCCACTGGATAAAATCCAAGGTATCTCCTGCTGACTCTGAAGCCAGACTGACAGGCACAGCAGAAGGCAAAATCGTTAGCACCTACCTCTCCTTAGGCCCTGCTAACATCTTAGTTCCACAAAGTAAAATCACCTCTATACTATTATTGGTCTGAAACACTCTGAGTGTCCCAGCTGGACCGTTTCTTTCTTGTCCAGCATGTCCCCTCTCTTCTGCAGTGGAAGTCATCAGTGTTAGCATATAGACTAGATGTTTGACAAATTAATTTCTTAAGTACTTTCCCAGCATCTGATTGCTGGTTTAGTGAACATCTGGTGTGAAATCGGATGGAAGAGCTACAAGTGACTGAGAAGCATGGAAAATGTACAGAAATAATACTGTATGTAGCCACTAGAAGCCTTCATCTTCTTGTCTCAAAAATCTTTATACCTTTCTTTAAGCAATAGAATGCGAAATAGTTGCACAAAAATTCACATTTGAAAACTGCATAAAAATATAGAGGAAGAAAGTATATTAGGAACTGCACAAAGTACTGGCACTAAACTTTATTCTATTGAGATATTACTGTCATTCTGTGTACGTACGTGCAATTTGAAGAGCAGTGAGAACTGATTTTTGGTTAGATATGTTGTAACATACACTATCTACTTTCCCAGTAGCCCACACTTCCTTGCAATAAGCCTTGTTTGTATAAATGCTCCTGCATTGTGGCAAAATCTGTAATGGGTGACCTTCAGGCAACAACTGCAAGTGAAACATAACTATTTTCATGGCAATATTCTGCAGCAGTCTCTGACTCAAATTCTTCTAACTCTTTACACCAGCTAACATGTTCTGCCAATCTATTATCCTTTTAAGTTGAGAGGAAAAGTAATGCACTCTCTTTTGTTTAAGGTTCCAAATAAATTACGGTGACATACTCCACAGAAAATGAACGAGGGACTACACAAGTGCCACTGATCTCAAATTACTTTTGGGGCTCCACAGGTTTCTGAGACTGGACAGAGCACGCGCTCCACCGTAACAGATCACTTAGAGCATTAAATGTATTGCTACCTGCCATCCAAAGTCACTTCTTGCCCTTCAAAGTGCCACTACCTTAAAAAAAATCAATACAAAATTAATTATAGGAGGGAAGTTGTGTGGACTGCCTCCATTGAACTCTACTTCTTTCACACGTAAGTATTTATTGACCCATTACAGGTGAAAGATTTGGTGCTGAGCACGTGATGGCAGGTAATACTCACAGCAACTGCCTCCAGGATTTGTTTAACAGCATCAGCAGCATCTCGTTCACTGTAGTAACCCTTTTCCACAATCCTACAGAAAAAGCAACAAGAGAAATTGTATTCAGGATTATGCATTAAGGTAAATAAACTGTGCCAGCAAAAGCTTCTTTTCAAAAATGAGCTAGAAAACAATCAAATTTAAATATGACCAGGACTCTGGAGTTCCCCCCTAAAGAATAGAAAATAACCCTTTTGCAATTTAAGTTACCTTTGATTCCCAGTTAAATGAAAACCTGGAGATAAAATATCAACTAGGTCAGAAGCTCATAATATATACACATCCAGTTGAAAGGTTCTGGAATTTTCTAAAATTCAGGGAATCTTGAATTACTCTCAGATAAAACTAGGTATCCTTTAGGAACTGCTTTTTTGCTTTTACATATAACTTAAGCTTCCCCCCGCCCTTATTTATTTATTTAGTTATAAACAAAAGCACTGTGCTATGCACACACAGATCTGAATTATTCAAGTGAAAGGATTGGTGTAAAAATTTACTAGCTTCAAATTATCCCCCAAGCATAACGGGATGAACAATTTTCTTTTTTCCCCCATCAGTAGAAAACTGGGGGCTCTGTAGTTAAAGAAACACAATTTCATTAAAACTGAGTTTTTTTCTTCTTAATGTAAATAGCCAGTAGGCCATATTTATTTTCTATACCTGACACGTAATAGCTTGATTTTGTAAATATGCTGACCATGTGCACCTTATGGTCAGTTTGGCAGCATTTATGAGTTCCGAAGATCCTGAAAATTTGGGTTTCTTTCTCCCTTTGCTTTTGCATCAGTTGAACCTTGTAAAAACAAACAAAACCTCAACTTCCTTCTTTAACACTGTTATCTCCCTGGAACCTTATCATGATAAAAACATTAAGAAAGACAATACTTTTCTGTGTTAAGATAATGTTCTGAAGTGGTGTATTTCAACATGTTGTATGCTGCGCTGCACAGAAAGGGCAGAGAGTGTTAACACAGATTTCTGAGTTGGCCTCCCATAGCCCAGCTGTGCTACTGCAACTCTTTTGGAAGATGACCAGCAGTGGCACAGGGCCTGGGGACTGACTCAGGATTTGCACCACACGTTCTCCAAGAACTGCTATTACAGAATGAAACGTTATATAAATACATAGTTCAGCTAAACAGAGTCAGCAAAAGATACAGATTTGCACAATGACATATAAGAAGTTAATAAAAGAAGGATCTATCATTAACACATACTAAAGCTCCATTTAAGACACCCAACAGTCTTTACTACTGTATATAACTACACAGTGTATTTGTGAACTACAGTAACTCTCCCTCAGAGATTTAACTTAAAGGTCAGTTCTTTGACCCAACATTTTGATTTTTTTACAATATTCACTTTTCAAAACTCAAGAAAATACAGACAGATGCTGTCTAGAAACAGAACCTGTGGTGCCTACGAGATATTTTATAAAATGACCTCCTGCAAGCACACAAGCCAGTTTGACCAAACAATGCTCTAAAAGCCCCATGAAGCAGGAGAGCAAGAAGCCTGTAATGTCTGAAGTCAAAAGTTGCTGGAAAGACTTTTGCCCCAGGGTCCAGAAACAGACTCTGCCTGTCACAAGAAGGGTATACTTCTTTCTCCCCATTTCCTCTGTTTTGTAGGATCTTTGAATCACTTCTCCAAAATAACATACTCACATTGAGCTACCATCAATTCAACTTCTTACAGCTTTACAAAAGCTGACAGGAAAGGTGTGGACTAATGTACATATGAAAAGCATTACTGCTTATTCATTAGAAGATTAAGCGGAGTAGGAAACAATGCAAAAATAATAATCCACCAGAAACAGATGTAACAAGCATGGCACTGCGGAAAATAGCCTGTACAGGGATATTCCAAACCAGCTGCAATGACTTTACCTTAACAGCCATTGTGTTCATGAATAACTAAGTCTATTCATGCGGCATCAGTAACAGTAAGCAATCCCTCTCAAGCAGGAGTTCTTCTATTTCACCATGATTTCTTGGCTGCATTATTTGTCCTTATTTCTAGAAGTTTTGTTGGTTTTTTTTTCTGGTAGCCCTTCAGCTACCATCCCATATGCACTGCTTTACCTTCTTTGCATTTTTGTACTTCCAGCCCTTCCTCCGCTTTGGTCATCTGTTTAAACCATCAGGGAGAGCTTTACTTGAACTTACCACCACAAGGGTAAAACAAAGGAAATTTTACTCAATGGAACATTATGTTAGGCTTTTAGCCGCAAGTTTAGGAAAGAGGTTATGAAAAATCATAAATTAAACAATAAAATGCTACATTATGCTTGAAAGTAAGATTCTTCCTTAGCTATTTTAGGCTGAATCATCCTACTCCGGTAGATCACCATGGGAGACCTGAGCCCCACTGACCCTTCTTGCTTGGGTCTTTGTTCCCCCAAAGCTACTGGTTTGGCTTCCTCCTCCTTTTTAATTCCAATAAAGTATTTAGTGTCAGCCAGCAGGTTCCTGTCTGTAGCATTCACAAGCATTTCTGAGAATACAGACCTCGCCCTCATCCCACCTTCTGCCTTCCCTGCTGGTGTTTTGGGTGCTCACTTGCTCTTCTGACCATGGCACAAGAGACAGAGTAAAACACTGTCCGTTTACAGGATTCCATGTATTAAAGACATTCTGTCAAGCTTACATTCATTCTGTCAAGCTTACAATCTTCAGTAGGTCACAGGAGATCATAACAAAATTTCAAATTCGGTGACCAGTTAGTAAAACCAAAAAGTCTGCTGTGCTAGTTTGAGCATCTGCTTTCAAACTGCCATACGTCTTAGAATATATTCCAGAATGCACCACAGGAAAAGGCATCGCGGGGCTGCTGCTGGGGAGGTGCTCCACGTAGGGCAAGCTCCGAGTGCGCTGTATTTAATTCCACCATCACTCAGGCAGGAACAGGCCACCCTGCCCCATGCCTTGAGCCTGACCTTGTGCACTTGACCTCAGAAATGCGTGAGGCAGAAGGTTTTACGGTTTCAACAGGATTTGAAATTCTCTGATTTTCCAATATATGTGACTAAGATCAGAGCAATATGCGTCAGTAGAGTTACAATTCAATTTACGTTTCTCCCTTCGTCCATCAAATTTCTAATTTTACAGTACGGTAACCCAGTATTTGTTCTATCCTTTCTTTTTCAAACAGATAAACCTGGGGGGCGGAAAAGGACATCTCTTAAATGCTCTTAAATACTGAACTTCTTTGTATTTTCCTCCACTCAACAAAATCAAAGAAAAGATGAGGTTCACAGGGTCCTGTTGATGCCCGAGAGGCAACGCAGGAAAGAAAGCCACCAATTACCTGACTGCTGGAAACAAGAGAAATCAAAGAGATGCTCAAGACTGCCCTATTGACCATGGCATGTAAAAACCAGCCCACCCTAACTTAGACAACTGTATGTTGGTAAGGACGGTATACTGCTCTCATTATTTACATTAAACATGTAACAGAAGCAGTGCATAGACACTGAGGATGAAGCCATTGTGAATTTGTGCTTTACAATAAATAAATGTAATGAAGTGTGGCCCCATATTTCAGGAGAGCAATAAAAAACAACTGTAGAGTTATTCTGCAACGCACATGACTCATCTGCTGATGTTGCATGTGAATAACATGCACTGGCAAAGCCAATTACAGCTTATGTCACATGCAGTTAACTTTCTAGTTTTTCAGAAGTCTAGAATCTGACTTATTCAGAATACAAATCTAATTCTTAATTAATAATAATCTAGCAAGTAGGAAACCTAATCTTCTGTAACAGCAATAAATGGAAAAAGACATACTTCTTGCTAAAGACGAAAATTTATTTCTAAGGGCACTCTGTTTTAACACTACAACCTGGCTATTAGGCAGGAAGGAAGAGTACTGAAAGAAGATTATCCTGTAGTTTAGGTCCTGCAATAATGCTGAGGGATCGTTTGCATATCTATTTTTTGCATCCTCCCTGCAAGAGTTTTCATAAGACAAATGGTAGGTGTGCCAGTTTGCTTTATTATAACAACACTCCTACCTGGGACCAATGAAGCTTCTTTACAAAGATTTTTCAATTTCAGTCTGCAGATTAACAATGACTCATTGCCCTTTTTTCCATAATGGGAAAGAAACCTGCAGAAATGTCTTATTTTGTTATTGTGGAAGGAAAACCAATTATTTATACCTAGTTTATAGAATGATCTTTAAGAAAAGCATGGATGAAAAAAGATTAAACCTTTGTTGAGAGGACATAAAGACAAGAACAGCAACAATAAGGAACTAATTAAATACTCCCTTTGATATGCAAATGAAAAAGCCACGTAGACCAAAAGAGAGCTGAGTGAAAAACTGTGAGGAAGACAGCAGGGAATCCAGAAGAAGGGATACAGAAATGCTTAAAGTCAAAGAACAAAAAAGCTTGAAAAAACACTGAATTTGGTGTTGCAAACATCCAGGAAATTCCAAGACAGTGCTTCAAATCCAGGATGACATTCTCAAGCAAGCAAAAATGTGATGTGACGTGATGTGAAGAATTAAGATTCGTATTCTAAGTGATCGTAGAATCACTTTTTCATGCTTGTGTGTACGCATTTGTTGAAATACGCAGATTCAGTTGTTTACACTTGCACATGGCGAGACGCACATCTAACAGAGCATGCAGTCATGGACACCAAGCTACATGTCTCCCAAAACACCATCTGATTTAATCTTGTCTTTCCAAGCACACGTGAACCTATTTGGGACAAATTCACCTCTTTATAGAAAGAGAAGCAGGGAAGTTCCTTCCCACTGCCACCGGAGATGAAGATGCCCACTGGGAAGAGCCAGTGGTGCTCCCCATGGTGCCGAGACGCGTCCCTGCCTGTCTGCTGGGTCCGGTCACCCGGCAGAGCCCACCCCACTGCGCATCCCCAACCAGAGCCCACGGCCGCCCCACCAAAGCTGCTGCTGAAGCTCAGAGGTGGAGAAGCCTTGGGCTGCCGAGTGACGGAGCTATAAAAAATTTAGTACTGAGTGAAACCACCCTTAGCGTCACACCGCCCAGCAAGCCTGTGGAAATGGTATAATGTATTTCTTGTGATGCGTGCTCTCTTATACTCAATGGGTAGTTGAAATCTGGCAGCTTCCATGTGATCGTCAAACACGCGTGTTTAATAATTTGCAGTAATGCTTGCCAGCTTCCACCCAGCACTTCTGCGCCCTCTGAGTACTGCAAGTTTTCTGGCAACATAAATCCTTTAGTTTTGCAGATGGTTTTCAGTGTAGCCTTTCTCTGCCACAGAAGTGGTAGAGACTTGCCATGTTGCTTACAGTGTTTCCATTATGCACATCTTCGTCAGAGATGAATAATCATCAGTAGATGCATAAATTCTTACCAGCGTCCATCATATTTCTGCAGCCTGCAGTGTAATTTGAGAAGACCATGTGCTCGATTTTACTGCTTTTGGGATGTTCTTAGGACTTGGAGCTATGCTTCAATTCACTACATCTGTATGAAGCCAGTGAAAGCAGTGGGATATCACAGTAAAGGGAGGTAGGTAGTGGCCACACTTGCTCTGCAGAAACTTTATTACTGGTAGGAAAAAAATAAAAGGAAGAGCGCAGTCCTGCTAAACTAAATACTTTTGATCTGAAAATCAATGCGAAAGAGATAGGTAATCCCAACGTGTCATTTTAGAATCAATTTTCAGAGCAGTATTAAAATTATATTGACATACAATTTTACAGTTGACTGGAATACATGTATCTGGGGATTAATGACAAGCACGTTAGGCAGCAAGTGGAAACAATCAATCTTCTACAAAAACAAACAAGTGAACATTTCATCACAAAAGGAAAGGACTAGGCTTCGGGTTTGACTTTCCAATAAGTAACAAAGAGAGGGCCAGATCTTTCCAAATCCAGCAAAAGAAACAACACTTGTACAGCTGCAGTGGTAAAAAAAGAATCAAAACAAAGAATCAAACACACCCAGCAACCCGCTGTGAACAAGCTCGTTCATTGCCAGGGGATGCTAGACTGGGATAGTCACTGATGGCACACACTTGATTAATTGATTGATTGCATGACTTGATTGGCAGTCAGTTGTACATCCTTCCCCGGGCAGAGCCACTCTAAGCCGTGCACAGCAACAGCTCCTGAAACTTGTAATCGAGAGTGCCAGGGGGCGAAAGAGGCAACATGGAAGAGGAACCAAATGATGCAAGAAATGGGTACTTTACCAGCTCCCTGACCCTGAAACCAAAGTCTCTTTCTCTTTTGTTTTTCTTGGGTATGGGAATCCAGTGCTATGACTATTCCTGCAATTTTAAACACAAGCTGTTCTGCCTGGCTCCTTGTAATCAAGAAAATCTGAAATCTTACCCACTTTAACAAACTTACTTTTTCCTCCCCCACACTCTAAATGGCCTAGTTCCCCTATTTTTAGCTTTACTTCCCTGCTTCCCTCCCACATGGGCCACCCTACCCATCCTCCAGCCTCGCCTGAAATCTGAGCAGGTGAAGTCTGTTTCCTGCTTCCCTTAACTCAGACTGGTTTTATGCTGATCAATCTAAACAGTTACTCTAAGATTTGCAATATCTAGCCATCAGTTAATATTGCTACTACAAATACTATTTCTCCACACTGTGGAGTTGGTTGCATTTCAGTATTAAGTGAATCTAGAAACATATCATGCAGCTTGCAAAAGGCTTGCTAAATCTATTTAGACATCCAAACAGTAAAATTTTTTATTACTTCATCAGTTTCCAACATTGTTTCTCTTTACTTTCTTCATGCTATTTCTGTGTTTGCTTTTTAGATCATTCTTTATAAATATCACAGTATCAAAAAAGACATCACTGTTTTTAGGGTCATTTCCATTCTGCCTCTAGCTAGAAGTTTTACCAGAAATTCTTGTATCACACCTTACCTGTGGGCTGCATCCTGTTATATCACGTACAGTCTCAGGCCCATATAAATACAAGATCTGTTCCAATGCCAGCATGTGCTAACAATTTTTTAAAATATTTGGTTCTGTATAATAAATGTTAATTTATCTAAAATTGTTTGGTTGTCATGGAGATTTTTCTGTACATATTTACTTAAGTCTTATGTAAACTCTTATATTTCATTAAAATGAAATTAAAATATTTCTACAAGGTACAGTGAGACTGAAAATTAGCAGGCACAGGGAAAGAAAATGACATCACTCTATTCAACAGCAAAAATGTTTCCACAAGGAACACTTTCTCAATGGATGATTCACAGATCTATTGGCTGATACCTGTACTGAGGTGATTCCAATT
The DNA here is from genome assembly GCF_963924245.1 of Chroicocephalus ridibundus. Lineage (NCBI taxonomy): Eukaryota > Metazoa > Chordata > Aves > Charadriiformes > Laridae > Chroicocephalus > Chroicocephalus ridibundus. The sequence continues at coordinate 23,711,708 of NC_086316.1, forward strand.
CCTTGTTGCTTGGATGTATTTGTTTCGTTAAAAAGTAAGGTTTCTCTAAATATTTATGTATTTTCCATACTACAGCATTGATGAGTAATATGCATTAAAAGGTAGCTCTGATTCAGTTTGCTGATTCTCCCTTATTTTACAACCATTTTCTAGTTCAGTGCAGACTAGCTGTTACTGTCACTAATGACTCAAACTGCCTGCCCATGATCTGAAGAAGGATAATGGGGAATACAGAACTGGGTTTGCATCTGACTCGAAGTCAAACAAACTAGACATTTTTCTTCAATACCTCGTTTAGAAATGAAATGTAGCATTGCAGTCATTCAGGAAAACTATTTTCCCTCCATTGTTACTAAGTACGAGGCAGTTTCTGATGAATGTGGCATGCAGGGGAATTTAGAGAAAGATTGCATATTTCTTATATCTCATTCTACGATTTGTTTTCCCCTCTCTAACTTTCTTTCTACTTCCTACTCAGCATTTCTGTAACACCCACAGAACCAGAAAAATCTTGTAGGAAAATCAGGAATTATAGATTAAAAGCCTGGGAAAGACTAAATAAATGGCTACAGCTTCAAAAGTAGCAATCACCCAGGTGTCTGCAGTGAAATTAGTAAGAACAGTTCAGTGCCCACCATTTTCAAAAAGACAGGTTCATCTTTCAGGAGCTTAATTTCAATAGACTTTTTTAAAAATAATAGTCTTTGTTTCTAGAGGCTGTGAAACCACAGTGCCCACGAACTAGCAGCTCCAACTTCTCTCTCAAACAAAAGCATTGGTGTAACTGATTGTGCGAGGCAACGTGAAAAACTGAGGTATTTCAGCACCTCACAGCTCCTGTCTGGTGAGGAATAGCAAGGGCGCAAAGAGAAGGATCACCGGCAGCTGGCAAAGGAGGCAGTGGCCTGGGGAGTGGGAAAGAGCAGCACTGGAGGCACTGATGAAGCCGCCCTGCCAAGAACCGGTGAGGCTTTCGTTGGATTTCTTTGTCTAGCTAAGAGTCCCACTACATTATAAGAAAGATGTGGGAATGTGGAGGAAGTCCAACAGACAGTAATTGAGACGTAGGAAACATGACCAGGGACGAAAGATTGCAGGGACTGCGAAATTCATAGCTTTCTGCAGTCCTCCACTGCATGAAAATTTCCTACAAAGAAGGAAGTAATCACCTCCTCTCTACCTGCTGGGGTCAAGGCAAACTGATTTTGGCCAAATTTGCAGAAAGGAAGTTTTTCCCTGTATTGAAGCTGGATCTAATTACCAGGCTGGAAGAGCCACTGGAAGAGCCTACAAAAGGAGATTACAGAGGTGTTTAAAAAACAAAACTCAAAACCCTGGATCCCCCAAGGATGGCTGAAGGATACTGCCTGAACCTGCCTGCTCCAGCCCTCCATGCCAAACCAGCTGTAGCTGCCATGATGTTTTAAACACATTGCCCCCACGCTCACTCTGGCACATCGCTTACTGCCCAATAAGAGTGAAACAAACGGCCACCAAATTCTGAAACTTGGGGACTGCCTGCATAACATACGTTGTGCTTATATCCCTCTATGTCACAATTCGCAGGACTATTCACATTATCATTATCCAGTTCAGGATTATCTCAGGTTCATCTATTCCAGTCCGCCTTTTGTGCCTTGGCACCTCTTACAGTATATGGATGTATGATCATTCTTTACTCCAGCAGCTAAAGCTCGACTTTGAACTGAGAAGTACATTATTTGAAAAGGATTTGCTTTCAGGCTTTCATCAAAAAAACATCATAATTATTGTTTAGGACAAGCATTTTGGTACTTTGAGTACTAGGATTACTGTACTTTGCCCTAAAACATTTTTGCTTCCCTTCATGCTCTTGTCATAATGTACACAGAAAAAGCAATGCGAAACAAAATGTACAAAGCACTCACATCCTAAGTGACTTTATAATTTCAGGAAAGGTGTTGAATCAAGGCATAAATACACCATTAGTTCGTGGGTCAGTCAGAGACTTCCTGTATACAAATATTTAGGCTACAGCTATATAGGTTGTAGGTATATAGACCTCAACTTGTCACCTGAACAGAGCTGTTAAAACCCCTCTTCATTTCAAACAAATGTGAAAGCTAAATTTGTTAACAATTGAGGAAATCAGCTAAGGGCTTGATCAGTTTCCTGATTAATTTAACAGACATGTCTCTCCTAGTTTGTCGGGCATCCAGACCATGTATGTCTATATTACTGCAGTGCGGCTGTGGCAGAAAACTGAGAATACGTGTGTCAGAGATGCTCTAATCACAAGAAGTCTTGGTATTAACAATACCTAACAAATGAAAAAGCTTCACAGGCACAGATGTGTCCTACCTCCAAAAGGCTTGCCCAGTTCCCAGAGTGGGCTAGCAGCGTACAGGCTGGTCCCAACTAGGACAAACCCATGCTAACAATTCCTGCGTTACCTCAAGCAAGAACAAAAAAAAGGCAAGAGGACATTTTAAATGAAAATGTTTTAAGTGAAAAGCCTTCCACAGTGGGGTTAAGAATCAGGCAAGCTTTAATGTCACATCAGTTCACATTTAGAGAGTGGCAGGACGCCAGACAGTATTACAACTGCACGATCATCATTGCTTGAGTTGTTCAGTCACTTACAAAGCTGTAAGCGTGTTCCCTCTGGCGCCTGGTGTTTCACCTAATTCCAAGTGCATACTTGACCACACCGTAAGTAGTATCTTATGCACAAACATTTACAAAAAATCATTTGTATCTTTCATCTTGAAGAGAATGTTGTAGCCGGTAGATACTGACTGACTTAAAGTAATTTTGTCCAGTGACAGAAAATAAGGCGCTGACCACAAAAAAGTGTAAAGGCATTATTACAACTCTGTACATGAAGGCAATACCAAATTACATTGGAAAGGCTACAAATGAGCATTAACATACACATCTTTATTCTTAAATTACTGGTTTTTATCATTACTGCAGCTGAAATTGAGACGCTGAATGAGCTATTATGACATCAAGGAGCACTTTTACCAGAGCTAATTTGTGTGTTGTCTTCTCATTTCAGAGAATAGGGCACAGTTGGTGTAGTCAAGTCAGAACTCTTTGGTGTTTTGCTGGTCCTGAGTCAGGGACTGTTACTTGCTGATGTGAAATAGAGAGTCCAAAGGACTGCTCTCACCCCTTTCAGAAGACAGACCGCAACTGCATAATGAGACCAGAGCTCAGAAACAAATGAAAGATGCCACTAGTTTATAAAAAAGCCCCACTTTAGCGACTGATGATTGAGTCCTTGCCTCTTTTTGATGTCCCTTAGTAATTCTAACTTCCGTAAGCAGAAACAAGGTGTGCCTGAAGCCTGGAAAGGCTTCAGGAAATTTTGTCCGTAAAAGGCAATCATTCCCACATCTCTTAAAAAGGCAGGTTCTTTAGAACAAGTAATTCATATTTTTGTTAATGTACAATCCATAAAAGAAGACAGTATCAGCTTGAATCTATACTTCAGAGGAAATCACATGAAATCTGAAATGGAAGTGAGTCAAGAGACTCTCAGACATAAGCGGTATTTTTAGACAATGTTTGGCGCACTTAATAATAAGATGGAGGAACAAAAAGAAGAGTTTGTGGTCAAGAAGTCAAAGTACAGACAAGGAGAACGTATGGATTGACATTATCATTTGAATCTGAAAAAAGAAAGAGTCTAACAAAAACTATTCTGATCAATCTGCAGGTATTCTGACTAAAATGAAGTAGAGTTGACATTTTTTGCTGAAATTAGTATTTGGAAGAGTGATATATTGGTGATTCAGCTGAAAGGCAATAGATATGAATAAAATCTGAATGGAAAAGACCAACTTAAAAAAAAAATGAGCCCATAAAAGACATGTATCAGACTTTACTGCACTGCAAGACTTATTACTGCCTGTAACAATAAAGAGGTTAATTGTTAGAAGCAAAGCCAGGTCAACAATGTGTCCAAGAATCTAATGAAATACACCACGTGACAGTAAAGAAAGTCAAAGTTAACAGTACCAAGAAATTGCATTGAAGTAAAGAGTGATGAAGGGACAGAAGGCAAAGGAAGAGGCAATAAGAAAAATATAACTAAACTAAATCAAGCTTAAGAAGAGTCATAATTATTCCAAAAGGGAAGAACTATAAAGAAAACTGAAGAGTAATAATCAAAGGGGTTAACACAAAAATGTGAGACCACTGGCTACTTATCTAATCAAATCTTTGAACAGTCTAAGGTTTACTGATTACTAATAAAAATGTATTAAAAAAGCAAGTAGTTTGGCAAATGTTTTGTCTACATAAATGAGATGAGTCAATTTTTTTTCCAGGAAAACCACATCAATTTTTGTGGTGTTAATTTATTCTACATTCTCTTACGGTCACTGCATTTAAACTCTTTTTTTCCACTGTGATCTTCAATTCATATTAAAACTTTTGATTCCATTTATTTGAGCTCAAATTCAGTCCCATCTATTTGAAACCACTAGAGGGTTAATTCCATCAACTCCATCTCTATCTTTCTCCTGCTAAATGGAGAAGAGCTGAAATTGAGAGAAGCTTTCTGATTATAAATCTGCCTTTTAAAAGTACCCACATATGGTTTATTATTTTATTCTGTATGCACAATATGATGTCACCCAAAAACCTAATAAAACCAAATTTCATCATGTCTTTCCATCACTCAAACTTCTCACATAAAAGGTGTGCAGTGGAAACACAGTCCTCTAGAGACTGTTCAAATGTTATCGAGTGATCACCCTGCCACGCATTTGATCTGCTGTGCTGATTTCGGGTTTTTGTTTTTCACCTAGCTCCTGCCATGGTGAGGACCGGTGTGACAGCAGCCTGCCCCCAGTGTCATGGCAGCATGGGAAACACATCCACCTGCTGTTGGGCATATCACTGCTGGGACACTCAAGAGCCATACCAGAGGGTGTAGCTCAGGACTTTGTCAAAACACTGCTGGTTTAAATGAACTTCAACCATGCATGTCTGTTTTAAACATTCAGGAATGAGTCAAAGAATCACAGAATGGTTTAGGTTGGAAGCGACCTTAAAGATCATCTAGTTCCAACCCCCCTGCCATGGGCAGGGACACCTCCCACCAGGCCAGGCTGCTCAAAGCCCCATCCAGCCTGGCCTTGAACACCTCCAGGGATGAGGCATCCGTAACTTCTCTGATCAACCTGTTCCAGTGCCTCACCACCCTTCATAGTGAAAAATTTCTTCCTGATATCCAACCTGAATCTACTCTCTTCCAGTTTGAGGCCATTACCCCTCATCCTATCACTACATGTCCTTATAAAAAGTCCCTCTCCAGCTTTCTTGTAGGCCTCCTTCAGATACTGGATGGCTGCTATAAGGTCTCCCTGGAGCCTTCACTTTTTCAGACTGAACAACCCCAGTTCTCTCAGATTGTCTTCACAGGAGAGGTGCTCCAGCCCTTGATCATCTTTGTGGCCGTCTTCTGGATCCTCTCCAACAGATTCACATCCTTCTTGTGCTGAGGACTCCAAAGCTGGACGCAGTACTCCAAAAAGAATATTGCAAGAGTACATGAAAGAGGAGGGCCAAGCAAATGTCAGTCATGTGTCTGCACTGGGCTGGAGACACAGCATCTGGTAAGAACTAGAATATCAGTTAATTTAGATTTATTGCAGTTTTCTCTCTGACTTGGTCAGGTCATCCATCTGTCTGTCTTACTTCAAAAGCTCTTTGTCACTGCACACTTACTGGGTTGGCAAAAACTATCATGCAAACTGGCAATAAATATTCTAATTTAAACAAACTTCTCCAATTTAGTGTAGAGTTATGTTTGTCGTGTTTGGGATGGCACAATATTGTATGTCAGGGTATGATCTACTATGTAATTTATGAAGTCTGGGAAACAGATTTCTTTTTAAAAACAACCAAAACCACACTGTTTTCAGCTGTATTAATTCAGATGTGTGTAACTGATACTTTTGTTTAAATTTATCTTATTTTGGGTAACATAACTGCATAATTATCATAATGAAAGTTCATTTTAGCAATAACGTGGATGACTTAACAGAAATATTAAATATGGCGAAAGAAGTGAAAAAATTTATTGCCCAGAACTTTTATGTTAGACTGGCATGAAACCAGCAGCACATCAACAATACTAATAGGATTCTAGAAAACTAATTGAATCTTGGGTATTTATAAAATCATCTTCATGATAAGGGGAATGTGTACGTAAAAGAACTTACTCATCTGCAGCTCAAATGCTGTTCAAAATAAGATCGGACATCTGGGATGGCAGAAAACTAGAGCAATAAAAGAGTTGGTATAAAAACTACTGGCACATTACCAAAATTATCAGTAACAGTAACAGCAATGAAGATGTTTACAGTAAGAACAGATGCGTTTGTGTAACAGATCTAGTCATATCATTTGCTGACAGAGAATTTGGAAGAGGCATAAGAGCAACTCCTCCAGAGTACAGAAGTTGATTTGCTGCCTGTGTATGGACAGTGGTTTACAAAGTCACGTAGCTGCGCAGCAAGCACATAAGGTCCTCCAAACCCTTGGGGTGGTCCCTGGCCACGCTGGGGTCCTGCTTGCCCACACACTCTCTGTACAGGGTCTTGTCTCGAGGACAACTGTAGGGTGGATCTCAAGACACGGTCACATCTCTCCCCCCACATCTGGCACAACCCCATTGCCCAGCAGGAGATTTTCCAGGGTCATTTTGGTTTCTCCTGGGACGGGAGTCATGCAAGCGAAGAGGAAACAGTGCACAAGGCCTCTCTGTAAGTCAGGACATTTCCTTCATGCATGGTAAAAAGAGGTATGGATTGAAAAGATTAAGCATGAGGGGGGAAGTCTGCCCAAAGGCAGAAAGCTAGATCTGCCCTCACTAAAACTCAGAGGGCAGCCATTGTATAGAAGAACACAAGTGTTAATCCTTCAGCCCAGCTGAAAGAGAGGAAAGGGAGAGATAATGCTGAATTGGAGTGACTAGCGCAAAACATCTTGGCTGCACATTTCCATTAAATTATTTTTGGTTTAAGGTCGAAGAGTGAAGTAATACTCCTATTGCTAGCTTAACAGCCGAAAATAGCTCTTTATGTTTTTTGTTTCATTGCTTGGGTCTTTTTTTTCCAAATCACAGATCAGAGCAGACTGTATTGTCAAAGTTTCCAGTTCTGTTGTATGTGGAGAAAAGGAGGATGCTGAATTCAGAAGACCTCCATAGTATTAATGCTCATTCGTGGCATCACAAGGGGGCACCGCAATTCTATTAAGTGGCTAAACAGCTTTGCTTCTCATCAGGCAATGACAGACAGCTTGTCCTAGCCAAACTACTGGATTAAGCATACAATTTTTGGGAAAAATCAATCTGAGAGCTCAGATCCGATAATCACTGCTGAGTACAGATTACAGAATGTTGAAAATGTCGTAATATTAAATCCTAGTTCCACCAAATAATGCAGTTCTCCATCCTGGATCCCATGAAGTCTTTCGTCTTCAGTTCTTCTACCACACAGATGGTTCCTGCTCAGGAACCAACAATTTCAGTGGCATATTTGTGTTTTCCCTTTGCAAACTCTTCTCAAAGACTACTGCAGAGTATCCAGCCTGCCTGAAAACCTCCCAGTCTGAAACCACGTAGAAATATAAAGGGCTACGTGAAAGGTAAGGCAACTTGCGCAGGGTCCTCTCTAGCTCAGGACTGGGCTCTCGCTGGTTGTCTGACTTGCAGCACATTTCTCCTGATTGCTTTGGCTGAGTCTTCAGAGAGTATGCACCTTTCTTCTGTCGAACTAAAGATGTTTCAGGAGGGGTTGCTTTTGTTGTTTTTGTTCAGAAAGAGTTCATCTCAAGGTTGTAGCTACGACCGCAGTACAAAAAAAAAGTATGCTTTTGTTTTTTCAAGTTAAAGATACTTTCAGACTGAGTCCTTGATGTGTATGTGTATAACAGTCCTCTAAAGTACTAAACTTTAATTACAGAAGAAGGAAGATCAAATAACCTGTCCTTACGTGAGCTGCAAATCACCAATGCCAGTGAATTAATTGGTTTACTCAAACCAGTATCGAATGCTTTTTGTATCTTTGCTTGCTCTGAAAAAACAAATCCCTACCAGTAAAATATCACCCCAGCACTGTTGCAGAATTATTTTGCTTTATGCATATGCACCTACACCACAAGCACGTGCAGCCTTATAAACAATACCTTCAGAACTCAATAGTTGTTTTGCAGAACCTTTGTAACAAAACCAGAGATTTTATAAATACAAAGATTACCAAAGATAATTTTTTTCTTCGTGTTCTGCTCACCAATTTCATATTTGAAATAATACTACCCTCCTGGCAGGCTGATTGCCACCTACCATATTTTATGATGATGTGTCAATGCAATTTTGCCAGGTCGTCCTTGCTTTTGTCTGCTCTAGTCCACTCTGATGCTATGCACCTGCTGAGCACCTTCCTTCAATACTGTGTGCTCTTCAGAATTTACTATTTCCTCTATTTTCAACTCATGTACCGTTTCAAAAAAATTTCACAATAATCACATTTCCAGACACATTTTTAAGCCAATTCCTGCAGAAATTTACTCATGTGAATAAACCACATTCTGATGAAATAATTCCAATAGTTACTAACACAGGGATTATGTGCAGAGAAGGAATCTGGACTGTAACATCCTTGGGGAAGGTACTGAACGAGGTGTGTACAGGTAACTTACCTGTCAAATAGTTCTCCACCTGTGACCAGTTCCAGAACAAGACTGATTTCTGTAGGGGTCTCAAATATCTCCTTCAGTTTTATCTGGTAAAGATAACAAAAATGATTCATTTTGCTTATCTGTCTTCTTGCTGAGCATATCCCAGGGCCAACAGCATGAAACAACACAGTCAATAAAGCAGAGGATGGTACCAACTGAAGCGGGTGCATCATTTACCTTGCAGTTGAGCAAGTTATTGCACATGTTCTCTCCCACCCATCCTTTTTTTTTCGCTAGCCTTATCTCCTTTGCATTCCCTATTTTATATTTTTTTGTTATATTCATACTCTTCATACCTCAGCAACCTCTATATAACACAGGAGTTCAAGAAGCTGCTTTCATTAGTGTTTGTCAACACCTGTCTGACAACCTTTCTGAGTCCCTGAATGCAAGACCTTCCCCACCCTCCAAGGGCTGACAACACCAAGCTTTCCTTTTATTTACAGAACTCCTTTTGCATAGTTTCTCAGTCAACTCTGTCAGAACCGCAATATTTTTTTTTAAAGTGTAAGTATAATTGAACAGTCTTCCATAATGAGCTGCTAATGAGCTCATGAGGAGAACCTGAAGTTTTAACCCAGGACTCTCCCAAGTCTGTACAGGCGAACCACACCAGTCATCTCTCAGGAACAGAAAGAACTTTTAAAAAAGCACAGGAACAAAGGTGGGCTGAAAGAACAAGGTGAAACTTACAATGTTTGGATGCGAAAGGCGAAGAAGGACTCCAATTTCTGTGCGGACAATTTTCTTGTCTACCTGGTTAAAAGTGGGGAGGGAAAAAGTGAAGAATTTATTTCTATGTTCATCACAGAAACTTCTAGCTGTATCACAGGAAAATATGTATGAACAGCATTTCTAGATCTCCTAGGAGAATAAGGTGATGTGAGACACACAAGTCAAATATACTGTAAGGAGAATTTTCCTTTAAGATGAGACAGCAACTGTAACAGAAAAACATCTGCATCTAGCAACATGACTACAAATGTGCATGTTAGTCACACAAGAAGTAGAATATAGGAACGGCAACTGAAAAAAGGTGCAAAATTCCTATTTTTCCTCCAGTTCTGCCCTTGTCTGTCGCTACTTATGTTGGTTCAGTTTATGCCAGGATAAAGTGAACCAACTGAGCCAACTGAACTGCCAGGATAAATTCCTTTTGACATACTGTTCAGCAGCTGTACTGGAAAAAGGTTTCTGCACATAGGATGTGCGCACCAAAGCAGTGTAACATACTGTTTAGAACAAAAAAGTGATGCACAGGTCAAACACCCCCAAGCCACAGACAGGGTATAAGGTTTAACTTCCAACTTGCTTCAGATATATCTAAAGGTCTATTAATGAAAAAGACTATCTGTTTGGTTAAACCTCTGAGAGGATTAGCCCTTCCCTTTCCTTCCCTTCTCAAATTGCAGCCTTTAACAATCCAAGCAAAATCGATGTCCTGTTAGGGGACACGGATCATTTCTCACAAGAATGCAGACCTAGGGAATATTTCACTCAGAAAAGACAACTGCAGCTCTTCCAGAACTTGAATGCTTAAGCAAGCAAGAAGGAAAATGCTCAGAAGCAAATTATGCACAATTTTATGTTGCTAAGGTAATTAATACATTTATGATGAAACCATTTGGTTTGCAAATATTCTCACAAACCCTAGAGAAATCCTCCACTGATGGCAATTGCAAACTTATTTCTTCTACAGCACTCTTCATCTCGGGGGTTACAAAATGAATGAGAGTCAGTGAGTTAAGTCACTACCTGTTTCCAAACTGATGACACAGATGACATCAAGCAGACTGTTTTGAGGGAGCTTGTGTGTTTTTTTTTAGCGGAGGCTTTTCATCAAACACAGGGCTTAGTCTTGGTTTTGGTTTTTTGCATCATATGGAAAATGAACAGTCCTAATACATAAATAAACCTTCAAAACGACATAAAACTACCTTCAAATTCCTAATGAGGAAGAGACATGCTTAAAAAATGATCCCTTTTTTTTTAAATCACCTGAAAGGAGAGATGTACTTCTCAGTATTTCATTTTTTCCAGTGACAACAAAATGCAAGTATCAGTCACATTGAGAACTACAGGATAGGCAGAATTTGATTCTCCCCTTGTGTCAATCAGGAATGATTCCAGGTTAGTAATGCCACAGTGCTCTGACAGGGGTACAAATGAGTGGAGAACTACAGCCCTTGGGGATTTCTTGAAACTCATTGACATTTAAACTCTTTTAGTGGCTCTGCCAGAAAACAAAATGAAAGAAAGAAAAAAAAAACAACTTTGGACAGATTCAGTGTGTGTGAGAAGCACCAGAAAGCAAAAATCAGAGAGAAATGAAATATTCCATTACCTGAACATCTAACTGGAGGTAAAGAACATGGCCAATAACTAAATCTTCACAGGCAAACACCCGCTCTAGAATCAAACACAGGAACCTTTAAGCTCCGCGACCATCACAGGCTTTCCAAAATTTATTGCTTTTTAATCCAAATGCAAGTGCTTCTTTGCTCTTGCCTGCTACATAAATACTGAGCATCAGGTTTGAAGAATGGTCTCCTGTGCAGTATTCCTAAAATGCTGTGAGCAGCAGCCCATGGTCTTACTCGATTTCAATGTCCCCTCGGCACCAGTGCTGTTACTCAGCTCTGGGTTACTTTTGTGGTGGGGCTCCAAAGCTCACTGCTGGGTAGCAAGGGGCTTTTGATGATTCAGAGAGTAATACACGTCCGGACTGTTTTCATACACTTTGCACCTCAGATGGGATCAGAAAAAATAATGTACAATATTGCATGGACAGTCATTTCCCCAGGAGAGCGGTTCAGACTGAGCAATTTACCTTATCCAAAAGCACCACTACAAACTGAACAACCTACAGTTTGTTTTCTACACTTTTGAAAATGTTTGCGCATCAAGCATACCTGGCAACAAGCAAGGAAGAGGCTGTCCAAACTCTAAAGATGCTTCCTTTTGGCACTGAGTAGTTACAACTGAGAAACTACAGAAGCCACCTCTCATCTTGCACGTGGCAACAAATTAGGTGAAAAAAGTGAACTGAGACTCAGTTTCAGGTTCTTGCTTTCCTAGACGTTTACTCTAGTAAGTCCCTCTATCATTCATTTCCTGACCTGATACAAAACAGTAGACTTGCATCATACTTCCTCGGGTGACGGCATGAGGAAAAGGTACCTAAAAATTCAAGATGCTAAGATGCGATGGCAAAAAAGCCACAGAGAAACACTCAGGAGTGTTACGTGTTTATAAGCATCTTGGAAAATGGCTATCGGGATAGATTTTACAACAGAAGCGTGCATGTAGAAGTCATATGAATCGTTCCAGAGTAAAAGCAGCAGCATATGCAGTCATGGCATTTTATTACAGACAGCCTGTTTTATCACTTTTATTTTCGTACCTTCTCCTACACTAAATATAGAGCTATATCAACACTTGTTTCAGCTCCTTCCAACAAAATGTACTTACTTATATCCCGGCCAAACTTGGCCTATTTTTAGTTTGGGCAGGAGTATCAGCAATTCAACTACTTATATTCCTGACAGAAATTATATGATATGATCACCGTCAGCATTTCACTCTACAGTGTATGTTGCTAGAGTAACAAATTTTAAAACTCAGATAATTTAACCAGAATAGCCTGTTACCACAAATGTTTGGTAAAATTAAGCATGTTTGGCTCCACAGTAGGCTTTAGTAAGCAAAAGAGGAGCTGTGACTGTAGCACAGGTAAGCATCTGCATGCTGGCTTTAATCTACCTAGACGAAGTACCTGCAGCAGCAAAGATCCAGAGACCTGAACTTGGGAGCAAGAGGCAGTCCAAGAACCCAGTGCGCTGAACCAAAACATCTATCTGTACTGCAGAAGAATGCCTGGCTCTGTGGTGTTACTCGAGATCACCAGACAAATGGTAGCATGCTGTGTGCACTTAAAACTGCAGTCATATGTCCTGTTTACAGACGGACAGACATAGGATCAACAGCATTAACAGAGTTATTTCACACAACCAAGGCCCAGGAAGTTAGGACAGCATTTGCAAGTGTGGGCGAATGAAAATATCCACCTCCTTAATTTATATTAAAGTATTTACATTAAAAAGCAACTGTTCCTGGATTATTCCTAGTATTTTGTCTCTCCAGTTATTTCACTTCTCTAGAATTAGGTATTTATCTATTTTATAGATATGTGCCTATGAACACCGTCTTTGAAATTTCATAATGGTCATGCAGGGAGGTAGGACTAGGTCTATAATCAATCCATTTCTGATTTATAAATTTCAAACTATTTTGACAAAGGAACAGTGTGGAAAAATCCTTAATGAAAGCTGAGATTCTTCCATGTTTTCATGCCCTGAGACGGTGTTGTGGAGCAATGTTACAGGCCCTTGATATGTGAAAGTGTTGCTTCTATCCAAATTAAATGAAATGAGATAAAATTAACTGTCACTGCAAACAGATTAATCCAGCTGCTGCCTTGGAATATGGTGTGCCATCCTGAAAACAGGTGGCCAACAGATGTACAGACCCCTCAAACTCAGTAGAGAGTAAGAAGAAGAGCACATTCCTCATCCTGCCAGTCCAGTCTCTGCTGCCCTCCTTCCCCGGGACCCCGTGGACATGGAGAGGCACATCTGGCCAAGTGCGTGACCACCACACAGCTTGGTTGACAACACTGTGCCTGGGCAAGTGGTATGAAGCAGCCCATGCAAATGGTTCTGGAAGAGCTTCACAGCACTGCCCACCTCAGGGAGAATGTTCACTACAGCTCTGCACAGCTCCTTATTTAATATCCCACTTATTGACTCACATGAACACCTCTAATTTGAACAACAAATGCTTTATTGAACCAGGAGGTCAGGCTCTGAGCATGTATTTCTCTGCACTTACAGGGAGCATGCTGCAAATCATTATTGGCTTGCTACCACACTCTATTAAAAGTGCTTCCAAGAAAAAATTTTTATGTTCATCTCAACTAAAGTAACTGCTCTGCAGCCTAACCCTTTCTGTATTTTATGGAGTCAATAGCTAATTACCATTTATAACTTTGCCATTATTGTGTCTTCCCACAGTTAAACTGAAATATTAAAACCTATACAGATATAGACTACTCGCAAGCAGAGCTGCTGATTCCCTGGTAGTCTAAAAGGTGTGTTCCCAATTGTCACAACTACACACAGGGCTGCTGGGTTACCCAGGTTCTCTTGAAAAGTTTCAAGAAAAAAAGAAATGAGCTTGAATTTAAAGCTTGAACTGAAATAAATCTTCACAAGAAGAAGATTCGAAGTACATATTTTCTATACAGTTTTAGGTTTTGCTTTTTAATTTCAGAATGTCCTGGGTAACAGGAATTCGAGTTTCTGCCCAGCTCATACATAGAAAACCTTCTCAGAATGTCTTTCAGTCAAGACTTCAAGATTAAGACACACTAAGGAAGACTTCTGAATGTGCTTCTTCACCTTTATAAAGCTGAGTAGTACTGCTGAAATCATGCACCTGAGCTGGTCTACATATCAATGCAAGAAACGGATGTCAGTTTTCACCATAAATGATAAAGAATCTTGGGGGATACAAAAAGTGGTATGACGGAAAAATCCCAGAACAAATGAAAATAGCTGCTTTATATGTGACCCAGTCTATGTCTCTGAGTTACTCTGGTGCAATTCAGTAACCAGCATGGCAGTGGACAGTGGGTAAAAGTAGAATTAAAAAAAGCTGACCCTTCTGAATGAAAGGGTACTTCTTTGTTCCAACTAGGGCATTTATTTAACACCTGTGATTTGATTCTTTGCATGACCTTTTTTTTTTTTTTTAATGAAAATAAGAATTTTTCAAATAAAGAATTCCTCCTATGTTTTAGGGGCTCTTCTTGCTGGGATGTTGCTTGACCTTCTCAGCAAGGTCAGCAACTCTTTCTTTGTATGGGAGGAACTTTGTACTCCCAGTGGACTAATATTATCTTTTTAGAAAAAAAAAAAGTTCAAAATCATCTTTTTTGTATTTTAAGCTTAGCAGACTATTCTGGCTCTATCTCCATTCAGGCTGAACATGAGGTCCCTGAAGAACACATCAAACAATACAATAAAGCACAGCGGTAATTGCACAGCCCTGTGGTATCTTCCATAAACCCAGCAGGGAGTTTTCACTCCGTAGGTTACTAAGGATTTTTATTTTGAGCCTACATAAGTAAACTTGTATTATTAATGTGAAGAAAATAGACTATTCATTATCAGAGCAACTATTTTCTGTGCACATGTCCACACTTGCAATTTGCAGCAATAATTCTTCAATTGATGTCTATTCTTCAGACTGAACACACCTGCACGGAACTAGTACAGGTTACATCAACGTGCTTGCATTTGTCCTGTTATGTGCCTAAAAGTCTGCTTGTACACGCAAACCTGCTGGCTGCAAACACAGATTAGCTGGGCTTGTACAAGAATATGCTTTTAAAAAATGAAAGGGAAATGCACTGTCTGCATATGACAGTACTGTTAATCTGTTAAATGTAAATCACTCCATCAAAAAAGCAACACTTCTATTTCTCAAAAAGCACAGTACATTTGCAGGCGAACCATCAGATGGATAGAGATGATTTGTGGAGTTGTAGAGACTTCAGCACAATAAATCACATGCTGACATATCTGATTAACAGGCCCTTCATCTTGTAATATATGATTTCAGTGGTAAAACTGACCAGATGCAGGTCATGTTCCCCAAAAACACACAAGCCTTTGTAAATGGGTTCTACTGCTCACCCACATTAACTTGGTGGTGTCACCAAAGGCTGAAGGATGGGTCCAACGGCACTTATAGCTTGCACAGCACTGGTCATTTGCAATAATACATTTTACGTCTGAGTTCAAAACAAGTTATATGTTCATTAGAACAGGCCTTATTATATGCTGTGGTCTAACTATCTGACTAATTTGGTTGTTATTTCTGTTCCTGACTCATTTATACACAGATTTCTGCAAATATGTTTCATAATTGTTGAATGGTTTATGCAAACAAATTTCAGGCTATTAGGTATTCATGAACTGCTCATTTCAGCTATTCACTATTTATAGTGTGTCACTGCCATTGCTGCTGTTCCCAAAGCTGGGTGGAGGAGGACACTTTTAAGATGCAAGAACAATGTGTAAAGCAAAAGGTAAGTACTTTTTCTTTTTTTTTTTTTAGTTCAAAATAGTCACATTTATCGGATTATTTAGAAAATTGTACTTGCCATTTTCTTGCCCATTCTTGCTTTTCACCTATAAAATTACAAATCAAAAAATCTCCTCTCTTCTCAGGGAAAATTTATTAATCCGGCTTTTATTCTAAGTGATGTAACCAGTTTTAGACATCTGGCATTCTGCAAAAGGCTTCGCATTCACACCATACCTCTGAATAAATAAATTGCCACATAACAGTAGTCCCTTAGAAATTGAGAGCTATTAGGTGATAGGATCTATCCTATTGTCCCACACAACATTTTATCTTAAAGCTACTCGAATTTCTTAGGAGTCCTCAGCTGCATGAAAAAGATCTGGAATATGTTATGTCTACTTGTATTATTAGCCAAGTGCAATGCTTGCTGCAATTTAAAAAATTGCACATAAAGAGTAAGCTAGTGTACCCATCCTTCTCTGAATCAACTCACGCTTACAAATCCATGTGAACTTTCACTGGTATCCAGCAAAGGTTTGATGCATCAGGGCTACCATTAGTAGGCTAATCCCCATCACAGATACCAAACTATTCCATGATGTGATCAATGTACTGGTTTGAGCTGTGACAGAGCTAATTTTCTTCATGGTAACTCGTATAGGGCTACGTTTTGTATATGTCATGAAAACATTGTTGATAACAGAGGGATGCTTTATCAATGGCTGAGCAGTGCCTACACAGCATCAGGGCCTTTTCTGCTCCTCACGCTGCCCCAGGCTGGGGCTGTACAAGAAGTTGGGAGGGGACAGAGACGGGACAGCTGACCACAAGGGATATCCCATACCATGTAACATGGTGCTCAACAATAAAAGTTGGGGGAAGAAGAAGGAAGGAGGGGGACGTTCGGAGTGAAGGCATTTGTATTCCCAAGAAACCCTTTCATGTGACGGAGCCCTGCTTTCCTGGAGACGGATGAACACCTGCCTGCTGATGGGAAGGAGTGAATTAATTCCTTATTTTGCTTCATTTGTGCATTTAACTATCAAACTGTCTTCATCTCAGCCCACGAGTTTTCTTCCGATTCTCTCCCCCATCCCACTGGGGGGGAGTGAGAGAGCAGCTGCATGGGGCTGAGCTGCTGGCTGGCGCTAAACCAGGACAATCGACTGTACGCTGCACCACTCCATTTTGTAAGCAATAACATAGGTGATGATTGGGGAAGACCTAGTTGTGAGTCTGATGATCAAATGAGACTATTTTGTTCAAAGTATTTCAGGTGGGATGAAATGACAATCTCAGGTGCAAATTAAGTCTTGCATGTTTTCTCTGATGAACCACCCTGAATGCCCGGACCTGCTGCTTAAGGCTACTTTCTAGTAGGTCATCCCCAACACTGATAATGAGGAGTCCTGAAAGTCACTTCAGTGTTGCTTGATAGTATATAGAACCTGTAACTCTACACTTACAGGAACCATACAAATGACCCCATGCCCTGAAACTGTTTAAAATTTACACATTGTATACTTTATAATCTGAGTAACACAGAAAACCAGTAGATCCTCAAAGGAAAGTTGAAACTTTTTAGGGACTGAAAATGAAAAATATTTGATATAGTTGGAAGAGGATACAGAGAAGCACGTAGAGATGGTGAGGTGGTTAAGAGACGTGGGCAGACATGTGAAAGCAAGGCCTTACAACTAATTTAGAGAGCTCACTTTATAGATTAGAAACTGTGAACTGAGTTTCTTGTTAACGCTATGTGTCAACAAATAACATTAGAAATCACAGGACCGTTGCTGTCTCCCCAATCCCTGTGGAGGATGTCTCAATTACATTAATGACAGCACGTTAACTTGCCTCCTCTGCCAGGATCTATGAGCTGTGCTGGATAAAAAGGACAAGTGACTGAGCAGGCTGAGAGCAGCAGGAGCATACAGTGACTTCCATCTCCAACAGATCACCCCAACCTGTGAATTCTGCACAGAAGAGCCACAGGGTGCCTTCCATGATTTGATCCTGTGTTCCCTGACACTTCATACAATTTAGGAGTAAATGGAGGAGATGCTGAAAGGAGGGAATTGTAAGCTATGTGAACTTGAACGAGAACAGGTGAATATTTTAATTTCAGGAAGCTCATCTATGTCTCCCTTTATGGACACTGAATTCACAGGCAGATTTGGCAAATAACACAGAATCAGACCTAAAACCCACTTCTGATGCATAAAGTATGATTTGGGGTGCAATGTTGGTACTTAAAAAAAACCACAGCCCCTGAAGACCTATGAAGGTTCTTATGTTACTGCAGGTAAAATCTGTGGCTACTTCAGCTTTTGGTGAGGTCTGTCTATTCACTGATGAGAAACAATTTGGGACCTTCAACCTAAGCTTTCTGAGGTCCTTATTGCAACTGTAATACTCTGACCATACTCTCATAAACTTTGGGATGAAGAAGTTTTATATGAAGCTCGGTAGTAATAAAGCCATCTCTCTTTGAATACATTTCACATATCCACTACGTGGGAGGAAGAAGACCTGGCTTATAACACACAAGTTCTTGGGTGACATAACGCACAAGTTAAAAGGTAACATTATAGTGTGTGCCTGCTACAGGCCACCTGACCAGGACGAACAAGTGGATGAGGCCCTCTACAGACAGATGGGAACAGTCTTATATTTGCAGGCCCTGGTCCTCATGGGGAACTTCAACCACTCTGATATGTGCTGGAAGGACAACACAGCAGGACGCAAGCAATCCAGGTAGCCGGAATGCATTGATAATAACTTCCTCATCCAAGTGATAGAGGAGCCAGTGAGGTGGACTAGATGATCTCCAGAGGTCCCTTCCAACCCTACCATTCTGTGATTCTGTGATCCTGTGAGAGATGCTCTCCTGGACTTTATACTCACCAACAAGGAGGGGTTCACTGGGGATGTGAAGACCAAAGGCAGCCTTGGCTTCAGTGACCATGAGATGGTGGAATTCAGGATCCTGAGGTGCAGAGAGGAGAGTGAAAAGGAAGATCACAACCATGGACTTCATGACAGCAGACTTTGACCTCTTCAAAGGTCTCCTCGGGTCCCAGAAGGAAGGGGGGGGTCTGAGAAAGCTAGTTAATATTCAAGGATCACGTCCTTCAATCTCCAGAGCAGATCATCCCAGTGAGTAGGAAGTCATGCAATAATCCCAGAAGGCCTGTGTGGATAAACAAGGAGCTCCTGGCCAAATTCAAACACAAAAGGGAAGCATACAGAGCATGGAAGTAAGGATGGGTGACCTAGAAAGAATACATAAAATTGACTGAGCACCCAGGGATGAAGTTAGGAATGCTAAAGCCCAAATGGAATTGAATCTGGTCAGGAATGCCAAAGGCAACAAGAAAGGCTTCTATAAGTAGACAGGTGACAAAAGGAAGGCTAGGGCCTCCTGCTGAATGAGGCAGATGACCTGGTGACATAGGGTTAGGTACTGAATGCTGCCTTCACCTCAGTCTTTACTAGCAAGACTTGCCTTCAGGAATCCCAGGTCCCAGAGATGAGGGGAAAAGGCTGGAGCAAGGAAGATGTACCCTTGGTGGAGGAGTGTCAGGTCAGGGAATACTTAAGCAAACTGGGCATATACAAGTCCATGGGTCCTGATGGGATGCATCCACAAGTGCTGAGGAAGCTGGTAGATGCCATTATGAGGCCATTCTCAATAGTCTTTGATCAATCATGATGACTGGGAGAAGTGCCTGAAGACTGGAGGAAAGCAAATGTCACTCATGTCTTCAAGAAGGGCAAGAAGGAGCACCCAGGGAACTACAGGTAGTCAGCTTCTCTTCAGTCCCTGGGAAGGTGATGGGGCAGCTAATCCTGGAAACCATTTCCAGTCACACGAACGACAAGTGCTGTTCATCAGGATTATTTGCCAAAGGCAAATCATGCTTGACCAACTTGAGAAACTTCTCTGATGAAATAACTGGCTTCATAGACGAGGGGAGAGCAGTGGACATTGTCTAGCTGGACTTCAATAAGGCCTTTGACACTGTCTCCCATAAGATCCCCACAGACAAGCTGCTGCAGGATGGGCTGGATGAGAAGACAGTAAGATGGCTGAACGGCCAGACCCAGAGAGTCCTGATCAGCGGTGTAAGGTCTAATAGGAGGTCAGTAACTAATGGTGTACCCCAGGGGTCAATACTGGGGCCAGTCCTGTTTAACATCTTCATAAAGGATCTGGATGATGGGGCAGAGTGCACCCTTAGCAAATTTGCTGATGACACCAAACTGTGAGGAGGGGCTGATAGGCCACAGAGTCGTGCTATCATCCAGAGGGACCTGGACAGGCTGGAGAAATGGGCTGACAGGAACCTCATGCAGTTCAACAAGGGGAAGTGCAAAGTCCTGCACCTGGGGAGGTGCATACCCCAAGCATCAGTACATGCTGGGGGCTGCCCAGCTGGAAAGCAGCTTGGCAGAAAAGGCCCTGGGGGTCCTGGTGAACACCAAGTTGAACATGAGCCAGCAGTGTGGCCTTGTGACAAAAAACGCCAATGGTGTCCTGGGCAGCACTAAGAGAAGTGTTGTCAGCAGGTCAGGGGAGGTGATCCTTCCCCTCTACTCAGCACTGGTGAGGCCACATGTGGTCTATGGCAGGCAGTTCTGGGCTCCCCAGCACAGGAGAGACAAGGACATACTGGAGAGAGTCCAGTGAAGGGCCGTGAAGGTGATGAAGGGACTGGAGTGTTCCTCCTATGAGGAAAGGCTGAGAGACCTGGAGAGACCTAGCCTGGAGAAGAGAAAGCGGATTTTACCGGTGAAGTAAAGCTTGCAGGAGGTAGTTATTGATGTGTTACGAACTGTGGTACTAACTGCCTGGATACAAATACTTTACAGATCTAGCTCCTAGTCTCAGTTCCTCATGTACATTTCCATCCACAAAACATGGAAATGCTAACGTGTTTTCTCACTGTGGTGTTGTAGTTGTAACACAGTAACGGCCCAAAAAGAATAACTGAAATAAGTTATAATGGTGAAATTAATAATTTCTTGAAATTAATTTTCCCGGAATTCAGATTAATAGATTTTTGGCTTCTTATTTTCAGAAATTAGGGCTGTCATCTACAGGAATTAGGACTTTTCTCACGAGTTCTTGGAAGTCATGTCACGGAGTCCTTTTGACTTTGTATTTTTTCATATTTTTACATTCAAATACTATACCTACTATGTTTGCCACTCAGTCCAGAAACCTACAATTATTATTATGATATTTCTTCCTATAGCACTATTCTCTTATCGGTGTAGAAAGAGTTAAAATCTGTATGAATGTTATGTATCTTGCAGAAAAAAATCTTAATTTCTGCAGGCTGATATTCCTGAGAGTACTGCTTAGAGGTCCTCAGAAGTTAGCACATCATGTAATCTTTGCGATTCTAAAATAAATTTGACATCTCTCAAAAAAACCCTGTAAATGAAAGTGACTGTAATGCCACAGGACTGAAATACAAAACACTCTTATTTATGCTATTTCTTATTAGTTATGGAAATGCTTCCAGCTGGTTTCAACTGTATCTGCTGAAAACATGCCCAGCTGGGGTTTCAAATACGTGCTTATTCAATACACACAAAATATAATGGAACAGCTTATTGGAAACAAACAGTAGTATTCGAAGGCTGCTTAAAACAAAGGGGGAGGAATAACAAAGAAAGTGGGGTGGTTTTTTTTACATTTGTGGAAAACATGTTATTAGTAATTTTTTATTTATTCAGTTGTGGGTTGTTTTCTGGTTTTGGCTGGGTTTTTTTGTTTGTTTGTTTTGTTTTGTTTTTTTTAAGGAAGCCCTTATGTGATTCAAGCAGAGGGCAGGTTTAGTATGGCAAAGATTTGGGATGATCCTCACCCATAAACACTAGTCTTGCAGCCACCAATTGTCACAACATTCAGCTTAGAAAGTTGTACTGGACCTTAGTTCCAGTCCTAGGACATGCTCTGATGAGGCGACATATCTCATGGAGATCAGACAGCAGTGCTGGCTGGCTTCATGATTTCTCAAAGAAGCTTCTGTAACTGGAACCCACAGGTTGTGCCCCTTCCACAGATGTTGTGCTAATTTCCACCTTTGCTTTTCCATTCCTCCCTATATGTGGTCAGTCTTTCTCTTAAAGGACGTAAGACGAAAGGAGACCAGCTCAGACAAAGAGGATATATTTTATCTTGATATTCACCAGTGTAACCAGTTTGTCAAGTGAGTACATGCTGATTACAGTGTCCTTGGTAAAATAAATCCTCTCTCTTATAGACCTCAGTTAGATTTGTCTCTCTGAGGGGCTACAGAGAGCTCAGCTTCAGGCCAGAGGAATAAACCCAGGATGTTACATCTTAAATTGTATACTGTTCCTGTTTTATTCCAACAGCTGAACTGCCAGCACTGGAGAAAACGCTCTGGCTTTTTATCTTTTGTCCTCTTCCCTTCATTTTTTTGTGCGTGGAGCCAGTTTTCACTTAATTCTTTGCTTGACAGCATAGAACAAGCTCAATCTCTCTCCCCCAAAATGAGTAGCGGTCACAACTGTGATAATTGGATTGCAGCATACACTTCTTGAAAACAACAACTTCCCAAAACGCAGAGGGAGAAGACTTTCAGAGATCCCCAGCACAAGCCTCACAGACCATCCATCTATGCAGACTGCAGGTTTCTTCAACAGGCTGCAAATAATGAAGGGTTTCTGAAGAGGACTATAATCTCAGGATAGCCTAACGCTTACCTCTGCACCTCCCCTCAGCCCTTTTGCAGGGTTGTGTCTTTGCTTTAGGCATTAAATATATCCTTGCACAGCAATACATTTCATTCCTATTCCCTGTCTTGCCTCTCTGCATTTATGTGCACCACAGTTTGCACCATAGACACACAAAGGTCCTCCAGGCTTGCCTAAAGTCATGGAGAAGACAAATCACCGCCTGCAGGAAGGGAGCAAAATGTGCATAAATGGGTCGATGGAAGAAAATGTGCAGCTCAGATCGTTTCGCAAAAGTTCCTGTTAAGTTATTCAAAGCTAAACGTGTGTCATTTATTTCTTTTTTACTGAATTAATCATCTAAGTGTTATTATTTAGTTTCTCAGAACTACTTGTTCAATAATGCCATGTATACGGTAGGTTCAGCTTCCTTGAACTGCATAACAATGAGTTGAGCTTTATGTTTTCCTCTTTTTACTAGCTGATCTCTGTGTTTCTGAAAAATAAGCGGCGAACACCAGAAATGAGTGTTAGCCAATTACCTATAAATTAAATGGAGTAAGGAAAAAAGAGACACAATACACGCTCTCTGTTCTTAAAATCTTAACCCAAGGTATGATTTACTTGGGAAGAGCATAGCAATTCAATCTAAATAGCGACAGGTAAAAAATATTGTCCTACCTTAAGTGGTTTTTACACATCATCTGCACTGCAATGTGATGTAATACAATACATTGTAATGCAGATGACATGTTAAATACCTTTATGTATGCAGGACAGGCATTTTTCAATTGCAGAATGGGATTTTTTCCTTTTCTGAAGGATGTCCTGTCAATACAGAAAAAAGCCACCTCTTGCTTTCCAAGGACTATACCAGCATATTAGAAAGCTATTTTTCAATAAAATTTCCACTTTTACGAACTGGCGTCTGATTTCATAGCTTCTAAAGCAAAAACATATTGGTATCTTACTGCAGAAAAAAATAATCTCTCAGTTCTCTCTTCTTTTGTAGGGCATTTATGCAAAATAAATTTTCTTCTTCTTTAGACATTTGATGGACTTAACTTTTACTTAAAAGCCCTTTCTTTTGAAAAGCAGTGAGTCAGACTGTGGAAGACAGATTCCCCTTACATATGAGGGAAAACTGGATTTAAGCAGTGCAAAACTCAAAGCTTTATTGCCTTATTTCTTTATTCAAAAGAATTTTGACTGAAATATTTTTTTCATCTTTCAGAAGAAACATAACAGTGTGAACTGCACATGAATGAGATGATGACATGGATGACTAAAAATGAGCAAACCAGAAAAAAATAAAGTAATCTACATATATAATAGCTAGTACTGCAGACGGAGTGGTAATTAAGAAATTACCATTTCCCAATAATTACCAAGCAATACCATGTGTGGTGTGTGTGTCTATGTGTGTGTGTGAACGATTAACAGAGAAGAATGTGTGAGCTAGTTGAGAAAAATACACCTTTTTAATGGTGAGTACTGATGTGCACTTAGACTGTTTTCACACACTTACATATGACACTATTCTTTTTTCCTTTTTGAAAAATTTGAAAAAAAAATTACAACATTACAAATTAACACTATGTGTTAATTAATACCAGCTTTGTGAGGAAAAACTTGGCCTTAAATATACATAAATATGTAAATATATTCCAAACATTTGTAATCTGGCGAAAAAAGAATACTGTCGTAGCTCTTCAGACAAATTGAAGTATTGTGTCAGGTTCCCGCTTTCTCTGTGGACCAGGTACGTCTGCTAAACTTCAGCACTCTCAGATGTCAGTCCAAGAAGAGAACTGACAATTACTGCACCACAGGATAGAGATATATATAACTATATGTAGTCTCATCATAAAGCCTATAGAAAGACAGGCATATGCAGGCAGGAAGCACTCAAACTGTAAATCCTGTAAGGCCGCATGGCAGCAAATGGAATACAAACATACATCTTTTTCTCCACAAGTCAATAAAAGACCAATTTACTAACTATGACGATCTCCAAGATCTCCAAGTGCGACACCCAGCCCCCACCCCCCGACTCTTGAGGCACTTGCCTTCTCAATCAACTGGGCAGGTTCAACCAAAAGCAGCACTCCTCCAAGAAAACAGACCGAACATTTGCATGAGCCGCACCTCTTGATTACTACTTAATACCCCCAATTCACTGCAACACAAAGTGGAAAACCCAGCCAACTATATTCCCTGTACAGTTGGGAATATATATAATTTAAAATACATACGTATATATTATTTTGCGTGTGTGTATATATGTATACACACACACACACACACATATATATATAAGTGCAAACATGAATGCAATTGTGACTTCATATATATGCCTTTATAGACCATTATAATTTCCTTCAGACTCTAACTCTAGATATCCAAGCCCACTTATCCAGAAGGGAAGCCTGTTACCTTTACACGTGTTCACAGTCCTCTCTGCTCCACAGACATAAACTATTTGTTGTTCTCAAACTGACTAACTGATTAGCACAATTAGATTAATCCCAGCACAACTATTTCCAGCATATGTGTTGCTTGAAAACTGTTGCTCTGTATCTGATCTGAGAAAAAGTTCATGTGCCTGAATGTCTGTCTGATTTTGAACATCACCCAGTCTGCAAGAAGAATGCTGCTCCATAAATGCTCATTTTAATTAAAGTGCTGAGAAACTATTAGTTAAGCACCACAAACCCAGTGAGGGAGGATGCCCACACATGAAAAAAATGAAATAAAAATGAGAATTCTCCAAAATAAACTCTGTACCTGCATGCCTCATTGACTGAGACACAGAGGGCCTAATACTTCATAATAACTAATCATTCTTAGGGGACACTACCTATCAATTAAAACATAGGATTATTAACCAGGCTGTCCTTGAAAGCATTGCTGAGTAGCAAATCAAATAAGTGTTATCTCATTTTTAGGGATAAGAAAGTTGAAAACGAAAGAAATACCTTGGCGAACGGCACAAGCTGAATTGGGAATACACCAAGACCCAGGCTCCAGACAACCCAGGTCAGCATCCCATTCTCTTTTCCGCAGAGCGCGTCGTTTTATTGCAATGGCAGCTCCCAAATTACTTCAGTTACAGTTGTTAGCACTTGGTAGACCTATAACGTAAGCAGGCACTCGGTGTCTTAATTTAGAAACCCTGGAACAGAGGCCGTCTGTTCTCCTCACTATTTTTAAAGCAATTTGTCCAGACTCAGGTAGGAAATATAAGTCAGAGGCGGATCTAATTTCTTGGAAGGCATTCACCTGCCCAGACTCTGAGACAATCTTCAGGCTGGCCCTGGTTCATATGTTGCCTAACTTTCTCAAAACACACCAAAAGAAGGCAAAGGTCTGCAGATGAGAGGTTTCATTTCATAAATAGCAAAGAATATGTTTGCTTCCTTCAAGAATCCTGCGTTCTTCCCATATGATCCAGGTGCTACATGTTTGCAACAAAAGCTGTCCAGAACAACTGGTTGTAAATCTCACATAATTTTTAAGTCTTGGCTTAAGAGTAGTAACAATCATATTTGCAAAGCACATCTTAAAGATACTTCACTTTTCTTAAGGACTGAGTCATCAAGCAGAAGTTAATTGGATAGTGAAAAGCAAACCAATTTGCTTTTGAAATTATAAGGGTAAAAGTTCATCACTGTACTTCGCTTATTTGATGATTTTTTCTGATGTGCTATATGATCTGCTTTTGCTTCTTTCTTTCTTCATGAAACGGATTTCCCAAAAAGAAATTACATTATTCAAACCTTTATATTTATCACCTGCATGCAATTTAAGTGATCTGCTAAACATAGCAAAAATCAAATAATGAGTATATAATACAATCCTACATTTCAATTATGATCAGGAACTGAGTGTAAAAGTTGGATGAGCAAATCAAAGGCATTAATTTAGCATGCTTATTCACCTGTCCCATACATGTTGTTTTATAACCATATTTCTTTTTGTATCTGTTAAGAACAATTCAAATTTAATTTCTTACACATTATCTGAGAGGTTTTTTCCCACTAATACATACATCAATATTTCTTTGGACCTCTTTAGCCCTTCTAACAGTTGTCTTTTAGCTGCTCTGGAAGTTATGGTCCTAATTTGCCTGTCAGTTGCCTAACTCTGACAGTCAGACACCTCAGGAGTAAGAATGAGAAGTGTTCTTTGGACTAAATTTTATCCATCAAAAGTGTAACTTAAAGGATTTAAAACCACTCCTAAACTTGAGCTGAATTTGACAAAACCAAACCAAAACAGGGAACTCATGCATCCTGTTTCAGTACTTTTGAACCAGCAAAAAAGCTTTTTTTTCCTCCTTTTGGAACTATATGAAATCTTAATTAATGATTAAGAAGGATTAAACCTCTAAATTGAAATAAAATATTCCCAAAATATTATTTAATTTTATTGACAAAAAAAGTTTTGTATAAACATGTTTTCTCCTGTTTCTCTTTGTTGGCTTATCTAGAAATCACAAAAAACCAAATAGAACTGAGCAAATAAGAATACTATTTTATTAAGCTAGATGGTGAAGAAATATTAATTACAGAATCTCCTAAGACCTCACATCTCTCCACAAGTGTGTATTCTCAGAATTGGCTGACATATCTTGCCCAAAATTTTATTTGCTCTTAAATAAGAATGCATTAGTCAGGCAAAATGAAAAATTAGTCTTATTATTTAAATGAAAAGAACACTGATAGGCATTTTATGTTTCCTGCAGTCTGTTCCTAGCACACTACTTCAATCCAAAAGGATCACTTGTTTCTTATCTGAGCTGTTCCCATGGGACAAAAGTAATAATTTCTAATGCTCTACTTGACATTACAGTACTGTAGTGATTAGCATTCACAAATCTGGAGCTGTCAGTCAGGCACCAGACTCCTAATCACACATCACTTGATAACCACTTCCAGAACAAGCTGGACCACCCTCTCCCTGACTCTCACCCTGTTTTTACAGACACTCCTCCTCAGCGAGTTAGTCTGGTTTGGTGCAGTGTTTAAAGTCAGTCAGTTTGAACGGAAAAATCAGAATATTTGCTCTTTCACCATCTTCCTTTGTCATCTTCTAATTTCCTGTGCTCTTCAGAGCTCCCTTATGTGCATTTATGAAAGGGAGTTGAAGAAATGGGACTCTGCATCAGAAGCAGAGTCACAGGCTCTTCCTCGTTTTTCTCCCATCACTTTAACTCCACTATTGAACTGCCATCTGTTGTTTTTTTTTTTTTCTGTTTAAAAAAAGCCAACAGGAAACTTGAGCCGATCAACATTTTGGTATATGATTTGGCCCACACTTGGCTATTTTTACACTGAGATACTCTGAGCAAAGATCAGGCCTCCCGCTGTGGGAGCACTGTAACACACAGTTAGTTCTGTCTCTGTGATAATAATTACATCTCCAACTCGGAACGGAGCTAGAGTAGCTCATGGCACACAGACACAAGCAGCAGAACATCCTTACAGTATCGCCTCCCATGTTCTCAATTATACAAACAGGCTCAGTTGTGTAATAGAATCACTTGTTCTCATAACAAAACATCCCAAAGTGTATCAATTACACTGGGAAAATCTCAGTTGCGTGAACTGCTTCACCACACTGCTAATATCATCAAGGCTGCATTAAGCCAAGCTATTGCTGCTGTGCAAACAACTTATGTAACCATATTATTATATTCTTCTCACTTGCCACTTTTCCTACAGTTTTTATAAAAAATCTGTACTACAGTAAGTCCGCCAAAACTCTAAATCGAATAGTTTCAGACACAAATAGATGGATCTAGTATTAACGTTGCCATTCTGAACACAGATTAGTCTCCAAAAAAGCCCAAAAAAGGCGTAAAGAAATGTTTTAAAGTTATATCGTTATTCCTAGTGCATTTCAGAATGAGAACTATAAGAAAGACTACTCCTA
Organism: Chroicocephalus ridibundus; assembly: GCF_963924245.1. Classification (NCBI taxonomy): domain Eukaryota; kingdom Metazoa; phylum Chordata; class Aves; order Charadriiformes; family Laridae; genus Chroicocephalus; species Chroicocephalus ridibundus. Next base: position 23,740,250 of record NC_086316.1, read on the forward strand.
AAGCATTATGGGAATCGTTGGCATAAAGGAATGATAAAAACTTAAAAATTAAGTTCTCCACACTTCCATTGGAAAGACAGAGTGTAGGCTGCAGCAATGCAAGCTCTTCACATGCCCTGCTTCCTCCAGTGCACCAGATGCAAATCAAATCCAAAAGCAGCACACACAACTGAATTTCTGTGCCAGTTTAAACTTTGGCTTACTTTCAAAGATGACAAATTAATGCCAACATTTTACTCATGTGGAACCCACTCATTGTGTCTTGCACAGAGACCACCAGTTAATTCAGCATTTAGACATGTTTACGCCTACCCACACATCACTGTGTTGCTACATGTGAACATCCCTGAACTTTGTGGAATAACAGATGATTTAACACTGGAATAAACTGAATCAAAACCACTCATGAATAAAAATCATGTCCATGCCCCACAGCTTGCTTGCTTCCTCTCAGATTTCTCTTCCCCTCTTAGGAACATGAACTGCTCTACCCTACCCCTACACTCTCTTTCTGCTTGAAGTCTCTCAATCCATTACTAGCCTTTCCTCTCTAGTCCCTCTTCATGCTTTCCGCCGTCTATTTTGTAATACACACAAAAATAGCTGCGGTAGAAGTGTGACACACACGGAGCTCTAAAAATAAGTGGTGTCTCAAATGGGTCTCTTGCAATTTTGTAAGGGGGGAAAAACGTCCACGAAATATTTAATTTTACCTGAGTTTGAATTGGTGTTTTAATCAGTTTCTGAAAAAGATAAATCATGCGATGATATTTTTTGAGCAAAACAATGTATTAAAGCAAAATGAAATCACAGAACATTTAAATGATTCAGAACCTGCTTTTTTTTCCATAGTGAAAGAAAAAGACATTTCTGTCTAAAAAGTTTAGCCCAAATCTAAGTCTATACAGACAACACCAGATGAAAGTACAAGCAAGATTTGTGGGCATAAGGCATTCCCAACAGAGTACTGTTACCTCTAAAAGCTGTTTTAATGACGAGGAGCAGAAGCAGCTCAGTCACAGAAAATACATGCTTAGCAGGGTCCTGAATCTAGCCCGTTTCCCCCACACAAAGAAACTGCACCGAAAAAAAAGCAGAAAATCCCAAACATGTCCCAAAGCAAAGCAAAGCAAAACAAACCAAAACAACTTACTGTCTTCTTCAACATTTTGACGGCGTAAGGTTTCTGGGTCCCTTTCTGCCTGCATCTGTAGACAATGGATGTAGCCCCACTAAATGTAAAAAAAAAAAAAAAAAAAAAAAAAGGAAAAATAGTTGTACATACGCCTCTTCAAATATGTCAATAAACAGAGTTGCCTATCTGAAACTACATTTTCTACTCCTTCCAGTTTGGGCAAAAATACCTCATTTTTCCCCTTAGGGTAGCCAGGAATGTAATCTTGCCCCAAACCTGGGACAACGTATCTTGTCTTTGTTAAGACAACTCATCTGCAACAATTAGTTGAATTGGGTTTTTTCACTAACTGCTGATGGCAGTAATGGGAAGTGAGACAGAAACAGTCATTGTGCTGTTCCCTGCCGAGTTGCCCAAACAGCCAAATTCAGCACCAGATGGAGAGAGCAGCACTTTTTGTTAATTCGGTGGAAACTGGTGGGGCTTGTTCATAGCAAGAATGAACTGGGCTTACATCTTCTGGTTGCCTTCAAGGTGTACTTACTTGAATGTGCTAAATCTGAGCACTCGTATCATAAAATTAGGTTGGAAGGCACTTCTGTGAGTGGGAGGTTGGGCTAGGGAGTCTCCAGAGGCAGGCTCAGCTGCTGAGGCTACTTGCTGTGCTCTCCTTGCTACTGTCAAGGAAGGGACCTGTACCCTATGAATTAGCTAGAGAGAGGAAAAACCTCTGGCAAAACCATAATGGTCACAAACAATTCAGGCTTTATATTCTTTATATCCTACCACATTTACTTTTAGACACCACTGAGCAACCCAGTGTCAGCCACCATCAAAATAGATGCCCTGAAGTGCTACATGTCAGTGCAGGATTTAAGGCATTTTTGGAAGTCTCCTGTCCTCAGGAGATTTGCCACCCACTATAAGACTCGGTACTTCCAAATAACTGTAGATTTTTAAGCTAGATGGGACTCCCGTTATCATATACGACTTCCCAAATAACATACATTGCAGAACAGCACATAGCCCTTCTGCAGTGAAAGGATTTCACATACACCACACACCAAACTGCACTGCAGATCTCTCTGAACCAGAAGAAACCCACCTCAGTGTGTCTACAGGAGACGACCACAAGCTGCAGAAGGACACAAGCGGCTTTCTTTTAAACAGTGGAAAGGCACAGCCATGTCTGACTATACGAATAAAGCTGTGACATGGGGTTTATTACTCTGGCTGCGCAAAACTGCCATGCATGCTCTGCATTTCTCCCACCTCAGCACGGGCACAGGTGCCAGATAATGTTCTGAGTAGGCATGTCATATTTTTATGAGTACATGAGTGAGCACAAGAATTGGCATTTGATTGAGAAGATTTATTTCAGAAAGACTTCTTCATCAGGAAAGGTCACCTACGGCAAGGGTTACACAGCTCAGTCATCTGAGGGCTTGTGTGCATCAAACACACATAAAGTAATCTCACTTCATCTCAAATGCTAAAATGATTTGTCTCTCATAAAAGTGTATTGATAAATGTGTGGGAGTACTGCAAGCCTCAGTGAGTCCCAGAATCATTACATGAATTTAATTAGATCTCCTCTCCTTGGCCAAGTCTCAAAAGGCTCCATTTAGCAAGCAGAAAAAAATACATCACATTAAAAAAACCCTCACATCTTTTAAGTACAACCAAAAAAATGTTAAAAGATAAAATTCTAAGGCCCTGCTGTGATAAGGTTTTTATCTCCAGTATTTCACTACAACACTGTGATGGGGAAGGCACTGCATAAACTGCAAATCATTCTTGTACCCTGCTTCACATACTCAGAATGCAATATAAACATTAAATTCATTAGTCTACATATGCTCTTACTAAGTAGGCAACAAGCATTCTAGAAATTATTTTACTTGGTTGAGGGCACAATTAGATAAGCTGTGCAGCTGATGATCCAAGTAAAGAGATGACCATTCCTGTGCACATCTCCAGGTGTTCACTGCTGCTGCGGCGATGCAGGGCAGTCACTGCCTCTCAGTGATGCTATTGTCAGTGTTTGCTTTACCAGCTCTGCAAAGTCTTCCACGTGAATAAAAACGCAGCCACTGGAAGAGCTCTGATGATCTAAACAGAACTGGCTTAGTGATGAGATGGACAGCTACACCAGCAGGGGTAGCACGGCACCACCTTTAACTGTTCATTTGGCTGCACCCAAAGCTGCAAGAGAGGCAGCATAACCCTCGAAAGAGGCATACGACAGCCTGGAGTGACGGGAATTCATAGAATCATAGGGTTGGAAGGGACCTCTGGAGACCATCTAGTCCAAGCCCCCTGCCAGAGCAGGGTCACCTAGAGCAGGTTGCACAGGAACGCGTCCAGGTGGGTTTTGAATGTCTCCAGAGTTGGAGACTCCACCACCTCTCTGGGCAGCCTGTTCCCGTGCTCTGCCACCCTCAAAGTAAAGAATTTCCTCCTCGTGTTTAGGTGGAACTTCCTGTGCTCAAGTTTGTGCCCATTACCTCTTGTCCTGTCGCTGGGCACCACTGAAAAGAGCCTGGCCCCATCCTCCTGACACCCATCCTTTAAGTATTTATAAGTGTTGATAAGATCCCGCCTCAGTCGTCTTTTTTCCAGACTGAAGAGACCCAAATCCCTCAGTCTTTCTTCATGAGAGAGGTGTTTGATTCCCATAGTCACTTTGGTAGCTCTCTGCTGCACCCTCTCCAGCAGTTCCCTGTCCCTCTTGAACCACGGAGCCCAGAACTGGACACAGTACTCCAGATGTGGCCTCACTAGGGCAGAGTAGAGGGGGAGGATGACCTCCCTCGACCTGCTGGCCACACTCTTCTTGATGCACCCCAGGATGTCATTGGCCTTCTTGGCCACAAGGGCACATTGCTGGCTCATGGTCATCCTGTTGTCCGCCAGGACTCCCAGGTCTCTTTCAGCTGAGCTGCTCTCCAGCAGGTCAGCCCCCAACCTGTACTGTTGCATGGGGTTATTCCTCCCCAGGTGCAGCACCCTACACTTGCCCTTACTGAATTTCATAAGGTTCCTCTTTGCCCAACTCTCCAGCCTGTCCAGGTCTCTCTGTATGGCAGCACACCCTTCCGGTGTGTCAGCCACGTGCCCCCCCCCCAGCTTTGTGTCAACAGCAAAGTTGTTGACTTGTTGAGGGTGCAATCTATCCCCTTGTCCAGGTCATTGATGAATATATTGAAGAGGACTGGGCCCAGTACTGACTCCTGGGGATCACCACTTGTCACTGACCTCCAACTAGACTCTGTGCCCCTAATCACAACCCTCTGAGCTCTGTCTTTCAACCAGTTTTCTATCCACCTTACTGTCCATTCATCAAGCCCACTCTTCCTAAGCTTCCCTATGAGGATGCCGTGGGAGACTGTGTCGAATGTCTTGCTTAAGTCAAGGTAGACCACATCTACCGCCCTCCCCTCATCTATCCATCCAGTCATGCCATCACAGAAGGCTATCAGATTAGTCAGACATGATTTCCCCTTGGTGAAGCCATGTTGAGTACTTCTGATAGCTTTCTTTTCCTCCATGTGCCTTGAGATGACACCCAGAACAAGCTGTTTCATCATCTTTCCAGGGATGGAGGTGAGGCTGACTAGCCTGTAGTTCCCCGGCTCCTCCTTCTTTCCCTTTTTGAAGACTGGAGTGACATTGGCTTTGCTCCAGTCCTCAGGCACCTCGCCTGTTCTCCAGGACCTTTCAAAGATGATGGAGAGCAGCCCGGCAATGACTTCCGCCAGCTCCCTCAGCACTCTCGGGTGCATCCCATCGGGGCCCATGGACTTGTGAATATCTAATTGATCTAATTGATCCCTCATTCGATCCTCCTCAACCCAAGGGAAGTCTTCTTCTTTCCCCGTTACTTCCGCCAATGCCTGGGACTCCTGAGGGCTGGGCTGAGCAGTAAAGACCAAAGCAAAGAAGGCATTCAGTAACTCCGCCTTCTCCGTATCCTCCGTCACCATGGCTCCTGTTTCATTCAACAGTGGGCCCACAACTTCTCTGGTCTTCCTTTTGCTTCCAATATACTTGTAGAAGCCCTTCCTGTTGAGCTTGACATCCCGAGCCAGGTTTAATTCCAGGGCAACCTTGGCTTTCCTTGTTTCATCCCTGCATGCTCTGGTGGCATTCTTGTAATCCCCTCAAGGGGTCAGCCCCTTCTTCCACTTATTGTAAACTTCCTTCTTCCACTTGCGCTTTTTCAGAAGCTCCCTGCTCAACCATGCAGGTCTCCTGTGTCCCTTGGCCGATTTCTTTCTCTTAGGGATGCACTGATCCTGAGCTTGGAGGAAGTGGTCTTTGAATATCAACCAGCTTTCTTGAGCCCCTTTGCCTTCCAGAGCCCTAGCCCACGGGATCTCTCCAAGCAGTTTCTTGAAGAGGTCGAAGTTAGCCCTCCTGAAATCCAAGGTTGTAATTTTACTTCTTGATGTTTTGTGCGTGGTACCCATGATCCTGAACTCTTATCATTTCATGATCACTACAACCTAGGGTGCCCCCAACCTTAATGTCCTCCACCAGTCCCTTTGTGTTTGTCAGTACCAGGTCCAGAAGTGCTCCTCTCCTTGTTGGCTCCTGTACCACCTGTGTCAAGAAGTTGTCATCAATGCACTGGAGGAGCCTCCTGGACTGTGCATGCCTGGCTGTGTCATCTTCCCAGCACATATGGGGGTGATTGAAGTCCCCCATGAGAACCAAGGCCTGCGATTGCGAGGCTACCTTCGGCTGTCTGTAGAAAGCCTCATCAGCTTCCCCATCCTGATCAGGTGGCCTGTAATAAACACCCACAACAGTGTCCCTCATATTTGCCTGCCCCTTAATCCTCACGCATAAGCTCTCAACCCTCTCATCATCTGCCCCTAGTGAGAGCTCGATGCATTCCAACCGCCCTCGCACATGGAGTGCAATTCCACCACCACACCTCGCTGGTCTGTCTTTCCTGGAAAGGACATAGCCATCCATGACAGCATTCCCGTCACGTGAGCTGTCCCACCACGTCTCAGTAATTGCAATGAGATCGTGGCCCTGCGACCGCACACAGACCTCCAGCTCTTCCTGCTTATTCCCCATGCTGTGTGCATTGGTGTGTAAGCATTTCAGAGGGGGCGTCGTGTGTATAGTTTTGACCCTTGAGATGTGGTGTGCCTTCTGGCTTTCAGAAATACTGGCACACTGGCCCACGAGTGCTGAGCAACTATGCCCTGGCACCTCACCAGCAAGCCCAGCACCGTCCCCACCCCCTTTCAATTTATGAAGGCACGTCCAGATGAGCAGTTTGCCATCAGGCTCATTAGTCACTGTTCAAAACACACGGAGGGGCTAGTTTAGAAATTATTCCCTATTGTAAAGATTTCTGATACCACATCCCTGGAGTCCTAATTTGGGGTAAAAATGATGACAAGTATCACAAGACTCGGGAACGCTTTCAGTGAGTTCTCTTTTGGTTTGTGTGCCTACGCCCAGCTCTGACAGGCATGCTGCCACCAGCCGGGAAAGAGATCACGGAGCTACCAGCTAACACTGCCTTCCCTTCTGTGCCAAAAACCGGCACCTGGGACTCGGGAACAGGATGGCAACCTGCTTACACCATGCCTGCTGCAAAGCTTAGCAGACAACCATTACTAGTACAGACGTGACTCCTTGTCTCTTTTGCCATAACTGGATCTCTTTCTTTCTTCCCATTAAAATGAAAAAAAAAAGGCAGCAGGGGGGAGGGGGGAAGGAAGGAAGCAGCCCACAGGCCTTAATGTAAATGTGCAAACAGAACTGCCTTGTGCAAATAAGGGCATTTTTCTTTGCTTATTTTGGCTTCCTTCTGTGGCTCTGCGAGCCTTCTGCTGAATCAGCACATGCAGTTTTCCTGAGCCTGTATGATTTGGAAGGTCACCAATATAACTGGAGCGATTCAAGCTTTCACCACTAAAGAGCAGTGGGAAGCTTCAGCGGCAAAAATCTCATGTGCAACCCAAAAGCTCAGAGAGCTGCTAATTGTAACCTCTTGCCCTTAAGTTCTTTCTACATCAAACCTTGACTGCCATTCAACCAGGCCCTCAGAACCTGGCCTGGAATTTGCAACAACTAAACATTTCATTGATACATTTGGTCAGAAAACACAAATATGCAGGAACGAAAAATTCTTGTGGCAACATGCCACTTTCTACAGGCTTGACATTTATGGCCAGGTAGACAGACTGCGAGCCCCTCAACGTCCCGTTCTCTGCAGGTGGTGTTCCACTTCATCTGAATGATAAATAGTAATGGTGCTATTGAAAGAGATCACCGATACTCAATGGTTAAGGCACTTACTTGATAAGCAGCAGATACAAACACTAGGGAATATTTAAACCTACAGCATGAACAGTTTCAACAGAAGAAACTGAGAGGCCCCTAAGCCCGGGCAGCTAATAAATCACTTGCAGAACTACACTACAGTCTGTGATTCACAAGCAACCCATTCCCAATTCAGACTAGAAACCAGAAATGAAAGTCTCCCATACTCCAGATGAGTTCAACCACAAGATTACTCACTATATTGTGTTGGCATATTTAGAATTGATCCTGCCAGCTCTTCCATCTTTGTAGTCGGTGAATACATACATACATACATACATATATATCTATCTTTGCATATATACATACACTTATATTTATATGAAATATATTACTATACATATTTGCATATGTAAGTGTTTACTTATCTACTTCTAAAGAAAATTAGGTTTAAAGGAGCATCCAGCTGTTGCTTTTTTGCATCTCTGCCTAGAACAGGCTGCCTGAACTCAAAACATAAATTTTTTTAAATTGGTTGGAACAATATAAAAAAAAGGCATATTCTTGGAATATATAGTTGGCCAAGCCAGAGAATAGTAAAAACTAGAATTACTATACTGTTGAAAACATTGTCATTCTCTTTTACTGACATATGTGTTTCTGTCTGGAAAGCTGCTTAAAAATTCTGTTAAAGATGTAGTTTTAAAACCCAATGTACAACCGAACATGCTAAAGAACAAAAAAGAAAAACAAACCGCTTAACTAAGTATGCTATATGCTTTACTACAAAAATATGTTTCTATACCCAGTTTTGAACTTACAAATACCCTGAAAGTAACGCGTACATCTTAACTATGTAGTCATTACGGACAGTAAAATACACTCACGTCCACATGATGCTTTCTACAACAAGGACAACGGCAACTCACGAGAAACCTCATGACATCCTGTGCATGGAACGTATCACCACTGCTACACACGCAACTCATTATTAGCACAGGCCTAGTCCTCCTGCAGTACAAATACTTGAGCTACATGACAAACTTGCTCAGCCGTTAGTCCAATGATTGCACGAAAAATTTAAAGTATTAAAAGTACCACTTAAAAACTGAAAGTAGACTAAAATCCAGTGACTGGTCCCTGTATGTGTGTTGTTTTCCACACAAATTAGAAAGATGTTTTAAAAATATTAAAAATGTATGCGTAAAACTTTTTTGCCCACCTAATACACACTTTGTTGATCATTCTGGATTATATTTCTTATTATTATCCTGAGGTGTAGGATTGTAGAAGGACAGTTATTTTAGAGATCGGGTGACAGCACCATAGCTCTCTGCCTGTACTAGGGAGTCCAGACTGCGAAGCCAAGAGGAAAGTCATGGTCACACTTCAAGTATGTGCAGTCAAAAATAGTGGTGTCAGCACAGATGGAAAGAAGGCAGGGACGCCCAGGAGGGGTGTTAAGGAGGTGGAAGTGATCAGCAGAATTTGCACATAAAGGAGAAAATGGAATTTGCAGGATCAGGCTGGACCTGCGGTGGAGATTGGCAGAAAGAGAGAAAAGCCAAGGAAAGAAAACACACAGAACTAGAGCCAGGTTGGAAAAAACCTTTTCTTCCCCACACCCACAAAAACCTTCTGCCTCTGAAACAGGAACGGGAACCAAAATGAAACACAGTCAGATGTTTATTTGGTCACAGGTAGGTAGGAAAAGTGAATTCCTAGAGCTGCAGTTTTTATAATAAAATAAACAAACAGTCACTGACAGTATTTTCACTGGAAGTAGGAAAATTGGTCCTTTCAAAAGTAGGTCAGCATCTCCATACCATGCCTGCTCACCCCAGGTTTTATACTGCATTTTTAATCAACTCCGTACAAATACAGTGCTCAATGTAATCGCCTGTAAATTTCATTTGGATTAAATTCCTTAAATTCTGAATTGATTTTTGAAAAATAAATTAGTTTGTGCTTCATGTAGTCAAAGAACAATTACACAACCTAGTTTGTCCAAACAAATCAGGTAAAAGAATGAACGGTCCCAAGAAAACTGTACCTACTACAGAGCCATGGAAATGTGTGCTGCCAAAACTGCATTAACAGATTACAGTCCAGTACTGGTTTCCATAAATAATACAGATCATTTTGTACAGTTTACAGAGGCATAAAGTTAAAATACATTAATTCACTCTTTCTTATATATACACTAGAAGGACAAAATGGATTTATAGGAATAAAATTATTATTCTTAGACTTCAAAATTAAATGCGCTGTTTAAAGTTAAAGACTGGACAGAACCAAAAATGATTGACGAAGCTACTGAAATACACACAAATGAAAATATTTTAAAAATGCATATTCTATGGCATTACTACTGCAATTAAAAAAGCACATACATGTAAATTTGGAAATTCTTACAACTTGCATTTCATTTCATGTGAAAGTGTATCAAAACAAACTTTCCTTCTACAGTGAACTTAGAAGCAATTATTAAACTATTCAAATCTGATCTAAAAACCTCTTCTAAACATCAGTATCTACATATACAGGACTTGCAGGCAATTGTGCGCAACTGCAGCCCTTTGTTTCCCCTCATTACTTCATAACTTGTAAAGAGAATGGAAAATTTCCAAAACTAACATAACGTAGGGAAAGAAAAAAAACCAAACTTGAACTTTTTTTTAGAAAAAAAGTTCATTTTAGAAGGAATAGAACTAACTTTTGAAAAAGGTAAGGCTGGTGGAAAAAACATACACAGGTCTGGAAAGGAAAGCTAATTCCATTGCGTTCCAGAGCTCTGCCTGGTTTGATTTTGACAAGAAAAACATCCATGCCTTTTCAGATTTTGATTCTATAACTTTCAACTGCTGTGCTGATTTTCTAATATTTGAGGTGAAAGGACTTTTTAGTAATTGATTCCTGTTCAGTCTGGCCTGCAAAGGCAATGCAATAGACCAAGATGTTTTCAATATTCGGCCTTCACTGCATTCAGCAGACAAACAAAAGGAGCCTTACATAAGCACATTCCCAAAAAAACACATATGCTGTTTTTAAATAAAAGGGTAATCAAACTAGTGCTTGCCAATATTCTTGAACCTGTACCTTCCACAGATAACTATTTGTAGAACTGCAAGCCTTCAGATGTGGGCTAGGCTGGCTGGTGACACACTAATTAAAATGCAGTGTCCAAGCCATCCCTGCTGTGGTGGCTGGACCAGTAGCTGCTAATTCCTGCTGGGACTGCAGCAGCATATTTCTCACAAGCCTCCAGTGGGTCTCCTCCCTCAAGTATTGCAGGAAATTTATAGAAAAATACGTCTATCCTACAGTAAGTTTAAACACTTTATTACACCTAGCATTACCGCCTTTTAAAACAGTGGGCATTCAGATAGGGGTTAAATTAGCCACATTCTGTAATACTCATGTTAACATTAAATTATTTCCCCTGCCTCAAATATGACTTCTGAACTCTCTGGTGGGTAAACATCAAGGACCAGAAACAGGTCACCAACACTGCACATCTGAAAGCATTTTGACGCATCTCGCTTCCCTGCCTTTTGTTGAGTGGAAGAATACAGCTGACCCAAACTTACTAAAAAAGCAAGAATCATTACATTATCTCAGACCTTAATTTGAAAACATGGAAGCAAAATTCAAACTACATTGTATTTCAGAGGTTACTGCTTTACTGTGCATACATTGCTCTCCTAGGTGTAACTCAACTTTCAGAAAGTTGGTTCCCAAACAAAGCTTCAAGTAAGAGTGCTGAAATGCAGACAGGAGGTGAAGATCCTAGCACTTCATACAGCACTGTGGAAGAAAAATGTATAGAAAATACATTCACTCTTTCTTCCTTTTCCTTTAGGCCCTTTAAAAAATTGGGTTAGACCACACATAAGAACACCTGTATTTCTAAAACAGCGGGAGAGTTCTCAATGGGAAAAACAGTTTCCTTCCTACCAAGCCTGAAAAAAACTTGCAGCTGAAAGTTGGCTGAAAATGAACTTGTAGTAACATCAGGTTGATTTTTTTGACATGAAGCTCTTGCAGTCCGACAGATCCAGTAACTGATTTTGAATATTTTATTCAGAACGGAGTTTCCTTTGAGACGGCTCTTCTCTTTTCCAGGACAGGAGAGTACTCACCTTCTCTCATTTAGACAGTTCAATTAAACAGGAAGAGCAAAGAAAAGGGGTAGAAGAGTGGACGGAGTGAACTCCTACTGCTTCCAGCGGGATGCAGATTTTTGTCCTTGGTACCGAACTTTGGAAACACTGGGTCAAATTTTCAAACCCAGGTACTTAGACTACTTGCGCAAGACGCAGACCCAAATCCTTGGATTTGCAGTCTCAGGCATATTCTCATGGCCACAGACTCTGTGCACCCGCCTTCTGTCTGTGTGACATGCTGTGCGGCTACCGTCCCCCCCTAAGCAGCACAAAAGCCTGACGACTAAAACAGTTCAGTGAAAGTAGCTCCCCTGGAAACACCCATGCCTTACTTTAAGTACCATTTAAACCATTACCTCATAAGCAGCACTTTTTCCCTCCCATCCTCTTAAGAGATACTAATGAAGAATAAACATTGTTTATTTAATCTTAATGAAGAGCACATGAGAGGAGAAAGTGTTGAGCAGTAAAAACTTGTAGAAAACTTCGAAAGCGTGGTGTGAGACCTTCCTTCCCGGGTCACCGCAGAACTGCCTGCCTGTTTTTCCTCTGGTGACACAATCCTTCACCAGGAAGTGTTTTAAGCAGTCTGTAGGTTGAGCGGATGTCAACATCACTGATTGCTGCTCTTCATGACAGTCCCCAGGTGCAAAGGCCAGTTTCACACATCACCGTAATGACCTTCACACGTCCCGTAATGACTCTTGGTTTTCCTTGTCAAGGGAAGTGACAAAGAAGGGAGTTTATGGAAGTTTGACTACTACCAGCTTGCCCTGTGTAGAAAAAAGTTACCTTTTAAAATCAGGCAGGGAAAATTTAATGGCTATTTGTGTCTGCATATGTAAGCCAAGCTTTGAACTACATTCACAACCAGCTAATTTAGGCCAAGTCATTTCTGGGTTTCTGCAAGCTCTTGTGCCCGTGCTTATCCTGAATAGCCCTCATTTTGGTAAGCTATACAACTTTCTCCTTGTATGTTCATATTGTGCTGAATCATCAACTCCAATGCAATGGCTTCTCTGAAATAAGTTGATTTTCCCAAGAAGTTTATCTGCAGTGTCAACCCAGGATCTCTTACCACAAGACAACAAAAAAAAATATTAATATATTGCAGTTTTAAAAGTTCTTTGGCTTTTTTCTAGTTACTCTGCATATTTTCTTCTTCAATTTAGGTGGGACAGCCATTGCTAATCATAAGAGGTAAGTCAGGCAATGCAAAAGAGTATGGAGAAGTGTACTGTATTTTGCCAATGCTCCCTAAATGAACACTTTTTGTAATGATTTGCAAATCCTGATCATACTGACATATATTCTCCATTAAGGACGCTATATTTTTCAAGTAAAAAGATAAACTGAAATAGCTGATTTTTCATACCAGGGAGCACTTTTAATCTGCCATTTCTAATATTTTTGTAACAGTCAGAAAACCTAATTTGCCATCATCACAACAATAACCTGCAGACTTACACTTAGTTGTAATTTCATTGGAATAAAAAAGCTACAGTAGAAAGAGGAAGCTGCAGCAGGGAGCACACTGATACTATACAAAAAAACAGAAAAACAAATTTCCTGAGAAACCGAAGATAGCATTAAGGCAATATATTCTGCTGCAGGTTGTGTCAGTAGGGGGTTATTTCCATCAGAGCGATAAGTTTTGCAGTCTTGGTTAAGTCTGATGACCAAATGCCAACTTACTGCAAGCACAGGGGTGGTACCAAGTCAGGTCTAATTTTCCAAAAGTATAAAGTCCAGCCTTTCAAGCTGGGCAGACTTTGGTTCTGGTGGCTGGGAAAGACCTAAGTAGGTCTAGCCCTCCCCTAAATGTTGGATTTCCTCCACATGCACACAGGAACGGCACTGCATCAGTCCTGAGCTACCCCTGCCACGAGGAGGCAGCCAGCCTGGAGCACTCCCTGGAGCACCCACCCTGGTGCCACCTCCCACTCTCCCCAAGGGACAAAGTGGGCAGGAGGCTGGGGTCACCACACCTTCCTTCTCAGAGTCAAAAGAATGCCATGCATGACTGTGGTGGGTTGACCTTGTCTGGCTGCCAGGTGCCCACCAAGCTGCTCTGTCACTTCTCCTCTATCAGCCTACAGACTGTTTAAAATGCTTCCTGGTGAAGGAATGCATCGCTGGAGAAAAACAGGCAGGCAGTTCTGCAATGACCCAGGAAGGAAGGTCTCACACCACACTTTGGAAGGTTTCTAAAAGGTTTTACCAGAGGGGAGAAAGTATAATGGAGAAGTTCTTTGGCTGAGATAAGGACGGGGAGATCTCTTACCAGTTACTGTCACGGGCAAAACAGATTCAGCTTGGAGAAATTAATTTTAATTATTGCCAATTAATAACAGAGCAGGATGGTAAGAATTAAGAACATCCCTCCCATCATCCAAGACTCAACTTCACTCCCAACTCCCCTACCTCCTCCCCTTGAGTGGTGCAGAGTGGTGGGGGATGAGGGCTGCTGTCAGTTCATTGCACTTTGTCTCTGCCACTCCTTCCTCCTCATGCTTTTCCCCTGCTCCAGCATGGAGTTGCTCCCACAGGATACAGGCCTTCACGGACTGCTCCAGTGTGGGTCTGACAGAGTACAGTCATTCAGGAACAGACTGCCCCAGCATGGGCTCCTCTCCACAGGGCCACAGCTCCTGCTAGGAACCTGCTCCAGTGTGGACTCTCCGCAGGGTCACAGCCTCCTTCGGGGCATGTCCGTCTGCTCTGGTGTGCGGTCCTCCACAGTCTGCAGGTGGATATCTCTTTTCACCATTAACCTCCACGGGCTGCAGGGAGGCAACGTGCCTCACCATGGTTTTCACCATGGGCTGCAGGGAAATCTCTGCTCCGGTGCCTGGAGCACCTCATCCCTCCCCTTCTTCACCAACCTTGGTGTCTGCAGAGCTGTTTCTCTCATGTTCTTCTCACTTCTCTCTCACACTGCTGCTGTATTTTTCACCCTTTCTTAAATACGTTATCACAGAGGGACCACCAACATCAACATTGGGCTCAGCTTTGGCCAGTGGCGGGTCCATCTTGGAGCCAGCTGCAACTAAGCTACTGTGTCTGACATGGAGGAAGCTTCTGGTGGCTTCTCACAGAAGCCACCCCTGCAGCCCCACGCCACCAAAACCTTGCCAGGTAAACCCAATACAACAACCCTGCAGGAATCAGACCAGAAATCAAGGTACACCGTATTTACCATGTCCACCTTATTCCCTAGGCCATGGACACTGCAAAAAAAACCAAACCATACAAAAGGCATTCACTGAGTCACACACAGACTCAAGCCATGCCAGTATTGCCTGCCTCTCTCTTACCACTCTCTAAGCTCTTACAAATGAATAATTTAATAACTTGTTTCCAGGTATTGATGTAAGCCTTACTAAACTACAATCTATGGACTCAATAACCCTCCACCCTTTTTTCACTCACCACTATTTTGCTTTTTTCTAGACTTTTGGGACTTCAACTGCCTGGAGTTACTTCTCAAGGATAACAGCTGAAGACACAGGTTTTGCTCACGACAGCTTCCTTTTTCAGTATTCTGGGATGGACATCACCAGCTCCCCACCAACATTACCACTCTGACTTACCTAAGTATTCTCACTGTAATTCTCTCTGCTGTAATTGGGCCTTTAATATTCTATTAACCTTTTACAAAGACCCCAGCTTTCTCTACACAATGTTTTATTTGCTTGTCTTCCCTATTAAATAAAGGACCAAACTTTTCCTTCTTTTTCCTCTTCCCTCTAGCACATTTCTCCAATCTCTTCCTTGGTAAATTTAATCAACGATGCACCTTCAGCTTTCTCCCTTCCCAGCACTACTGCTGTGTCCTCTGTTCTGTGTTGCTTTCTCTGGTTTTTGTGAAATTCCGTTTTTTACCTTCCTATCATTTGACAGCTCCTGATGCAGATATTTATACCTACAGGAACTTCAACAGGATGTTCAGAATGTCACAGAAACCATCCTCAGTGACGGTGATCACAGACCATTCTAGTAACTAATGACATACATATGCAAGCAAGTGCATGTACAGTAAATTATGTTTTCCAGAAACTGTCACTACTATTCAATGCTTGAGATGAGGGAGCTCTTTTCTGTAGTTATGAGAGTGAAATTACTGTTCTTCAGGAGAATATTCCAGATCTTCTAGTCCATGAACATCTTTTTATCTTTTCTTGAAGCTCTCTATACCAGCCGCTGACCAAGCCACTTTTTAATCAGCTATGTTAGAGAAAGACTGCAGTTTCCAATGACTGTGATTTCCATTTTTAAAGGACTGAGGCTTTTTAGCTATCAGAGCTGCTCTGTAATCCAGGATAATGATTCTAATCTATGTCAGTCTGTATTCCTGTACATAAAGGATTCAGCACAATGGTGTATTACATATTTAAAAATAAATTAATTCTTTCACGTTCTCCCCATCGTACTGAAACTTCAATCACAGCATACTCCAGTGGCACATCTGAAGACTGGCATTTCCAGTCTTTATTAGAATGTAAAATAGAATCACAGTTAAGTAATATTTGCAGCATAGTCTGTATAGGATTTACAGATTCACAATTTATTTTTTAAACATGTTATAAAAAAGTTCCCCGTGTACTTTCAGAGAGAGACTTGGAATAAAAAGTGTGGTCAGTTATGCCCGTGCCTGGTTCATGCGCTTATAAGCACTAATTGGGTTACAGCCATACAATTGGCTGTCGATGTAAGCAAATAGGCTGGTGCCTGCCCTGCGCAGCAGATGTCCTCCGCAGGCATGGGCTTCAGCATCCGCATCAGCCACAGCCTGATGCCACCAGACCTGTGCAAAGAGCTGTGATGCACAAGCAGGGAGGAAGGCTTGGAGGCACACCTCCAGAGATCTTCATGAAGCTGGTGACAGACCAGAGGCTCTTCGAGAGGACTGACCAGCCACGCTGCGCAACACTTTGGGTCCCACAGAGAGACCGTCAAGCGCTGCGTTTGTATGCAGAGCATTTTCCTCTGAATAAAACCCAAACCGTGAAAGGTGTCACGTACTCCTGCCACTCCCTCCCACCATTTATTTTCTTGATGTTTAAAGAGAATATACCCTTGATGAGACTTTATGTGCTGCCAACTACTGAACTCAAACTCTGCAAACTTAGTGAGCTTTACATATGTTGAAATGCTGCTTCTGGGCTGGGACTTTCTGAGTTTGATTTACCAAAAACTCATCCAAAATTGAACAACAATTCTTTTTTGAAGATTTAACAGAGCATGTACTGTACTCATTGTGATCAATAGCCCATCCATCCAGATTGCCTAATTATGTATTTACAGTATTTTCATATGCAGTGCAAGTATCTAACGTTTTTTATCCTGCAAAAGATATATCACAAAATTTTAGCATATGTCAATTATATAAAGAACTTTAGCAAGGTCTGGCTCTCTAAAGCTTTGGCTTCAAAAGAAAAGGAAAGTACACATACATTTAAATTATGTGTTACATCTTGGAAAAAAAAAAACAACATAATTTTTTGGGCTTCACTACAATGCTGAGAAGTTTATCCAGGCTTTTATTCAGAGATTCTTTCCTTATGCCTCCATCTGTAATCTTTGTAATCTTTTTCCCGCACTGCCTTTCTAAAAAACCTGTTAGCAATGGCAAATTTGGGAATCCAGTCAGGAAACTAATGTTTTTAAAGAAGCAACACTAATGCTTTTTAAACACTGAATGCACTGAGAAACTTGAAAAACTGTTGCAAGTACACAGATCACAGAAATTCATGGAGGACTATGTCCTATCTTGACAATAAAGCCAAGTGGTTATGGCTGACAAAATATTAATGATCGTGGCTAAACGCAGCCCTCGCCCTTTAGTGTGAGCAGCTATATACATCTTCTATAAATGCCCAAAGATCCCGAAAGTGTTGTGCACAATGCAGACTGCAGTCTCAAGGACACTGGAGGCTCTGTCCCACTTTTTGTCCCTCTGTCCCTGCAGTCTTCCGCTTCCTCCACCTGCCTGCTAGAGCTATCAGCAGTTCTGTAATTTACTACCCACAATTCGCATTGCTCTTCCCAAAGCACCTCCATATTTTGGGAAGACTGCGCACCATTTAACTCAGCAACTCTCCCAAAACTGTTTAGGGTCAGTTAGTAAACTCAGTAGGCAGGATGTAAACTAAAATGCCTCATAGTAAAAATGTTACAGCCTTAAGTTACAGCTAAATATCTATCCTTTCTGTAGCTGTATAAAAAATGTGGTTAAGACTGATGGAAACTAGGGTTTATCTACAAACTCATCAGGTACTTTAAAATGTTTAGCCATAGAAGAGAAAGCGATGAACATAACATCAATATGACTTGAGGGAGGTGGTGGGACTACGCAGACAGCCACGTGGCTGTGATTTTATCACAGGACACTGTAACATGCACAACATATATGCTCTGGTGCTAATGAGGCTTTAAACCCACTTCACCCATCTTTCTTCCTCTGGTAAACCCTTATTGGAAGAAGACAACTGATTGAGAGCTAGCTTGAGTAACACCACACCACACTGAAACCCCTTCACAGCGGTACAGCCAAGAGCAGCAAACACAACAGTGAACTCCAAACACTGCAAGGAGCTTAATCCGCTCTTCACTGCAGCACGGAAATTAAAACATCTCACCAGCACACAAGGACTGGAGGCAGCGCTTTGACATCTAGGTGCACGACTCTTACCAGAGATTCTTTGATCCTGCTTTTAACAGAAAGCAGTGCATGTTACATCGCATCACTGGACTGCAAGGGAAACAAAAATGCTAGTGGGGGCCACAAGAGGGTCAGAGAACAGAAGAGTACTACTTAAAGGAAGTAGAAGTTCACCATATCCAGTCAAAGTGCATTTCTTCTTTTAATTATTTCATTTGCACTTCCAAATACTGAATTATCCCCCCAAAAATGTAATCTAAAGAAAAGCTTCTTTCGCTTTGTTTAGTGGTAGTATTTTTCCATCATCATAATTTCTAGATGTTTTCTTGATTTGCTGAACATTCACGTTTACTGCAGCCTACTGTCTTCTAGTAAACATACATGAATTTCTGATGGAGAATGTCCCTTTTCATCTCAGATAACATCTTACAGCTTCACAACACCTCATGGATAACTCCTCAACCTCTGGTAATATCCTTATGCCACAGTATTAAAGTACTGTAAAAGAATGCATGTTATGCATAAAAGAGTTTGCTGTGAATGCAGTTTATAATCAGTTGTATTATTTCTCTTGCAGGCAAAACAGAATCATCAGCCATATCACATCACCACCTTTTATTTGCCCAGTATTTGAAATTCAAAGGAGAAACAAATTGCCAAACCCAGGCTACCCTCAGGACCAGAAATCATGCTAGCAGAGGGCATGGCACAGCCAAGCTGATGTGTCCGCTGACGAACAGAGGATCTCTGAGGCTCGAAGACCTGCCCACACTCGGGCATGATACCGTTCTGTGGGAAAAGCACACCGTGCCCACACTGGCTCTTGAGGTTACTTGTTCAGAGTTGACTCAACCTAGCCAGTAAGTTTTTGACTATTAAGAAAACTGGGCAAACAGGAGGTTGTCTTAAAAGACAACTTAAGAGGCATTCAGACAATACTCAGCCAGTATCGAGCTACCAAATGTTGCACTAAGCCATGGATGGCAAAAGGGAAAAACGCATGGCATGCTCATTGCTATTTACAAGGTAGCAGAGATAGAGACTGTGCCTACCTTTAGGAAAAATGAAAGTCTAAACAGAGGAAATGCCAACCATTCAAATCTGAAGAAATATATATTTGCTCCTTGCTTGAAGGCACCATGACGAAGATAAATGATCAGAGTAATCAACCTTTCATAATACTGTTAATGCTATTCAGGATCTTAATGAGCTCCAAGCTTGTACTTTAGGCTATAATTGCACCATACATATGAAATATTTTTTACATAGTTACTGGTAACAATAATTACAGAAGTTATCCTAGATTAGTACACTATGGCTTAATATATGAGTTAGTTGAGTATATACCTTCACTGCAGTCATACTACAATAACATAGGCAGCAAAAGTAATTCCCAGTTATGGGGAACTTCTAGACTCACTTGTTGATTTCAGTAAAATAGCATAGATTTTGTGAGAGGGGACACAGAAAATGTCATCATTCTAATATTATTTTTTTTAAGCAAACTGTGGTTGGAAAAGACTCCAATTTCCAATGTCTCAACAAATGTGCTTAGCTTCCTGCTGAAACTAACAACTATTGCAAACCTACCACTCAACATAATTAAGAAAAACTAAAATAAAAGCACAAACTTCCCATTTAGTATGTCACACAACTAACCACCAGAGTTCCATCTTCATTCCCCTTCTCCCACCACAGGCCTATGCAATTTTTTAAGAGCATCACATTTTGTTCCTAAAGGAGGAACACAGCACTCAGCACATTTTCTACAGTTGTCAGAAAGGTCTAGTGGCACTAGCATTAACAAAATTAAGAGTTCACGTGTTTCCTCCCAGTTTGCTCTATTAATCTCCCTGATTAGAATTTAAAGATGTGAAATTATTCCCTGAAGTTTCAAACCTGCTCCTATCAACTGCAATGGTAGAAAGTCAGAGCTTCATAGTTTGTCCATCAGAGGGAATTTAATTTGCAAAGAGTTAACAGTAATTACCCATAAGCAAAGATTTATGGGTAATTAGTTTAGGTGCCTAGTTTATAGCCGTGTAGTTTGTCCAATAATGAAAAACACTGGCTGTGATAAATGAAAGCCCCTTGCCTCTACTAAAGTAAAAGAAAGGAGGAGATTACGAAAAAGAGAAGAAGTCTGGTTTTGTAATTTCATTACTCCACGATCAGAATGATGCATCCATTAGTCCGAGACAGGAGCGCTGCCCTAAGAGGCGGCATCCAAAGAGGGGCAGGCTCTGCCAACTCCCAGAGTTGCAGAGAAGAGGAGAGGCGATGGTGCAGCAGGCCAGCCCCGGGGAGGAGGACGGCATGGGACCACAGCGGGCAGCATCCTGCCGATGGAAGGACTGGAACTGCAGGGCCACCGCTGCCACCGGCGATGACGAGGGGCAGCCTTCCCATCCTGCGGACACCACTGTGTTCGCAGTCCCAAAAGGGGACCTGCTTGGTCTTACTAAAAGCTCACCATCACACGGAACATTTCTAAGCACAATCACTTCAGTTACAGAAAACTGCAGAAGATACAGCTATTTATTTATTAGTAGTAGTTGTTTAGTGTAAATAAATATGTTTTAATTAGAATAAATCACTTAGGATTACTTATGGTGTAATTCGAGCTGTTTGCCTAGCTTTACTTAGCATGAGTAACTAGATTTGCTGAAGCCTGTGGGTCGCAATAGAGTTATTTTTCTTAGTCATTTTCCTAGCAGCTGGTACAGCGTTGTGTTTGGTCTTTTAGTATGGGGAAGATGTTGATATCACACTGATGTTTTGGTAGTGTTTTTCCCAAATCTGGGAGTCTTCAGTTCTCCATGTTCTGCCAGTGAGTGCAGGTGCACAAGGAGAGTAAACCAAAAGATAAGGAGGTGACAGCCCTCGGCTAAAACTGCAGATCAACAAGATCTGTGTCTGCTTGGACACAGAAAAAGATCCAGTAAGATGTTAGAAGACCCCAGACCAAAAATCACCATTGGTCTAAAAGACACGTGGACAGCGAGTGAATAGCACGTGAGGGGCGGGTGTACAAATCACAAGCGTATAATTGCCCAAGGATTTCTTTGTTCGGGGTCCCTCTTTCTGGAGGCACCCAGTCCAGGCTGTCCTTGCTGATGGACCTTTCCATTAAATTACTTATTTTATAAAATCTAACGCCTGAGACTGCTGCGGAAAACCTAGGGTCGACCCTGAAGAAGGAGGGAGCACGCCTGAGAGTGTGCATGTGCGTGCGCGGCACCATGAATGGTGTGTGAATGCTCGGGCAACAGCTTCTGCTTTAACACAGTCTTTTGGCTGAAGTAATATTTTTTTACTTTTTTTTTTTTTTTTTTGCTTTGGGTTACTTTTGAAGCTTTGTTTTGGACGTTTTTTGTCGGTTTGGTTTTTTTTCCAATTTATCTGCAAAAACTTTATTTTTTTAAGGGCTATTACAAATGAACTCACAAAGTTATTTTTGTACTCCACAGTACTAGGACTGGTCACTACAGAGCAGTAATTTGAAATTATTTCCATTTACTCAAATACTCCTGCAGTGCTACACAGCACTAGAATGAAAATTGCTGTTCTGGTTCCATTTCAGAAATTTATGCATGAGTCAAAAAAAGGAAAAAAAGAAAGAAAACTCCATAGTTATTTCAAGCAATGTTTATATAATAAAGTGAACATCATATTCCGTATGGTAATTGTAAGAGGAATAATATTACTTTAGCCACGACAATCTAAAATGGCAAACTTTGCAGGCAGAGGTAGTATCTTATTAAATATACTGACATTGTTGAAAAAAACAGACAATCTCTTAGTTCTTTCTTCAGATGCTACATCAGTTAACATGATATTCGCGTACGATGAAAATGCCTGAGGTTTCCTTGTAAAGACCATTTCACTGAGCACTAGAAAAAGTTTAGCATATGGCAACACTTTCAAAATTGGCTGTCCTACTGATTTTTTAAAGCCTGTACTTCTCTAGTACATCTTAGTCTTAGAACAAACTGACTCTTCGCCTTCTCGTTGAGTTAAAGGGATTGAAGAGGTTATACAATCAGGACGAATTTGGCCAAAGCACATAAGATGTCAGCACAATGTGTTCTGACAGACCAGTTAAAACCTTCACGAGCATCAGCAGAATAGCCTCAAAGTTAGCTGCATTCTTTTCAGATAAATCTTCTTCCCAGCCTAACACAGACTAAAATTCTCAAGTGCACCCAGGGAATTAGTTCTCTTCTGAGAGGAAAAAAAAAGACTGAAAATCAAACAATGTCAGTTCAAGGGAATTTACAAAGATGTGCTATTGCAAAGTAAGATCAGTAGCTGAGACATTAAGTATTAAACCTCTCTGTCTAATTTTAACTCCCCACAATATTTACATCAGCTCTTCTTAAAACACAGGACTTTGAGTAATTCTTCTTTATTAGCGGACTCATCAGATGCCTCATTAGCACAAACAGTCTTGCTCTACCTTGGTTTTATCTCCGCATTTGTGCAACTGTCTGCGATGCTACAAGAAGTGCTGAATACCTTTTCTGAACCACCAAATTACTTGTCTGACTCAATACAATTTTCTTATTTCTGTCTGAGTCTGTACAAAAACAGTGAGCAAAACTCATTTGATCCAATGTTGGTATTTACTTCCCCAATAATCATCTAAATTCCCTTTGCAGTTAACAGTGAGAAATGGACAATTCTGGAACATGATTCATTCCATTCTATGGACATTTGGAACAGGTCAGGTGAGACGTGCTGAAAGTCATTTATTTTAACTCTGATCACCAAGGAAGCCTTATATAGGCAACTATAATAGTAACTGTCTGTGGTTAGGAGAAATTACTCCCACCCTTTCTAAGTATTGCAGCCCATATAGCAATGACTTGGTGAGTGGAGATCACGGCAGTCTCTTCTAGACACCATCACCAGCAGCAGAAACATCACCCATGATGCCCTTCCCTCTTGAAACACAGGCTTTCCACATCTCTATCAGAGAACAGCCAGTAAAGCCAATACCAAAAAATTCATGGACCTCTCGATCCTCTGCCTCCTCATGTCCCGTCCCAATGAACGCAGACCAACATGTGTGATGAAACCATCCTGAGAAAGTGGTTACCTTGTGTTGGTGGGGCACACACCAGGGAAGGTCCCCATAGCATACCACCACTCAAATCAGAAGAAGAAAGAACACATGGAGGACCAACCTTTGAAAAAAAAGAGAAGCCATCCCAGATGGGGAAATGGAGAAGGACATGTATACATTTATCTATATCTATCCATATATCTGGAATTGAGATAGGCAGAGACAGCGAGACACAGAGGGAAGCTGAGAAGCGAAGCATGTTGAAGTGAGAAGACAGGCAAATGAAGACAAGGTGGTGAGAGATGCAGGCGGTGGGAGCACGCAGAGTGGGCCAGCAGACATGTCAAGTGAAGAGCTGGATAGTAAGAAAAAAGTGAGAAAAAGGACTTCAGAATAGAAAGAGCAGCAAATAGAAAATACGTGGATAGGCTTATGGTTTCAGAGTTTGGGGAAACAGAATATGTAACAACAAACACGTGCAGCAGAGAACAAGGGCGGGAAAGCAAACTACAAGCAAAGTTTGAGGGGAACAACCGTAGTGCTTTTCAAGCTTTGAAAATGAGGAACAGCACAAGGAAGAAATGAAGAATAGGTAATAGCTTAAGTTCCCCTTTTTTCTTTCTTTTTTTCCAGCTTAGGTCAATCAATAATATCTCAGAGAAAACTTGCAGAACAGAATTAACTATGATGCCAATTTTTTAAAGCTCAATGGAGCATCAAAAGTAGTACGTGTGAAAAAACAGTGCTATAGACTTGTTACACCTGATGCCATTTCAAATGTTACACATTCAGCAATTGAGGGACAAAATCCACACAAAATACGTGATCTGTGGCACCTGCACCAAGCTAAAGCACCAACCCCCACACTTGCACATGAGCATAACTCATGACACGTTCACTAAAATACAGTCTAAATGGGACGGTGCCAGTTGTACACTGCTCTGTTGTGCAACCCAGCAGTCTGTGGTCTGACGGGTGCTACTGTGGCTAACTTAAAGTGAACAAATTTATTTAAATCAGGTATGCCTGAACAAACCTGAAAAAATCACCATCCTTAAAGAACGTCAGCCTGCTTTTCATATAAAAGTGAACACATTCTGTAAGCTGAAAAAACCCCAACTTTTAAAGAAGAATGTAAAAAGTTACAATATCAATCTACCTTTAACGGGTTGCCTATAATCTTCCCCCTCAAGCCCCTCCTCTCTTGTACAAGCATAGAAATTCCCTTGTGCTCCCATACATAAATGTAAGTAAAAAATAAATGATCTTCTACTACCAACAACACATTTAGTAAGCAAATTTTGCCTTCTTGCACTGTCTTTACCTACTTACCTACTGCCATTCTGTAAATGTCAGCTATTTATGCCAACCGTACCGCTTAGTTTCAAGCACACTTGCAGCATGTCACTTAACATTTAAATAAAAAGGGAACTGCTTTTATTATTGCTTTTGTTATTATTGATCAACTACGGCTTTCTGGCCATGGTAATCAAAGAATAAATCTTACAGTAGCTATCAGTCACTCACAGCACGATGAGAACACAGGAGGATCTAATGGTTCTAAACCAAGCCTGGCTGCACACGACAGGGGTTCTACAGGCAATGGCTCAAATAAAGCAAATCCAGTCACTAAAAAAAAACCAAAAAAAAACCCAGAAAAAAAACCAAACAAACAAAAAAACCCAAATGAAAACGAATCCAGTTGATTTTTACAGTAGAAGACTCACTACTGATTGCCATGAATTGTGAAAAATGGCACTGACGTTACACAACAATTGGATAAAGCATAATAGCTTTCAGTTTTTATGGAGTGAATATACAAAGCACTGGGTGGTTTTACTCTAATTACATTCCACTGGTTTATTAATAAGCTGTCCATTCATCGCTGAATTGGGCAGGTACTTTTGGAAGCACTTTCATGCTTTCCTAGCGGGCGAGCGGTGGATGTGACGGCTGAAACACAGTGAGCAGGAAGCCTAGTGAGGGTTCTGCCATTTGTAACACTAAAATGTACACTGCACACACTAACGTTTATTGAACAGTGCTAAGAAAGCTTATCCAGAACTCAGTGACAGGTAAGGGACACTGTACCTTTTTCTACCACTGGATTTGGAAAGAGATGTCTGTACCAGCTTGCTCACTCCTTTTACTCTGTGGGTTATAAAAAATTGTACATTCTAGTAAATGTACACATTTCTTTTAAAGGCTGCCAGTTCAGGAAGCTCATTACACAAGGGAAGAGTGGATACAGCAAGAGTGTTGCAGCTGATTTCTAAATAGCCAGCATCTGCGCCAAATGGGTTCAGTGACCTAACACTGACAGGAAACAAATGTAGGAAAGGAAAGAAAAAAAAAAAAAGGAAAGAAATTCCAGAAAAGCGATGTGCCAAACACTTCAAAAAAAACCCTGTGTAAACGGGAAGTGATTTTAAAATACTAGATTTGAAATACCTATACAGTCATACAGCACATCACCAGTACTATCTGAATACACAAATGCAAAGCCAAAATACACCAGTATTTTCTTTCTATTTGCATTATTAATGCAGCATGATGACAAGTATGATGTTAATAGCAAAATTATCTCTATTTGTATTGTTTTCCCCTACCCTCGCATTTTCAAAAACAAAGGTAAAATAACCTTGCTTGAAAGCACAATGTATCCACTATCTCCAGTTATTTCATTAATTAATGACCTCAGGGGAATACACTAAGTATCCAGCACTCATGCTTTAAAAAAAAAATAATCACAACTCCATAAATACAGATTTAGCTTTAAGCACAAAATTGCAAAAACACACTTTGATCTTCCATATTAGTTGCAGAAACTGCTTCCTGATAATGTATCTTCTAAGATATCTGTGATTACAGCTAATTGGGACTGATAAAATTTACTGGACATATCAGCAAGCCATTTGAATAGATTCCTGACAGTCTTTGTTCATTGTAGGTTAACACAACATACTAACAAACTGATAAAGAGTACAAATACCCAATTTCAAAAGCACGACAGAAAACTGTTGTTTGATAAACATCATAAACTAGACCTAGATAAGACTAATCTGATTTTAGAAGAACAGATTTGCACGTATAAAAACAGTCTGTTAAGATACTAACGGACATTACAACCTGTTGCACAGAAACCTTCAAAATTCCTTCAACTCTTTCTCAACCAGGTATTACAATTTACGCCATATCAGAAATAGGAATGTAAATGTAATTTAATAATGTAATGTAATACAATGTAATTCATGATTAATGTTCTTGTTATGCCACCTAAACTCCATGTAACCACTTTCTGGGAAAAGGGGATGACTGTGTTTTTTTCTGACAAACTATTTTACTTTTTTATCTCTAGTTATCCTACATATGCTATAAAACAAAGCTTTTGACTTGAGCAACATACCATTTTCCCCAGGCTACATAAGGAGAAAAACATGAGAGTTCTTTAAAATGCTTTCCATGCACACATCATTTCACCGGGTACGTATGAATCAAACTAATAAATACTACCACTAGTATTTGTTTTTCATACTCTGCTTATGGGTAAGTCCTTGTTACCTGAGTAGACACAGGATTATTTTGCCAGCCACTTAAGTCTTTTCTGCAACTGAATTCACAGACTTGAGTCACCTCCTCATTTCTCCCCACGCACCACTTGAAGGGAAAAAGCATTCTATTTTACCAAACTTCTCCTTCCCAAACCACTTTCTCTTAGGAACAAATATTCTTTTAACAAGCTTTTGTTACTAAACTGAACTGATGTGTGAAAAAGGCTACAGAAAAGATTTTGGTAGAGTGCACACTTTTGCTGCTTACCAAATTCCTCATGATAACCATGACAACAAAATGTAAAAGGATGGCAAGACACCAGCCTTTTAAGAAATTAATGGGCTTGGGGATGTCTTATATGAAGACGTGTGTTTCCTTTCCATATAGGAAAGCAGCCTTGTTATATTTCTTTCTTACCTCTGTAAAAGGTATCCTCTAAACATTTCCTGTCTTTTTCAAATTTGACACCATTTAAATGCATGTTTCTGTCTTTAGTAAATCATCAGGACTGCAGAGGTTAGCTGTCAGACTGTTTTCCCTGTTGTTTCTGGGTTCATTTTAAAAAGAAAATAGTGTTCCACACGGCAATCAATTGTACCCAATTGTCTTATTCATGTTTTTCTCATTACTACAACAACAAAAGGTGTTTAACTTGAATTGCAGTAGCCACCACTTCAAAGGGTTTCTCTTACAACCATTCTCTTATATTTGAGAGCAGAAATGCATCAGATCATCAGAAAGCATTTTTTTAATTAATGCTGTTCACCACTAATTAGGTGACTGATTAGACTCAGCAACCTTTTATCTACCATGTTTTAAATTCTGTGCATGTCTCAGGCAGACAGGCAGGGGTGTTAGGTGAAAATTCCAGCAGGGACATACACTTATGTGGGTTGGCAGAAGACCACGAAAATTTGAATGGATAACTCCCCAGCCTCGCACTACAGCTCTACTTCAGACAAGAATTTGCAAAACAATTGGAAAATGTATCTGAAATGGTGATCAACGAACTCATGAATTTAGGACATGTGGCATACATTTTCCATTTTTCTCTGCACTGTATAGATTGAAAGAAGAGAAAACTGAGAATCCAGCACTTGGCTCTGCATTTCTAAGTTAAATCCGAGCATGTGTTTCTGATCATTCTTCAGTCACAAGGATACTGAGACTCCAGAATAAATACCTATTTTTAAATCATGCCAAGGGGGTAAAAAAAACGACCAACCTTCCCATGGATCATTTACATTCCAGTACAATACATAACCTTTTTTTTTTCAAAACATATTTGAGGTTATTTTATCTTTTACTGAACTGTATTTAATTTATTATGACAATTTCTTGTTGATGCTATCAGGCAGCCAAGAAACAAAGGGAGAGTTAATCTTTTAATTCGGTGACTTATATGAATCATTAATTCTGTTTCAAATATAATAAATTCATAAAAAGTAGACTTATTTAAATTGCTTGCATTTCTTATCACTGGGGTAAGATTCTGATTGTGCAGCAACTCATCAGGTGAGGCCTCAGTTCTGCTGTGTTTTCAGGCAAAGGTCAAATGTTTCTTTTGTTTCTATACACTCTGCAATTCTGGAAGCTTTTTTTCTAGGTCAATAACAAAGAAAATTAAATTTCTTGGCATCGGTAGAAAGCTGACATTTATTTTCAGGCTCTTTTCTTTTAAATAGTGCTACCTAAGAAAGAAGAAATAGACCTCTAGTATGGCCTAAGGTCTGTGCCGCGCAGTAACTCTTGTTCACTGGAAGTACAAACATACCTTCAATTATGTTAGGGTCAGTCACTGCAGTAATAGCTTTTTTTGCACTATTATTTTGTGGTATTTCCATAATGACTATTTACTTTCGGAATCTAAAAGTTTGAATCAAATTATTGACTCAATGTACAAATGAACACAAAATACTGCGTTCATTGCATATATGTCATTAAAAGGCAGTTATCATCCATCATTCCAAATAGGAAGTTTCAAGATATTTTACTGATGTGCTAAACACATCTTACTCTCTGTAGTTCTATATTTTTGACAGTCTAGACATTTCTCCATGCACCTTGTGTTTTTCCAGCAACCAAACAGAGGCGAAGGACACATAGTCACATTCTTGTTTGGTTTTGGTTTGCTAAAGGCTTATTTTCTTATTTTTTAAACTTTGTCTCACAGGAAGAAACACTTGTCCAGAAACTATTCTGATCAGCCAGACTGGTTCTTCAAAAAGAGGAGAAATCAAAGCTCAAGCTCAGTGAAGAAGCAGAGGGAGGAGGTGCTCCAGGCACCACAGCAGAGATTCCCTTGCAGCCCGTGGTGAAGATCATGGTGAGGCAGGTTGTCCCCCTGCAGCCCATGGAGGTTAATGGTGGAGCAAATATCCACCTGCAGCCTATGGAGGACCCCACACTGGAGCAGGTGGATGCCCAAAGGAGGCTGTGACCCCATGGGAAGCCCACGCTGGAGCACGTTCCTGGCAGGACTTGTGACCCCGTGGGGGATCCACGCTGGAGTAGTCTGTTCCTGAAGGACTGCACCCCATGGAAGGGACCCATGCTGGTGCAGTTTGTGAACAACTGCAGCCTGTGGGAAGGACTCACGTTGGAGAAGGTTGTGAACGACTCTCTCCTTCGCAACACCAGAGCAGGGGAAGAGGTGAGGAGGAGGAAGTGGCAGAGACAAGGTGTTATAAACTGACCGTAACCCCTTGAGCCTGGGAAGATGGGAAGGATGGGAGGAAGACATTTTTTGGATTTGTTCTTATTTCTCAACATCCTGCTGTGTTATTAATTGGCATTAAATAAAATTAATTTTCCCAAGTTGAGTCTGTTTTGTCCATGAAGGTAATTGGTGAGTGATCTCCCTGTCCTTATCTCTACCGATGAGCTTTTTATTATATTTTGATTCCCCCAATTCTGTTGAGGAATAAGACAGATAGAGCAGGTTGGCGGGCGCATGGCACCTAGCCAAGGTCAGCTCATCCCATCTGCAAGGACTGGTTTTCAGTTTCTTACACCATGGTCAAGAGAACCATTTGAGATAAGCCCGGGGTCTGGTTCAAAATCCAAGGTGTACAATTACATTTACACCAGAAATTAGGCAGATTTAACCACCATAGGAATCAGATTTTGATTAGGCTTCTAATAGAAACAAATAACACACAAAGCTGAACCCATTTTAAAATGCAACATGACTGAAATATGAAAAGGTTGTAAAATGACACTGCTAAAAACAGTAAGAGTATTGGACTGAGACACAGGAAGTCTCTTCAGAAACAAATGTTTTAGCACTTCTTTTATGATATAGCTTATTGCTCCAGATAACAGCTGATGAACAAAAAACTGAGTTTCAGGTCTGGAAATTAATCTTGGACTTGAAGTTAGAAAGGACTGGGAGCTTCACTTCACTTGTGAAAGTCAAAACTTCTATATTGATGTTACAGAAAGATCTGAAGAAGATGAGATGATCCTAAACCTCCAATTAGACAAATGCTTTTCATGAGGGAATGTGCAAAAGTCAGCCAAAACTGCTAACTCTAAGCACAGACCTATTAACATTAATAGTTCTAGAACTAAGACTCCCTGATGCCATTTACTCTTTTTAATACGGAACATAAGAATGGCTTGCAAGAGACTTTCCTTTAACTTAGAACTGAAGCTGCTGAATAACATGTCAGAGGTCCCTTACAACTGAATTTTACTGAAGAATATAAATACATGGTTTCTGGTTTTAAAACACTGTGCTGTCTTATGATCTTAAGATTAAATTTGCATATTGATTTTAAAAACTTTCAAAATTAGGTTTGGCTGACATTGATGGCAGTGTAGGTGAAAGCATCCAGAAATTGAAGAGATATGAACTGGCACTAGGACTAACCAGGAAATTAGCTGTAGATAGGGTCTGGAGAAATTCGGGGACATTCCATGCAAAAGACAGTACCATGTGGAAGAGACTGCTGAAAATCATGACTGGGAAGGAAAAAAAAAAAGAAGAACAACAAGGAAAAAAAACCCTTAAGTCAGTCATTCAGTCCAAGGCATGCTAAAGATCATTTCCACAGATTAACACTGTAAAAACAAAAATGAGGTTTAAGAACAGACCAGGTAAGACACTTGTGCTGGGCTGTATTCTTTCCACAATCCTAACATCACCAAGACAGGTTTTCTGACAGCTATGCAGCTGGCATATGCGTTTCATCTTCTTGGCACTGGAATCCTTGAATTTAAATGGTTCTCCACTACACCTTTACAGCAGATGATGCATATTTTGAGGTAACCATACATATCCAGTAATGTCACCTATTGGAGATGCTCTAGTAATAATGTTAGACTATTTAACCTAGCTTAACATTAAGTCATTGGCCACATGAGCCACCATATTAGATGACAAATGTGGCTTGGAGTCTGTCACCTTTGCTCCTTTCTCCATCTTCTCCTCCTACAGTCCTAAGGCCAGAGGAGCTCAGTGAAGTCAAGTGCACATAATATACTACTACAACTACAGGAAACAAAAACTCAAAGTGAAAACTAAGAACAGGCAATGGCTTTATGATGAAATTCATTTTATAATATTGTTCCTGTTTTTCCTTTCTTCTAACATCTATTTGTTTCACAAAATACGTCCCAATGGCTACTGCCTTAGTACCTACGGCCTTTGTCGTGCATGCTGCCTTCCATCTCATAGAAGCAGCAAAACACATTATTTTCAAATTCCCTGGTCTATGGTGGTGAAGTTATAAAACACCAAAACCAAAAGGAGCAGCAACACAACAGGAAAACATACGAGCAGGACTATCACTGTTCAGCAGAAACACACAACTTCTGAAAATGAATACGCAAGCTGTATGTATTATTTTTTTTCCTGAAATGCATTAGGGAGATCCCAGCTGACTTGTATTCAGAGCTTATGGCCTCAAACCACCCACACTCTGCCTGCTTGATCTATGTGCCTGTGGGTTCTCCCTTTCCAGTGGACCCGGAGTTTCCTTGGTGAAGAGACTGTCTTCCTTGTTACACGCCTTTTTGTACAGCATTTATGTTCTTGGGTTTGTGCTATGCACATCCATGTGAAGTAAATAAATAATTACCCCCATGAAAGGCACAAGAAGATAGTCCCATCCAAGCACGAAACTAATTTGCCTAACAGCCTATCGTGATGTAAGACTTTTCCTTCCCGTTCGAAGAAACCCCCCTCCTCCATGCCACTTCCACTGCAGAATATTTTATTTCCACCTTTCTAGGAGATACTCAATAGTTCATTGACATGTTATTGCATTAAATAAAGGACAGCCTTAGTGAAACTCCACGACCTATCCTACACTGGTGGTTAGATTCAAATAGTACGTCAACAGTTTCTGACTTTAAGAACACAATGAATCTCTCTTATCGCTAAAAGGAATTGTAGCAAATATTTCCACACATACCTAAGCTCTACATAATCATCTTGGATGCTAACAGAGCTTGCAAACAAAATACAATACAGACGTGCTCAGATATAAATTCTGACTTCATGTTTATGTAAAATATAAATCTGTTCAGATATGCTGAGTCCCACAGGCACATATCATCATCTAAACTGTCTGGCTACGTTTCATATGCAATACTACAATTGGAAACCACGAACACCCTACAGAATTCTGTTCAGCTCCTCCAACTTGTGTAGCCAAGAGAAAAAAATTTGGATTTTATGGGGGGAAAAAAGAGTAGCATTGAATTCACTGTTAAGACGTACTATGAAAAAGTGTAATGATATATAGTGAAACAGTGTAATAAATAGCGAAATGCAGTGGCATGTCACATCCCTATTTTGAAAGCCAGAAAAATTCACGACTGAATTACATGACACCTGGGAAGCAACATTCCTATATTCCTATTGAGAACACCAAGCAATGAAAGTCTGAACCAGCTTTAACATTTACTTGTTATTTTCTGCTTATTGGTATGGTAGTTTCTCCTTCCTCCCTGTGGTCACTCATTGTAGTTTCAACCATCTGTAGCATTCCTACTTTATTTCAGATGAGATTTTCAGTCTGTAACACATCATGTGCGCTTACACCACTAGGTAAAAGCTGTGGCTACACCAGTCAAATTTTGTTTGGGCAAAACGTCTCCTTGAATTTACAAATACACATTTCCAGCAGGCCAAGAGAGGTGTTACATCCTCTCTTTCCAGCACTGGTGAGACACATCTGAAATGCTGGGTCCAGTTCTAGAGTCCCATCAAAAGCCATGAACTTACTGGCCTGAGTCCAGCAAACCGTTTAGTCCAGCCCTGAAGATGATTTAGGGGTTGGACCATCTGGCATACAAAGAGAGACTGAGAGAGCTGGGGCTGTTTAGCATTGAGAAGAGAAGGCTCAGAGGGATCTCATTGATGTGTGAGAATACATGATTGAGGTGGGGCTAGGGCAGTTAAGAAAACAGAGCTAGACTCTTTTCAGTGTTGCCCAGTGACAGGACAAAAAGCAATTGATATAACACGAAATACAGTAAATGCCACCTAAGCGTAAGAAAAAAAAATCACTGCGAAGTTGCTCAAACACTAGGACAGATTGCCTAGAGAGGCTGCTCGAATTTCCGTCCTTGGAGATACTGAAAACCCATCTGGACATGGTCCTGGACAACCTGCTGTAGCTGCACCTGCTTTGAGCACAGGGGTAGGACTAGACAATCTTCAGAAGGCCCTTGCCACCCTCAGCCACACTGCAATTGTGCAATCCACAGTTGTCAGCATATTCTTAACATTTATGAAACTCTCATCTGTCGTACTTGTCTCAGTAGAACCACTAAGCTCTGGTCCAAAGGAGTCAATGCTTTCTGGATGCAAGTGGAGTTATGTTATAAAATCATGCCTCTGCTTCCTCAATATTTTCTTACCACTTTCTAGCTTGGAGATCTGCTAAGAAAAGCTCTCGACTGGTAATGACTCTTAAAGAGAAACTCCCTAGACAGCTTCTGTGAGACAGCATCAGAGGTCCTGATTTCAACGGAGTAACTTTTATGAGGCTGTTTAAATAGAGGAATCTACTTTTTAAGTACCTCTTCCTTCAAATTCATAGCCTCTCTCCTATTTACACTTAGTTTCCAGTAAAGTCAAGTCCCGCTTACTGTCATTATCACAAATCAATTCCAGTCAGGTTTCTCATTGAAGCTATCCAGCACACTTAATAGGGAGCAAATCAGGTAGCCTCTGAAATTGAGATAGGATGCCAAAATTTAGGGAGTAGGCAATAACTGACAATTTGTCAAATCTTTGGTTGATGTGCATCATCATAAGAAACATAAATGAAAAAAAAAGAATGGTTTGATTGTGAAAGGCTTTGAGATTAACTTTTAGTAAGAGTTCATTTTTTAATAGGGACTCACAAGTAAGAAGATAGCATACTGATGCCAGAAGCTCAGCTGTCACTTCACTGAAACCCATAAAGTTAAGTAACTTCACCTAAGCTGAGTTTTGATTCATCAAACCTGATTTTTAATGTATTTAATGTTTGCCATTGAAGTTTAGCTGTCATGGACAACAGACTGAAAAAGCAGAATATGCAATCAAAAGCACCAGCTGATTAGCATTTTAACACACTCCCAGAGCTCAGCAGGATTTAATTAAGAAGTTAAAGGTAACAGGACTGATACCACATTGCCAGTTCTCTGCGCCAACTACTTTCCAGCCACCTTTGTAAAGCTTTAAAGCACTCTAAATTTGTTTCACCAAGAAGATGGACAATATGTGGTTGTACATCTATCAGAGACTAATAATAGTATATGAAGAAAATATGATTAATAACGGATTTTTAGAGACACTAAATGCTTTCATGTGTTTCGCACATCAGTCTTCCAGAAGTTCGTACCTCTCATGGGCTTTTAAAGGTTCAAAACATCTTCTTATTTTTCCTTTCTCAAAAATCTATCTATATTTTTTTAATCACGGGTTGATCTGACGATACATTTTTGGCCAACGTCTTCTAACATGGTGACATGAAATAAATGTATAACAGAAAGTTAAGACATATGTTGGCAATCAGAAAGATTCTGCTTAGCAACCACTCAAGACACAGAAAACATGGTCCTGATCAGCATTAAGATCGTATGAACTCATTGTACATTTAAATCTACCAAGTGTCAACCTACACTGCATCAGATCGCATAACTGCAATGCAGTATTTAGAAAAAGGAGATATGCATCCCTAGGAAAACTTGATAGCTTTATGCAGCAGAAAACCAGGCAATACAGGGAGCCATGGGGTTAATTATCATGTTCTGCAGTTTCAAAAGCTGTGAACAGCGATATTTTGCAAGGATCCAAACTGCCATGACAGCCTGCATGGAAAAAAAAAAGTAAATTAAAATCAACAAAGCCAACAGTGTGCAAAATCATCATAGAAAAAAAAATAATCTCAAAAATCAACTTCATTTTTCATAAAATGCAACATTTATGGAAATAAGATCATCAGGCAGTGACAAAAATGAGAATGGCAGGGTATGATACTTCCTACCAACAGGATATGGGTTAACTTAACTTTACCTCAAGACTATTTTTATCCAGTGAGGTTGTCTAAGAAGGCAGATAGTGGACATTTTATTGTATTATTTCTGATTCATCTATTATAGATTTGCACACACAGAGATAGCAATAAACAGAGAAAATTAAAAACATTGAGGAAATAAACAAATCAGATATACTTTGGATTGTAATACAGACCAGTAACAATCCTTAGATTATCTTTCAGGCTTATGCAAATACAAATGCATTGACATCAGAAGTAGTTGTGTCAACCTAGCAGTTGGCAAGTCTCAGAAGAGAGATCAGAAGAGACAATATATATCCTAAAATGGAAAGAATGAAAGTTCTTTGAATGCACAGAGAGGTATTAATAATCAACAGTAGAGCAACTGACACTGCAAGCTCTCAGTGTGCAAGAACAAAATAAACATTCAGGGGAGAAGAAAATACAAGATGTCCCAGATGCAAAATATGCTTGAAAAACAACAGAACTCACCCCAATTTCAGAGTCACACATTAAGTCCCCTAGGGGCACAGACATGTTTCTTCCCCCTTAGTATTAACGGAGTATACCCAAACTATCAACAAACAAATTCTTTTCCTCTCTTGACAGCTACCCTAGCTTGCCAATAAAAGTTTTTGCTCAGATACCAATACACAGATATTCAGATCACAAAGATTCTGCCATGTAAGTGCTGTAAATAACTATTTTAGAATGACATAAACAACTTTGAAGATTACATTTCTCTGTCAACACTTTGAGATTTCCTCTCTGCATCATCTGCATATGCAAAAGCAAGAAGCATTTAGTGTTTATGTTATGGGTACTTGAAGGATTTCACACCTCTAGGATGATGTTCCCATTTTTACTGCTAGCAAAAGGCAAAATGGGACTTAGTTTGACGTGTAAAAATATATTTCTGAAGACAAGGTGCTTTTAATCTTGCAGTGCCCGGCATATTGGATCTGGAAACAGTAACTGACTTTGCTGCTGCCAGATGAAACTGAACATTTGGACATCAGCAATCATGTTTGCAATCAGATAAGTGTTAAGAGAAAGAAAGCAGATTTTATTCCAGTGAGTGCTCTGAAAATGTTAGCTCTGAGTGAAAATGGATAGAGGTAAGGAACTCCAGTGGACAAAGAGCTCCAAAGCCATCTCACATTGCTACCATTTGTGTAAGAACGCCTTGCTATATTTTGCTTAACAGTTAAGAAGTACATGTGAAAAATTTGTCTCTAACCTCCCGCCCACTCAAGCCAACCTCAGATTTAAGATGCAAGATGTTGTGTGAAGTTAGAAGGAAATATTGCACAGCTGAGAAACCAATCTGGAACGCTCCTTCTCAGCTAGCATCCCCTCTTTCAGATTTCTTTCCCCAAATACACTAAAAGGTGCATTTTTGCAATGAACTTCAGGGGTGGTTGATTTCATCCTTCCTTTATCATCACTTACTGTCCTGAGAGTCTTTTCAAAGGTTGCAACACAGGTAATATGTTTTCATACATTCTAACTCTAAAAGCAAGAAGATGTTGTTCTTTGTATTGCTATATACATACTGCCTTAGACTGCACCATACACAGCCTGACAGTCCCTACCCCACAGGGGGTGAATTCACCCAGCTAATGTGCAGTGGGCCACTGCAGAAGACACCGTAATGAGGACATAGTAATTTCAAGCAGAATCTAGGGAGAGTTTAACTATAAGCCTTGCTTATGGAGACACGTGTGTTAGCATGAGTGACCACTATAACCTCATCACTTACCCTGGCACTAGTATGTGCTGACTTTAACAATGCTACTTCTATGTACTGCTTGTCAGAGCTTGTTCCTATGGAGAAGTGTAAAAGCATAATGCAGTCAGTGAACCTTGGCATACTACCTAGCATGTTCGGTATTGTACAGGTAAAAACACTCATAGCTTTGCTTACTCAGTGTGCTGCATAAAGATGTGAAGAACCGTGAAGCTGTTGAACCACAACACAGGCAGGATCAGCATACCATAATCAACCTGAAGTTTCCTCCCTGATGCTGCCTACACCAGGTTACTCAATATCAGAAGGGACATAAGATAGCAAACACTGTTTCTACCATTTCTCTTCTACATCAGCTTTGAGTGTCTGTGCCTTTTGTACTGACATCTCAGAAGAACTGACACCTCGTCAATGCAAAACACCATGAGATACAAAAAGGTGAGCAAGATGATAATGCAATTAAGAGCTCATGAGGAAGAATAACAAAATGGCTGGAAGCCAGTCTCAGATCAATAGCAATTTGGCCACACAAGAAAGAAACTGAGAGAGACGTTAGAACTGTTTTTGTATCATTTCGTTTTAAGATAGAAAACCAC
Source organism: Chroicocephalus ridibundus (assembly GCF_963924245.1). Lineage (NCBI taxonomy): Eukaryota > Metazoa > Chordata > Aves > Charadriiformes > Laridae > Chroicocephalus > Chroicocephalus ridibundus. The sequence continues at coordinate 23,777,973 of NC_086316.1, forward strand.
CAGGGTAACTGACTAGATGACAAACAGGCAAAGAATTTTGGTGTTACATGGCAATCAGAAGTATCAAGTTAACATCCTGCTAGCTAAGATGAAGCAATGAAAGTTCTTAGAAGTAAAAACAAGCCAACAAAAGCAGACATAAAAGAAGGATAACATGATCACCTGTTTGGTCTTTTGCTTTAACCATTACAATAGCATTCTGTGTAGAAATATAAAAAATAACGTTGACTACTAATTTGTTCATGTGGGAGAAATTAAGTGCAGGTTTAGCAAGTGCAGACACATTGCTAGAGGAGGTACTTCCAAAATGTTCAAACCTGTCTTTTCCATCTAGCATCTTCATATGCAATGAGATGGGACTTCTTTTAAAAACAGTTTTCCCAGGCTGGAAGTGGGGAAACAATAGTAGAAAGAATTTATGTTCTCTTGAAGGAAAAAAAAAAATGTTTATCATTGACATATTTGCCACTCACCGATGTTACAAAGGTATAAAAAAAGCTGCCTATGACCTAAAACCAGAGCAGGTTTCCTTATAAGACTTCAAATGTTTCTAGGGTGACAGGGAATTAAAGTACTCAGGTATGCCATTTTACTTTTTAACTCAAGCAAACCGTATAAAAAACGTTCTCTCACTTAAATGCAAGCACAAGACTAGAGATATTTCACAGAATCACAGGATGGTAGGGGTTGGAAGGGATCTTCAGAGATCATCTAGTCCAACCCACTCTGCCAAAGCAGGTTCACATAGAGCAGGCTGCATCAAGGTGGGTTTTGAATATCTCCAGAGAACGAGACTCCACAACCTCTCCGGACAGCCTGTTCCAGTGCTCTGGCATCCTCAAAGTTAAGAAGTTTTTCCGCTTGTTGAGATTGAATTTCCTGTGTTCCAGTTTGTGCCCGTTGCCCCTTATCCCGTTGCTGGGCACCACTGAAAAGAGTCTGGCCTCATTCTCCTGACACCTGTCCTTTAAATATTTATAAGCATTGATGAGATCCCCTCTCAGTCTTCTCCAGGCTAAACAGACCTAGGCCTCTCAGCCTTTCCTCATAAAAGACGTGCTCCATTCCCTTTCAGAAGGGGACTAGTTGTAGTTCTTTGTTCTTTCTCATTTTCTCCTACTACTTATAACCACTAACTCCCACCAGCTTCTACCATAAGTAGCCATGCAGCTCATAGTTGAAATTGTTATAGCAGCAATTCTGTAATAAGCCTGATCAAAAGAGTGCTTAAATTCAACTAAAGGTATTTACCCAAAAAGTTTAACCAAGTTTTCACAGTTTTCTGACTTCTTCTGCATAGCACTGCTATCCTTACTTACAAGGAAAAGAAAGCCATGGAACCAAGTGGCAATCCTCATTTTGTGAGTTCCTCTATTAGAAACACCTGCCGCTTTCCTCTTTTTTTCGCTAGCAACAGCTGTGACTTTTTTGTTTGCTCCAGCATAAGGGTCCCACGCTCCCCGAGCCCCGCTGTCGCTAGCCCCGCTGGCCGCGCTCAGCACCCTGGACAGAGCCCGCCAGCCCGCCCGCCGCCGCCGCCGCCGCCGAAGGTGGTGACGGAGGGAGGGCAGCCCTAACGCAACCGTGACGTCACACGGCAACCCTGTATCTCCGTCCTCACTTTTCTTTGCTGGTAGATCAGACACGTTAGTAATAACATACGGGGGTCCTGATGCTGTGCTGTTTCGAAGCAGCTGTTGTTCATGAAACTGCACTACGTAGTAAAAAACAAAATAAAATTCCACGGTAAATGTTTGCAAACAAGAACTGGTTATAATTTTTACAATTTCTGTTGCAATGGTGGTGAAAGGATGCGGGGTGGACTGTGTGTAAATCATCAACCTTTGTCAGTGTTGTGGGGATGTTACTTTCACTTTGGATGGGGAATTCTTTTTCGTATATGGGACGTGTGTGAAGACTGTGTAATGAATGTATATTTTAATGACAATTCTGGTTTATTCTGATAAAGACAATAACTGGTTTATAAAATGATGCAGCAGAGAAGCAACTACTGACTTGGGTTTTACACAGCTGTAATTATTCACTATCCCTGTTTCTCCAGTTTACGCTCAAATTTCATTACGCTCAAAACAATGCCCTTGGGAAAAGCATCTGGAGAGTCCAGAACACATCTGTTCCAGTTCTGCTTCATAAATGCACATACATTGTTACATAAACACACAATGCTGTAGAAATAACTAAGACTAATCTCACCCTTTGGTTCAAAAACAGTTTGCTGACATCGCTTTTTATGGAGGGCAGCATTACTTCTCAAAACGCTAAAACTGATTTTGCATAAGTACAGTTAGGAACGACTTATCAACACATCTTACTCACTCTTCTTTTATTAAAAGAAAAACGTAGGCAACCTCACCAGTTCGTTTTGATCCCACATCCAAATCTGGTAGACTTATAAGGTTTCTGAATGACAGGTATGTAAATGCTGCTGTGCTTCAGATCAGACATTTGCTGGACTTCTGCTGGTACTCAGCCTCCACCCCTTCTCCCTGCAGCCTTCTAAAATAACTGCTGTTCTGTCAGTTACTGACAGAACACACATCTGCAGTTACTCTGACTTTTTAATTTTCCTGCCTATTTAAAGATCTTGGAATTGAGTTCATAAATCATTGAAATTATCTTTCTTCTTAGGAAAAAAAATAATGCACAGAAGCAAACAGTTAAATTTCAAGTCAGCAAAATCACAGGTTGTGGTGAAAAGCTCCAGATGACGCCCATTTAAAAGATACTCATGCAAAGCTGTTTAGTAATTAAAAATATCTCACTTCTGAAATAAAATGTGCTTTAGGTTACATGAAAGTACCTTTTCCCACAGTAGAGGAATGGAATCTACCAACTTCGCTCTCTGATCAGATGACTACATTAGCAACTGCTTCAGTGGCACTGTAATCTGTAGGAGTCGTGCACAAGTCATGTGAGCTGCATCTGCCCCCAGTAAAATCCAAGTAAATATGCTGTATTATACTGTTATGAAAGACAGACTTAATTCACTACATTTTACTAATCATTGCAGCACCTTACAGACTAAAATTAAACGTACAGCAGACAACTGTGGCCATTTATCTTACACAAGAATAATTTTACTCAACATATCCAGGGGCCGACATTGGAAATTGTGCTTGTTTTATGGACTTGGAGAAAGCATGGTAAATTTTCACACAGAGTGAACAGAAAGGAGAGCGAGCTGATACTATTTTATTTGAACATCCTCAGTTACACTGTGTTATGTGGCCCTGACCTGTTACAACTTTTAAACCCATGCTTAATTTTAATCATAAGGGTAATATCATTGACTTCAGTTCTCAAGTGCCTTCACAAGTTGAGGCTTCAGTTCAGACCGAAGAATCATTACTATTGGTCATGCACTATTAGAAGGAATAGAAAAAAAAAATCTCTTTTATAAAAATCAGGAGATTTAATCCAGGACTCAACAAAATACAAAAAGAATTTTTATCTGTCTGCACAAACTCTACAATGCTATTCACAGTATTTCTTTTCAGAGCAGAACCACATCTTTTTGTTCTCTCTTCTTGCAGGTTTCTATTTTTATACTACCCTCCTATCCGCAAAGCCTTTCACTCTTAAAAATAAGCTTATTTTGTCATTTAAATCCCCCAAATCTCCATAATTTCCTCAAGTAAATAGTATTGGTTCACAGCAAACCAGTAATTTTCACGACTATGATCAATCTGAAAGCTTTTCCTTTTGTTGCAAATTTAGAGCAGATAAGTACACTTACGTAAACTTCTAATAAATAAAATGGGTTTTAAGGGAAGGCAGAAAAAAGATCCATTTTGAAGAAAAAGATTTTTGAGCCTGCTCCAAAGATTAATTTAGGAAAAGTTCCATAAGAGCCATACAACTAATCAGGAAAAAAAGGAAGAGATGCATTTCCTACAATGTTTCCTTGGTAGTGCTGGAACATCTAGAGCCTCCAAAAGACCTCAGTCTTTTCCTGTGATCCATCCCTTTTCAGGTTAAGCTCAAAATTTCTTTGAAAGTAAATTTGGACAACTTTGACAGCATGAACATGAATGGCCTTAGGCTCTAAGCATATTCCTAAATAATCCTTTGCCATCTGGGGGTTACTCTGCTCCATGCATTTTTAGGACCTCGGTCAGCATTTCAAGACATTATGAGGAAAGTACAAGCTGAGGACACTTACAATCTCACTAAAAATATGTTCAATGTAAGAGGCCAAAGAAAGAAATTTATTCGGAAAGTAGATGTTTGACATTTACTAACTCACTCACCTATTTGCTGTCTGTACTCTCTCAAGTGTTTGTATTTGCCCTCTTCCTGCGCTTTAATATTAAAGGACTATATATCTCCTCACAGTTAAAAATCAGACACTCATTGAGTGGACTGTTGTAATTGCAGAGAATTTTGTAGCTTCAAGTGACAGATTTATTTCAAATGCTGTTCAACAGAAATATTTATATACAATCATATAGTTAAGCATATGTGCTCCTGATAAATCTTTTAAGGTAATCTTGATTGTGCAACTGCCTGCTCTTCATGTCAAGAAAACTGGACAGCCACCCGGGGACTGCTCCTAACTTTTATTTATAATTTGAATGAATGAACTCTTTCACTTCACTGTCTGTTTTACTGAAATGTTTGAAATCCACCTCTCACCTTCTTGATGCTTATTCTGGTTTTAGCCAGGATAGAATTGATTTTGTTTTTTTCTAGTAGCTGCTGTGTTTCGGACTTAGAATGAGAATAATACTGATAATACATATTGGATTTGTTGTTGCTAAGCAATGTTCACATTAGTCAAGGACTTTTTCAGCTTCCAATAGAAGCTGAGAGGGGGCATAGACAGGACAAGCTGTCCAAAGGAATATTCCATACCATAGATGTCATGCTCAGTGTATAAATGGGGGTTGGCTGGGGGGCAGGAATCCACAATCACTGCTTATGATGGGTTGGGCAACTGATCATCGGGTGGTTAGAGCAACTTGCATTGTATCACTTTATTTTGCATATTCTTTACTATCGTTGTTGTTGATGTTGTTGTTGTTATTATTATCTCTTTTTTTTTCCTCCTCCATTACTGTTCTTTATCTCAACCCAGGAGGTTTTTTCCCCCCTTTTCTCTGTCTTCTCCCTACCCTACCGGCGGACAGTCAGCGAGCAGCCGTGTGGCCCTAGTTACTGGCTGGGGTTAAACCACAACAATACTATACTTTTATAAAACCATATGAAAACCCCAATGTGTTGTTATCAACAGCCCTAAATGTTTTTCACTGCATAGCATAACCTTTCTTTCATCCAACACTGCTGTTGGACTACTAGCCTCTATCTGTATATAGGCCAGCAGGAGACTCCGCAACAGATGCTAGCTTTACACTGAATTTATTCCACGCATGCTTGACAGCTGCATCATAGCAACTGGCACTGCAGACCAGTTAATGGGGAAGAAGAGAAAGCAATTTTCGCAGCTTGTCATAGCTGCCATTTTTTACTTACTTGCATTCCTAACTAAAGAAAGAAGTTAATTTCTTGAGTAAAAGGACACAAACACACATAGGTTGAGTGAAGTTACCTCACAACACACCATACTAGCTTACGAAATTGCAATTGAAACTAAACAGTAAGGTTACACTATAGGAGCTCACTGTTTGAAAACAGATTTAGACAGACAATTACTCAGATCTCCATGATACGACTAAAAACGAAGCCTACTATTGTGAACCACTTAGGGTTTATTTTATATCACCTATATAGCCAGGTATTTCTAAAGGTAAAAGTTGATGTAATTGAAGGATTCAGCAGTGGCTTGCAGAAAGAGAGGTTACTTTGGGATGTGCATGGATAAATGCCATTATCCACAGGACTAAGAATCAGCTCTTAAAAGTGAGTAGAAGCAGAAGCTTATGTTGGACTAATTATTGGTGGAACCTGAATGCCTGAAACATGTGAACCAATAAATCTACATTGAACAAGTCAAGATGCTCTCTATACTTCTTTTGCGTAGCACTTTCCGCGAAAGAAACCCAACATAGTTATTGTAAAGCAGTGATATATATTGGAAAACTTTGCCCTTAACCTGCAAGTGCTAAAGATATAACGGTATTTCAGAAAGAGCAACCACTGCATTAGCAACTTCAGAAAGTGGAAGTAAACTTTGTAGATATCATAGCACTTACAATGTGGCACCACATTAGGATCCCCTGTACACGTATTTCACAGCATTCCTCCAGAAGCGTCTCTTCTTTTAAAAACTGAAGATAACACAGCCCTCTTTTTCTGGTTTCCTTGTTAAGAATTTTTCCTCTCATTTAGATTTCTTACAAAAATACTACTTTTTTTTCTTTCTTAATAGTTAGAGCAGAAAAAGCTCAATAAAGACTAACTTTCTCTGAATTACAGACAGTAAAGTTTGTTTCTATATTCATGGAACTAGAACTCAGGAAATTGACTCAGGAAAAGCCCTATTAAAAGTTCAAGAAATTTAAATCTTATATTCACAGTGTAGGGCAAAACCACCACCTTAAACCTAATTAAAAGCTTCTAAAACAACCATCGTAAAAGGATTAAATCATATTTTGAAGGATATTGCTTTTTAGAAGAGCAAGTCTTCTCACAATCCGGAATTTTCCCTACCTTTAGAAATGCAAACAAGATAACTTTTTATTATTTTTCCCCTCCCCCAAAAGTTTAGGGAAAAAAACCACAGCAACCCATAAATTAAGGCCTTAAAAAGGACCTTAAAGGTCTTTTCCTACCTAATTGACTGTATGATTCTATACACATGTTTTTAATCAAAATTACTGAAGAATATTCTGAAAGACATGGTAAATTTGCATTTGAACTCATAATAACAGACATTGTTGTAAACCTGCAATGGTATAGTTGTGTCTCATCTAAAAAGTGTGAACTTGGCGTTTATAACATGAGCTCTCCTACAGAGCTGAATAGAAGTGCCTACTTAAAAAAGACTCCCAAACATTGAAACGGACAGATTTTGAGCTAGCAAAATGAGCAGAAGTTAAATCATTTTTTAGAAAGATCAGAAGTACACACAGAAGTACTGTCAGTTTTATAAGGATCCAAAAATCTAGTATTCAGAAGCACCTGGTATAGTGAAAAATTTTATGTTACTAATGCTATGACTATTCAGAAGTTACAGGTTTTTGCTTTTTCTTCAAAATATGTGGTTGCTATCAGATGTAGATACTATCACCATTTCACTCTTGGGTTTCAGCCTGTCACAAATGAAACATCAAACAGAAATGGTTATGTGAATTTTTAAGAGTTTGTGACATCTCACAGGACCTGGAATTCTTCCCTGTGAAATCAAAATTATTAGTCTATACTGCTTAATAAATTACTTATATTACCCCTGTGCATCTCCCCATTCAGACAAGAAGTACAACTGCACCAAATATCCAGTGGAAAAGAAACATAAGGCTGTTAAGATTGAACAAAACTGACAGCACACTCTATGTAAAAGACGCTGACAATGTGTTTTACTTTTTTATGTTTATATATAGTTGCTATATAATCTCAGTTTCTTTTTATGGAAACTAGGTCCCTGAATCTATCTTAGAAAACTCATCTGAATGAGTGTAGGTACACAAGATATCTAGCATAATTACTAACAGACTGCTCAGGAACAGAGGAAGATCTCCACTTCTGTGAATGGTATATTCTGCCATTTGTGAACAAGTATGTCCACAAAGTCTCCATTTGTTCAGTCTGAAAAAAAAATCATAGTAACTCTTCACTAGACATTACAATCAAAAGTAATCATTCCCATTGACTGAATTAATCCAATTAGCTAATATTTACACAATTTGCAGTTGACAGTTCTACTGCATGGAGGACCAAATCTATAAAGCAATCAGTGTCATTACAGCTTCAAAGAGAAGGTACTGTTTGATACATCACTAAATAAAAGCCTTTTCAACATTACATCTCCTGTAATAGCCACAGATTTGCAACATACCTCAGCTGTGTGAGGAATCTTTGCCTTATCGGCAAACTACAATGAATAATAAAAATGGCATTTTAATGAAAGAAGTCAAATCCCAATAGCCTAACTTTGTGCGTATTAATAGTTCCAAGTATTTAGAGGTGGAGCAGCCAGATCCCATCGGGACTAAACAACAGAATCAGAAGTCAAGAAACCCAAGGGCTTTTCTCAGCCCTAACGCTTTATTTCTGCTCCTCACTGTCCCTTGAGAATGATAAATACAAATTATAAATACAAATGATATCTCAGACTGTTCACTATAAAAACCGCTATGTATATGTGCTGTGACTTAAATACTACTACACACAGTGTTTCAGATATGAAGGCTATACCAAAGAGGTTAAGCATGTGGCTTCAAGGAAGAGTGCAAAGAGATAAATAAAATTAAAAAGGAAAGAAAATTAAAAAACAGAGCAGTTTGTCTGTAACCTACATTTGTTCACTGCTGAATATGATGTGGTTTTGAAAAATCACTAGAAAATTATTATGGGGTTGCAGGGTACAGGCTATAATAGATAACAAGCTGAATATTGGATTTGCTGGTTTGAAGTCAAACTCGGAACTGGTAAGTTAGATCTCAGGCAGACAAATGTAAGGCAAAAGAGCATTTAGGAGAGCCGACAAAAAACACAGCTATGAACAGCAGTGCAACCATTCCTGCAAACTATTCCAATGCAGCACAGGGATGGGGAAGTATAGTAAAAGACCAACATGGCAAATTTGACTCTTCCTCAACCACAACGAAGAAAAAGCAGGACAGAAAAAAAACTAATCAAAACAACAACCAACCAAGCACACACAGACATGAAATAAAATAGGTCACATTGATAAAAATGATTGCAAAGAAAACAAGGGCTTGCACAGGCAACCTCTGAAAAAGAAGGGCAAACAGTGGGAGTTGTTTGAAAGGCAAGCAGGAGTTACGAGGAACACTGAAAGCAATGTTGGTCAGTTACTTGGTCCAGAGGGAAAACAAACAACCATAAAACCTCTTCAAGGAACAAGTTCAATGCCTTTCTTCCACTAAAGGATCAGCTTCGTTCAGGTGAGCAGAACAATCATAACAGCCTTGTAATAGCTTAAGACTGGGGAGAGAATATATCAAAGAGTACCTAGATAAATTACTTGTTAACGAATTTGCTGGCCTTCATAAGTTTTATCTCAGAATGTTAAAAGAGTGATCTGAAGAAACTTCAAAGCCACAAGTGGTAATATTTGATAACTCAGGGGAAATAAGTGAAGAAGTAGAAGACTAGAAGAAAGCCAAACTGTCACGGTCTCTAAAAGAAAAAAGAATATGAGAGAAAAACAGAGTCCAGATAGCTTCACACCCTGGAGAAATACCAGGGTGTGAAAAAACAAAGTCAGAAAAACTATTTGTCAGGAGGAGAAGATGACTGGCAACCAACTTCCATTTTTCAAGAACAAATCATTATCAAACCGAAAATTTTCTCCCACGCTGTAATAGCCCTCATTACTGGTAGAGGCAGCAGATGTCACACACTTTCACTTCCATGGAGCTTACGACATTGTCTCGCAGGACCTTCTCAGAAATAATACAGGGAGACAGTCCAGAAGGAAATGCTATAGGGTCAGTGAAGCACTGGGTAAATACACTGAAATAATAGTTATAAATGGTTTGATAGTTAAAAATAGTTATAATTTGTTCAAATGGACAGATGTGTCATCAGTCCTGCGTCTGCTCTTGTGCCTGATGCTGCTCAGTGTTTTCATGAATTACCTAAATAAAAGAGGTCATTAACAGACAGGTCGTAAGTGGTTTAGCAGGATAAAAATATCTTTTTTTTAACACGGACACCATAAAGCTGGGAATGTACACTGCAGGTCCAACAAGAATTAACACTGATCTTGACAAACTAGAGAAACTAGCCCTCAACTAACTCTAAAAGACATAAATACCTTCCTGAGCCAAAGTGAACCTTTGTTCTCCAGATGGAGCTACACCACTCGATCAGTCTCTCTACACCCACATGCCCTCTTCAATTCAGAGGTGAGTCTTGGCAAATCTGGAGACAGCTAAACACATTTTCTGTTATATCATATTTAGAGAGAAATTTGCCGTTGTCTCAACAGTTTCCTGCAAACTACTGCTCATACAAGGAGACACTTGATGCTGTAGGCTAGTGCACTTTGAGCTGGTCCTGGCATTCTGGAATGTCCTTCGTTATTCACCGTTCTTTAGAAACTGGATTTGTTAGTCTTTCAGGCATAGAGTAACATGCTCTTCCTTCCTTCTATGCAAGCATTTGGTAAGGGTACCAGAGACGACTGCTGCACATTGTTTATTAGTGGTGTCAGAAATGCATTCTGAAAAGAAAATTAAAGACTTAAATACAAAGTAAAAAGAAAGTCTTTCCTCCCTGTCTAAAGCAAGGCACAGCTGAAGAGCTGAAGGCAGATATTAGTGTTTTTAAAGAACAGAGCTCAGCTGTGGTCACTGGCACACTTTCAGCTCTTGTATAAGCAAGCCGGTGAGCCACAGGAGTCACAGCACAGAAGAATCTGACTCACTAGAGTGAACTGGCCAGCAAAAAATATAGTTCTCAATTAATGCAAGATAGCATAGCTCCAATATGATTTCTGTTTGACGAAAGCCAAATGCTTTTTCTTCTGTAAAAACCTTGCTTCCAAACAGACCCATATGCCTGTCTGAGGATATAGTTTATCACTTCAGCTTTTGTTCGTATCTATAAACAGACGTTAGCAACCCATACAAAATGACTGCTCAAGAGCTAAGGGACAATGTCATAAAGATTTGAGTATACGCAAACACCACCTTAGAGACAGCAATCATACAAAGCAGTACCATATGGAAACGTCTGGAAATAGTTTCCTTGCAACAACAGAGCACAAATGCCAGGAGGAAATCCAGATAATAGCATAAAAAACAACAGGTAGAAATGGACTACGCATTTCAGAGCTACCTATAAATATCTTAAAGGGTTCAGTACAAGCCCTGTATGAACACTTTCTCAAACATCACACTGCAAGCTACACTAAGAAAAAAAACCACAATCTTATGGGCCTGAACTACTTCAAGGAGAATTACCACACCTAAGTACAAAATTAAATACCTCTTTCAGCCATAGGAGTACAATAGCATGAAGCATCCCTGATGTATCAGACTTTCAGTATTTTACCGCAGAACATGCCCATATGTTGCAGTTTCACTCAAAAGGAATTATTCAAACTAATGTAATTACCACAAAAGTAAATCAAGAATTTATTTCAGTCTTTTTTTACCATGGGAGTTATTCTTGCAGCATACCAGATCAATAGCTTAAAGAAATTGATTTCTGCCACTTCCTGGCAAATGCACAATATTCAGAAACTGTATTTCACACAGACCAGGTCACATAACTACACTGGGAATGCACAGTTACAGTTGATCTCATAAAAATCTTTTGTAATGGAACTTTAAGAAGCAGGCAGGGAACAGACTGGAAACTTTCTGGGTTGTCATAATGAGACATAAATAACTTGCATTTGACATAGTAGAGTTTATTCACTAACTGGGTGAGGAAAAAAAAAAAACCTTGCAAAATTTTAATTTTTTGGTCTGGAACACAGCTAGAGGGCCATGAAGACACCTCAGTGTTGGACGACAACAATGTACTCCTAACACTTTAAGAGTGTTAACCAATAGGTTTGTCTTTTTTAAAAGGCGTGAGAGGGGATGGATGACGACAACACACAGTAGAGCTCCCTACTGGCTTTTTGGGGAAACAATCTCAGTTCTGAAAGAAAAAGGTTTTACAGCTTCAATTCTCACCAAGCCCGCTTCCACAGCTCAGCTTCAGCATAGGAGATTTGGCCCCACCATTCCATCCCAAGCTGCTGCTTTTTTGTCAGTATGAGAATAACTAGACTAGGACTTTCACTGCCTTTATGTCCCCTAATTTACTCAGGGGACGTGAAAAAGTCCCAGCCTTGGCTGATCAATGTAATCATTTGTTGTGAAAACTAAATAACTGTTGTACGGACAAAAAGTTGATACAGGTATCTTAATGCATGCATGCGTACAAAGCACTCGGGCATCTGCAGCCACTAGAGACACAGAATGGTGCTGACAGAGGCAATGACAGATCACATCTCTCTTTACCAGCCTGTGCAAAACATCACTAGACCACAGAAACTCTCCACTGACTACATCATTAAAAGCCAAGATTGTGAAGCTTTATTAAACAGAGCAGAGGATCTTTTCATCCTCGACATTAGTGAATTTAGTTTTGACATTTAGTTATGCAAAACAGATTGCAGATTGCAAGAGGTTTATCCATGCACCTGTGGAGCTACTGTAGCCTCAATGAAAACTAAAATCATTGAAACCCACAAGTGCTTTCCAGAATCAAAAAAAAAAAAAATCTCTGAATTTGCAATGGTATATATAGCATTTCTTATGGTATTTTCTCATTACTTATTTCAGCTCCCTGAAACAGACATCATGCCCAACTATTCCCAAGAGGGAAGGCACACCACCATCCTGGATGAGGTTCAAAGCAGAAGACAAACCCATCACGTCTCTTTGGATTGAGTGCTGGCTGCACGATGGGGCCAGCACTGCTGCAGGGTTACAGAAAGTAGACCTGAAAAGGGGCAGAAGCACCTTCTGCTTGGGCCTCTGATTCCTCAGTCCTCCAGGGCTCCTGAGCCCCTTGCTGAAGGGAAGAGACAGAGGAGAGCAGCAATAAAAGCAAGCAGAAGCATGCACAGGGCGGAATCCGAGTATTAGGGAACTGAACAAGGAGACAAAGGTTGAGAGGCGTGGGGACAGTGAAGATGAAAAAAAGATGAGCAACCAAGAGGCCCGCTGGTATAGAACCAATCAACAGACATGTGCCAACTGCATTCCTGGACTACCCCACTAAATCCATGCTGAGCTTTCCCAGTAGCTCATATAAATCATCCTTACTGCAAGTCAAGCCAATAACTTGTCCTACTTCTTGTCATGGGCTGTTATGTACTTTCACATCTTTAGGGATTGTACAGAGCAATTATAAAGAGTCATCTCTGTAAGTACGATAACAAAACCTGTAGATTCTAACACCCGATCACAACTAAAATGAATACATTTTGCAAAAGAGATTAAAAGTGTTTTCTCACAAGATTCTGAAAACTCACTCATCTTTTTGAAAGTTAATGGAAAAACAACAAAAAAGCGGGAAGGGGGAGGCAGGGTGTTTGTGTGTGTGTGCACACACTCCATATGTGCCTGTATTCCTGATGGTCTACTGTTTTCTGAAAGTTTCTTCCCCAAGATATTTGAAATGATGGAATGAAATTGCTGTTAGTGATATTTGGAAAGATACTTTCAAGATAATATATTTCTGGCTGCAGAAATGAGCATGAAGACTGAGAATCTATTTGATCCTTATCAAATCAAGCCATTTGGAATAAACAAAGCTGTGATATATTCCACATGCATTCTTAAATTCAAGTCTGTAAAAAAGACAGTTTTGCAAATTTGAAGCTAGACAAATTTCCAAGTTTCAATTATGTTTCAGGGTGCTGTTTAGATGTAGATATGTTTAATGGCAGATCTGCCATAAGGAAAAAGTTGATAAAAACTCTCTATTGTAAAATCAGTCTAATGCATCAGTATTTTTATATTTTTCTAATTTGGATTTCAGAAGCTGTTCCTAAGAAACTCTGGCAGAAGTGTAATCACCTGCAATGCTTAGATGTTCAGCCTCACCCACACTTAAGTGCTTCACTGAAGCAGCTCTCCCACTTCTTCCCTTACTGCAGACAATTTTTTGATCTATTAAAAAAGAAAAACAAACCAACAAAACTTGTATTTAATTAAAAATAATTAGAGAACAAAACAGCTCATTAAAAACAGATCCAGTGAAAGACTCTTCCAGTCAGATTTAAACGATACAACATTGTTCTATAAACAGAATTCCATCTGTCTGGTGGCAAGACAGTCCACACAATCTGCATCCAGAACATTACGAATGCTCTGTTATTCAATAATTTCATGCCAATGCTTCATTTTCAACTCTAATAGCTAATTTAGGTCTTTTATCCTATTACGTATAATATTACTCAAGTTGCAATGACAAGCCAGGTGAGTTGGCCTGACTTGATTTATTGATATTCTTGGATGCACAAAACTGCATTCACACACTCAACATAGCCAGGCAGACAGAACTCATCCAGCAGGAAACAGTCTACAGCAGAGCCCAGGAAAAGGTGCTGCAAAATTTCTTTAGACATGAATCTCTTAATGTTAGCTGTGCAGAAGTATTTGGTTTAATCCTGCTGTCAAAGCATCTTCTTACAGTCAACGGAGGCACTTTCAGAAGGTGACCTATCTATTTGTAAAACATGTCTGCAACACAGGCAGGATGAATTAGTGTTTGCTTCCTTCTAGTGATAACAGCAGGGGTCTACATAGCTTGAGAAGCTAAGCATCTTCTCAAGGCATGAGGTAATTAGCTAGATAAAATCTTGGATCTCCTAACTTTGATACAACTCTCAGAGATTAAAGCCACACTGGCATATATAAAAAAAATAAAATAAAATATTCATGTTTTCTGCCAGCGTCTTCACTAACCATCTTTTCTTTTGACTTACTTTACATTCAAAAGCTACAATGAATGGTCAGTACTAAAGATACGCTGAAGATCTAATGTCAGTCAGCGCCATACGAATGACATCATGTACTTGTTTACTTCAAAACCACCACTGTTATCACAAACAAAACCAACAAAACAAAACCAAATTCTTGTGTGGCCTCATGCATGCAACTTTGTACCTCTGTGACTATGGTATGGATGGGAACACTGATGACAGCTTTATTTTAGCTTGAGAAGGTGGCTATTGTGGTGGCAAATTAACAGGAAGAACTTCAGTGAATGGTAAGTATCCATGCAGCCGTTCAGGGATTGCAGGAGGGTGGTACCTCTGTGCCTTCCCTTTGCCAAAGGCAAAACAATGGGAGTTTCACAGCAGCTTATATGCATTTTGTCTTCCCTAAGATTATCACTGGTAGCCTTGTTGTGCATGTTCACTTGTAACTACCTTTGCACTTCTAAACGCTGAGGGTACATGCCAGGTGTCTGAATATTTTCAGAATAATTATTTGGGCTTCCCACATAACTTGTATGGTGGTGTGTAGCAGAAACGATCACCATTCCCCTACAAGAAATCTGCTAAGTAGGAGGAAGAGAATGATAGAACCAATGCACAGAAGGAGTCATCATCATTTATTGCATCATCATGCAGATGGTGCAATAAAGTTCTTGCTTCCTCAAGTGGTGAGCAATGAATTTACTGTAGAGTAGCAGGCAGACAAGAAAAGTCTGTTTTCCAAGTATTCTGATTCCGCTTAACTATCTGCTTTTAACAAGAACAACTGTGCCTACCCAAGACATCATTTGAATGAACTGAAGACAGCTTTCAAGCTAACATTTTACTTCACTGACTGATGATAAGAAAGGATAAGAACAGGCTGAAGCAAGTTTTAAAGCTGAACTTTAGGAAATTTTAGGAAAGTTTATGTTATGTGAAAGCATATTTTGTGTTATTTTCGCTGTGTACCAAACATTGCATATGCTATTACAGGCAAAATTTCCTAAATACAGAAAAAAGGTACTTTATAATACAAGGTTCACTTTTGTCATTTAAAATAAATCACTTTTTATGTTAAATCTATTTTAAATGTAAAACAAACCAGCTTTGTTTCATCATTTAGATGTGGTGTTGGGGGATATGGTGTAGGGGAGAACTTTGTAGAGTGGGGCTGATGGTTGGACTCGAGGATCGCAAGGGTCTTTTCCAACCTGAATGATTCTATGATTCTGTGATTGTAATGACAGTCTGACCTGAAGAGCACTCTCTGTGGGGATGAACGAGTACTCCCCTATCCACAGCTTTTCAGAATTAAAAGTCAGAAAATAACAGTTCCAGTGGTAGATTTGGCTCACACTTGGGAGGGGAGGAATAAAATTAATGAACAGCAATCACACTAGTCATCTCAATCCTGTCGGAGTTCAGTTCTATGAAACTCAGAGGCAAAAGTCTGCATGGCCAACTAATAATTTTCATACCTGATGTTAGTCTTCCACGATCAGTTTAAACAGCTTCGATAGAGAGCCTGAGAGCATATGAGATTCTATGAAAGAAAGGTACATTTAAAACATGCATTTTGCATTGGAATTTGAATTTAAATCATTGCCAAGATGGCATACCATTATCTCACTTCAACAACACGGCAGGACAAATCCTTACATGACTCCCAGTTCAAGCTAGAGCCTTCCATGAAGGCCTACACTACACAATACACAAACAGTTTCTGAGTTACGTAATGCTTGTTTCATTTTCCAGTGTCCTCTTCAAATTTTTGAGGTCATTTCATTTTACAGGAATAACTCTTCTTTTGGAGTGAATGAAAATGTTCACTTCTGAATGACTGAGGGATCAGATTAAAATGTATTGCTTTCCAGCAGCAGTTCTAACAAAATTCAAGGTTGTGGAAAAGGCAAAATCAGGCATAACAGACTTTGGCATTTTCTTTGAAAAACTTAAAAGTAAGGAAGAATATTCTCACAGTGGCTTTCCTCTCTGCACTGCTTAGAGCAGTGCAATGTGGCAGCTGTGACAGAAAGGAGGATTTTTCTTCTATGTCATGTTATTAGAAGGATGACCCTAAGAAGAGGCACAAAAGGAGAGTTTAGATGGAGAAAGATGAGAAATTGTTAAGTGACTTGTAGCTACTACTAGACATTTACCAGCAATTATGGACTGCAGCTGTTGGCAAATGTTTGACAGTCTGAGATGTAGAGTCAGCAAAACACAGGCATCAAAGGAGTGGATTCAATCCCAAGCACCTCTTCTGAGCACCTCTGTACTAGGTGGGAAAGGAGGGCAACACCAGTAGGGGTGCTGACGGTGCCTGAGAAATTTCTGATGCCTGAGGTATGGGGAAGCACACACAGTCCATGAGAGGCTGCTGTGCACAGCCATTGGAGCTCAACATACCTTCATAATCTTTTGTCTGATTAGGCACAAAAAAAAGCTGTGCATCCCCCGCACCTGCTGGCTAGTGTCAGGAGCACTTGCATCAGATGAGTCATCTAAGGGTACCAAGCCCGCTGAGCAGAATGAAGCCCCCATAGTTCAAGGGGAAATGATTAGTGACCTGCTACATGGCTTAGACACACACAAGTCTATGGGGCCAGATGGGATGCACCCACGGGTACTGAGGGAGCTACCAGAAGCGCTCATCACACCACTTTCAACCGTTTAACAGCAGTCCTCGCTAACCAGGGAAGTGCCAGTCGACTGGAGGTTAGCAAATGTGACACCCATCTACAAGAAAGGCCATAAGGAGAACTGGGGAACTACAGGCCTGTCAGTCTGATGTCAGTGCCAGGGAAGGTTATGGGGCAGATCATCTTGAGTGCCATCACATCGCACACACAGGACAACCAGGTGATCAGGCCCATGGGTTTACGAAAGGCAGGTGCTGCTTGACTAACAAGGTGGCCTGCTTAATAGATGAGGAAAAGGCTGTGGATGTTGTTTAACTGGACTTTAGTAAAGCCTTTGACGCCGTTTCCCACAGCATTCTCCTGGACATGCCAGCTGCTCATGGCTTAGATGGGTGTACTCTTCGCTGGGTAAAAAACTGGCTGGATGGCCAGGCCCAAAGAGTTATGGTGAATGGCGTTAAATCCAGTTGGTGGCCGGTCACAAGTGGCATTCCCCAGGGTTCAGTATTGGGGCAGCTCTGTAATATCTTTATGAACGACCTGGATGAGGGGATTGAGTGCACCCTCAGACAGCTGGCAGATGACAACGAGTTGGGCAGGAGTGTGGATCTGCTTGAGGGTAGAAAGGCTCTACAGAGGGATCTGGACAGGCTGGATCAATGGGCCAAGGCCAACTGTATGAGGTTAAATAAGGCCAAGTGCCGGGTCACACACCTGGGTCACAACAACCCCATGCAGCATTACAGGCTTGGGGAAGAGTGTCTGGAAAGCTGCCTGGTGGAAAAGGACCCAGGGGTGTTGGTCAACAGCCATCTGAATATAAGCCAGCAGTATGCCCAGGTGGCCAAGAACATTAATAGCATTCTGGCCTGTCTCAGAAATAGTGTGGCCAGCAGAACTAGAGCAGTGATCGTTCCCCTGTACTCGGCACCGGTGAGGCCCCACCTCAAATACTGTGTTCAGTTTTGGGCCTCTCACTGCAAGAAAGACATTGAGATGCTGGAGTGAGTCCAGAGAAGGGCAACAAAGTTGGCAAAGGCTCTAGAGCACAAGTCTTATGAGGAGCAGTTGCGGGAACTGGGGTTATTTAGCTAAGCACAATTAGTTTCCGTCAACACTGTCACTTACCTGTTTTACTTCCAAGCAGTTAAATAACACTGAGTTTTTCTACAACAAAACTGATATTGTAATGTTGTCTATTGTAATAGATGAACACTGACAGAATGAAATCTGGCAGAAAGGACTAACAAGCCAAGGAGCCAGCGTTCAAATTATTGATTAGTCGATACTGAAACACTCCTTATATAGCTTAGTCAGGCTAAATGGAGGTAATTTAGGCACAAATTTCGCTGCAAATAATAACAATATTTCTTCCAGCCATTCAGTCACGTGCACTTCTCTTACAAGCTATACATACAAATTTGTTACCTGAATCATTTTCAGCAACACTGGAAAACAGTAGATCTGATGCAAGACTTGGAAACCTCATTCACCATTTCTATACCAAAAACTATGCCTATAACAGCAAATAAATTTTCTCAATCTGCCTATTAGCTAGGAATTCAACTTCTATCTCTCAGCTTCCCAAACTGCTCTGTCCCTTGCACAGTTCATCAAAAACACAAATGAACTGATTTGTCACAGCATGGGGATGCTGAATGATTTCACAAAATTTTTGTTTATCTTTAGTCATACAGATTTCTCCTCGGCTGGACTTAAAGTAGCTAACACCATGTGAATAGACATAAAAACCACTAAAAATATGTGAAGACCTTCACCTTGCCCAAACTGTGCTAAAGTACAGTAAAATGAAAGCGTAGGATGAAATCTCACAAAGACGAATAGCAGTCATCTGCTTCTGCCTCACTCTTCCCTCAGATCTACTATTTACACGCATTTGCCTCAAGGGGCAGGAGCGCAACTTCTTTCTTGTTTTTCGCCAAATGAAAAATATTCTGCATTGAAGGCAATCTCTGCAGCACATAACGGCCATAATACAGTGAAGACTGGCTGCACTGTGATTTTAAAATTTTAATTCTATAAGGAGTTTGTGTATACTGAACAACCTGTGATAAATCTGTTGTTGAACAAACTGAAGTTTTTCCAGTGCTAGAACCTTTCTTTTCTCAGAAGATATATAGGAAAAAAAGTCTTCAAACCTCCCAAAATTAAGAGAGAGCAAGCAGAAGAGATTGTGGAACAAATAGATAAAATGACCAATGGCGTGCTATGGGCACCAGTAAGTAACTTAATGGGTTAACTTGAACTCATGAATGAAATAGCTCAAATTAAGGTAATATGTAATCTCTCATACAACACTTACTCAGGTTTTTTAAACTGTAAAGAAACAAATGTGACAAAAAATTTTAAAAACAGTTATGAGAGACATCTGGGGAACTGGAGGACTGTACGCTTGCTCTGTATTGCTGAAGTCATTTAAAGTCCTAAGAATGAGATCCGTGGATATATGGATACATATGATAGCCTGGGGAAGAATCAGTGTGGCTTCTGTAAAAGAGAGTCATGGCTCAAAACCCAGAACTCTTTGAAAGATTCAGCAAGCATTTGAATAAAGAAAATTTGATTAGTCTACGTGGATTTCCAAAAGTTACTTGACCCTCACCAAAGGTTCTTGAGGAAGCCACAGAAGGCAGAAGTGAATTAGTAGTTGATTAAAAGACACAGAACAGGGAACTAATAAGTGCTCAGTTTTCACAGTGCACAGAGGTAATCAGTGAGTCTCACAGACCAGAACTGTTGTCTGCTACTCAACAAGCCAGTACAGGAGCTGAGATGAGAAATTAGGTGACACTAGTTCGTTGGCGTTTTTTTTAATAATCAAAGTTCTTCATAATACTATGTTTCTGCCCAACTGAGGAGCTGCAAGAGGATTCTACTGAGATTGAATGACAGGGTATAAAATGGGAGATCAAATTCCATGTAAATAAATACAAAACGATGAATATTGAACACAATCCTAATTTCATATATTAAACAGACTTAAGTGGCCTATTATCACAAGAAAGAAATCTTGAAATCTAAGCAAAAGTTCCACAAGTCATCAGCTCCATGCCCAACTGTAATAAAACAACAACAACAAAAAAGTATTAAGCATTATCCCCTGTATAAATTCACTCTGTGACTATCTCCATCCGTGGAGATATTCAAAACTCCACTGGACACATTCCTGGAAAACCTTCTCTAGCTCACCCTGCTTAAGCAGGGAAGTTGGACTAGATGATCTTACGAGGTCCCTGCCAACTTCATCCATTTTGTAACTCTGTGTTTTCTCTTGAGTGCTGCATATAAATCTGCATTACTATTCTGATAAGAGGAAAAGAGATGAAGCTTAGATTTCTGAAGGTTGAGGGACTGCTCTGGGCAAGTATCCTTAGATGCTTACCCTGTTCTTCCACTCCTTTCTAGGTAGTGCTTCTCACTGCAGATGGAGACAGGGTATTGACCTAAACAGACCTTTGATCTGACCCAGCACAGCCATTCTTTCACTATAAAGGCTCAAATAATTTAGGATGACCAGTTAATTTTAAATTTATATTGCAAACATATATGCATACACTAGTCACTAAAGAGAAAAAAAAGGATTTTCAGATGTGATTTTTTTCCCCCAGATTTTGAAATGGCTGAAAGTTCTGAAAACAAATGCTTAGTGTTTCCAAACAAGATGTTTCCACAGGCGGAATGGAAAACATATCCATGCCATCATTAGAGATGATTCTTACTGAAAGGCAAATTTAAGTTTCATTTAAACACAATAATGCACATATTCAGTGCACTATCTGCTCACCTCTGAGCACAACAGCTCAGTTTAGATACATTTTCCACTAGCCAGGCATTAAGGATGTAGAAGACCACACCATCGTCCCCCAAAGAGATTTTGATTTGAATTTGAGATAAGAATGTGACTAGGAGAATTTGGCTGATCCCCTGGTGATGTCAACAGATCAATACTGAACTTACTGCTACCAACAAGTGGACACTGAAAATCAATGCAGTTATTCTGAAGATACAAAGGAATAACCCTCCTGAGCCATCAAGACAGCTTCTGGTAATATGGGCAACCATATCGTACAGGCTCTTTCACAAAATGATCACGCACCAATTTTAGGCACATTTCTTGTTTGTCCTGCTTATATTGAAAATGCTGTTACAGAACTACAGATGGTTAGATACTTTCTTCTGAATTACAATTTTTATTGTAGTCTTGGTCAAGTCACTTCTCTCCTCCTCTGCATGCAGATGGAGTCCTTAAATTTAAGTGAATTATTCTACCTCACAGGTGTGGTTCTCCGTTGGAGAACTATTATCATCTTTCCCCGGCACCCTGTTGGACTAAAGAAACCCAATTCCTCCAAAGTACATTTTCAAACGAAAAATTTACAAATAAGTTCAAATGGTATTTTTCATAATACATATGAAGGCAAGCATGTTATGCTACTGTTGCAGTCACTTTTCACAACTGCAGTTATTATTGGTTGGCTGAATAAAAACTGAGGGCAAATCAGATCCTATTAACTCACAGACCCACATAATTTTCAAGTACCATTTAAAAACATGCTATTTTTCATTTTTGCTTGACAGAGTTACTGGAGCTGAGTCCTTCTACATTCAGGAATTATTAAATTTATCCACACTTAATCCACATTCCAAAGATGGGAGGAGGAGAGTGGGATGGTGGTAGAAACCTGCCTGCATAATGAAATCTAATCCCTCACTTCCCCTGAAACAGCAAGATTTGTCAGTTTTCTGACTAGCATACCACTTATACCCTGTTTGGCACTTATCGCAAGAAGATAGGTGTAGAATGCCCAATTTTTCAGCTCTGAAGTTGCACCCATTAAATACAGTGGAGAGTATTTCTTCCTCTTTGCATAAAGACGATTGAGAGCGCTTACTAAAGAAAGCACTAGGAGCTGGGGAGAAGGAAGGTGACAACAGCCCTAGACATCCGTAGCTAAAGGAGCAAGGAGTCACCACAAGAATGTAAAGAAACAGATTCATCCTTGCTATGGGCAATGCTGCAAGAATTCAGAATTTTTTGGTTTCAGTTGGGAGTGGGATAATGGTATAGAGAGGAACAGTTTTACAAACCATTTGCATTTAGGATTTTTTTTCTCCCCTTCAAGAAAATTTCCCTATGCAATCTGACCTCCATCAAAAGCCTGCCAGAAACACACTGCTCTTTCTTTACTTCAGTTTTTCTATTTTTTTTCTGACATGAATGTTTGAGCAATATTCCTTTGGTTTGTTATAGATCTTATTTAATATTTTAATTACTGACTTTGGCATAAACTTAGAAGTATGCTGATCCAGTTTGCTGATGATAAAGGTGGGGAGGCATTGGCTATACAGGAGAGGGCTGTACTATCAGAAAAGAAAAACTGTACTTACACCCCCGGGAGTGGGAGCAAGAGAAAAGGGATAAAATTTAGCTGCATTAACTCCAAGGTTATGCATTACAGACAAATAACAAAAACTTTGCTATAAAATACACATCTCATCAACTGCAAACAGACAAGGAAAATGGAAGACATACAGTTTGAGCATCAAACAACCGGACAGCTACAAGCTGCCAAGATAGCAACTGTGAGAAAGGCAAATGTGATCCCATCCCATTCAATAATGTTTATTGTTCTTATTAGAAAATTCTGAGACTTTTATAATTGGAGTCAGCAGATAAACACAGCTTCTGCAACCTTCCTACGTTCGAGTAGGGAAATATATCATATGAAAGCTGCACCACTTTTGGTGTAACATGTAAAACACAGTCCAAGCAGCAACCAAAGACAGAAGGTTAAAACAGTTAATAGAGGGACCTGCATCAAAACTCTCATAAGGCACCACAGTA
Organism: Chroicocephalus ridibundus; assembly: GCF_963924245.1. Classification (NCBI taxonomy): domain Eukaryota; kingdom Metazoa; phylum Chordata; class Aves; order Charadriiformes; family Laridae; genus Chroicocephalus; species Chroicocephalus ridibundus. The sequence continues at coordinate 23,801,080 of NC_086316.1, forward strand.
CAAGAGATAAACATAGCTTGTTCTTGCAATCTGGTTACTTTATGAGTCAAGAATGTCTTTAATTAACACAAAATGTAAAATGTGAAAGTGTTTGTAAATTTTAATTTGAAATTGTTGAAAAATTCCATGCTGTGAAATTGTCCCTTATCCACATCATGCCAATACTTCAATTACTCATCCTAACTCAAAACAAAAACAAATGCCAAAATACTGAGATTTATCATGGGATGGAAACTCTGGAGTTTCTCAAATCTGCCAGTTCACTATTGCAAAGATTTTAATATATGGATAGAACAAACTTTGGCATGACTCTCAAGTATGAAATATGGTCTTTCAGTGACCACATGCTATTGTGGGTGACTAACACATCTTGCTAATAATAATTATTCTGTTTCAGCTGTGACTAGGGAAAAACAATAAGATGCTCTTACTAGGTATTCAATGCAGTTGATAAGTTGATTCAATACAGTTCATAAGAAGCACTGTGGCAGACTATTTAAACAGGCTATATGGTAAATATTTATTAGAATCATAGAATCATCTAGGTTGGAAAAGACCTTTAAGATCATAGAGTCTGACCATGAATCCAATGCTGCCAAGTCCACCTCTAAACCATGTCCCTGAGCAGCACATCTACACATCTTTTTAATACCTCCAGGGACACTGAGTCAACCACTTCGCTGGGCAACCTGTTCCAATGTTTGATAGCCCTTTCAGTGAAGAAATTTTTCCTAATATCAAATCTAAACCTCTCCTGGTGCAACTTAAGGCTGCTTCCTCTAGTGCTATCACTTGTTACTTGGGGTAAGAGACTGACCCCCACCTCGCTACAATCTCCTTTCAGGTAGCTGTAGGGAGCAGTAACATCTCTCTTCAGCCTCCTTTTCTTCAGACTAAACAACCCCAGTTCCCGCAACTGCTCCTCATAAGACTTGTGCTCTAGAGCCTTCGCCAACTTTGTTGCCCTTCTCTGGACTCACTCCAGCACCTCAATGTCTTTCTTGTAGTGAGGGGCCCAAAACTGAACACAGTATTTGAGGTGGGGCCTCACCGGTGCCGAGTACAGGGGAACGATCACTGCCCTAGTTCTGCTGGCCACACTATTTCTGAGACAGGCCAGAATGCTATTAACGTTCTTGGCCACCTGGGCATACTGCTGGCTTATATTCAGATGGCTGTTGACCAACACCCCTGGGTCCTTTTCCACCAGGCAGCTTTCCAGACACTCTTCCCCAAGCCTGTAATGCTGCATGGGGTTGTTGTGACCCAGGTGTGTGACCCGGCACTTGGCCTTATTTAACCTCATACAGTTGGCCTTGGCCCATTGATCCAGCCTGTCCAGATCCCTCTGTAGAGCCTTTCTACCCTCAAGCAGATCCACGCTCCTGCCCAACTCATTGTCATCTGCCAGCTGTCTGAGGGTGCACTCAATCCCCTCATCCAGGTCGTTCATAAAGATATTACAGAGCTGCCCCAATACTGAGCCCTGGGGAATGCCACTCGTGACCGGCCACCAACTGGATTTAACGCCATTCACCATAACTCTTTGGGCCTGGCCATCCAGCCAGTTTTTTACCCAGCGAAGAGTACACCCATCCAATCCACGAGCAGCCAGTTTCTCCATGAGGATGCTGTGGGATTGTATTCATTCACAAAAAGCAAACATAACCAGTTCACAAAATAGGGACTTACAGGAGAAAGAAAGTAAGAGTTGTTGGGCTATTTATTTAAAAAATAAATTTCACCAGCTCTAATTTAGATGGTCGTCTGCAAGGGAAATACATCTACTATGATTGCTTCCATGACAAATTACATTTCATCTTTTCTAAAGTCATGCTGAAAAAGAATGTGAAAAGGTTAAAGTATTTTGGGTTGTTGTTTTTTTTTTTAATACATAAATGTTGCAAGAACAATAGAAATAGACTAGGATAGATCAAACGATCTGAAATCACTTTACAGTAACATGGGCTCTTGTCTTTTAACTAGGCAAGCTGAATATTCATATGGTCAAAAAGATCCTGTTGTGCTGAGGAGGAGGAGAAGGTGGAGGAGGAGATGACCAAGATTGTTTTGTCATTTGAAATAAATTATTCTCTGGAAATAGAAGAGTATTCTCTTTATGCTACTGCCAATCAAATCAACTCTGTGAGCAAGTTTTTATAGTAATGAATAAAACTGCCTTTTTCACTCAGTTTTAGACCCATTCCACCTACTTTTGAACACCTATCATATGAATTATGCATAGAGATGGGATTTAAATTCAAAAAATAATTTAACTACATATTTATTATGGAGATGGAGATGAATTTCACCTCTATGACAGTCAAAGCAGAAAACATGCGAGTGAATTTTAGGGTATCTCTTTCATTGCAGATTTTCCATTACACATTGACCCAATCTGGCAGGTGATTACTGATCTTACTTAGCATTCATTGATTAATATTTTTAACTACTAATCCAAACTCTGTTCTTGTTTGCAGTTAAGATAGTCTTGAATTAAATTGCTGTGAAGGGAGAATCAGATTAAATAAATTTACCAGCCTTCCTCTCCCTTGCAGCAAACAAAATGAACTGATTTTTGCCTTTTTAATGTCAGAAGTGTTGCTCCAATATTACCAGTTACTTGCTGTTCTAACCGCATTTTGTTAAGACTAGACCTGGCTTCCTCTTTCAACTCAAGTTAATCCCCTGTCACTTAGCTAAGAAACCTCTGTGTGGTGAACAGTGCGCTCCGCAGCATTTGCAGCTTCCATCAGTCTGCAAAGAATCCCAGAAAAAAACAAAGGGGGGAAGGGGAGAAAAAATCACCCACCTTTATTATGGTTCTTCATCCTTCTAACCCGTGTCAACTCTCCTAAATGCTCTTTTGCCTTACATTTGCCTGCCTGAGATCTAACTTACCGGTTCTGAGTTTGACTTCAAAACAGCAAATCCGATATTCAGCTTGTTATCTCTTATAGCCTGTACCTCAGTTCTTACCCAAAACCTAAAATCACTAAACAAAATCATTAGCCATTTCCTAAATGAGCATCAGTATGTACACCATAAAGTGTTGCTTCCCATTACAAGATCAACTTTGCAGCCCTTCCCTTTTTAATTTTACTAAGCTAATCAGCCAAAAAATCATGAAGGTTTGAAGAGAATCTGTAGAGATGGATCACTCGCTGCCCTACGGCACAAGGCGGGGCAGCGGGGGGGCATCCAATGAAGCTAGCAGGTAAAAACATTCATGCACAGGCATCTTACAGGTCTCTGAACTTAGATTATGATAATGATGTCAGACTTCTCAACGTGTTTTCTGTTCAATTTTAGCAAATCATTATTGCACAATATGGAAAGCTGACAAGCAAACGTTTTCCATTGGAAAAACAAACATCTGTAGAGCACTGTATACCAGATCAGATTTGTGGTTCATTAATCTAGAAAACTTGTCAATAGGTTAAAATGAAATAAAGAAAAAATCAGTATTCATCCATGGCAGGCTTTACCTTGAGGCCTTATAAGCCTTACCAAGAAATCCATTTACTCTGAAAAAGTGTAAAACTATGTAATACCACCACATAAAAAAAAAAAAAAAAAAAACCAAACAAACAGTGTGTGCCAAAGGAATTGAAATAATTTCCAGCCCAAAGCATGTTCTTAAAACACTTTCTTCTATTCACAATGTTAGACTGGTGCAGGACACCTAATAAATCAGAAACAGCAAACATCACCTAGCATATATAGAGAATCTGAAAGAGCTACTTTCTCAAGTTTGAATAAAATTGAAACAACTAATCTCCAAAGAATATAAGCAACTAGAAAGTCTCATTATTAACTGAAGGCTGCACAGTTTATGGTCAGCCTTACACAGAAGGGGTATGGAAGTCCACTCCTTTCAACACAGTATTAAATTTTTTTTGCAGCTAAGCACAAAATAAAATCACATAGCACCTTCTTTGGTACTGGCAGCGTGCCTCTGTTAACAAGTATTATTTAAAGAAAAATCAATATGAATATTATTTCAGAAGTACATTAAGATAATACCAGACTTCTTATTCCATGGATATTCATTAAGATCTCGCACACTTTTTTATTTCCATTCATTCATGAGTGAAAAATTGTTCATTGCAAGTAATTTATTTAGATTAAATTGGAATTCCTGCTTTTCATTTCTGAGCTAATCCAAACTTCTTTTCATGAATTTGTTATCTACTAATGTCAGCGTTTAAGCTTTTTATTAAATGAACAAATGTCAACAAGCAATTCACAATTTGTGGCAATTGATCTGATTGACTGACGCCCCTCAGCCACACTGCTTCATTAGAAAACATAAAATCAAGACATTTGTAGAACATTTCTGTTTATGCAGTATTCAGTTCTGCTAAAGTCTGTGGAGAAATCAGGGTTATCTTCATGAATAAAACCACAATCAACTGAGTATTTTAAGATGTAGTATCAGTTCCCAAAGGCAGTGAACCTGGCAGACATGGATATGCTATAAAGATCAAAAGACTATAAATATGTAACAATATTGGCGTGTTTACAACAATCTGAATTGAGAAGAAACTACGAATACTTGCAAGAAGGAAAAAATACTGCAAGGCGGGGGGAAACCCTGGTTTAGAACAATGCCTCTCCCTTAAACCAAGAAGCTGCTTTTTTTGACGATGCCTGGAGAGACGCCAGAGCGGAGAAGCATCACATGTTTCTAGTGAGGAGAGTTTGGGGAAAAGGACTGTGGAGATGACATCAATTCTGAGGTAAAGTTGCAGTTCTGGCATCTTATCTGTGGCATATGGATGCTCACAGTGAGGTATGCATCGGCGCACAGACTATGCATGTGTTGAAGGGCTTTAATTTTAATGTCGTTGGTTTTGAGGTTGGGCATTATAAATCTTAGACTTGCTTTTACCACTGTTTTACACTCCCCCCCGCAAAAAAAAAAAAAAAAGCCATGATGAATAGATAGTAAACTGTCAAAGGTCACCATGTTTCATAATTTTTTTTTCCCCTTTTATTTTACATTTTATGGTTCTTGACATCTAGCACAGATAACTGTGTATGTGAAAGGAGGACAACTTATAAGTTACAGCATTATGTCGTTCAGCCGATTACTTCACTCATGTCAGAATTAGCATACAGGTCCAACCATGTATTTTGGTGGTTTATGCCATATAATTTCTCTCCTGTTATCCCCTGCAGGTGAAATTCAAAGAGACAAAAGCTTTGGTTTCTACAGATTGAATGGTCCCTTTCAAAGTCATGTTGTTGCAGGGTTTCCTAACCTAGAATTACTTTACAAGGACAGCAACAACACCTCAGCAATCTATTCTCTGGGCAACAGATGCAAATATTGATGGTCCCCAGTTGTCCGTGTGTTTTAAGTGATAGTAACCTATGACAGTAATGACACCATTTTTACATTCCTTCCTTAACCAAAAGATACATTTGCAAGGTGTATTGGTATAGTATTATATCCCCATTACTCCATCTTTCTGTTTTGAACATTTTATAGTCTAAGAAATCGAGCATATAAAACACATATGTTGATCAAAACCCCCACATTTGAAAAATGGTCTCAGAGAGCTCATTTTCAATGATCTTTCCCACTGCATCGTGCTAATAGATCTTAAAAAAACACAGATAACTAGGAAAAAAAAAAGCCGGCTTCCACGTGCATGACCACAACCTTTCTACAGTAAAGGAAGGTGAAACTCAAGGGAAATGTCAATCTGTCCTTAAGACACATAATCCTCAGCAGTTAAGGTACCTCTGGGCTGCTCCAAAGCATGCCGCTAGCCGAGATATCATTCTGAGCAGAACCTTCCCTACTAAGCCTGTCAAACTCAACATGCATTTACCTTCCAAAACAGATTGTTTCCTAGGTCAGAAAGAGCTGGGAAAGGGTCATAGGCAACAAACTGCAGTCTTGGAACAGGGCAGGGAAGAAGTGTGCTTTTCTTGCCTTGTTCAGATGAGTTTCTAGAGGTTTAAAAGCTAACCCAGATAGACTCCAGGGAAACACACCCTGTGCAGTTTTGCAAAAAGAGGCGTCACTCTGAAAGACCTTTCTTAACACTGAGGTACAAAAGCGAGGCAAAGGTGAAAACAGGAAAAGATGGTTCCACAACACAAAAATTCCTAAATTAAATTCTTAATGATTCGCCAGCTCAGATTTCACAGAGCTGCTAGCTCAGACTCCAAAGAACAAGGAAGCAAAAAAAAAGATCCTCATAAAGTGGAGACAAGTTTAGTTTTTAAGAGCAGTAACCTCTAAGTTTAAATGCATTTTCTGGTGATTACCAACTAGCTGAGGCCACTGACAATGCAAGAAAAATGACGGATCACTAACAACAAATGTAAGAGTATTTCCAAGGTATCAATGACGAGTTGTAAAAGCTGTCATTCTTACCCATTTTTTTTAATGGAGGAGACAGGGAAACCATAAATATTGAAAAAGGTATTAGACAAACCAAGACTGAAAAGCAGCATCACCGTTTGGAAATACATGGAACACTTGGTTACCCTTTCTCAGAATAAGCCATCACTGTACTGCAAAAAGAATATCCCTTGTGAAAATAGTGATTGTTCAGACAATAAAGGTCTGCTTATTGTGAAGAGAGGAAGCATCATAAAAATGCCTAAATGAACAAGTCAACAGCAAATATGCAAGTTTATATGTTTATATTCTGCTTCACTGTGAAAGCACAAGGGAGTACATGTTCTTCCTTTTTATGCAATCTCAACTCCCACTAACGGTTCAGATGTTTTGTGCATACACAGATGAAAATAATATTCAAATCTTTGCAATTTTTCCCACATAACGTGCAGTGTCAGAAGATCACTTTCCCAAAGCCCGGCCAACCTTCTGGCTAGCAGAAGAGCACAGAAGAATCATTTGGGTTTACTGCGATAAAGTCAGCTCAATTTGTTGGGACTATAAACAAAACTAGGGTAGGGGATGACTATCTTTTTTATTTCCTGATTGACCTTTTTGGACAATATTCAGGAGGATAAAACTTCTTTTATCTGGGTGACTGAAGAGGATGGGTAGTCCTTCCTAGCAAGTACTTGGACTTCCACAGATGGCGTACATGGAAACTGAGTATTTTTTCACTGGCTGCCATTCATAATTGGTGGTCTTTTCAAATGTGGCTATTTACTATGTGAGCAAGCATTTAAACATCTGTTACTGGCAGAATTCTGCCTGTGAAACTGCGTCCATCACAATCCCTTACACAATACAACGTACACTTGGACACACACCTAAAGACGCAGTGGAATGAACACGTATTTGCTTCTCGCACCACAGGGCTTCGGTAAATTTACTTGCCCACCATCCAGAATCACTGAACTTGAAAATACTTACTTAATTTCAGATGTACTGTCTCTGCAACAAGCTAAAAGGATGACTTTGTTATATCTGACCCCTTGCAGACTACTGCAATATTTCTCAAATATGACAATTCTCGTATTAACACAAATGACGCCGTTGCTTTCAACTCCTACAAGGTCTATGTGCAAAAAAATTTTTCAGTATTCTTAAGAGTACTTACTTCAAGAGCTATTCATTTCCTCCGTTAGAAATATATTTCACAGAATCACAGAATTTCCCAGGTTGGAAGGGACCTTTCAGATCATCGAGTCCAACCATCAATCTAACTCTGACAAAACCATCGCTAAACCATGTCTCTAAGCACTACGTCTACCCGGCTTTTAAATACCTCCAGGGATGATGCCTCAACCACTTCCCTGGGCAGCCTGTTCTCACACAATAGCTAAATCTAGGGCACCCTGCATTGCATTTGAAGGTGCCCAAACTGGTTTAAAATGTTCTAGCTCACACACTAGAAGCTTAACTTAATATAAACTCTTACTATAATTCATGCTACTTTCTACTTCAGATATGTTCCCAGTAATTTAGAGCCAAATCCTTAATATAATCTGCAAACCTAGAGAGGCCTAAAGGCATCTAGGCACCTGAAACCAAGAGGAAAATCCTCAAGATTTTCACTGACTCTGCCAGCTTTGTTCCCTTTCTGAAAAGAGCAATTGCAGTGCCAGCATCCAAAAGAGACTTGCTGCATGTGGGCCCCCACTCTTCTCCAGTGCACTCCTTGCAGTCAGGGCTGAGGTACCTGAGCCATCGAGAAGGATATCATTTCAGATACAGCTCTTTCCAGTGCTGTGTTTTGACCGATGAGACAGTTCCTTGCTCTGTGTGTTGATTACGATACAACCATCCCCAGGCAGCCAGCTGTCCAAAACCTGCATTTACAAGGCAGTACAGGGGCTGCCAATTCCTCTCCGCTGGTCAGGAACAGAGAGAAGTGTAGCCTTACTTTTAGTAGTAGTTTACTCCAGTGGAAGTTAAAATGATCTATCTATATAAGGACTACAAAATTTATGAAGGACTAAAAAATTTATGGTTAAATTAACCAGATTTTTTAACAAATACCTCCCCTGTAAAGGCATTTCATAGAATCATAGAATCTTCTGGTTGGAAAGGACCTTTGAGATCATAGAGACCAACGATACATGCAAAAATACCCACAAACCACCCCTACAATCTCTGCGACTAGAGCATGCCCTGAGGTGTCACATCTAGATGTTTCTTAAACACCTCTAGGGATGGTGACTCAACCACCTCCCTGGGCAGGCTGTTCCAGCATCTGACCACTCTTTCAGTAAAGTAATTCTTCCTAATATCTAATCTAACCCCCCCCTGCCGCAGCTTCAGACCATTTCCTCTGGTCCTGTCATTATTCACCTGGGAGAAGAGGCCAACACCCACCTCTCTACAACCTCCTTTCAGGTAGTTGTAGAGGGCAATGAGGTCTCCCCTCAGCCTCCTCTTCTCCAAGCTTTAAAAAGATAACCAAAACCAATGACAAAAATATACAGTGGCCAAAAGAAAAAATAACTGGAAAATAAAGAAATAACAATCCTCTAATATAATCTTTCAGTATTAATAGCTCTTTTTTAAGTACAAGAAACCTGTGAAAATTACACAGAATGATCATCTATTCATTCCAGCTATTCAAAACTGCTCCAGCACTCCTTTTATAGAAAAAAAAATGTAACGACTCAATTTATTGACAGAACAATCCATTAAGTACATAGAATAATAAAGAGTACAGAGATAACACAATACTCTGCAATGACTTCTCTTTCGCTGCCCACTCTAAGTACTGAATTTTGATTCATATAATATACATTCCCTTTAGCTTCCAAGTTAATTAAAACTTGAGCAGACGGACATTGACCTGTGCATATGATATCACAAGCATCCTATTAATCCACTTGCAGATTAACTACAGATAGATTCAAATACAGTATCACTAGGACATATAATCTAGGTATGCACTAGCATGTAGCGCCATGCAGTAGGAGCACACCAGTGTAACACATGGTGGCAACGTGCCGATACCATCACACAAACTTTTTGCAGGTTTTACGTCAGATGAGCCCTGATCTGGCCCTGTGAACTGAACGTCCACAAAAGGTTAGAGTGGATTAAGTGCTCCTGAACTGCATCTTCTGGTTCAGCGACACTCAGCCTGCTCTCTGCTCTCCAAGAATGCCCCTTGATGCAAAGCAAAGCACAGTGAGAGGGGATCACTGGGACGCTTGTTCCACGAAAGTCGCTCCCGATCCAAGTTAAAACTTCAGTGTGTAGACAGACACACCTACAAATTGCCTTTTAAAAATAGGAATGGCGCACTACAATGTTAGGAATAAAATATCAGTGCTTCTGTAATTGGAAATATGTAAACGTGTGCCATTATCAGTAGTCTATTTAAGTTCATATTTAGAAGAAGAAAAGGTTGTTTCAGACTAATTTTTAGGTAATAAAGTTATGACTTAGATATCACTGATTGTACTAAAAGCCAAGTAATCTGTTTATTTACAGATGTAGCAGGCCAGTGTTAGTTCTCTGACGTGACAGTGTACAAGCGTTGACAGCTAAACACCTTGTCCATAGCTGACTGAATCAACAAACTTATTTTCCATCATGGATGACGGAAACAAAGCCTCAGTCACAGTATTAACAGGAATCAGATAAACACATAAGCTATTGTGAAAAATGCGTATTTTATCATCTATTTTCTGAGACCTGGTGAAGCAGGTGTTAAGTTTGCAGTTCAATGCAAAACTCCTGGCTGCAGCAGAACAATGGTTTTGCCACAAATTCCAATGTAAATGGATTTGAACAACTGTAAAACTTAAAACTCAAAACTCATTTTCTAACAAGAATGGAATGTCAACGGTGACAGTGAATACTAAAAAAACAGCTTTCTTCTTTTCTAACTAAGAAATGTGCAGGGAGAGCAAGTAACTTAGTGCCTAAGATAGGCATTTGGACAACAGAGTCACTAACAATCTCCCATGGCAAGGTTCAAAATATCTACCCTAAGAGCACATTTCTCTCCATGTTTAGAGAGCCTCAAGTGAAAGGGTATATCTACTCTCAATTGTTTTCTATTTACAGAGGAATGGTAGAGGAAATTTTCTTTGCTTGTTTTTGCAACACCCAGTTTTTTAATTCTGAACCAACCAATTGTTGAACTGAAACAGACAAAAATGAAGAAAATACTCTCCCGACACTGAGTAAAGAATTTTAGCTGTCAAAACCCAGGTTATACATTGCAAGTTCTGGTTAGTGGTACCCAAGTGAGGAATTTCATCCAGAACACTGGATTTAGAAGCTATAGAGCTTCCACAGAAAACATTCACTGCTTGGTATTGGTATTTATTTATGACTCTCTGTAGATCAACATGCATTTTGATAGGGACTGACTTCCCCCCTTTTAGAACAGTGTCTTGCTTAACAAAAATCTGACATCCTCTTTCTGGCCAATTTAGTATTGGATTGTCTTCTTCACAACAGCACTGCCTCAGCAGAAGGAGCAAGATGCTTGTTCACCCTAGAAGAGCCTGCGGTCAAATGCTTAGGACATCTTTTAAGGGGAAAGACGAGGTGGTGGACTGAACCCCTTCAAGACGAAAAGGAAGCAAAAATCTTCCACTGGGGCTATGCTGGCTGGTGCAACGCCTGAAGACGACCATTCTCCACATCCACCTGCCCCCTTGGCCAGCACCAAAAGGACACCATGCCCTCTGTATCTCCTATCTTCCTACCTCAAAGGAAGGTCCAACGTACCTACCACAACAGTCTCAAATGAGGTCTCAGACCCACCTCTTCAACAACCTTCCCTATCAGCAGGAACTGTCTCCACATGAAAATGCTTGCTGCTTGCCTGAAGGTGTGAGGCTAACAAGCAAGTTGCAGTTTGTGGCACAATGTGACCTGGAGGACAGTCAAATCTATGCAGGCAGTTTCTGCTCAAAGATAATTCTCATCCTCGTTCAGCTAAGCACCCCACGCTCGTGTTCAGGCAGCTGGCACCACGTGCTGCCAGCACCATGCCTGCATCTCTTTGGAAAATCCTCAGGTCCGGTACTAAAAGTCACAGGCAAGTAAGCAAAAGTGCAACTGAAAGAGGGACTGACCTACTTTAAATGCACCCCAAAGCAAAATGAGCAAGTGATTTTCAAAATAAACATGGCAAGCAGTCTGTGTAACAAATGACATCTGAGATGAACAGAGAAAAGGCCCTTTTTTTTTTTAATGAAGGAATGGAAGGGAAAATAATTGGCATATTTTCAAAGCAAAAACTGTTTGAACTTCAAAGCATCAAGTGCAAATAAAATGATGCTTATACAAAGGAATTACCTGATTCCATCTACTACTGCCATTACAAAAGTAGATGCTACCATGAGAGCACTCAGAAACAGGATTGACTGAGTAAGACGTCATTCTGCATGCTGAAGTCTTGAGTTCAAACCACACACTAGATGTGCGAAGAACTCAAGGACAGAAACCACCTACGATTCATCTCACACTGTCAATTCAAGGTAAGTTGCAAGTACTGAGCTCCTTTCAGTTTCAGGTCCTCAGCAAGGATCACACAATTGACAGACTGCCCGTGAAGGAAAAGGTAACCTTGGAAGATTCTAATTTATCATTCTTACACAAAGAAAAATGCCTGTAAGTTTTCTTTTTTTTTTTTCTTTTTAATATTATTATGTTATTTAACCTTTTAAACTGAAAGAAAGCCTTAGGGATTTGGTTGAAAATACTTCCAGCTGCTCTTGACCATTTAATAGATCTGCAATATGCCTACAATAATAACATTAGACAGTTTCAACTCAAATAGCTACATAGTGTGGTGCAGTTAGGCCAGAGTGTGCACGCTAAGTAAAATTCTGTTAACTAAAATTCCAAAAAAGAGAAATTCCTTTTTTATAATATTGCTGAGTATCAAAAGAATTGTTACTGAATTTTGTCTTCACTCAAATACCATCTTTAGACTAATCCTCAATTCAGAAACTCTGTGCCAAAAGATACAGCATAGGTTATATAAGGCTAACAAAAGGTTTTAGTCTTTAAGAAACATACAAGTTTAGCACCTAAAATTATTAAAATCTTTTTCCAGTGGAGTGTGGAAAATATGATTTCAGATTAAATACACTCAGAACAAAATTCCAATGCTGACAATTGACCAATGTTGCAACCTCAGAGAAGGAACAGATACTTCCTGTAAAACAAAGGCCAAAATTTAATCCTTACGGCATTCTGAACTTCAGTTACGTGGTACACACAAAATCCCTTGTCAGAAATGGCCTAAAAGGAAGGTGAACTAGCCAGGCACTCGACTGAACATGAAAATAGCTGTCCTGGGTCAGAATAAAAGCCTGCCTAGCCCAGGATACTGTCTCTAACAGTGGCCAAACACAGACGCCTCGAGAAGAATAAAAGAATAGAGAAAACCTATATCAATACTGTGAAGAATATTCTCCTAACATTCAACAATTTACAGTTCAATAGCTAGTATCTTCATGTTTAATCAGTCTGACTGCATTTCCTGAACGCAGACTTGCCCGGTTGCCCATTAAACCCATGTGCACTGTCAGTGTCCATGGCATCCAGTGGCCAGGAGTTCCACCACTTAGCTACACACTGCACCGACATGGCCTTACCTCTTGTGGTTCTTTTTTTACTCTCTAGCTTTGTCAGATGGTCTGCAGAGCTTGCAGCAAACAAGAAGAAAACAGCAAACAGGCACCTCTAACCAGGTGTTCCATTCACACCACTTGTGGGCCCAGAGATCTCTGTCTTCGTCTCACTACAGGATTTACTACGGAAAGCAACCAACCAAGCGGTTTCTCCTCCACCCCCATTTTAATTATCTAAACTGAACTTCATCCACCATTTAAAGGTCCTATCAGACCACTAAGGGCTTTCTGCAATTCTTCACAGGCAACGCTGTCTTTAAAACCCTTAATAATTTAGTGAAACCAGCAAATATCACTGTTCAACCCCTTTATCTATGAGCGTGTTGAGCAGCACAGACACCTGAACTGATGCCTGTGGAACTCAGCTCTTGAAAGATGGCTGCTTGCTCCTACCCAAGCTTTTAGGCATTTATTATTTTTCTTGGTGGCAGGACCTTCCCCATCTTCTCCCGTGACTCCTTAGTTGGTCTTACAAGCAAGAACTACCGACTATGATGGCTTAGGGATTTGCCAGACATACTTTGCAGAAAGGGCACTCCTTCCAAAGGGGAACTCCCATACTTGGCATCCGCTGTCCAAATGCAGGTCTTTGCAGTCTGACAAAAGACATCTCCAATTCCTGCATTTGTTAGAGATATTTTAGGGTCGTGTCTCATGTTGTTTATTTTAGTGTATTGTTTTGATCTACTGCATCTAAAGGGATCACATACCTATGTTTTTCAGCCTCACCTGATATTTTTTCACCACCACTAACTTAAGCAATGAATATTTTTTGTAGACGCACTCAAAGTCACCTCCAAAATTAAAAGGTTGGAGACAAGGTTACCAAGATAAAACAAAATGGTTTTATGTTACACTTAGGAACCAAGAGGGATTGTTGGATCTCCCTTACAGATTTGCTAAAACAGACCTGGGGGAGTCTGAGATAAGCATCAGCGCTCTGGATGCTGGCTCTGAATGGATCTCAAGGCTAGCCTTGGGACCTAAGGACCGAGATCTTGCTGCCATACCCCTCCGAGTTCTTCCCTCTCCCTTCCCTACCTCATGGTCTTTGATTAAGGCGGTTCTTACCTCCTGTTTTCTTTCTGCTTTTGTTTTAAATCTTATTTCCTAGTTCTGTCCAACATCAAAGCAGACTTCATTGCTCACATCTCTACACTAGTTGGGTGTGGTTACCTTCCTTATTCAAACCTTTTGTTAGGGTTTCAGCATCTACTGTCTCACCTTGCAAGGTAGAAAAACCCACTACACCTCAGCTTTCATTAACTCCCCCCTTCTCAGACAGGAGAATTCACGTTTTAAAACCCCTTCCCAAGCTACGCAATAAACCCATCATGTATCACTGATACAGACTATTCTTAAACGAAGCTCACAGTCGCTAGCACACATGCTGAAAGGATTCTAGGCAGACCACACATGACAGTATTAATTCAGGTGTCAGAGCTGGTATTAACTGCCGTTATTCAGCAGCACACACTTTTTTTGTCAATTCTGGACACAAAACTGACAAAACAGTATTTCCTGCTTTATATGTTTCTGCATAGCTGTACAGTGAAGTCAAGTACAAATGTGGTAAGCGTACAGAAACCTATGCCTATTTAAATCTGGCTAGCATGAAGAGCAATAGTTGCAAAAAGGTAGCAGCAGATGCTTAAGACGTAGCCAGCAAGCCAAGGATGATCCTATATTGTATTTCTACAGCCTCTCCTGCCCCTATCAGTTACAGTACAGGTATGCTTGGTAGCAGTAACTTTCAATGCATTCCTTTTCTGCAAAAATACTGTACCAAGGCAACCATGTTATTACCTGCAAATTTCCCATGGTCATCCAGGATTTTAATACTCTATCACTGGCAAAATTAACAATTGCTATTTGTTACCTACTGATTTACAGACTGAAGTCATCTACAGTAAACCCTTAAAAAAGCTGTCACTTTCCGCTTTTTTTTTTTTTAATGGTATTTTCTACCCACAAATTCAACATGAACTGACAACTGTATTTAGGGAGTAAAAATTGCACGCTAGATACAGGCAACAGCATTTTGCACTGGACTTCAGTTTTAAAAAAAAAAAAAAACACTTGGGACCTCTAAGTTGCCAGGCAGAAGCATCAGGGCAGTAGTGCAGAATTCATGAATGAACACATACCAGCTCACTCGTCTGCACTGCACTCCAATGGGAAGAGTCTGCTTACAGAGGCCTATTCACGGACTCCTGTCTCGGGTGGGAGTTTTGTCAGCACAAGGTCTAAAGGTGCTGATAATGGCGATAACGTTAAAAGGTCTCGCATGAAGCGAGGCTGCGAAGATGCTGGCATTTTAGCGCTCTCGAAGTGATGCCTACCATTCAGCTCATACAGCATCAGGTCTCGAGTCTGCAAATACACAGGTAACCTGACTAACGTAAGGGTGCTCAGGTGGACCAGCCTTTACCGAGATGGACTGATGCCCTCTCCTGAAAATCACTCGTTTCTCTGGGGGACGTGCACAGCTGGGCTCCCGGGAGGTGTCAGTTTTCCTTCGAAAGCCGACATGCCGGGGAGAGCCAGCACGCTCTCCCGACGACGTTCACACAAACCAAAGTTTTGCCGCTCTCGCCAGCCACGGCGACGCAGCGCCGGCGGGGAGCGGGGACCTGCCCCGGCCCCGCCACCCCCCGGCCCCGCCGGCCCCCCGCCGCCCCGCCCCGCCCCGCCCCGTCCCGCCGCCGCCTCACCGTCCCAGCTCCGACTCCAGCTCGAAATAGTGGGCCAGGGTGTCCTTGTTGGAGCCGTCGATCCAGTAGTCGGGCGCGGCGGACGCGGGGCGGCCGGCGGCCGAGGAGCCGGAGGAGGATGAGGACGAGGAGGATGAGGACGACGATGATGAGGAAGAGGGCATGGTGACTTTCAGCATGCCGGGACGCCTGCCGGGGGCTGCCGCCTCCTCCGCGCCGGCTGCAGAAAGCAGAGCGACAAGGCGGCTGGCGGCGGCACCTCACCTCCCTTGCTTCCTTCCTTCCTCCCTCCCTCTCTCCTTCCTTTCCTCCCTCCCTTCCTCCCTCCCTCTCTTTCTCTCTCCCCTCCTCCTCTTCCTCCCCCCCCGCCGCGCCGGGCCGGGCCGGGCTGGAGCGGCGGCGGCGGCGGCTCCCCCCAGCCCGGTGGGGCGGCGGGGGCTCCTCCGGCGGGGCGGGCCGGGAGCTGCCGGCGGGGCGGAGCGGGGGGACGGGCACGGCGCAGGGAGCCGCCCCGGGCGGGGGTCGCACCGCCCCCGGACGCCCCTTTCCCCGGCCCCGCTGAGCCGAGGGTGGCCGCAGCCGTCCGCCACGGCGCCCGGCGATGGTCCCCGCCGGCAGGGAGCGACCCCCGGGGCCGGGCGGCGGGGGCGGGGGCCCTGCCGTTCGCTAAGAGCATCCTGCCACAAGCCGTCACCGGGAGCGCAGCCGCCCTCAGCCCCACGAACGGCGGGACCGGGCTCCGCGGGGGTGGGGGGGAAGACAACTTCACGGAGGGAGGAACGGCGTCCCGGTGTGGAGGGGCCGCTGCGGGATTCGGCCGGGAGCGGGCGGCCCGAGGTGGAGCGGGAAGGATGCGTGGCCCCTAGCGAGGTGGGCGCCAGCCCATTCCGCTGCACCATTTTTTGCGTTTCCAGCTCTGGAATCGGTTATCAGGGTGCACCACGGGAGCTCAGGATTTCTCTCTCGGCGTTTGCCGTGATTTTTGGGGAGGAAGGTGTGGAGGCAGGGGCTGAACAAGACAAATAGCAGTGGGAAAGAGACTGACAAATGCTCAAACATGACTGCAAAAAAAAACCAAAAACATAGCTTCCCTTCCCACCACAACACTAAAAGAAGCCGTAAAGAAATAAAATTGCCATGCTGCAATGCCACTTTTAGCGGGTTATGAAATCTGCAGGTTATGAAATGCATACCGTTATAATAAAGTATATTGTATGCCTGACTGTAAAAAACCTTAGCCAGAAGCGTCTATATAAGGGCAGTTTCTGTTGGTGTAGTGGTGAAATAAAACAGCAGCAGTTGCGTGTGCCTCGCATGCATAGTATGCCAGATCAATCCCACTCACATCCTCTCCATGCTATTACACCCACTCATACTGTCAGGCAAGCACAGGCAGGAGGTAAATGGACCATGTGCAAGCCCGTACAGCAGAAGTGACAGAAGTATTGTCCTCTAATTTCCAACCACAATCCACTACCCTGTTTCTAAACATTGTGTTCCTTGCTCAGATAAAGCACAGTATCCTTCTCAGTGTTGTGTTAATTCAGGTGTATTAATGTCTTCCAGGATCTTTTGTTTCTGCCCATAAACAAGTCTGTCTTTTACTGTTCCTTAGCTCCCTTACAGTACCCCGAGGGGGCAAGTAATCTTAGCTCTGAATCTCTTAATTTGTCAAAGACCTTAAAAAAGAAATGCTCCTCTCTGCTTAACCAGATAATAGAAGAAATATCTGCTAATCTGGTCTTTGTTAGTGGTAGGAAAGGATAAAAGAGATAAATGAGAGAGATAAAGGAGAGATAATGCCCTTTCCTCTCAAGTTTACTTTTTGCCATTATAAATTAAAATGTAGATCCCCATCATGATTTGAGATTTTATCATTTTCAAATCCGTATTTGAAAGTCAGGAATAAGCAACCCAAAGTCCTGTTTTGCAAACCAAGTTCGATGCAAGCCAGTTTGACAGAGACTCCAGATTTCTAACTTTGTGCCCAGAGCACCTGCTGTAAGAGGGCTGAGGTCAGCACCAGAGCAGCAGACAAGCAGCCTTGTCCCGGTCGTTCATGCCTCCTCCCAGCTCCCCAGCTCGCTCTGTCTCAGCTGGTCAGCGTGGAACTTTTTTTCATAAAGCTTTGGTTGCTAGGTGACACTTTTTTCCTCTTTTCACATGACATTTTCTGACAGCATCTCCTTGGGAGAAGAAATGGTCACTGGTGGTTGAAAGCACACACACATGAAAAGGCCAATCAGCACACTTAGAAGACAGTGGTATTCCACATCATATTTTTGTTTAGTCAAATACCTAACATATTCTGTAACCCAAAGGCCACATATATTTCTGTTGTGTTGGGGGCTTTGTAACAATTATTTTAGAAAGATCATGTTTATCCAGGTACCTGCAACTGGATTCACATCTCAGATGATCTAGATATGCTATATGATAGTATATGATATGAGCCTTTATGTGCTTCTTGCTAAAAGACATAGCACCAAGGGATAGTTAGGGTTTTTTTTGGTAATGGGCTATATATGTGAGAGGCATTTGACTTTCCTTAAAACTGTGTGTGAAAGTGAGCTGGATTGCACCATGCTGACAACCTAGTACTTGAAAACTGACTGGACCTTACTCTCCAGGAGCTCCACTTCCTTAAAATATTAAAATAACAATATCCAAATATGTCCGTATGGAATTAAAGTCTTCAGGTTGCACGCTGCGTGTAACCAGCACATGAATACCTCTCTCAGTCTCCAGGAAACCAAAGGCAGCATTTCAGACGTGCTGTGCTCTACTTGTATCAGATCTATATGAACAATGGGAAGATTTGCACTGTCATTATTGGACATGAAACTAACCACTGATGAAACTTCATTTGTGCATTTGTGACATACTATGTGTGAAATTTTATTATGGAGCTACAAATACCATCATTTTCCTGCTGACAAACCCAGGTTACAAACTCAGAGGAAAAATGCAGGTCAAGGAGGCATGCATCTTTTGCAAGAGATGTCCAGCCTCCTGTCCCTTTCCTGCAACCCAGGAAGTTAATTTGGTGTCCTGGCGGAGGTGGGATCAGTAACATTTCTGCCCTCCTAGGTGCTGTGGTTCTGTTCTGTGAATGCACTTGTCCCTTTGTATAGACATCACTGCATCAGGTATAAGCAGTCCATGCTTTCCAGGGTTAACTTCAAAAACAAGTACAGGATAAGAACCTTTTAAACTTGACTTCTGAAATTTTCATACAATTCTAGCAGCTAGACTTTGGGTAGAAACTTGAGAACAAGCAAATTCTATCCAGAGTTTTGAATAAGTAGTTCCCGTTTTTGGGGCATCATTTGAAAGAGTAGCATAGTAGTCCATTGCCAGCCTAGGCTAATATTTCTTCCTGGACAAACTGCAGCATATATCTTCAAGATACTAAATAAAAATTATTTCTTTGTGTTATACTGCTATCTTTAAAAAAAAAAAAATAACGCATCTTCTTATTGAAGGTAGAAGAGGTCCACACCTGTAGTAGTAAAGGTAGTGTGACCTATAGGTGATACTGCCCTCATTAAGGAAAATAGGTGATCCAGTATGGATTCCACATTTGCAGCCGTGCTAGACCGAATGATTAGATCTTCTGAAACAAAAGTTGCTCAACATGTCACATATAAGTCAGAGAAGTTCAGATCAGGGTAAATCCCAAAAGTTTTCTCTTCCCTTTCCTGTCACTGGTTTTTCATCCTGAATACAAAGCCTTGCATGCCATTTTATTTTCTACAGCATCTTTCATCTTGCACTCAGCTTCCAGTACCTCTGGATGACTATGCAAGCTTCCACTGAATGCCCATCAGTTAGGAATGCCAAAACGTTTTGCTAATTTCCTTATTTTTATTTATGTAGAGGAAGCCTTATGACTTGTGTCGAACAAGTTCATCACAGCCTCTTAACTTATCATCTTTCATGCTGTTTTATATGTAAATCTAAGCTTACTTAATGATTTATAGAGCTGCTGGAGGAAGACGGACTCTTTCGTCAGCTATGTATGTGAAGAGATTAAATCAGGTAAGAAGGAACACAGTGCAGGGAGAGGCCATCAGAAGAGTGGTGGCAGTGAGGAGATGTGTTTATGCAAGAAAACAAAAAGACAAATAGAGAGATCCTATGCAGAGTGGCAATAGGGGAGAAGGACAGTAGCAACACGCCCTTTTGCCTCAACCCCTGCTCGTCAAGACCGTTTTTTTCCAATGTCTGGGAAAAGCAAACATGTGAGTGGGGATAAAAAAAGTGATTGCCTGAAGGTGAACTGTTAGAAAACAATGTGATTCAGCCATCCCTGAACGAGGTTATGTGGGCCCCAGGTATCAATAGGGTCATTTTATAGTCATTGCAGGAGGACACACAGAACAGTTATCTTCGCTCGCAACATAGCCACGGCACTTACCTTTCCTGTCCCTCTTTACGTGATTCAATCAAGCCTTTGATTTCTAAAATGTAGAAGGATACTTGAAGCATTCCCTTTCATTTTGCAGGATCAAACAGCATCCTTTGGTTCACTAAAGAAAATAAAGCTGATCCACAAGCCTACATGAGTCATTAAATCCAAATAAACCAACCCCTTGAGGGCAGGCTTCACAAACCAAAAGTTACCTAATAGGACCCACAGAAGTTACACATAGCCCCTCCTGAGTGAAGCCCACTTGGCGGCTTCTGCCTCTCTAATCCCTGCTCAAACAAAATCCAGATGGAGGTCCTCTGCCATTATTAAGAGCTCAGGAAATTTCTCTAGGATAAAATGCTTCCTTGTTTCTAATGCAGAACTTTTTTTTTTTTTTTTATTTCCTCTTGTCTCCTCCTCCCCTCGCAGAATGCTATTATGCAATTTAAATTCACTCCATCACAGGGTGATGGAAAAAGAACCCCTTCCTTGCCCCACCCCCCAAAAAAAAAATAACCCATGAAGTAAACTCTAAAATGTACATGTAAGAATACAAACTTTCTGCCAGGGTTAAGATGATGCCAACCGCACAGAAAGTTGAAAAAACAGAAAATATTACAAAAACAGACGTGAAGAGTCCTAGTGGCTGTAGCCAAGCTCTCTTAATATAAAAAAGTTGACAATGTTTAATGTTGATGTTTAATGATGTTGTTTCTTTCCCTTTCAAGAAGGAAAAGACAATTTCATCATTGGTTTGGTATTTGGAAAAAGACATCTACATACAGGAAGTTATATAAAAACTGTAAGAGGAAGGCAAATTTAGCAGTTTCTGAGAAATAGTCATTTGTATGAAGCAAACTCACTTTCTCAGGGTAGGCTGGAATCCAACCTCAATTCAGTAGTGAATCAGTCATTTTGGAGGAAGTTTAGAAGGAGGTTTAGGCATGAGAGCATTAGCAGCTTGGGTGGATATGCAAGGAATTGAAGAACTAGGAAACCGTATTTAAAAAACTTATTTTTTTCTAATTCCTGCAATTTATATGTTGTCCAGTGTCAAAGCAAACATTAAAGAATCATGCGAAGAGAAACCGCTGCTACTCACCTCATTTTAAAAGTTACTCAGTGCTTCTGCAGGTCTTTTTGCTAATTTGTGAACAAAAGCCAGCCAAAAATTCGGAAGATCCCTCTGTGTTACGTTGCCCAGCGGAGAGAAGCAGCCTGAGCTTTTTGCTTGATTTTCCCGTATAACTATGCCCAGATTCAGCAGTACAAGATTTCTTACTATGGATGTAAAGCAAACTCTTCACTGCCAGCATCTCAGCACCTTATCTGGCAGTAAAGTGGATTCGGTAGCTGGTCCAATAACAGAGAAGATAATAGCCATGGCTATAGTCATAGAGCTAGAATTCAAGGTTCATCCCTACTGCCATGCCATAAGGCAGCTAATTTACTGTCTAGACCAGCTATAGTAGTTCTTGCCTTTCCATTTGCATTATTTTGCAACTTCCCCTCATCCCAAACAAAAAACCAGTTGTGTTTTGAAGAGCAGTTGTGTTGTGTTGTGTTGTGTTGTGAAAAACAATTACGACCATCAGTTCTGACTGTTGCTGTCCAGTATGATCCATTTCACTCATTTGCCTTGTATTTGAGTGGGTTGAGAGGGTTCTAGCTGTAGCATAATTTTAACTGTGT
Source organism: Chroicocephalus ridibundus (assembly GCF_963924245.1). Taxonomy (NCBI): domain Eukaryota; kingdom Metazoa; phylum Chordata; class Aves; order Charadriiformes; family Laridae; genus Chroicocephalus; species Chroicocephalus ridibundus. Next base: position 23,822,962 of record NC_086316.1, read on the forward strand.
TTCCTGTGACTTGAGTGCCAGTGAAAACAGTGGGAACCAAAATGGTACAGAAGAGGAAAAATAGCTATCGTCATTTACTTCAGTGATTTCTGTTTGGATTCCTGCCAGTTCTGCAAATTCTGGAAAACTGCAGCTTTTATGAGCAAGGAAATGGCTGTGGTTTGTTGATATTGTTTTGTACGTCTTTCTGATTAAACATCCAGATATGGCTTTTCTCAACTGCAATCTAATCTCTTTGAGTGCCCTGCCTGATATTGATGATAACAGACTTGCTATGTGTTAGCAAAATGGTTTTTAGAAAAGATCAAACTGCAGAAATAAACCCCAGATGTTACAACATCATCCGATTTAAAAGTAAAGGTTAACTCTTTATCTACGTATTTAGTCCAGGAGTAGACCTCATCTTTGGTCTTCACGAGGACAATCATTTCAAGCGGCAGACCTGATGCTTCTGTTGATGGATCTCACAATGAGACAGCAGTCATGGGGAAAATCTTATGCAAAAAATCCAGAGGACTCAAAATGCCTGCACTTGAGTATTTTAAAGAATAATTCCTCCATTTACTCCCCTCTAGACAGAATGTTTACGTTCTTTTTTTTTTTAACAAGTCCCTTCACTCTTTGGATCCACATGGCCTTAGTCATCACTACTGATATCTTTCTGACACAGGTTGACCGGAGACACAGCAGAAGAGCATCCTTGTCCCAAGAAGTAATGTTTATAAGCTTATCTGCAGACAAATGCAGAGGAAAGGATTAGGGAAACACCGTCTTAAACTCATATTGTCTCACCTAAATGTGATGCTGATTTTAAGCCTGCTTGAGGTTACCTCCACTTTGTCTCCTCAGACATGTAATGCTTACCTAACTGCTCAGCTCTTCCACAGTTCTTGTACAAAAGCCCTGGAGCTCCAGGATAAAACTGTGGTCACTCTGATCATATTTCTCCATCTCATCCCTGGATTTGTCCACAACCATACATTTTTGATTCTTGAAAATTTACTGCAACTAATTTAACTCTCAGGAGCAAAAACAGGTTAGTTAGGCACCACATCTGCTCTCTGATAAGCATCCACATAAAGACTTTTACCCTGTATTTATTACAATTCAAGAGTATTTACTGTAAGTCAAGAGTGTGCACAGGGATACCTTACACTAAGCTGCTGATGAACTGCAAGGTCTTATTATTCAGCAGCTCAGAATCATTAAACCTGCTGATAGAGGTGCAGGGTTATATACATATAGCATAGATAAATTCTGCAGTTTTCATTAAAAAATGACTTTTTTGGAAATACCTAACAAATTCAGTCATGATTCAAGATCATAGGAGATTATACTTCCATAGAAGGTATGCTACGTCCTGTAAAACAAAAAAATCTGAATCCCTCCAAGGCAAAACAGAGCTTAGCATTTCCCAGTCATAGCACTGTAGTTTCTTCTCTAGATGATATATGTTTATATTCTAACAAGTTACACCAATAAAATTGTGCATTTCTAAGCACAAGAGATGAGTTTTATTTGCACTTTGTGAAAATCAGCTGCAGTTCATTTCGTAGAAATTCTCATTTAGCTAAATTTTTAAAATCTGTCCCCCTTATTTAATTACAGTAGTGGGAATCAACAATGATGATCACATTTGCAGACTGAACAGATGTATTATTTTATTACTATTTTTGCCCCTTCAACTACTGTTTTTCCAATAAAATTGGACAAGGATTAAAGGAAGAATTATAAAGCAATCTGGTAGAATTTCCAGTGGAGCTAGGTGAATATCATGTATAGAGACTGTATTTCAGAATCTCCATCTTCATGTCCCAGCATGACCTTCCTAGGTCAAAAGCAAAGCAAAAAGCAGAACAGTTTCATTGCTTATGTAAACAGTTCTCCTTGTTTATTTCCCACTCAGTAGTTTGCTACTGTATATACCCTTACCATAGCTTAGACCCTTGATTTATGTAATGTATCTAAAAGCTTTGGTAACATTTGACTTGTACAACGCATTTTGCTGGACTTATAAATTCCTTTTATTGCCATTAAAATTTTTAGACGCACAATTAGGGGCATTCTTGTTTCCTCAAGTAGTATTTACGATTTTATTTTTTTTTAATCTGAACTGAAATGCAATCAGTGAAATACTGAACATTGAATTCAGTGAAGAACTCTTCACTAAATCAAAACACTATGATCACAGATTAGTATATTGTTCAAATGAGTCGGTCCATTTTTTTGCTTAAATATTCATTGATGTTCAAAATATTAAAAATAAATTAAAGCTGCACCGGGCCAGTCTTCATGGCAAAGCTGAGTTCACCCAGAGGATATAAATTATCTTTCAGTAAATGACAAGATATATATGTATGTAAAAAATCATGCATAATTTGGATGCACGTAATTATTATAGGTGTACAGAAAGCTTTTGTACTTACAAAACAATTCCTCCAGCTTCCGTAGAGCTCCTGTGCAGCAAGGCAATATTAAAATCAGTAATCAGTATATGGAAACAAACCAAAATATTAAGCGCTCTCCAGGCTTATCCTTGCTGCATGTTTCTCAATGCTTCTTGCCTTCTGTCTCCTAGATAGAGGCTTTTGATACTATTTTTTTTGTCTTGTTAAGGGTTAAACAATTATTTGTGTGATTCAATAATGCATGAGAAACTGCTGTTGGTTTTGTTTATATTTATGCAATGTCAATGAGCTCTAAGCATATCAGCAGATATAAGTGAAAGACATATTTGGCCAGGCACTTTGCAGGAAGTTTAAGAGTGCCAGCAGTTCCCTTCCAGTGTCATCAGTTCTACAACAGATCTCGAAAAGGACGGGATTTTTTGCAACATCAGATGAACGGTGCACTGATATTCCTATATCTGTCTGCTAACCAGCTCGTCTTGCCTTTTCCTACACAAAGTTTCCAGAAAATAATCACACAAGACTGCTTCCATTTTACTTGCCACTTTCACATTTCTCTAGGAGCTGTAGAAGACAAGTTACGAAAATGTCAGCAGTTACGTAGATAAGCATCTTAACTCATATGGGGAAGGAAATGTGAGCTATCTAAAGTGAGCTGAGGAATAGCAGAGCTCATTATGTTTCACTGGCTGCATTTGGAAAGAAGTGCTTTCAATCTGAAATGAGAGAAAACAACAAAGAGTCTCTTCGCTCTTCAGCAGAGTGAAGACACTGTGTGTGTGTGTGTGTTTGTTCTTTGTCTGAGACTCGGTCTGCAAGAGACTTCCTGGTTGGTTGGCCAAATCCCACACAAACTTATTCAGGGCAACTCGAAATTAGTATTGTTGGGTCTTGCAGCAAAATGCAAATGACTTATTTCAAGTAATCAAAATACTTCATCTGACTCAGTTCTGGTTGTCTCTTTCAATAGAACTTTTAGAACAGTGAAAGTTAGTTTTGAAGCAAAATGTTTAACTTCAGAAGTACCAACGCAAAACACTTGACTGTTTCCAGCATTTTTTTTTAATACAAAATTATTTACTGAGCTTAGCTCAAAGAGTACGCTGGGTTCCTCCCAAGGCTTTTTTTCTGTGGAGAAGCTGTTGGTTAAAAAAGTCCCCATTTCTATGACAGACAAGCAACAGCAGCACACACAACTAAAAGAAACTTCGTTCCCAGCAATGTAGAGCTTAAAAGACAGGAAAGTGAAGAACCATCTGTTTGGTAGATTTATCTTGGCTGGCTGTGGCTTTTTACATCTTTCAGAGTCATGCAGCTTAACATGGCAAAACACAAGACGCTTCTCGGTAGCACTCGCTGCCATTTTCTTGCGTAGTTCTTCCCTGTTGGGAAGTCAGTGGGAAAACTGTTCAGCGGGTCATGAGAAGAGAGACCAAGGAAGCCTGCATCAGCCACTGCAACATTCAAGCAAGTGGAAGTAATAAAAAGAAACGTGAATGCAAGTGCTGTGAAGGTGTGAAGGTTTTCCAGGCGTGATGGTATTTAGAGTTTAAGGGTAATCCAGTTGGGTTAGCACCTTGTCATGAGAAGGACTGAGTGAAGTGGATGCTGTAGCATCAACATAAATACTACATCCCCAAATAGTATTTCTCTCAATAGATCTACAGTTATTAAGTAAGGGACTGATTTAATACTTTGGAAACCACACAGGTCACCTATATCTTGATCCATTAGTTAGCCTTCCTCTGACCCTAAAATTGTGCAATATTTCTGAGCAAAGTCTTTACGTTCTTACAGGCAAGTTAACTTGGAGGCCACCTCAGTCACCCTGTTGTTAGAGGATAAAGTTAGGCAAATAGAATACTGAAATTCAAGGTATTCTTGGCTTTACAGCAATTGACTTAATTCTATATGGGATGCTTTTCTCAAACCCCCAAACTTACATCTGGGCTTATATCTAACCTACCAAAACCAGAATTTTCCTGTGAAAGTCACTGTGACATATGTAAAATGTTTAAAACAAAGCAAAGAAGCTAGGTCTGAAGAACAACAGACCAACCAGGAAGACAGGTAATATTGTCTTTATTCTAACTGGACCATGACAATAAGCAAGCTTAAGATACAGTTTTAAACGTGTACGTTGTGTTTATGATCAGCTGCTCTTAAAGAATCTAGTTCTCCTGTTGTACTATTGTCAGATTTGTAAATCCTCAGCAATTTGGTCAAGAAACTTAGCAATTTTGTAGAGCAACATGGCAGTTTATACACCTAGAATGACACGCTTATGCAGAACTCTAATACTGTTATTATATCTTGGCAAACCCCAACAATTTCAACACAAACTTTGTTCTCAATTAAAAAAAAAAAAATACCAGGGTCAACTCTTAATTTAAGACCACTTAAGGAAGTGTTTTTCCTCTAGAATTCCCACTCACCACGACTTAGGTATTTTCAAGGATGCAGGTTATACCACTGATACTAGACTAGGGATAGATTGTCAAAGCAAAAACCTTTTCTTTTTCTCTAACTGAACACAAAAATCACTCTCTCAGCAAAAATATAAATTTTCTACTACGGTGATGCATGTAGAAAAAGACAGCGCCAAAGGCTGCAAATGAGAAGAGAAAAGTGGAATGAAGTTGTGATAGCCAGACTAGAAAGACAGAACAGAAAAGAGACAAAGAGCACTTCTGGAACACCCTGTATGCAACGTGTGCCTGTGACAAATTAGAGCCAGGCAAACAGGAGGCTGAATGCCTGGTCCCACTCACGTCAGTGGAGTTTGTTGCCATGGACTAAGACTAAAATGACGGGTGTAGATGGTATCCGTACAGACCATGCATAGTTTCATAAATACAGGCGCAGGTGACCAGCTCTTGTAAACAAGCTAATCTGCTTTTGGTTTGGCCAGGGCAGCACAGAAGACTGTGCTAATCTGCTGAAACCACGTGCGTTGGTTTCAGTTGAAATTGGATCATGACCCAATCTGTGGGATTCTGGGAGCGCACCTGCGTTATCAGATCCCCTCCCTTGTAATCACAGGCAATTTTTTCAGGATACGTTCTTCCCAGAAATGCTTCTTTAAAGTTTTTACCACAGGAACAGACAATCAGGTGCTTCAATTCCTTCTGACTGATTATAGGTGTCTAATTAGCATGTACCACACCAGAATAGGGCGGGTTCCCCTCTTTTCAGCTCCAGTTCACTTCCACTGCATACACGTCCTGGAAAACAGGCTCTCATTCTAGATCTAGTATCTTTATTTAGCAAGGCATCAAAAATGGGCTTCAATTCATGACATTGATTTTATTGGAACTTGAGCACAAGTGTAAGCACGTACATCTTGCTGAACAAAGTCAAAGGCTAAGTAAGTGGATTGGTGAATACAAATTTGGGTCCTGACCTGCCCAGTATCAACATTTTCAAATTTTAAAGAAACAGATTTAGTTCCATGCCACTGTTCAAACAGCCTCCCCCATCAACTTCCTAAAAAATGCAGATACTTTAAAACAGCAGCTACATGAACTGCAAACTTTTTTTATAGACTACAGAAACTTTCACCCACAACCAGCAGTCTCTACCATGTTTTCTTAGATTAAAAAAAGTGAGCAAATATATATACACATATATATTTAAAAAAAAAAACAGAAGCCAAGAAAACAAAAAGGCCTCTGCCTAAGTAATATGTACATATTACAATTTTCTGAAACAATCATGTTTACATACTGAATTCTTAAAAATGCTGATTTAAAAATGGAAGCACCGTCAACCCCTAAACAGGGCAGAAGCAGCAGGAGCTCATATCAATTTCAGTGTGGAGAGACTCCAGGGACTGGCTCTACTACTTACTGTACACATTTGCTGGATAGATGTTCTCCATCTCCAAGATTTAATTACTTCATAGTAGTTCTAATTCATTAAAATACATCTATGAACAATCAGCCATAGTTCACAGACTTGAAGTACAGGCAGGTTCAATTTTTCCATGAAAAGGATAACTGACATACAAATAGAAAGCTGCTTCTGGAGCTGAGTCATTTATATTTATTATTGAAAACAAGGAGTCCTGTGCGACGATGCCAAATTTATTATGGTGTATTCAGCACATCAATACAAGACAACTATTTTTCTCTGCAGTCTGATATGGCAGTGATGCAATATATTGTGCAGGCCACGCTGGCTGCATTTTAATTTAGAAGGCTAGTAGTTTGCAGACTGAAGAGGTACAAATTGGAAACCGGCCGAAAAGGCAGGAGGAACAGACCATTGCAAGTGACAGAAACCCATTCCCAGGCCCTGCCCTTGCTGCTGATGTCCTCTGGCTGCCGCACCAGAATGAGCATCCGCAGCTCAGAAAGGCAAGCACGATGTGGCCAGCCCCACCACCCCCACAGGGCCATGAGTGCCCCAGCCATGCCTGGCTCTCGGGAAAGAAAAGGGGAAAGAGGCCACCTCGGATGGGAGCTAATCCTGGCAGCGGGAAGGAGAGGTTTTTTGGTGGAGGACAAAGAGGCTGTGGAGGGACACAGGTGCTGAGACTGCTGTGACGCTCCATGGGGTAGGGGAGAAATGTTCATCAGGGACCTCATTTGGGAAACAAACCAGACACTACGACAGACCAAATCTAAACTTCTTGGCCCTCAGTGTGGCGTTGAGCAACTTCCAGTGGCTGAGAGTCTGTTCCCCATGCTGGTCTCCCCCACGTGCTCTTAAACTGCTTACAGTATACCCAAGAGTTTTATAATCAGAATGCAAACTAGCAGATGAAAGCAGAAGGATACTAGCGGATACATGTGAGTTACAAAATTATCTTCAAGTGGTATCTCGTTTTCTCATTAAATGGTAGGTCAAAAATATCTGTTGCCTCCTGGCAATGTAAGGAGAGTACCACCAGTTAGATGCTATCGACATGCTCTTTTTTCCCCCCCCTTCCCCACCCGGAGCTTCCTGATCAATTTATCACATATGGTTTATCATTAAAATCTGGCAATCATCAGTGAATTTACATTTTTGCATTGCAAGCCTGCTTAACTCCCTGAAAAACTGTAACACTCGCACTTAGTGCTCACGTCGTTGCTATTACCGACACAGCACACGCTCCTTTTGTAACAGCGTTAGCTAGCATGGAATTTTATTCCCAGCAGGGGTCAAATAATTTATCGTGTGAAATTACCAAATACTGTTTGAGACTATGAGATAGCAGAGTTGCTGAAAATGTTTTATAGACTAAAAAAGATAGAGGCAGGAAACATAATGAGTTAACATGGCTGCCAATCTTTGCTGCCTTGCAGCAGGTGAGGTTCCCTTAATTTGCAGACCCAAAGATTTTAAATGAGTGACGCTCTTCTCCAGTTTAAAAACAAATCCTGAACAGATTTTAGTCTGTGAACACATAACAAGAATTATCTAACACATGGCAGACAGCACACAGAGCATTATTAAAAACTGACTAGGTACACAAGCTTGTCATTACCAGCATGACTGACTCTTGCGATATTTTGTCTTTTCCCTACAGCTCCAGAAGCTGCCACTGGACTGTAACCGAACTCAACTTTCAATTTCAAAGAGAAATTAAAAAAAGGAAATTTTTATGGTTGTGAGTGACATTTATAGGAGAAAAAATTGAAAAGTTAGCATCTTGAATGCAAGAAAGAAAAAAAAAATCAAGTTGTTTTATAAATCTCAAATGTTTTATAAATCCCAAATGTTTTATAAATCTCAGGAGCCTTCACTGAGGATATGCTCCCACCTCCCCTCCGTCTGCCACCTCCAATTGAAATGAACGGCAATCCCCTATTGAGTGATACGTCTTGGGTTAGGTATCCAAGCACGAAGCTGGCTGCTAAAGAGACCACATTTTCTTGTTCAAGCACTACAGACTTCCTTCTGCTATTATCACTTTCTAACACCAAATTCATGACGGATTAGGTTTTTTGCATTCAGTATCACAGACAATGCCTGACCTCCAGCTCCACTATATCCTACGTCAGATTTTCCTTTTCTTTCTCAGGCAGTATCTCAGCAATGGTGAAGTCATTGGCTTTTGCAAAGTAATCCAATTCCTTCACGCAGCTATAAAGTGCCATAAAAATATCATTCTTAAAGCACGATGATGCTTACAACACTGAAGAATGTCTGGACTTTTTTTAAACTAAGAAATTAGTCCTGGACAGACTGACCACATCTCCACCAAAGTTAATGACTTTTGTCCCTGAGGATCTCCTGGACTGGATGTACCAACGGTGGAAGAAACTGCGCAGTGATTCAGTGCTGTGGGCAAATACATAACAAGAACTTGTCTTAATCATCAGAAGTTCCAGATGTAAAGGGGAAATGGGTAGGATGACAGCAAGGTGTTACTTGAAAGGCCTAGGACCTTCAGAGCAGATGGGGAAGCAGGAGAGCTGCCTGCCACCTTGTGTGTCAAGAAGAAGGAGCGGAGCTTACAGCAAGTCATTTTAGCAGATGGCTTAGGAACTGAATGTGTTTTTTAACGCCTGATTTCTTTGGATCAAAGCACTTTCAGACCAGTCCTCCTTGTAGATACCTTCTGAAAGACAGAAAAGACAGAAAAACAACACCACATCTACTACCTGCTACCTGCTGCTAGATGGCTACCACTTCTGCCTGCCGTCTGGGTCTTATCTATGACCCTGATCTCCCTGGCTGCAAAACACACTGTGTCTGTCTCGCAGATTCTTCCCAGATAGTAGTTTTGGATATGTTTTTTCCTACCTATGCATATAACCCAAACTATTCATATCTCAAGTAATTCAATTTCTGTTCTGGGCTTCAACAAATGCAATGTAGCCCTACTCAGAATGGTGCTGGTAGAAATCATTTCCATCCCAGACTGTTGGTTTATTATATAACTCCTCTAGTTCAAGCCATCACAAATGAAAATTACTTGCTTGTGCCTCTGGGTCCCTTCAGAGCCTATGACCACACTCTTCACACCTCTCACTCACCATAAAAATGACAAGTCCCCCCCTAGCTAGAGAGGATCAGACATCGACATTCACTGATTACGTCCATGTAGAATTTCAGCACTCTCTCATGTTCTGCCCACATGCATGGGGTGGCAGTCTTTTAACCACCTGCCATCAGAAGATTATTTCACTGTCCATAATGCAAAAGGCCAAACATTAAAACGATTCATAAATCTTAATATGCCTAAATTCGACACTTATGATCAAGAGCTGCCACTATGAATTTGTAGCAAACCATATGCTTGTCTGGTTTGAGTCAGGTCCAGTGATGTTTCCACTAGTTCCTGTAAAAGAAATTCCTGGCAAATGTTTTTCTCCACAACACACTCAATCTGAAACAATCCAGGTTATTGGGAAAAGAAGGAGCCTTGGAAGGCATCCAAATTACTCAATCATTCTGACAGTTATGGGAGGCCAACTGCTGGAAAGATTTTGTGAGAACGAAATGAAACTGTTCTAACAAGACATGTATAAGCACAATATGATACGCCGGCATAGAGGAGGCCACAACCTTTAGGTGCCAAAGTATTACTTGCATGTTGAGCAGGATGTTCCCTTTTAGTCTGCCACTTTGTTTTGCTCATTTTTTTAAAATTCCTTTGAATTCCTGTTAACAGTAACACACCGAGCATTGCTTCACTGATGAAGGAACTCAGGAATACATTACTGGTTTATTTATAGGCACTGAGAGATGGTGACAGATCTGGGAAAAGAACTTACAAGTTTCTGTTCCAGTTTTGCATGCATCACAAGAAAATTCTGCTTTTCCACAATGCCAGTCTTAACTGCAAGTTTTTACCTCCTTTCATCTTGCTCCTTCTTGTGGTGCCGGCCTCGTGTACTTGTCCTTACAGGAGTGGAACTGATCATGGGAATTAGAAAGACTTTAGGCAGCTCCAACCGCTAAACAGATAAAAAGATCAGACAAGAGCAGCCTGAAGTGCTACTGAGAACAAGTACCCTTAATGGGAACAAATACAGACCATACTCTGTAATTTCCATTAGCTTTGGGTCAGCACAGAATCTAGCATAATAAATGTCACATATAATTTACCAATACCCAGCATTCACTTTACAGCACTTGAACATTAACATTGAATATGATTTTTAAAGTTCGTACAGAGCCTCAAAGAAGTTAGTGGGTTCTCAAATACCATAAGTGATCCCATTAAATAATAAAAACATTTAAACACGTATGCAAAAGAGAGAACACAATAAACTATTTATATTCTCAGTGATTTTTCTACCTGTTTAAGTGTTAAACACCAGGTCCTACTTTGCAACACGGGTGCTTTGAGTTAACAGTCCATGCCAAAACATGCTTCACCAGCTGCCAGCTCACTCCTCTACAGTGATGGAGAGAAAGCGTGCATTGATCGTGGCATCCCAAATGGCACCCTCCACCATTTCTGCTAATGGCTCCATACATGGCAGAGAACCTGCAAAAGCACAGTCTCCGTCTTTGCGAGGGTCTGAGCAAGGTGAAGACCTGCCCTCTTGGGCCAGGATCTCATCCAAGGCATTGTTTACAATAAAACTTCCAAGGAAAACTACTGTTATTGTGAAATGGTCTTCCCTGCAATGAAATGAAATGGAGACTTTGGAGTTTGACAAGCTAGGGCATATTACTGACGAAAATGTTGATACATTCTGAATGAGGTGTTTTGGTTTTTTGCTTGGTGGTTTTTATTTATTTTTTTTTTTATTCCAGAAGCGATAATTGTTAGTTCATGAAGTACCTGAAAAAAAACAATTTAAGTTTGTTATGCGCAGTTTGTCTCTCATTTGCTTCTTTGTGAACTTTTTTTTAAGATACATCTGAAAACCAGGATACAGATTCCGAAAGGTTTGCCTGTGTTTTCCTTCCAGATTAATACACTGCCAGCTAAGAGGATGATGCAGCCAGTGACTTACTCTCTGATGTTATCCCAAGCTGCCTACAACTCAAGAAATAATCAGCCTTCATGACTGTTTATCAAAGCATTTAAACCATGAAGTCATATAAAAATTATTTTTCACTTTCTAAATAAGATTGTCTACACTGCTCAGTGTTCGTACATACTTATATCTACACTGCTTAGGTAGAAGTTTTTTCCTCCCCATTACAAGGTCATCTTTGCAACCGTTTACTTTTTAATTTTACCCAAACTAAATACCTAGGAAGTCAAGGGGGTGGAAAACCCAGAAGAGATAAGATTAGTTGTTTGCTGCTTTTTTTTAGTAAAAGAACTAAGGGGAATAAGAGTTAGCAAGCAGCCAGCCTCAAAGCAAGCAGGAGGAGGTAGCTGTGAGCAGGCGAGCTGTGGAACTCCTTGCCATGGGATACTGCAGATGCCAAAAATGTAGATGGATTCAAAAGAGTCCAGGCAGATTAGTGAAAGACAAATCCACCGTTCAATGTCCCAGAGCAGTTAGAAATCACCTTTGCCTCAGATAGATAGTCTGTTGATTTCAAATTGGAAAAGGCTGAGAAAGTATTTCAGAGGAAGTATTGGATATGCTTGCTGTCTTTCACTGTTCTTCGGCATCTGCTTTATGCCACTTTGGTCATATTTAACAGAGCCATTATTATTGTTACATAAAAGTTTCACATTTTTTATCTCAGCATAAAGCAAAACTTAAGACAGCAGGTCGGATAAATATATGATCTTACTGAAGCGATTTTTCCTATAGGCTATTTTCCTAAATAACTTTTCAGTTCATTGCAACGCACAAAAACTTTGTCCAAGAAAATCTCCTGCTGTGTGGGCACTTTCTGAAGACTGATGAGTTTGAGTCACAGTGAGGCATTTGCACAGCTAATTAGTTAGTTACTAATTGTTTATGTATATATCCTGAAGCCCACCAAATTTGGAACTCCATATGGTGCCTCAGTGTGGCCTAAGAGTCGCAAAGAAGTCTGCCATGGCGTTTTGGATGCCGCATGGTACATGTGTGATTGAAGTTACATGCAACTAAACCCAGACGCTTAGGGGAAATGTTAGGCCGCTTTAATAATGCATCACACTACAAGATTCACAGATAATAAATACCCTGAACACCAAGCACACTAAAAAACTCAGAGCATGTGACAAAAGCATATCTTCTCGCTTTTTTTTTTTTTGCTCCTCCATGTACATTTACAACCCTTCATTATATGAACTCTGGGGATATGACTTGTGGTGTCTAAAGTGAATAGTCAGGGCCCCACAGCACAGAAAGGGAAGTACATGCACGGCTACATTTCATCTTCAGCTCTTTGTCCCCATCACTTAAATGTAAACTTCCTTTCATCATATGTAAAAAGAGTGAAATGGCTGAGGGACAGGGACACACTCTTTACTGTCACTTTGGCTATCCAGATAGCAATCTTCGTAGGGGAAAAGGAGAAAAGAGAGGGGACAGCTTTTAACAACATTATGACTAGATTTGTCAGCACTCACATGACAACACGATGACTCACATGACTGAAGTTATTTGGATTCAGAGGGCAATTCCGCATTCATTGCATTTCTGGCAGAGTCAAACCCAGAGGTTGCTACCTATCCGCCTATGAATATGAACACTACTACATGAACCAGTCTTACTAGGAGCCAGACTTGACCATTTAGTGTTCTTTTATTCTTGCTAGAAAGAAGTTGGCTTGAATTGAAGTAGAGTAAAGCTGTAAGCCTTTGACCGGATGGGTAACTGATTTTGCATAATGGTGATCTATCACTCTATTTTCCCTATAAACCTAGAAGTGCTTTTTGGAGTTAATACGGCACGGAAGTCTTTTGCCAGAGATGGAGAAGATAGGCTGAGTTATTAGGAACTCCTAGGTAAAATGCTTGAGCAGTGGATATTCACAAGAACACCATTGGTCAGATCTCAAAACCACAGGTCACAACTTGGAAACTAAAAGACGGGGTTTCCTCTTGTTCAGTTTACCATGAACGCAGAAAGCTTCATTTTCACCACTCCTCTTTCTCTACCCCCAATTTTCTCAAGACAGGACTAATACTGAACGATAACACAAGGAACCGAGAGTTGGAATTCCTCTGTTCTGTTCCTGGTCATTCTGATGACTTGTTAGAGGACATTCAATCAAGACTGCAGGATGAAAAAAGCAAGAGATAGCCAAGCTAGCACCGAACTATTTAGGCCTGGAAGCCACAACTGTGAATCCAACCTCTAGCTAACACTCCTACATGACAACATACAGCTATTTCTACATGGTACTATGCTACATGGTCCATTTTCCTACATATCACACAGTTCTGACAACACTTACCTATATCGATGGGTTGCTGTCAAGCTAAATTTATCCAAATCAAGCGCTGTAAGTCTTTGGATGAAAGGACCTCCCATTCAGCAAGTGGAAATTATTACCAATATTATAAAATGCGTGGGTGCTGCTTAGACTGAGAATTAGCTCTTCATAACGTGGTTGCTAACAAAATAACAATGGGAAAAGAAGCACTTGCCTTTCAAGTTAGTCTCTAACAGGAATAGAAGCAGACTTAACAAAGGATAATTGTTACAGTTTGAATCCTAGAGTGGAAATTAAAGAGATTAATGGAACAAATAAGATTTTTTCCTTTATTTTAGTATAATCTGAGGAACAATCTTGTCATTTTAGTAAGACACCCTCCATTTTAGTTGAAGGAGAAAAGTATAACTAAGCAGTGTAAAGAGAGAATGTTGCTTATGAATATGGAACATAGATGAGAAAAGGCTGAATTGACCAGATGTGTCCACAATGTTTTGTTCAGCCCTTAAAATTTCTGTAGATGACACACGGAAGCAGTGGGGTGAATACTGCAAGAACAATTTCACAGAAATTGAGAGAGGATTGGCAGAAATAACTGGAAAGTTCACCAATTAATGCTAGTAAATCTTTGCTTTTCTGGTTTGGGGAGGATGATAGTTATAGCTAAGAAGAAGATCTCGAGAGTGTCTTTTGGGAAAAAAAGGTAAAAACAGATTGGAAGAGGAGGAAAATTATATCATTCTCTTAAGAACAGAATTTTAATACTTTATTAGATTTAAAATCTGTTTTCATTTGTCTGTTGCTATCTATACGTATTTCCAATACATAGTTAGGTTAATATTTGCGAGAGGCAAAAAGCCTATGTCCATGTAGACTCATTTAAACAGAACAACAGAGACTGGAACATCATTCAAAGCTATCACTTGTCCTTTTCTATTTAAAGGCAATGGATTATTTCATTTAATATTCTCCAATGTACAGTTACTTAGATTTTCTGAATGTGGTTCTCAATCATGATTAATTAAGATTCAAGGACTTTATTTAGCAATCTTGTCTTCATAAGCTTTGCAAAAGTCTCTCCTATTTAAAGCTTTTACCCCAATCCCTTTTCAAAATAACATACTATTTTGTTATGGAAAGACAGCAGAAAGTTCATTTATGGCTTATTATAAAAAATATTATTTTCCCCTGTTATTACAGCAGACTGTCTTGTAGCACAGACGCCTGTTTCTTGTCAGTGGCTAGAGATTCACTGTAGATATCTCTAATCAACAGGAATCTGTCATTTTAATTGACAATTCACTTAGGGATGCGAGTTATTAAAAGAGGAGAGCTAACACAGCCTAACAGCTACCTGGACTATGGCACCTCTTTTAGGATTGTAACCAGTATTTAAAAGAGCATTTAAATCAGAAGAACAAAAAATCTGGACTAGCATATAAAGCTGTACTTCAGAGAGGCTGTTGTAACCACCCTCTCGCTGGTGGAACAGACTGAGATGATAAGAATATTCTACCGCCACAGTTTGGATTTGGCTCCCTCACATCAGCATTAGCATCAACACTCCACTCCCAGGCACCAGCCCACAGCTCTTGCTAGATTCATTCAAATGAGGTTAGACTCATCTTATCTGAACCATTTTCAGCTGACGCCACAGTCACTGCATTATGTTTCTATTTGGGCTGACCAGGCATATCAAGGAGCTTGCGGTCCATGTTTACGTTGCGTATCAACCTACAGCGTTCTGCTAATCACGGAGCTCCAGCTCTGTTTCTTGGTCCAGAGACTTAAGTGGAGTTGGGCTGATAAAGGCAGGTTACTTTGAGATTACTGGTAGCATCTGTAATGATCTGGGGCTCCAGGATTTCCTCCCCCAACACATCGAGATCATAAATAAGCTGAGGAATGACTATCTGAGCTCTGCTGTGATTCTGCTTGAAAAAAATTCACAAGATTTTTCAAAGCCTCTCCTTTCTGCATGAAAGGAAATGGCATGTGCCAGAAGAACAGCACCTCCTCAGTCGTGTCAAAATAGTCTGATTTATACGTGTATGCTATAATCAAGATTTATTCTTTAACTGCCAGGCACTAGGCTCAGTTAAGAAATATTCTCATACACATGGAGCAGAGAATCTAACATGGTTAAACTTTCATTAGCACATACTGTTTTCAGTGTCATTATCCCTTAGGATTAAAGTTTACTTCATCATTTTACCTCGAATATTTAATTGATTTTTTTCTTTCAGTTTGACAATTTCAGTATTTACAAAGTAGATTAATCAAATACTTATAAAGTAGGTTAACAAATTTTCCAAACTCACAGAAACAGATATTTTCATGAAAAAATACATCTTATCTTAACCTCTACTTTGTAAAGACAAACCTGTTCGGGTCTTGACAACCCTTAGAAACATTCAGTATATCTCACTAATAGCTTCCTGAAAGGGAAAAATCGGTACATTTTCCACATAATTTCATCACGTAAATGCTTTGACAATATCTTTGTATTTACCTGCTACATCATTTCTTTCTGTCACCCTTTAAGATCTTGACATTGGCTATCACAATACCCAGATACGAATCCCAGTTTATATAGAAAACCAGCTACAGTTCTCCGACAGGCTGAATTCCAGCTTTGGCTCCTCTGTTTACGAGGAAATCATTCCTCTCTGGTCCCCTAAGGAAGGCCAGGAGACATCTTGCAACTTGTATATGATATCCTCCATGTTTAACGTTAGCCAGCTGGGGCCACTTTTGGAGTCTGCGACCATGTCTAAGCAGAATTCCCCCTAGGAACTATGTAAGGCAAAGGGGCAAGCTCTTGCAGTCACCTTGCTGTGAAGGAAAAGAGGGCTTCAACAGCATGGCCACAACGCTAGGCAGGGAAGGGGAGGAATATGTGGATGCCTGTCTCTACCCACGGTGGGCTTTCAGCAATCAGATCCTTACTCTCCCGCAGGGTCACTGCTATTTACTTCACTGCCTCCTATTCCTCCTGTGTGAAAAGAGACTCTGCGCTCCTCTCGACCAAGCAGGCTTTTTTGTCCTAACTCCTGCTCTAGTATTCAGGTATCTGTTCCGATATTTTCACTCATTACTGTGGAAGATGCTGCAAAAGGGACAGCATCACCAGACAGGACATCCTCTGCTGGGCCAAGTACCACTGTCCATCCTGACAGCTTTCTGAGCACACAGGTTCTTTACACCACCTCAGGCATTTTCCTTGCTAAGGAGTGACATTTAATTGCAATAAGTCCCCAGCTCCTGAAAAGACATATCCCAGCCTGTTTCTTTTACAATTTTGAGATTCCTACTGTCTCCAAGGCTAAGCAGCAGAGTCTCGCTCCACAAATACATTTCTAGACACTACCTTTTCCCTCAGACAACAGCACTTTGTGTCTCTCTCTCAGCAGGGCTACGTGCTTTTACAGTCTCTCTTAACAGCCTTTCTTGGACCTCTCACCATTCCCAGACTAAGTGCCTTGTACCCTAGGAGCCCTTGTCTTTGCTCAAGCACAAATTGTGTTACCAAATGGTTACAAAATAGTCAGGCTGTAGAAGCTATTATAAAAAGAAGAAAGATCTATAGCTGCAGCAGGGGACATAATACAGTAGTGATACAGGAGAATGAAACCTCCTGTGATAAAAGGCAAGAACTTGTAAAATGGTCAAATGTGTTGTGGCACCCACCAATTTTAGAATAATTTTTATTATTATACATTCACTTGAAATACTTTCAACCCGTTTGGCAGTATAATTCTTCTACGCCTCGCTGCAAATCTCTCGAATGCCAGTGGCGTTATTCAACATTGCTGCATCTAATTTATTGAGCTTCTTTGATATGGGATATTTAACAAAATAATAATGCATTAGGCATAATTAGAACGTGACTAAATTAATTTCTGTAATGGCAATTATACTGGATTACTGTAAAAGTAATTCCCACCTCTATGCTGTAGACCTAATATCATCCATAAGGCAGCTCACTGTATAAAAGATACATGGTGCACAGAATGCAATGAACCAACACCAGAATTTGCAAAATCTTAACTGAGAGCACGCCTGTTGACTTTAACAGTAGCAATTTGCAATATTTAATAATAGACTATTAGTAATTACATACTGTTGTACTTGCAATGAATTTTATCATTAAATTCACGTCTCTTCCTTTGTCCACCTAACCAGTCATTTCATCCTAGAAGGCAACCAGCTTGCCTAGAAGACAACAAGCATGGCTTGCCCTCATGACTCTCTGCTGGTTGTTGTAATCATTTTGCCCTTTGTGCACTGCAGATGGATTGCAAAAGCACATGCAGCACGTGCTCCACGATTGTTTTGCAGACTGAGATAAGTTTGATCAACCAATAGTTCCCTGGATCCTCCACTTCACCTTTTTTAAAAACGGGCACAACAGCCTCAATCCAGTTGTCAGGGACCTCCTCAATCAACAATGCTCTTTTATAGCTGGTAGGCAATGCTATTGGGTTGGACAGAATTTATGGTACGCCCTGTGAAGTCTCATGGTTGTAAGGTGACCTCAGAGCACAAACTCTAAAGTCTTTCTTTCTAACCCACTGCTCCCCCATTGTTGGCGTCGCCTCTCCTTCAGAAAGGATGCTGGTACATGCAGAAAATGGAAGCAGGCTTTACCTGTGAAGACTGAAGCAAAAAAAGGAATCAGGTATTTCTGCCCTTTCCATATACATCAGTAGGA
Source organism: Chroicocephalus ridibundus (assembly GCF_963924245.1). Classification (NCBI taxonomy): domain Eukaryota; kingdom Metazoa; phylum Chordata; class Aves; order Charadriiformes; family Laridae; genus Chroicocephalus; species Chroicocephalus ridibundus. The sequence goes on from NC_086316.1 coordinate 23,841,304, forward strand.
TGCCATCCTCAGTCGCCAACACGAAGGGAGCTTACCGATGTAAGCACTGCTGAAATAGCTTACGTTTATTTTGATGTTGTTGAAATGGAATTTTTCAAAGAGAATTGGGCAGTCACCCCTCACCCTTTCATCAACCCAAAGCAACAGGCAAATATAACAGTTAATCTCAAACGTGAACAACAACCATCTGCACAGCCCTCTGTGATCAAACCCTATGTTCAACAAAAAATGTAACCGGACACACTCTGAGAAGACTTTTAACTGGGCTTTAGACTTTGCCCCACATGACAGGAAGGATCACGTTGCGATACAACAGGCTGATGACTTTTCAGTTCCAACCATGCCAAAGCAATGCTAACATTTCCAAAGCAGTCGCATCACTGGTTGCAAGAGAGGAAAGTCATAACCACTTTTTAGTGAGCCAAGTTTACAAAATCCTTTTGAGACATGTGAATCTCAATAACCCTTAAGGAGAGTTCAGGGTGATAATGGATGGGATAAGTTACTAAATTCACATCTTATTATGAGAGCAACATTGGGCAAGTCAAGAGACAGTGCCAGATCTTCATCTACGTAGCTGTAAGGCAACTAGCAATTTGGCTACAGGCTAACACAGGATGAAGGAATCCTCTGGACCTAATTTAAGTCGGTTTCTTTTTATTTCCGTAGCCTTTACAAACATAGCAACTGAGTGAGGATTCTACAAATACATTATTTTATTCTACCTTATTCTGATTTATTCAATGGGTGATTTCAGGTAGTTGCCGATCACCGAGCTGGATCTGATCCTTCAAGGGGATGACCCTTCACACTGGCACACTCTAACACCCCCAGAGCCAGCACATCAGGCCTTTTAACACACTGGAGAGTCAGGGCAAGAGCACGTACCTCCGCTTAGCCACATGGACTGTTCTGTGAACCAGCAGTACACACACCAGTGGAGAAAAGGTTATCTTCCAGAGACTGCCATTAACTGGCAAAGCTCAGTGATGCGCAACAGTGTCAGAGAGATCACTCAGTCCTTCTGGGGAACATGTAACAACCAGGGTAGAAGGATCTTAGATATTTTGTCCTTCATTTTTCTTTCCTTAATTTACCACTGCTTCCTAAAAAGAAAAGCAGAGGTGCTAAGGACCTTTAACAGCAGCATTTTTTTCTCCTCTAACACGTACTGCAAACTCATTGAAAAAGTAAAGCAGACTCCTTGCATTGACATCAAGTAAGGCACTGATTGTATTCCTCATCTCTAAAAAGTTAAACTATTGAAAAAAAAAATATTCTGATCAAACAAGTCATTCTTAAGAAGCACAAGTTTTACAACCAGTGATGTGCTGAAAAGAGTGATATGCTAACATACCATGCTCAGGAAACATCTGCTGATGTCAACAGTCAAAAGGAGAAACTACTTACATAATGGCAATCTTCAAACAATGCTAAACTCCTTCAACTCGGATCGTCAACAGAGCTCAAATATGCCAACAAATACTTCAGCTTTTCTACTTCACAGAATGCAAATTAGTATCTTCTGGTTTCCTTCCTCTGGGTCAATGACACTTGCATTATGACAATTTGCACCGACTTGAAACCTTCCCTAACATTTCTTTTGGAGGAGCAAGAGTTAAATTTGAAACATACAAAGTGTTCAAGTGCTTCAAGTCAGTGGTCTATGCTGGCTGATGAACAACATGTAAACACTTGCATCTGTTTACTCTCACTTCATATTTGCATATTTTTTCTCATAATACCTCTATTTTTACTTAAAAATTAAAAAAAAGGAAAATAAAGATTGCAGTGAAGGCTTATTATGGCTCGGAGAAGAGCCAGCTTCACTTCAGAGTTTGAATCCAGGCAGCAACAAACTCAGGGAACAAGGTCCATCTAACCGGTTTGGTGTCAAAACAACTGTGAATACCAAATCAGTCTGGAAAGCACAGCACAGTCAAAGAAAACAGTGGAAGTACTGAGACCTAACTTCAGCACTGCTGCGCACAGGAGTTGCTAAGAGGAGCTGCTATGCTCAGAAGCCAAAAAAGCAGAGAAAATCACAATGGAAATGGAGCACAGGAACCCAGGCAGGCACAGGCGAGTAACAGACCTGGGAGGAGCGCTGTGGCACACAGTAACGGGGGAGAATAGCAACAGCAAGCAGCTAGTCAGAGCTAGCCTAAAACAGGCTTGGCATTGTGGAAGAATGGTACAAATTTCAGCAGTTGCCCTGCTTGGAAGCAAACCTAGAGTTAACAACGGCTATATCCCTTAACCCAGATAATGATTTTTCCTCACAGCCTATTGCATGTGCCATTACAATCCCCATAAGCTACAGCAAGTTCTTATGGATAACGTGAAGCCCAATCTATCAAATTCAATTTTAATGTGTCTTGCCACGTATAATCAACAACTTTTGACTAATATTACAAGATACTGTCCTTGACGTCTTGGGTGAAGGAAAAATACAGGAAGTAGCAGGTGAAATATCCACTTGCATCCACTAGCAAATGGAAATTATTTTTTATTTCTGATGAAGTTATTAATGGCAAAAAGTTGCTCACCATTTTGATGGAGGGGGGGAAGGCCAAAAGAAAAGTCTAAAACCAAGAAGCAATCAGAGCTACTGCTGTAAGACTGGAACGAGCTTTAAGAATAGTCAAACGCTCCTGAAATAGCAGTGCTGTCTAGGAACGTTAAGGAAAAGACAAAAGAATAAAGGAGGTGGGATATCAATAACATCTAAAGGAAAAAACTGAAGTGTTCTAGGTAGACTGTATAGATATAAGAAACCACATTAACATGTTTAATGAGATCATCCAGACTGCAAATATTGTATCAACAATGTTACACATAAATTGTTTGCAAAATATCTTGCTTGTTCTGCTTTCAGAAGAACGGCCTGTTTGGCAAAAATTATGTCCTTTTTTCTCCCGATTAAATCAAGTAGTTCAGAAAAAAAAAAAAAAGAAAAAACCTCCTCTACAAATCTTACAAGTTTTGTACACAAATCTTATACAGATTTAAACACCTGTGCCCAAAAAAAGTTCTTCTATGTCAGTGAAAAAACATATATGTGCACTCAGTAAAATGAAGTATCTCCTTCACAAGTACTCCCCTTTCACAACTGCTCAGTGGCTGTGAAGCAGTGACGCATGAAGACTAGAGCACAATTATTCTCTCTCACATTCAAGAAGTAGGAGGGGCATACAACATTAGAAGATAGCAGGTCTGGAGAACACAAACAGAAATACGTTATTTCCCTCAGTATTTAATTAAATTGTAGGTCCCATTACTACAGGATGTTGTGAAGGATAAATGGGTTCTAAAAGAGATTACAGGAACTCACAGAGAACAAACAGGTCTGTCACAGAATATTAAGCGCAACTGTTAGATACATCTGGGTCATGAATTACCTAAGTAGCTGCCTGCTGAAAGCTGGTGTGATGTGCTTGAGAAATATATATACACATGACCTGCCTGCTAGACCCTTCGTAGCTACTCCTTGCTCCATCTGGAGACACAACACGAGACTTGACAGACCTTTGTTCTGATCCAACAGTAAAGTTCTTTATTCACTGTTCCTGCTTCTACTAAGGCTGATCTGCAAGCACTGACTTACTCATCTTTCAATATTCTAATGTCTTGGTTCCAAAAAAAAAAAGATTCTTTAAAATCTTCTAAATTAGTTTCAGTAACGCCTATACGCTCAGAGGTTTATCATATATTACACTGAAGTTTGCGGGACTTGGACTGCTTCAGATCCATTCAGGAAATTGGGAGTAATGGGTTCTTCAGAAGCGCATAACCAGAAGCTCATAATTCTATGGTACAAAGGATTTTCTTAAATCTCAGTAGTAAACTTCATAAAAAACCCTCAGGTGTACATCATTCCCATGGACTACACGTTCTCAGTCCTAACTGGCGAGAATGCCACAGTCGTAAACTTCCATAATATTTCTCTCTTCTCTTCAAGCTTTAACATGAGTCCAAGTCACGGATAAAGAACAGCCAGAACAACACAGAAAAACTGTAAAAGCTGACTTCCCATCACCTCTGCAGTCCTTTGATAACTTTTCTTGCAAATTTGAGCAGCCAGGAGGATGCTGATCTCATGATACACGTGGAACTGTCGCTTGTTTTAAGCGGTATTCCATACTCTACACTACATGTACATGTTTGCAGATAATTTGTTCCAGGAGACATGACTAAGAAGAGCTCCATAATGTGATGGCATTAAAAAAAACCACCAAAAAAATATCACATATACAGAACAAAGTCACACTGTTATTTCAGTCTTCTGCCAAAGGCAATGAACTCCTATTTTAACTTTTCTCATCAAAATTGCACAGATTTGTATTAGTTACTCTGTGTTTGTAGCCGTAGCATGTGAAATACAGCAAAGGCCTTGTTCAGGAGATTCTTCTGCTGTGAGACAGTAATCTCAAACAGCAAAGTTTTTTTAAGATAATCCCATTCATGAAGTCCCAAACTCTGCCCAAACATTATTTGAAAACTAAATATCAATTCATAAAAATAACATCTGATTCAATTAATTTCCCCACAACTCAAACCTTTTGATCTAGTAATCTTTATCTCGTTAAAAAAAGAATCCTAATGCCTCCAAAATTAAGAGCAAGAAACCTGGTTATAAGAGAGGGTGGGTTTTTTTGGATTAGTTTTGTTTTTTTTCAAGGTACATTATTTGTAGCGCAGCTAGAAATCTTAGCTTTCAGAAATCGGTGTCTGAGGCAGAATAGTGAACACAGCTTTCCAAAGTGAGAAGAAAACTACTTTCACAAACTTTATAGGAAAAGCACTCTACTTGCAGAAGAAAGCAATTTTTTTATATTCATTTGCCTTCAGCTAATGTAAATAAACTGTTAATAATTCAGACTTTTTATTTTTGCATGAACAATAATTGTTTATTAAGCACAATATAGGTTTTGGTCTCCTGCACAGACATTACATTCCCACTTGTTTGGTTGGTTTTTTTGGTTTTTTTTGCAAGTCATTTCTTCATTCTGATTTACATTTTTGGCCATGAAAGCATAAGGTAATTAGCTATATTACCTATAGCTGCCCAACTGTTTGTTAACTGACCGCACAAACTAATACAACATGAATATTTAAACTGCATGTATTAATTTTTTGTTCCGACTAATGTGAGTAAAAATACTCAGTTATGCACATTCTAAATGTAAAGTATTCTAAAATACTTTCCCATACAGAGATGTATAAAATATAGTATAATATACAGATGTATAAAATCAGAAGTCACAGTATAATTCTTGGAATCCACTATTTTTGGTAATAAATTGTACTATCATTCTGAGGGGAATTTTATGCAGACAAAACCCTGGAGTATTTTACAGCAAAGCACTTTTCATATATGTTAACACACACAGACTCTGATTGAAGAGAGTCTGCAAATGAATCCAAGTTTCCTCAAGTTGTGTTGACAATCTGGATACTTCTTCCAGTAGGTTTGGCTCTGATGAGAGAACCTTAAGATGTAACTGAAAATGAAAACAAGCAGTTAGTGAAACAAATACAGATAATAAAAAAAAATAAATTAAGAGATGAGTTTCCTCATTCAATTCCAATACTTTGCTTTCAGGAATGTCCCAAGTAAGAGAAGGACTCTTTTCCTTCAATTAATTGCCTCTGTTTAATGCTGCCTCCCTTTTCTAGTCTTTTACAAGCCATTTTACTCCCACATATGTATTAGATGGAATAAGGCAGCAAAATGTCTTAAATATGTTATTGCTTTACAAGATCTCCTGCTGCTGCTGAATCTATCCTTATCACACACTTCTCTAGAGGGTAATTTTCTCCTCTTTGCAACCTGCATCACAAATTCCTCTTTAGGCTAGTACGGCTAAATAGATGCCTTGAGGTCAATCAGGATTATTGTTTTAATTATCCATGTTGCATAAAGCAAGAAGAATGATGGTGGCACACTTTATACTGATACAGGGAGATGATGTCTCTCTCTGTAATAAACAGCAACCTTGGTAAAGATAAAGAAAAGAAACCTCTCAATCTTGTAGAAAAGCAATACATTATTACCACTTAATGGATGGAATACTTATTTTCCTGGCTACAACTTCACTCTAGGAGTCTTGCTAACCTCGGAGCTGTTTTAGTTGGAACCTACAACAAAAGATACTGGTGTTCATGTGTCACAAGCTAAGTTTATATTATTCTACTGTAGTTCACATCAGGGGTACATTTCTGAGTCAAATTTCCTAGCTGTTCCTAACCTACCCTGCAAGACCTAAATTTCTTTTGTATGAAACTAAACATAAAGACAAATTCTAATATTGCAGCTATTAATCATATCCAATCCATGAGACCAGACTAATAATAAATAGACTGGATCAAAAGCCACTGGTGAATGAATATCAGGACCTCAAGCCTAAATGTTTTACTCTACAGATCTACTCCTATTCGTCTGCACTGCTTGTTCCTGTGGAAGCTGCCTCATGCGTTCCATTTAACCTCAACGAAAGGAAAAGAGCAAGTCATATTTCTCCAGCATTACACTCTAACTTTAAAACAAATCCCTTCAATATTGCTGTTAAGAAATATTTAGTTAAATAGATAGTATTACGTGTCTGAATGTTTATAACAACTTTTTCCTAGTAAACTCTAATTAATTGCTTTCTCAGAGTTTCACAAATCAGAGTATCTTGACAAGGTAAGCACTTGTACATCAAAAGGTTTTCAATCTTCTGCAGAACCACTTTCTCTCTGAGAGTAACTGCTACTATATTTTATCACAACAACTTTCTAACCTCCACACACCTGGGAATCATTTCATTAGCTCTGTGATGCTTAGCAGGTAACAGAAGAAAGGCAGCCCACTGACATGGGAAGTAAAAGTCAGTCAGCCTTGCAATGTCTAGTGATAAGTCCAACAAAATGCTCATTTTACTTCCCCAAACATTGTGCACTGAATTATTTTCTTACTTAAGACATAGCGTATCTCATCTTAGCAATTAACAACCATTAAGAAGTTAGGCACATTACAAAAAATACCAACAATTCTAAGTAGCAAATAGTAGAATAAAACCTGTCTGGCACGGTCCTCATCACTATCTGGTTTTTGCAAGTTTCTCTCGACTGTGACCAGATGAGTTGTCAAATTATCCAGTGCATTCAGTTAGTAATTTTAAAACCATCCCCAAGAAAAAAATCACTTAAGATAATTCTTTTGAGCAGACAATTTACATTCTTTTACTGGACAACGATCATAGACAACCATCATTTTAAACAGGACTAACATAAAATTTTATAAGAAAATTGTTACCTTTAAAAATAGCGCAAGGTATGCCTGAGCAAGTTCAAAGTTGTACTTCTTGTTCAGCATCATCCCAATCATTCTCAAAAAGCTTAGCATCACCTCCATTGAGCCACCACTTTCAGGGGCCAAACCCCTTAGTTCTATCTCAATATGAGATGGTCCCAAGGTTTTCAGTAAGTTAAGTGGAGATGTATCTGTGTTAAAGCATTGAGGGATACATTATCAGGAACATTTGAAGAAAACAATCTTACAAATCCTTCCAAAATTATTTTGGTATATTCCGAAATTCTTGGGCAGTGACTGTATGTTTCAAGTTTCTACTGTTCCCTTACTTTTTTGTTTTACACAAAATGCCATCCTGCCTTTAATTTACCCTCCCATCACATACTACAGAGAAGTACATCTCTAAAAAGACAGTTGCATTTTATTTCTAAGTTCACCTTGAAAAATACAAGTAACAACTTTGTATTTGTATAACTTTGTTTTCCCATTTCTGTCTTTAAGCTGAACAAAATTTCTTATTAACGGCATTAACGTTGTCATTTTACACCTCTTGGCAAAAAGAACATATATACTTGGGACTTCAAGCTGTTACTGCAAATATATCCTAGAAGAGACAAGGTATTGGTTTTACTAGAAATCTTTACAGTGTTTACTCTTATCGAAATTATGCTAAATTGAGGATCGTCTGGTGCACCTAAGGTAATTATTACTTTAAAGTCAATTCTTCCTGCTTTTCCTGGGACATGGTGCGTGGTAGAGTGGGGGAAATCTTTTCCCTGATGGAAACGCTTGCCATTTACAAACTCTTTCCTCCTCTTCATGAATGTTCTTCCTCAAGATTTTTACAATCCTACCTGATCTTTAAGAATTCCATTTGCTTTAAAAATGCAGAAATAAAAATATGTATGGTTGCAAACACAGCTGTTGGTAAAAATATTTTTAAAAAGTCTTCCAATTAATATTTATTTTGCTAAGAAGAGCAACTTCTTAAAGTCTGATATCATGGTAACTAATGGTATCAGGCTTTGGCTATTATTCCTTAGGTGGTATAAATCTGTTTCCATCTGTATTTGATTCCTGTGAAAATCATTAGCTAGTTTTAAATATAATTGTGATACTAACAGTACTAAACAGATGCATTAAATCATTTTTACGCCGTGACATTAAAAAGCCAAGCTTGGAACATACTATGAAGTTGGCATCCATACGATATGGAAAAGATGCCCAGCTCAATCTATGTTCCACAGTCCTAATCTGAGATACCAATCCCTGTCTCCATGCCAATGGCAAAAAAGCCATCCCAGGATGGCTTCTAGTATACTACTCTATTTGCAAAGCCTAGTCACCTTTAGAAGAGATGCCTGCAAACTAGCAAGCACAGAGCTGTGTTACACATCAGAGGCTTCCCAAGTCAGGATCAACAGGCTCCCTGGACTGGGATCACAGCACACAGTGTGGAGCACACCTGCCTTACAGCAGAGGTGGCCTGAGGAAGGCCCACTATTGCCCACTACTGCAATGCATCACAGAGTGTACTTGCTCCCTGGTATGCCCAACCTCTAGGTGCTTCATTAGGTTTTTAAATATTCACCTGATGTTTCACTCTTCTCTGAGCACCTCTGAAGCAGCTTAATAGAATACTATCAATCGAAATACTAAAAACACAGCATAAAAACACACCTTGTTTGTGATGAAAAATAAGGTTCTGCACACAATGTGTTTGAAGTGCAGTTGACTACGCTGGTCATCTCAAAAGCGTTTAAGAAGGGGTAGAAAAATTCCCAGCAGAACTGCCTTGTGGTCAAGCTACCAGTGACTGTCTGTTTACACTTCCAAGCCAGCTATATTGGCAATCATTTACAAAAATCTAAATTTCAATGATTCTGTAGCAGCACAAGTTAAACAGGGAAAACAGCAGGTACATTCCACAGGCAATTTAAGTGACTGAATTTCAAAGTGAAATTAATGTTAAAAGAAATCCAACAGCTTATTTTCATATAAATTATTTCTTTTCAAGCTTTAAATTGTAAAGCTATCAACAAAAGCTCTAAGTTTGCTGAATGTTTTGTGAAGTAGCCCTTGAAAATAGAACTTGTTATGCAAATTACGTTTTTCATGTTTCCATGAATCACTCGAGTATTCCTTACCAGACCATTCCCTTCCTTTCTTACCCTACAAATAACACATAGCACCTTTTCTGGGTGAGATCATCACAATCTCCAAGAAAGTCTAACCATCTTATGAATGTTACCTTCTTTCTCTATATGGCTTTTAGCCTGAACTAGGCTCCATGCTGCAGGCAAGCTGGAATGCCAATGGATCTTTGATCTAGATTGGCTATCTACGTATTAGTCAGCTTTATAGCTGACTATATAAATATATCTATATGTGTGTATCTATCTATCTCTATCTAACTAGAAAGGCTCTTTGCCTTTGCTACTGTAATACACATATTTTTTTCCTCAGACATTACAATTCTGGCATTAGAAATCCAACCCATATCAAAACGGTATTAGCACCTACATTTGTAGTGAAATGTCTTGTCAACTTACATTCATTAGTGCTCAGGGCTTCTTCAAGACGAATGTAGAAATCTGATTTCTGTGCCAGAACTCCAAGGTTTACTACCTTTGACTAGACCACAAAAATATAAGAGAGTGTGCATGAATACACAAACATATTTTTACATCTCAATTAGATTCTTTTCCTATTGACAGAATAAAAGACTTTAAGAAAAAAACATTAATGCAAATGTGTTAAAACGGGTACTTTAAAGTCTTTAGCAAGATTTCACTCAGCACTAAAAAGCACTCACGATTTTCTTGTAAAATACACTAGATAAAAACTATTGTATTGATTCTTGGGTTTACCTGTGTATCATTTTCTTCCTCTGGAGCAACGTATCTGGGTATAAGTCCAGGAACCGTTGGGATGAAGAAAGGGGCTGATTTGGGAACTTTTGGTGGCTCTCTTGGTTTATTTTTTTTCTGTTAATTAGATGATGATTATTTTAATTCAAATATAGTAACAACATGTGGGGATTTTCTTTGTCAAGAGTTTTTTTTTTAAAATACTATGAAAACTGTAAGGACTAACTGAAAACTAAATATATAGGTAAAATGTTTTACCACTGAATATGAAGCTACTATTTAGAAGAAAAAACAGCCGCTCTCCCAAATCCCAGAAATTGTGAAAAGCACCATATAGTCTTCTACTGCAAAATCTTGAAAAATACCTGAAAAGTGGGATCAAGTTTTGTGATTTAAGTAAATGCAGCTCATAGAACAAGGGCAAATATATCTGGCTATATACTACTATGTTTTGCACATTCTGTCTTGTTCCAGTTATGGGAATGCCCAACAGTGATTTGGAGACACAACCTAGGAACAGCTTTACAGGCACTTCTCAGCTGCGTTGACATGGAAATATCTGCCCTCAGGCAGCTATTTTGCATGTTGCAGAAACAGTAATGTCAAAAGTTACGAAACGCTTCCTCCTTCTCAAGATTTCTCGAACATCCAAGTTAACACAACTGTCTGCTTTACACTACAGGAGAAATAGCCCTTATTTTGCCTTCTTAAAAACTACAATCCAAATACTACAATAGATAAGCAATGGTGTGCCTAATATCATTACCTTGATAACATCAAGACTGAGGAGATTTTTCCACCTTGATTCTGGTAATGAGGAAAGGGTCACTAGCTGCTCTCCCAGCTGCTCAGGTGAGACATATTCTATCATTTCATCACAGGTTTCTTCATCTCCTGACACATCCACATCTTTCGAGAACAGATATCTTATGAACATACATACTTCACATTTATTTTTTTAAAAATCAAAACATGATAATTTCTTTTGCAATTTTTGAAAAAAAACCATGCATAACAGCTAGCATAACATATAGCTCAAAAGCTACAGAAACAATTTTTATTAACCCTATTAAATATTAAAATGGCAAACAATTATAGCTAAAACATAGAATTGGATAAATAAAATTTTAAAGACTAACAAGATTTATCCACTTTGGCTGAAATGATATAAATGCAATTTATAGAAGTCCTAAAGGAAGAACAATGGATTACTTTTAAACTGTTAACTGCTGTAAAATATATACACAGCAATTTTAGTTCCAAGTTACAAATCTGTAAAATCCTTGCATTTAAATACGTACAATGTTCACAATCTGTTCATAGGTATGACTGATGTGGCACATGAAGATGAAGAAAATCTCAACATTAAAGCACAACATCACACAACAAAAGATATGCAGTTTGTCATTAGGTCTCTAGACTTCCTATCTGGTCTTGACCAAACACCTTGACTTTCCCTTTCTTTTTGCAAAACATTACATGGCTGAAGACATGAATATGATAGAAGTCAAAAGAAACAAAAAAATGTAAAACCATTTAAAACTCTGAGCATCTAAACAGGAACTTTACATTTGCTGAAGACAGAAAGCGTATTAAAGTGTTCAGCCAAAATCAGTTTATAGGATTAAAACATTCAAAGTTTTGGGATGAAATCCTGTCTCCCTAACTTAAGTATCTAAAATAAGTATGTGCTTAATAAAGCAGTCATCATTAAGCACGTTCCTCACTCTTCTATACGGTCAATAGCTATGTGTGTTTCTCCTCCAGATGGAGATCAAAATGCAGGCACTGCTAAACTTGGGCAGACAAGATCTCCATCTAGAGGCTCAACCATTTCTATTAAATGTATCAAAAACGCAATTTAGGCCTTTCTTTCACTGGCAATCTAGCACAGGTACGTAGCAGGTCAACTGAACCCAATTCTGTTGCAAACAAGACAATATACAGCAGAGAAACTACCATGGCATACAAGCAGACAAAAAAAGTTGGAGGGAAGTGGAACAAAGAACAATTCTCTTCCCACCACCAAACAGTAATGTTAATTTCAAACTGGCCTCCCAGATGTCACAACAGAAGGCATTTACGCAAGTCTGGGATTAAAGAAAGCCAGCAAATAGCACAGATGTTTTTATTACCTACAAAATCTCCTTGAAGATGTGGAGATCACCACAACGTAATTCTTTATGTCTGAACATAGAAACATGACTAGATTTTAGTAAATAATATTAGCATATGAGTAACTATGCCAAAAATGGTTGAAGCAATAGAACAGTTCAGAGAAAGACTGCCAAGACACAATGAGTTTTCACTGAGGAAGCAAACCATCTTCTACTTAAAATATAATACCAAACTGAACATAAAATACTCTTTCATCTGAAGATTACCTTGCACAGGGCAGGTGCTAGGGAGTGTCACCACAGAAGGTTCATAATCTGCCGGAAGGGGCCGTAAAGAGACAAGTGAATATAGAGAACGGTTTGACCTGAAAAATAAGACAGGCATTTTAAAACCAATTGTCAGGAGAATGGGAACAAGTATTTTAGACATAATTTTTACTGCAATCTAATACTACTGCATTACAGCAGTTCACCAGATTCTATTCAAGATTAGTTTTCCTCATCTACCAGATAAACAAGAAACAAAATGCAGCAATATACATAACCTGGAAGTCTGAAACATAAAAGTTATGCTGAAGTACCATTGCCAAGAGCATTTAATACATATGGCACTACCTGGTACGATTACTTTAATCATTGCCATTTACTATATTTACTCGAAATTGCAAAATTGCCTACCTAAAAAGTTTGCTTTGTACTTAATATGTACAATACGTTATGCAAACATAAATGATTCACCCTGCTTTCACAGAATTTCAGAGTAGTACTCAGCAAGTTTTCCTGAGGTCTGGAATACACACACAAGCCATTCTGGCAAATTATTTTTTCCTGTCAATATGAAATAAGGCTAGGTAAAAAACTTTGTCATTACTTACAATGAAGCACTTTTACTTAAGCATAGAAAAGTCTAACAATTGAACACCCCTCAGCCAAAACTACAGGCTACAAATGTAACCTGAAAGATCAATCTATCTATCAAAACGGAAAAAAACCCCACCAAATCACTTAAAAGGTGTGTTACTTCAGTACTGGACCTTAGCAGTCATTTGTTTTAAAGCTGTATCGGTAGGAAATTGAACCAAAACAGATTTTACATCTGTGCTGATCTATCATTAATAAGCAGAAATAATTGCACCTTCTAAATTCTACTCAGAAGTCTTAGACAATATTGTATACCAGAACAAGAAGAAAAGCTCTTCAGGAGTAACACTACACAAGCACTGACACTTCAAAAGGGGTAAAACAAAAATAGTAGAGTCAAAGAAAAACTCCAGGAATGACACAGAGAGAATTCTTTAACATAGAAACATTTAGAAAAAAAGAGTTCATTTAATTATCAGAATAATTTTTTAACTGTGAGAGATTTCAAAGTTTATGAATCACAGCAATACAGAATATTTGCCTTAATTAGAACCAGAGAACACAAAACCCTGGAGATGATATTTTGCAGAACAACTCTCTATTTGCAATAAAAGTGATTAAAAGAATTCTTCCCCATCTGAAATTCTGTGTAGAAACAGATGTAACACATACTCACCACAAATAAATTCCAAGATCATCCACATGTGTTGAAGCTAGAAAATCTCCTGTAGGAGACATAGTAAGGCTCACAGCTGCAGAGTCTACCAAAAAACAATCTATGAGGCTAAGTAGAGAAAAAACAACAGAGAAATTCTCAGGAAGATCAACTTGTTTATCTGTGCATATCTGAACAGCAGCACAAATACGACTGAAACCAAGCACAACCCTGGAAGCATGTATACAAACTATCGTATTAGAAGTATTCAAATACGACATATAAACTTAGCAAATGACAAATAAACTTAAAAAATGACACTATGCAACAAACCACTCACCTCTATAAAATTCTCTAAAATCGACTAAAGCTGGTACATTCATCCTAGACATCCACATTCTGTGGAAAATATGATGAAACACCTATCCGCAATTCAACTCCTTATGCCTAACACTAACCATTTTAGTGGCCATGTATTTTGTACTTTCAATCAGCTCCATGGTGCTCTGACCTCATCTTTTAGTTCTCTGCCATAATTGTCAATTCCCTTTCTAAGAATACTTCATATACACCTGGTTAATACTAGGACCTAATGTTCCTGAAGTAAAGAACTGAAAAAATTAAAATATTCAGTAGTATGTGACTATTTTAGTAATAAGCCACTTTTGAGTTCTGGATGATGCCACAAGTCCTGTATGATGCACACCCTTGTAGACATGCACTCAAGCCCACATCATAGCACTAACTTGTCACTTGTTGAGGTACAAATTTCAGTTATTTCAAATTGCAAGAAACAGTTAAGTTTGACAACTAGTTAAGAGAAACAAAAAATGGAGACCTTAAATAATTTGTTATTGTTTACAGACCAAAATCAAAAGCAAAGTGAGAAGTGATGAGAGCAGCTACTTCTACCACTCTGTTCTGTTCAGTACACATAGAAAAAAACACTGATGTAACAAAGCAGTCCAAAAAGTAAAATCTTGTGGCCAATGTATTTTCTTAGGTACCGAGTACTCCTGTGATTATCTGACAAACCACATTAAAAATAAAAGCTGTTTTTTCCCCTGAATGGAATGGTTTTTTCCTTCTGCATGCTGTTAGATGCATGTTACAAGTCATCAGGTAAGAGCCACATCATTCATCACTCTCAACATAAAACATACAAACACTAAATCCACAAATGCCAGAACACGTATCAGTTACACTGATTTTTGCACACAGAGCACAATGGCTAGAAAACTTAAATACAGGTTCTAGTTTCAAATCCGTCCTTTTACCAGAGTCTTTATCAGTAACTGAGAAACACTGCTCAAGGAAACAACCATAAGGAACAACTGCAAAACAAACTTTAAATTTTTCTAGTTATGGAATTTAAATCATGATTAAAAATACAGACTTGGGGGAGGAGAGGAAATCAATCCACTATAGGACAATGAGAGACATGCCTGTAGTTTTTACACAAAATGTATAGTAATTGCTAAATTAATCCTGCCTGGGGGCTGAAAGCATTCATCTTTACACTTTTCATCCAGCTGCAGAAGTGAGACAATGGAAAAGTATAAAATTGCTGAGCTCACAACACCAAGAAGTTTCTTTCACCATTGTGTCTCAAGTATCCTGTCCAAACTATAAACAGTCAGCTTGTGCCCTTGATTCCTTCGTTTGTCTAAAGCTGCACTGCAGAAAGAAAAACTTGCATAATGCCAAGGTTTCTGCTTGTAACTCTCTCTACATAAATTGGTAATTTTTTTCCCAATTCTCAAAAAGCCCCACATAAAAAACCATATGCTAGGAATACTTGCATTATATAAGGACAGTTAAGCAGCATTCCCGTTTATAAACAAATGTTCTCTAAGTAAATGGTATGACATCTATTAAAGTCAGTTGGTATTTTTTGTAACATAGTACTCAGTCATCTAAAAAACATGTTTTCCATCCTTCTCTAAGGACAATATCAAAGCTGAGTCTTTAGAATACACAGTTTATAATTCAGTTCTTCGATTTATGAGCAAATATACCACAGCAAAAGTAAAACAAGTATCTGGCTTTTTATTAAAAGCTGTTCTTCCTTTTCAATACAATCCTTTGCATATGGTTATGGAAAAACCTTTCCTTTAAGTTCTAGAAGAACTTAGCCTCATTACTTTCAAAAACAGGGTTTGTCATGTACCTGCCTAGATTTGAGCTTGACTGGAATTTCTTGCAGTTACTTAGAGAGAAGAGACAAAATATTTACTTATGTGTTACATGCAGACAAGAACTATTGTTAGATTACTTTTAAAGAACAGTATGAATGGATTCTTACTACAAAGTGTTATGTTACTAAGGAAATGAAAGATACAAGTAACATTTCTGAAGTGTTATAATTAATGCCGTAAGTTTTTGTAGGCATATCATTTGGGAAGGGAAAGAGGGTTAGAAAGATGTAGTCCAAACAGAGTGTTAATTTCCCTCCCCTTTATACTGGAAAGATGACAGTTACTGTTCATCCTGTCCCCTTTTAGACTAGTGTCATTCATCATGTAAGAATAGGTCAATTATTTGTTGAGATTCAACACACTTTTCATAGTAAATTGAAAACTTTTACTGTATACAAAATTATTTACCAAACCACATCAACAAAAGTAATCAATTGAAATGCAACCATTCAGTGCCAGGTATAACCAGAGCCGCACAGTGCACAGGACTACTTTAAATTACTAAAAATCTATCTGATGTGCTGCTAAAAGAATGCACTGGCAGAACTCCAAGTTACTTTTTCACATCTTTTTCTGGGCTCCTGAACCTCTTGCATGTACTTCTCCAAATTTCATTCTGGGAAAAGACTACTCACAGTGGATCATAAAAGCGTATTTTTGGCAGTTGCAAGGATGCCTAAGTGAAAAATATAACTGAAGTAAAGCCTTATTGTGCTGCTAAAATTAATGTAAGCGAGAACAGGTTTCTACTTAAAAAACCAACTGGAGTAGTGCATCCAACTCTGGGGCAACCAGCACAAGATAGGCATGAAGTTTGAGCAGGTCCAGGAAAATAATCAGAGGGCTGGAACATGTTTCCTGTGAGGACAGGCTGAAAGAGTTGGGACTGTACACCCTGGAGAACAGAAGGCTCCAGGGAAACTTCCTTGTGGCCTTTCAATACTTAAAGGGGACTTATAAGAAAGACTGAGAGAGACTTTTTAACAGGGCCTATAGTGACAGGAATCATAGAATGTGTTGGGTTGGAAGGGACCTCTACAGGTCATCTAGTCCAAGCCCCCTCCATCAAGCAGGGACATCTTCAACTCGATCAGGTTGCTCAGAGCCTCGTCAAGCCTGGCCTTGAATGTCTCCAGGGATGAGGCCTCCACTGCCTCTCTGGGCAACCCAGGAAAAGGGGCAACAATTTTGAACTGAGAGGAGGTAGGTTTAGACTGGATACAAGGAAGAAATTTTTTACTATAAGGACGGTGAGACACTGGAACAGGCTGCCAAGAGAAGCTGTGGACAGCGCCTCACTGGAAGGTCAGGTTGGACTGGGCTTTGAGCAACCCGATCTAGTGAAAAACGTTCCTGTCCATGGCAGGGGGGTTGGACTAGACCTTTGAAGGTCACTTCTAAATCAAACCATTCTATGAATACTTCAGCATATCATAAAGCAATTCACCTTAAGCAATCTCTTTTTGTTTAGGTTAGAGTGCTACTTCCAGACAACAAACTCACACTCATTCACACCACATGAGAACTCCAGGATTCACCATTAGATCTTCAGGGCATCGTTATTTTGTATACACAGAAAAAGGCACACATTGCTAGCATCACATTCAACTGAAATACTGCGTACTTGTTTGTTATACCATGTACAACTTTGAATACCACATAGTACAGGTTGGTGACAGATACTCAAGCTAGAAGGCTTTTTGCCACTTAACAGACAGAAAGGGGATTATAATAAATTTCTTGCTGCTGTATAGTTTTTAAATTACTCACCATCCAGAGGGAAGGTCCCAAGTCTTAATGGTACAGTCCATCGATGAAGTTATTAGCCAACGGCCATCAGGACTGAAAGTCTAAAATAAAATAATCAATCCAATGGCACAACTGACAAGTCAGTCCGTACAGGAGGTCCCCTTTTACACATTTCAAGAATAGATTGCTCCCTAACATCAGGACGAAGTGGTCTGGCCACAAAACAAAAATTGACCTTATTGAAAGCGATAAAAGGACAAAAACGGAAGCTATTTCAGAACATGTTTAAATACATGATGCACGACACATCTCATTGTTAGTAAAAGCACTTTGATCCTCACTTTTATGTTAATGATGAAAACCACTGAGCATAAAATTGAAGAAACTGAACAAATACTTCTTTACTAGCACTTAGAATTAAATCAGAAGCTAAAAAGTATTTCAGTGAACACTACAAAGCACTATTACACAAAATGTAAAACAAGGAATTATCAGTCCATTGCATGATCTCAGAACTGCTTATACCTTTTATCTCCCTGTAGCATCTTTTCAGTATATACAGTTAAGAGCATTGCACAATTTCGCCCCTCAACATGCTTTTGGTTATTCTTAATGCTTTATTTTGTTAAACCCAAAATTAGATTGTTGCAAATTTATATATAGTAAAATCCCAAAGCACATCAAAAATACATGGCCATTCAAACACTATACATTTAAGTTGAAAACTATCATTGTGAAAACTGCTGCAGAGCTGAACTACAACTTTACTATTCGTAGCTGAATGTAATACTCAGTGACTTAGTAGACACAGAGAAATACACCGTCTTTAAAATTAATTAGGTATTTGTACACACCATCTGTTACAGAAAATGAGTTAACAATTACCATGTCATTAATCCGTCCATGGTGTCCTGGGAACGTCCTGACAATCTTCCTGGTTTCTATATCCAGAACACTAATACTGAAGTCATCAAAGGCAATTCCCAGAATACCACTGCCAAAAATCATTAGCACATATGATAGTGAATATTTGGAGATAAGAAATAAAAACAACACCCTAACATTGCTCCAAAAATCTTTTATCCTGACATAATCTCAGAAAAACAGTTACATTCCTTCAGTCTAATAAAATAGCTCGTGGTCACTTTGTTTTGTCAACTAGTAGTCAGTTGTATTTCAATGCATCAAAAATTTAAACTTCATTACAATATTTGGTTGCCACCCTACTCTTACGTACTTGCAGCAAAAGAAAATCCACATGAAATAGCTTCAGTTTCTTACCTGTCCCTGTGAAGCAGAATTCCACTCGGCGAAGAAGAAAGCTCAGTGCAGTAAACGAGATCTTTAGTTTTGAATTTCCAAAATTTAATTAATCCTTCACTACCAGCTGTGATTATCAGCTGATTTAATCCATCCACTGCTACCCCCCTAATGGTCCCCTCATGTGCTGCAAATAAAAGGAAAAGAAAGTTGTATTTCAGAATTTGAACATAGCATAGAAATCAGCAGAATGCCACACACTATTCTGTGTGTCTTCACCTAACTGCACTAAATGAGCAGTAAGCATGTGACAAACAATTCTAAAGCCACCTGGCAAGGCAGCTTGAATATTATAAGTTTCTTTACTAGTACAGAGCCAAACTGCTTTCAAGTAAGCACCTAGAATACAATACGAAAGCTGTGAGTAATTCCAGGTGAATATTAGCTTTTATTTCTGCTTTAAAATCTGGGGGGCTTTTTTTTGAATGTGAAATTTGAGTGACTTTTTGAATCACTTATGGAATACCTCCAGGAGGCCCAACTACTCCACACAAAATTTACAGCCTCAGTTTTGGCACAAAGACTGGGAGTTTTCCTAGGATGCTTTACACTGCAGTGTAAAGATGATAAGGCATAGCTCCTCTGGTTTTGGATCAATTTTATATCAATTTTATTTCTTACTATATGCCTAGGGCTACTGACCAGTAACCAAACTCATATAATTCATCCCAGTATCAAGCAATGATGTCATTAGGAGACCACTTCACATTTACTATGCTAGATGGCTTTTAGGAACCCATTAAGGTTTAGAGGTTCATCAAGACTCTTTCCTTATTTCTATAACAACAAAAAGAAAAATAAATCGGATCACAAGGTCCTTATTATAAATTGCAGATTTACAAAGCAACAGCAAACATACATGAGGATACATGACATGAAATATATATGTACGCAACCATTGAAAGAAGTCTGAACATTGACACTTACATTAAGACTTAAGTTTGCAGCTGGGTTATTGAAAATAATAGCATACGCAAAGAACTGGACTTGCTTAGGATTTCAATTTCCCATGCATGTAAAGTATTCTTTCAGTTTTAAGCAGAGAGCACAAAACAGATGGCCAAATTTATCTCAGAGATAAAACCCTATAACATAAAGCTAAGTACTGGAAATGTGATTATCTCAGAAAGAGCTGAGGCCAGAGGATCTCATTTTAGTGCTAACCATTTTGGTAACTGACAATTTTGTGTTAATTAAAACCAAACATATGCTAACATCGGAGCTGTTAAAACTAGCAGGGATCCTGTCCTTCAGAGTATGTTTCAAATTACTTCTGATTACAATACAAGATGGGACAATATAGGGTAATTAGAGAAACTGAAGACATTCCCAAATTCAACTCAGAAGCTATGTTAAATGACAGAACACCAGTTTGTCACTGTTCTGTTAAGAGTCAGTATTTTAAAAGTGTAGCAATTCTTACCTCTTTCTTTGCCGTAACACCCTCTGTGAATACCAGACTGCATGTTATACACATCTACCTGTCCAGTTGACAGCCCAACTACAGCAAAGTTCCCACATGAGGTGATGTCAACTGCCTTTCAAGGGGAAAAAAACCACAAATATCTATGAAAACAATTTTTAAGTGTATATCTAATTAGCAAAGTTGTTAGAAGATATATAACGTATCAGGAATACAAAATACCAGTGTGTTTTTATTAAACTTCTTCAAGGAAAACTGCACAGAACAAACAACAGTTTACACCTGAAAAAAGTAGAGGAAGGAGCTCTTAAAATAAGCAAGTAATCAACAAATAACAAATATGGCACTGCATGCTTATGAAGCATAATGAAATACTGACTTGGTGATATCCATCAGATTTCATATCTAATAATATCAACACTGTAACCTAAATGACTAACTTATATAATCAAGACATCCACAAGTTTAATCCCTAACAAAAGTCCAAGCATGCCAACTGCACGCCTCTTTCAATGCCCGTATTGGCAACAGCACCCTAAAACAGGGTAAGTTCACACAGACTTTAAATAGTAGAGAAAACAAAGATCTAGATGCATTGGGAAAGATTAAATCCAAAGAATGTAGTACTTAAAGCCACCTTTACAACTGAACTGATCTCATCTACCACTTTACTAAGCATAAGGTCAGAAAAACGATGTATCACAAGATACAGTAGTAGTATTAATGCCTAGCACATGAAGTATGCCATGGTAGCTACTTGTCTTGCAAGCTCATAAGCCTCAGGAAACATTTCTACCTCTTTCATCGAGCGTTAGACTTTCACTGTGTCCAGATCAAGTGGTAAAGCATTTTAGAGGGAATATCCTGGCTGCAATTTGGAAATGCATTTTTCTGTATTGCCAAAAGGAAGTATCTTCCACAATTTGCATTCACACAGCAAGTTTATCATCACAAGCATATAGTCAACTCTAGATCATTATGACAGATTAAAGGAAACACCAACTACCTATGTGAATCAGAAAATAAAATCTGTGCTTAACCTGGATGTTTAAGGAAAAAATGCATAGGCAGCATTTTTCTTAAGACCATATACATTACAGAACAGCTACGTGGACACACTGAGCTGGCAGAAAGCACTTTGCAAAGCATCTAAAACACGTCTAGATAGTGCTTTTGCATTCTAAACATTGCTTCTGTACAAACAGAAATCCAAATAGCATATACTGTAAGGGTAAAGAAACATTATCTTAAATAAACTTACTGTTGCATATATATCAATAGGCTTATGTTTGCCAAATTCTTCTGGCCTCAGTTTATGAGCTCCCATGGAAGTTTTCTGATAGTTCCAGGTTGTACAGGTTATATACCCTTGATGGCAGGCAACAATACCATCCCAGTCACTCTGATGTGCTATTTCTGCAATGTAACACATAATCCTTTTAGAAACATCATTGTAAAATCAAATAAGCTCTTCTGATTTCATAAGAAAGAGTACTTTGAAATACCTTTAGGCAGAACAGTTCATATTTAGTGTTCTTGTTGGACACTCAAAAACCTACCATTCAGAAAAAACACCTGGCAAACCGTTGTGCATTTGATAGCGTAACTGAAATGCCACCAAAACCACAAGCACTTTTTTGGTATGTTATATACATATATGTGTATATATACATATATGTGTGTGTGTGTGTCTTTGTATATTTGAGTATATGCAGTTTGAAAAGCATATTTAAACTTAAATGGTTTAAGGGGACAGGATCTTTTCAATGGTGCCCGGGGACAGGACAAGAGGTAATGGGCACAAACTTGAGCACAGGAAGTTCCACCTAAACATGAGGAGGAACTTCTTTACTTTGAGGGCGGCAGAGCACTGGAACAGGCTGCCCAGAGGTGGTGGTCTCTCCATCTCTGGAGACATTCAAAACCTGCCTGGAAGCGTTCCTCGTGTAACCTGCTCTAGGTGACCCTGCTCTGGCAGGGGGGTTGGACTAGATGATCTCCAGAGGTCCCTTCCAACCCTATGATTCTATGATACTGCTCAATCTGTACACATTTCCAGCTGAGTCTCTTAACTGTTTCTTCAGCTGCTGAAGCAGCAGCAGCCACTAGTTTAACAACTTAAAGCAGGGTTTAAGAGCTAAGTCCGCTTCACATAGCAAAAGACTTTTCTGCATTTGCAGGAAAATCGTTCCTCAAAAGCTCAGTATCCAAACTTTGCAGGAAAAATATGATATGCAGGGATGTAAATAATGAGCAAGTCTACTTTTTTCCCCCTGGAATTTACACATCAAAAAAATTTGAGAGCACGAAATTAGGTATTTATAGAACTTCAAAGAATAAAACAACTAGATAACAAACCGGTTCACTTCACAAACAAGGACAATATAGCAAAAATGAAACAACTCTAATTAAAATGTACTTAAATAAACATTTTCTTCTGTCACAAAACATACTTAAGGTAGTTCTACCTTAATTCAATCAGGCAGGTCTAATATTAATTTAAAAAATGCATCTATATGTATATACACACACATTTGCGACAAGTATGTACAGATGGTCTCTATCACTGAAGTCTGCAGATATAAATAGTCAAAATGGCTACATAAAATTGTTAACTCAAACCTTTCAACAAATGAAACAATCAACCATCCTCAGGAGGCAAAAGAATAGCTACACTTCAGACAAAACCGATTTAAAGTCTGAAGAAAAGGTCATTAATTTAAAGAAACACATTTTGATGAAGCAAAGATAATCGCAATTCTGCTTCAAAAAGGTAGGTTCGCTGTTTGCATACTGAATTACAAATTAACAGAGTAATTGAAATTTGACTTTGAAAAGTGACTCAAATAAAGGAAATGGGGAATCAAAATCCACCACTATAACCAAGATTTCCTTAGCTGACAAAAGATATTCATCCCTGCTAATTGCTGGTTCTCCAGACTGGGATAATATGTATTATTATCCAGAAGATTCTGGCTCCCATGATGGAGATTTTAAAGCCAAAAGCCAGTTAAAGACGTTTGAAATGAAATGCTCTTTTTTGAAATAATAGAAAAGTTTACCAGGTGAAATATAATTTTCAGCTGTCACTCAACAGCTCATGAAGGGCCACAGAATCTCAATGATCTCATCTTGATACAGCATGGGCTTTCAAAACAGTAGTGTCTCAAGCGTTAAAAGGAAAACCTGATGAGTTCTGTAACGTATCTCAAAGACTACTTACCTGAAGCAAAGACTGTAATTGGTGGAAGTGCCATCGTATCAAGCTTAAGACCTTTCTTTTTCGATTTCTTTTTGTTAATCGAACCTTAAAAAAAAGAAGTTAAGTGTCTCAATCTCATGGCTAAATCTGAGAATGCTTTTAAAAGGATTGTTTACTAAATGTAAAGTTCCTATTAAACTTAGAAAAATTTGGTTTACGTTAACACAGCATTGCTGTTACCTAGGGTTAAAAGAGCTAAGAATATTATATATAGAGTTTCTGTAAAAATTCATGTGATGCTGAGCAAATCTCTAGCCAGTACAGTTGTACTACTAAACCCATTTGTTCCAAGACCTTGTGCTGACATCCTGAGGCAGAGGTCGCCCCATTACAGCTAAAACCATGGTCATACAGACATGGCTACATAAGTAATACACAACACTCTTTCAATAACCAAAGAGTCAGGAATTTCAAATTTATGCCCAAAGGATATATATAATCAATTAACCTATGTTGGTCTATTCAAATCTATCTAAATACATATCTATCAATTTATAGATATAGATATTTAAAAATAAGGATTATCTTAGTCTTTCTGATTCTTGCTCTCTGAACTGTCCCTTAACCACAGCATTGCGTGGAAGATTTGTTTTTTAAATTAAACTGTACATTAAATCAAAGGAACTAAAGTCAAGAAATACAAATAAACTAATGATTTAGTCAACCAAATAAAGGGAAGTGGGGTAAAAAGTTGTAATTACCTATGCTCAAATGTCAGCTACTGCTTTACACATTTGTAATACAAAAATCATACCCAAAGTTTCCCATGGCAAAATAACACACACTGCTAGGCTAGAGAAATTATGTTTCTTACGTACAAACAAATCTGACAGTACACTTTATATACATCAGGAAGGACTGAGTTTACAGAACAGCTGAGGTGAATAGTTTTCATACAACAGTTGAAAGTGAAAATAAGGCCTACCTAATGTTTTAGCTCCTGTTTACATAAATGCTTTTCAGGGCTTTTTTCCACCAATATTTGTACTTTCATTGAAATACTTACCACGTCCTAAACTTTTATTGAACTTTTCATGCACTGTTGAAAAAGACTGCAATGTTCCATCTTGACCTGACAAAATATTAGCAGAGAGCAGTGAAAGGCAAAGATCAACTTCTGTTTACTTATAAGCTATCTGAGCAAGAAAAGCAGAAGATTAGCACTAAGAAACCTCAAGCACCATAAATAAAGCATTTACTAAAAATTCTGATCCAAGAAAAAAAAAAAAAAAATCACTATGAGGCTGGTGAGGCACTGGCGCAGGTTGCCCAGAGAAATTCTTGAGGCACCCTCCCTGGAAGTGTTGAAGGCCAGGCTGGATGGGGCTTTGAGCAGCCTGGTCTAGTGGGAGGTGTCCCTGCCCATGGCAGGGCGGTTGGAACTAGATGATCTTTAAGTTCCTTTCCAACTCTAACCATTCTATGAGACAGCTTTGTAGGGGAGACATGGGCAAGGCAGAAACAAAAAGAAAATGAAACTGCATAACACATGTAAAATTAAAGGCATTGACATGATTTTTAAAAATCCAAAGAACCACAAAACATTTTTTCTAGGCCACTTTAGTGGTTGCCTCTGTGCCCTCTCCATACGTTTCAGTACAGTTAACAAAGCAGTAAACTGCAAAAGCAAACATGAGGATTTGTTAAGCAACTCCTGGTTGTTACTGTGGTTCATCTGGTGTGAGCTGAATTACTGTCAAGTAATTAGTTACTTAAATCCAAGTTGCCAGTTGGAAGACCAGCAAGAGATTTCAGCACAGGTGGGTTTATCACAGTGTACTGCTGTGCCATATTGGGTGTAACATTCATCAAAATGTAGTGTGATGTTTTCAAACATTACCCATGTAGACAATTTCATTACTGCAGAGTAATTAAAGATGAGGTGAAGAGTCTCCATTATTCCATTACTGAAGTGTTCTGGGCCACAAAATGTTCTGATCTAGTACTTAATTTCCTAATTGATAGACTTCTAAATATGCAAGTCTTTAAGGAAGGGTAGTCACTTAAGCATTTTACACTTTTAGATTAGTATCTTGGTAAAAAGTGACCTTGGGAATATACGCTACAGATACAACTGAGCTTTAACTACTTAAAAAGACGTTGTAACTCACAAAGCTTGCTCAAACTAGTGGAAAAAGTGGATTGGCTCCTCTAAGCTACTAAATGCATTATGCTGCTTATTTTTTCTCTGTCACAACAGAATTTCCCTAGTTGTTACAGGTTTTCATTTTGACCAGCTGATAGCTCCTTAGGAGATAATGAAACAATTTTTATTCATCAAACATATAAATAAGG
Organism: Chroicocephalus ridibundus; assembly: GCF_963924245.1. Taxonomy (NCBI): domain Eukaryota; kingdom Metazoa; phylum Chordata; class Aves; order Charadriiformes; family Laridae; genus Chroicocephalus; species Chroicocephalus ridibundus. The sequence goes on from NC_086316.1 coordinate 23,867,351, forward strand.
ATGACAAAAGCAGCTCCTAAGCTCTTCTGCCTGTAACGACTTTTCAGCCTACTCACTGACACATGTTCCTCTAGGGAAACTGTAAAACAGTTTAATACAGTACTAAATTATACTGACTACCCTATCACTTACTATGCTTCATAAATACACATACGTAACACAGGAAATATAATCTACTGTATTAATAAAATAAAGACATTTAGCTCTGCACGCTTTCTTTACCACAGCAGGAAACCAGACTGAAGAATGAGAATTTCATACCTGCACTAAGAATTTGCTCTCCATTTTGCCCATGGTATCTGATCTTTGTTGGTGGTGCACTATGTCCCATACGACTTCTCAGAACACGTCCTGTACCACCAGGTCCATCAAAAATCCACACCTGCCTCCCAAGAAAAAGCAGAAAAATGAAAATGATAAACATTGCTCTGCCAATAATTACAGCTCTTGGCAGTGAAACAGGCTCAGCTGGGAGTTCGTGCAGCAAACTACATGCATTGGCTTTCATCCTTGATCCTAAAACCCTGGAAGTTTCCACCACAGCAGCTGATTGTTTCCCACTGTTCATTCCGCCCCTCCACCAAAGGCTAATGGCATCGCAGGACACACAGCACAAGGGACTTTTATCAAGAGAAACTGCTCATGATCCAGAACATTATAAATATACATCAAGATTTAAGAGAGTGCACGAGGATACAAAGTGTGATTCTGCAAAAGTGGATACAAAGCTTTGGTCTTCAAGGCTACCATGAAATGACACATGAAGCAATGACACCACGGCAGCAAATCCTTAAACTGCCTCACTACAGATTAACTCAGAGCCAGCAACATCATGAACTTGAAATTTGTTGTATTTGTTTCATTTGAGAACTGCTACTTCAATCAACTAAACATTTACAACTGGGAGGACTACAAGAGGAAAAACAAAAAACATAAGAGCAGATAGCAGTGGCTATTGTAACTTACCCGTATAGCGTTATCAGCTCCATTAGTAATAAGCAGTGGCTCTCCAGGGACAAATGACATACCAGCTATTGCTGTGGAATGGGCATCTTGCATCTGACACAGTACTTTCTTCTCTTCTAGATCCCACAAAGCAATGTGTCCAATTGGGCTACCAGCTGCCATTACTGGGTGCCCATCTGCTCCAAAGACAAAAAAAAGTTCAGAAGGTTTGCACATTGACATTCAGTTCATCTTTACTGACTTCTCACTTCTTAAAATTGATGCAAGAAAAGGCTGCAATCACAAGAAAAAAATATTCTCAAGCTGATTCTAAAAATAGGGTATTTTTTAACTGATATATTCTAGTATTTCAAATAGAAAAGGAACAAAATTCAGACAATAAAAAACCAGGATTTTTTTCGTATCAGATCGTAACAAATGTATCTACATCTGACACTAGAGGTTTTGCTTCAAAGCGCAAGAGATATTGTACCTGTACCATTTTCAAAAGTTACTCTATACTCCAGATTCTTCCCCAAACTTATTAGGCTTCACACTTCAGGATGTTATAGCTGATGTATCACCACTCTAGAAGTTATCAGTCATTTTTTTAAATCCTCTTAAATTTTTGGCCAAGCAACTTGCAAAAATAAATTCCAGAAGTTGATTACGTGTTTATTCAATCATCCTAACCAATACTTAAACCTCAATTCACAGAATTTCTGATTTTGTTCTATTTGCTCTATCCTGTCTAATATTAAGGAGATAAATGCATCACACTAACTTCTAATAACATCCTACAAATAATATGGTAAGTTTTAAAACTTATTATAGTAAGATAAAATTCCACCGAATATCCTGCATAATTGGTAATTAATCTTTTCGCTACAACAAAAGAAAAAGTCAGCTTCCAGTTTGCAATTACACATATCATAGATAACTAAACCAGACAGGGCTAGGGTTTTCTTTTTCAGTACAGCTTCACAGATATGGTAATTTGCCAAGTTCATTTTAATTTAAAGACCACTTTGCTCAAAGGCTGAATTAAGTAAATGAGATCAAAACAGCCAGGTTACATTTACACTAAATTTTCTAACTATAAAGACAGAAAGAGAGAGAGATGAGAGAATGTCTGAAAGCCACGCATTCAAGCAGGCAATGAAAGTTATTTCACTTTATTATCATTTTGACTTAAACAGCTGACACAAAAAGGCGCTCTTTCGACTTCTCACAAGTCTTTCCACCAAGTCTCTCCAGTAGCATTCTTCCTCAATAGGGTCTGCATCAATCTATATTAAGATTTGCAAGTTTGGCTATTCAAATGAGATACTAGATTCAGTATCAACAGTATCCTAGGCAGGATGAACATTAAAGTAACTAGCTTTAGTAATCATTACATGCTTGTTAGAGAAAAAAAAAGCTCTGAATATAAATAGTGTTCCCCTGTAACAGTCAACTATTAACACGCTAAATTTGTTCTGGATACTAGCACTATAACATACTGATTACTCTGCATTAACTCTGATAACTGTGTACTGTGTTAGCTCTTGGCACATTGTAAATATAAATTGTCTAACTTTTCTTTGCAAAAGGAGTACTGTACGTCACACTTCCTGTGCACTGAGTCAGTACACAGGAAAATGCAATAAAACAGCCAGTATGATGAAGATGCATGATCTCCCTTATTTACTGGTAACTTTTCTAGATTATCTGCAGCCTTTGAAGACAAAAACTCTCAGCCCGAATTTTGATTCTCAAACGACTTATCAAAACATACTTTCCTACCTTCCACTTAGCGTTAGTGATTTTATACGTATTTTCACTAAGAATTCTAAGACTTACCTGTACGAAAAGATATTGCTGTGATGGGACCCCAGTCTTGTTGAAACTTCATCAGAGTTTCATCAAACTTAATATTATGTACAATGATATGACCAGACACAAGACCAACTGCAACAACATCCACTGCTGGAGCCTGCAAGATAATTGAACAGCAACTGAATAAAGAAAAGCTTGTTGCTACACTACTAAAACCAATACGTACAAGACAATGTATCTAAGACCAGGAAAAATACTAAAGAAACAAATAAGGCATCTTGCATGAAATCTTTGGTCTATAATACCAAACACATGACTGAACATCTGATTAATCTAAACAAAAAATGAAAGATGCAAGATTTTGTGCTTAGTCTCCATTGGATTAAATCATTCTGCTTCCAGAAGCTGGAACTCCTTTAAAAAAACACCTCACTAAGTTTTCAGTAGTTCTGGTAAACCATTATACACCCTGCCACACACCCCGATATTTACAAATTTTATCTAGGACAACTGTAGACCATTTTCAAAGCTGTCATCAATGCTACCAAGAACTTTTAATTAATTTTTATATCTACACAAATACAGCAAATACAATTACAAAATCTTTTATCGAATCAGAAAAATCTACGTTTTATTAACCTCCAAAGCAAAATAGATTTTGCAAAAAGCTACCAGTGTAACAGAAGTTACACGATACACATGCATCTTGCAAATGAACTGTTTCTGTGAATTCATTATATCGTTCAGTGAATAAAACTACAGACATGATGAACACAAACCAGCTAAGATGCTAAATGCAACAGAACTAGGACTAGAGGGAAGGGTAGACAAAGAAGCCTTCAAGTCTACCTCCCTTCAATGTCTAAAATGCCCAAGAGAGGGTTATTAAAATTACTTGAGAGAATACACATCATCTTTATTGATGTAATTTTAAGCAATATTTTGCCTGTTATTCTTGACCAGTTATATAAGAAAATAAGATAACGAAAATACTAACTTGTTCAAGAGTTGTGACCGCTGAGTGCCATCCTGGAAACGAGTATAAGAGTTTGCTGGAAAACAAACAAACAAAAACCATAAATCAATCAACCCTTGAGGATTTTCCACAATCAAATGGATGCTTTATAGGCACTTACACAGAAAAGTACACTGGCTTTCCATCCTTCTAAATTAGTTATAAGGGAAAAAACCCCGTGACACTAATAAGTTAGGTTAGGAATAAAACTTATGGTTCATTTTTATGAAGAAGTTAGTGTTGTGCATTAATACTGCAAAGGTGACATAATTCCACAGCATGAATAGGGAGGAAGACTCCTTCTACACCAGCTGCTCCCCATACATTTCTGCTCTGAACGCAACTCTTCAGAGCTCTTCACACTAACATAAAAAGCCATTCTTGGTCTAACTTCTAATAAAAATCCTTCAATTGCAGAGTAACTTCCCTACATGAAGACCCTAATGCATATTACAAGCACAGCCCATCTTGTTTCCTTCACAAATAGTAACAGCCAAAATGTGAAGCAGGACTGTCAGTGACAAGGCAATCATGCAGTACTTATTAAGGGTGCAATTATGAAGACCATATTTAAGAACAGACATGAATAAAAAGCTATTCCTTCACCACAGACTGCTGGCAGCCATGTGTTACCACCTCTCACTTTCCTCTCTTGCCAGAGACCATTAAACTTTTCCCTCACTTCTTCCAATTCTCTTGTCTAATTGTGCCCATACCTATCTACAAAATAATCCACTTAGGGAACAAACATACTGCTTAACACAGCAACATTGCTGAAAGAGCAGTAACAGTCCATAAGTTTTTACACATTAAAAGAGAAACTAAGGAAGACTTTTTGCCATCTAGGATGTATTGCATCTCAGATGCTGCAAGAGGCATCAAAGAGACATAAGAGTACTATGAGTAGAGACCCTTACTTTTTCTGTATTTTTAGGTTATTCCTACGTCCTGATTTATATACCATATACGGCATATCCAAAACTTTAGCATATGAAACAAAAAAATTAGCAGTGACATGACTGAAATTATACAGTAGTTACAAGAATAAAACACTGATCTATGCAAGCTGAGCTAACACCTATTTGCAGTAGGTACATTAACATGCACGGAAGTTCACTGTAGCTGTAACTTCTATGAGCTAGAAAAGTGGCTGATCATGGTAGGCATGAAATACCATTATAGGTGGTGCTCTACTGGGACATGCTCAGAGACAACTACATGTCTACACATCTCTTATTTGAGTAGAAGGATCAAACGCTAGTAATTACCTCCACACTACCTGCCAGCACTTCCACAACAACCAAAAAACTTAGCTTGGAAGAAGGGAGGCAGAGGGCCTCAACATGCATTTACTATTAATTATTTTCATGGGAATCCTATGGGATTCCAAGAAATAATAAAAATAACAACGTAATTATAAAAAACATTCCTGAACAATTCCTGACACTTTGCAGGGAGAGTAAACAACACGCAACTTGAAAGGCATCAGCATTCAGGGAGCAGCAACATTCTTTGTTCCTGGAGACAGACCAACTGAAAACTTTTGCCAAAGGAGTCAGTAAAAGATTCCATGTTCAAAACCTACTGTACTGAAAAGTATTATTTGTTGCATATGAAATTGCTTATGAAACTACTTGGAGCATTAAGTATAACCGAGTTATTAAGAATCTTACTTGGATTTTATATTCCATAGTTGCAAGCTCCCTTGTTCACTCCCAAGGAGAATTTTATTCAAATAGGTGCTGGGATGCAGAACTGCAGAAACTGCAAAAGTGGCCTTATCAAAATCCACTTGAAGATACTGCTCTGCAAAAAGTAAGAAACAATGTTAGTGTGGCTACCCCTACAAATCTGCAGGCTCATCATCCTTTCGCAAATGTAAAGGCAGAACTGATGTTTACTCTGTACAAATCCCATAATGGGTATTTCTTGCATTAAAGGATTAGTTAATGTGTAACAGTACAGGCTAAACTTGTCTGCGTTATAACATCTGTTGGCTTGAAGGTATATTTTTTTCCCTATAAGCATACCTAGCACAACAACAATGCTGGCAAAACTGTAGTGATTTCTATCTTTCTGAAGGATTCCTGCTCCTGCCTGAGCAAAACACCTCATCTGATTAGCATGCCTTTTGTTTGTTATAGCAACTTCAAATCTCTAAAGCCTGAATGTAGCCACTTTTGAGATCCAGCATCCAGGGAATGACATTGGTCATACCAATGAGAATACTTTCTAAAGAAAAAAATTCAGGGCACTGAGGCAGGATTTCATAAGGCACTTTACAATGGCATGAGAAGATGTCGACACAATCAAAAGATTATTCATAAGAATTTATTCGTACCCAGACTGGTAAGTATCAAGGAACTACAGGATGTCAGAGATGGTGCCAAAACTGCTGTACCACAGTCTTTACCAGAATGGTAAACACTAAAATGGAATTTCTGTAAAAGCATCTCTCTTTACACCTATCTGTAACCTTACTGGGTCTCCGCATGTGGAGCAGGATCCATTCATGAAAAATTACTGCAGGATTAGGACTTCAGATCACCATTTACGTAGCACTACCATTTAATGATTTTTTCTTTTTAAAGAATAAACTACTTCTGAACACACATTTAAAAAAACCCTTTTTTTAAATTACTGAATGTTAACACTGCTATCCCATAAAGCAATAAAAAAATAAAATAAAGTGTCTCTCACCTTCTGACTGTATATTCCAAACAATAAGAACATTATCAACATCCACAGAGATGACATGATCACCAAAAGGCAGCAGAAGGTGTATCCTTGCCTTGTGACCTTCATAGGTATGAACCACCTATAATTTCAAAATAGAAGTGTTTTCAATATAAGCTGTTCAGGTGGCATATCATGTTAACATAACACCCAAGGACAGCTCAACACGTCAGCAACAAGTTTAAATAAAATACAGGGAAAGGCCACACAACTTTAAGTGGAAGATACACAATTTTCCCCAATATTTAAAAATGTTGGCAAAAACATTTTAACTAAATATTTTTAATTATTTAGTTTCATTTAAATTCATTTATGTGAATTAACTATTTTTTTATCTTTAAGTAACTACTTAATTATTATAATTAATACATAAAACACAGGTCAGCCATTACAGAATTTGCTCTTACATTCCCCTATTTTAAGCTTTTTATTCCTCCTTCCAGTTTTTGTTTCCCTAAAATTGAAGTTATTAAACATCTATGGAAATAAATGTTCACAGAAAATTAACTGTCTTGAAAACACAAACACTACAGAACTGGTTTGTACTACTAGGCAGTAAGTAAACTGATAAAAACCTCTTTGTTCCTGGCAAAAGCATGGAGAATATTGTCGTATGAAGCAAATATCAACATGCGATCTGCTGCCAAACATGTAATGTCTTGTGGCAACGCATTACCTGTTAATCAAACAGAAGAAAAGTTTAACCAGTTTCAGGCTCATAACAAGAGTAAGCCCGACAGAGTACTTTTTTAGCGTGGTGACCCACCAAGAAAGCTCTCCTGTTGAATTTCTTAGAGAAATGCACTCATTTCAGATGAATGCAAATACTACCATAAATAATATCACACCCGTAACAACAACATAAGTAACATCAGATTGATTGATCACAAGACGGTTCTTTTGAAAAACACTTAATAATAAATTACTGAATTGTCACTATAAGTAAAGGCACACGTTAGCTTTGTGAGGGCTTATAAAGAAGTTATCCCAAGATAACACTTCTGCAGACAATGAGAGCCCCACAGCCCACTGGACTGGAAACACAGATGATAAATCAAAGTCTCAGCATTAGCAACGCCTATTAGGTTAAGCCATTCTGCAGACCTGGAAGCTAGTGACCCACTCCTGCACCCATTTTCTAATTACACCTGAAGACACCAAGAATTTACTGTTCTAACAATACACCTCACTCCCCACCTTGTGACTGGTGCAGAAAGAGTATCTACTATTGTGATCTGCTGCTTTACTACCCCAAACGGTAAGAGAACCAAAGCTCCAGATCACAATTAGAAGCTCCTGGTGTGGTCCCAAATGGTGGAAAGCTGAAAAAAACACTCCAGAGAAAAATACTATCTACGAAAATATAAAAATGCAAATGACAGCGCTTAAAGATTGTACAGAGAAACACCAGATCAAAAATCTGTCACTGTGAGAGTGCGCCTGTGATACAAACTTACATGATCACACAGCAGCCTTCTCTAGTGTTGCTTTGTATTATGAATTACTATCAGACACAAGGAATCCTGTACTCTTTGCTGTATGGCAGCACAGCTTCAACGGGAAGAACTAAACTAAGAAATTAAAAGAGGTTGCACTTTATGAGAGGTTTGATTTGTTTGAACACATTAGACATCTTCCCATAGAGCCCCTGAAGTGACTTAGGCCCACAATCAGGTTACAGATACCTCGTTCTCCGCATGACCTCTATGCAAGTCTGCTTAGGCCAAGACAGTGTTTGAGGCACACCCCAATTAAAAAGTTCAAAGCACTAACCCCATCACATCAATAAACCAACAACACTGCACATCGTTCATCAATCGCAAGTTTATATGTAAGCATCTCAGTTTCTCAAAAAGCTTAAATGATGACATCACTAAAAATATGTAGCCCACGGAAAAGGATTTCACAGAATATGCCATGTTTTTATGATTTTGTAAGCTGAAAACAGAAGTTACATCAATGGGTTTACAGCTGCAACTATTCACCGCTGATCTTCTAAATCTAGTCCTAGTTGTGTGACAGCTATTCCCAAGTTTACAAGTGCTCTGTTAATGACAAATATTTTGCTTTATGAGTTGTGTGTAAAAACTTTGTGGTATACAGAAGTAAAATACTTTTCAAGACTGTGTGCATCTCACTGAATCATCTAAATGTCAGTTACAAGGGACCTTTGGAAATCATCTAGTTCAACCTCCCACCCAGCTCTTCCCAAAGCTGAATCATCACCAGTACTAGATCGGGTTAACTGCAGCTATGCCCAGCTGAGTCTCAAAAGCTTCTGGGGAAGGAGCTTGCTCAAGCTCTACACTTTACTACAGTTACCTCTTAGTCAGGGCCATTTTCCCTAACTCCCACTGTGACCCTCTCAAGCTGCAATCTGTTGCTGCTGCCCCTTCTTACTCTGTCTACCACAAATTCAGCTCTGCCATCTTTGTAACTGCTCTTCAAGTACGATGCTGCCTTCAGGTCACCCTGCATTCTTCCCTTTGCAAGACTACACAAATCCATTTACTTCAATGTTTCTTCTCATACTGTAGGCCCTTGACACTCAACAGTTCCTCAGCATCCCCCCCTGAAATAAAAAGGGAAGGGGTGGGAGGGGATGAACCACACTAACTGGGTATCGCAGTCCTCACCGGCATGAAGTACAGGAGAATAACAGCGTTCCCTGATCTGCTGGCCGCGTTCCTAACGTAGCTCAGTACACGGCTTGCTTCACTCACAGTTACTGCATTGTTGGTCCACGTTCAACCTGGCACCAGCACAGTCCCGGCTCCTTTTTAGCAGGATGCCACGCAGCCCATCAGTTCCTGGCTTGTTCTGTCCCAGGTGCAGGATTTTGCACTTGCCCTCACTGAACTTGGCGAGGTTTCTGTTGGCCCAGGCCTAGCGTTTCGTAACACCTCCGCAGACTGATGCTCTGCCATTCTGGTTGTCAGCTGCTACTCCTCCTAACATATTCTGCAGATTTTATTAAGACTGCACACTGCCTCATCACCCAGGCTTGTTGGTAAAAGTGATGAACATGGGCCCTGCTGTTGACATCTAGGGCACTACGCTTTGTTACCAACTGCCAACTGGATGTCAAGCCATTGATTCACACCCTTTGTATCCAGCAGTCCAGCCGATTTTTAACACTCCCTGAAGACTTTTAGTCCCATCCTCACCTACTCTGTTCCTGTAATATTTTCCTCCTATAACACTGCCTTCTAGTAACCCCAAAAACAACAAACCAGGCATCTGGAATTAACAGCTTTATTCACCACTCACTCCTTAAGGCCTTGGGGTGCTCTTGGAAGAACAAGATGACAAGAATGGGAGTTTCATAAGCTATATCCCCAAGAGAATTAAATTACAGTTGCAACAGCTGTCTTATTTCCAAACTTATACCTGATATTTCCGAGACTCCTTTCAACGTATTTCAGTGCAAATATTAGTACACAGAATTAATTTTCCATTTTTGAGTTGAGAATAAAGTGCAGATGTCAGATGTGTTAAAAAAAACCCAAACAAACAGGAGGGAACAATCTGTGCATACTTACTCACAGCAACAAGACCAAGCTTATTCACCTGCAATGAAAATGTTAAAAAGGCATTTTTAGTGACTGGTTGCAATGAACTTGATATAAACAGAAATTCAAAATTCTAGGAACCAACCTAGATAAGGAATCTGCATGCCTCACAAGACAGAAAACTTATTCTTTTTAGTTTACAACAATATCTACAGCAAAATCCACAGATAGCAGGTCAAAAAGGAATGGGACAATGTATTTGCCAAAAGAAAATCATTCAGCAAGACAGAGTTGTGCTTCTTGATATACTCCACCCTAATGTACAGAAAGCTAAGCACCTGTTTAGACACCTTGCAGAGCAAATTTGTTTTCACATCACCCACATTCACACCACATGATTCCCACTACAACCACACAATCTTATCTCCGTTCACACAGAATTTGCTTCAGGTACAGTCCTCTTTACCCAGCGATGATCATTACTAATTTAGTTCAAAGTCTGCGGAAAAGATTGACAGCAGTCAACACTGAAAGACTACCATAAAGGCACAGGAAGATCTATGCTAGCAGCACTCTGCTGTTCACTATAATCACTTGATGCAGTTCTGCTTTGTAAATGTTTCTATGTGCTGAAAATGCTTTTATCATAGAGCAAAAAGTGGGACAATATTACACGTTTTCATCTTGCAGAACTGGATTACCCTCACCTGTTTCCCTACAAGAGAAGTTTTAATACGATCTAAGGAATTACACTCCGCCTCCGCCCCCCCCCCCCCCCCCCAACCCTGTAGTCCCCAGAGGCTAAGCCGCAGCCATCCAACCTGCAGGTGAGTTTTGGTTTATCTACCAACAGGGGGAAAGCTTCAGCACCCGGCGGCTCCTCCGCCCGACGGACGGGGCTGCCCTCCCACCCGCCGGGGCTCCTTAATCACCGGCCTCACTCTTCCCTCACAGCCACCCGCCACGGCCTTGACACCGGGATGCCGCGGCCCTCCTCACGGGATCCCGCCTCACCACAGGGTGGGGGTTCGGAGGGCAGGCGGCGGCCCCTGCGCCCACGAGGCCCAACGCCGGCCCGGCGGCGGGGTGGAGGCCGGGGGAAGGCCGCGTACTCACGTTGTAGGTGTGGACGCTACATCCGACGGCCACGGCCAAGTAGAACTGGCGGTGGCGGCCGTGGTAGCGGAGGACGTGCGGGACCGGCCCGCTGAACCGGCCGAGCACGCGGAAGCCGGCGAACAACCCGTCCCGCGCCATCGCCGCCCCACGCGCCCGCCGGCAGGAAGCCTGAGTGTGTGTGTGCGCGCGTGTGTGTCCCCGCCCGCTTCCGGCTCACGCGCACGGCACTTCCTCCTCCCTCCCCCCCACCGCACCGCCCGGCGTCCGGCGCCGAAAGCGGTCCCTGCCGCCGCCGCGCGGTTCCGCCGTCTGCCGGGCTGACCCCCGCCGCGACCGAGGACCGTCACCCACGGGCGCCTCTACAAATACCCACCACACAGCCACGACTGCTCAGTTTTTTGTTTTTTTTCCTTTTATTCTTCTTTTTTACCCCCCCTCCCCACAAACCGGCAGCCCCCGCCGCAGAGGCGCGCAGCGGGGGTAGCGCAGCGCTCGGCGGACCGGTTTCCAGCGGCGCATCCCGGTGGGGGCCCACCGGAGGTGTTCGTTGGTTGATTGGGGTTTTTTGGGGGTGTATTTTTTAAAATAAATTATATATATATATATATATATATAAAAGCCAGACGACCCGCAGGATGATTTCTTTGCGATGACTGCACGGCGGACAATAAATACTCAGCAAAGTCCGGGGCGGGGGGGCTGGGGGAAGCCACCCCCCGCAAGCCCCCTATCCCAAATTCATGTAGCTCCTCCACACCGCCATCAGCTCCCGGGCCTTGCTCTCGTCGCACGGGCCACGGCTCGCCTTCCCGGCGGCGGCACCCTGCCACCGCACACGCGTTAGCCGGTGGCGGCGGGGCTGCCCGCGGCAGAGCAGGGCTGCCCCGCCGCCCCGGCACCGGACTCGGCCCCAGCCCCGGTCCCGCACCCACCTTTGGCGGCCGGTACCCGGGGCAGTGCCGCTGTAGGACGGAGAGAGTGCTGCGCCAGTGCGATGGCCGCCGGCCGCAGCCCCGCGCCCGCTCCAGGACGCACTCCAGCAGCCGGCCCGCCCGCCGGGAACCCTGCGGGCAGGGGGCCGGTCACGGCTCCGGTCCCGGTCCCGGTCCCGGTCCCGGCCACGGGCCGCGACCCCAGCCCCGCCGAAGACATCAGCGCCCTTTCCCTTCAGCGCCTCCCCACGCATCCTTAAGAAAAATTTGCCCACCCATCCCTCCTCCCCGCTCGGTCCCCATCCCCGCCCCCTTCTCCCCGCTTTCCCCCCTTTTTCTCCCTCCCGTTTTTTCCTTCCTCCCCCCTTTTCCCCCCTTCGCCCCTTTTCCCCTCTTCCCCCCTTTTCCCTCCCTTTTCCGTCCCTCTTTTTCCACCTTTTTTCACTTTATTCCACCCCTCCTTCTCATCCCACCCAACCCGACCCCTTTTTTTTTTTTTTTTTTTCATGGAAAGGAGTGCCACCTAGCCGCCGGGGGATGCGTGCACCCGAGCAAACCTCGGACTGCTGCGGGCCCGCCGGCGGGAAGGGCGCGTCCTCGCAGGTGTGAAAATCGAGTTGTATCTCCTGGAGGGAAAAAAAAAAACAAACAGGGGATGCTCGTTAAAGCCACGGCCCCTGGCGTCGCCGTCGCCGGCTTCCAGCTCGCCTCGGACACCCCGTGACAGATGTCCCTACCGCCCCGACGCGCCGCCGCACCCCCCCCGGGGCCGCGCAGGTTGCGGGCGGCCGCGGGAGTCGGGCGGCGGCGGTGCGGGGCAGACGGTGCTGGGCTGGGCTGTGCTGGGTTGTGGTGCTGGGCTGCGGTGCTGGGCTGTACTGTGCTGCGCTGGGCTGCTCGCACGGTGCATCTCCCCGAAAGCCGCCGCCTGGTTTTTTGCCGCTGAGCGCCGGAACTACCCGCGTAGCTTCTAAACCGCTCATCACCTTTGCAACCGTGACACCGTCTTCATCTTTCAGTCCTACGGGTCTGCAAGGCGCCGGGAAGTGTCGGGTAGCGCTCTGGCAGCAGCCGCCCGGCCTCCCGCTCTCCGTCCCTGCCAGTCCCCGGCTTTGGCGAAGCACATTTTAGGAAGGTCGCCGGAGGAGAGTGCGCAATAACTTTCCCGTCCTGTTTCACAGGCACCGGTTTACTAAACTAGCCAACTCCCGGCTTGCTAATCGGGACTTTCAGAAAGTAGCTGCTGGCGGTCAAGGGTAAAATCGTGAAGGCAGTGCCGTCCCGACAGTTTCCCTCCGATGCCACCAGAGAATCCACCAACCTCTTTTGTAAAGATCCGCTTTAGATCCAAAGCGTTTAGGAGATAGTCTTGTATCTGGTCGTGGTTACAGAGGCTGAAATCGTAGGTGGAACCCCGCGGGAGGTCGGCGATCTGAAGAAAGATGATCAAGCCACAAAAGACTGTGTAAGAAAAAGCCAAAGGTTAATTCTCCTGCACCGCTATGTGACCCGACAAGGCACGGAGGACAGATCTGAAGAGAGGGATGCCGGTGCTTCGGGAGCACTAGAAAAACTAGTTGGTTACCCTTCTGATTATCCATGGTGTCTTTACAAGTTGTTTTTCTCCTGCCGGCTTCAGATCGTTGCTGGCTTCATATATGTACCTGTACGCCTACGGAAAGGAAGGTTTCCAATTCCATAACCGGGGCTCATTTGGACGTCTCATGCACCACTTTCCAGAACAGTAAATAATAATTATTCAGACTTGAAGTTGTGTCACTGATTCGAAAAGAAACCCGGGATAATGAATAATAATCAAACGCAGCATCCAAACCCTAAACAAACCAGACCAAAAAAAAAAAACAAAAAAACAACCAAAAAATCACAACAGCCAATCTTGCACGAAACAAGTGTGAGTAGCCCTCCCAATCACGACGTGGGGTCCACCTTCAGCGCGGACTAGTGCATCAGTATGCGATTTTCTCTCGAAGACGAGACAAAGCGCTTCAGGGTACCTGCAGAGGGACTGCCCAGGGGTGGACAATCCTGTGTCCTGCATCCACACCGATGCCGCAGGGGCATTCCTGGTGCATCGTTTTAAGACGGTAGCGCGGGAGCGGGTGGAGGGTAGTGGTCATTTCCCTGTGCCACCTACAGTGTTTTGTTGTGTTTTGTTTTTTCTCGAAGGTGAATGTTTTACCTCATAAACCACTTTCCCCCGGGGAGCCCCTTCGCTTGTGCAGGCTGCAGGGAGTGCAGCCGAGGGGCACTTGCCCTGTCTGGGCACAGCCTAGCTGATAGGGCAGCCGGCTGCCCCGGCTACTGGCGCCCAGGATGCTCGGGACGTCGGGGACCAGGCTGCCCCGGGCACTGGCGACCAGGATGGTCGGGACGTCGGGCGTCGGGGTCCGGGCTGCCCCGGGGACCGGCCACCAGGCTGGTCACCACTGGCGACCAGAATGCCTGGGATGCCAGGGCAGGCTGGCAAGAGGAGGCATGTCCCCCCTGCGTCCCTCGACCCAAGGAGCCCCCAGAGCCCTTTCTTCGAGGGCGGCCGGCACCGACGCCTCTGCCACGGTCCCTACCAGCTATTCCCAGGTCCCGGGAAAGCGGTTCGCGGAAAGTGCCCCGAAAGCCGCTGCGGGAGTCCCGGCCGGGCCGGCGCGGCGGGGCAGGGGCGCGGGGCTCGCACTGCAGAGCCCAGCAGAGCCCAAACCAGCCCCCCGTCCCGCCGCGGGCACGGCTGCCAAGGCTTTAAGCCCAGCCTCAGCTCAGTTTCAGAGAAAATTCCTGTTCATTTACGGGGAATGCTTCTCCAGCTTGAGTTATCAGGGAAACCCAGGAGGACTGCCACCGCCGCGGGGGAAAGGGCATTTTTTGGCCAGCTGAGCTGGGCACGGGCCAAAGCAGATTAGTCAACGCTGCATGCCCGTCCGCCTCAGTGGGTTCCCCGCCGCGCCACTCCCGGATCTCTTCCTTCTCTCCCTCCTTTTTTTTTTTTTTTTTTTTTTTTTTTTTTCCCCTTCCCGTCCCTCGTCCCGTAGCCCCGGGAGCGTCTCCGGCTCCGCCGCGGGGAGCTGCCGGTGGGGGGTTCAAAGGGTGGCATCAGCCGTGTAGCTCCGTGTGTGTGCATGTGTGTGTGTGTCTGTGTGGATATAAATCTAATTCCAGTCAAACCCGATGTTTTGAAATCTATGCCTTAAAAGCTGTTGCACGGATTGAGATGCAGTTGCAGAGCAGGTGCGCTAAGCTTTAGCCCAGCTCGGGTAGCCCTTAGCACTTCATAGAATCTTGTCAGGGTGCTTCCCTTCATCACTCCCACAGTGTTGCCAAATCAACCAATAAAATCCCAGTTTCCTAAAGAATATCTTCTCCTATTCCAGAAGCAGTTGGGATTTTCTTAACTTGCAAAGTCGTGCTCATTCATCTTTCTCCAGGGCTTTTTGTCTGGAGTTGCTAATGGGCTTCTTAAAAGTTAGGAAGTTAATAAAACCACAATTCTTCTAAATAGCTTTGTGTTTCTCATTTTACAGCTGCATAAACAAAGGTGCACCCCAACATAAAGGAAGTAACTTCAGGTGAGTTATATTGTACTCCTGAAAACTAGCCCCATAGTTGATGACAAGCTTGCTCCTGCCATGAATTCGGTGTAAAACTGACCTAAGGAAGGAATTCAGGACCAGGAACACATTATTTTTTACTTTCCGTTGTTCATTTGTCTTTACTAAATGGGACACAACAACCCTGTGAATTGTTAAATAAAGGTGTTTATTTGTCCTCACTAAACAGGACATGTTTAGTAACATCCTATTTATAGGTAAAGGGTACAACTTGTTTTAATGCAAATAACACTGGGTTGAAATTCTTTTCCATCACTACTAATATGCACGTGTTTTTATTTCCAAAGTGTCTCTGAAGTTAGCAGTGGAACGAAGTTGCAGCAGGCACTGGCAATATAATCAGATCAGAAAATGAAAAATGTGGGTTTTTTTAGAGGAAGCACAAATGTACACAGCTATAAAAGAAAATTTTGTTGTTCAAATCATGCTTGTAAGTAAGGTTAAATGAAAGATTAATAAGAAAAAAGGAATTAACTTACTTTTCCTTTAATCACTTTTTTGTATGTGAAAAGTTCTGTGAATAAACAGTATGTGTCAAAAACTTTGCTAGTCTCTTATTTTGACCTACGAGTAACCTCAGAAATGGCTAATAATGAACATGTTTTAAAGATTGTTTTCTATTTTAACCTCTCCAGAGATACAGGTTCAATTACTGAGAGGCAAGAGAGGAAAAAGAGGAATTTAGAAAAATCTGTCATTTTTTATAACTATAGCAATACAAAACATTTAATTTTTTTCTTGCTCCAGCCATAAGAATGCTGAGGCCTCACTTCTGACAGCAGCTTTGACCTGAGCAGTTGGCCAAGTTTGGGGCATTTGGAAGTGATTTCCATTAAGAGAAATAACTTGTGACAAGAAGTATTTTTCTGATGGAGCTTTACACTTACAGCACATTTGCTTTCTTCTCTAATCCCTGCTGGCTGGTTGCCTTGAAGACCTCACATTTGTGACTGTGCAGCAGAAAGAAGGGATTGAGAAATAGCTGTTGCTATTTCCCTGCAGGTTGAGATGGTATCTGTGTGGGTGGGACTGCTGCCAGCCCTCACTGGGAGAGGAAGAGTTCAAAGCTAAGAAGAAGCTGGTAGGCATTTCTGATCAATATGATTATATTACTGGCATTATAATTTGTCAGTTTGACTTGTATTAGCCGAGCCAGTTTTTGATTGTTACATCTTGGTACATGTGGCTGAAAGGCAAACCTTAGACTTTTTTTTTTTTGTACCCATGAGCAACATATTCCTTTCTAAAATACCTCACTGGTACAGAAATGCCATCGTATCCAGGACGTTTAACATAATTATACTTTGGACATGTAGGATTTGGGAATTTCTTAAATTATGAAATTATGTACTTGGAAAGGAGAGGTGGGGGAGAAGGTGATTACCTGAGGTAGGCTGGGGAGGTGGGAAGGAAGTGGGTCGGTGCTTGAGGACATGCACGGTGTATGTCACAGCCTGAGTGCCCAGCACAGGCTGCCCTGGGGCGATGCAGATGCGCACAGCTTGTCTGTGACCTGCCCACCCTTCCCAGCAGGCACACAAGGGGGAGACCCTCCTTCTGCCTGGGCAAGCGCTGCTCAGGTTTTCACGTTCATGGATCAGGCTGTGGCTGAAAAGTTCCCTGATGACCCCTCTGCAGGTGCAGAAGGCACCGCACGCCTCAGTGGTGCCCCGCACCGTCTAATCGCTGGTGACAGCATCCAGCCAGCTATCCAAAAACACCCTGCCTGTAGCAGCTTCGGTGTGTGCATGTCACCACCAAGAAACCTGTACTTAAGCAAAGATGAAGATGATGTTAGAGATACCCTTCATGCACACAGCATGGGAGTGAAAGCTCAACGGCTTCACATTTTTTCATATGTTTTTATTAAAAAAAATTATTTCAGAAAATGATGTAAATTTTTTTTTTGAAGTATCATAATTTCCAACATAATGTAAATTCAAAGTGTTGGTCACATTTTTTTTCCATATTCCCACCTGATGCCTGTACCCTGCTCTTCCTGGTCCCAGACATACAAGCCTGGCTGGTTGTCGCTACGCGTGTTTAGGAGCTTACCCTCTTGAACACAGGCAGCAGCTGAATGCTTGTGATGACCTCCACAGGACACTTGGAAGAGGTGTGTGCATCCCCACCAGGAGCACCTGAGGTTGGCTAGTGGCTGACAATGAATAAAACAACACTGAGAGAGTGCAGCAGCTGTTGCTTTTGGTACTCCTTAGCTTCCCCCAGAGATCAAAAGGCATGTCCGCAAAACACAGAAGTATGCCTGCATTATTGGAAAAAAGCCTAACCCTTTTGATCTAAATAGGCCGTGATGATGGCAAGCTCAGGAATGATAGGTCCCAACAAAGAGGAAGTTGGGCAAAAATGCCAGGAGGCCTGCATGGATGAACAAGGAGCTCCTGGAGAAACTCAAACACAAAAAGGAAGCCTACAGAGGGTGGAAGAAAGGACAGGTAGCCTGCGAGGAATACAGAGAAATTGTCTGAGCCGCCAGGGATTGGGTTAGGAAAGCTAAAGCCCTGGTAAAATTAAGTCTGTCCAGGGATGTCAAGGGCAACAAGAAAAACCTCTATAAGTATGTAGGTGATAAAAGGAAAACTATGTAAAGTGTGGGCCTTCTCTGGAAGGAAATGGGAGACCTGGTTACCCAGGATATGGAGAAGGCTGAGATACTGAATGACATTTTTGCATTGATCTTCAGCGGCAAGTGCTCTAGCCACACCACCCAAGTTGCAGAAGGCAAAGGCAGGGACTAAGGAACCACTCACTGTAGGAGAGGATCAGATTTGAGGCCATCTAAAGAACGTGAAAGTGCACAAGTCCATGGGACCTGATGAGATTCATCCACAGGTCCTGAGGGAACTGGTGGATGGCGTTGCTAAGCCGCTAGCTATCATATTTGAGAAGTCATGGCAGTCTGGTGAAGTTCCTGCTGACTGGAAAAGCAGAAACATAACCCCCATTTTTAAAAAGGGTAAAAAAGAAGACCCGGGGAACTACAGGCTCGTCAGCCTCACCTCTGTGTCCATCAAGATCATGGAACAGATCCTCCTGGAAACTATGCAAAGGCACATGGAAAAAAGAGAAGGTACTGGTGACAGACAATACGGCTTCACTAAGGGCAAGTCATGCCTGACAAATTTGGTGGCCTTCTGGGACAGTGTTACAGTGCCGGTGGATAAGGGAAGAGCAACCGACATCATCTACCTGGACTTCTGCAAAGCATTTGACACTGTCCCACACAACATCCTTGTCTCTAAATTGGAGAAACATGGATTTGATGGATGGACCACTTGTTGGCTAAAGAATTGTCTAGAGGGCTGCACTCAAAGAGTTGTGGTCAATGGCTCAATGTCCAAGCAGCAACCAGTGACGAGTGGTGTTCCTCAGGGGTCAATACAGGAACCGGTGCAGTTTAACTGCCCAGTCATTGTTGGCGACACAGGCAGTGGGATTGAGTGCACCCTCAGCAAGTTTGCTGATGGCATCAAGTTGTGTGGTGTGGTTGACACACTGGAGGGGAGGGATGCCATCCAGAGGGACCCTGACAGGCTTGAGAGGTGGGCCCATGCAAACCTCATATAGTTCAACAGCCAAGTGCAAGGTCCTGCATCTGGATTGGGGCAATCCAAGCACAAACACAGGCTGGGCAGAGAGTGGATAGAGTGCAGCCCTGAGGAGAAGAACTTGGGGGTGTTGGTTAGTGAGAAGTTCAACGTGAGCTGGCAACATACACTTGCAGCCCAGAAAGCCAACTGCATCCGTTACGAGGGGTAACAGTTTTAAACTGAAAGAGGGTATATTCAGATCAGATATTAAGAAGAAATTCTTTTCTGTGAGGGTGGTGAGACACTGGAACAGGTTGTCCAGAGAAGTTGTTGAGACCCGATCCCTGGAAGTGTTCAAGGATAGGTTGGATGGGCTTTGAGCAACCAGGTCTAGTGGGAGGTGTCCCTGCCCATGGCAGGGAGGTTGGAGCTAGGTGATCTTTAAGGTCCCTTCCAACTCTAACCATTGTATTATTCTATGGTATTTATTTGTGTAGCTGCCAAGTAGACCATCGGCATATCAGCAGAACTCAGGCATGTGGGTCCCGAGATGAATACAAAATATCTTCCTCTGAAACTTCCCAATGCTGGTGGCTTCTACATGGCACATAGAAAAGCCCAGGTTTGAGCAAGGTGTCTAAGTCCCACAATGTCAACAGCTGGCACATCCTTTCTTTTAAGAACTTCATACAGATCTTAACATTATTCTCATGACTATTTGTTTCTAAAATCAACTTCATGGCTCTTTAGGGAAGCCAACACCCATCAGGAAGAGAAGCTTCAGCACCAAGATCCAAACTGATGGTCACCTTGCTTTGGCAGGATCCAGGCTCTCAGCTGAGGTTCTTTCCATTCAGGATGACTAATCATAGCAGAGGGGATCTGTTAGGCTCTGTGTAGGTTGGTTGCTAGAAGAAAAAAAATACATTCCTGGGAGGAGTCACACTGATTCATTGCCGGAAGAAGACTGCAAAGACTCAGCACACTTATTAAGGCCCTTAAGGAATTGTGGTCTGTGGGTTAAACACGTCTGTCCCTACTGTCCTACCCACTGTTTTTCCCTGTTCTCTTGCCAACTCCATTTCATCTGTCCAAGCATCTCTGCCTCCACGTCTCCAAAAGACTGAGTCTTTTACCCTTCCATTTTTATCCAATCTCAACCGTTTTCCAAGTCCACCCTTACATGCTTATTTTTAAGCTTTTATCTTTCCTAGGTAGTGAAAAATCTACCTGCTGTCAGACTCCTCCCTTGCTTTCTCCTACTCCTTATCTTTTGAGATCCCACAAGAAATTATAAACAAATGTCTTAAGAGACCAGCTGCATCTAGTCTGACCACAAAAATGCTAAAATACCAGAATTGTAACCTTGTCATGATTTTGGGTATTCTCAGCTCATCTAAGTTAAGACTGTTGAGATACTTTAGTCTCGCATGTTGTGGTGGGTTGACTCTGATAGGACGCCAGGTGGCCACCAAAGCTGCTCTGTCACTCCCCATCCTCAGTTATACAGGGGAGAGAAAATATAATGAAAGGCTTCTGGGCTGAGATAAGGACAGGAAGAGATCATTCAGCAATTACAGTCACGAACAATTAATTTAATTTATTACTAATCAAATCAGAGTAGGATAATGAGAAAACAAAAACTAAATCTTAAAACACTTTCCCCCCACCCTTCCCTTCTTCCCAGGTTCAACTTCACTTATGAATTCTCTGCCTCCTCCTCTGCAGTGGCTCAGTTGTTCAGTTTGGTTATGGTCAGTTCACCACATGTTGTCTCTGCCACTTCTTCCTCTTCAGAGGGAGGACTCCTCATATTCCTCCATGGGAGACAGTCCACCACGAACTTTTCCAACATGAGTCCTTCCCACAGCCAGCGCAGGCTTCCCATGGGGTCACAGCCTCCTTAGAGCGCGCTCACCTGCTCTAATGTGGGGTCCTCTATGGGCTGCAGGTGGGTATCTGCTCCACTGTTAACCTCCATGGGCTGCCAGGGGACAACGTGCCTCACCATTGTCTTCACCATGGGCTGCAGGGGAACCTCTGCTCCAGAGCCTGGAGAATCTCCTCCCTCTTCTTCACTGACCTTGGTGTCTGCAGAGTTGTTTCTCTCATGTATTCTCACTACTCTGTCCATATGCAATTGCTGTTGTGCAGCAGCTTTTCCCTCTTCTTAAATATCTTATCACAGAGGTGCTACCACCATTGCGGATGGGCTCAGCCTTGGCCAGCTGGCCAGCGGTAGGTCCATCTTGGAGCTGGCTGGCATTTGCTCTGTTGGACATGGGGAAAGCTTCTGGCATCTTATCACAGAAGGCACACCTGCAACCCCCCTGCTATCAAAATCTTGCCACGCAAACCAAATACATTCCACCCCTTGCCTCTGTGTACCATGTGTTTAAGAATTATCATTGAAATCCACATTCATGACGCAATCTTCAAAAACTTTGCTCATATCAACAAAAAAAATTCCCGACACCAAAATCAATATAACATCATCACAGCACTGGATGAAAGTGGACATTTTACATAAAATTCACCCCTTGTCCGTTCACCACAATTACAACAACTGAAATTCCCCACATTCATTCCACTCAGCTCTCTAGCTGTGTTCAGGCCATGTTTCACTATCCTTATCTTGAATTCCTCATGCCCTATGTTGGGCACCAAAAAAGACTGTGGTGGGTTGACCAGGGGCCCACCAAGCTGCTCTATTACTCCCCTCTTCAGAAGGACGGGGAGGGAGAAAAAAGAAGGAAAAATTTGTGGGTCAAGATAAAGGCGAAAGCGAAGGCCGTGCATGGAAGCAAAGGAAAAAAAAAAAATTATTCTCTACTTCCCATCAGCAGGCGATGTCCAGGCACTTCGCAGGAAGTAGGGCTTCAGTATACGGAGTGGTTGCTCAAGAAGACAAATGTCGTAATAACGAATGCTTCCCCCCGCCTCCTCTCTCAGAGCAGACATCATATGATATGGAATATCCCTTTGGTCAGGAATATCCCAGGATCAGCTGTCCTGGCTGTGTTCCCTCCCAAGATCTTCCCCACCCCCACCCTACCAGTAAGGGGGGAATGTTGGAGAGACAGCCTTGATGCAGTAGCCAAAAACATCAGTTCCCTACATTTGAAATATTTCACCAAATATCTGAGGTTTGCCTCATCCAAGAATTATTTCAGTAGAAAACTACTTGAACTATTGACATGGTTTGTCAAGGGAGAAACCCTGAGGCCCTTATTCATCAAGGTGAATTAAAAACTGAATTTTTGAGAAAGTCAGTTTCACTGCTGTTGAAAGCAGTAAAAGCAAAAGGACATCCTTGTCCTTGATCAGTCACTGGATCCACAACTACTGGAGAAGCTGAAGAATTATATATCTAACCAGAAACATCGATTGCTAAATAACATTTCATATTTCTAATACACAACTGATAACCTTTAAAGAAACAGCAGTTGCCTGTTTCTTCTCCTATATTTGCTCTTCCATGCATGTTGTTGCTTACTTTAACTATGCAATGACCACGTTACAAAACTTTTTTGAACATTGCAGTTGCACACCCTTTATCAGGAATATAATCAGACAAACACCACTGTGAATTTGACGTTATCGATGTAATTAAAGGGTACTCCAAAGAAAATGATGCATTTGTAAGATTTTTTTCTCAAGGATATTAGTAAAGTAAGTAAACGATTTTAATCACATGTGACTGAATGAGAAGGTAAGCTCTAAATGAAGTAGTAATAATACTGTGATATCACGTTCTCTATGGGGAACATCATAACCTTAATATTACAAGCAGCTCGCTACAAAACAGTTTCTTATATTGCCATTCCTGACTGAAGCGCAGTGTTGACAAGCTTGTGCCTTTGTGCTGATTCAGTGAAAATTTAGATGACATTAAGCTTTGTATTTCTAGGGCTATGGAAATGATCATAATTAAGCTTCTTCATAATCAGCTGATCAGTTTTAGAATCATAGAATCATAGAATCATAGAATCATAGGGTTGGAAGGGACCTCTGGAGATCATCTAGTCCAACCCCCCTGCCAGAGCAGGGTCACCTAGAGCAGGTTACACAGGAACACGTCCAGGTGGGTTTTGAATGTCTCCAGAGTTGGAGACTCTACCACCTCTCTGGGCAGCCTGTTCCAGTGCTCTGCCACCCTCAGGGTAAAGAAGTTCCTCCTCATGTTTAGGTGGAACTTCCTATGTTCCAGTTTGTGCCCATTGCCTCTTGTCCTGTCCCCGGGCACCACTGAAAAGAGCCTCGCCCCATCGTCCTGACACCCACCCTTTAAGTATTTATAAGCGTTGATAAGGTCACCCCTCAGACGTCTTTTTTCCAGACTGAAGAGACCCAAATCCCTCAGCCTTTCCTCATAAGAGAGGTGTTCCAGTCCCCTAATCATCTTTGTAGCCCTCCGCTGCACCCTTTCCAGCAGTTCCCCGTCCCTCTTGAACCGGTGAGCCCAGAACTGGACACAGTACTCCAGGTGCGGCCTCACCAAGGCAGAGTAGAGGGGGAGGATGACCTCCCTTGACCTGCTGGCCACGCTCTTCTTGATGCACCCCAGGATGCCATTGGCCTTCTTGGCCACAAGGGCACATTGCTGGCTCATGGTCATCCTGTTGTCCACCAGGACTCCCACGTCTCTTTCCACAGAGCTGCTCTCCAGCAGGTCAGCACCCAACCTGTACTGGTGCATGGGGTTGTTCCTCCCCAGGTGCAGCACCCTACACTTGCCCTTGTTGAACTTCATAAGGTTTCTCTCTGCCCAGATCTCCAACCTGTCCAGGTCTCTCTGTATGGCGGCACAGCCTTCCGGTGTGTCAGCCACCCCACCCAGCTTGGTGTCATCAGCAAACTTGCTGAGGGTGCACTCTATCCCCTCATCCAGGTCATTGATGAATATGTTGAACAGGACTGGACCCAGTACTGACCCCTGGGGAACACCACTCGTCACTGGTCTCCAACTAGACTCTGTGCCCCTAATCACAACCCTCTGAGCTCTATCTTTCAACCAGTTTTCTATCCACCCCACTGTCCATTCATCTAACCCACACTTCCTAAGCTTCCCTATGAGGATGCTGTGGGAGACCATGTCAAACGCCTTGCTTAAGTCAAGGTAGACCACATCTACCGCCCTCCCCTCATCTATCCATCTAGTCATGCCATCGTAGAAGGCTATCAGGTTAGTCAGACATGATTTCCCCTTGGTGAATCCATGCTGAGTACTTCTGATAGCTTTCCTTTCCTCCACGTGCATTGAGATGACACCCAGAACGAGCTGTTCCATCATCTTTCCAGGGATGGAGGTGAGGCTGACCGGCCTGTAGTTCCCCGGCTCCTCCTTCTTGCCTTTCTTGAAGACTGGAGTGACATTGGCTTTCCTCCAGTCCGCAGGCACCTCGCCTGTTCTCCAGGACCTTTCAAAGATGATGGAGAGCGGCCCAGCAATGACTTCTGCCAGCTCCCTCAGCACTCTCGGGTGCATCCCATCAGGGCCCATGGACTTGTGAATATCTAGATGATCTAATTGGTCCCTCACTCACTCCTCCTCAACCCAAGGGAAGTCGTCTTCTTTCCCTGTTACTTTATTCAATGCCTGGGACTCCTGAGGGCTGGGCCGAGCAGAAAAGACCGAAGCAAAGAAGGCATTCAGTAACTCTGCCTTCTCCACATCCTCCGTCACCATGACTCCTGCCTCATTCAGCAGTGGGCCTACAACTTCTCTGGTCTTCCTTTTGCTTCCAATATACTTGTAGAAGCTCTTTTTGTTGTGCTTGATGTCCCTAGCCAGGTCTAATTCCAAGGCGGCCTTGGCTTTCCTTGTTTCATCCCTGCACGCTCGGGTGGCATTCTTGTAATCCTCCCAAGGGGTCAGTCCCTTCTTCCACTTATTATAAACTTCCTTCTTCCACTTGAGCTTTTTCTGAAGCTCCCTGCTCAACCATGCAGGTCTCCTGCGTGGCCGATTTCTTTCTCTTAGGGATGCACCGATCCTGAGCTTGGAGGAAGTGGTCTTTGAATATCAACCAGCTTTCTTGAGCCCCTTTGCCTTCCAGAGCCCTAGCCCACAGGATCTCTCCAAGCAGTTTCTTGAAGAGGTCGAAGTTAGCCCTCCTGAAATCCAAGGTTGTAATTTTACTTCTTGTTGTTGTTTTGTGGATAGTACCCATGATCCTGAACTCAATCATTTCATGATCACTACAACCTAGGGTGCCCCCAACCTTAATGTCCTCCACCAGTCCCTTTGTGTTTGTCAGTACCAGGTCTAGAAGTGCTCCTCTCCTTGTTGGCTCCTGTACCACCTGTGTCAAAAAGTTGTCATCAATGCACTGGAGGAGCCTCCTGGACTGTGCATGCCTGGCTGTGTGGTCTTCCCAGCAGATATCGGGGTGATTGAAGTCCCCCATGAGAACCAGGGCCTGCGCTTGCGAGGCTACCTTCAGTTGTCTGTAGAAAGCCTCATCAGCTTCCCCATCCTGATCAGGTGGCCTGTAATAAACACCCACAACAGTGTCCCTCATATTTGCCTGTCCCTTAATCCTCACCCATAAGCTCTCAACCCGCTCTTCATCTGCCCCTAGTGAGAGCTCGATGCATTCCAAATGCTCTCTCACATAGAGTGCAATTCCACCACCTCGCCTCGCTGGTCTGTCTTTCCTGGAAAGGACATAGCCATCCATGACAGCATTCCAGTCATGCGAGTTGTCCCACCACGTCTCAGTAATTGCAATGAGATCATGGCCCCGCAACCACACACAGACCTCCAGCTCTTCCTGCTTATTCCCCATGCTGCGTGCATTGGTGTATAAGCATTTCAGAGAGGGAGTTGTGTGTGTAGTTTTGACCCTTGAGATGTGGTGTGCCTTCTGGCTTTCAGAAATACTGGCACACTGGCCCACGAGCGCTGAGCAACTACACCCTGGCACCTCACCAGCAAGCCCAGTACCATCCCCACCCCCCTTCAGATCTAGTTTAAAGCCCTCTCAATGAGCCCTGATAACTCTTGTCCTAGAACCCTTTTTCCCCTGGAGGTCAAGGTATTCCTGCCTGTTACCAGCAGGCCAGACGTTTTGTAGATCAGGCCATGATCTTTTGTACCCAACTACAATATGCTCTTCTTTATATTAAAGGAACTCGGCAAGTAGCTGAACTTTCTCTACCCCTACCCTCAAAAAGAGCAATGTGCCATAAATCTTGTTTATGTAAATAGTTCTGAATTATATTTTACGCAGAAAGATTGCCAAGTAGAGTAATGGATAGATGTAGTACAGCCTCAGGGAAAGCAAATGGAAATTCCTGCTAACTAGAACCATGAGGATGTCTAACTCATTTTACTCCTGGTTTAAAGTACTTTCACTAAGAATCGCAATCCTCAATGTAGCTGCTCAGCTGTTGCATATCCCAGGGATATTCAGTCCCTATAGGAAGCCCTCTATGCAGAAGTCTTCCTTAATAACATCCCAAATAATGTCAAGGACTCCCTGCATCTCATGGCCTTGGATTTGCACCTGGTGCTGTAAACGACCCATGGTTTCAAGACAGCCCAGGGAAGCTACAGCACATGGCAGCACCTTACAGGACACTGTTTTGAGCTGCACTACTTGTGAGCCTGAGAGACTTGGAGGAATATCTGCACTGAAAGCACAGCAGTTCATTTATTCCTGCGCTCATAGCTGCCTCCCTCCGTCACCAGACAAAGACTAGAGAGAGAGGCAGGCTGCCTGCCCCCACCTGGTGAGGGCAGTGGCATTTCCCACCCACCCTGGAGCCTGGAGCAGCAATGTGAGGAGCAGCTGCCTCACCTCCAGAGGTGGAGGCTTCTTTGGCATTGCTCCTGGGGGGACTGGACTCTGGAAATGGAGCTTTTGCCTCCTGCCAGAACCACTCCCTCTTGCTGCTACTTCCTTCACTAGCTGATAGCATGCTCCAAGATACACCTGTCCCAAAAGCCACTAGAGTATTACCTTGGATAAGGTAACCTGTAGCTCGTGTGAGGTTAGCAAAGCTGGAGTCTGGGTAAAACGTGTATCCATTTCACCTTATTCACGTACTGTGTCCTGTTGGAAGTTTCACATCCCTGCCGATCCCTGGGCACACGCCACATCTCCGTGCAGTCCCCGCCTGCTGTCCCTGAGCTACTCCCTATGTCCCAGCCCGGCCCCGGGCAGCCGTGTGCTCTCTCAGCCCTGCTGCTACCCCTGCTTACTCTCCCCAAAAGTTTGCTTTCAGATAACCCAAATATCTCCCACCTGTCTGTCTTTAACTTTCCTCTTACTTTGCTGCTCATGCCATCTGTTAGCAGAAGCCAGGCTGGGTGAAGGTTAGAGGGTAGGGGATGTGGTGGCTTTCGCACCTGTTCCTGGGCAGGAAGCATCAGTTCAGACCTGGTGTGGGTTGGTTGCAGTCGTGGCTTGAATGCAGCAAAACATTTCCTGCATGAGTTCAGTGTGATTAGGAAACACAGCGTGTGGTAGAGTCATGGAAACAGAGCTTGAGCCCAAGACAAGGTCAATTTGGCAGAGGGGGTGAACCCCAGGCTCAGGCAAAAAAAAAGCTCAGGTCTCTGCACAGTCCTGACAGCTGCAGGGTGGAGGTGCCCGCCTTTCAAAGCAGGGTGTGAAGTAAGTGGGATGGACAGGAAAATGAGACTTTGAATTTAGACCTGTGCTTAAGCAGTGCTAGGTAGAAGGTTCTTCCCTGCTGAGAGACAGAAGCCTCATCCCTGGGAACACACGGGAAGCACATTACCTCTTAGTGAAATGTCATCCTTTGCTGTCACAGTGCTGGGGCTCTTTTACTCCGAATGAAGCAGGAAAGAGGGAGGTCATAGGTAGAGGGAAGGGAAACAGAAGGCTTGGGGCCGAGTGGCTGGAAAGCTGCCCGGCAGAAAAGGACCTGGGGGTGTTAGTGGACAGCCGGCTTAACATGAGCCAGCAGTGTGCCCAGGTGGCCAAGAAGGCCAACAGCATTCTGGCTTGTCTCAGGAATAGCGTGGCCAGCAGGAGCAGGGAAGTGATGGTGCCTCTGTACTCGGCACTGGTGAGGCCTCACCGCGAGTACTGTGTTCAGTTCTGGGCCCCTCTGTACAAGAGGGACATTGAAGTGCTGGAGCATGTCCAGAGGAGAGCCACCAGGCTGGTGAGGGGTCTGGAGACCAGGTCATATGAGAAGAGGCTGAGTGAGCTGGGCATGTTTAGCTTGAAGAAGAGGAGGCTGAGGGGAGACTGCATTGCCCTCTACAACTACCTGAAAGGAAACTGTAGAGAGGCAGGGGTTGGCCTCTTCTCCCAAGGGAATAATGACAGGACCAGAGGAAATGGTGTGAAGCTGCGGCAGGGGAGATTTAGATTAGATATTAGGAAGAATTACTTTACTGAAAAAGTGGTCAGGCACTGGAACAGCCTGCCCAGGGAGGGGGTTGAGTCACCATCCCTGGAGGTATTTAAGAAACGTGTAGACATGGCTCTTCAGGGCATGCTCTAGTGCCCAAGATCATTGGTTTGTGGTGGGGTGTTGTGTGTGGGGTTGTGGGTGTGGAGTTTAGTTGGTGGGTGCTTTTTTTTTTTTTTTTTTTTTTTTATGTGGTTGGACTCGATGATCTCAGAGGTCCCTTCCAACCACTAAGATTCTGTGATTCTGTGAAATCATGGGGATCTTTTCTGTCTCCTTCCCCACGGCATAGGAGACGCAGGATGCCTTACTGGGAATTCCCCTTGGGTGGCAGGGCCCTGACACCAAGGAAATTAAAAGCCAAATATTTGTTCAATTGCAGGTGCTCTGTGCCAGCTCATAGGCAGCAGGGACTAAGAGGAAACTGGTAGCCAGTCCCTGCTGCAGGAGGGAGTGGGGTCTGGTAGGTTAAACTAAACTGGCGGATGTTGTTCCTACAGCCTAGATGAGCAGGTTCAAAAAAGCTGCTGCTGGGAAATGTCTGCTTACTCATGCAAGTATATCTCTGTTTAATGTCTCTTGACGAAAATTATGAGCAGCTGGAGCCAACTCATTTTGGCATTTTAAAGTTATAACTATTTGTGAGTTGGCAACGAATATCTTAATCACACTTTTACAGGCTGTTCTGAAAAGGATGTAAAGTCCTCTGGCATTGACATTTGTGTAAAAATAGCCATTTTTGTGACTCGTGAGTTGAAAGATTGAGCCAAGCTTTTTCCTGGTCTTGTGGGTCTTGATTCACTATGTGCTATGCCAAGTGAAATAAATCAAAGCTTCTGCTTTCAGCTCCAGCATCATTTTAAGAGAGCCGCACTCTGATTTTCCAGTTGTGGGAGGAAGATGGAGAAACAGCAAAGCCATGATTTGTGGAACGGGGAGGGACCCTGTGGTCTGAGACTCCACATCAAGCAGGTACTTCACATGATGTGTGCCAGCTTTCAGTGTGTGCCACACACACATTCGCACACAAATAACTTGGTCAGAGACTGATTGACAACAGGTCTTTTGCTTTTGCAGTTCAAAATGCTCTTTTAAAAAAAAACAACAAATACCAAGAAAAAAGAAGAAAAGATGATAGAAACTGAAACTCACCCTGAGTCTGTTCTATTCTATAGGCACACACGGTTTTAAAATAGCTACTGAAAACCAGGCAATAGTCAGGAATATCTGTCTGACAAATATCTAGAAAGATAATTGCGAAGTTTAGCATCATGTTGTATAGGGTTGAACTGCGCAAAAGAAACATTAATAAACAGAAGTACTGCATCTAGATTTAATAACTTAACTTCAAAGCAAGAGATACTAGAAATGTTAACAAATGTTGCCCAGAAAGTAACATATTTTACTGAGAAAAATATACTGCAGAGTATAAACTTAAGTGCATTGTTTCTGGTAAAATAGAGTGATATATATTACTTCAAGAATAAAAACCTAGGAGGCATTAGGGAATTCAGATGTGGTAAACTTCTCAGATAAAAGTATTTTTTAAAAAGTTAAGTTTTTTGAAGGAAGAGCCATCATTTTCTATGAGTATTTTCTAATTTCTCAGTTTACAAGTTATTACCTTCATGCTGCAGCTGACCAGTATATAAGTCTTATTTAGATGAAAACATTTAGAAGTTAATTGCCAAGAAATGTTTACAACAGATATTTTGCATATTGAAATGCAGTATTTCTCATTTATATAATAACCTGGTAATGGTAAGATTTGTTTCTCTTTAGAGAAGAAACATAGGTGGCACGAATGAATTACTCCTTTTGTGCAGCTCTATTTAGTTCCAAGAAATGTATGCACAAACTCATTTTCCTGGAGGCTGTGCAAAGAAGGTGTGGAAAGAACAAAAGAAAAGCTTGTGCCTCTGCTCTTATCTCATGATAAGGGTTAGAGCAGGAGCCTGAACGTGCTAGTTTTCCATCTGTCTCAGAACTTCCTTTTTTTCTCTTGAATCTTGGAGAAAGATGCTTAAGTAGGTCTCCCTCTGGTTTTGTACTAAGAACCAACCCTTTGGCAGACATGACTATATGGTTGTTATAATATCATACCTTACTCCAACTCTATCCATATTTTCCTGTTAAAGTATAAAGTTGACATCCCATCTGGTTTGCAGGTCTGAAATTTTTTTGAAACATAAGTATGTGCAGGTTTAGATTTGATGTCCTGATAGGCTATTCCTACCAACTTGGAACTTTGAAAATCACCTCATCCTGCTCAGTTTCCTTTAGAAATACAAGTATTAAGCTAAGAGTAATTGCCAAGACTATTTTCAGTTTTTGAAATGGTAAAATCAAAAATAGTCAGAGGCATTAAAGCAGTTATTGAGACCCTGTGCAAAGGTTTTGAAGCAGGACCAGACATTATGAATGGGCCCCTATAAAAACCCTATTTCAGGAGTGCCTGGAAAGCTGGCAAGTCATGCACAGCCTCAATCTTCTTTTTATTAATGGGCAGACATTCTCTCCTCAGTATTTACACATCACAGTTTATTCTGGAACCATTACCATAGATACTGAAATCTGTTGATGGTCCTTCTCTCCCTTATAATCTTTTATGATATCTTTTAACATCTTCATCTTTTTTTTTCCTCCTCAATATTTTCCAATTGTCAGAAAGACTCAAGAGATTAATGACAGTCTGGTTCAGGTACACAAGAATGTTGATAGCTAAAGCTTCCCAAACCAGAAGTTGTAAAGTGGGTTTTAAGTACCTCACCCCTCTTCTTTCCGGAGTGATGAGGATGCCATCCTTTGTATTCAGTATTAGAGCAATTTTCTCGCTGTGAACCAGCTGCTTCTAAACTATTTAGTTCATTCATGGTTGCAGAGAAAATAGCTATAAACTTCATTTATAAAACAACTTTCCTGGTATTTAATACATTATCTATCATCTGTACTTAAGTCCAGATAGTTATTAGTTCAAGTAGCATAAACTCTTGGCACTTTGTAAAAGTTCCAGAGGGCCAAGTTTTGCATACAACTTTCCCATAATGAAAAGGTACAAATGCTCAGTCATGGGGAATCCCTGCATAAGAGCTATTGGCAGGTCACTGTCAAAAACCCAATTTTCAAACCATTTCAAATTTTTTCCAAACCATTTTGGCATATCTGAACTATGTGTGTACCTTGTAGTCTTGTGAATTTTATAAATCTAACTACTCTTTCAGTAATTGGCCTGTGTTTAACCAAAAAGTCTAATGCAAATAAAGCGGGCCAACTGTTTTACTCTCAAACTTAGATGATTTGGTTTGCTATTGCTGGTTTAGAGTGCTTTGTTCCGGCTTCTTCTTAAGTTTGTTCATCTTGTGGTTTCTTGTGGCCTTTTCTGGCCAGCATTGCATTTATCTAAACTACTCTTCCTATGTCTGCATGGTTCTCAGACTCCCAAACCGTGTTTAATATTTTTAAAGTTCCAACAAGACCATGAGCAAAAAAAATTAAATCACTCTTTTTAGCCCATGTTTTGAACACAAACCTGGATTTTCAGGGTTCAGAGCAGCCACCTTCCATCACATGCATTGGAAAGTACTTCTTTCTCTTCCTGACTGGTAGAAGGAAGAGCTTTATGTTCCATGACAGGTCTCATAGCCCTCCAAAAGGATTTTGTCGCTTATCTTTCTCAACATCCCAGCATCATACTTCGCAAGTGACAATTTTCTTTTAAATATTTGCTGAAATTTGGAAAAAAACCAGAATCACGTGTTTTCTCATACCCTCAAATATGATATGTAGTTAGATTTATCTTATTTCTTCAATTAGTCATTGGAGAAGTCAGATGGCTCATGGATCCCAAGATGTTTCTCATGTTCTTAATGCAAATGTAAGGGTTAGTCTTCTTTTGATGGTTCACCAGCATGTAGATTTATTGTCTGGACTTCTACAGTCTTTTAATGACCCATTCATGTCGGTTTTCTTGCACTTGCGGAGGACGTGTGAAATATATGCATGGTCTGTTTCTAGGACACAAACTGAATAAAGACATTAGCATGTTAGTGAGGCATGTCAAGCATGATCTACCACAAATGTACCCTTGTGGCAAAGGCAGACTATTGTATCCTGGGCTGCATTGGAATGAGTGCTGCCAGAAGGTCTGGGGAGGTGGTCGTTCCCCTCTTTTCAGCACTGGTGAGGCCATGCCTGGAGTACTGTGTCCAGTGCTGGGCTCCCCAGTACAAGAGACATGGACATGCTGGAGAGAGTCCAGTAAAGGCTCCCGAAGTTGATGAAGGGACTGGAGCATCTGTCATAGAAGGAAGAGTGAGCTGGGACTCTTCAGCCTGGAGAAGAGAAGGCTCAGGAGGATCTCATCAATGTATATAAATATCTAAAGGACTGTACAAAAAGGAAAAAGCCAGGCTCTTCTCATTGGTGCCCAGTGACAAGACCAGAGGCAATGGGCACATACTGAAACAGAGCAGGTTCCCTCTGAACATCATGAAACACATTTTCACTGTGAGGGTGACCAACCATTGGCACAGGTTGCCTAGAGAGGTTATGGAGTCTCCATACTTAGAGTCATAAAACCATAGAATAGGATGTTACTGGCCTTCTTGGCCACCTGGGCACACTGCTGGCTCATATTCAGATGGCTGCTGACCAAGGAAAAGGACCCCATGTCCTTTTCCTCCAGGCAGCTTTCCAGCCACTCTTCCCTAAGCCTGTAGTGTTGCATGGGGTTACTGTGACCCAAGTGCAGGACCTGGCATTTGAATTTGATGAATCTCATGCGGTTGTTTTTGGCCCATCCATCCAGCATGTCCAGGTCCCCTTGTAGGCTGTTTCTACTCATAACCAGATCAACACTCCTGCCCAACTTGGTACCTTTTGCAAACTGTCTGAGGGTACACTCAATCCCCTCATCCAGGTGGCTGATAAAGATATTACACAGAACTGACCCCAATACTGAGACCTGGAAATAACACCTGTGACCAGCTGCCAACTGGATTTAACTCCATTCACCACAGCTCTTTGGGCCTGGTCATCCAGCCAGTTTTTTACACAGAAAATAGTACACCCGTCCAAGCCATGAGCAGTCAGTGTGTCCAAGAGAATGCTGTGGGAAATGGCGTCAAAGGCTCTACTAAAGTCCAAGTAGCCAACATCCACAGCCTTTCCTTCATTCACTAAGTGGGTCATCTTGTCATAGAAGATCAGGTTAGTGAAGCAGGATTTGCCTTTCATAAACCCATACTGGATGATCACCTGGTTGTCCTGTATGTGCTGCATGATGGCGCTCAAGATGATCTGCTCCAGAACCTTCCTTGGCACCGAGGTCAGACTGACAGGCCTGTACTTCCTGGGATCCTCCTTCTGGCCCTTCTTGTAGATGAGTGTCACATTTCCTAATCTCCAGTCAACTGGGACCTTCCTGGTTATCCATGACTGTTGTTACATGATTGAAAATGTCTCAGTGAGCACTTCTACTGGCTCCCACAGTACCCGTGGGTGGATCCCATCTGGCCCCATAGACATGTGTGTGTCTAAGTAGCGTAGCAGGTCACTAATCATTTCCCCTTGGACTATGGGGGCTTCATTCTGCTCCCCGTCTCTGCCTTCCAGCTCAGGGGGCTGGGTACCCAGAGAATAATTGGTCTTACTATTAAATACTGAGGCAAAGAAGACGTTAAGTACCCCAGCCTTTTCCTCATCCTTTGTCACTATCTTTCCCCCTGCATTCGATAATGGATGGAGATTCTCCATAGTCATCATTTTGTTGTTAATGTATTTATAGAAACATTTTTAATTGCCTTTTTCTTCAGTAGCCAAATTAAGTTCTAGTTGGGCTTTTGCCCTTCTAATTTTTTCATTGACATGACATCCTTTCAGTCCTCCTGAAAGAGCCCTTTCTTCCAAAGGTCATAAATTCTGTTTTTTCCTGGGTTCCAGCCAAATCTCTGTGTTCAGCCAGAATGTTCGTCTTCCCTACTAGCTCATCTTTTGGCACATGGGGAGAGCCTGCTCCTGCACCTTTAGGATTTCCTTCTTGAAGAAAGTGCAGCCTTCCTAGACTCCTTTGCCCTTCAGGACTGGCTCCCAAGGGCCCCTAACCAGGCCAGAGTCTGTCCTCCAGAAGTCCAAGGTAGTAGTTCTGCTAAGCATCCTCCTTACTTCTCCAAGAATTGAAAATTCTATAATTCCATGATCAATGTGCCCAAGATGGCCTCCAACCATCACATCACCCACAACTACTTCCTGTTTGCAAATAACAGGTCCAGCGGGGCACCTTCTCTACTTGGCTCATTCACCAACTGTGGCAGGAACTTATCTTCCACACACTCCAGGAACCTCCTAGGCTGTTTCTTTTCTGCTGTATTGTATTTCCAGGAGACATCTGGTAAATTGAACTCCATATAGAAACATTTATTAGCTTCTCAAAATGATTAGTATAGGTCTTAACAAGACCACGATAATTGGTTAGGTATATGACAAATTATGGCAAGTGGTGAGGTACGCATTGTGTTACTTAACAACAGGAAAACAACAACGTATGGCAAGCGGTACTTAAGGTCATACTTAAGGTTGTTACTTAACAACTCTAACCATTACTCAACAACTCTAACCCTTATTTAACAACTCTAAGACAAAAGGGAAACTGACGGACAGGGAAAGGAAAAGACAGAGACAAAGAAATCACCAGTCCTGGTTCCAGCGTCTTTTTCAGGGAATCTTCCCAGGCATAAACTTCTCTTTCTTGGAAAAACCTTCCCAGGCACGGTCTTCTTCCTTGGGAAGAATCTTCCCAGGCACTATCTTCTTCTATTGTCTCTTCTTTGTTCCCCCTCTAGGGGCACTTATTTTCCCCTTTTGTGTTTGCTGAATTAGCATGGTCCACCCCCCTTGCCGAGGACAGCCTCATCTCAGGTTTCTCCCTGATCCCAGGTGACGTGTAGCATGATTTGGGTAGAGAAACAAGTGCCATAGTCATACATGTTTAGCATGATCTCTATAATCTTCATTAGCATATGCAGGGGTGTGCGCTTTCCTATGCATTTCGTGGATAATGAAGCAACAGTCACTCATTGGACACAATGGCCTCAAGAACTGAGAACTAGCAAGCTCACCCCTTGAGTGGCAGAACTATCTTGTCTTCACAAGACAGTTCTCCCACACTTTCAGGCACCAGAAGTGTTAGCCTTATCAGTTCTTTGAAGGCCAGGCCTGCATTATTTATTTCCTTGGGAGTGTTTGAGGCATTCCATTGAAGGCTTGGAGGGCCTTCTGCCCCTCGTCAGGTAATTTACGGCCTGTGTCTTACGCCTTTTCATCATCATCGTCAAACTCCAGACACTAAAAAGACTCCCTAACATATAGAGCTACTCCATTGCCACTCCTTCCATGTCTATCCCTCCTGAAGAGTTCATAGCCATCCATTGTGGCACTCCAGTTTTGTGAGTCATGCCACCATGTTTCCATGATTGCAATTAATCAAATTTCACAGCTGTACAATGGCTTCCAGCTCCTCCATGTTTGTTGCCCATGCTGCATGTATTGGTGTAGATGCACTTCAGTTGGGCTATTGATCCTGCCATCTTTTTTAAGGGAGAAACCCTAATTTATATGTAGCTGTTTTCAGGTGCTTTTGTGGTTTCTGATGCTTCAATGACCTTTAATGTCTTTGCTGCCGTCTCCATCCCCCACCTCCACTGAAAAGGGCTAGGGTGCTGAGCACAGGGACATTTCAAATGTGCTCCAGTGTACTCAGCATATTGTGGAGCGCATTGAAGAACCTCGCTAAACACTGTCACTCTAACATTGGCATGCCACACCCAGGCTTATCTCTGGTGAGCCTATTTTCATTCTTTTCCCCTTTCAAATCTTATTTAAAGCTCTTGCAACGACTCCTGCTAAATGCAAAAATCCTTTTTCCCCTTTGAGGTGGATGTACCCCATCTGTTGTCAACAGGTTGGTGTTATGTAGCTCCACCCATGATAAAAAACTGTAAAATTCTGCTATTGATACCAGTCACAGAGCCAGGTATTGATCTGCTGTGTCTTAAAAACCTCCATTGGTCTCTAGAAAGGACTTCATTATAGACTATACCTTTCTGACAGAGAAAGTATTTGTTGTGGTTTTGGTAAATGCTTTGTTAAGTTTGATAAAAGCTGGCAAAACCACTTTAAGGGTATGCAGGTTATGTTTATACAGTGAAACGCTAATTATCATAGTAAACAAAAAAAATTAATATACACTATTTTAACATGTCACTGACCACAGATGTGTTTTGGGTAAACTGGATAGGATGAAAAAATATCTTCTGGGATACTTTTCCCCACTCAGATTATACAACTAAATGCACTTAACTGAAAGTATAATTTCTCAGCCTTCCTCTAGCTTTTAATTTTGACAAAAAAATTGTGTGTCTGAGCAACCACTGGCCTGAATGCAGCTATATGGGAAAGAAAGCACGGATGTTAAATGGTTAGACATTTTCCAACTCCTACGTTGGGACAGACTTCCAAGCATATCATGCCAAATATTGGAAATAAGTAAGGAATTTAAAAAGTCTAGTCATTGCAGCCAGACACAGCGGCTTTTATCAGAAATAAGATTACGGGTATCACAACTCTTGGATCAGGACAAGACAGCTCATCTGTGAGGTTGTGAAGTCCATGATACAATGTTGCTTCATGGTTTTTTTTAAAGTAATTGAGAAGTTTGGATTTCCTAGATCTAATATTTAAATTCTGCATCCTATGTGTTGGGTTAACAACTTCTAAGGGAAACTTGTACTTTCTTACTTGAAGGGATCAAATCTAATGGGGAATAACTTTAGTTAAGCAAAGAGGACTTAATTACATTTTTACAGATAACTCCTGATAAGATTCTTATGATACTTTCACTTTGCAGTTGCACAGAAATGGGAATAAAATGTTGATGACACCATAAAATTAGAAATAAGAAGGTACCTTACAACCCAGCCACTAAATCACTCAAAGGACTGTGTTCAACCCTGCTTGCTAATACCACACGACAGATAAATCAGCTCTTTGGAAGGAGAGTTAGGTCTTAAAAATTTTATCGGAAAGGCATTACAGAAGAAAGCATACCATTCTCAAGCTATCATTTGTTAGGAACAGGAAAAGAACTAGCCCCTAATGGGTCCAGATTATGAAATAGCTCTGATTACACATCTTACAAAGGTTGTTGCGCAGAAATTGCAAAAGAAGGCATGCCATTTGAACTCTAATGTTTGTTACGACCATAAACCAAATGGGTTCTAAAATAACTGAGATTATAAAACAGCTCAGGCTACCTGTAATAAAGAGGTATTGGGAAGGCATTCACTAATTTCTTCAAAAAGTTGTTTTCAGCGTAAGATACATATATGATTAATTGAAAACATTCTTCATGATATTACTTTCCTTTATATCTTTAATTCTATGTGAATTTGCCATACCTTTTCAATTTAGAAAAGAACATATCCCATACATGGTCTAAAGCCATAGTACACTCTCTCCTTGTCACCAGCAAGAATGAGACCAGTGGCAAGTGCCCTGTTCCTGTCCTAATAACAGCTATTGGACTTTAAAAAGTGTCAGAATAAGGCAAACTTCTTATCCAGTGGAAATCAGCAGAAGTAGTAGCGTAAGGAAGTACAAACAAGCCATTCCCACTCCCTCATGACTTATTTCTTGTATTCTGGGGTTAATACATCATTTTTCAGTCATGTTTGACTAACCATCTGAGCCGCATGTTATTATACTTGGCATATATGGATGAATGTCAGTGTGTAAAGAGGAATGGCTCAAATGCACAAAGCTTTGCTACAGAGTGACTGGTTGAGACCTTAGAAATCATGACCAAAGGGAAGGACAGCATGATGGGTGTCCCCTCCAGACTACCCCATCAAGAAGAAGTGTTGCATGAAACCTTCCATAAACATCTGGAAGAAGCTTCAAGATTGCAGGCCTTGGTCCTCATGGGAGACCTGAACTGTCATAACATCTTCTGGAAGACACTCACATATGTCATGTCCAATGCATACATATGCAACATATGAGGTGGTTGTTCCGGTGGGCTGCAAAATGTCTGTACTCGGTGCTGCTTGCAGTGCTATTATATAAGCGGTGTTTCATCTGTTAACTTATAGCTGACTTGGGTGTAGTCATCCAGACTATAGTGAACCCAGTGTAGCTGCAGCCTACTAACACATGTATTACACTTCCAGTCTTAGTCAAAAATAGTCCCTGTGTGTTTTGCTTTATTTCTGTTGTTTACCACAGAGGTTGAGAAGCCAAGCCCTAAAAGTAATTCTTTGAAATTGAATTTGCCCCTAAGACACATCTGAGGATACAGCTATGGCACTGGTGGATGAGTACAAAAAGGAGAGAAGACAGCTTACCCCACATAGTCTCTGAGGTCGTTATTGACTACAAGTTAAGAAAAGATGAGCAACAAAGAGGAAACCATAGATTGAACAGCACAAATCTTCCAATGATCACTGTCTCATGTAATTCCCCAAGGCAACACCACCTCACCTGTTTTCCAGTTGGGGATGAGCACATTTGAGGGGATCAGAGGAAAACCCTGGACAGGTCTAGAGCCAAAGCTGTATTCAACACAGCATTAACATGAACTGTCTGAAAGTCTTTGATTAAACCAACATAATCTTTAGCGTCCAAAAAAATAATCAAACCCAGAAAGCTATTAGGTAGTTTGCTCATGATAGTCTCCCTCTGTAAATATTTGTCCTATTAGGAGAGTGATTTTCAGGGAAATCCCTTGAGACTGCTGTCCCATTCTGAGAAAGCCTTTTCCCCCATTGCTGAGTCCTGGTAGAGAATAAAATATTTACCTAGAAAAAAGACAGTTAACTTTTGTCAAAGAAGATTTTAAAGTAGGAGTTGGGATACAAGATCTCTGGAGAGGAAAAGTCAATAGCGAGTGAGGACAGTAGTGTGGTTATCTTCTCTCCTTTTGTGGTATTACTTACAGCAAGAGCTCTGCCTTGGTCTCTCTGTAGCTGATACTTATCATAACTAAGGGCAAGTATAAAAGAATCAGGTTATTCTTAAAAATTAAATCTTAATGGGTGAGGTTCCAAATGAATTACATCTGGCAGGGATTACACCAGGCAAAGGCAGCTGTTTCTACAAATCTATTAGCAGCTAGTGAATGAGGGAAGGAAGCACATACCTAGTACTGAAGAAGGGAATATAAACAATGGTGACACTTCATTATCGATAAAAACACATAGAGCTAGAACAGATGTCAAGAGATGGTCTTTTAAACCCTTCCTCAAGGCATAATCAACTGTATCTACACTATTTCTGACAGAGGGCCTGTCAGCATGCACTTGATTACGTCAAGCTATGAAAATAGCATGACTATTCAAGACAAGCTTCTGTACCGCTACTATTCAAACAATGTTTCCTAATGTCTGCGCTATTGCACCCATAGCAAGGCCATTAATCATTATCTTGCCTACTTGGGAGAAAGAGAATGCACCACTCCTTTGCTCTTCACAGATGTTTTCCCTACGCTTGAGGGATGTTATTTCCCCTCAGGGTTCTTGTATTTGGACTCAACAACCAAAATTTGCTCAAACTACTTTTAAAGGTCAGTTAGACTTCTGATCATTCATGGTCAACATTTTTCTTCAATAGAAACTAGACTCAACTTTGCAGCTGAGAGATTTGCAGTTTCATTTGCCTTTGAAAATGACGCTTGAGTTTACACATCACATTATGCTGTTTGCTTTTACTTGTTCCTGCAGTCTTGCATTGGTGAATCATGCTCAGTTTTAATAGCATTTTTTGCTTCAGCCTTAAAAATAAAAACTGAAACTGTGGCTAGATGTTTAATTTAATTGAAATGAATTGAATTGAAGATAGTACCAAAGGCCAAAATAAGGAAGGTAATTTCCAGCCTTCTGTAAAAATGAGTATTATGCTTGTCATTTTCCTTCCCTCCAATGCCAAGGATGTTAGAGGAGAGATGTTTCAATGCCTTAGAACAAATGAAATAAATTTTGGGGACTTCACAAATTTCATAAACGTTTCTCTGTTTCCTTTATGAATGATCCACTTTTTCCCCATCTGAACCTTGGGGCTTTTCCCTCTTGTTGTCTTATTTTCAAAATGGGTGTTTGATTTGACATTTTCACCTTCAAACTCAAAATAATTCCATCGTTAAAATGGAAGCGTAAGAAGCTTTGATATTGCATGAAAATGCCTCCAGAATCAGAAAGTACAAAAAAGACAAATTTATAAATGCCATTCATCAGTATGAGCAGAAAGATAATGTTTAGTATAACAAGACCCAAACAGTAAGGTGTATGGAAAGCAGAATGGTCAAGAGAAGCTATGTGTGAAGATAACACTCTATGACGCTGATATTCCTCTTGTGAATTACGATTATACACTTTTAATTATGGTATATAATTTGCTTAGGGAAGGAACCAAAGTCATATGGCCATATCTGAATTTTGAGCCTGCTTCCATGGTCCTGGAAGACTGGTTGTACTGAGGGTTGCTTTACTTCTTACTTGGATCAGCCCTTTTGTGCTTTTGTGTATCCTCATGCCTGTTGCTGCTTTGAGAGCTCATTTTGTGTAGCAAGGCAAGCTACTGTTTCTGGAAGGTGCTCCATGGGTTGTACACCCTTCTAAGCACCGAGTCAGCCAGGATTTGTTTTTCCCAGTGGAAAAATCCTGGGATTCCTAGACATTTGGGAGAGTGCAAGGCCTGGTCCTGTCTTAGCAGAGCTACATACCTGCCAATCTGGAGAGGCTGGGAAGGGCAAGTTCCTTTAATGGGAGGAGCTCCAGAGAAGTAGGTGAAAGGACAGCAGTGAGACCCCCAGAAATAATCCCTCTATATCCATCATGAGCTAAACTATGGTCTTCCAAGAGATTTACTACCAACCTCCAACATCTGATGAATTTTGCAACCAATGATGAGGAGAAGGCTGAGATTGCAACCAATGACGAGGAGAAGGCTGAGATACTTAATGCCTTCTTTGCCTCCATCTTCAATAGTCAGACCAGCTATCCCCAGGGTGCTCAGCCTCCTGAGCTGGAAGATAAGGATAGAGAGCAGAACAACCCACCCATAATCCAGGAGGAAGTAGCCAATGATCTGCTTCTGCACCTAGACGCACATAAGTCTATGGGGCCGGATGGGATTCACCCAAGAGTACTCAGGGAGCTGGCGGGAGAGCTCACCAAGCCTCTCTCCATCATTTATCAACAATCCTGGTCAACAGGGCAGGTACCAGACGACTGTAGGGTGGCTGATGTGACGCCCATCTACAAGAAGGGTCGGAAGGAAGATCTGGGGAACTACAGGCCTGTCAGCCTGACCTCGGTACCAGGAAAGATCACGGAGAGGATCATCTTGAGTGAGCTCTCATGGCAAGTGCAGGGCAGCCAAGGGATCAGGGCCAGCCAGCATGGGTTTAGGAAAGGGAGATCCTGCTTAACCAACCTGATCTCCTTCTATGACCATGTGACCCGCCTTCTGGATGCAGGGAAGGCTGTGGACGTTGTCTCTCTGGACTTTGGTAAGGCCTTTGACACCGTCCCCCATAGCATTCTCCTGGAGAAGCTGGCAAATCATGGCATAGACAAGTGTACTCCTCGCTGGGTTAAAAACTGGCTGGATGGCCGTGCCCAGAGAGTTGTGATTAATGGGGTGAAATCCTGTTGGTGGCCGGTCACCAGTGGTGTCCCTCGGGGCTCAGTTTTGGGGCCAGTTTTGTTTAATATCTTTACCAATGATCTGGATGAGGGGATTGAGTGCACCCTCAGTAAGTTTGCAGACGACACCAAACGAGGTGGGAGTGTTGATCTGCTTGAGGGTAGGAAGGCTCTACAGAGGGACCTGGACAGGCTGGATCGATGGGCCAAGGCCAACTGTATGAGGTTTAATAAGGCCAAGTGCCAGGTCCTGCATTTCGGTCACAACAACCCCAAGCAGCGCTACAGGCTTGGGGAAGAGTGGCTGCCCAGCAGAAAAGGACCTGGGGGTGCTGGTGGACGGCCAGCTTTACATGAGCCAGCAGTGTGCCCAGGTGGCCAAGAGGGCCAACAGCATTCTGGCTTGTATCAGGAATAGCGTGGCCAGCAGGAGCAGGGAAGTGATGGTGCCTCTGTACTCGGCACTGGTGAGGCCTCACCTCGAGTCCTGTGTTCAGTTCTGGGCCCTGCTGTACAAGAGGGACATTGAAGTGCTGGAGCATGTCCAGAGGAGAGCTACCAGGCTGGTGAGGGGTCTGGAGACCAGGTCATACAAGGAAAGGCTGAGGGAGCTGGGCATGTTTAGCTTGAAGAAGAGGAGACTGAGGGGAGACCTCATTGCCCTCTACAACTACCTGAAAGGAGATTGTGGAGAGGTGGGTGTTGGCCTCTTCTCCCAGGTGAATAATGACAGGACCAGAGGAAATGGACTGAAGATTAGATATTAGGAAGAATTACTTTACTGAAGGAGTGGTCAGGCCCTGGAACAGCCTGCCCAGGGAGGTGGTTGAGTCACCATCCCTGGAGGTATTTAAGAAACGTCTAGATGTGGTGCTTCAGGGTATGCTCCAGTGGCAGAGATTGTAGGTTGTTTGGTTGGACTCGATGATCTTAAGGGTCCTTTCCAACCATGAAGATTCTGTGATTCTGCGAATGGTAGCAAGGGGCTCAAGGCTGAATCTAATATCTGAGGGTGTTTTTGCCAAGCATGGGCCTGAAACAGACCCAGGACAACAAGAAAGCAAGATAGAGATCCGTAATTCTGCAATTAATCTATTATTCTGTCTCAAGGAATTAATACTTTGGAAAGGGTACCAGAAACAGGTCATGCAGAAAATGGGTGCTGCCTAGGCTTACTAACTCAGTTTCTGACAGTCAGTGATTCAAGGACTTCCTCAGCTGGAGGCTTCTTTCAGGCAGTGACATACAATAGCCCTCAGTGGACCTACCCAGCACAAATTGCTCTAAGTCCTGCCTGATTTCATTCCTATGTTTGGTTTCCATGGCTCCTAAGGCAATTTATGCCACAACTTGACTATGTGTTTTGTAATAAAACCACTTCCATTGCCTTTTTTAAATCATGCCTGAGACTTTCATGTCCCTTTTGTTATAAGAAACAGTGCATATTCATTCCCTAGTTACCTCTTTTCCTGTCCCTTGGGAATTTTAAGGGTCACCCTCTGCAGTTGCCTCTTACTGATGGAAGACCTGTTAAGTCTCCTGTCACAGAGACTCCATCCTCTGCTCTTTTCCCATCTGTCTTTTTTCAGATGAGGGAACCAGAACTAGACTTGGTATTCATGATGCAGTTTGTGAATCTATGCAATTGCAGAATCATATTTTTGTTTTGGTTTCAGTTCTTTTCCAACTCACATTACTGTATCGATAATACCGTGGCCAACAGCACTGAGGGAGAGCTTTATGTTAAAACCAGATGACCTATTGAAACCTTGCCTTCTTAATGGGTCCCAGGATTTTATTTGCCTTTTCAAATCCTTCTGCGTGTTGAACTAATGGCTCTAACATGTACGGTCTGAACAATTATACCTAACAAACAATTATACCTAACCTAGAAAACACAGGTAGGGCAGTTTCTTCACATATACTTCGTGTTTCATTTATCACTGTTGAATGGCACATGCTATTTTAGCACTCCATCACTCCAAACTGTGCAAACCTTAGTCAAGCACAAGAGGAGTTGCCAGCAGTCGCTCTGAAAAATGTCAGTTACTATTATACCATTTGCAAAAGTTGTCATCATACCATTCAACCCTTTCTCATAGATCATGTATGAGTGGGTCAACATGGGAGACCTTATTGAAAATGTCCTTTCATTGTGAAACCTCACAGTTTATTCCTGGCATTTATTTCTCAACATTTAGCCGGTTGTTAGTCATCCTTACTCTCCAACAACAACTTAATTTCTTTAAGAGACTTTCACAGGAGACCTTGTCAAAATCTTTTTGTAAATGTAACCACGCTGTATGGGCTGACTCACCTTATATACATGCTTGCTTCAGAGTAAACTGAAGCATGGTGAAGCATGATTCCTCTTACAAAAGCCAGGCTGTTTCTTCCCGAGTATAAAATTTACTCGTGCTATCTACA
The DNA here is from genome assembly GCF_963924245.1 of Chroicocephalus ridibundus. Lineage (NCBI taxonomy): Eukaryota > Metazoa > Chordata > Aves > Charadriiformes > Laridae > Chroicocephalus > Chroicocephalus ridibundus. The sequence continues at coordinate 23,912,113 of NC_086316.1, forward strand.
GATTATCTTCTTTATTACTGTAGTTACAAATTTCCCTGGCACTGCAATTAAACTTACTTGTATTTCGATTTCTTGTCCGCTCCCAGAGCCCCATTTGGGAATCTGGTGTCGTGCTTACCACCTGCCAGTCCTTCTGTGCCAGGGCTTATTGGAGCAGAAGTTGCACACTGCTGCTGCTATCTCAGCTATTTCACATCTTGGTCCTTTCAGACTCTTGGGTGAATACCAGCCGGACCTGACTGTTTGTTGCTCTTCAGTTTTTCATTCAAAGCAGTTTTTTTTGAAACTGAAATTTTATTTTGAGCCAAGACTTCAGACTTTTCTTCTGCCAAAAATGGCTCTGGTGTATGAATCTGCATTAGACAACAACACAATTATTAACTGCTATGTTTTTTTTCACTAGAGCATTCCTTTATACCTTTTTTTTTTGTGTGTGTGTCTGTTAACGCCACAGCTTCCTTGGCATGCTTTCAGCTTCCAGAATAAATGAAAATACATTAGTTATCTTGTTTTTGTGTCTTTAAGCAGTTGTTCTGCTCTTTGTTTGCCTTACAGTGTTTTTGTGTCTAATTTTTCAAGAGTTTACTGGTGCCTCTGCCTCTCATTTGAGTTTAATTCCTGTGTTAAAAAATTCCATGTCTTACAACTGATAATCACCCTTCAGCTGTTGAACCCAGTTGCTTTTGTGTGTGCATGCATGTGTTGTCTTTACAGTCCTTCTTGATCTGCTGTACACATTTACGTGGTTTAGTAAATAACATATATCCATGATGCTTGTGAGTGTTTTATATTTTGACCTGTTATTTCCAATTTCCCTCTAACAAGTTTCATTATTTTTATGTTGAGCATTGCATGCACACCCAGGCCATTTAAATAAAATATCAGTTCGGCAGATTATTTCCCTCCCTGTAAGAATACTTGAGCATCTTGTGGTAAATTCTATGGGAGTCCAAGACTTATATATTGAGTAAGGTTGCTTGCGTTTTTTATAGCTAAGCCAACTTTATTCCTCCTCTTGTGAGTTCTCTGACAAGTTGATTCAAGGTATAGCAAATTACAGTGTCTAAAATTTCAGTTCCTGCATCATAATCCCATGTGATATTTCCATTGTTCATACAGTGGCACAGGAACAATTGAAGTATCCCATTGCTAGAGTATTTTCTCAATAATACGAAACTTCATGAGAAGCAAATCACTCAGTAAGTGGCCTATAATAACTTGCTCAGACATTCTGCTTTATCAACTACCTCATCTGCTAGTTCTCTTCTTGGTGAATCACAGTGTGTAGCTTCAAAAGAGGGTATGGACAAAACTGGGATCTCAGAAACTCTAAGGAGTGGAGTCATCATGAAACCATAAAGGTAGGTCCCAAACTACCCAGAGCTGGTAGACTGTGCCATACTCTTCGAGCAACTGCTTTCCCTCATGTTAGGAAACAAACCACAGAGAGGTATGCCAGATTGATAATGATGGATCCCAGTGGACTGAAATCCCACGCCTCAGCAGGAAGGGAATGACATTAGGACTGTAATACTGCCCACCCAACAAGAATGGAAAGAGTAACGGAAACATGTTAAGAAAGAGTAGAAAGGCTGCTGATGAAAAAAGATGAAAAAACACGTGTAAAGTAGAGAAAGGCAAGCAAACAAATTTTTATGCTGGTTAAACCATTTGAAAACATTCTAAAACCACTAAGTATTCTTGAGCTGCAAAAATACTTTTTGCTTAAATCTCCAAATCTATTGAAGAATTATATGACACTCTAAAAAGTTTATTAAAAACTTCGATTTTTGCAACATTTTGTGGCTGCTGACATTAAAATTAAATGAGAAGGAAATGAACACTTTTGAAAATTCTTATTTCATGAAAAGAACAACATTATATTGGACTTGACTGTTTATAGCCAAGCAGCTATGATTATACTGCGGCTTACACTGATGTTTTATGTGCAGGTCTCCAAGTTATTGGAGGTGAGAGCCAGAAAGCCAACTCTGTGCAAAGCTATGTGACTCTGTGCAGACTTCTAGCAGACTTCTAGAAACAGCATCACCGTGTCACATTTTGGGATGCTTGCTAGGATAGGCACAATGCCAGACTGACACAGCTGTGCTTTTTTTTAGTCCACATAGCCTTAGTATAGCCATACATGAAATATACCCAACAGGAAATACTGAGGGCGTCTTTATGCTTTTCAGGCCTTGGATGCTTTACCTTCATTTATGTGAACTGACCATTCATTTTATCACTTAATGCTCAGGTCCTTGGTCTGCTTAATCATTGGCTTCTTTTGCAAAAAGCTGAACAACTGAGAGACATTCATAGCCGTACAGTAAAAATCTAACATTAGCTATGTACAGATAGTAATCCATGATCTGTGAAAGAAGGAATAGGCATAGTGTTAATATTTCCTACTAGGCCTTTATGTGAGCATGTTTGTGGGCCAGTGAAGGCCATCTTTACTCACAGAACTTTAAATTATTCTCACTGAGGACCTAGTGGTGTTTATAGGCTACTCCAGAGTAATGGCTATGGTGGGAACTATAAGTCAAACGGAAAAATTGAGGCAATGTTTCACATAAGTTTAGAAACAATAGCAGTTCTGGGCATAAATCTGCAGTTGGAGTTTGAAGCCCATTTGATCACAGGATCAACAAATTTAAAGTCTTGGTTCTCTTGTTTTGTGGGTTTTTCTTCCAAACATCCTACCTGGAGAGGGATACTCCTGATAATTTGCTAATAGTTCCCAGACAGTTGATTTTAAAGTTGGCTTAATTAGTAGAACACAATCAACGTAGCTACTTAGGAACCAGACAAACAAGGGTCCAAATTTCAAGAAAGGAGAAAATTAGACAACCCAATTTCCAAGTCAACCATCAACATCACGGTTATGCAGTATATGGTTTCTGTGGAAACTCAAGTGCAAAATTATACAAAACATAAGAATACATAACGCAAATTTTATACCACAGAGAGTGACAAGAGAAAAGTTATTGTAGTGCATATCATGGTCTGGAAAGGAGAAAGTCAGTCAATTTGCTCTGAGCCGTGCTCTCCTGCAGGAGCTCCTGACTGATGGTCATCATCTCGTCATCTTGGTTTTGCTGTTTGGAAGCACTGCTTAATACTAAATTATCATAAGTGACGTATACACATTATAAGTGCATAGGAGGGACCCAGGAATCAGGAAGGATTCAGTCTTTCTTTTAGGTCTCACTGTTTTTGGCAATTAGGAATATAGGGTACAACCATGAAAAAGTAAATATTTGCCTTGAACCAAAGATAAAAATTCTGACTCAAGTAAAATTCCCGGTCAAAGAAATACAGCAAGAGAGCCAGCATATTCTGAGTTTGATTCAGAAGAAACCATAGACACATATTTTATCAAAATTTGTCTGAATATAAGAAAATATTTTAATATCTTGAAAAAACTTCTGCCATTTGTCCCACTGGTGAGTCAGTATTTCACTGTAAAGTCTAATTGTGAAAACATAGCTGTGTGATGTGTGTGCCTTTCTGCTAGGCTGTGAGTCAGTCAGAGAGAGAGATAGACCACACAGTCACATCAGCAGGGAACAATTCAACAAACACAAGAAACAAACACATCTGTGCCTCTTTGAAAAGAAAATGCCAGCAAATGTCACCAATGTGCACTAAACTCCCACCAGGAAACTGCCAGACAAGGAGAGTTAAAGGCTGCTGCCATCTCCCCATTGCAGAGGACTGCTGGTGACACTGTGTTTTGCTGTGGTCAAGCAGGAAACCTGGTAAAGCTGGAGGGTTTCATGCACAATATAGTTCTGTAACATCAGCCTTACATCTACAGTGACTTTTTCTGACTTTTGCATTATAAGCAAAGGTTTAATTTATTTGATTTGTTACCTGGTGGCCCAGGACACCTAAGCTTTCTTTGTTACACAACAAAGCTATTTTTTCCCCACAGAACAGGTCTTCTTTCTTGATTGCATTTTCTTAGAATGTTAATATACAAAGAATATTTGATTATTTTCCTCTCTTGAAATGAGCTGCTATAATAAATTCTGTCTAGTATTACCCCAATAACTGTCTCTGAGAAGCAATTATGGAAATCAGTAAAAAAAAATCATTATACATGTTGCATAAGAGGTGAGGATTAGAAGACTAAGTGTGTGAACTTGCTGGAGGCAGCTGTAGTTGTCTGGGACAGATGAAGAAAACTTTGTCTAATTAAATTTGTCAACAAGAAAATAAAGCATAAGCATATTAGCATTTGCATAAGCATTTCTGTAATGGAAAATAACTTAGTTGATATAAAGTTGATAGTCATTATGTATGTGCTTTGAGGCATTGTCCGTGTGATAACAGCTCCACTAAAAAGTATTAATGACTATTAGGGACAATAATACATATCTAAAAACATGTGAACATGAGCAACGAAACATAAGGTTTGCAGACCTTTCTAGACTACACTTATAATTAGACTGTGTGTTATACGGTTGCATAGGGCTGAATGCAGCCTAACCATTACAGCGTGTCAGTCTTCTGTGGACCAGTTTCCATGAATAAGCAGCAGCTCATGCAGGACTTCTGGTAGACTGGCTCCAATACAACCAGAAATCATAACCAATCATAACCAATTCAGGTAGCTCCATGCCACATGGATCACGCTGAAGGTTACTTCTTAACAGTGTTGGTAAGAGTTTGCAAACTTTAAACACAATACAGATGGAAGGCCCTACAGAGAGGCCATGGGCAGAGAGAACCACATAGCCATAGTCTCAAGTGTCAGACAAAACTTTGCTGGTGTTTCCAGCTGTGAGAAAAAAGGCATTGAGAAGAGCTTCAGTAGACAGTCTTGAGTGGGTTTTTAGCCATGTTAATTGAAGGTCGTGGCTGGTTATCTACAGGGAGCCATCAGAGAAACGGGAAAAGAGTATCGCTGGGACCAAAAGGCATTGGAAGCAGAAAGTGGATCTGTGAGCTGTAGGTGCACACATGGGAGATGAGTTTATGGTTACAGGTAAGATGCAGTTCAAATGCAGAAGACAAGAGAACATCGGATGAACTCCTGCAGGGAGGAATGATATCATCTTTCAAGGTAAATCGCGTGTCACTACGGGCAAGTTAATATTCTTTGTTTGATAATACACAGCAAGGTATCTTTGTGTATCATTGCTTTCTCTATGGAGACACTGACTGGAAAGGTTAACAGAAGTCTGAACAAAGAAGTACTTGTGTCGTTTACAGCAAAAAGAGACCTTGCAATTTCCTACTATGCGTCATTTCTGCGTAGTAGATTTTGAACATCCTGACTCATATTTGGCTAGGGTATGGTATCTCTGGTGTTCAGAAAACTTGTCTTTTTTCCATGATGGTGGTTCTTAAGGGAATATTTTTCTCAATGATCTAATTAATCTGATTTAATGACATTTTCTTGCAGACTAAATATCTTAGATGCAGTTCTTACTGACAGTTCTATCCCATCAGAATGATGAATGTTAACAGGTGTCATTCTGCTTGATCTTGAATTCTCCCCAGCTGAGCTATTGTTCATGTGTTTTAAATGTTTACAGGGAGTCAGACTCTTCCCAGTAGTGCCCACTGACAGGGTAAGAGGCAATGGACAAAAATTAGAACTTATGATATTCCATCTGAACACAGAAACCTCGCTTTTTCACTGCGAGGGTAGTCAAGCACTAGCACAGGTTTCCCAGAGAGACTGCAGAGTGTCCGTTCACAGAGATATTCAGAACCCTACTGGACAGGCAACCTGCTCGAGGTGACCCTGCTTGAGCAGGGATTGGACTATATGATCTCGAGAAGTCCCTTCCAACCTAAGCCATCCTGTGAACATGTGAGATTTCATTTGAAACCTTGCTACCATGCTGTAACATACCCAATTAATCTTACCCCCACATCTTTAGTATCTCATGAAGAGTGAGAAGCTTCTAGAGGCATATGTTGACATAATGTTGGGAAAGCCATGTCTGTATGGCTTATTTTTTGGGTAATGGCCTCTGAGATGTTTTCCTACACATCTGGGAGATTTGAAAGAGATACTGTCAGATAGTTTAAGTCCCATTAGTATCTAAGTTGCTTCATCATCATTAGATGTGTGGTAATCTTCCCTCCTAGGGGCTAGATCTCTTGTGACATCAGTAGGTGGTCAGGTACCCTACTGAATCTGTTGTCATTTCACTGTGTTTTGTCAATTTTAGGTCTAGTCTCATTCTTTCTTCTAGCAGATAGCAGAAGATTCAGGTTATTATCTGCAGAGGTTTTGCTTTTGGAGCAACTCAAGCATTGATTTCACTTGGGCATACTTGCCTCTAGAATAAGATGCAAACTTGACTCCTTATCTTTAGTTAATGCCTCGTAAGTTTTTATTACTATTTATTTATTAACTTCAAGAGCTTTTGTGTTTATTCTTTTCAGTGAAAAGCATATCCTGTTGCTGCTTAGGAATATGAAAACAGACATATTTCCTCCCCTGCTCTAATTTTTTTCTTTAAAATTCTTAGCTTCTGCATTTACCACCCTGCAGGAGCTGACTCACTGCAGGGAATTTTTCAGTACATGATTGTTCACAGAGAGTGCATATTTCAGGCTATCCTCCTACCTTCAAATTTCCTTTCTGTTGAGCACTTTTTGAAAGTCATGTTCTTGACATTGTTATGTGTCACTCTAGATATAACCATTTGGTTCTGCATCCTCTGCCTGGAATCCATGTGCTGGTTAGGTAGCCTTGGCGGAAGGACCGTGCCCACCTCACAAAATTTAAAGCATAGAAAAGACTGGGAACAATGGAGACCCTCACACAAAAATACTGAACTGCACAACGAAGTCTGTCCAATGCCTGCAAGTGCAGGGATTAGGACATTGCTTAGCCATGCTGTGCGTTTTGAGGCAGAAAGATGACAGGGAGAACATAAGCAGAACGTCTTAGACAGAGAATGTGCTGCTGTGGCAGACCAAGGATTGCTGAGTAAAGAAAATGCCTGCTCTGCCTTCCTACCACACTGGGAAAGCTTGGCTTGTATATATTATCTATAAAAAATGCAAGGCCATGCAGAGGAGACCATGGGTTACATCACTGATTTTCTCTTCTAGTGCAAATCACCCTGCAAGGTCCCCAGAGCTAGGCTAAACTTTTTAGGGTCACACTTTGACTCTGCAGAAATTTTTATAGCTCATAGTATCTAGTATTTTATTAGACAGTATCATACTGCCACATCAGCCTTTCTAAATAGTGTCTTAAGTAATTGAAATAAGTCTCCAGGCAGAGAGCATAAGACATAAGCTAGCACATTACCATGGCATCATTCTCACTTTAAAGCTACCAAGGCCAGATTCAGCCCTTTTGAAACATCAGCAGAGGTGCTTGAGCACAGTGCTCTCTCCCCACAAAATGCCTCCAGATAAGCAAAGCGAAACATTCCTGGGGTGACTGGTACCTCCGGTGACCCTCTACCTCAAAACGTTCTATGACTTGACCAGCAGCAAGATATATGTTTTCATAACTTTTTATAAAAAGATACTCAGTGAAACTTGAATTGGAAATTTCTCTGATTCACCTTGGACTCATTAGCCCTTTGGAAACTGATTGCTAGTTATCTGTAAAGTCCTGAACACGCAATTAGGGTTAGAGCACGCAGGAGCATTTTCAGAGGGGACATGTGGAGTTCTTCAGATGTATGAGAGTGCTTGACGCTGTGCCCCTTTCTTCAGAAGATGCAGAATAAACAGGAGACATAGGCTGAAGGGAACCAAATCCCTGAGCTTGCAGGACTTTCATCAATTGCTCTCACAGACACTATTATTCACGGGCACAGGCACAATTTACTTCACCACCCTGGCTAGCCACACGGACTGACAGTCTTCATGAAGTTGGACTACTTTACCCACAAATATTGTTCAACACTGAAATCTTGGCACAGGCCAAAACATAATATTTCAAAATGCTTCTAGAAATGTCATTAAGTGATCCTGCAGCATAGTGTGTGTGAGAATTGAGGATGAACTTCTGCTGATGCCTTCTACTCCTGTGCCTCTGTGTTTTCTAAATACTATGCATGCGTATTTGTTTTAGTTTCTGTGCATGCATTTAGTTGTGGCCTTTTTATTTGTGTTTTGCAGATTTTTTTTGGGGGGGGGAAGTTGTGTGGCTGGGGTTCTTTTTTTTTTTTAATTCAGTAGTGATAAATGGATAGTATCATTTTGTATTCATTTACCTAAGATACTTTTTTTTTTTGCTGTACCTCACGAATGTAATGCAAACTTTTCGGCATGAGGCTGGCTGGACACTGGAGCAGGTGGTCCAGACACTGAAAAACTCATGAATTTTCAAAACTCACCAGGGCTAAGCCCTTAGCAACCTGGTCTAACTTGAAAGCTAGTTGGACTTCATGGCCTCCAGGGGTCCCTTTTACCTTAATCTTTCTCTGAGTCTGTGCTCTCAAGCTGTTCTCTGTAGCCATGAGCACTGCTCCAATAGTGAAAAACAAGTATTACAATTCCAGAATCTCATTCTTTAATTACAAAAAATACAGCAAATATTATAGGAATTAAAAAAATAGTAAAAAAATATTTCAGGTATCGTCTATAGTGTGTGTTCTTTGTAAATAGAAACTGCAATTCTGTGCATAAGCTTGTTTTATCAGATAACATCAAGACAATATACACCATCCTTAAATACCTGTATTTTCTTGTGTTTGATTTGCCCAGAAAATATCAGAACATTTAACAAAACTATTATTAGTTTGGACTCACTAGTTCATTCTGGTAGAAAAGTAATCATAATACACCAAGTAGTAGATGAATCACTCCTTGTCTGGTCTTCTTCATATCAGTTTCAGAAGTGCTCCAGAGGCTGTCTTTGGGTCAGGTTTTCATGTTTTGATCTCCTTAAATGAGCATTAACAGTTACCAAAACTAAGCCTGCAAAAAAATTGTCTTACAGTAAAAATAACACCAAACTGTGTGTAGGATATGCAATTATAATACTTAGGATTAACCTGTAAGGTTGCAAACTTTAAACAGAATTAGTATGTTGATAATTCTAACACAAATATTTTAACAAATATTTGTATAAAGGTGTTTCTGGAAGTTTGGACTGTTTAAAGGCATGGCTAAAGATAGAACTCAATTTCCCTTCATTGCAGGGTAAGACTGGACTAATGCTGAAATACAAACTGTGTTCTAGCACAGCCTGAGACATAAAATGAGACACAGGAAGAATATAAATGCCTAAAGTCAAGATTGCGAAATAGAAAACACCTGTCACTTTACCCTTGAGATACTTCAGCTCCGTTAGACCCTCACTTTTACCGAAGACTCTCCACAAGCCCTGTGAGTGGTGCCTCTGTGCAGACCTCCCTGTTATCTCAGGCTTAGCTGCACTTGGCAGCTGTGGACTGAACTCGTGCCTAACCCTCATCTCAATCCAGACACAAGATGTTCTCTTAGACAAATCCCTTGAGACGTGTAGAACAATTAGAATCATGGAATTGTTTAGGTTGGAAAAGACCCTTAAGATAATCAAGTCCAATCTTTGACCTAGTGCTGCCAAGCTCACCTTTAAACCTTGTCTCTAAGAACCACATCTGCACATCTTCTAGAGATGTTCAAGGACGGTGACTCAACAACTTCCCTGGGCAGCCTGTTCCAATGCTTGGCAACTCTTTCAGTGAAGGAATTTTTCCTAATATTTAATCTAAACCTCCCCTGGTGCAACTTGAGGCCATTTCTTCTTGTCCTATCGCTTGTTACTTGGGAGAAGAGACCGACCTCCACCTTGCCACAGCCTCCTTTCAGGTAGTTGTAGAGAGCAATAAGGTATCCCCTCGGCCTCCTTTTCTCCAGGCTAAACAATCCCAGTTCCCTCAGCCTCTCCTCACAGGACTTGTGCTCCAGACCCTTCAACAGCTTCATTGCTCTTCTCTGGACACGCTCCCAGCACCTCAATGGCTAGTGTACACGTACCACATTTAAAACTGACTGAGAATCTCAGCTCCTCATAGATTATAGGTGGGATGGCAACTTTTTAAAGCTGAAAGAATGATCATGGGAAATTTTATCTTCTAACTGTTTTCATAAAAGATGTCTACTATTGCTCAGTAAGTTGGGTTTGGGGAACAAGTCACTCAACTCATTCTCTCCCAAATGAAATTGATGTAAATTAGAGCCATGGTCCTTTGTCTCTGTCTTTCAGGAGTCTGCTGAATCTTTCCTTCTTTGCACATATCTATGGCTTTACCATGAGGCACAGGAAGCAACCTCTATTGAGTTCTTAAAAGGTCAAATTAATATTTTTCTGAGGAAAGAGGAGTTTTACCTTTCCTTGGAAGAGGGGAAAACAAACCTGCATTTATGACTCCCTCAGCTACTGCTCCAAAAACTGAACTGCAGTTTTAAACAGCATGACAGCGAGAGGGAGAGTGGGGTCATGTGGTTCACTTGCTGTGTTTTTAAGAAGTGCCTTCTGCTCAGCTCAGACCTGGGTTGCAGGTAGCGAGCATCCACTTGAGATGAGGTGTCTCAGAGGTTTTGGGAATGGGATTTATAATTATTCCATTCTCAGCGTTTCCCTGATTGGTAGCTCTGAGCAGGCTCTTGCTGACTCTCTTTTCTGATGTCTTCTGGTGTAGGGTCCCATGCTGCTGTGCCTGGCACCATGGGCTGTCCATTCCACAGCATGCAGAAAAGACAGACAGGAAGGAGTCGTGGCAATGTCTTTTGCCTATCTGTTCGGTTTTGTTGAAGCATAAGAAGAGCTTATGGCTCTTAGCATATCATGGCTGTGAAGGGCCCTGCTTTTCCTCCTGGCGCTTTGTAACAGAGAGACATTTTAATTCATGGTAACGTTAATGCACACCCAAACCATTTTTTCACCTCCCAACTTAAAATCGGTTTCTAATAGATAAGCAAAATTCATAAGCAAATAATACAGTGCTTGAAATTTCACTTTTAAAACAAATGATTGTGCCTTAACCTACACCAAGTGGCAACACATACCAGAATGAAAATTAACAAACAATACTTGCAGTACTTTGAAGTTCTTTCTAGAAGAAATACAAAGCCAATACACAGACCTCGCTCAGTGTACATCTGCAAGACGCGTAAGAGCACAACATTTCACCGAAGCATTATTGATATGACAGTTTCCTTTTTTTCCATGGGCAGATTTGACCACATGGATAGGACACAGCTCATCAGAAGCCTATGTATATGCTTTGTTTAATATCCATGCACCAATCCTAATCTACGCCTACTCCTTAATAGGAGCCTTTGTTGGGCAACATCCCCAGAAGTCACAGATATATATCTATCCCAGTACACCTTTAGTTGCTTAATTTTTGAGCTTTGAAAATTAGAGCAACATATCTATCTGACAGGCTGTGTGAAAAAGCTTCCTCACAGCATAATATGTAGCAGCCCTTACTTCTTTTCCCTCCTGCTTCCCTCAAAGAAAAAAAAAAAGCCCTGTGTTTTGTCTGTAAAAGGTATCTGTTGCTACCACTGTAAACAAGAAGCAAGGACGTAACACATGCAGACTAAGGAAACAGCCCATATTAGACAGTAGTTAAAGTGCTGAGAGACTTAACTTTCTGCTTGACGCATGAAACAAATTATAATTAGACAACAGGGATATGTTTGAAATGAAGATGGGAAAAAGAAAAATTGCCTTGAGGAACATATGGTGCTCACCGTACATGTGTTAACTCTTCACAGCACTAATTTAAAAGGAGAGACACTAATTATCCTATTTGAATTCTCATGTGGAATTTAGATAGGAAGCTTGTAATTACCTATGTGTGAGTTTGCCAGGACTTAATATTTTGTCAGTGCAAAGCTCAAAACTGTTGACAACTGAAATAAATAATTGCATAGAGACTATTACATCTTAGCCATAATATCTTCTAAATGCTTCTAACAGTCTTCTGGGCAGCATGCGATTCAAAAGTATGTTCCAAGCATCATGGGGTGTAAGAGTGACGATCAAACTACCTTCACATGAGATCAACAGTATCAAGAGAGTAGCTTACAAGCGGAGATAATAAAAGGTTTTCAGAACAAATGTTCCCTGGCACTAAGGAACACCAAAATCTGCAAGTTAAGAAAAGCATAATTGAGAGCGAATTTTAGCTGAGCAATACTGATGAACACAACAAGTCATAACAGCATATAAACAAAAATAAGTTGGAGGGAGGATTGTGACTGATTTTGCAGCTGATGAGAAGCAAATTATTTATCCTATCAGTTAGCATGCCAAAACGGCATAGAATGATGAAAAATAAACAAATTGAGAGCAGAGAAATTCAGACAACTACAGTTAGGGCAAAATAATCTTACCAGGTAAAGTGAAGTGAGCCTGTGATCATCCAGTTATTCACTCCAGTAACTACCAAATTTACGCCAACAGCCTCCAAGGTCTGCCATTAAACACAAAAATAACAGCGAGCTCACTAGGAAGCCAATATCTGCTTTAGTCTGTTCTCCCTGTTCCAAATGCCCACTGTCACCATAAACTCTCCTGTGTTTGGTGCCTCTTCAACATTTCAACATCTCTTCCAGTGTGAGCATCGCCTGTGCTGCAGACCTGCATTGATTTACTATTTCCCCCCATGTTTCTGAATTGGTTTCTTGATTTTTTCTGGCCGTCTTTTTTTTTCTTATGCTACAGCTGTAAACTCTTGGGGAAGACAGACTTTTTACTCTATGTTTGTAGAGCGGCCAGTCCAGAAAAGCCCTCTGCTTGACCAGGGCAGCAGAATACTCCCATAATACAAACTAACAGTAACAACAACATGAAAGTTGACTGACCTGAAGCAGCCGCTGTTTAACACACAGCTGGAATCAGCTCTCTTTCAAATATGCCAAAAATGGATGAGATTTTTTTTTTATTTTACTGGCTTCCACTTTATGATTTCACAAATTAATTTTTTAGCACTTTTGAACTCTTATCCAAGTACTCAAAACACTTGATCAGTCGCTGCATTTTTCTTTGTTATTGCCAGTGTGGGAATAGGCATTTAGGTACCATGAAGTTAAAATTATTGAGGATAGGTTGGGATAGAGAACATCAATAAGAACAATTTACAAGCAAATACTCTGAGACTTTGTAACATCACCATTAATTTCCTGGTAAATGCACTAAGCAAAATGCACTAAGAGAAATCTGAGTCATCTTACTCCTTCCTGTGCTCTTTACTTGGCTCATATAAACATAAAAGGCTTATTTAGTACTGTATACAATTTGTATTAGGTTAAGATTATGCTTCCAGACCTTCTATCAACATTAGTGCCCCATTAGGCTAAGCAATAAAGAAATCAGCTGTGATAAAGGAAAGTTCACATCTTGAAGAGCTCAGACCTGAGTGGGTACATCTGAAGACAAAAACAAATTCTGGTGCTCTGAACCGTTTCCCTGTTCGTGATATCATACATTTCCACTTAAGTTGTTTGTTTACCAAATGGCCTACAAACTATTTTTATGAAATGTTAAATGACATTTTGTAGGAACAAGACTTGGGCTACCTAGTTATACAATAAAAAGTGTGGGGATTTGGTAACTACTCAGTCAACAAGACAGCTGTCTCTGGGAGATGCAACCCGTGGGATTTCTACGGTATATTTTACAAACCAATGCATTTTCTAGAAAGCCTTGTGCAACCAGATATAATATACATTTATATAACACCAGCCGAAGCTAAACCTAGTCTTTTGATGTGAAGATTGTTGAATACGTGAAAAGTTTTTACTCCAGTCATCAAAAGTTTGATCTACAGACCTATTGTCTAAAGACCCAGCTGAAAACAAGAGAACGTCAGCAGCTTGCACAAAACGCTACCACTTTCTGACAACATCTGACTTCATTGCTAAATAACTTAGAAAAGTAATGAATCTAGTATTATTTACATTGGTCCTTCTTCTGCATTTTCACAAAATGTTGGCTTGTTACCTTGATAGCGTGATATCTACGCTTGGGACAGAGATTTACTGCTTCTGTGGAGAGTGAGATGATGAAATACACTTTAGTAGCTACTGTATATCTCCACTTGTTTTTGGTTAATTCTATAACCTGATAAAGAGTTAAAGAGTGTTTGCAGTGAACAAAGGACAGAAATGAATGGGAGAAATAGAAAGACTGTAATCTGAATATAGTAGAGTTTATTTCAGGTGGTAAGTACATTAAGTGCTGAAATGGAACAATTTAATAAAATGGTTAAAACTTATTTTGGGAGTCCATTTATGCAATGGAAACTTTCATTCATCAGGCCAGGTGTTGGTTAACTTCTGAAGCTTATCCTCACACAAAAAATGTATCGGGTAGGTCCAATGCCCTAAGGACAATTAGTAAGCACACCCTTTTCAGTATAGCTAATAGTATTCACAGTGATGTTCAAATTAGCTTATGGTTAGCTAAGCCTGGCCATGGATATTGGAAATCTAAGATGTTATTATGAAAGAACTGGAAATATTTATATCTCTGTTCTCAGATGACTGCAAACTGAAGGATTTTTTTTTTTCTCCACTGTGATAGAAATATACTTGGGAATTAAACTGCTGCCACTTGGAAAGAACTAATAGGGATTTATTTATTTTTTAATTTTAATTATTAAGTTATCAGTGGTTCTCCAACAGTTCATCTCACTCGGTGTTACAATCACTGGACAATAAAATTTTTTCCAAAATATTGAGGAATCGCATGGTGCCTGAGGCTGGCAGGGACCTCTGGAGATCATCTAGTCCAACTTCCCTGCTCAAAGTGGGTGCAGCTACAGCAGGTTGCCTAGGGCTGTGTACTGCTGAGTTTTTAATATCTCCAGGAATGGAGATGCCACAATCTCTCTGGGCAACCTGTTGCAGTGTTTGATCACCCCTGCGGTAAAAAAGTTTCCTTTTAGGAACTTACGAATTTCTGAGCATTCACATTAAAGGAAGCCATTCAACACACGAAATAGTCTGTTCTGATTCTTGTTGGTTTATCTTGAACATGGAAAAAAAATAATCTTATCTGGATGTGTTATTATGAGATGCTCTGATCATTTTTTTAGCTTAATTTAAAGAGATACTTATATTTTTGGAACAAAACATGGACTTTTGATTCCTTTTACCTAATGATGTTTGGTTTTTTTTTTTTCCTTCTCACACCTAAGGTACAATTTGCTTTTCCGACAATTTTGGAGCAGTTGTCAATGGTGCAGTTTCCTAGGAAGGAAGAAGAACTAGAGTATTTTGAGAGGTTACTTTTAAATCTAGCTGTATCACAATGGAAAACATTTTATATCGTAGTTTTCATACAAGATATTTATGTGATACTCTTTCATACAAGATTTATGTGATACTCTTCATACTCTGTTAAGTAATACTTTTTGTAGAAAACTTGGAGGTATGCTGGCTAGTTTTAGCACTGACTAACAAACTTTATCCAAGATCTTAAGTTGGGAAAAAAAACCAACACGTTTTGATACAGTTCTCTTTAAACTTGCATTTTTCATAACATCTGCAGTAAAACAAAGCTAGGCATCATTAAACTCCCTGTGAACGCAAAGTCTACGCAGATTAAAATTAAGAACACAGGTCATTATGTCCAAGCTATCCCTTAACTATTTTTTTCTAAAACAATCTGGATTGTAAAGGTCAATGCCTGTAAACCAGTGTTTGTGTGTTAAATCTTCCTGACAAGTGTATTTATGCAAGCAGAACTGAGTTCATTCTATCTCTTCTAGATAAAACTATCCTTTTCTTCCCAGTTATGTAACCAGAAATAGTATAATAACATCTATTTCTTAATTGTAGTGAGTCAGCCTTGCATGAAAAAACCTAATAGTGCTATGTGTTATTAGAAACTCTGAGGTGACTTTTCTGTATGAGAATAACTGAAAAAAACCCTGTACCCTAAAGTCAGTTATCTTCGTTTTTTCTCACTCACCTCATGTTTCACAGATTACACTGTTCCATACACTTCTTAAACCTTTTTGATACTTGTGGTGAAGGCTAGAATCAGAAGAGTACAGCCACTTAAGGGGAGAGCGTCAGTGTATGCTTTTGGCATACATTACCAGAAGGAATTTCTGAGTTCAGTGGGAGAAAATTTGTTTTTATTTGAATTTGAATTCACAAATATGATCTAAACAAAAAAAAAAACCAACAAAAACCACGACACCAAACAAACCCCAAATCGCTAAACATTCAAAGTGTATATAAGCTTCAGATAGAGAGATTATCTCTATTGGAAGAATATTTTGATCTTGGTTTTAATGTATAAACAGTTACACTCACCATTTCAGGATGCTTACATCCTAAAATGAATTTCTCATACAACAGTTGTATTTTGTCACTAGAGCTTTTATTAAATGTTGGAACCATGCCAAAGTCGACCTATGTGCTTCACAGGCAGTGAAGAAATGTATATTCCTGCCCTGGTTTGAAAGTAAATAGAGGATTATGAGTAATTAGCCAAACAGTCATAGCCTTAATGCCTACAGTGCAGTGAAAAGAATGATTAACCAAGTACATTGACGGGACTTTGCAATCCCATTTGCAGCCTGATTTGCTGAGGATAAAAAACAGGCTACCAAAAACTTTCCACATCTGTGAAAGCTGTGTTACTACTTGCTGCTATACGCAATGTTTAACGTCTCCCTTCCCTCACAGGTGTTTTGACTTCTGATACTCTCCACATTGTCTGTGCCTTGGCTAATTGCATGGTACCTGCTCCTTTTTTTCAATTGACAAACTGCATTAAAAGTCAGTAGAACCAACAAAAGACATGCACAGTTTTCCCACACTCTGTAAACACTCATGGTAATTGTACATGACTCTGGGTGAGATAAGTCAGGCCCATCAGGCTCTGAGATGGTTTGGCTGATATCTGGCCTCTGGAAAGCATTTGGACCCTAATTATTTTGGTCAAATTAAAATAATCTATTTTATCCATCCACACTCTGTTTAATAAAAAAACCCCCGAGATTTAATCAACGAAGCATATTAACCTGTTTCAAAATTTATAGCCTGTAAGATATAAGCCAGCTCTCTCACCTAGGAACACTGCAGCTTGCCCACAGCAGTCAGGAACAGAGGGGGCTCCCCAGGTAGTTGCTTGCTGGTCTACTGAACTAGTTCTTATCCTGCAAAGTCCAATTTTTTTTCATGACCCTGCCTGTCTCCAACTCTATTCTTTTGCAAGTTGTCTGTAGACACAGTTACCCAAACATTTCTTTTTAAGGAATGGTTATTTCCAAAGAAGGCCAAGGTGTCTGAAGAGGAAATAATATTCAAATTGTAAGAAGAAGTCTAAGCAGGTGGATATCAACATGGGGTTATGTATTTCAAAGGAAACGTTTTCTCCCAATTGATTTAATGCAACCACTTAATTCAAACAGCTTACCTCCAGGTCCAAAATGGACTTTAGACACCTAAATGAAGCATTGCTGTTCAGAAAAGCTGTATTCAGTTGCTGACCAACGCAGAGGCATGTGAGCTTCACAGGCACTCCAAATATTACTGTAAATGCATCTAAAATCCAATTTCTGTGTTGGCCCGGGAATATCTTGGCCTCAGCCAACAGAAAAGTACCTAAGCCTCATTTGCATCCACAAGGAAAGCAATCCTCCATCTGTCTCCACACAGGACTTGGTCCTACAGTTGCTACCACAGCAGACATTAAATCAACCTCCCTGCAAAGTGCAGAATGTGAATATGTTCTGTAAAACAGAGGAGAAAGCACAGTGGCTACCGCATTCAGTTCTTGCCTGCTGCAGGCAGGTTAAACCCACCTTCCTCATCTTTTTAGCACGCACGGCGGCCAGCAGGGGATCAGCAAACCCAGGTGAGCCATCCACTAACACTCCTGCTATAGTCATTGCTCTGAGCCCAAAAGGAGGGAAGGCTTTGGGAGGCTCTGGGAGTGCAAAAGCCGCTCTCGGGTCGTCCAGCTTAGTAAAACATACTGCATGCAAGCAGGCCTTGCCACACAGGATCCCACAAGCAGAGGACATGAAAAACTGACTGGCATCTAGAAAGCTGGTATTGCTCAGCTGTGGAAGCAAAAGCCAGCAGGAAAGGAAGAAGGAAACAAAATATTTAACGAAGGACCAGAGGAAAGAGAATGTCTTGACACACAAAGGGGAGCTCCCTGGCACTTGGTTCTTTCGGTTTTCAATTTTTGAAGAGTGTTATTCCACCTTGTTGGGGCAAGTCAGGCACGTGACCTGCCCTGAAGTCATGCCACTTCTGTCTTACCAAAGGGGTGATTCTTCAGAAGCATAAAGTGAGGAAAAAATGACCCTGCTTTCCCTGACAACTAAAAAATCCAAAAACTTACACAATGACTGTTAAGATATCCAGACATGTAAATAGTCTGGCCTGATTCTGTGGGGTCAGGTTTGAAGAGGCACGCAGGTGAGCCCAGTGGTGGGCCCCTATGGCAGGTGGGAACCCAAGCCATGTGAGGAGCAGCCAAGGCAGAGGGACTGGCATAGCCCTGGCAGTAGCTCACTCTGCTGTCCCACATCCACGGGGACATTACAGAGGTGGTGGAGGTGGACCTTGCTCAGAGGAAAGCAATGAGGAGGCAGCAGTGGTGAGCTGTGATAACGGGAAGAAATCCCTGTGGGATATAAGGATAGATGGGTCAGGAGCTACCTGCCCCTGAAGGGGCCAGGGTGCAGGTGTTGAAGACTCACCTGCAAAACCTCCTCTTTTGGTCTGTCACACTTCAAGGCATCACTAATTAAAATTTTGTCTAGCTTGAGTTCTAGCAAGATGAAGCTTGGAGGCATCAGAGTGCTTGCTCACTTTAAGAGCTAAATGCGGACAGACCTCCCTTGAAACCCCAGCCAAGGGACTTCTCATCACAGCAACACTAATTGATATCAGATGCTTGATAAAGATTTTCTAAACTTTTTCTTTTCCAATGTAAACCAAATGTTATTCCTTTTACCAGTGGGATAAATAACGTGTTATTTTTCTTTTGGAACAAGACTATCAGCAGTATAAGAAATTCATGTCTTACTGCAGAAACCCTTTTTTTTTTAAATCTTTTCCTTAATGAAATCCATCACAAATATAAAGGCAGAAATTGCACAAAATGGCATGTGACACAAATGTTTCTTCTCAAGAATAGCTTGGAGATGCACTGTGGCAGAAGAAACAGGAAAACACGTTCTTTAGCACAGCCTCTCACATAATTTTTCCAAGCCAAAACCACTTTTGAAGTCTGTTTTCAAACATGAGTCTTGTAGCAGCCTAAAAAGTAGTCCACATTTTTTATGCATTGTTATGTCTAATTTATCTTTTTCTCTCCAGACTTTGCCCAGCTCTCTAAATAAAGTGCATCTCCTCTCTACTGCTAGCGCCCCAATATTTTTGACGTCTGGTTGTTCTTTTGTAAAAAAATCACCAGTTCCATGCTTTAACTGTAAGTTTTTGTCAAAGAGATTTTAAAAAGGGACAATTATTCACATCCTCAGGAGAACACTAAGTTCTTTGTCTGTTTCTCCCTCGTTTGTGAGGCTGTGGGTACTCTGTTTATGATTTAGCAAAGTCCTGAAGCTGAGGATTTATTTTTAAGGTATTGCCCAGAACTATTTATGTGCTTACTACAGATTTCTCTGTCATTTAAATGATCTTGGTGTCACATTAACTTTCCTGCCATCCACCAGAGAATGCTGCTGAGATGGCTTCCAAAACCTTCCAGATTCTCCAGCTTCCTTCTGCTCTCTGAAGTGGTTGGGGTTTGCTGCTTGCAGCTTTTTGGCTACGCGTGGTAAAAGCTGCTTAGCTGAGGGAGCTACCCAAACTGATGGTGAGTGAAGGCTGCCAAATTGCAACACAGAGGCAAACAGATGTGTGGAATCTAAGACATGTACTGCCTCTTATTTGAGTATTCCATGGTGAGAAACTAAAATCATCACTTTAAAATTTCAAGGAAAATTGTATTCTCCTCTTGGGCTCCCACAGAACTAGGAAAAACTGAGATTCCCACCTTTCAGTATTTGTCGCATTGCAGAAGAAGACAGTCTTGTCCGATATGTTACACCAGCCTCTCTCCTCTCTCAACCTGCACGCACGAGGGAACCTGCCAGCGCTTAGAACTCGTGTCACCTCTTTGCCTGAAGACCACTTCATTGGGAGCAACCTGAGCCCTCCTTTTCCTTTTCAAACACTGAGGTGTAGATGTGTGCATATTTATGTGATAACACAGGTGTGTGATTTCATACTAACAAAGAGCCAATAAACCTCTCCGCCTGCAACACCTAAGCAGTCCTCTGAGAGGAGCATTGAGGAACAGTCTCTTTTTCCATATGGGAAACCTTACAGACAAAAAGAAATATGTGCACGGAGAAAACCCAAGACATCCAGAATCACAAGAAATGGAAACCGCAGAGTTCTCAGTGCTGCTTGCAGAGCTGAGGTAGTCTGATCTACGCTCTAAAATCTTCTGCCAGCCTTGCTCACTTTCTGTTAGTCTGACCTTTCAGGGATATTTAAAACTCAACAGCATCTGAATTTCTGAATTGCTTGGATTAAAATACGTCAGCATTGACTGTTTCTTTACTTGCCTACTTTCTCTGTGAAATTTAATTACCTGGTAATTCAATATCAGTCTGAATCCAGCCATGTATTGACTCAGTTCTAATCTTCACCAGAGTTTGAAAAATGTGGTGTGTCATTCATGTTTTAGTAGAAGGTCACAGCAGCTGGTGTTAGCACTAAGTCTGACTAAGTCCGGACTTGTTTGTTTTTTCAATTTGCAATGAAATGCGAAATCACCACAGCACGGCTTTTTCTCTCAGCTTTTATCTCAGATTAGTTCCAAGATTTCAAAAGTGAAAGTCTTTTGGCAAATATTTATACACACACACAATGTGTTGTCTCTGGTCCTAATTTTAAACTTGGACTCTCAGTTTTTTACCATAGACACTTTGTTAATACTACCCAATTAGTCGTCTTCTCTTAATATTTATAAAAAGGGCAATGATCCATTAAATAGGAAAAAGGATTTTATGATCTCGTTAAAGAATTGCATAATGAGGTGATTTCCTCAGAACAGACCTA
Organism: Chroicocephalus ridibundus; assembly: GCF_963924245.1. NCBI lineage: Eukaryota > Metazoa > Chordata > Aves > Charadriiformes > Laridae > Chroicocephalus > Chroicocephalus ridibundus. The sequence goes on from NC_086316.1 coordinate 23,933,152, forward strand.
TGACACATTCATATTTATTTTCAGTGAATCATGTTGCAGAGCAAAAATCATTGTCCTCAACAGGACAGGAGTTCTCTAGTATGAATGTGAGTAAGAAAAAAAAAAAGGCCAATTTTCTGGTGCTATGATAACATGGCTGGGTGGTGACCTTTGTGAGAGAGCTCCAGGCAGACGGCTTGCTGGACCAGCAGCTGGCCAGCTGAGCACACATCTGGACACTGTAAGACACCATTTAGCACAAAACAGTTTTCAGCAGGTAAGAAAGGGGTACTGGTGGGGTTAAAAAGATACTTGGATGTTGGATACGAGCAAGTAAGGATCTGAGATACGAGTTTTTGTTCACATGCCTATGTACACAATAATCTACTGCGGAAACTCAGTAGTTTAGTTTAAGTGAAAAATAAATCAACCAATCACAACATGCTCAAATTAACTCTTACAATGAATGAAGGAAAGGAAATGCTCACTTGCCTTGGAAAGACTATTTCTTAGCACCAAAGCATGACATCTCTGATCTCTCAGTCCTGAATCTGAAGGGAAACTTACAAAATACGTTCAGACGAGGAGCCTGCAAGTTTGTACCTGTTTTATGTGGCCAGGTTTTGGTAGCAGGGGTGCTGTAGGGGTGGCTTGTGTGAGAAGACACCAGGAGCTTCCTGCATGTCTGATAGAGCGAATGCCAGCCAGCTCCAAGACAGATCTGCCATCGGCCAAAGCTGAGCCAATCAGCAACAGTGATAGAGCCTCTGTGATAACGCCTTTAAGAAAAGCTAAAAAAAACGCTGTGCAACAGCAGCTGTGAGAGTGAAGTGAGAATATGTAAGAGAAATAGCCTTGCAGACACCAAGGTCAGTGAAGAAGGAGGTGCTCCAGGTGCTGGAGCAGAGATTCCCCTGCAGTGAAGACCATGGTGAGGCAGGTTGTCCCCCTGAAGCCCATGGAGGACCACAGTACAGCAGATATCCACACCACAGCTCGTGCCTTGAAGGAAGCTGTGACCTCATGGAGAACACTCTGGAGCAGGCTCCTGGCAGGAGCTGCAGCTCATGGAGAGAGGACCCCGTGCAGGAGCAAGTTTTCTGGCAGGACCTATGACCCTGTTGGGGACCCATGCTTGAGCAGTCTGTTCCTGAAGAACTGCACCCCATGGAGAGGATCTACATTGGAGAACGTTGTGAAGGGCTGTTTCCTGTGGGTGGGATGCCATGATGGAGCATGGGAAGAGCATGAGGAAGAAGGAGTAGCAGAAACGTGTAATGAACTGATCACAACCCCCAGTTTCCCATCGCCCTGCGCTCCTCGGGGCGGGGGGGGAGGTAAAGGAGTCGGGAGTGAAGCTGAGCCCAGAAAGAAGGAAAGGATGGAGGGAAGATGTTTTCCAGATTTGTTCTTATTTCTCATTGTCCTGCTATGTTTAATTAGCAATAAATTAATTTCTCTAAGTTGATTCTCTTTTGCCGTTGATGGTAAGTGGTAAGAGATCTCCTTGTCCTTATCTTGACTCATGAGATTTCTGTTGTATTTTTCTCCCCCTGGTCCTGTTGAGGAGTGGGAGTGAGGCAGTGGCTTCGAGAGCACTTGGTGGCCAGCTGAGGTCAACCCACCACAAAGCTAAAATTCAAAACCCTACCAGATGGTAAAAATCACTGACTAAGATGCACTTTTTTTTTTTTTGGCCACATTGCAATTTTTTTAAATTTGCTGGTGTAAACATACAATGTGCAGGTGTCCACTTATCTTGTTTTATTCCCATTTGCTGTATTCCACCCACAGATTTGTGCAAGTATTAAATAATTCCAAGTCCTAATGCATTTACTCAGAGTGGCTGGCTGCCAGTCCCTCAAGAGCTACAGCTTGATCGTGCATTGAAGTCCCACCCAACTTGTCTACAGCGTTATTGGCTCTGTTTTGTGGTTGGTTATGAAAGGTCTCATGAGAATTACCACTAACTGTACTAGACCTCCTCCAGCTTCAGCAAAGTGCCGGTTCTGTGTCATCTGCCAGAACAGATCCCGAGCACAACAGACCTCGCAGCTCCTGCAGCAGCAGCCACAGAATGCTTAGGGCCAGTCATGCACCTCCCTTGTTGGTCCCACTTCTGCCGTGTGTGCAATTGCAACGATTTCCAGAAGGTCACAAGCTGGACGCCGAGTACAAAGCTGGTGTCCTTGTAACGTATTTTCATGCAGAGTCCTTAGGAGCGAGCTCTAACAGGTACATTCCTGTGGCTTTTCTTCTTGCTGCTTGGCACAGTATGGGCAGGGAAAGCCTCTCTCTTAGAAATTTCAAAATGTTTAGACTTGTGGCCAACGTTAGATGACAAAATGCTAACATTAAAACGGGCAAAGGAGTTTCTCTGTGCTAAAATTCCTGCTTGTCAAATGCTCAAAATTGAAGCTTTGTCCTTTGTTCTTTCCCTTGAAGAATATGTCAGCCTAAACCCACTAGGTACTAAACCTTGCCAGTCTCTAAACTTATATTTATACCTTTATCTATTAATTAATAATTAATTTTGTATTTTAACATTGTTTTAAATATACATATGTATGTTTACTTAATATACACTTTTGGTGGTAAGTAGGTTTTTCACTAGCAAAACTTCCAAGCTGATAGGAAAAATGAAAAAATTACATTTAGTGAAAAAGAGACATCTTAATCTAAAGAAATATACCCAAAGTACAACTTTAATCAGCTTTTGTAGCAAGTGTTTTGAAAGGGTCTCAGAAGTAGCTCTGCAAATTCTGATCACTTGTACAGAAGAAAAATTATTTGTGTCTTAAATGTTTGTTTCCAATTGGTGATAACTTATTGATCTAAACTTATGTAGAACATGGGGTATAAAATAAGGCCCAGACAATGAGAATTTCATCTGTACATAAAAGAGTGTTTTAAAAGTTATTTTAATTAATTAATTTAATTCATATAAAATTAGCATGATCATTTGTCATGTTAGAAGGACTGTAATTTCGATATTTGTCAGTCAGAGTCCCGGGACTTTCACTGATTTACTATCAGAGTCCCACCAAAGGACTTTCACTGAATCAGGTTCACAAATATACCGAAATTAGTTATTTTATGGAGAGCGACAGTTGCAGATTCGAGATTGCTGCTGATAAATTCACTAACGACAATAGCACTAATTAATTAAGGTTAATATTGCTAGCGAAATTAACGATAGTACAACAACCCGGGGTAACATTCACCAGCGGGTGAAAGGCGCAGCGCTTACCCAGAGATGCGTCCCTGCCTGGGGTGGAGGAAGAGAACACAGCCCGTCGACTGGTCCATCAGGTATCATGTTTCTTCTCTCCCAATTTAACAGTCATTTTCTCCATCCTTTTATTCCCAAAATTAGGAGGTTTACCTCCCCTAGGTGACGTGTAGTATGATTTGGGTGGAGAAACAAGTGCCATAGTCATACATGGTTAGCATGATCTCTATAATCTTCAATAGCATACGCAGGGGTGTGCGCTTTCCTATGCATTTCACAGGTAATAAGGCAAAGGTCAATTATCGGGCATGGTAGCCTCTCAAGGAAATGAAGAACTACACGAAGTCTCTGTTACCTTGGTTTTATACTGTTTCTGCTGACGAAAAGCAGGGCTGTCCTGGCTTCCCAAGACTTCACCTCATTATCCAAACTCCGCAGCATTGTTTCATAATCAAAATTCTGAGTAATGACCAAGAACAAAGTGGAATTCCAGATTGCTTTCTGAACAATTACATGAATTACCTGAAATAATCTTTTCTCAAAGATATCAGAAGCTGAAGAGGTGCATGACTCTGCTGTTATTTGCTTTGTTTCAGGTCAATTTGTGCCTTTGTTTCGTTAGGAAAATTCCTGGTTTCGACCTTGCCTTTGGAGAACTCCAGCAGACACTTCGCAAGTTTGCATTCAGCGTTTCTTACCCTTTAACAGAGCTCTCCTCTGCTGTATTTCTTAGAATGACTTTTGTCAGATTTCATTTGGGCAGAAACTTTAACCGAACAAAGATAAATCTATTTGTGGTTTAGTATTACTAAAAATGTAAACTAGGAAATAAAATTCTCCATAGATCTCACCACCTCAAGTGTTCCTCTTCTTTCTTTGAGCGGCTGAGTTCAAATTTTAGCCCTAGTGGTTCTAGGTTTAAAGACCTGCTATGTTGCTAGTGGTTTCAGTCTAAAGAAGAAATAATGTCTTTAGGGAATAATTAAGATGCAAAATTTTCTTAGTTCTTAAATCTTTTTACATTAGAAGTTTTTCCAGAAGGACTATCTATACACTTGAAAAGGCACACAGAATCACAGCATCACAGAATGGCAGGCGTTGGGAGGGACTTCTGGAGATCAGCTACTCCAACCCCCCTGCCAGAGCAGGGTCACCTAGAGCGGGTTGCACAGGAACGCGTCCAGGGGGGTTTGGAATGTCTCCAGAGCTGGAGACTCCACCACCTCTCTGGGCAGCCTGTTCCAGTGCTCTGCCACCCTCAAAGTAAAGAAGTTCCTCCTCATGTTTAGGTGGAACTTCCTGTGCTCAAGTTTGTGCCCATTACCTCTTGTCCTGTCGCTGGGCACCACTGAAAAGAGCCTGGCCCCACCCACCCTTTAAGTATTTATAAGCATTGATAAGATCCCCCCTCAGTCGTCTTTTTTCCAGACTAAAAAGACCCACATCCCTCAGCCTTTATTTATAAGAGAGGTGTTCCTAATCATCTTGGTAGCCCTTTGCTGTACCGTTTTCAACAGTTCCCTGTCCTGTCTTGTATGTTCCACACGGGAACATACTTTATGTAATAAATGATTTCTCACAGTTGCATAGTTTGGGGTAGGGATTTTGTGACTTTTTTCCTTTCTGTTCTTCAAAATCACACAAGTAATGTTGTCATGTCCCATTCCCAGGAAAGAGGGGGGGTAAGTGACTTCAGATTCGTAAATTCCCAACAGTGCAGACTCAGGTGAGATAAATCTCAAGGTCCATATAGAAACATTTATTAGCTTCCCAAAATGGTTAGTATAGGTCTTAACAAGTCCATGATAATTGGTTAGGTATATGACAAATTATGGCAAATGGTGAGGTACACATTGTGTTACTTAACAACAGGTAGATGACAATTTACAGCAAGCGGTACTTAAGGTCATACTTATGGTCATTACTTAACAACTATAACTGTTACTTAACAACTCTAAGAGAAAAGAGAAACCGAGGCATAGAGAAAGGAAAAGACAGAGAAAAAGACAGAAAGAAAGAGATCACCGGTCCTGGTTCCAGTGTCTTTTTCAGGGAATCTTCCCAGGCATAATCTTCTTTCTTGGAAAAATCTTCCCAGGCTTGGACTTCTTTCTTGGGAAGATATTTCCCAGGCACTATCTTCTTCTTTTGTCTCTTCTTTGTTCCCCCTCTAGGGGCACTTATTCTCCCCTTTTGTGTTTGCTGAATTAGCATGGTCCACCCCCCTTGCTGAGGACAGCCTCATCTCAGGTTTCTCCCTTCTCCCAGGTGACGTGTAGCATGATTTGGGTGGAGAGACGAGTGCCATAGTCATACATGTTTAGCATGATCTCTATAATCTTCATTAGCATATGCAGGGGTGTGCGCTTTCCTATGCATTTCGTGGATAATGAAGCAACGGTCACTCATTGGACACAATGGCCTCAAGAACTGAGAACTAGCAAGCTCACCCCTTGAGTGGCAGAACTATCTTGTCTTCACAAGACAGTTCTCCCACACTTTCAGGCACCAGAAGTGTTAGCCTTATCAGTTCTTTGAAGGCCAGGCCTGCATTATTTATTTCCTTGGGAGTGTTTGAGGCATTCCATTGAAGGCTTGGAGGGTCTTCTGCCCCTCGTCAGGGGACTTACAGTCTGTCTTTTACAAATGGGAGCAAAGGGAGCAAATTAGGAATGGTTGAAATGTTGGAGTAAGATAGAAAAGGGCTTATGAAGTTCCGACCCAATATCCGTGATGTTGCAATTCAAAGCAACTACAAAAGCATTCCCAAAATAACCAAACAGCTATGTTATGAGTGCCAAACCAAAAGTCATATTGCCTGTATGACACACCATGAGATTGGGAAGTGTGTTTGTTGTTAGCTACTCAGCAATAAATCTAAGGATTATTTATGGGCAAAAGCTGATGATTAACATCAGCAGATGGCAAGGCTATCAGCCAAAATAGTAGAGTTTTAAATTTATTTCCTACCAACTGTGCCTTATTTATTCTGTATAAACTCATATTACACTTTTTATTGCATAACATATGCCACTTGGAATTATGCTTAAAATTGTTCCAATTTCTTCAGAAAAAAACATCTAGGAGTCAACCAGAGAGAAATGACGAAACTTACCAGATGTCTAGGAAACAAATACCTATGTGGACTGATCAAAGGAGGCAAAAAAAAACACAGATGAGGAAAGATTATCCTACCTTGCAGAGAGGACGGCAAGACACGAGAGCTGCCTCCTGTGAAAGGCAGCTGAAACACGATGAGCTCTGCCTGCACATCATCTGCAGGCAGGGGGGAAGCGCTGGGCTGCAGTCCCAGGAGGGGGCTCAGGGTCAGACTTCAGGAACCCCTTGAAGAAGCCACCAGGTGTGGGAGGTCAGAGGATGCTCCCTGGGGAGGACAACGGCATCTCTGCCACCACCGAGGCTGTAAGAAGCACTTCTTGAATGATAGCTCTCTGTGATCCTGTCCTGGGGCAAAGGGAACAGCCTGGGGACCTCGCGACCATGGTGCTTCTGTAATTCAGTGCTGTAATGGTGTTTAACAGTAGCCTGAGAAAAGAGTAACACTGTGTGAGATTTGTCTTAAAAACATTGCCATGGCAGGGGAGTGCAGTTTTGCAATTACAGAGGTGTAACTCCCAGAAAAGCTGCAGCTACACCAGCACAGTCTATTCTTCACAGGGTGAGGCTCAAGTGGTGCTTACACTTCTGTAGCCATACAATCACATCCTCTAATAATTAGAGGATGGCAGTTGTACTGCTTTAACTGTACCAGGACCTTCGAACCACACTCACCTCCGTGAATTACACTACAGAGCCTATAGATAAGTATCTGTGATTCACTTCCCACACCCAGCCATGCACTTGATGTTTGCAACTGGTTGGCATCCACATCTAAGTGTTTAAGTGTCCCCAGTATCTAAGGCACTCTCTTTGCTTCTAAGTCTTACACTACCCCTGACATTTTGCACTTCTAACTCATGGCTTAAGCCCTCTTGCAAGCAGCTCCCACGTCTTACCTGCTACCTAGTGGTTGTCATGCCCTAACCATGATCCAGCCATCACAAGAAGGTGGAAACCCACAGTTCTGACTGCACAGCGAGGCCCAGGGACTTCAATAATGTCTGGGTCTCTGCACTCATCCACCTTGTGCCTCGGGCAGCAAAAAGCAGGTGTGAGGAGAGGCATGAAGCAGCGGCAAAGGAAGATACCTCCGTGGGGCCTTTAGATGTAGTTAAAAGGGGCAATTGGCACAGCAGATAGCGGTTAGGGCTGCTGTGGGCAGCTGGGGAATGGCTGAGTGTCTCTCTGTGTGAGAGTAAGGACCACATTTTGGAGTGGAGGAGCACTGGCAAGATGGGGAAAGGTCTGGGACAGGGCTCATGTGCAAACAGAAGTGTTTGCCCTGGCAAGATCACTGTACCATGTTGTTTAGGGGAGACGACTCAGAGGAGACTACCCATAGACCAGCCTCTCAGGCCTTGCAGGCAGGGCTTGCTTCCTATAGTTCAGGTGCCGCTCAGGAGCTCAACAGCCTTGCCTAGGACAGGCTTGCTCCCGCTTATGGAACTGACGTCATGACCTAACAGCAAACATCACTGTAAGCAGGTGGCCACTGGCTTCCTACAGAGCACGGCTGAGCCACCAGCTGGCATCAGCTAGGACGTTGCTTCCAGCAGCCTTCAGAAAGTTACTGATGCCCTGTGTGAATATACCAGAATATGCCAGAATATGCCACAATGTGCCCTATGCATGGGTTGATTGGTTTAAAATCCTGTTTTAACCAGAAATAAGACTAGATAGGTGGGCTGTGGTGAGATAATGCGCCTTCCTCAGCAAGACAACTCTTTCTGCTCGAAGGCAGGATTCTTAGCGGGTGGCTGGGGAAATGCAGAAGCAGTAGCACCACAGCGTTGTTTTGAATAACACCTGTGGATGGAACTACAAGAGATAATATACCAAGACAAATTTTCCCTTTGTTGATTCTAGTCAACAAATTATCTGTTTTTTTTTTTCCTTCTCTGCCCCATGAAGATACCTAGTTGTGCTGCTTGCTGTGTGATTCTCTTCCGCTTCTTTAGTTTACCTTTTCTTTGTTACCTTCTGTCTACTAAAAATGCTGGAATATCAAGGTTTATACATCCATTATTGACTTGTGTGTGTGTCTCTCTCTCTTCCACTGTATACGTAGTTTGCTTTAAAGTGATTTCGTTCTGTCATACCATCACTTTTGTTCGCAATATCACTCACAGTGATTTTCAGAGGTCCAGCAGATGAAAAAAACAAAACCCGAATTCCACCCCCCAAGTCTATTCAGTCAATTGAAACCCAAGCATTGATCTTTGATGGAAAGAGAAGAAACTGATTGAAAATTAGTAGAATTTCAGCTACGAGTTACATGACTTTTCTGATTCTACATTGATCTCACAATTCACACAGAAAACAGATCAGGCCCAGTGAGGCACCACAAGCACAAACATGTAATGCTGACAAAAAGTTACTTTCAAAGGGCACATAATGACTTCATGAGAAGCTTTAATTAAGGAAAAGGTATCAAAATATCCCTAAGAAATTCCCCAAATTGTAACTCGCCTAATTTCAAAGAAAGCTGTAAGGCTTATTCAGAGGGTTTTCATAACAGATTGCTGAACTAATAGGTCCAGCCATCTCAGATGAATCCTACATAATACGACTAATTTACTTGATGTCATATTATTTTAAAAATAACTTCTTGTAGTGTTGAAGCAATGTCCTGCAAGTTACTGAAATAGAACATTAAACACAGAATTGCCTTCCAGTATTTGAACTGTTTACATTTTACTGTTCTCATATGGGAGATGGATAGTTTTTAGTGTTGTTCACAAGAGTGGGAGTGCAGAGCATTCACTTTTTGAAATGAATTTGCATGTCTTACTCTTGGTGTTTGATCCAAAAACCCATTCACACCACATACAAACTTTGTGATCTCTTTCTTGAATAACTAGTAAGTTTTATAAGGTATATTACTGCAAGAAAACAAGGTTTCTCAGTAGAGATCTTGGAGAGAAGGGATTTATCAAACCTGAAAGTAGCTTAGGAGCTACTCAATTGCCTTATGTGAATGTAATTGGAGCATCAGGCAGTCATCACTGACATGAAGTCTAACAAGAACAAATGTCAGACTCTGCACCTGGGACGTAGTAACACCAGACACAAGTATAAATTGTGAGAGGAGTGGCTGTGGAGCAGCCCTGCAGAAAGGGATCTGGGGGTGCAGGTCAACAGCAGACTCAGTAGGAGTCAGCAGTGTGCCCTGGCAGCCAAGAGGGCAAACCGCATCCTGGGGTGCATCAAACACAGCATGACCAGCTGGTCAAAAGAGGGGATTATCCTGCTGTATTTGGCGTTAGTGCAGCCTCATCTTGAATACTGTCTGCAGTTCTGGGCCCCACAATGTAAGTAGGATGTTAAAGTTCTTGAATGCATACAGAAGAGGGCAATAAAGCTGGTGGAAGAGCTAGAAGGCATGTCCTGTGAGGGGTGCCTGAGGATTTTGAACTTGTCTTGTTTGGAGAAAAGGAGGCTGAGGGGTCACCTCATTGCTCCCTACAGCATCCTGAGGGGAAAGGGAGAGGGAGGTGCTGTTCTCTTCTCCCTGGGATCCAGTGGTAGGACTCCTGGGAATGGCTCAAAGCTGTGCCAGGGCAAGTTCAGACTGGACATTAGGAAGCATTTCATGTGTCTAGGATTTTAATGTATTTCACCTTCATGAAAGAAAGACCCAGTCCTTTGCTTACTCCATGGAAACTTTCCTGGTCATTTAAGTCCTTGATATCCCACTGCTATCATTTTTCCAACCGATAAGTGTATTTGTTGGCACATAGAGAAATTCTCGTACACTTTTTCTTTTGAAAGTGACAACAGATATGAGTTCTTGAACTGAAGAGTGGGGAAGATGTAGAGGAGAACCCATTTCAGCAGGAGGCATACACTACAGGCGAGCGCTGTCACAGGATGCTGCTCCCCAGGTAAAGGTTATCTGACAGAGGCACAGATAAGAAAAAAAAGGATCAGCATAAATTAGGTTCCACATGAATGTCATAAGTCTAAGAAGGTTCCAGGGGGACCTGGAATGACTAACTTGTAATCAACATACTTATCACACTGGAAGCTTAAAGATGGTAGATGGGGCATTGTGAATCTGTTTTGCCTGTGACTGTAACTGATGAGTGATCTCCCTGTCCTTATCTTGACCCACGAGCCCATTGTTGTATTTTTCTCTCCCCATCCTGTTGAGAAGGGGGAATGATAGAGCAGCTGGGTGGGCACCTGACAGCCAGCCAAGGTCAACCCACCACAGAATGCTACACTATCAATAGTTACTCATCAGCTTTCCAGGCCTGTCTATTAACCATGATGTGTAAGCAAGTCTTGTCAGATCTTGATATAATGGTTTAGCTACATTGTCATAAAATACAGAGGGTCACAAGATTAACAAATAACAGTACTTCCAAATCTTCATGACATGCACGTACCCACCAATCTTCAGTGGAGACATTTTTTCTTTTTTAATGTTACCATTCTGTTTCTGGAGATCTTAATCTAACCTTTACCGTCTTTGAGCATGCATCTTGAACCTCAGGAAACATCAAAGGTTGGGGTGTGTGTGTGTTTGTGCAAGTAAAAACCAATTTCAAGTCATGTATCACAATAAGGGCTTTCTTTTTTTTGGAGGTGGGGGAGGAGGTTGTTAAAAATCTAAATGTAGGCCAGGCATTCTAGTATTCTTTTCACATCTCAAAGGATTAGTGGATTTTAGGAATATCTTGAAAAGTCAGTGATGTCAGCAGATTTGTCAAAGAGATTACAGCTGTGCTGTTTTCAGACTACTGTTTTACTTGTTTCAAAGCTTCCAATCCGTATAATCCACTGGAACAGAATAAATGAAAGCAGAAGAGAAGGGGATTTAGGAAGATGTATGCATATCTGGAGAAGTGAGCAAGGAGTACTATGCAAGTACTGGATGCAAAGAAAACAACCTCAAGTTAATGTCACAATGCAGAGCAGGAGGTACCTGAACAATACAACTTTCTTTTTCCCACAATGCAAATCATCCTGTTACATAGCTGTTGCGTAAATATGGCTTTTTATTTTTTTCTTGAAACGCATTCTGTATTACTCAATTTCAGCGTTGATAATTTGTTATGTAATCGATCACCAAGGCTACATTACTTTTAAATCTAATTACTACCAGACATTTCATAATTAACGAGAAACAGAGTTGCCCTAAAATTGTCATTGTAGCAGCATTATGACGCTGGTCTGCTTGGCCTGGTTAGCCGATTATATTATAGCATTATAGCCTTTCTGGTAATTCTGCAGCAGTGATTTAGGCTGGACAAAGCGCTCTGTTTATGGTGAGATAGTGCTTCTGGTGCTTGAAGAGTAGCCATCTGCAAGGTACTGAGCCAGAACTCCGGTGGGAAAGAGAGAAATGGCCACAGAGGGCAGAAAACACCTGCCTCAGCAAAGCCAAGACCGTAAGTCACCTGTGAGCACAACGCAAGCGGCAGTAAACCAAAAGAGACTCTGTACTAAATAAAGTCATTGACAAAGATGCCCCTGCAATGGAGTCGCACTGAGCTCAAAAAGCAACCGGGGACCAAAAAAATACTCAGCGTTCCAGCTCCGCTCAACCACATGCTTGTTTTTCACAGGTGCGGTCGCACAAAAAGTAACTGCTCTTCCTCCTGTCCAACTTAGAAGTAAAATCTAAGTGCAATAAGTTCTGGCAAACGAGAACTTTTATCTTCATCACTGAGACCACAGCAAGATTTTTATCATCGCAGGTGTGAATCTGTTCCTGTGATGACTATACGCCAGTTCTTGGAACGCCAATTCCCTTCCTAATGAGCAATTCTTTTGCTTCAGCTATTAAATTAAAAATCATTGCAGACAAACACTGTAAATACAGAAATTTAGGCACCTTTTAGAAAATTGCCTCAAGAACTACAACGAATGAGAAACAAATGACTATATTTCTACATATTTTCTGTTGTAGTACTAATGTATGTAATAATGTAACGAGAACTGCCAACAGAACAACATTTCTGACTGACTGAGTTATGTGACTTTCAGTCTCATCCATCTGAAGTATTAAGGGAAGATTCGTCACCCTGTGAATTCACCAATTCAGAGTATAATTTACAGTCTCAACTTAAGTTCAATTTGTATCTTCTGGTGATAAATTTTGGCAAATCCTCTGTAGCGTGCAATGGGCAGCATCATACTCAGTGCTGAGTACCCAGAGCGACCTTCAGCTGAGGAAACAACAGGAGAGAAGGTAACAGGGGCTGGGAATTTCACTTGAGAGACATAAAGGACAAAGACAGAAAAAGGCAGATTTAAAAACCAAGGAGAAAGAAAAGACAGACAAGAAGAAGGTGGAACAACTAAAGAAAGTGTAGGCAAGCTATTGCGTAAAGAGGCACAGAAAGGTCTATAAGGTCAGGCAGAACATAAAAGAGGAACCCTAGAAAAAAGAGGAGAAACTCTACTCTGTGGAAAATGTCTCCTGTCAAGTAGAGACATGTAGAGTCTCTACTTGAGAAGAAGAAAGACTTGAAGTCAGGAGTAGTTTGAGAAATCTGAGTCTCACTGTACAGGCATCTTAATCTGGGATCTTAATTGTAAGGATCAAAATGTAACCTTCAATTTTTTCCTTAAAAATTCAAGCTCTTCACAAAACACTATACCAAGCCATGGTACACACAAGCCCCATACTGAGCCATCCTGTGCACTTCCGTGGAGAAAAGAAACAACAGTGACCCCCGTGGAAAAGAACACGTATCACAGGACTAATGAGAAATGGCTGCCTCTACGCTGCACGGAGAACGCAGGCCCAAAATACCCAGCGACGGAGAGCGCGCAGGAGGGACAAGGGAGAAAATGTAGGGTTTGTACAAACTCTAGGAAAGGTATATTCTCATTCCTTTGGCAGTTCTGCCTCGCTGGGTGAGTAATGTTAGCGCATCCCACCTCAACCTCCACATCACACAGCTCTGCAACTTTATCAGGAAATCCCACCCCCCCTCCCCCCATCACCAGTGTCATTCTCCTGATGATTATTAAACCTGGAATAATCCTGACCTGGTAACTCTCTGCACAATCTGCACAGAGTTTGAAGGTTTGAGAAGTAGCTATTGACATTTTATTTGATAGAGGGGGAAAAAAGAACTTGATGGATGGCTGAAAACTTGCAGCTATAGAGAATAAAGAGGAAGACATGCATCAGAGCAGAAAACTGGTGCTTTTTATTCCTTTTTGCCTCCAGATATGAGAGGACTACAATGCTTATGGCTGTCCTGCTGTGGAAGCAGAAGCGTTAGTTTCCCGAGCAGCGTCAGTTACAGAGCTCCCCAGTCAGCCCCTAAGTACAATTCCAACTTCTTATATTGCATTCCGTAAGGTTTTCCTAATACTCTATTTATTAATAGAACAAGTTCACGCAGATCATTTTAGGAAGTTAAAAAATATTTAACCTGTTACATTTCAGCAGAATGTTTCTTTTTATGACATAAACCATCTGTTTAGCATTTCTATTGAGAAAAATTTGGAAACTGTATTTAAACACACAATTATTTTCCCTTCCATGGAGTAATTGGAACCATTTTTCAACAGCATTCCTTTTATGAACGTTGAAGGGCGTAACATTGACCACACATCAGACACTGAAGTATTAGAGGGAAAAACATACAAGTAAGTTTCTACAGGTTACGTTATGTTGGCAAATCAATGAAATTAAGTGGCCGAAAAGGATATGACACATTCATTTTCTTGGTAAAAGCAGTCTTTATAAAGGTGATGAGTAGCTGCTTTTTATTAAAAAAAAAAAATTAGCCAAACTGAATGTAATTTAGAACATTTCAAAGCATGTCAGAACGGTTACACAAAAGTTTCCTGCATCACAGCAGCCTTTTTGCCAGTTTTTTTTTTTTTTTCTTCTTGTAATGAACATAAAAAAGCCCCTTACCCTTGAAAGAAAACTCTGTAGGCATTTTTAAGCTCCTGAAAACACATGTAGCTACATGAGAAGTTGCCTCCTTCCCCCTGCTGTGCTGAAATAGCGGCTGAAGTGACATGAACGTCCTTGTCAAGGTGCTCACGTTGGTGAGCACATACTCAGTTTCAAGAATCCTCTTTCCAGTTGCCTTCATCTGTTTTGTTTTTTTTTTTCTGCTGCCTCCTTTTGCACACACGGAGTTAGGCCATGAGTAAGAGTCTCTGAAAATCCTGCCTGCGCTTGCGTTTTTCAGCGGGTTTAGACTGATATCTGTAGAGACCATAAAACACACGAGTGGTCTGTGTGGACACCGAAGGTGTCACACCCATTTCGAACAGCGCGGAACAGAGCTGATACCAGCCAGGAGCTGTGCACAATTGTGCTTCTTCCTACACGACGTGCTTGAAGGCTCAAATATTACACGCATAAATTCAGGATACCACCTCAGGGATCGAAAACTTCAGTGAGTTACCACTCGCTGCTGCAGGAAAAGCAAATCTGTTTTGCTTTTCTGGAGGTACCCTAAAACCAAGAATCGGGAGCACCAATTTATAAGCCTGTTGCCTCTAGAAATTCAGAATGGGCAAAGACATGAACCGCCTATGCAGAACAGAGTGAAGTCCTGTCCAACAAGTCCTGTTGTTGCCTTAGTGACAAGCCTTAGTGACTTGCCTTAAGGACGAGCTTAAGGCTGTGAAATAAGGGCAAGATTCAGAATTTCCAGTCACAGATCAACCATCCCTTTTGACTTTATTACTTTGGTGGGCGCAAGTCACATCCTGTTCCTAGGCTTTGAAAGCAAGAGAAGAGTGATACTGTCTCTCACCCAGATCAAGCTGCCACAGGCAACATGAACTGCAGCCAACTCATTAGCAGTTCAAATAATAACAAAAAAATAATCTATTGCTGCAGTATTAGACTGCTGTATAATGGTATTTGCATACATTGAAAGGGTGCCATGACTTGAAGGGAAGATGTACATGGCTTCCCCCCCCCCAAAAAAAAAAACCTGAAAGAGTACCAGGCTTTTTAGTTGAGTTAGTTTCCAAGTATTGGGGAAAAAAGGGTATGTTTGGCTTAAAATATTTTGTGATTTTAATTTATCTTTAAAAACACTTTATGAAAGATAAAGACAGAAATAGACTTTCAAATGTAGCCCTCCACGAATAACATTTGGACATTTCTACTTTATCTTATCAATTTTTTGCAATTGAGAACACTAATCATTGACTTTTGTTTATCTGCATTTTTGGGCAATTTCTACATTCCATTTTCAATATTGCTTCTTTCCCAGCCCCAAATTTTGTTCACAGTTTGACAGACTGTCTGTGGAAAGGCTGGAGTGCTGAAGGTGAAGAGCAAATTATCTTTATTCCATCAAAAAAAATCTGAAAATACAGTTTTATTCAGGTCCTCAAAATCAGATTTACTTTTAAAACACAGATGCCAACAGTTCTTGATTAAATAAAGATCTTACCTTCTTCTGCCCCTGCTGGAGATACGCATTACATCTTCTAAAACAGAACTACGCAAATAGTTTATTCACATTTTGCTACCAACTCTCTTCCCATACAAGTGAGGGAATGCTGCCGTTACGTGCTGCTCTCAAATCTCTTAGCAACAACCACTCAGTGGAAAAATTTAGCGTGTGACCTCTTCTCCTCATATATCATTGAAAAGGTAAATAATTTGATAGTGGCCACTGCCAGTCCTGAATTATAACAGCTACAACCTTAGAGCACTGCAAGAACTTGTTCATTAATGGAGAGACAGGCCTCATTCACATCATGTGCATTCTGATTGATTATGTTTGTAGCTGAAGGCGTTTCCAGCTGAACGACCATCTCAGATGGGATAAGTAGCAAGAAGGATATTAGCTTATATACTTGCTTTGAACTTGCTGCAAAATTCACAAGAGCTAAGAAAAACGCATAGTTTGAGCCTTACACATTCTGCATAAATCCGTAAAACACACATCTCAAGTACTACAGACAGGACTCAGAGCAAGATCAATTCGTGCGCCCCAAAGCAGGTGTGCTAAAAGGAACGAATATAGCTGGAACCTCGCTGAAGAATGCAGTCGCTTGCACCAACGCTAGATCTAAAAGCTTTATTCTAACACAACAAACAGCCATGTCTGATCTGTAAGACAGTCCATGAAACAACAACAGCAATGGTGTCCATCTGTCTCCATAGGTCTAAGTTTCCTGCCTGGTCTGTTGTCACATCAAGTGTTGCCTTTTACAAGGTCCGGATAAGAAGCCAAATAATTCTTCACTGGGTGGGAACATTACACTGAGCCTGTTTTCAGTAACACTTATCTTCTTGAAGTCAGCTCTCTTCTTTAAAAAGTGGAAAAAAAAAAAAAAGGAAAAAAAAGAGTCAGAAAAACAATGTAGACAAGTGTTACCAGGAAGAATACAGTGCATAAGATTTTTTCATATTCTAGAAAATTAAAAACTTACTTTCCACAGCAATTCAGTATTTTGTAGTTTTCAATGGTACATCCTGCTAAAGCCACCTATTGATCACTTATTTGAGCTAAAAATTGAGTATCTAGATTTAAGATACAAATGAAAATTTAAGATCCAAAGTACGCATCACCAAAAAGGTTAAAAAAGATTTTTTTCATGCCATGTTCATTTATGTTTTTGCATGGGCAAAAATAGCAACTCTAGACAAAGCAGAATATTACTTTTTTTTGGAAGGTAAAGCACGTATATACAAAGAATCAAAACATGTTCACTCTAACTGATGGGAAGAGGACCAAAAAAGAAAAGCCCAAAGCAAATGGCTTTCGTACCGCAGAACGGTTGCTGTAAGTTGACAGCATTCTCTCTCACGCTGCTTAAAGTTACAGACCTGAAACTCCAGTATAGACTAGAACTGCAAAATTCTCAGCAATGAGCACAAGTGTGTTTGTCACAAGTTAATATTCTAGCCCAGTATCTAGTGCTGGTCTGACAACTCACTATCTCACCTCTTGCAGAACACATTGAGGCACATGCTCCATTTCGTATGGCAAAATGCCTTCCCTAAGATTTTATTCTTAGAAAAACATTATTGCACAATTTCACTGATAGATCTGCAAGTGTTGGTCTCCAACATGCACTTAGTTACTGCTTCAAGTCAACTGTGATGGAATAGTTGCCTTCAGTTGAATTTATGTATTCGAAGTTGGAATAAAAAACTTGATTGGACAAGGGCCTGCACAATCTGGTCTGAAGTCAATGATGTCTTTGCTTAGAGTAGGAATTTGGACTAGACAGCCTGCCAAGATCCTTTCCAATCTGGATGATTCTCTCGTATATCTCTCTTCATACTCATAGAGAATTCAAAAATATAAACCAGGAATTGAGTATTCTACCCAAGTTCTTGCATGTAGTTTAATTCAACATGTTCTTCCCTTAGGAAAGTTGAGAAACTTTAAAAAGCCACTCTGAAGTGTACACAATAAAATGTAACACACAAATTGGTATTCCTTTACATGCCTCTTCAGTGAATTACTTCAAAATATTTACTGTGAATTCTCATTTTATTTCATTGCTTCCATTCTATACACTAAATTTGCAATTAACAATATTTCAAAATAAAACCAGTTCCCAAGTGCACTATACTTTCCATTTCAACACTTATGCATTTAAAATACACGAAAGTTAGATTAATAACAGCAAAGTAGACCTGCAAGTGATTTAAAGTCAGAACTTAATGAACAGCAACATCTTTTCATTATTTTGCCAGGACTTCTTTCCACAAGTGATAACTACTATACAATGATTAATGATTAAAATGCACATCAGTTTACAGTATTCACAAAGACAGACTTGCCACATGAAAGTGTGAAAAAGGCAGCAGCCTCTCATATAATTTAAAAGCGACTCTCCACATGCTTGTTTTATTTGCTAAAAGTCATCCACCCCCCCCACCCTCCCCAAATTTCATTATATTTACTGATGAAACCAAGAAGGACTAAGTTATCTAGAATGATCAGAACTCATTTTCAGACGGAAAGTCTTGATTTACTAGGGGAAGAGGGCAAAAATGGTACTATTTCAGCAGTTTGCTTGCACATAAACAGACTTAATTTTGCTCCACAAAATATCTAATCCAGCAGAGACTTTAAGTGAAGGACATCAGTGCTAAATAGCAAGTAGATATTCGTGTACATACCTCTCTGATCTAACAAAAGAGAAACTCTAGAGATAGCCAATTAGTTTTTTTACATTTTCTATACACTTTGAACACTGATACTACATACATATGTAAGGTTATTCTACTCTTATACAAAGTAGCAGAGTAAAACTAAACCCTGAAGTTATCAGTGGAAAGTAGACTAAAAATGGCACTTACACATGCACACATCAGTTTCTGATTTGCTTTATTCACACACTTTAATTATTGTAAGCCTTGCAAACAAGCTGCAAGACAGCCAAATTTGCATTCTGTGCAACTTTACCCAAACCTGTTTTTGTTATTTTGTACAAAGCAAAAAATCCCTCTTCGTCGTCTTGTGCCATACTGCAGCAAAATAAGAAGTCTTCTATGTACCTGTAAATTATGACATTTATGTCTACTTAAGTTACTTTTACAGTTTCTGTTTTGCTCACAGCTCCATTAACAGTGAGGTTGCAAACATTTTTAAAAGACCAGTGAATCCATCAGACTCCCACATGCAAGTTCTTACCATTATGAAAATAAATTCTTTTGAACTGACTAGCAGTTCAAATTAAATATTGGATGTGATGTTTATAAAGCAGATACTAAGAATTCATATCCATTCCTTAAGTCAGTTAACTGGTAAGAGGAAAGGTAAATCCTCACTCCAATCACATTTGAAATTCAATCCCCTTCTCTATGACTGCACATTATATATTCAATGTGCGTCTATAAATTTAAACAGTACTTTTTTAATTACACTTAGGTATCTATATCCCCATTTTTAAAACAAGTTCTTTTACAGCGTAAGGAGAATCCACAGAGTGGATTCTTCAAACTTCTTGTTCACACCTGAACAGATTAAGAAACATTTTGAAGCAGTGTTGAGTAAATAATTTTGGTAAGCTGTAAAACTGCCACATGCAAGGTATACTGTACTATAACAGCTCCAAATCCTTTATAAAAACCTAGCATTCCTTCTTCCCGTTTTATAGTATTTATGCAGTCTCTCATCCCCTCATACTGAGTATTGATCGGAAGCACTTCATAGCCAAGATCTGTGTTGTCAATTATTGTGCGTGTCCCTTGAATATGAAGGCGATGTAGAACTGTCTCCAGTGGGTAAAGCATGACATCAGCACAAAGGCTAGCAGCAAAGCTAGCAATAAGTTCTGGAAAATACGCATCCAGCATGCTCTGCACAGAAGTGGAGCTCTCAGTTGGAAGGTTGTGGGAATTATCCCTTTTCAGAACAAACAAAACAAGCTTCTGGACGATGGAACTGATGACATAGTGAAGAACTCCATGTAGAGCAGTTGGAAATGTCAAGACCATCAGAGGAAGGAGACGCTTGCTATGGGGTACTCCCATGCCTACGACTCTGCCGATTCCTTCTTTCACGCAGTCCAGGATGCCAGGATTATCACGAATTATTTCGCTCTGCAAGCACAAAGGAATAGTTACAACTTGGGCTGCCCATTTCATAACAATGCTGACATTCACTTTGACAGTTTACCACTGCTGAACTTCATGAGACAGTTAAACATTTGCATGCTACCATATCTACACGGCTATACTGATATAAATTCGTTGCTCTAAGACTCTTGATAGCATTCAAGTAAACTTGCTTTTAAGAAATGAACGCATCTTAAAAAGTCTTTATTTAATGTACATTCCAGTTATTTGTGTTACTGCCAAAGAAAATGAACTTTCATCCTACTGCTGAAAGTATCAGTTTGTAAAACAGTCATGTACTGAAAATGCCTACTTCTAGAACAAAACACCAGGAAGTATTTATCTAATTTAAAAGTCTTTTCCTTTAGTGACTATAACTCTAATCTTTATACTTGAATGTGCATAATAAAAACTTCCGTAACTAAAGATGAGTTGAAAGATCATTTTTGATTTGAATTTAATAGGTTCAGCTCTGAACATTTCCATTCCATTATTTGCATCTAAAATAGCACACTTTACCCATGCTGCCTCTTACAAAAGAGATTTTTTTTTCGTTCGTGTAGCGAAAATGAAGAATTCACTTAGTAATTATTTACTCCATTCAACTCCACCGATGACTGTAGGATTAAGCAAAAAACACTGTCTCCCCTTCTAATGCTTATACAAACTAAATGTTTTATCATCTCTGTTACATCCGAAATTCAGGATTTGGGAGTTCTCCTCAATGCTTGAGTCTCTGAGTCCATGCTGGCTGTCCTGACCTCATGCCAGCATAAACCACCAGAACATTCCTCAGTATTCTGGGGAAGGACTAACAGCCTGCAAAGCCTTCATGGTCGGTCTGCACAGAAGAGAAACTATTTCAAATACTTGAGAATACAACGTTGTTTCAGACTCAAGTACAAGTTAAGCACCACAACCCCTACTGAATCCTCCTCTCCATATCATTACAGTCACTCTACTTCAAAACCGTGCTTGCTTTTGTCAAGCACGCCACCATGTGGCTTGAAATGTTAAAGACAAAACCAGTAATGTGACAGCTACAAATTTCTACCATTTACAGCTATTTTGATGAAATATATTTATTTGGAGAACTGTGTCAAACTAACACTGTTGAACAGTATAGTTTATCAGAAACCACCCTGCACACGACAGCTCACTTTACAGTAAGAGTTGCATTAGCCGCACAAAGGTACTACCATGTTAATTAAGAGCGACTCATTAGATAGAGATAGCTGGAAGAATTACCTTGGACCACTTCTGCATAGAAATTAAACCCTGTCTCTTTCGCCAGAAAGAGATGCAACAACTCACTGAAACACAATCTGCAATACAGTGCGATGAGTTACTCTATACAGTTATAGAACAAGTTAAGCTGTATTATAAGTGACAGCTCCAGATATTTATTTTCATGGCTAAAGAAGAATGAGGTTAAAATTTAAGAGCAAAAAGTTGACTGAATGAAAGCAGTCCTGAAATAGTAGAGTTATATAGAGAAATAGTGGAGTGTATTTTAGCAAAACAAAGCTGAATTACTGGAAAAGCTTTATAGTTGTTATAGGGGAAGGGGTCACTGCAACAACTTGCCTAGCAAGTTTTAAAACCCTAAGATAAGAAAACTTCTTTGTGGCTCATCTGCTAGAACACACAGATGTAACTTGTCCTTATTTCATAGATAATATATTCCAAGTATTTATATTAAATGTCCATTCTAATTCTAGATTTAAACTTAAGATAGTAAAACTAATATACCCATCATTGTAAATACTTTTTATCCCAGTTAATGTCATACAGCCTTAAGCAAAACAAATGCAACTACTGCAACATAAACCTGAATCCAAAGCCAAAGGCTCACTTCTCCACATGATCTAATCTATAGAGAGTTACAGTATCTTTTCAAATGTTGTAAATATATGTAAGTTACCTGTACAGTTTCAATCAGGCTCGCAGAATAAAAAGGCATTGCTATCACATGTGTTAATCTGTAGAAATAAACAAGATAAGAATTAAGGTAATGACAATACTATAATTTATCCAAATATGCACCTGAAAGTCCATAAAGTTATCTCCCAAGTCATACCTGAGAGAAAACCAACAAACTGTAACTCAAATATTAAAATGCACATCAATAATTTGAGATAAACTTTAGTCTGAAGTTCTGTTTAATTCTATTTCCGTGTAACCAGGCTGATTCAGGTGTCCCAGATATCGTAATTACTAAAAGAATAATAATGTTTTAAATTAGTCAGGTTCCATACAGACACAGGGATCTAGTAAGAGAAAATAAAATGTGAAGGTGGTGTATGCAAGATTGTTCAAAAATATAAAAATCTGAAAGTGTCTATTAGCACCCTGTCAAGTAACTGTAGCTACAGATTAAATTAATGTACATTTAGTAGTTTTATTAATGTTTAGATAATATGACATAGGGTAATAACACATACTATACTTACCCTTTGAGTAGAAGGTGTCCACCTATCTGCTTGAGGTTCCACTTATACGAAAGCTCCCTAAAAAGAAAAGTATTTACTGTAATATGGATGATAACACATTATTCTCAACCATTTCTTCCATGGGTATCAACATCCAGCTTTCATATTGGTGTTCTACTATTGGTTTACATTGCAGGATTTCCAGTAGTGGAAAGACACATCAGCTACACATCTAATAAATTATGCTTAACTTTTAGAAGTTATTCAGGCCTGTTAGATATTCTATCAAAGCAGATTTCAATTATTAATAAGATGTCTGTAGCTCTCACAGCTACTGGCTTTAGTGTTTTGCATTTATTTTACATCCTTATGGAATAACTCTCAAAGCCATTTTCAGGGAACACTGGATTATTTTAAAATCTCAATAGTTTTCCTTTATCAACATGTATTTTTTATTATGTTTTGCTTTAGTTATGTTTTTCCTGTTCTTTGAGGTTGTTTACCCAGTTGTTTCTTTCCTGAAAGCCTAAATCACATTCTGACACAGTTAGGCAAGACCAAATCAAGTACAATAGGTCAGACTATAAGGCACTTACGTAGTTCTGTACAGACTTTACTGAAGTCTTTTGGCTTATGACCAATCTTTAGCATATCCTGGTAAAATGAAACAAAACCCGTGTGTTTAACACAAAGGTGACTTTAAAAAAAAATCCCCTTAAAGTATTATTTTCTAGTTGTACACTTCAAAATATGAACAGTAAATGTTAACTACACTCCATTTGACAGAAAACGTAATCCCACCTAGCTCAAGATAATGTTCAAATACCAAATGTATTTACCATACATGTGGTAAATACTCTAGCTATGAGGTAAAGCTATTTCTGTCTGAAATGTTGGACACACGAAACTATGCATTTTTAATAACAAACTATAAAGTGTTCAGCTTCAGTTCTTGTCTGGGAATCGCACTCATCCACTCCCTGTAATTACAACAGTTCTAATCCAAGAAAGGAAATTCTTTTACTTTTTTGAGGAACTGTGTGTTACTAGTATATATCACTTTCCTAAATACATAGGTCAGTCACTGAAGAGGAAGGGAAGACCATTTACCATTATGTATTTCGGCCACTTGGATCCCCATCCAACGAGCCGTAATACTTAAAAGAGGTGGAAAATGAAACCAGCCAAACTAATGTGTGAAAGCCTAACTTGTCAATCCACTAGGTATAACTATTCCTGCAGTGGAAGAACAATTACAGAATGAGTTTGTCTACTAAAAAAAACATGTTCAAATTGCCACAAAAATGTTAGCATCCATTTCTGGGCCCTGGGCCCCTCTCCTAGAACAGGGGGATTCTTTCTTGATGTTATGATATAGAATTGGAATTGACGTCTCACTTCCTTGTGTCCTTTGGAGCTTGATAATGTAGTTAAATAACCTTTTAAGTCAGATTTGCTGGCACTGCTGCTATAAGCAATAACCTTCACCTCCTTGTGACAGCCCAAACACGTACAGTACCATTAAAAAGGAAGGGAGAGCATCCAGTAGAAAATTGCATGGTGGAGTGGTGCACGACCAAGATGACCATTTTGGCCAGATCACTTCCCCAATCCAGTTCATTTTGTGACAGTTTACGTACTGTGTTGGCACAAGGTTAGCGGTAGCACTGAGGAAGGAATGAGCAGGTACTAGCAGAAAGGATTGCTTCTTTTGGCAGCAGCACCAGCTTACTTTGCAAACTACTGAACAACTGGCTCACAAGAAGAAAATCCTTGCTCACATTGGAGAGAAATCAAAACTATGAAGACATAAACACTGTATCACATCTCATGAACTTAACTATCTCCCACAGCAGTATTTACAAGAACAAGTCACACTCAGAGGAAAGCGTACGCCTGGGAATTTCAGTTACGTATGAGACAGAGCTGACCAAAAAACTTAAATACACGCTCCACACAATTTAAGCATGAAACGCTTTTGCTAATGCTTTTGACGAATGCCAGAACCTGCAAAGACTTACTTTTATTGGTATCCATGCATGCATCATAACAGTAGTTTGATTCAGCTTGTCTACATTTCTTATCTTTAAAACTAGGTCAGTTTCCATGTCCCTTAAGTACTTCATCTCTGTCCACACATTAAAAATAGGCACTATTCTCTTCTGAAAGCTAACGTGGTTCTCAAGCCCACTGGTCCACTCAAACTTAAACAGCCTTCAAGACAAGTACTTGCCTGCCTCACTAATATCTTTTCCAAGACAGGTCTTTATCATTTTATTGGTTTCAATGTGTGCCCTGCAACTGTTAAGTATCTTTTCCTAACTTTTGATTTTCTCACAGTCTCTTTGCATTTCATTAAAAGTTTTAGTTACTTCACTTAATAAACTCTCTCACGCAACCTACTTACTCTTAAAGTATCTTTAACAAAGCTAACAACATGTGACAATATGTATTATTATGGTTGTCAGCTCTGGACCACTATAAAACAAGACATTGATAAAAAGTCTTCAGACCAAAACTCTTTATCAGACTTGTATCTCAAAGCAGAAAGATACCACAATGTTTTATCACGATCCTGGACTTCTAGTTCAGCATAAAAAGTAGGCAGAGTCACAAATAAGAATAAAAAATTATTACCAAACTACTACGGTCGAAAATGGACACAATGCAGTAGAATGGTCAATATCTCATTAAATTAAGTCATTCATTTTTAGTTGTAATCCCTTTATTATAAAAATATTGAACAATGTCCATATAATTGTTGGTAAAGGAGGACAGAAGACAAAGCTGACAGCCACATAGACTTATTTACCACATCTTCTCATTTATTAATGCAGGCCATTCTGTTCTCTCCCCTGCCAAAGAGTGAAAACATTCAGCAAGATGCCAGCATTGGGTCATTAGCTGTCAAAGTTTCCTGTATTCAGATTAATGAAACTAGAACTTTTTACTTTAGACATGGTATTTTCTAGTACCACACAATACAAACCAAAACACAAAACAAAACTTATGAATGCCTTTAATACAGTGGAATTATACTGAAGACCAACTTGCTACATTATTTCTCTACTCAGACCACTAGGTTGACATACTAAACATAAAAAGCTCCCAGAAAGAGCCTCTCATAATTCATTAATTACAAGGTTGGCTTTGACAAGACAACCACACTGTACTGAAAACACCTATTCAGTGTCTGACTGTTCTAGTCAAGAAATTTTTCTTCAAACAGCCTAACATTTCTAACACTTTGCATATGAGTCAACAACTGATGATCAATTTGGTAGAAGTAGTAAAAAACACAAACATGCAATACCTTGGCAAAGGTGTAAATTCACTGATGATGCCTTCTGTTCCCAGGGTTATGCCCTGAACAATAAAAGTGCTGCCCATTCCTTTCCAGAGAGCTCTTGGACCCTGTGTTTTGAAATATGCAACATATTTTGATTCATGCAACATAAAACTCAAAAATCTTTTCATCTTACTAATTTTTACAAAATTTCAGTAAATTCAGACCACACAGGGCTATAATTCTACCATTGAACTTCATTACCACCAAATTCAGGGGACAACTAACTTTTTAACTCTGAAGAAACTTTTGTTCTTCAATAATTTCAAACAGTTGTCAACAATTTTGGAGGCATATCTCTCACTGTTAATACTCTGTACTATAAGCTTAACACCATTTTCTGTGGACAAAATAAACTCGAGATGTTAAAACAGATTTGTAAGAAATCCAGAAAGTCTTTTATTACTGTCTTCTGATATGAGTTTCAGGATTGCCATTCCCATGCAGAATTGGAAATTCATGCACTATTGTCTTTGGAAGTAGTTATTTGGATGATGTCTTTACCCACATACAGATTAATTATTTTTTAGAATCCTAATGAAAAAATTAGTTTCAGCCACCTTTTGTTTTCTAACATCTGCAAATCTTCCTCACTAAATACCATACTTCTAAAAAAAAATTAAATAATTTACAATTATCTTCTTGAAACATTCCTACAACCATAAAAATAACAAACCCTGACAACAGCCATGTTTTTAACCACCAGTTACATAAAGAGTTAAAGATATCAACGTTCACATGTGCTATAGTAACCTTCACTGCTCAGACACAGCCTGACAGAAAATACTGACCTGTGTCTTATTGATGCTGTACATAATATTGACAATAGTAAATGGAGTGAGATGATAATTCCGAGCATGATAGTTAACCTGTTAAAAATATAAATAATGGCAGTTTTATAAACACACTCGCAGATGTTACAACTCTAAAGGAAAAAGCACTTCCAAAACAAAGACTTTATCTCTGTAAAGGTCAGATAAAGTGACCAGAATATGAATAAATTCTCACTAAAATTTAGAGAAACAGGCAAAACTTTTAAGCATGTGTATGCTGAAAGTGTAAAGAATAAATCAAACATAAACCAGAAAATAGTGGAAACAAAGCATCCTGCTTGTAAATGGGGATCTGGGAGTTTCTGCATGGACTCTGAAACACTTGCTGTAATTAATTTTCTACTGCCCAAACAAAAATGAATAAGCATGTTCAAGCCAAGTTAAATTTCAGAATGGAAAAGATGTATGCTACAAATAAACATACAGTAATGTAGTAGTGTCTCCCTAAGAATTGTAAAGCTTCCTTATACTCTACAGAGTATGACAACACAGAAATACCACAGTACACAGGAGCTCTGACTGGAAGAGGTAATATAAAACATACCTGGCACTGACGACGTAGAACAATGCAAGGATGTGCCAACACATTTTCTGTAAATAGGCTTTAAAAGAAAAGTGTATTCAAAGCATGAGAAGTCATTGTAAATTTATTAGAAAAAGTCTTGTTAATTTTCTCTAGCAACACTGGATCAGCATTTGGAAAAAGTATACATTAGCTAGTGAATTAATGAGGCATTTTGGATGGCTACCTGATAGTCTGCCAATACTATAAAAGAACAAGTATCAAAAAATCGGACACATACATTCATTATGAAAAAGCCCACACATATATACAGTATGTATGTATTTTTATAGGCAAAACAATGTACCAGATTTCTTAAGCTTTCCCTCTGCAAAATATTAGGGAACAAAACAGGCCAGAGCCAGAATTATGGAAGGATTAGTTTCCAGTGTTAGGTCAATTCCACATACCACATTATTTATCAAGACTCTCCTTAGCAGGGCCACAGAATTAGTACTAACAGCTGACATTTTCTTCATCAGAAAATGCTACTGCCCAAAACCAACTCCCCCTCCACCCCCAGAAATGATATTTCTATTAAACCTTCACAGGAAAGTCCTCTCAACTCTAAAGTAGGGTTCCTGATCACAGCCATGCAGAGAAACTTTCCATTTCATCTCAAAGTGCCTGAGTGATCAGATACTTACCCGGATGTGGTTCAGACCTGGGATATGGATTAGAAAAGCAAAACCTCCAAGCTTTGTCTAAGCATCCCAAGTAACAGCTCTGACCACCAACCTACAGGATCACCCAGAGCAGGCTCCTTACGGGGATTTTACTCTGGATAAACAAGTACTAATCATCACAGAAAAGTACTGAGACTGCAGTTTCATAACTAGTAAGCCAATTAGTAGTTTGCTATTACCAGAAGAGGTGAAACTTTCCCTGTGCTCCAGCTGCTATCTATTAAGTCCTCCTGGTAGTCAACTCCACTAACTTCACAAAAACTAACCTTTTCTTTTGGGTGATTTCTACCCAAAGATTTCTGGCTTGAACCATGTGTGTCTGACGAGTGATCTATTACAAACGCAAAAGCAGAAGCAAGGAGAATTGCTCTCAGCGATGATACAATGTTGATCAGCTCTTTCCTAAAACCACATGTTCATTTTAGTCCTAGTGGCCAGGGTGCTCAGGCTGTGGAAAACTTTGATTAAATCAAAATTAGTTGAAAAAGGACAACTGAGCCACGCTAACACACTTCTGCTTCTGAAGAAGATCAACATACTCTTGCCCTACGGCTCTAATCCTTTGCTCTCTTGAGCTCATTCAGCTTGACAAGGTTGGAAAGAAATCAAATAACTCTTTACAGGTTTGGGGACACACACACTAGTTTTTCACCCTCCCCCCATCAACTCTATTTTAACTAAGTGAACAGGCTTATCAAGGGGTCTGAATGACCTGGCCAAGCCACTGCAAGGGAAGCAGTGGGAGATGAGGGACAGGCAGATGGGATGATCTAATTTAAGCAACTCATTACTTGCCAAAACCGCTCATTCCTAGTCCTCCTTCTTTACCCCTTCCTTCTCTGGTACAGTTAGTTTGTGCCTGCTAGCTTTCACAGCTAGTCAACTCCCAGGTAAATCCACCTAACTGAAACAGCAAAAAAAAAAAATCACCCAGTTCTTTCATTGACTTTGTCTTCTGTTCATCTGTCAAGATGAACCTAGAAGACGTTCATCTTGATGGGCATCAGGGGTGATAACAATGGGGTAAGGAGCAGGACAGGCTGGCGGTCAAGTAAAAGGTCCTCTTTAAGTAGAAATACACTATAAGAACCTCAACTGACACAGCTTCCCATGTTGGTCTAACTGGGTAAGTGACACAAGTACTCTCATATTTTGAGGGGAGAAGCACTTTTCCCTGAGAAGTCTCACATTCAGGTCAACCAGGAGTAAACCTTTTTTCAGTCCTAAATTTTTCAAGACAAAATCCCCACCTCCCACCCCTTCTCAAGCTGCATCAGTACGTTGACCAAGAAAAAGCTAATCAGGTCAGCGTGACTGAGCAAGCATCCTACAAAAAAAATCCTATACTTATCATGATCCTTACACTTTGCAATTTAAGATCTGAAAATCTTACTAAGCATGTTAAAGTCCACCACTTTCTCAAAAATACTATCACTAATCAGTGTCACCATAATAAAGAATAAAACGGTTATCAGACCACTTGGCTAGATCAACACTACTATTCCAGGATACTTTGACAATATACTTGAAGACATCTTCACTTTCTTAGGAAACATTCATATTACCTAAAAATAGTAATAAGAGTGGCAAATATGAAAACAGTTTTCTGGTTATTTTCAGATCGCTCTGATAGGGTACACATATCCTGGGCATACTGTACAAAAAACTGTTTCTTATATTCACTGCTGACTAAGTAATTTTGAGAAACACTTCAGTTAAAGAGAACAGAAACCTACAAGGATCTGAGGTAGTAGGCTTCTAAAATTTCAACTGCATAAGTTTACTGGCATAAAAACACAACACAGAAGCGTACATATGGATCACAGACAACTATAGCATTACTACTTCATCATCACTGAAAACTATTATACAACACTCACCTTGCAAGGCCAATACCAAAGCCTGCAAATCTGTTCAACTGCTCTGAAAAAAACGAAAACAGATTATACAGCAGTGATAATCACAAAGCATGAGAAAATGTCACGCAGATGATCTGAAAAACTAATTCTATACTGTACTTGCTTCAGAATATTACAAGCACTAAACAACAACATTTATGGCAACTCAGCAAGACGGGATATAAAAAATGACTCCCTCAGGAATACATGCACTTTGGACAGCATTTGAGTTTGTACGTACTTTTATAAATAACACTGTTATTGTCTTAAAACAGCAACAGGAAAAAAAAAGTGACAAAGTGAGCAGTAAACCAGAATATTTTAACATCTAAAATATCTAATCAAACCAACCACTGGAAGTTAGCATGCATGACAGTTTACAATAATTCTGAAACATAAATTTAGATATCCAAGGTGAAAATAATTTTAAAAACAAAAACAGTAAAAAGAGAGAACTTTGGGAAAAGTAACACAAAACACAACTGATGATGAAACAAACATCAACACAATGCAAATTTTCAAGTCAGTTGTTCATCTCCACTCCTTTGCAAAAATTCCATTATTAGAGAACTGTTAAAATTGCAACAAGATTAATGGGTTGAATTCTTTATTGTCTGCTAGCAGACAGACATCTACATATTGGGAATTATCAGAAGAGACTTTAAGAAGAGTATCAGAACTGTAAGGGCAACTGCAAATTAATGCTCAGCCCTACAACCTACAAGGTGCAAACAGCCTGTAAGCATGGGTAATGACAGTAACCAGCGGAGCTCCACACAGACGTGGCAGCCCTCCTAAGAGGAATGATAAGACTCTCTGCACTTGCAGAAGTTGGACTCAGTGATACAGCAACTCCTAATCAGTCCCCAAAAATGCAGAATCAAGATACTCTCCACGAGCAGATAGGACAAAAAAAATAATAAAAAAGGTAGAGTCTAAGTATGAGGTAATATTTAAGTAGTGCTTTAAGCAGTGCTTGCATGGATGAAAGCCCAGTTAAGGGTTGTATTCATCATAAGACCTGAAAAAAATACTGCACCACAGCTTAAAAAAAAAGGCTCACCCATTAATACAATGCAATTTTAAATAAGTTAGTCTTTCATAAAACTTTGATACTCAAGTGTATGTAAACTGCTGCAGAACATCCTTTTAATTAAAGGAAGCAATGTTCAGTAGCCTAGATTTAGCAAGTCTCTCTTAATTCACCTCAATTTCACAAAGACATAAAGTGATACTGTACTTCTGAGGGTTTCTGCTCCGTTTCCCAACCATTACTGGAAAAGAACTGCAAATGGTTGCTCCCTCAAATTCTACCAGTTCCGCAGTTCCTTCACTGTTACGCATGGAGAAGGGGGTGTGTGTGTTTACTTTAGTAGCTCAGGCTGTGCCCCAGGTACTTTTTCAACAATAAGGCGGCCAAAAGATGCATCAGCACTGACTAAATAACAAAATATACTGTTAAGACCCGAAGGTACCTCCTTCCCTTATAGAAGATGGGGTATTTCTGCCGGATATGGTTTACATGGGAACGGGGAGCTGACCACTGCTTAGCTACAAGCTGCAGGGTGCGTTCTGGCACTCTCAATCCTACCTGCCTGTAACCACGGGTGTTGGAGTGCAACAGGCGATAGACCAGCTTCTCTTTCTTCTAAATAACTTTTATTCCCACCCCTCCCGCCCGGCGCTTCAGCATCGCCAGCCCACGGCTGCAGCGCGTCGCCGGGCCCGGCGCGGCGGAGGACCAACGCCAGGCAAACTCGGGCGGGCACTCGGACGGACGCGGCCAGGCCGCGGCGCAAGCCCGTGGCCGCCGCCCGCTCGCCCTTGCCCGCCTCGGCGGGTCACCTGCTAACGGGCGGGGGCCGGGGGACGAGCAAGAAGCCGGCTGCCCCGTCCGGCCCTCCCTTACCGGCGCCGGGGCCGCCCGCCCCGAGGTTAGGCTCCTCGTTGAGGCCGGCTCCCCCCAGCGGGGTGCCCGCCCCGTACGGCGGCGTCTTCTCCCCCCAGTGCAGGTTGCGGCTGCCGGGGATGTCGGGGGGGCTGGTCACCCAGTGGCCCAGCTCCGAGGCGCTGCCGAAGGGCCTGGCGCCGGGGCCCGGCTCCTCCCGGCCCCCGCCGCGGTAGCCCAGGCCGTCGAAGCCCTCGGGGCGCCGCGGGTGCATGGCAGAAGGCTGGAGGGAGGGAGGGAGGGAGGGAGGGAGGGAGGGAGGCGGGCGGGGGCCGCGCACAGGCCGGCGGTAGCGGAGCCCGCAACCAGCCGCCCCGGTGGCCACTTCCGGTCGCCAAGTCGAGGGGGGAGAAGCCGCGCCCCGCTGAAGGCGAAGCGGAGGCCACGTGATGGGGGAGAAGGCTGGCTGGGCCAATAGAGTCCTTCCTCCCCAAACCCGGCAGGAGGAGGGAGGTGGGCTCGGCGGGGAGGGAGCGAGGGCTCCCCCTGTCGCGCCGGAGGGCCGGCACGGGCGAGCGGGGCCGTGCTGGGCTGGGTGAGGCACGTTTCGCCTGCTTATGGTCCGGGCACGGCCTGCGTGTCGGGGCGGAAGGGAGCCCCGGTACCCGCCTGGGCTGCAGAGGAGCCTCCTGCCAGCACAGCTCCCAGCCCTTCTGCCTGGTGAACTCTCACCTCGGCCGAGGTCAGTGAGACCCAAGCCCAAGGGGCCACCCGTCTCCCTGCTGCACAGCGGGTAGCAGAACCGGGAGGCGGTAACTGTGCTCGCAGACCCCACGGGGGAGACAGAGCGGGAGGGGTTTGAGGGGAGAGCCTGCCTGGGCTAACTTCCCCCTTAACTCCCCTTCCCCTCCTCTCGTTTAATCTCCTTCCCCCTAAAATGCAGGTTGCTGCGCAGCCCCCTGGCTGAGGAGAAACGAGCAGGGTTACCGGGGGGACGGCAGGTGTTTCTCTTTGGACAGCCGGAGAGGTTTTGGGTGTGAGGCCTCCGGGCCTGGACACCTTCCCTGTGGGCTCCTCCTGCCTGGAGAAGCCCGTCAAGGCCTCCCACAGATGGCTCTTGGTCCGACCCACGGCTTTTCCTTTTTTTACACACAAGGTCAAGCCAGCATTAGTTGAAGCCTAAGTATAGCAGAGGTGGCAGGAGTCATCCACTGCTCTGTGCTTTGCCATTGTTATAGCCCTGTCTGGCTCTGCACACTGTGTTTGGGGATGGTTTCCTCTTCTTCACTTAAATATTAGTTTCATTTTACCATTAGAGATTCAGGTGTTTTCTGTAACCAGGTAAAGAGCCACCACCCGTGTTTGATGTGGGAAAAGCAGAGCCCCAGAGAGCAACAGCACTTTTGTCCCACAGTCACAAAAACCCCAGTGGAACCTCCTTCTCTCTACCACTGCTTTTATTGGGCCACAACATTTTCCTTGTTATCTGAAAGTCCGCTGACAACGTGTTTTAATGCTGCAATCTCAAAAATATGGGCAGAAGCACCAATTGCCTTTGGACGCAGGGGCCAAAACATCGCAGCTCTTTTTGGGGTAATTATCCATATTAAAACCAACCAGGTTACTTTTGTTTCTGAAACAGGTTCAATCTGGAACAGGTCAACAAATATTGGAATATACATATCTTTAAAGATATGTGGTGACCTGATCATGCAGCCTTACACCTGAAGGAGGTGGCTCTGGATCTTACAAGAATGACAGATTTGAAAGAAAATGCTGCCCATTAAAGAGCAGAGCAGTGTATTGTCAGTAACGCAGCCTGCAGTAGGAAGGTGACAGCGTGAACAATGAAAATGTCTTGCAGTCGGAAATAAAGGTACAACATAGCTGTACAATTGTTTGTTACATGCTTTTAGTCCCTTGCAAAGTTGTGGAAATCACAGAATCATAGAGTATTTTGGGTTGGAAGGGACCTTTAAAGGCCATCTAGTCCAATTCTCCCTGCAGTGAGCAGGGACATCTTCAACTAGATCTGGTTGCGCAGAGCCCTGTCCAGGCTGACCTTGAATGTTTCCAGGGATGGGGCATCTACCATCTCTCTGGGCCACCTGTTCCAGTGTTTCACCACCCTAATTGTATAAAATTTCTTCCTTATATCTAGTATAAACCTTCTCTCTTTTAGTTTAAAGCCGTTATCCCTTGTCCTATCACAACAGGCCCTACTAAAAATTCTGCCCCCATGTTTCTTAGAAGCCCCCTTTAGGTACTGAAACACTGTAGCAAGGTCTCCCCAAAGCCTTCTTTTCTCCAGGCTGAACCCTATTTCTCTCAGCCTGTCCTCATAGAGGTGTTTCATCCCTCTTGTCGTTTTTGTGGCCCTACTCTGGACCCGCTCCAAGAGATCCATGTCCTTCTTGTGCTGAGGACTCAATGGCTGGATGCAGTACTCCACGTGGGGTCTCACCAGAGCAGAGTAGAGAGAGAATCACCTCCCTTGACCTGCTGCCCACATTTCTTTTGATGCAGCCCAGGATACAGTTGGCTTTCTGGGCTGCAAGCACACATTGTTGCGTTCTGTTCAGCTTTTCATCCACAAGTACCCCCAAGTCCTTCTCAGCAGGCGTGCTCTCAATCCATTCATGCCCCAGCCTGTATTGATACTGGGGGTTGCCCTCATCCAGATGCAGGACCTTGCACTTGGCCTTGTTGAACGTTATGGGGTTCACATGGGCCCACTCCTTAAGCTTGTCCAGGTCACTCTGGGTGGCATCCTGTCCCTCAAACGTGTCAACCGCAGCACTCAGCTTGGTGTCGTCCACAAACTTGCTGATGGTGCCCTCAATCCCACTGTCTTTGTCATTGATGAAGATACTAAACAGTACTGATGAAGCAATTACACTGTACTATTAAACAGAAATGCAGGTGTAGGATCTATGCCCTCTACACAGCATCTCCAGAGCAGCCTCTGCTGTTTGTCTGACCGCTTCCGTGGCGCAGAACTTCCTTTCAAATGATTCAACAGAAGTTTCGGCTGATTTCTTTGTTTGAAAGAGAAAAAAAAAAGAGAACAATTCAGAGGTTTACTTTTGCAGAGAGATCAAATTGGCAGCAGGCTAAGTGCATTGAGTAGTAATTACAGTAAGACACAGAGCTTCTGTGCTAGTGATACCTTAAATTAAATTCTCATGTGACCTAATATAGGGCCAGGTGTGCAGTTTCTGTGCTTGGTTGCTGCCCTCTCTTAGTGGCATGACCAGCCTGCAGGAGAGAAAAAAGAATGAACATTGTCAAGAAAAGAAAGCAGCAAACAACACTCTTTCAGAGAACATGGAAGAAAGAGTGTTGTTCTAAAGAAAAATGCAGTCTTTTTTGACATTGGAAAAATAAGCCAGATCTGTTGTCTTTTCTAAAACAAGGCTTATTAACTCAGTATGTGCGTGAGAGAGAGAGAATTGATCTGGGTGAGGAAACTGTATGTCATAGATAAACATCACCCATTCCTATACATCATTATATTCATCTACCAGCTACCATACCCCTCCTCACCATTAAAAACAATTTTCTGAAAAAGAAGGATTTTTTGTTTTTCAGTCCCTATAAGAATACTTGAGCAGACTATCAAGGCTTTGTCTCACTTTCCTTCTACGAAGATTTCTATCTATAATGTGAGGAAGGCTGAAAGAGAACTGGATCCTGAGAGCAATGGTAATTCTTACTGGAAATATGAGCTACATTCTTCAGGACAAATGTCCTGCCAGCTTGAACTTCAGGAAGGGGAGTCTGTGTCATTCAGGATCCTATATGCAAGGTAAAGAAATGCATCCCACACAGCAGTTTACTATCAACTCTGTGTATACTCACATAGCTTACTAGAAGCCTGTGTGTTCACAGGCTGTGCACGCAGGGCATCTGTTCTCTAGGAAGCTGCGAACAAGTAGCTATCTGATGGCTCAGTGGGGAATGCTTTTTCACATGCAAGCCTTCAGTGTCTGTCTTATTCAATATCTCACCTAAACAAGAAAACACAAATTACCTTTTCTGTTTACACATACCTAACACCTGGTTTACGCTGCTTGCTTGTACCAGCGTGTGTCTTTGCACTGCTACTCGTAGCTTGTCTTTTGGTACTTCTTGTCTGCTGGCCAAAACTGAGCCCATCAGCAAAGTTGTTAGCACCTCTGTGAGAATATATTTAAGAAAGAAAGGGTAAAAACTGCTGCACAGCAGCTGGGAGGGAGGAGTGAGAATATGTGAGAGAAACAACTTGGCAGACACCAAGGTCAGTGAAGAAGGAGGGGGAGGAGGTGCTCCAGGCACCAGAGCAGAGATTCCCCTGGAGCCTATGGAGGAGACCATGGTGACACAGGCTGTCCCCCTTCAGCCCATGGAGACGATGGTGGAGCAGATATATGCACTGCAGCCTGTGGAGAACCCACCACCACAGCAGGTAGAGATGCCCTGAAGGAAGCTGCAGCCCATGGAGAGCCCACACCAGAGCAAGTTTTCTGTTAGGAACTGCAGCCCATGGTGTCCTGCACTGGAGCAGGTTTGTCCTGAAGGATGGAACACCACAGAAAGGACCCATGCTTGAGCAGTTCTTGAAGAACTGCAGGTTGTGGGAAGGACACCTGTTGGAGCACTTCATGAAGGATTGTCTACCATGAGAGGGAGCCTCTGCTGGAGCAGGAAAACACTGTAAGGTGGAAGGAGCAGCACAGGTGAAGTGTTATGAACTGACCCCAGCCCCCATTTCCCCATCCCCCTGCACTGCTTGGGCAGGTAGAAGAGCCAAGGGTGAAGTTGAGTCTGGAAAGAAAGGGGAGAGGGTAAGAAAAAGTTGTTCCAAGTTTTGGGTTTTTTTTTTCTCACCATCCTACTATATTTTCAATTGGCAATAAATTAATCTTCCCCAAGTTGAGTCTCTTTTGCCCATGACAGTAACTGGTGAGGGATCTCCCTGTCTTTATCTTGACCTACGAGCTCTTTCATCTTATTTTCCCTTCCTGCCTGTTGAGGACAGTGAGAGAGTGGCTGGGTGGGTGTCTGGCGGCCAGCCAAGGTCAATCCAACATGGTCCTTTCTGGTACTCCACAGTGGGGCTGTCAAGGGATTCAAGGTAAGGACAATAAATGGGAGAGATAATGGGCAAAACTCTGACTGGACATTGCCAGAAAGTGGAATAATTGTGGGGTAATTTTTTTGTTGTAATGTGGTGAAGGGACAAAGGATGGAGTGTGTGCAAATTGTCCATCTTTTGTCAGTGTTGTGATGATGTTATTTTGACTTCAGCGTGGGGGATTCTTTTTGTTGATTTAAGTGAAGCTTGTGAAGATTGTGTGATAAAAGGATATTTTAATGATAATTCTTAAATATCTGTTTCACAGAGGCAGGGTGGAACATACTGGGTTTACCTTAATGGGCAGGAGGCTCCATGGGATTAGAACCCTGTTGGGGTGAAGCATGACACACTCATGTCATGACTTGACAACTATCAAGGGTCTGGTGACCAAATGCAGAGGTCATCTCCACTGCAGCTCTCTGTCCCGGGCAGGAAGGTCCCTGGTGGTATTTGGGAATGGCTGGACTGCCCACAGTTGCTGCTGACTCTTCACTCCTTTGTAAGTGAACCTTCTTTGCACAAGTTGCCCTACGCACGGTGGTGGCAACAGTATGTCTCAAAGCATTTTGCAAGTGGATTAATTTTATTGGACAACTTCTTATTGTGATAAAACCCACCTCAAAAAAGAAACTCGTCACAACTAATATAGGACTTCTGTGATCTCAGGTAATTCTCAAGATAGAAGTATTCCCTCTTTTCTGACCTTTTTAGCCTACAAGTTTGGAAAAGGTCAGCAAAACCTCAGTCAATTTTGTTGGTAAGTACAGGGCTTGGACCTGGAACATTGTACCTTTAGAAACTGAGAGACTTTATACCCTAGAAAAATAATTTTGTAATTTTTTTTTAAGGGCATGTGAAGCAAAATTTGAAAGAATGTATTGCAGGCCAAAAAACCTCAGCCAACTCACCTCAAAGCCTATAGCACTTTCCTCAAGGGCATGAACTTCTGTAACCAAAATGGAGCACTTAATTATTTAAAAGGTCCAATAAACAGGGCAAGCAGCCTGAACTCCACCTCAATCTCAGTCCTGAAAAAGTATATAAAATACTTGATGCCCCATTTTAGTTTTGAATGGAGATAAACTTCAGGTGACCTTTAGTGAAATATCTGTGGAGGACCATGGAGACCATACCATGGAGGACCCTCTCCTCATCATCTTGATGGACAGCGGAGGCTTCAACCTTAAGAACCTCTTCCAAAAGACCTACTTTGTGTCAATAGGAACATGTAGATCCTTGTTGCTTTTGAATGAGGGGTATTTATTTCAGTGCATAAGTGTAGATCTCTAGAAGCCTCATTTCAATCACTGTTTTTTTATCTCACCGATAGACCCTGCTGGGTGCAGGGATAGACAGGGTCAGTAGAGTGCTATCCATTTGCTCCATCTCAACTGTCCTCTGTTGGCAGAGAAACAGGATGACAGAGGTGGAAGGGTACTGTTCTCTGACAGGCTGTAAGAAATGCTGGGTGGAAAAGAGCCTTCTAGGCTGCCTGGAAGAAGACAGCTCTTCACCCTGTGTGTTTGCACTCTGCTTTAGACAGGTCCCACTCAGTGTTACTCCCTTCCTTTGGGCAGATTATTCCACAAACTTACCTGAGATGTAAAGTGACACTCCAGTATTACAAAGTCTGCACTGTCCTGCTGTCAGATCTTGTTAAACCAGATGAAAATCAGAGGAAAAAAATATAGATCAGCAATAAAACTCACTGGAGGCAAAGGAAGCTTCCACATGAGCAGCAACCGGAACAACCTGGACAAGGAAAGAGGTAAATGAAAGAGAAGATGAAGGGATGCAGAATAAAAATTTATAAAGCAGAGGAAATAGCTGCAGTATTCACCCTGGCTGAATAAGGAAATTACATTTCACCACCAGTGGTGCCCACCAGGTTCTTCTTCCGGGCTGACTCACCGGACTTCTCTCACGGTTAAAATTTTGTCCCACAGTAGAACTGGGGTATGGGGAATGTTTTCTAATATTCCCAGTGTACTCTTTTACCCAGTATATTCTTCCTGCTGGAATATAACTGTCCCCACTTCTAAACATGCTTCAGGCTACTTAGGAGGCTTTTACTGCCCATTTCCATTCCCTTAACAATTCTGAGGATGTTAAAGGAACTCCAGGTGTCCACAATCTCACTCACAGCACAGCCAAGGCAGTCATGGCCATAGGACTATTAAGGAATGTTGTATCAAAATCCAGCTGAAAAGGGGACAGTTGACAAGCAGGGGTAGAAGCAAAGATAGGACCAAAGAAGCAAGAGGAGGTCAAGAGCTGATGACACTGGCATCCCTCCAAAAAGCCAGAGAGTCTCTCTAAGTCATGAGAACACCTCATTCAGAGAAGCAAGCAGATCACAGTCACATAGAAAAGGCTGCAGCAAAAGGAGACCAAGCAGCAAAGGCAGTGATCATTACTATAGAGGAGACAACGACCAAAGTAGGTACCTGCAGGTCTTCGCTTTTTATACTTGAAAGATGGTCAGAGGTGGCTATGAATCCTCAAGCAGGTAGAGAGCTCAGTCTAATGTTCATAATCCAAGAAAATCCACTAGTCCAGAATACAGCATACAAGCCTTTACCAAAAGGACAGGCCTGCAGAGCCAGAGGGACCCTGTGGGAGACACTATTGCTATTACAAAAGATGCAAGTTAAGGAGTTGATCGAGGGGTCAAGGACCCCTTTTGGAGGGACTGACAGAATGAGAAGAGAAAAGCCTGGTAGAAAAGGGAGGCACAAAACTCGCCATGTGAAGAGCACAGTCAGGGAACACACAAATGTAGAGAGAAAATGACCCCTAGAAAACCTTATCAAAATTCAGTGACTGCTACACAAGTGAAGGCAGCCTTTTGGACAATCCAGCAAGAAGTCAGACAGAGCATAAGAAAAAGAAAAAAAGGTTGAGGAGTCCAGCTACAGACTCTGTGAAGGAAAAGTGACAGACAGTGAGGCCTCCCAAAAAGCAAAAGCAGAAACACCAGAAACATCACATGAGTAGCCCAGCCTGTGCTTCTCCAGCAGCCATTACAATTGACAGTGATTGTGAGAAGGAGCCACAAAGAACTGAATGTGACAGCAGCATTATTTGGACAGCCACAGCTCAGATAAATGAAAGGGAAAATGAGTCTCCATCTTCTTTTCCAGGAATGATAAGATGTAAGAGTGTTTGTAGAGGCAGCAAGGAAACTTGCTGCAGAGCAGCAGCTGAAAAGTATAGTATAGTATAGTCAACAGATGCTAGGGGTTTGATTCACCACGAAAAATAATGTGGCATGTTTTACACCCAACACTTCTAAAAAGTAGAGTAGAGTATTGCTTGTATGTAACTTTTAAGGTTTCTCATAAGAGTGCTTGGAAGCTGGAGTTTCATAAAGTCATCCTATATTGTCACTGTATGTTAAATACATCCACAGAATATTTCAAAGTTATGTTCAAAATAAAAATAAATATAAACCCAAAAAGAACATGTGTCACTTTCTGTCTTTGAAAGGTGTTTCTCTTCTACTCCCACTTATAAATGGAATAACACTGTTCAGAGAGCCAAAACTGACTCCTCTCCTCCCTTGAGATATGTAGGAGGGTGGGCTGTAGCACTGACTCTCCTTGCATCTGCTTCCAGCTGCACCGGTGTGACCCCCAGCAGCACTCCCTCTGGTAAACCTGGGGACAGGTTTGAGTGTTAATTTACCACAGGCTTTAATAGGGCGCTTCCGTGATTTGCGTCTTAACCCCATGCTAATATTTTGCATCCCATCACAGTTCAGGATGCGAGCACAGATGCATGAGCACCAGGAGGAGGCTCACGCACAGCCAAGTTCTGCAGAGGAGGGAACAGCAAACTGGCTAGTTTTTCCCCAGGCCTCTGCAGGACTGACCTCCACAGCATTCTCCGTTATGTCCTAGCGGTGGGACCATTGACCAAAGAGCTCTTTTCCTTCCAGCTGCTTTCAGCTGGTTTTCAGCAGCTGCTGGCATTGTAGACTTGGATCTGTGACATCTTCCTGCTGATATAACCTGAGGAGGTAACTCATCTGATGCAAAACACCTGAAGTTTAGTCTTACTAAGAGCGGCTGTTTGGCACCAGCTATCTGAAAAGGAAAGCTGTAAGAGAGGAGGGACCTGTATGCAGAAGGGTCCTACTCAGTCCACTCCCTAAATACTGTGTGCGTGTATCAGCTCTTAGGCAAGCTGGGATCTGCCTGGGGAATACAAGGTGTCTGTATTTCTTTTTACTAAAACGTAATTGTGTCTTAAATCTACTGAAATTCATTTTCTCACTATAAGTGCCATTGTCCATTAATTCAGTAATGTAACACATGCAGAAAAGTATCTTCATTTTATGCATAAGATATGCATTCTCAGTAAAAAGTAATTCAGGTTTATAGTTCTTGATAAGAAGTAAGGCTTTATCACATTTCCACATAACAGTATATTTTATGTTCCCCATTGTGATATAGGAGGCATGTGTACCTTTTTTCCAGTTTGAAATATTTACCTTCTCTAGATTGCTGAGGTTCTTTTGCGGTGGATACTCAAATATGTTACAAACTCTACCTTCAAACTGGGGAGACCTATGGGGGAAGGTAGCCTAGAGACTTCTAGACCAAACTCTCTTTGCTGTTGTTTAAAGACACTTAAAAAGGGTGGGGCTGTCCTTTAAGGTGAAATACTTTGATTTGGAAGATATGCTAATTCTGAACAAGCCTATATGTCCTGGAAGAAATGAGCCTGAAAACAGGCAGAATTAGTTATCTAAAGCACTCTTTTAATTGTATTTTTCAACCTCGCTGAAGAACTGTCTTCCTTTCAAATTGAGAAGATTTCAGTGCTTTGGCAGGAGGCTTTCTTCTTGATTCACACTGTTGATAAATAGCCCAGGTAGGTGCTTGGAAGTCCTGCAACTGTAAAGTACTTTCTCCATCTATATATACTGTGGATTTGTAGTCCCGCAAAATAATTTTCTGATTGGGATCTTTTAGGAACACAGTTTTTGAAGGTATTTAAAGATGAGTTAAATTGGTAATTCATTTCCCTTGCTTTAAATATCACTTCTGCCAGCATTATCAACTCTGAGGGCTGAATTATCTGTCTCTTGGACTCCTCAACCCTCCCATCTTGAAAGGTTTGTTGCTGTTGTAACAGAATAGCACAACTTAATATCCTCAAAATGCCTCAAAATAGTTGAGGTTTTATCTGCTAACTTTGGTGATGGGTATAAGTTCTATGATTAGTGACTAGAGCTGCACAACTGTTTACAAATATGTCTAAATTAAACATCTGCTAGGAATTTGTGCTGAATATGATTAATTAAACAGCTGCTTGCAATTAGCATTAAACAGGTGCTAATGGAATTTGGGCTAATGGAATTTGACTTGAACAATCATTACTGTTGGTGATGATGGATAGGAAGGAGATCAGTTTGATCTTCAGGTCCACAAAGATTTAGAGCAGTTGAGAGGAAAATAATTATTTTTGAATGCAGCATATGGTAATATTTGGAACATCATTACTATCACATTTAAAACCTTTTTTTGTGTTAATTAAAGCTGTCTGTGAAAATGGCTGCTAGAATGGAGGACAGTGCATTAGACCTAATCGCTGCGCATGTGTCTATGGATTTACTGGCCCTCAGTGTGAAAGAGGTAAAATAAATAAACAAGGAAGGAAATTACAAGCAGTTATATGCAACAATACATTGCGTACATATTTTATGCTGTTTATTTTCTGTCTGAGCCAATAAGCTTCCAAGAAAACATGTATTATTTGTAATTTTAGAAAGCGTCTTCCTTTTTAGTCTAGTAGCTGCATTTCAGACTGGCAGGTACAAAGCTGTCACAATTGGTAGGAATTTGAGCTAATTTAGGCTGCTTATTTTGTTCATATAATAGTTAAAAGTGCAGCTATATTTTGCTCTCAGCTATGTGAAGTAACATTACAGCAAAATTGCTGATGGTGTTAGAATTGCATAAGTGTAAGTAATGGAAGGATTGGTTTTCTGTATAACAGCTCTTTCATAAGAGGAACTTGGGAAGTCGTTTGCTCTGGTTAGTTCTGTGCTATAGGAGAAAGTCAGAGATGAAGCAAAAAATTAACCAATTACCATATTACTGAGATCCGTTCCTAAAACTATTCTTATTCAAGAAAACATCTTAGACGTGGCTTAACTTACAGTGCTTTCATGAATTGGGGACTAACTGGGATTTTATTTTAAAATTTTATGGAGAAATCCCTCAGCTGCCTTTTATGGGCTTAGAGATGCTGGGAAGGTCAGTTTTAATGATGCTGAACAAAACATTTTTAGCCTTACAGTATGTGATTAGCACAAAAATAATGAAGGTACTGAGTCCATGTATAGTTGTCATGGTTTAGCCCCAGCCAGCAACAATAGTGATTTAGAATAAATGTGCTTCTGTTCTCAGAAATCAATACTTCTTGTTTTTTAATAAATCAGAGTATTGCTTATGTTTTGAAACCAAGAAATATAGTACTGCTCAACATTAGATACAATTGTAGAACGTACTTAGTGTGCATAAACTGACAAGTGTAACCCAAATCACTGCTCTTTAGAATGGATTTTTAATGATTGGATACAGTGAGGATTGCTTATCAAAACAATAATGTTGTACATCACTTAACATGAAGTTTTCATGAATAATCGAAGATGATACTGAAGAGTTTAGCAGAAATACTATTCTTTATCTTTCTCCAAGTTGGTGTGTTTGTGAATACATGTTCTCATTGAAAAGAAGATGAGAACTGAGCAACCATAGTGTGAAATGCTGAATACTAGCGTGCATTACTATCCTTCTCCTTTAAAATATTCAAAAGGTTGTCAATACTAAAAAGGGAGATAGGATCATTTGCATTAATAGAAAACAGAAAGTCACATTCTTACTTCACATTATCAGTGGGCAAGACACCCCATTCAGGGCAGAAGTAGACTTCTTAGATTGATAAAATAATTTAAATCAGAAAAGACCTCTAGTGCAATACCTGCTCAAAGCAGGTCTAGTCGGAGCAGCCTGCTCAGGTCCATGTCCAGTCAGATTTTAGGGTAGAGATTCCACAACATCTCTGGCCAAAGTTCCAGTAGTTGACCATCCTCATGGTAAGAAAAAAATAAATAATTCCCTAATATATAATTACAATTTTGCATCTTCCAACTTGCATTACTTGGAATTGTTGCCTCTTGTCTGATTTCTGTGAGCCTCTGAGAAGAATCTGGCTTTGCTTTCTCTGTATCCTCTGAACAGGTAGTTACGGGCAGCAATAAAGTCCCCTTGAAACCTTCTCTTCTTAAGGCTGGATCAACTCAGGTCCCTCAGCTGCTCCACACAGGGCAAGTTCACCAGCTCCCTGACCAACTTGGTTGCCCCAAATTTAGTGTCATCCGCAATCTTGCTGAGAGTGCGCTCTTGTACCATCACCCAGGATGTTAATGAAGACATTTAACTGTTACTTGTCCCGGTACTCACCCCTGAGGCACTGCACTAGTTTTCTGGCCTCTAGCTGGACTTCGCTTATCACAACTCTTTGAGACAGAAGTTGAGCAAATTTTCCACTCACCTTATTTTTATTGTTCAATTGTTCAGCCTGTATCTCACCAATCACAATCCCTCTACGGGAGCCTTTCTCAAAAGCCTGGCTCAAGTCAAGGAACATCTACCACCCTCTCCTTCACCTCGGCACCAGTGACCTCAGGGTTGAAAGCAGTGATGACATTTGTCATTGGTAAACCCATGCTGACTGCTCCCAAACACCTTCTTGTCATTCATTTTGT
Organism: Chroicocephalus ridibundus; assembly: GCF_963924245.1. Taxonomy (NCBI): domain Eukaryota; kingdom Metazoa; phylum Chordata; class Aves; order Charadriiformes; family Laridae; genus Chroicocephalus; species Chroicocephalus ridibundus. The sequence goes on from NC_086316.1 coordinate 23,977,555, forward strand.
TTAGAAATGGCTTTCTGAAGGGAATCCTGTGCAATTCTCTGTTTAAAATTCAGCTCTGAAGTGCTCGAAGCTGTATATAAATTGTGAAAATATCTTGCACCATTTTTAAAAATTTTTTGACTGTGAAATGGAAAAAAGTTTCCATGTAGATGAAGAAAATAACTAAACCAAACATTGAAAAAGCAGGAGTTTCTATTTGCTATTCCAAGCTGTTTTGTATACCCACTAGACGTCACAAGCAACAGGAAAATGTAAAGGGTTAATTTGTTTCTTTGTCTCTAATTGCTTGTCGCTTTCATTCTCAAAACTAGATTTACAGAATTCTATTAATCGCTGTTGGTTTAGGTTTCTGCTGTTACATTTTACATCCAGCCCATTCTTTGTAGTTGCTTCTTATGAACAAAGCACAAGGACTCAGATCTTCTGTATTTTGGTTAGTGGGGAAATAGGAAGCATTATTCTGTTAAACGCTCTCTTAATATTTACTGCTATTTTCAGAAATATGTCTTTGTAAAATGCACACCTGCCTTCTGGCTAAAATAATAGACTATGAAGTCTTTCAGTTTAGGATGGATTTTCAAGGGATTGGACAATGTTAGGTTGCTTTATAGCTTGAGCCTTGGTCTTGTCTAGACTTTCTCATACTCAAAATAGAAGTAGTTACTAATTTATTGTACTATTATTCAGTTAAGGAAATATGACTTCTTTAGTATATCTTGGTAATGACTATAAAAAGTCTTTAATATAGTAATTGTAAATGTTAAATTTTTTATGCTTTACATGAGCTAGAGTACATGAAAGAAATGTAAAGCGTACCTTAAATGCCTATTCTGTTCAACAGTAATTTGTAATTTATGCTTTTAGTGTAAGAAGTTTATGCTTTCCAACAAAATGCAAAAGGCAATGATTTCTTTATTTGTTGGTTGCAACAGTTGTCAGTAATACTTTACAGTATGAAATGCTTCTGTAGTTTAATTTTAAACTGAGGTTAGCAACAGTTCATAACTCTTTAAAATTTTATAGTTCAAGGTTATGTGAACTTCCCTTGCAAGTCACATCAGAGTTATAAGAGATTTTGTTTTGTTATTTTTTACATTGCTGTATTTTAAAAGCATACCTTTTATTGTTCTGTAAATTAATTTCTTTAAAATTAGGCATTTTCTTCCTAATACAGAACCTATTTCCTTCAAATTGGCCTCTTAGGCTCAGTTATATGATAAAATGTCACTCTTTGTTCAGCTACCTGGGCTCCGAGCAAACTAATTTCGGGGCTGGAGACAGGAGGCTGAGCAGTAACCAATGACCGCCACGATTACAGTATTTAACTTGAGACTTGCTGTTGGATTAACAAGAAAGCAGAACCTGTTCGGGAGCTTGTGCTCTACTCTCTCTGATATACAATGCCCTTTTATATTTCCTGTCAAAGTCTGTTCTTTTCGTCATCTGCTTTTCTTGATTTGTAAACACACAAGATTCAAGAATTTGATTTTGTCTGTTTTGTTTTGTTTGTTTTTTTTTTTATTTTAAGAAAAAAGCAGATGTTGAAATTTTCCTGTTGAATTTTTCCCCGTGAAAAATTTAAAAAAAGAAACATTGAGTAAGAGGCCTCATCCTCAGTTGTACGTATAAGAGCAGGTTTTTTCTAGCATGACCATTTCCTTTGGTTTCTTGAGTCTGTCTGAACAAATGATATTTGTATTACTGCACATAGCCCATGAATTTTTTTTAATTGATGATCTGTAGAGGTATGGTGCTGTGGAAAGGCACTGATGCTTTCTTCCTTCTTTACCATGGATTAAAGGGAGAAAGAAGCAGTGGGAAAGGAGAATTCTGTCACTGATCTAAGTTTGCCTTCATCCCATGTAGAAGGAGAAAGAACAGTGCTCACTTCCTCTGCACATAAGTGACATAACGGGAAGTAAACAGGTTTGGACTGAGTAGAAATGCATACCTTGGGAAGAGTATCCTTTTGGAGAAGGGAGAGGATTTCAGATAAAGCTATCAAGCTTGGGTACATGAGAAAAGAGGAAAAATGAAGAAATATAATAATTGAATATAGGGTGAGAACTTCTGAAAGCAGGGAGCTTTTGGATGGTTCTCGGGAAAACTGCTGCTAAGGTGTCTTAGCCCAATGTGTTTATTGCACCTGGTATTCCCAGTCCAAGTGTATGGACACTTTCTCGGACTGAATTTTGGAATGTCTGTTTATCAAAGGAGTTACCTCATGACAGATGCAGTGAACCAGTGATTGGTGTAGCTGCTTCCCTACAGGTTCTTACTGGGTTAATAGGGAAGACTTGCATAGATGCGGCCAGGTAATCAGTAGAAACCCACCTCTGTGCAAGGCAGCAATTTTTATGCCAGTTCTGCAATGCCTACAAGAACTTGGCCCATGCAATTTCAGAGATCTAGGAGGGACAGCAACAGAGGATGTTGCAGAGGATAGTGAAAAAGGTTTGAGGCAGAAGATGTAACTGAAATAGGTTAATTTTTGGGGGGGAGGAGAGCATACATCTAGCATTATATTTGAGATCAATTACCTTCATCTGACCCTCCCTGATAAGAAAATAATCAGTGATGGTCCTATGTCTAAGGACAACAGACAAAAAAGAGGAAAAAAAGAAAAAGATGAAAAAAGGTTTTATTCAAGCTGGGAATAGGATGAAGAAGCTAATCAACAGAACAGGGAAAGGGGTAGAAGGAAGCAAAAAGCATTCTCAGTGAAAATGTTAATAGTTATAGTAACTGAGGCAAAAGAGGAAAAACCAAAGAAAACAGAACTGAAGTGGAGCTGTACTGAAGAAACTGATTGGCACTTGGAAGTTATGAAGATATTTTGGGATAATACATATGAATAAAATTAAATAATATAACAAACTGACACAATTTTATATTGGGCTCAATACCCAAATATATATATTTTTTTTTATATATATATATTCATATATTTATATTATGAAGAAAACATATAATTTGTATTTAGACTGTAGTGCTGCTGAAGATGGTTGTGTGTGCTTAAGTTACAGTGATTAGGTGTAAATGAAGCAAAGGAGTGAATGAAATTCTTCAAGAATTTCCTACAAGAAAGCCTAAAAGAAAGCTGGAAAGAGACTTTTTATAAAGGCGTGTAGAGACAGGACAAGGGGTAATGGGTTCAGACTGGGAGAGTTTGAGGGGAGATTTAGATTAGATATCAGGAAGAACTTTTTCACTATGAGGGTGGTGAGGCACTGGAACAGGTTGCCCAGGGAAGCTGTGGATGCCCCATCCCTGGAAGTGTTGAAGGCCAGGCTGGATGGGGCTTTGAGCAGCCTGGTCTAGCGGGAGGTGTCCCTGCCCATGGCAGGGGGGTTGGAACCAGATCTTTACAATCCCTTCCAACCTAAACCCTTCTATAATTCTATGATTCTAAGAAATTATTCTCACCTCTGGCAGGTATTCACAAGATCTTTTGATGTTACACAACTTTTCCATATCTGTTGATGTCAGCGGTAGCCTGAGAAGAAGTGAAAACTTTTTTGGATGTATTCAGATCTTGTATATTTGGTCTTACCCCCGTAATCTCATAACTGTTGAATTTTTTGTCATGCAGGCTATGGCAGGTAGTGTTCAAGAGGTTTTCTGCCTGTCTGCCAGCTGGGTTGTACTGCTGCACAAGTGGTTATAAAATGGCCTGTACTTTTTCTCAAGTTGCTTGGTTTATTTTAGCTGTCCCCCAATGACTATAAATTTTATTCAGGTGCTTAACAGCAAAAATACTTATTTGATCAATGAACTCTTCTCTTTTTGTGGGAGTTGGGGGAATGTAACTTTTTAATTTTGCTGGGTTTTTTTTCTTTGTGTTGTCCTGAACTGAAATAGAGGCTCTTTATGTGGGATAGGATTTGTGTGTGTATGTGTAAACGGGTGCCTGCTCTGAAGAGCTAACCGGATAAAGGCAGTATTGTTCCTCATTTTTTATGGAACTTAGTCACTCTGAGCCATCTTTCAATTATTCCAATTAGTTTTCAAATAAATTTTAGTTTTAATAAGTGATTTTAAAAGTGTTAAAACATATTTTAAGGAAAAAATGGGATTTGTCAATATTGTTGTAATTTTGTTGTTGTTTTTATCAAAATAAACTAATAAATGTCCATAGTTTAGTAAACAAGCCTTATAAATGGAAGATGCACTATATGCAGACACAAACACAGAGGTAATAAAAATTGTACGTAGGGCCCTGGGATATATCTTAAATGTATGTTCTTGTATCTATTTTAGAGCTATCCTAAATGGGAAAACATGTCATAAGAAATAGTTGTGACTGACCAGTCTGTAGAAGGCACCCAATTGGAGATATCCCAGTTGAGGTCTTCCAGCTATTTTACTCCTGTATCTTGTTTTTAGCAGGCTCTAAAGAATTTATACCAGTTTGGGTATTGTTCGCCGCCTTGGAGCTCCCTCTAGGGAGCTGTGCTGTGCAAAATCCTAATCCACAGACATCATATAATCTCAGATTTGTTTTGAACAGTTGCTACATAGCCTCTGCTTTGAAGTTTGGAAACACAGAATTGTAACTGAATTCAAGAAAATTGGTGACCAAATTCACTGGTTTTGATTTGTGGGGCTTTTCCTGTGATATGGAGTCAGAAAGTGGGAAAATGTGGAGTTTTGTTTTATTATTCTCTCTGCTTTGTTCCTCTTTGTTTCTTTTAAGATCTTCCTTTGCAATCACAAGGATTGAAAACATTTCCTTGTAATGAAAACTGAGATTCTTAAATATTTCTGGGTATTTAGTACTTGAGCTTGAAGTAAACCACCAAAGACTAAGACAGTAGTCAACGGTATCAAATGCAGAATTAAAAGGGCTATAAGCAGCAAACTGTACAGTTATAACAAAGGAAAGGACTAATCTGTTGCAGTGACTGTTTCAGTGTCATAGGAGAAGCAATAGGTACACAAGCCCTATGAAGCTGAATAATATTTTATGATGTGCGTATTTTAAAATTAGTCACAGGACATTCTTGTTGTAGCATGTGAATGCTGAACACGGACACTTTAATGTGAGGCAGCTTCACAGGCTGCCTCATTGGTTGAAGAAGGAGGTCAGAGTACCTGAATAGAGGAAGGCATCTACGCTGTTGGCTAACAACTGAAATCATATGGACCAAACCTTAATTTCTGAACCTGAAAATCACAAGTTGAATAGCTTTTGAAAAAGGTAGGTAAAATGTTGCTTTGTTCCATTTACGTACTCGATTTTTAATTTATTTACTCTATTTGGAGACGAAAATTCTGTGCTGTCTGTATGGTCCACTGACACTTTGCGGAAGGATTGGACTGTCGTCCTGACTGGAGGAAAAGATTAAAGATGCTGTAAAGGAGAGGACATGACTACAGAGTAGGTTGTGTGAAAACGTGAACGATCTGCTAGAGAGCAAGGAGAACGTGAAGCAAAGGCTAGGAGTGAGGGTCAGGCAGAGGAATGGTGTGATTTACTATTAACAGTGGAAGTAGAGATGTGTGATTTTGTTGTTGTTGTTCCCTTGTGAATAATATTTTAAAGGTGGTGTTTGTTTTTTTTTTTTTTTTCCTTGAACACAGCACTCTTAAATACTTAAAGTAAGGTCAAGAGGACGGAAGAGTATCAGCTTAAATGAAAATTACAAGATCAGGAGAGGAGAGAGAAAATATTTCTCCTAGAGCATAATGGTTAGGAGTCTTTCCTAGCAGTCCTAGATTTCAGTGCGTTTACTTATCATCAGAAACTGCACCTGTGTCTTTTACATAAGCCAAATGAAGTTAGAAGACTAGAAAATTTTCATAAATGTTTTTTTATCCCTTGTAAAACTTTATCTGCATTGGTCAGTATGTCAAGTAATTTGGGAGTGTCCCTCAGTGTTGGTACTTGATGGTATTAATGATTCAGTCAACAGAGTTTGAGGAAAATCAGCAACTTTGTACTGCTTTCCTTTATTTACTTTATATACCCAAATGCAGTTATTGGAGTGGATTCTTTACGCAACTCCGATGCTTTCAGAGAATCAGTGAAAGGCTGAGGTTGGAAGGGACCTCTGGATGTCACCTTGTCAAGGCCGCCAGCTCCAGCAGAGAGAGGTAGAGCCGCTGAGCCAGGGTCACATCCAGACTGCTCTTCAGTATCCCTTCCCTGTCACTGGGCACCACCGGAAAGAGCATGGCTCCCTCTCCTTTGCAGCCTTCCGTCAGGCCTTTTTATGCATTGATGAGATGCCCTCTGAGCCTTCTCTTCAGCAGGCTGAACAGCGTCAGCTCGCTCAGCCTTTCCTCAGAGCAGAGATGCTCCAGTGCCTTAGTCATCTTCATGGCCCTTTGCCGGACTCTCTCCAGTATGTGCGTCTCTTTCTTGTACCGGGGAGGCCAGAACCGGCCACAGGGCTCCAGGTGTGGCCTCAGCAGTGCCACGTAGAGAGGACGGATCGCCTTCCTTGACCTGCTGGAGAAACTCCTCCTAATGCAGCCCAGGACTCTGTCAGCGTTCCTTGTGGCAAGGGCAGGTAGTTGTCTGTTGATCAGCTTGGTGCCCAGCAGGACGTCCAGGGCTTTTTCTGGAAAGGTGCTTTCCAGCCGGGCAGCCCGCTGCGTGTGCTGGTGCCTGGGTTTGTCCTTCCCCAGGTGCAGGACTTTGCACTTCCTCTTGTTGAACTCCTTGGGGCTCCTGCCGTGCCAGGGTTCGGGCCTGGGGTGGTGCAGAGAGCAGCAGCAAATGGTGTCTCCCCGGAGGAGGAGGGATTTGGGTGCTGGTGTAGCAAAGCTGCACCAAGCAGTGCAGGCTGTTAGGAGAGCAGAGCCCCTGGCCGCGGGGGCAGATGGTGCATTGAGGAGGTGGCCAGATGTGTGGTGATGAGCGGTGGGGCGTGGGTTGTCCCTGGCAACGCCCTTCTGATAGTCTTGGGGGCCGGCACGTGCCCCATGTTCTGGCCCGGCGCTCATTCTGGCAGCTCCTGGGTGCTGGTTCTAATTTTGCCGTCGGGGTGGTCTCTTGGACGGCGTGGAAGAGTGGTGGGAGCTGCCCGCCCTCCTCTTCGGGGCTCGCCGTTGGCCCCCAGTTGAGCGGTTCCCTCCCTGGCTGGAAGTGGAGGGACCTGCTGCAGCCTCCTCTGCATCCACGTGCCGCTCTTCCTGCTCCGGGTGGTGTGGAACAGGGGCGTCAGGGATGGTGCCAGGACCTTCACGAAGAGGAGCGGTGCTGGTGGTGGGTCGCTCCTCTTCGTGGGCTCCATCAGAGCTGGCACGGTTGGCTGTGCCAGGGGCAGGAGACCCCCTTTGGGAGGCAGCAGGCCGAGGGGCAGCCGCTGGTCTTCCCTGCCGCTCCTCGGCTGCGGGGCTGTCCTCGAGGCCCAACAGGCGGTGGGCCTCCCTGCTGCAGCGTTGCACGGCGACACTGATAAGGTGGTGTACAAATGTCACCGCGCAATTCTGGAGGCACGTCTGCAGCAGCCGGACCAGGACGTCTTCGTCCAGCCCAAAGAGGCCCAGGACAGAGAGGACGAGGTCCTCCAGCACGACGGCTGTCGTTGGCTCCTCCGCAAAGATCAGCCCCAGCTGCTGTTGCAGCCAGGGCAGAAAGCGTTGGAGGAGCCCTGGGTGGTCGTCAAAGAGTGACGCCCACGTGTCGGGCTGGAGGCCACCCACTGGTGTCCTGGGCCCCGACTCCACCGCCAGAGATGTTGCAGGGCGGCGAGGGGGGCTGTGGGTGGGTGGGTTCCTGGTCTCTTCTCCCTCCTGGCGGGCTCTAACCGACGCTGAGGCCGGGCCAGATGGTGTGATGGCCACCTCTTCAAAGTCGGTGTCAGCCCACACCGAGTGCACGATGGATTGCACTCTCCTCTTGCAGAGGGGGCACTCGGGCTTGCTGTTAGCCCACCGCAAGATGCACTGGAAACAGAACTGGTGGAGGCATGGTAGGACATAGGCACCATCCTCCCAGCTGTCCAGGCATACCGGGCAGCAGTTGTCCAGCTCTGTTTCCATGGTGTTGACTCTGTGCGGTGGGCTGGGGGGAGCAGGGGCTGACAAACTGCTCCCTCTCTGTGGCGCTGCAGCAGCTGGTGTCCCGCTGGAAAAGGAAGAGAGGCCACGGTCATTGTCTGGCCCAGGGAAGGGTGGAAGAAATGGCCGGGTCCCTCAAGGAAGGAGCCCTCCCAGCTCCCCAGGGTGAGGTGTCCCCGCACAACTCACCTCTGCTGCTGCGAGCGTGGCTCCTGGCTTCCCCGGCCGCCTGAAGCTGACAGGGCCGGGGAAAACTCCTGTGACGGCTCTGGGTGGTCGGATATGGAGAGCTGCAAGGAGCAGCTCCCCAGTCAGACACCAGCACCAAGGTCTGTCCTAACACTCCAGCCTTGCGAAGTGCTCGGCTGGAATGCGGGCATGAACCAGGTGGGTGGGACTGGGTGCCGGGGTTTTAGCAGCGAGGGGCACGTGGTCACAATGCATCGGTAGGTGACTTCACAGCCCCGTCCTTGGTGATAGCAGGACGCTCCTGACCTCTGCCTAGCGCCCAATGGTGCAACCTGATCTAAGCAATTAAAGGCTAAGATTCCTTATGGTTTTCCATGGCCCTTCTCCTTGCTGATGTAGGATTGGGGTGGTGTTGGGCACAGACTTTTATTCAGGGGTTCAAGTCACTGCATTTATAAAGAAGTCGGGTGTGCTGCTCTAGGGAGTCTGCAAGAAGCGTGGTCTCTCCTTCTTTACCTGTCGCCCGGTTCATTATTTTTGTCAGACCTTGCAATAGAAGTTTCCTGGTGTCATGAACAAGCATAGACGGGAAAAGACTCTTGGACGCATTGCATTATCAAAAGCCATCGTCTAATTTGATCACATATTTACAACTTGTTGTGCAAGATGGCCACAAAGCAACCAAGGACAGCAAGAAAAAGCAGCAAGCAAGCAAACAGGAGGCCACAGAAGTACCGCATAAGTTCAGTTACCACAATTTGTTCCCCCCCAGTACTCAGTAATCTAAGCAAAAAATCCCCAACAAGTAATGCAGGCTGGTCTAGTGGGAGGTGACCCTGCCCAGGGCAGGGGTTTTGGAACTGGGTGATCTTTAAGGTCCCTTCCAACCCGAACCATTCTGTCATTCTGTGTGATTCTGTGTGATTCTGTGTGATTCTGTGTGATTGTTGCCCCAATCAAAGGAATGCCTCAGACTGCATGAACGAAGAGCAGCTCAGAAAAGGTGATCCCGAGAAGGGAAGATTTGAGGTCACGGTGACTTGTTGGTCCTGTGAGCTGAGAGGAAAAAGTACACAAGTCTCCTTTTCTTCTTCTGGCCTCCTCCATTCACCAACATGCCCTCAGTAGTGATGTCATTGGTAGTGGGCTTACAGTTTGTTTGCAGAGGAGTTAGGAACTGCTGTCCCATTCCTTCTTAGTCGTTCAGTTCCTTGGAAGCCGAGGTTTCTCCACAAGGTGTGGGCTTCCATCTTAAATCATGGCTGCTTGGGCGTGCCTTGTGGCAGCTGCCCTGGAGCCAGAGGGGAGCAGTATTAAAACCCAGTCCTTGGTCTCCTGGCATTACCCAGGATGCCACCTTGGGAAGAGAGTGGCGTTCTGGTTTTGCCCTTGTCCTTCCCCGAGGACAGATGGTTTTTCATGGCACTGCGCAAACATACAAGAGCAAACACAGCAGAAACGCAAAAGGAAAAATTATTCTTGATCTTGATAGTTCTGAGTACGTCTGTTGAATGGGTAGGCAAGCCAAGAGAAGCAGCACTTTTTCCTCCCAGTAAGGAGAAGATGTTGTGGTCTTGCACTTGAAGTCAGCTGCTCTCATTCAATTCCGAGTCCATGCAGATTCAAGTCAGGGCAGACAGAGCTAGAAAATGGTTCGCACGCCAATACGTGTGTTCTGTCACTAGAGTGTGTTCTGCTGAGAGTAGCAAACTATTGAATGACACGCTTTAGCTTTCGGTTCTGTTGAGCCACTTTGTGGCGTTGCTTATCTTCTTGACCAAAAGTGCCCCTGAATAATTAGAATAGCAAATACGTAGGAAGAAAAAGCATGTTAATCCAAGCTGGAATGGAAAGTATGGAAACGTGAAAATAAAATTAGATGTTACTTGAAATCTCAAAGGAAACCTGTGAGCAGTATCCACAATGAGCTGTAAGGTCTCCTTGACCCCAGATTTCACTGCAGCAAAGACTTCAAAGGAGGGCAGGAGAATTTGATGGGGAAGATAAAATGACCGGAGGTATGAAAAATCCCCTTCCCCACCCCTTCCCAAGTGCCTCTCAATAGGCTAATCTTGCTGTAAAGTCTGTGCCGCCTTCCATGGAAGATTTTGGGGGCAGGAGGAAGGGGAGAAAGAACTCCAGCTTCCTGTGAGGCAGAGATCGTTGGCCTCTGTTAGAAGCAGGTTTCTGGAAAAGGTGTATTGTGGGTCTGATGCGGCAGGACAGCTTTCCCCACCCAATCTCGCACTGCAGTCATCTCCCAGATCCTCTGGAGGCAGGTTCCACTGGTGGAGACTGTGGTGTTATATATTTCTTCAAAGGTATAAAGGCCTTTGCCTGCGTCCTACACCTTTTCTCCATTTCAAAGGCATTAGTTCTTCTTCCTGTGTTTTGACACAGCCCCGTTTCAACTGATGCCACTGCTTCTGTTGGCTTTAACAAGAAAGCTGGGCTGGCTTGACCAAGGAAGGTTGAGCACGGCTGCCTCATGAGAGCATAATAGTTCCCAAGTGTAATTGTTTAAATGGTATTCATTGTCCTATAGAAAAACAGCTTATTTTGATGGTTGTGCTTCTGCATTTGGCATCGTTATTTTAATAAAATAAGCTTGAGCAAAGAAAAAATACAGCTCAAATTCAGCAGAGTGCCTTGAAAGTGCCACGAGAACTTGGATTTTCCCGTATTCAGTCCTGATAACATAGAAGTTAGGTCTTGATTATGGTTTAGCTACTGCTTTCATGGCACTGCTGACAGGACAGACAGAGAGATGCATCTGCATTCGACTGACACCACAGTGTCGACCCAGGAAAGTCAAACACACTCCTCCATGCCGATGAGCTCCTACCAGCGTGCCCAGGTACTTCTCTGGAAGAGGCCGCTTTTCAGAAGGACCGTGAATCCAAGAACTACGAAGGCATCCCGCTTATGAGAAGAAGTGTAAACCTTTACGGGCAGTTAAGTATCTACGTGGAAGGCAAGGGGGACTGGCAAGAGACAACACGCCAACATGCTGTGTCCACAGTGTCTCCTGTGTGAAGTCGGGAAGCTGGTTAGATGCGCTTACTGAAGGCACAGAGGCAGTGTAATATCTCCCTGTGCTTTCCATGCCTGAGTTTTTAAAGCTGGAGTGGCATCTCCTTGGACTGGGAAGGATAACCTAAGGACATTTGGAGAAAGAGGAGAGTTCAGAGGAGGGCACTGTGGCATGGGATGTTGGAAACTTGCCTGGTCTTTAATGGGGTCCCTTATTTCTGTCACTTCCATGGAGTAGCAGGAATCTGGAGATCCAGAAACATGAAAGGAGTCCGATTCAATCTCTTTGGGACAGCCGGTGGCACTCCTGTTGGCAGCCACGTCACCCCCACAGGTGCCAGAGGGCAACGCGCTGTGTCCTGTGGAAAAGCAGGGGTCAGGCAAGAGAAGCACAGCCACAGAGAGAAGAAAAACTCCACAGAAATGCTGTAATCATGGCACTGTCAGGCCCGAGTGCCCTGCACTTTAGAATGCAGTCATTTTGCAGGAGATTACGCAAAGCAAATACTATGTTCTCCTGGATGTTAGGAAAAACTTTTACACCGAAAGGGTTATTAAGCACTGGACCAGGGTGCCCAGGGAAGCGGCTGAGGCACCATCCCTGGAGGTATTTAAAAGACAGGTAGACATAGTGCTTAGAGATATGCTTTAGTGATGGTTTTTGTCAGAGTTGTGTTGATGGTTGGACTAGATGATCTGGAAGGTCCCTTCCGACCTAGACAATTCTATGATACTATGATTCTATGTAGAGTGTCTCCCCCATGCAAGCCCCAAAACCTTCCTCTTCCCTTTGTAAAGAAAACTAAATACTTCAGATTGCATGCTTCTCCAGTGCTGTCTGGTTTAAAGCTTGGATCTAAGCGTTTGGTTCCACGTTCCCATCAGGTATTGGTTGTAGCGTCGCCATCAGGTCTTACTGGTAAGATCCCCTGAGCTCTCCTTTCTCCAGGCTGACGGGGCCCAGCTCGCCCAGCTTGTCCTCGTAGAGGAGATGCTCCCATGCCTCAGTCGTGCTCCTTGCCCTTGGCTGAACTCAGTTCAACCCTAACTTCCCACCAGGAGAAGAGATGAAATAACACACTGGAAACCCTACAGCTGAGATCTGCAGAGTGGGGTCAACAGCAATAGTATGAGTGACACAAGGGTTGTCATTGCAAGCTCCCGAGGCAGCAGGATTTTAGATCAACCTATAAATAAAAGCATTTGCAGAAAGTGGTGGTAGGTATTTCATAGAACCTGTTAGATGTGAAGGGATCTTTAAAGGTCATCTAATCCAACCCCCCTGCAGTAAGCAGGGACTTGTTCAACTAGATCAGGCTTGTCAGAGCCTCATCAAGCCTGGCCTTGAATGTCTCCAGGGATGGGGCCTGCACCAGCTCTCTGGGCAACCTGTTCTGGTGTTTCAGCACCCTCGTTGTAAAGAACTTCTTCCTAATGTCTAATCTAAACCTACCCTGCTCTAGTTTAAAGCCATTACCCCTGGTCCTGTCACTACAGGGCCTTGCAAATAGCCCCTCCCTAGTTTTCTCCTAGGCCCCCTTCAGGTACTGGAAGGCCGCTATAAGGTCTCCCCAGAGCCTTCTCTTCTCCAGGCTGAACAACCCCAACCCTCTCAGCCTGTCCTCATAGGAGAGGTGCTCCAGCCCTCGGATCATTTTGGTGGCCCTTCTCTGGACCCGCTCCAACAGGTCCATGGCCTTCTTGTGCTGAGGGCTCCAGAGCTGGACGCAGTACTCCAGGTGGGGTCTCAGGAGAGCAGAGTAGAGGGGGAGAATCACCTCTTTGGATCTGCTGGCCACAGTTCTTTTGATGCAGCCCAGGATGCGATTGGCCTTCTGGGCTGCAAGCACGCATTGTTGGCTCGTGTCCAGCTTTTCATCCACGAGTACCCCCAAGTGCTTTTCCGCAGGGCTGCTCTCTATCACATCATTCCCCAGCCTGTATTGATAACGAGGGTTGTCCCGACCCAGGTGTAGGACCTTGCACTTGGCCTTGTTGAACTTCGTAAGGTTTGCTCGGGCCCACCTCTCCAGCTCGTCCAGGTCCCTCTGGGTGACATCCCGTCCCTCTGGCACATGGACCGCACCACCCAGCTTGGTGTCGTCGGCAAACTCGCTGAGGGTGCACTTGATCCCAATGTCTATGTCACTGATGAAGAAGTTGAACAGCACCAGTCCCAGTACGCATCCCTGAGGGACACCACTTGTGACCCTTCTCCATCTGGACATCGAGCCGTTGACCACCACTCTGTGGACGTGACCATCCTGGCAGTTCCTTATCCACCGAACAATCCACCCATCAAATCCGTATCTCTCCAAAATTACAAGATCAGGAGAGGAGAGAGAAAATATTTCTCCTAGAGCATAATGGTTAGGAGTCTTTCCTAGCAGTCCTAGATTTCAGTGCATTTACTTATCATCAGAAACTGCACCTGTGTCTTTTACATAAGCCAAATGAAGTTAGAAGACTAGAAAATTTTCATAAATGTTTTTTTATCCCTTGTAAAACTTTATCTGCATTGGTCAGTATGTCAAGTAATTTGGGAGTGTCCCTCAGTGTTGGTACTTGATGGTATTAATGATTCAGTCAACAGAGTTTGAGGAAAATCAGCAACTTTGTACTGCTTTCCTTTATTTACTTTATATACCCAAATGCAGTTATTGGAGTGGATTCTTTACGCAACTCCGATGCTTTCAGAGAATCAGTGAAAGGCTGAGGTTGGAAGGGACCTCTGGATGTCACCTTGTCAAGGCCGCCAGCTCCAGCAGAGAGAGGTAGAGCCGCTGAGCCAGGGTCACATCCAGACTGCTCTTCAGTATCCCTTCCCTGTCACTGGGCACCACCGGAAAGAGCATGGCTCCCTCTCCTTTGCAGCCTTCCGTCAGGCCTTTTTATGCATTGATGAGATGCCCTCTGAGCCTTCTCTTCAGCAGGCTGAACAGCGTCAGCTCGCTCAGCCTTTCCTCAGAGCAGAGATGCTCCAGTGCCTTAGTCATCTTCATGGCCCTTTGCCGGACTCTCTCCAGTATGTGCGTCTCTTTCTTGTACCGGGGAGGCCAGAACCGGCCACAGGGCTCCAGGTGTGGCCTCAGCAGTGCCACGTAGAGAGGACGGATCGCCTTCCTTGACCTGCTGGAGAAACTCCTCCTAATGCAGCCCAGGACTCTGTCAGCGTTCCTTGTGGCAAGGGCAGGTAGTTGTCTGTTGATCAGCTTGGTGCCCAGCAGGACGTCCAGGGCTTTTTCTGGAAAGGTGCTTTCCAGCCGGGCAGCCCGCTGCGTGTGCTGGTGCCTGGGTTTGTCCTTCCCCAGGTGCAGGACTTTGCACTTCCTCTTGTTGAACTCCTTGGGGCTCCTGCCGTGCCAGGGTTCGGGCCTGGGGTGGTGCAGAGAGCAGCAGCAAATGGTGTCTCCCCGGAGGAGGAGGGATTTGGGTGCTGGTGTAGCAAAGCTGCACCAAGCAGTGCAGGCTGTTAGGAGAGCAGAGCCCCTGGCCGCGGGGGCAGATGGTGCATTGAGGAGGTGGCCAGATGTGTGGTGATGAGCGGTGGGGCGTGGGTTGTCCCTGGCAACGCCCTTCTGATAGTCTTGGGGGCCGGCACGTGCCCCATGTTCTGGCCCGGCGCTCATTCTGGCAGCTCCTGGGTGCTGGTTCTAATTTTGCCGTCGGGGTGGTCTCTTGGACGGCGTGGAAGAGTGGTGGGAGCTGCCCGCCCTCCTCTTCGGGGCTCGCCGTTGGCCCCCAGTTGAGCGGTTCCCTCCCTGGCTGGAAGTGGAGGGACCTGCTGCAGCCTCCTCTGCATCCACGTGCCGCTCTTCCTGCTCCGGGTGGTGTGGAACAGGGGCGTCAGGGATAGTGCCAGGACCTTCACGAAGAGGAGCGGTGCTGGTGGTGGGTCGCTCCTCTTCGTGGGCTCCATCAGAGCTGGCACGGTTGGCTGTGCCAGGGGCAGGAGACCCCCTTTGGGAGGCAGCAGGCCGAGGGGCAGCCGCTGGTCTTCCCTGCCGCTCCTCGGCCGCGGGGCTGTCCTCGAGGCCCAACAGGCGGTGGGCCTCCCTGCTGCAGCGTTGCACGGCGACACTGATAAGGTGGTGTACAAATGTCACCGCGCAATTCTGGAGGCACGTCTGCAGCAGCCGGACCAGGACGTCTTCGTCCAGCCCAAAGAGGCCCAGGACAGAGAGGACGAGGTCCTCCAGCACGACTGCTGTCGTTGGCTCCTCCGCAAAGATCAGCCCCAGCTGCTGTTGCAGCCAGGGCAGAAAGCGTTGGAGGAGCCCTGGGTGGTCGTCAAAGAGTGACGCCCACGTGTCGGGCTGGAGGCCACCCACTGGTGTCCTGGGCCCCGACTCCACCGCCAGAGATGTTGCAGGGCGGCGAGGGGGGCTGTGGGTGGGTGGGTTCCTGGTCTCTTCTCCCTCCTGGCGGGCTCTAACCGACGCTGAGGCCGGGCCAGATGGTGTGATGGCCACCTCTTCAAAGTCGGTGTCAGCCCGCACCGAGTGCACGATGGATTGCACTCTCCTCTTGCAGAGGGGGCACTCGGGCTTGCTGTTAGCCCACCGCAAGATGCACTGGAAACAGAACTGGTGGAGGCATGGTAGGACATAGGCACCATCCTCCCAGCTGTCCAGGCATACCGGGCAGCAGTTGTCCAGCTCTGTTTCCATGGTGTTGACTCTGTGCGGTGGGCTGGGGGGAGCAGGGGCTGACAAACTGCTCCCTCTCTGTGGCGCTGCAGCAGCTGGTGTCCCGCTGGAAAAGGAAGAGAGGCCACGGTCATTGTCTGGCCCAGGGAAGGGTGGAAGAAATGGCCGGGTCCCTCAAGGAAGGAGCCCTCCCAGCTCCCCAGGGTGAGGTGTCCCCGCACAACTCACCTCTGCTGCTGCGAGCGTGGCTCCTGGCTTCCCCGGCCGCCTGAAGCTGACAGGGCCGGGGAAAACTCCTGTGACGGCTCTGGGTGGTCGGATATGGAGAGCTGCAAGGAGCAGCTCCCCAGTCAGACACCAGCACCAAGGTCTGTCCTAACACTCCAGCCTTGCGAAGTGCTCGGCTGGAATGCGGGCATGAACCAGGTGGGTGGGACTGGGTGCCGGGGTTTTAGCAGCGAGGGGCACGTGGTCACAATGCATCGGTAGGTGACTTCACAGCCCCGTCCTTGGTGATAGCAGGACGCTCCTGACCTCTGCCTAGCGCCCAATGGTGCAACCTGATCTAAGCAATTAAAGGCTAAGATTCCTTATGGTTTTCCATGGCCCTTCTCCTTGCTGATGTAGGATTGGGGTGGTGTTGGGCACAGACTTTTATTCAGGGGGTCAAGTCACTGCATTTATAAAGAAGTCGGGTGTGCTGCTCTAGGGAGTCTGCAAGAAGCGTGGTCTCTCCTTCTTTACCTGTCGCCCGGTTCATTATTTTTGTCAGACCTTGCAATAGAAGTTTCCTGGTGTCATGAACAAGCATAGACGGGAAAAGACTCTTGGACGCATTGCATTATCAAAAGCCATCGTCTAATTTGATCACATATTTACAACTTGTTGTGCAAGATGGCCACAAAGCAACCAAGGACAGCAAGAAAAAGCAGCAAGCAAGCAAACAGGAGGCCACAGAAGTACCGCATAAGTTCAGTTACCACAATTTGTTCCCCCCCAGTACTCAGTAATCTAAGCAAAAAATCCCCAACAAGTAATGCAGGCTGGTCTAGTGGGAGGTGACCCTGCCCAGGGCAGGGGTTTTGGAACTGGGTGATCTTTAAGGTCCCTTCCAACCCGAACCATTCTGTGTGATTCTGTGTGATTCTGTGTGATTCTGTGTGATTGTTGCCCCAATCAAAGGAATGCCTCAGACTGCATGAACGAAGAGCAGCTCAGAAAAGGTGATCCCGAGAAGGGAAGATTTGAGGTCACGGTGACTTGTTGGTCCTGTGAGCTGAGAGGAAAAAGTACACAAGTCTCCTTTTCTTCTTCTGGCCTCCTCCATTCACCAACATGCCCTCAGTAGTGATGTCATTGGTAGTGGGCTTACAGTTTGTTTGCAGAGGAGTTAGGAACTGCTGTCCCATTCCTTCTTAGTCGTTCAGTTCCTTGGAAGCCGAGGTTTCTCCACAAGGTGTGGGCTTCCATCTTAAATCATGGCTGCTTGGGCGTGCCTTGTGGCAGCTGCCCTGGAGCCAGAGGGGAGCAGTATTAAAACCCAGTCCTTGGTCTCCTGGCATTACCCAGGATGCCACCTTGGGAAGAGAGTGGCGTTCTGGTTTTGCCCTTGTCCTTCCCCGAGGACAGATGGTTTTTCATGGCACTGCGCAAACATACAAGAGCAAACACAGCAGAAACGCAAAAGGAAAAATTATTCTTGATCTTGATAGTTCTGAGTACGTCTGTTGAATGGGTAGGCAAGCCAAGAGAAGCAGCACTTTTTCCTCCCAGTAAGGAGAAGATGTTGTGGTCTTGCACTTGAAGTCAGCTGCTCTCATTCAATTCCGAGTCCATGCAGATTCAAGTCAGGGCAGACAGAGCTAGAAAATGGTTCGCACGCCAATACGTGTGTTCTGTCACTAGAGTGTGTTCTGCTGAGAGTAGCAAACTATTGAATGACACGCTTTAGCTTTCGGTTCTGTTGAGCCACTTTGTGGCGTTGCTTATCTTCTTGACCAAAAGTGCCCCTGAATAATTAGAATAGCAAATACGTAGGAAGAAAAAGCATGTTAATCCAAGCTGGAATGGAAAGTATGGAAACGTGAAAATAAAATTAGATGTTACTTGAAATCTCAAAGGAAACCTGTGAGCAGTATCCACAATGAGCTGTAAGGTCTCCTTGACCCCAGATTTCACTGCAGCAAAGACTTCAAAGGAGGGCAGGAGAATTTGATGGGGAAGATAAAATGACCGGAGGTATGAAAAATCCCCTTCCCCACCCCTTGCCAAGTGCCTCTCAATAGGCTAATCTTGCTGTAAAGTCTGTGCCGCCTTCCATGGAAGATTTTGGGGGCAGGAGGAAGGGGAGAAAGAACTCCAGCTTCCTGTGAGGCAGAGATCGTTGGCCTCTGTTAGAAGCAGGTTTCTGGAAAAGGTGTATTGTGGGTCTGATGCGGCAGGACAGCTTTCCCCACCCAATCTCGCACTGCAGTCATCTCCCAGATCCTCTGGAGGCAGGTTCCACTGGTGGAGACTGTGGTGTTATATATTTCTTCAAAGGTATAAAGGCCTTTGCCTGCGTCCTACACCTTTTCTCCATTTCAAAGGCATTAGTTCTTCTTCCTGTGTTTTGACACAGCCCCGTTTCAACTGATGCCACTGCTTCTGTTGGCTTTAACAAGAAAGCTGGGCTGGCTTGACCAAGGAAGGTTGAGCACGGCTGCCTCATGAGAGCATAATAGTTCCCAAGTGTAATTGTTTAAATGGTATTCATTGTCCTATAGAAAAACAGCTTATTTTGATGGTTGTGCTTCTGCATTTGGCATCGTTATTTTAATAAAATAAGCTTGAGCAAAGAAAAAATACAGCTCAAATTCAGCAGAGTGCCTTGAAAGTGCCACGAGAACTTGGATTTTCCCGTATTCAGTCCTGATAACATAGAAGTTAGGTCTTGATTATGGTTTAGCTACTGCTTTCATGGCACTGCTGACAGGACAGACAGAGAGATGCATCTGCATTCGACTGACACCACAGTGTCGACCCAGGAAAGTCAAACACACTCCTCCATGCCGATGAGCTCCTACCAGCGTGCCCAGGTACTTCTCTGGAAGAGGCCGCTTTTCAGAAGGACCGTGAATCCAAGAACTACGAAGGCATCCCGCTTATGAGAAGAAGTGTAAACCTTTACGGGCAGTTAAGTATCTACGTGGAAGGCAAGGGGGACTGGCAAGAGACAACACGCCAACATGCTGTGTCCACAGTGTCTCCTGTGTGAAGTCGGGAAGCTGGTTAGATGCGCTTACTGAAGGCACAGAGGCAGTGTAATATCTCCCTGTGCTTTCCATGCCTGAGTTTTTAAAGCTGGAGTGGCATCTCCTTGGACTGGGAAGGATAACCTAAGGACATTTGGAGAAAGAGGAGAGTTCAGAGGAGGGCACTGTGGCATGGGATGTTGGAAACTTGCCTGGTCTTTAATGGGGTCCCTTATTTCTGTCACTTCCATGGAGTAGCAGGAATCTGGAGATCCAGAAACATGAAAGGAGTCCGATTCAATCTCTTTGGGACAGCCGGTGGCACTCCTGTTGGCAGCCACGTCACCCCCACAGGTGCCAGAGGGCAACGCGCTGTGTCCTGTGGAAAAGCAGGGGTCAGGCAAGAGAAGCACAGCCACAGAGAGAAGAAAAACTCCACAGAAATGCTGTAATCATGGCACTGTCAGGCCCGAGTGCCCTGCACTTTAGAATGCAGTCATTTTGCAGGAGATTACGCAAAGCAAATACTATGTTCTCCTGGATGTTAGGAAAAACTTTTACACCGAAAGGGTTATTAAGCACTGGACCAGGGTGCCCAGGGAAGCGGCTGAGGCACCATCCCTGGAGGTATTTAAAAGACAGGTAGACATAGTGCTTAGAGATATGCTTTAGTGATGGTTTTTGTCAGAGTTGTGTTGATGGTTGGACTAGATGATCTGGAAGGTCCCTTCCGACCTAGACAATTCTATGATACTATGATTCTATGTAGAGTGTCTCCCCCATGCAAGCCCCAAAACCTTCCTCTTCCCTTTGTAAAGAAAACTAAATACTTCAGATTGCATGCTTCTCCAGTGCTGTCTGGTTTAAAGCTTGGATCTAAGCGTTTGGTTCCACGTTCCCATCAGGTATTGGTTGTAGCGTCGCCATCAGGTCTTACTGGTAAGATCCCCTGAGCTCTCCTTTCTCCAGGCTGACGGGGCCCAGCTCGCCCAGCTTGTCCTCGTAGAGGAGATGCTCCCATGCCTCAGTCGTGCTCCTTGCCCTTGGCTGAACTCAGTTCAACCCTAACTTCCCACCAGGAGAAGAGATGAAATAACACACTGGAAACCCTACAGCTGAGATCTGCAGAGTGGGGTCAACAGCAATAGTATGAGTGACACAAGGGTTGTCATTGCAAGCTCCCGAGGCAGCAGGATTTTAGATCAACCTATAAATAAAAGCATTTGCAGAAAGTGGTGGTAGGTATTTCATAGAACCTGTTAGATGTGAAGGGATCTTTAAAGGTCATCTAATCCAACCCCCCTGCAGTAAGCAGGGACTTGTTCAACTAGATCAGGCTTGTCAGAGCCTCATCAAGCCTGGCCTTGAATGTCTCCAGGGATGGGGCCTGCACCAGCTCTCTGGGCAACCTGTTCTGGTGTTTCAGCACCCTCGTTGTAAAGAACTTCTTCCTAATGTCTAATCTAAACCTACCCTGCTCTAGTTTAAAGCCATTACCCCTGGTCCTGTCACTACAGGGCCTTGCAAATAGCCCCTCCCTAGTTTTCTCCTAGGCCCCCTTCAGGTACTGGAAGGCCACTATAAGGTCTCCCCAGAGCCTTCTCTTCTCCAGGCTGAACAACCCCAACCCTCTCAGCCTGTCCTCATAGGAGAGGTGCTCCAGCCCTCGGATCATTTTGGTGGCCCTTCTCTGGACCCGCTCCAACAGGTCCATGGCCTTCTTGTGCTGAGGGCTCCAGAGCTGGACGCAGTACTCCAGGTGGGGTCTCAGGAGAGCAGAGTAGAGGGGGAGAATCACCTCTTTGGATCTGCTGGCCACAGTTCTTTTGATGCAGCCCAGGATGCGATTGGCCTTCTGGGCTGCAAGCACGCATTGTTGGCTCGTGTCCAGCTTTTCATCCACGAGTACCCCCAAGTGCTTTTCCGCAGGGCTGCTCTCTATCACATCATTCCCCAGCCTGTATTGATAACGAGGGTTGTCCCGACCCAGGTGTAGGACCTTGCACTTGGCCTTGTTGAACTTCGTAAGGTTTGCTCGGGCCCACCTCTCCAGCTCGTCCAGGTCCCTCTGGGTGACATCCCGTCCCTCTGGCACATGGACCGCACCACCCAGCTTGGTGTCGTCGGCAAACTCGCTGAGGGTGCACTTGATCCCAATGTCTATGTCACTGATGAAGAAGTTGAACAGCACCAGTCCCAGTACGCATCCCTGAGGGACACCACTTGTGACCCTTCTCCATCTGGACATCGAGCCGTTGACCACCACTCTGTGGACGTGACCATCCTGGCAGTTCCTTATCCACCGAACAATCCACCCATCAAATCCGTATCTCTCCAAAATTACAAGATCAGGAGAGGAGAGAGAAAATATTTCTCCTAGAGCATAATGGTTAGGAGTCTTTCCTAGCAGTCCTAGATTTCAGTGCATTTACTTATCATCAGAAACTGCACCTGTGTCTTTTACATAAGCCAAATGAAGTTAGAAGACTAGAAAATTTTCATAAATGTTTTTTTATCCCTTGTAAAACTTTATCTGCATTGGTCAGTATGTCAAGTAATTTGGGAGTGTCCCTCAGTGTTGGTACTTGATGGTATTAATGATTCAGTCAACAGAGTTTGAGGAAAATCAGCAACTTTGTACTGCTTTCCTTTATTTACTTTATATACCCAAATGCAGTTATTGGAGTGGATTCTTTACGCAACTCCGATGCTTTCAGAGAATCAGTGAAAGGCTGAGGTTGGAAGGGACCTCTGGATGTCACCTTGTCAAGGCCGCCAGCTCCAGCAGAGAGAGGTAGAGCCGCTGAGCCAGGGTCACATCCAGACTGCTCTTCAGTATCCCTTCCCTGTCACTGGGCACCACCGGAAAGAGCATGGCTCCCTCTCCTTTGCAGCCTTCCGTCAGGCCTTTTTATGCATTGATGAGATGCCCTCTGAGCCTTCTCTTCAGCAGGCTGAACAGCGTCAGCTCGCTCAGCCTTTCCTCAGAGCAGAGATGCTCCAGTGCCTTAGTCATCTTCATGGCCCTTTGCCGGACTCTCTCCAGTATGTGCGTCTCTTTCTTGTACCGGGGAGGCCAGAACCGGCCACAGGGCTCCAGGTGTGGCCTCAGCAGTGCCACGTAGAGAGGACGGATCGCCTTCCTTGACCTGCTGGAGAAACTCCTCCTAATGCAGCCCAGGACTCTGTCAGCGTTCCTTGTGGCAAGGGCAGGTAGTTGTCTGTTGATCAGCTTGGTGCCCAGCAGGACGTCCAGGGCTTTTTCTGGAAAGGTGCTTTCCAGCCGGGCAGCCCGCTGCGTGTGCTGGTGCCTGGGTTTGTCCTTCCCCAGGTGCAGGACTTTGCACTTCCTCTTGTTGAACTCCTTGGGGCTCCTGCCGTGCCAGGGTTCGGGCCTGGGGTGGTGCAGAGAGCAGCAGCAAATGGTGTCTCCCCGGAGGAGGAGGGATTTGGGTGCTGGTGTAGCAAAGCTGCACCAAGCAGTGCAGGCTGTTAGGAGAGCAGAGCCCCTGGCCGCGGGGGCAGATGGTGCATTGAGGAGGTGGCCAGATGTGTGGTGATGAGCGGTGGGGCGTGGGTTGTCCCTGGCAACGCCCTTCTGATAGTCTTGGGGGCCGGCACGTGCCCCATCTTCTGGCCCGGCGCTCATTCTGGCAGCTCCTGGGTGCTGGTTCTAATTTTGCCGTCGGGGTGGTCTCTTGGACGGCGTGGAAGAGTGGTGGGAGCTGCCCGCCCTCCTCTTCGGGGCTCGCCGTTGGCCCCCAGTTGAGCGGTTCCCTCCCTGGCTGGAAGTGGAGGGACCTGCTGCAGCCTCCTCTGCATCCACGTGCCGCTCTTCCTGCTCCGGGTGGTGTGGAACAGGGGCGTCAGGGATGGTGCCAGGACCTTCACGAAGAGGAGCGGTGCTGGTGGTGGGTCGCTCCTCTTCGTGGGCTCCATCAGAGCTGGCACGGTTGGCTGTGCCAGGGGCAGGAGACCCCCTTTGGGAGGCAGCAGGCCGAGGGGCAGCCGCTGGTCTTTCCTGCCGCTCCTCGGCCGCGGGGCTGTCCTCGAGGCCCAACAGGCGGTGGGCCTCCCTGCTGCAGCGTTGCACGGCGACACTGATAAGGTGGTGTACAAATGTCACCGCGCGATTCTGGAGGCACGTCTGCAGCAGCCGGACCAGGACGTCTTCGTCCAGCCCAAAGAGGCCCAGGACAGAGAGGACGAGGTCCTCCAGCACGACTGCTGTCGTTGGCTCCTCCGCAAAGATCAGCCCCAGCTGCTGTTGCAGCCAGGGCAGAAAGCGTTGGAGGAGCCCTGGGTGGTCGTCAAAGAGTGACGCCCACGTGTCGGGCTGGAGGCCACCCACTGGTGTCCTGGGCCCCGACTCCACCGCCAGAGATGTTGCAGGGCGGCGAGGGGGGCTGTGGGTGGGTGGGTTCCTGGTCTCTTCTCCCTCCTGGCGGGCTCTAACCGACGCTGAGGCCGGGCCAGATGGTGTGATGGCCACCTCTTCAAAGTCGGTGTCAGCCCGCACCGAGTGCACGATGGATTGCACTCTCCTCTTGCAGAGGGGGCACTCGGGCTTGCTGTTAGCCCACCGCAAGATGCACTGGAAACAGAACTGGTGGAGGCATGGTAGGACATAGGCACCATCCTCCCAGCTGTCCAGGCATACCGGGCAGCGGTTGTCCAGCTCTGTTTCCATGGTGTTGACTCTGTGCGGTGGGCTGGGGGGAGCAGGGGCTGACAAACTGCTCCCTCTCTGTGGCGCTGCAGCAGCTGGTGTCCCGCTGGAAAAGGAAGAGAGGCCACGGTCATTGTCTGGCCCAGGGAAGGGTGGAAGAAATGGCCGGGTCCCTCAAGGAAGGAGCCCTCCCAGCTCCCCAGGGTGAGGTGTCCCCGCACAACTCACCTCTGCTGCTGCGAGCGTGGCTCCTGGCTTCCCCGGCTGCCTGAAGCTGACAGGGCCGGGGAAAACTCCTGTGACGGCTCTGGGTGGTCGGATATGGAGAGCTGCAAGGAGCAGCTCCCCAGTCAGACACCAGCACCAAGGTCTGTCCTAACACTCCAGCCTTGCGAAGTGCTCGGCTGGAATGCGGGCATGAACCAGGTGGGTGGGACTGGGTGCCGGGGTTTTAGCAGCGAGGGGCACGTGGTCACAATGCATCGGTAGGTGACTTCACAGCCCCGTCCTTGGTGATAGCAGGACGCTCCTGACCTCTGCCTAGCGCCCAATGGTGCAACCTGATCTAAGCAATTAAAGGCTAAGATTCCTTATGGTTTTCCATGGCCCTTCTCCTTGCTGATGTAGGATTGGGGTGGTGTTGGGCACAGACTTTTATTCAGGGGGTCAAGTCACTGCATTTATAAAGAAGTCGGGTGTGCTGCTCTAGGGAGTCTGCAAGAAGCGTGGTCTCTCCTTCTTTACCTGTCGCCCGGTTCATTATTTTTGTCAGACCTTGCAATAGAAGTTTCCTGGTGTCATGAACAAGCATAGACGGGAAAAGACTCTTGGACGCATTGCATTATCAAAAGCCATCGTCTAATTTGATCACATATTTACAACTTGTTGTGCAAGATGGCCACAAAGCAACCAAGGACAGCAAGAAAAAGCAGCAAGCAAGCAAACAGGAGGCCACAGAAGTACCGCATAAGTTCAGTTACCACAATTTGTTCCCCCCCAGTACTCAGTAATCTAAGCAAAAAATCCCCAACAAGTAATGCAGGCTGGTCTAGTGGGAGGTGACCCTGCCCAGGGCAGGGGTTTTGGAACTGGGTGATCTTTAAGGTCCCTTCCAACCCGAACCATTCTGTCATTCTGTGTGATTCTGTGTGATTCTGTGTGATTCTGTGTGATTGTTGCCCCCAATCAAAGGAATGCCTCAGACTGCATGAACGAAGAGCAGCTCAGAAAAGGTGATCCCGAGAAGGGAAGATTTGAGGTCACGGTGACTTGTTGGTCCTGTGAGCTGAGAGGAAAAAGTACACAAGTCTCCTTTTCTTCTTCTGGCCTCCTCCATTCACCAACATGCCCTCAGTAGTGATGTCATTGGTAGTGGGCTTACAGTTTGTTTGCAGAGGAGTTAGGAACTGCTGTCCCATTCCTTCTTAGTCGTTCAGTTCCTTGGAAGCCGAGGTTTCTCCACAAGGTGTGGGCTTCCATCTTAAATCATGGCTGCTTGGGCGTGCCTTGTGGCAGCTGCCCTGGAGCCAGAGGGGAGCAGTATTAAAACCCAGTCCTTGGTCTCCTGGCATTACCCAGGATGCCACCTTGGGAAGAGAGTGGCGTTCTGGTTTTGCCCTTGTCCTTCCCCGAGGACAGATGGTTTTTCATGGCACTGCGCAAACATACAAGAGCAAACACAGCAGAAACGCAAAAGGAAAAATTATTCTTGATCTTGATAGTTCTGAGTACGTCTGTTGAATGGGTAGGCAAGCCAAGAGAAGCAGCACTTTTTCCTCCCAGTAAGGAGAAGATGTTGTGGTCTTGCACTTGAAGTCAGCTGCTCTCATTCAATTCCGAGTCCATGCAGATTCAAGTCAGGGCAGACAGAGCTAGAAAATGGTTCGCACGCCAATACGTGTGTTCTGTCACTAGAGTGTGTTCTGCTGAGAGTAGCAAACTATTGAATGACACGCTTTAGCTTTCGGTTCTGTTGAGCCACTTTGTGGCGTTGCTTATCTTCTTGACCAAAAGTGCCCCTGAATAATTAGAATAGCAAATACGTAGGAAGAAAAAGCATGTTAATCCAAGCTGGAATGGAAAGTATGGAAACGTGAAAATAAAATTAGATGTTACTTGAAATCTCAAAGGAAACCTGTGAGCAGTATCCACAATGAGCTGTAAGGTCTCCTTGACCCCAGATTTCACTGCAGCAAAGACTTCAAAGGAGGGCAGGAGAATTTGATGGGGAAGATAAAATGACCGGAGGTATGAAAAATCCCCTTCCCCACCCCTTCCCAAGTGCCTCTCAATAGGCTAATCTTGCTGTAAAGTCTGTGCCGCCTTCCATGGAAGATTTTGGGGGCAGGAGGAAGGGGAGAAAGAACTCCAGCTTCCTGTGAGGCAGAGATCGTTGGCCTCTGTTAGAAGCAGGTTTCTGGAAAAGGTGTGTTGTGGGTCTGATGCGGCAGGACAGCTTTCCCCACCCAATCTCGCACTGCAGTCATCTCCCAGATCCTCTGGAGGCAGGTTCCACTGGTGGAGACTGTGGTGTTATATATTTCTTCAAAGGTGTAAAGGCCTTTGCCTGCGTCCTACACCTTTTCTCCATTTCAAAGGCATTAGTTCTTCTTCCTGTGTTTTGACACAGCCCCGTTTCAACTGATGCCACTGCTTCTGTTGGCTTTAACAAGAAAGCTGGGCTGGCTTGACCAAGGAAGGTTGAGCACGGCTGCCTCATGAGAGCATAATAGTTCCCAAGTGTAATCGTTTAAATGGTATTCATTGTCCTATAGAAAAACAGCTTATTTTGATGATTGTGCTTCTGCATTTGGCATCGTTATTTTAATAAAATAAGCTTGAGCAAAGAAAAAATACAGCTCAAATTCAGCAGAGTGCCTTGAAAGTGCCACGAGAACTTGGATTTTCCCGTATTCAGTCCTGATAACATAGAAGTTAGGTCTTGATTATGGTTTAGCTACTGCTTTCATGGCACTGCTGACAGGACAGACAGAGAGATGCATCTGCATTCGACTGACACCACAGTGTCGACCCAGGAAAGTCAAACACACTCCTCCATGCCGATGAGCTCCTACCAGCGTGCCCAGGTCCTTCTCTGGAAGAGGCCGCTTTTCAGAAGGACCGTGAATCCAAGAACTACGAAGGCATCCCGCTTATGAGAAGAAGTGTAAACCTTTACGGGCAGTTAAGTATCTACGTGGAAGGCAAGGGGGACTGGCAAGAGACAACATGCCAACACGCTGTGTCCACAGTGTCTCCTGTGTGAAGTCGGGAAGCTGGTTAGATGCGCTTACTGAAGGCATAGAGGCAGTGTAATATCTCCCTGTGCTTTCCATGCCTGAGTTTTTAAAGCTGGAATGGCATCTCCTTGGACGGGGAAGGATAACCTAAGGACATTTGGAGAAAGAGGAGAGTTCAGAGGAGGGCACTGTGGCATGGGATGTTGGAAACTTGCCTGGTCTTTAATGAGGTCCCTTATTTCTGTCACTTCCATGGAGTAGCAGGAATCTGGAGATCCAGAAACATGAAAGGAGTCCGATTCAATCTCTTTGGGACAGCCGGTGGCACTCCTGTTGGCAGCCACGTCACCCCCACAGGTGCCAGAGGGCAACGCGCTGTGTCCTGTGGAAAAGCAGGGGTCAGGCAAGAGAAGCACAGCCACAGAGAGAAGAAAAACTCCACAGAAATGCTGTAATCATGGGACTGTCAGGCCCGAGTGCCCTGCACTTTAGAATGCAGTCATTTTGCAGGAGATTACGCAAAGCAAATACTATGTTCTCCTGGATGTTAGGAAAAACTTTTACACCGAAAGGGTTATTAAGCACTGGACCAGGGTGCCCAGGGAAGCGGCTGAGGCACCATCCCTGGAGGTATTTAAAAGACAGGTAGACATAGCGCTTAGAGATATGCTTTAGTGATGGTTTTTGTCAGAGTTGTGTTGATGGTTGGACTAGATGATCTGGAAGGTCCCTTCCGACCTAGACAATTCTATGATACTATGATTCTATGTAGAGTGTCTCCCCCATGCAAGCCCCAAAACCTTCTTCTTCCCTTTGTAAAGAAAACTAAATACTTCAGATTGCATGCTTCTCCAGTGTTGTCTGGTTTAAAGCTTGGATCTAAGCGTTTGGTTCCACGTTCCCATCAGGTATTGGTTGTAGCGTCACCATCAGGTCTTACTGGTAAGATCCCCTGAGCTCTCCTTTCTCCAGGCTGACGGGGCCCAGCTCGCCCAGCTTGTCCTCGTAGAGGAGATGCTCCCATGCCTCAGTCGTGCTCCTTGCCCTTGGCTGAACTCAGTTCAACCCTAACTTCCCACCAGGAGAAGAGATGAAATAACACACTGGAAACCCTACAGCTGAGATCTGCAGAGTGGGGTCAACAGCAATAGTATGAGTGACACAAGGGTTGTCATTGCAAGCTCCTGAGGCAGCAGGATTTTAGATCAACCTATAAATAAAAGCATTTGCAGAAAGTGGTGGTAGGTATTTCATAGAACCTGTTAGATGTGAAGGGATCTTTAAAGGTCATCTAATCCAACCCCCCTGCAGTAAGCAGGGACTTGTTCAACTAGATCAGGCTTGTCAGAGCCTCATCAAGCCTGGCCTTGAATGTCTCCAGGGATGGGGCCTGCACCAGCTCTCTGGGCAACCTGTTCCGGTGTTTCAGCACCCTCGTTGTAAAGAACTTCTTCCTAATGTCTAATCTAAACCTACCCTGCTCTAGTTTAAAGCCATTACCCCTGGTCCTGTCACTACAGGGCCTTGCAAACAGCCCCTCCCTAGTTTTCTCCTAGGCCCCCTTCAGGTACTGGAAGGCCACTATAAGGTCTCCCCAGAGCCTTCTCTTCTCCAGGCTGAACAACCCCAACCCTCTCAGCCTGTCCTCATAGGAGAGGTGCTCCAGCCCTCGGATCATTTTGGTGGCCCTCCTCTGGACCCGCTCCAACAGGTCCATGGCCTTCTTGTGCTGAGGGCTCCAGAGCTGGACGCAGTACTCCAGGTGGGGTCTCAGGAGAGCAGAGTAGAGGGGGAGAATCACCTCTCTGGATCTGCTGGCCACAGTTCTTTTGATGCAGCCCAGGATGCGATTGGCCTTCTGGGCTGCAAGCACGCATTGTTGGCTCGTGTCCAGCTTTTCATCCACGAGTACCCCCAAGTGCTTTTCCGCAGGGCTGCTGTCTATCACATCATCCCCCAGCCTGTATTGATAACAAGGGTTGTCCCGACCCAGGTGTAGGACCTTGCACTTGGCCTTGTTGAACTTCGTAAGGTTTGCTCGGGCCCACCTCTCCAGCTCGTCCAGGTCCCTCTGGGTGACATCCCGTCCCTCTGGCACATGGACCGCACCACCCAGCTTGGTGTCGTCGGCAAACTTGCTGAGGGTGCACTTGATCGCAGTGTCTATGTCACTGATGAAGAAGTTGAACAGCACCAGTCCCAGTACGCATCCCTGAGGGACACCACTTGTGACCCCTCTCCATCTGGACATCGAGCCGTTGACCACCACTCTGTGGACGTGACCATCCTGGCAGTTCCTTGTCCACCGAACAATCCACCCATCAAATCCGTATCTCTCCAACTTAAGAGAGAAGGATGTTGTGGGGGACCGTGTCAAAGGCCTTGCAGAAGTGCACATAGATGATATCCGTAGCTCTCCCCTTGTCCACTGACGCAGTCACTCTGTTGTAGAAGGGCACGAGGTTGGTCAGGCAGGACTTGCCCCTGGTGAAGCCGTGCTGGCTGTCTCGAATCACCTCCGTGTCTTCCATGTGCCTTAGCATAGCTTCTAGGAGGATGTGTTCCATGATCTTCCCAGGCACAGAGGTGAGGCTGACAGGGTGGTAGTTCCCAGGGTCCTCCTTTCTACCCTTTTTAAAAATGGGAGTGATGTTTCCCTTTTTGCAGTTGCCAGGGACTTCTCCCGACTGCCATGACTTTTCAAATGCCATGGAGAGTGGCTTGGCAAACTACATCAGTCAGTTCCCTCAGGACCCTGGGGTGCATCTCATGCTGTCCCATAGACTTGTGTATATTGGGGTTCCTCAAGTGGTCACGCACCTTGTCTACACTTACAGTGGGAGGGACTTTGTCCTGCAGGTCCCTGTCTTGCGGTCCTTCAACCCAGGAGGCGTGAGGAGAGCGGCTGGCAGTAAAGACTGAGGCAAAAAAAACGTTCAGAACCTCAGCCTTCTCCTTGTCTGTTGTTACCAGTTTGCCATTCTCAGTCACCAGGGAGGGCATGCTTTCTTCGACCTTCCTGTTCTGGTTGATGTACCTGTAGAAGCCCTTCATGTTATTTTTAGCATGCCTTGCCAAGGTCAGCTCCAGCTGCACCTTGTCTCCTCCCTGTCTTACTTGATTTCTTACACCTGGGGATCTAGAGCTCTTGTGCTCTATGGAAAGCGTCCTTGAAGACCTGCCAGCTCTGTTCTGCCCCCTTGTCCCTGAGGGCAGTTTCCCAGGGGGTCCTATTGACTAACTCCTTGAAGAGCTGGAGGTTTGCTTTCCTGAAATTCAGGGTCCTGGTTAGGCTCCTTGTCTGGCATGTATCCCTCCGGACCGCGAACTCCACCGGTGCGTGGTGACTGCAGCCCAGGCTGCTTCCAGTCTTGGCATCCCCGATGAGCTGACTCGCGTTGGTGACTATGAGGTCCAGTATGGCATCCCCTCGGGTAGGGCTGTCTATTTCTTGTCTTAGGAAGTTAGCATCGAGGCACTCCCGGAACCTCCTGGATCGTCTACAGCTGGCCGTGTTACTTTTTCAGCAGATGTCAGGGTGGTTGAAATCCCCCGGCAGGACGAGAGCCTTTGAGCGTGATGCTTCCTGTAGCTGGAGGAGGAAGGCTTCACCAGTAGGGTGCCCTTGATCAGGCGGCCTGTAGTAGACACCAGCCACAAGGTTCCCCATGTTGCCTCGGCATCTGATTCCTACCCATAAGCTTTCAGCTTCCTCTTGGCTGTTCTTTAGGGACATCTCTTCACGCTCTATCCCTCGGTTAACATAGAGGGCAACACCTCCACCCCTCCTTCCTCGCCTGTCCCTTCTGAACAGCTTGTAGCCATCGATAGCCACGTTCCAGTCATAGGATTCATCCCACCAGGTTTCAGTAATGGCCACTATGTCGTAGCTTTCCAGAAGCACGGTAACTTCCGACTCCTCCTGTTTGCTGCCCGTGCTGCGTGCATTTGTGTAGAGGCACCTCAGCCGGGCTGTTGGCTGTGACGCCTTCTTAGAGGAGCAGCCTTTGGGGTGTTTCTCGGGTGTCTCCCTGCTGACTTGGAGACCCTGTCTCATCTCTGTAAGACTTTGGCTGTGAAGGGCTTGCAGAGGACAGGTGTGGTGTCCCCAAGAGCTGTCCCCAAGTGAAGAAAGCCTTTTCCTGCTGGGAGCAAAGGATCCCCAAGGTTAGTTTTGAGAACATCATCAGCTGTCGCAATGAGTGTAAGCAAAACCAGGTTATAAAACCAGGTTCCCTTGTGCCATCCAGAGGCTTGCAGTTTGTGCTTTACATCTCTATTGCACTCTTGCAAGGACTTTCTACCACTATTGGACTGAGTGTTCCTAATCACCCTCCCATACTTTTTCCCCGTTGAGTGAACTAAACGCCCATCCCTTAGCTTAACTGTCCGTAGAAGTGTGCAGAACTGCCCTTTGAAATGCCTGGTGGGGATCTGCCATTCAGACTGATTGACCCCTATTCCTGTGACTCTCTCCGGGCATTTGGGTTAATCAGGACCTTGACGTGCGCTGAGAAAATCCTATTTTATCAGAAAAGAACCCCGAGGATCTGCTGCAGAGATCATGAAAATCAATGGGAAAAGCCTCATGATTTGTGCTGTACAGCCGTTGGGGCAGGGACTGTAATTGCCGTCGGGTTTGAATGAAGCCAAACCGAGCGAGTGATGGTGGCTCCGATTCCTTGATGCACCACGGCAGGGCAAGGGAGTAGTTAATAGCTGCTGCCGGTGGTGTAAATGCCCCAGCTCAAGGAAGATACCATTGGGGGAACCACTGAAGCTCATAGGGCAATTTGTAACTGTCTTTGTTTAAGGAGGGTTTTTTCCTTAGGCAATGTGAACTAAAGACATAAAAAAGAGATGGCCGTGATGAGATTGCCCTTGGTCTACTGGCTCTCAAAATCTTCAGTTCCTCCAGCTTCA
Organism: Chroicocephalus ridibundus; assembly: GCF_963924245.1. Classification (NCBI taxonomy): domain Eukaryota; kingdom Metazoa; phylum Chordata; class Aves; order Charadriiformes; family Laridae; genus Chroicocephalus; species Chroicocephalus ridibundus. The sequence continues at coordinate 24,009,500 of NC_086316.1, forward strand.
GCTTCTTCAGTTCTCCAGCTCTTCCCGCACTGGGTATCGTAGAGGAATGCCTTGTGATACGAGTGTAACGTGAAAGGCCCTCAGCATTTTCAAAATGCTCCGTCCAGTTGAGATGTCCTGGTACAGACTCAGCAATGATGGTGAAGAGAGGGATCTGTGCCATCAGCCCCACCCCGGGGTGGCTCTCAAGAAGTGGAGTAGGAGCGGGTGCACACAGGGCAGCTGAAAATGCAGTTGTGGTGTCTGGACACCGTGGGAAGTTTAGAGGCAGAAGAGGCTCTTTGCGGATGCACCCCACCACTTCCTTGGCTACCTCGGCACGCAGGAGGGATGCCCAGAGGGATCAGGGTTCTAGGAAGTGGCACGGAGATGCTGATTGATTGTTGGCTTAAGAAAAGAGTAGAGAAGTACCTGCACATTGTCAGCTCGGTATTAATATAACCTGCCGTCTTCTTCTGGACTAAAGGAATGGTTTAGCTCAGAGCTCCTCAAGTAGACAGATGGTCTTGCAAAGAGTAACAAACCAAAGATTTTTGTGATTCTTGCAGCTGAGAAGATGAAGAATGGAGAAGCATCCAATTCCTCTTTTGAAAACTATTTAACCAATGAAAGTGATAATATAAATTTTTAGAGTATGGGAAATGCTAGACAATAACTCTGAAGCGCACACGTTCCTTTTGTCTCCAGCTGGAAGTAAATTGAAATGTGAAATGCATCCACCGTAAGGGATCAAGAAATAAACCAGCTTTTTCTCAAGTAATAAAACGCTTTTCCTCTTCCCCTCCCCTCCCTTTCGTTTCCCTTGCCTTCCCTGCCCTTCCCTTCCCTGGCTTTCCTTTCCCCCGCCTTCCCCTCCCATTCCCCTCCCATTCCCCTCCTCTTCCCCTCCCACATTGGGAAGTGCTGTGCTTGCCCTGGACAGCCTCTGTTGCTGCCAAAGAGGAGAAGGGAAGATGAGGAGTTGTCTTTGCAGAGGGCTCTGCTTTGCCCTTTCTTCAGAGCGTGTCGTAGCCCTCAGTGAATACAAGCCATTTCTACAGCCCATGTGTCTTGTGTGATGAGAAGGACAGCTGAAGAGGCCAGGGGACAAAACAGCTCTTCCTTGGGAAAACGAGCGAGCAGAGTTGTGGTGTTTGTGACTTCTCATCACAGGGATCGTGCTGGAGAAACAACGCTTCCCTTCAGACCTTGCTGCTGCCTGCCCTGCTCTCCCCGGCCCACGAGGGAGTGGGCTTTTCCCTGAGGTAGGTTCTGCCTCTAGCTGGCACACGGTTCGATCCTTACGTCTGGGGAAAGTGGTGCAGAAGTAGATTTTAAAAAGGGGGATGTAAAAAAATCCGATAGGATTTACGGACTGGGAGTATGTGTTCTTCATTGTACTCTCTCTGTTTTTAACTGATTTATAGCAAAACCCCGCCTAGGACCTTGCAGGTCTCAGTGTGTCCAACAGGAGCTGTGAGTAGAGAAAGATGTTTGCTGTTATCAGAGGGCAGAGAGAGTAGGGAAGGGAAGGGGTGAGGCAGGCATAAGAGTTTAATTTGGTAAAACTTGATTGCTCTGCTCCATTTTTCTCTTACGACTGTTACTTGCTCTCTCTGCCTTGCTCCGCTTTGTTTCTTGTCAGCTTTTCCTCTGCAGTCACAAGGACTGAAAAGATTTCCTTGTACCGAAGACTGAGATTCTTCAGTGTCTCTGTGTATTTGGCACTTGAGCTTGAAGTAAGCAACAAATGACTAAGACAGTAGTCAACGGTACCCAACATGCACAATGAACTGTTTTTCAGTATTTGGGCAACCCCACGACTAGTGACAAACAGGAAAGGTTTCCAAATAGGGGGAGCCCAAACACTGACTGAGCATTCAAGTGGATGTTCTGTTTTCCAGGTAATCTGCCAGATTCCTTAAAAGAACGCGCTACCTTTGCTAAGAGCACTGTGATCAACAGGCAGCAAAAGTTCAGTTTTGGAGCTCACGGCACTGTTTCATTGATAGGGGTAGATGAGGGTGTTTATGTGGTTGAGACAGAGAGACAGAGAAGACAAGGTCAGAGAGGTGTAATGGAAGCAGAGAGAGGAATGAGGCTAATCTGACTTCAGATACACGCGGTGGATGTGGTTGTGTGTAAATAATAGGGAATCGCCTGTGTCTCTCACTCGTGGGAAGGTCGCGTGGGTAATCTGAGTATGTTCCTTTTCTGCCAGCAGGTGTTCCCTCAAAGCTCGCCTGTAGTGCCTCACTGGTGAGCGCATGCCTCGCCATCCAGCTCAGGCCTCCTTTCTGTCTCCTGGGTGTCCCAGGTGTCCTGTTGTGTAGGTGTGCAGCTTTGCAGCTGTCTTCAAGCATGTGAGTGAGAGGCAGTGGGACATTGTATCTTGGAAGGCAGCGTGTTTGCTGAGCGTGTTGGGAGTTAATTGTTCAAAGAGAAAGAAGACACTTATGCTCTGCTAGTTGATACGCTTAAAAGGTGCCAACGCAGAGAGATGCTAGTTAAAAGGTCCATACGCAGCAAGCCGTAGAATTATAGCAAAGGAAAGGTCTAATCTGTTGCAGTGACTGTTTCAGTGTCATAGGAGAAGCTCTGTCATGTTTCTGTTTGCTCCTAAATACAAGACCTTCAGTACACAGCAGACATTTCTGTAGCATTTAACTCCCATTGTCAGATGTTCTCTGCACTTCCGTTAGGTTGAATAATATTTTCTGATGCGCACGTGTTTTAAGCTTAGTCATAGGATATTCTTGTTGTAGCATGTGAATGCTGAACAAGGACACTTTAATGTGTGTCACAGGCTGCCTCATTGGTTGAAGAAGGAGGTCAGAGTACCTGAATAGAGGAAGGCATCTACGCCGTTGGCTAGCAATTGAAATGGACCAAGCCTTAATTTCTGAACCTGAAAATCACAAGTTGAATAGCTTTTGAAAAAGGTGGCTAAAAGGTTGCTTTGTTCCATTCACGTACTCAATTTTTAATGTATTTACTCTATTTGGAGACGAAAATTCTGTGCTGTCTGTATGGTCCACTGACACTTTGCGGAAGGATTGGACTGTCGTCCTGACTGGAGGAAAAGATTAAAGGTGCTGTAAAGGAGAGGACATAACTACGGAGTAGGTTGTGTGAAAACGTGAACGATCTGCTAGAGAGCAAGGACAACGTGAAGCAAAGGCTAGGAGTGAGGGTCAGGCAGAGGAATGGTGTGATTTACTATTAACAGTGGAAGTAGAGATGTGTGATTTTGTTATTGTTATTCCCTTGTGAATAATGTTTTAAAGATGGTGTTCGTTTTTTTTTATCCTTGAACACACGGCCAGCGCTGTTAAGTTCTTAAAGTAAGGTCAAGAGGACGGAAGAGTATCAGCTTAAATGAAAATTACAAGATCAGGAGAGGAGAGAGAAAATATTTCTCCTAGAGCATAATGGTTAGGAGTCTTTCCTAGCAGTCCTAGATTTCAGTGCATTTACTTATCATCAGAAACTGCACCTGTGTCTTTTACATAAGCCAAATGAAGTTACAAGACTAGAAAATTTTCATAAATGTTTTTTTATGCCTTGTAAAACTTTATCTGCATTGGTCAGTATGTCAAGTAATTTGGGAGTGTCCCTCAGTGTTGGTACTTGATGGTATTAATGATTCAGTCAACAGAGTTTGAGGAAAATCAGCAACTTTGTACTGCTTTCCTTTATTTACTTTATATACCCAAATGCAGTTATTGGAGTGGATTCTTTACGCAACTCCGATGCTTTCAGAGAATCAGTGAAAGGCTGAGGTTGGAAGGGACCTCTGGATGTCACCTTGTCAAGGCCGCCAGCTCCAGCAGAGAGAGGTAGAGCCGCTGAGCCAGGGTCACATCCAGACTGCTCTTCAGTATCCCTTCCCTGTCACTGGGCACCACCGGAAAGAGCATGGCTCCCTCTCCTTTGCAGCCTTCCGTCAGGCCTTTTTATGCATTGATGAGATGCCCTCTGAGCCTTCTCTTCAGCAGGCTGAACAGCGTCAGCTCGCTCAGCCTTTCCTCAGAGCAGAGATGCTCCAGTGCCTTAGTCATCTTCATGGCCCTTTGCCGGACTCTCTCCAGTATGTGCGTCTCTTTCTTGTACCGGGGAGGCCAGAACCGGCCACAGGGCTCCAGGTGTGGCCTCAGCAGTGCCACGTAGAGAGGACGGATCGCCTTCCTTGACCTGCTGGAGAAACTCCTCCTAATGCAGCCCAGGACTCTGTCAGCGTTCCTTGTGGCAAGGGCAGGTAGTTGTCTGTTGATCAGCTTGGTGCCCAGCAGGACGTCCAGGGCTTTTTCTGGAAAGGTGCTTTCCAGCCGGGCAGCCCGCTGCGTGTGCTGGTGCCTGGGTTTGTCCTTCCCCAGGTGCAGGACTTTGCACTTCCTCTTGTTGAACTCCTTGGGGCTCCTGCCGTGCCAGGGTTCGGGCCTGGGGTGGTGCAGAGAGCAGCAGCAAATGGTGTCTCCCCGGAGGAGGAGGGATTTGGGTGCTGGTGTAGCAAAGCTGCACCAAGCAGTGCAGGCTGTTAGGAGAGCAGAGCCCCTGGCCGCGGGGGCAGATGGTGCATTGAGGAGGTGGCCAGATGTGTGGTGATGAGCGGTGGGGCGTGGGTTGTCCCTGGCAACGCCCTTCTGATAGTCTTGGGGGCCGGCACGTGCCCCATCTTCTGGCCCGGCGCTCATTCTGGCAGCTCCTGGGTGCTGGTTCTAATTTTGCCGTCGGGGTGGTCTCTTGGACGGCGTGGAAGAGTGGTGGGAGCTGCCCGCCCTCCTCTTCGGGGCTCGCCGTTGGCCCCCAGTTGAGCGGTTCCCTCCCTGGCTGGAAGTGGAGGGACCTGCTGCAGCCTCCTCTGCATCCACGTGCCGCTCTTCCTGCTCCGGGTGGTGTGGAACAGGGGCGTCAGGGATGGTGCCAGGACCTTCACGAAGAGGAGCGGTGCTGGTGGTGGGTCGCTCCTCTTCGTGGGCTCCATCAGAGCTGGCACGGTTGGCTGTGCCAGGGGCAGAAGACCCCCTTTGGGAGGCAGCAGGCCGAGGGGCAGCCGCTGGTCTTTCCTGCCGCTCCTCGGCCGCGGGACTGTCCTCGAGGCCCAACAGGCGGTGGGCCTCCCTGCTGCAGCGTTGCACGGCGACACTGATAAGGTGGTGTACAAATGTCACCGCGCAATTCTGGAGGCACGTCTGCAGCAGCCGGACCAGGACGTCTTCGTCCAGCCCAAAGAGGCCCAGGACAGAGAGGACGAGGTCCTCCAGCACGACTGCTGTCGTTGGCTCCTCCGCAAAGATCAGCCCCAGCTGCTGTTGCAGCCAGGGCAGAAAGCGTTGGAGGAGCCCTGGGTGGTCGTCAAAGAGTGACGCCCACGTGTCGGGCTGGAGGCCACCCACTGGTGTCCTGGGCCCCGACTCCACCGCCAGAGATGTTGCAGGGCGGCGAGGGGGGCTGTGGGTGGGTGGGTTCCTGGTCTCTTCTCCCTCCTGGCGGGCTCTAACCGACGCTGAGGCCGGGCCAGATGGTGTGATGGCCACCTCTTCAAAGTCGGTGTCAGCCCGCACCGAGTGCACGATGGATTGCACTCTCCTCTTGCAGAGGGGGCACTCGGGCTTGCTGTTAGCCCACCGCAAGATGCACTGGAAACAGAACTGGTGGAGGCATGGTAGGACATAGGCACCATCCTCCCAGCTGTCCAGGCATACCGGGCAGCGGTTGTCCAGCTCTGTTTCCATGGTGTTGACTCTGTGCGGTGGGCTGGGGGGAGCAGGGGCTGACAAACTGCTCCCTCTCTGTGGCGCTGCAGCAGCTGGTGTCCCGCTGGAAAAGGAAGAGAGGCCACGGTCATTGTCTGGCCCAGGGAAGGGTGGAAGAAATGGCCGGGTCCCTCAAGGAAGGAGCCCTCCCAGCTCCCCAGGGTGAGGTGTCCCCGCACAACTCACCTCTGCTGCTGCGAGCGTGGCTCCTGGCTTCCCCGGCTGCCTGAAGCTGACAGGGCCGGGGAAAACTCCTGTGACGGCTCTGGGTGGTCGGATATGGAGAGCTGCAAGGAGCAGCTCCCCAGTCAGACACCAGCACCAAGGTCTGTCCTAACACTCCAGCCTTGCGAAGTGCTCGGCTGGAATGCGGGCATGAACCAGGTGGGTGGGACTGGGTGCCGGGGTTTTAGCAGCGAGGGGCACGTGGTCACAATGCATCGGTAGGTGACTTCACAGCCCCGTCCTTGGTGATAGCAGGACGCTCCTGACCTCTGCCTAGCGCCCAATGGTGCAACCTGATCTAAGCAATTAAAGGCTAAGATTCCTTATGGTTTTCCATGGCCCTTCTCCTTGCTGATGTAGGATTGGGGTGGTGTTGGGCACAGACTTTTATTCAGGGGGTCAAGTCACTGCATTTATAAAGAAGTCGGGTGTGCTGCTCTAGGGAGTCTGCAAGAAGCGTGGTCTCTCCTTCTTTACCTGTCGCCCGGTTCATTATTTTTGTCAGACCTTGCAATAGAAGTTTCCTGGTGTCATGAACAAGCATAGACGGGAAAAGACTCTTGGACGCATTGCATTATCAAAAGCCATCGTCTAATTTGATCACATATTTACAACTTGTTGTGCAAGATGGCCACAAAGCAACCAAGGACAGCAAGAAAAAGCAGCAAGCAAGCAAACAGGAGGCCACAGAAGTACCGCATAAGTTCAGTTACCACAATTTGTTCCCCCCCAGTACTCAGTAATCTAAGCAAAAAATCCCCAACAAGTAATGCAGGCTGGTCTAGTGGGAGGTGACCCTGCCCAGGGCAGGGGTTTTGGAACTGGGTGATCTTTAAGGTCCCTTCCAACCCGAACCATTCTGTCATTCTGTGTGATTCTGTGTGATTCTGTGTGATTCTGTGTGATTGTTGCCCCCAATCGAAGGAATGCCTCAGACTGCATGAACGAAGAGCAGCTCAGAAAAGGTGATCCCGAGAAGGGAAGATTTGAGGTCACGGTGACTTGTTGGTCCTGTGAGCTGAGAGGAAAAAGTACACAAGTCTCCTTTTCTTCTTCTGGCCTCCTCCATTCACCAACATGCCCTCAGTAGTGATGTCATTGGTAGTGGGCTTACAGTTTGTTTGCAGAGGAGTTAGGAACTGCTGTCCCATTCCTTCTTAGTCGTTCAGTTCCTTGGAAGCCGAGGTTTCTCCACAAGGTGTGGGCTTCCATCTTAAATCATGGCTGCTTGGGCGTGCCTTGTGGCAGCTGCCCTGGAGCCAGAGGGGAGCAGTATTAAAAGCCAGTCCTTGGTCTCCTGGCATTACCCAGGATGCCACCTTGGGAAGAGAGTGGCGTTCTGGTTTTGCCCTTGTCCTTCCCCGAGGACAGATGGTTTTTCATGGCACTGCGCAAACATACAAGAGCAAACACAGCAGAAACGCAAAAGGAAAAATTATTCTTGATCTTGATAGTTCTGAGTACGTCTGTTGAATGGGTAGGCAAGCCAAGAGAAGCAGCACTTTTTCCTCCCAGTAAGGAGAAGATGTTGTGGTCTTGCACTTGAAGTCAGCTGCTCTCATTCAATTCCGAGTCCATGCAGATTCAAGTCAGGGCAGACAGAGCTAGAAAATGGTTCGCACGCCAATACGTGTGTTCTGTCACTAGAGTGTGTTCTGCTGAGAGTAGCAAACTATTGAATGACACGCTTTAGCTTTCGGTTCTGTTGAGCCACTTTGTGGCGTTGCTTATCTTCTTGACCAAAAGTGCCCCTGAATAATTAGAATAGCAAATACGTAGGAAGAAAAAGCATGTTAATCCAAGCTGGAATGGAAAGTATGGAAACGTGAAAATAAAATTAGATGTTACTTGAAATCTCAAAGGAAACCTGTGAGCAGTATCCACAATGAGCTGTAAGGTCTCCTTGACCCCAGATTTCACTGCAGCAAAGACTTCAAAGGAGGGCAGGAGAATTTGATGGGGAAGATAAAATGACCGGAGGTATGAAAAATCCCCTTCCCCACCCCTTCCCAAGTGCCTCTCAATAGGCTAATCTTGCTGTAAAGTCTGTGCCGCCTTCCATGGAAGATTTTGGGGGCAGGAGGAAGGGGAGAAAGAACTCCAGCTTCCTGTGAGGCAGAGATCGTTGGCCTCTGTTAGAAGCAGGTTTCTGGAAAAGGTGTGTTGTGGGTCTGATGCGGCAGGACAGCTTTCCCCACCCAATCTCGCACTGCAGTCATCTCCCAGATCCTCTGGAGGCAGGTTCCACTGGTGGAGACTGTGGTGTTATATATTTCTTCAAAGGTGTAAAGGCCTTTGCCTGCGTCCTACACCTTTTCTCCATTTCAAAGGCATTAGTTCTTCTTCCTGTGTTTTGACACAGCCCCGTTTCAACTGATGCCACTGCTTCTGTTGGCTTTAACAAGAAAGCTGGGCTGGCTTGACCAAGGAAGGTTGAGCACGGCTGCCTCATGAGAGCATAATAGTTCCCAAGTGTAATCGTTTAAATGGTATTCATTGTCCTATAGAAAAACAGCTTATTTTGATGATTGTGCTTCTGCATTTGGCATCGTTATTTTAATAAAATAAGCTTGAGCAAAGAAAAAATACAGCTCAAATTCAGCAGAGTGCCTTGAAAGTGCCACGAGAACTTGGATTTTCCCGTATTCAGTCCTGATAACATAGAAGTTAGGTCTTGATTATGGTTTAGCTACTGCTTTCATGGCACTGCTGACAGGACAGACAGAGAGATGCATCTGCATTCGACTGACACCACAGTGTCGACCCAGGAAAGTCAAACACACTCCTCCATGCCGATGAGCTCCTACCAGCGTGCCCAGGTCCTTCTCTGGAAGAGGCCGCTTTTCAGAAGGACCGTGAATCCAAGAACTACGAAGGCATCCCGCTTATGAGAAGAAGTGTAAACCTTTACGGGCAGTTAAGTATCTACGTGGAAGGCAAGGGGGACTGGCAAGAGACAACATGCCAACACGCTGTGTCCACAGTGTCTCCTGTGTGAAGTCGGGAAGCTGGTTAGATGCGCTTACTGAAGGCATAGAGGCAGTGTAATATCTCCCTGTGCTTTCCATGCCTGAGTTTTTAAAGCTGGAATGGCATCTCCTTGGACGGGGAAGGATAACCTAAGGACATTTGGAGAAAGAGGAGAGTTCAGAGGAGGGCACTGTGGCATGGGATGTTGGAAACTTGCCTGGTCTTTAATGAGGTCCCTTATTTCTGTCACTTCCATGGAGTAGCAGGAATCTGGAGATCCAGAAACATGAAAGGAGTCCGATTCAATCTCTTTGGGACAGCCGGTGGCACTCCTGTTGGCAGCCACGTCACCCCCACAGGTGCCAGAGGGCAACGCGCTGTGTCCTGTGGAAAAGCAGGGGTCAGGCAAGAGAAGCACAGCCACAGAGAGAAGAAAAACTCCACAGAAATGCTGTAATCATGGGACTGTCAGGCCCGAGTGCCCTGCACTTTAGAATGCAGTCATTTTGCAGGAGATTACGCAAAGCAAATACTATGTTCTCCTGGATGTTAGGAAAAACTTTTACACCGAAAGGGTTATTAAGCACTGGACCAGGGTGCCCAGGGAAGCGGCTGAGGCACCATCCCTGGAGGTATTTAAAAGACAGGTAGACATAGCGCTTAGAGATATGCTTTAGTGATGGTTTTTGTCAGAGTTGTGTTGATGGTTGGACTAGATGATCTGGAAGGTCCCTTCCGACCTAGACAATTCTATGATACTATGATTCTATGTAGAGTGTCTCCCCCATGCAAGCCCCAAAACCTTCTTCTTCCCTTTGTAAAGAAAACTAAATACTTCAGATTGCATGCTTCTCCAGTGCTGTCTGGTTTAAAGCTTGGATCTAAGCGTTTGGTTCCACGTTCCCATCAGGTATTGGTTGTAGCGTCACCATCAGGTCTTACTGGTAAGATCCCCTGAGCTCTCCTTTCTCCAGGCTGACGGGGCCCAGCTCGCCCAGCTTGTCCTCATAGAGGAGATGCTCCCATGCCTCAGTCGTGCTCCTTGCCCTTGGCTGAACTCAGTTCAACCCTAACTTCCCACCAGGAGAAGAGATGAAATAACACACTGGAAACCCTACAGCTGAGATCTGCAGAGTGGGGTCAACAGCAATAGTATGAGTGACACAAGGGTTGTCATTGCAAGCTCCTGAGGCAGCAGGATTTTAGATCAACCTATAAATAAAAGCATTTGCAGAAAGTGGTGGTAGGTATTTCATAGAACCTGTTAGATGTGAAGGGATCTTTAAAGGTCATCTAATCCAACCCCCCTGCAGTAAGCAGGGACTTGTTCAACTAGATCAGGCTTGTCAGAGCCTCATCAAGCCTGGCCTTGAATGTCTCCAGGGATGGGGCCTGCACCAGCTCTCTGGGCAACCTGTTCCGGTGTTTCAGCACCCTCGTTGTAAAGAACTTCTTCCTAATGTCTAATCTAAACCTACCCTGCTCTAGTTTAAAGCCATTACCCCTGGTCCTGTCACTACAGGGCCTTGCAAACAGCCCCTCCCTAGTTTTCTCCTAGGCCCCCTTCAGGTACTGGAAGGCCGCTATAAGGTCTCCCCAGAGCCTTCTCTTCTCCAGGCTGAACAACCCCAACCCTCTCAGCCTGTCCTCATAGGAGAGGTGCTCCAGCCCTCGGATCATTTTGGTGGCCCTCCTCTGGACCCGCTCCAACAGGTCCATGGCCTTCTTGTGCTGAGGGCTCCAGAGCTGGACGCAGTACTCCAGGTGGGGTCTCAGGAGAGCAGAGTAGAGGGGGAGAATCACCTCTTTGGATCTGCTGGCCACAGTTCTTTTGATGCAGCCCAGGATGCGATTGGCCTTCTGGGCTGCAAGCACGCATTGTTGGCTCGTGTCCAGCTTTTCATCCACGAGTACCCCCAAGTGCTTTTCCGCAGGGCTGCTGTCTATCACATCATCCCCCAGCCTGTATTGATAACAAGGGTTGTCCCGACCCAGGTGTAGGACCTTGCACTTGGCCTTGTTGAACTTCGTAAGGTTTGCTCGGGCCCACCTCTCCAGCTCGTCCAGGTCCCTCTGGGTGACATCCCGTCCCTCTGGCACATGGACCGCACCACCCAGCTTGGTGTCGTCGGCAAACTCGCTGAGGGTGCACTTGATCCCAATGTCTATGTCACTGATGAAGAAGTTGAACAGCACCAGTCCCAGTACGCATCCCTGAGGGACACCACTTGTGACCCCTCTCCATCTGGACATCGAGCCGTTGACCACCACTCTGTGGACGTGACCATCCTGGCAGTTCCTTATCCACCGAACAATCCACCCATCAAATCCGTATCTCTCCAAAATTACAAGATCAGGAGAGGAGAGAGAAAATATTTCTCCTAGAGCATAATGGTTAGGAGTCTTTCCTAGCAGTCCTAGATTTCAGTGCATTTACTTATCATCAGAAACTGCACCTGTGTCTTTTACATAAGCCAAATGAAGTTACAAGACTAGAAAATTTTCATAAATGTTTTTTTATGCCTTGTAAAACTTTATCTGCATTGGTCAGTATGTCAAGTAATTTGGGAGTGTCCCTCAGTGTTGGTACTTGATGGTATTAATGATTCAGTCAACAGAGTTTGAGGAAAATCAGCAACTTTGTACTGCTTTCCTTTATTTACTTTATATACCCAAATGCAGTTATTGGAGTGGATTCTTTACGCAACTCCGATGCTTTCAGAGAATCAGTGAAAGGCTGAGGTTGGAAGGGACCTCTGGATGTCACCTTGTCAAGGCCGCCAGCTCCAGCAGAGAGAGGTAGAGCCGCTGAGCCAGGGTCACATCCAGACTGCTCTTCAGTATCCCTTCCCTGTCACTGGGCACCACCGGAAAGAGCATGGCTCCCTCTCCTTTGCAGCCTTCCGTCAGGCCTTTTTATGCATTGATGAGATGCCCTCTGAGCCTTCTCTTCAGCAGGCTGAACAGCGTCAGCTCGCTCAGCCTTTCCTCAGAGCAGAGATGCTCCAGTGCCTTAGTCATCTTCATGGCCCTTTGCCGGACTCTCTCCAGTATGTGCGTCTCTTTCTTGTACTGGGGAGGCCAGAACCGGCCACAGGGCTCCAGGTGTGGCCTCAGCAGTGCCACGTAGAGAGGACGGATCGCCTTCCTTGACCTGCTGGAGAAACTCCTCCTAATGCAGCCCAGGACTCTGTCAGCGTTCCTTGTGGCAAGGGCAGGTAGTTGTCTGTTGATCAGCTTGGTGCCCAGCAGGACGTCCAGGGCTTTTTCTGGAAAGGTGCTTTCCAGCCGGGCAGCCCGCTGCGTGTGCTGGTGCCTGGGTTTGTCCTTCCCCAGGTGCAGGACTTTGCACTTCCTCTTGTTGAACTCCTTGGGGCTCCTGCCGTGCCAGGGTTCGGGCCTGGGGTGGTGCAGAGAGCAGCAGCAAATGGTGTCTCCCCGGAGGAGGAGGGATTTGGGTGCTGGTGTAGCAAAGCTGCACCAAGCAGTGCAGGCTGTTAGGAGAGCAGAGCCCCTGGCCGCGGGGGCAGATGGTGCATTGAGGAGGTGGCCAGATGTGTGGTGATGAGCGGTGGGGCGTGGGTTGTCCCTGGCAACGCCCTTCTGATAGTCTTGGGGGCCGGCACGTGCCCCATCTTCTGGCCCGGCGCTCATTCTGGCAGCTCCTGGGTGCTGGTTCTAATTTTGCCGTCGGGGTGGTCTCTTGGACGGCGTGGAAGAGTGGTGGGAGCTGCCCGCCCTCCTCTTCGGGGCTCGCCGTTGGCCCCCAGTTGAGCGGTTCCCTCCCTGGCTGGAAGTGGAGGGACCTGCTGCAGCCTCCTCTGCATCCACGTGCCGCTCTTCCTGCTCCGGGTGGTGTGGAACAGGGGCGTCAGGGATGGTGCCAGGACCTTCACGAAGAGGAGCGGTGCTGGTGGTGGGTCGCTCCTCTTCGTGGGCTCCATCAGAGCTGGCACGGTTGGCTGTGCCAGGGGCAGGAGACCCCCTTTGGGAGGCAGCAGGCCGAGGGGCAGCCGCTGGTCTTTCCTGCCGCTCCTCGGCCGCGGGGCTGTCCTCGAGGCCCAACAGGTGGTGGGCCTCCCTGCTGCAGCGTTGCACGGCGACACTGATAAGGTGGTGTACAAATGTCACCGCGCGATTCTGGAGGCACGTCTGCAGCAGCCGGACCAGGACGTCTTCGTCCAGCCCAAAGAGGCCCAGGACAGAGAGGACGAGGTCCTCCAGCACGACTGCTGTCGTTGGCTCCTCCGCAAAGATCAGCCCCAGCTGCTGTTGCAGCCAGGGCAGAAAGCGTTGGAGGAGCCCTGGGTGGTCGTCAAAGAGTGACGCCCACGTGTCGGGCTGGAGGCCACCCACTGGTGTCCTGGGCCCCGACTCCACCGCCAGAGATGTTGCAGGGCGGCGAGGGGGGCTGTGGGTGGGTGGGTTCCTGGTCTCTTCTCCCTCCTGGCGGGCTCTAACCGACGCTGAGGCCGGGCCAGATGGTGTGATGGCCACCTCTTCAAAGTCGGTGTCAGCCCGCACCGAGTGCACGATGGATTGCACTCTCCTCTTGCAGAGGGGGCACTCGGGCTTGCTGTTAGCCCACCGCAAGATGCACTGGAAACAGAACTGGTGGAGGCATGGTAGGACATAGGCACCATCCTCCCAGCTGTCCAGGCATACCGGGCAGCGGTTGTCCAGCTCTGTTTCCATGGTGTTGACTCTGTGCGGTGGGCTGGGGGGAGCAGGGGCTGACAAACTGCTCCCTCTCTGTGGCGCTGCAGCAGCTGGTGTCCCGCTGGAAAAGGAAGAGAGGCCACGGTCATTGTCTGGCCCAGGGAAGGGTGGAAGAAATGGCCGGGTCCCTCAAGGAAGGAGCCCTCCCAGCTCCCCAGGGTGAGGTGTCCCCGCACAACTCACCTCTGCTGCTGCGAGCGTGGCTCCTGGCTTCCCCGGCTGCCTGAAGCTGACAGGGCCGGGGAAAACTCCTGTGACGGCTCTGGGTGGTCGGATATGGAGAGCTGCAAGGAGCAGCTCCCCAGTCAGACACCAGCACCAAGGTCTGTCCTAACACTCCAGCCTTGCGAAGTGCTCGGCTGGAATGCGGGCATGAACCAGGTGGGTGGGACTGGGTGCCGGGGTTTTAGCAGCGAGGGGCACGTGGTCACAATGCATCGGTAGGTGACTTCACAGCCCCGTCCTTGGTGATAGCAGGACGCTCCTGACCTCTGCCTAGCGCCCAATGGTGCAACCTGATCTAAGCAATTAAAGGCTAAGATTCCTTATGGTTTTCCATGGCCCTTCTCCTTGCTGATGTAGGATTGGGGTGGTGTTGGGCACAGACTTTTATTCAGGGGGTCAAGTCACTGCATTTATAAAGAAGTCGGGTGTGCTGCTCTAGGGAGTCTGCAAGAAGCGTGGTCTCTCCTTCTTTACCTGTCGCCCGGTTCATTATTTTTGTCAGACCTTGCAATAGAAGTTTCCTGGTGTCATGAACAAGCATAGACGGGAAAAGACTCTTGGACGCATTGCATTATCAAAAGCCATCGTCTAATTTGATCACATATTTACAACTTGTTGTGCAAGATGGCCACAAAGCAACCAAGGACAGCAAGAAAAAGCAGCAAGCAAGCAAACAGGAGGCCACAGAAGTACCGCATAAGTTCAGTTACCACAATTTGTTCCCCCCCAGTACTCAGTAATCTAAGCAAAAAATCCCCAACAAGTAATGCAGGCTGGTCTAGTGGGAGGTGACCCTGCCCAGGGCAGGGGTTTTGGAACTGGGTGATCTTTAAGGTCCCTTCCAACCCGAACCATTCTGTCATTCTGTGTGATTCTGTGTGATTCTGTGTGATTCTGTGTGATTCTGTGTGATTGTTGCCCCCAATCGAAGGAATGCCTCAGACTGCATGAACGAAGAGCAGCTCAGAAAAGGTGATCCCGAGAAGGGAAGATTTGAGGTCACGGTGACTTGTTGGTCCTGTGAGCTGAGAGGAAAAAGTACACAAGTCTCCTTTTCTTCTTCTGGCCTCCTCCATTCACCAACATGCCCTCAGTAGTGATGTCATTGGTAGTGGGCTTACAGTTTGTTTGCAGAGGAGTTAGGAACTGCTGTCCCATTCCTTCTTAGTCGTTCAGTTCCTTGGAAGCCGAGGTTTCTCCACAAGGTGTGGGCTTCCATCTTAAATCATGGCTGCTTGGGCGTGCCTTGTGGCAGCTGCCCTGGAGCCAGAGGGGAGCAGTATTAAAAGCCAGTCCTTGGTCTCCTGGCATTACCCAGGATGCCACCTTGGGAAGAGAGTGGCGTTCTGGTTTTGCCCTTGTCCTTCCCCGAGGACAGATGGTTTTTCATGGCACTGCGCAAACATACAAGAGCAAACACAGCAGAAACGCAAAAGGAAAAATTATTCTTGATCTTGATAGTTCTGAGTACGTCTGTTGAATGGGTAGGCAAGCCAAGAGAAGCAGCACTTTTTCCTCCCAGTAAGGAGAAGATGTTGTGGTCTTGCACTTGAAGTCAGCTGCTCTCATTCAATTCCGAGTCCATGCAGATTCAAGTCAGGGCAGACAGAGCTAGAAAATGGTTCGCACGCCAATACGTGTGTTCTGTCACTAGAGTGTGTTCTGCTGAGAGTAGCAAACTATTTAATGACACGCTTTAGCTTTCGGTTCTGTTGAGCCACTTTGTGGCGTTGCTTATCTTCTTGACCAAAAGTGCCCCTGAATAATTAGAATAGCAAATACGTAGGAAGAAAAAGCATGTTAATCCAAGCTGGAATGGAAAGTATGGAAACGTGAAAATAAAATTAGATGTTACTTGAAATCTCAAAGGAAACCTGTGAGCAGTATCCACAATGAGCTGTAAGGTCTCCTTGACCCCAGATTTCACTGCAGCAAAGACTTCAAAGGAGGGCAGGAGAATTTGATGGGGAAGATAAAATGACCGGAGGTATGAAAAATCCCCTTCCCCACCCCTTCCCAAGTGCCTCTCAATAGGCTAATCTTGCTGTAAAGTCTGTGCCGCCTTCCATGGAAGATTTTGGGGGCAGGAGGAAGGGGAGAAAGAACTCCAGCTTCCTGTGAGGCAGAGATCGTTGGCCTCTGTTAGAAGCAGGTTTCTGGAAAAGGTGTGTTGTGGGTCTGATGCGGCAGGACAGCTTTCCCCACCCAATCTCGCACTGCAGTCATCTCCCAGATCCTCTGGAGGCAGGTTCCACTGGTGGAGACTGTGGTGTTATATATTTCTTCAAAGGTGTAAAGGCCTTTGCCTGCGTCCTACACCTTTTCTCCATTTCAAAGGCATTAGTTCTTCTTCCTGTGTTTTGACACAGCCCCGTTTCAACTGATGCCACTGCTTCTGTTGGCTTTAACAAGAAAGCTGGGCTGGCTTGACCAAGGAAGGTTGAGCACGGCTGCCTCATGAGAGCATAATAGTTCCCAAGTGTAATCGTTTAAATGGTATTCATTGTCCTATAGAAAAACAGCTTATTTTGATGATTGTGCTTCTGCATTTGGCATCGTTATTTTAATAAAATAAGCTTGAGCAAAGAAAAAATACAGCTCAAATTCAGCAGAGTGCCTTGAAAGTGCCACGAGAACTTGGATTTTCCCGTATTCAGTCCTGATAACATAGAAGTTAGGTCTTGATTATGGTTTAGCTACTGCTTTCATGGCACTGCTGACAGGACAGACAGAGAGATGCATCTGCATTCGACTGACACCACAGTGTCGACCCAGGAAAGTCAAACACACTCCTCCATGCCGATGAGCTCCTACCAGCGTGCCCAGGTCCTTCTCTGGAAGAGGCCGCTTTTCAGAAGGACCGTGAATCCAAGAACTACGAAGGCATCCCGCTTATGAGAAGAAGTGTAAACCTTTACGGGCAGTTAAGTATCTACGTGGAAGGCAAGGGGGACTGGCAAGAGACAACATGCCAACACGCTGTGTCCACAGTGTCTCCTGTGTGAAGTCGGGAAGCTGGTTAGATGCGCTTACTGAAGGCATAGAGGCAGTGTAATATCTCCCTGTGCTTTCCATGCCTGAGTTTTTAAAGCTGGAATGGCATCTCCTTGGACGGGGAAGGATAACCTAAGGACATTTGGAGAAAGAGGAGAGTTCAGAGGAGGGCACTGTGGCATGGGATGTTGGAAACTTGCCTGGTCTTTAATGAGGTCCCTTATTTCTGTCACTTCCATGGAGTAGCAGGAATCTGGAGATCCAGAAACATGAAAGGAGTCCGATTCAATCTCTTTGGGACAGCCGGTGGCACTCCTGTTGGCAGCCACGTCACCCCCACAGGTGCCAGAGGGCAACGCGCTGTGTCCTGTGGAAAAGCAGGGGTCAGGCAAGAGAAGCACAGCCACAGAGAGAAGAAAAACTCCACAGAAATGCTGTAATCATGGGACTGTCAGGCCCGAGTGCCCTGCACTTTAGAATGCAGTCATTTTGCAGGAGATTACGCAAAGCAAATACTATGTTCTCCTGGATGTTAGGAAAAACTTTTACACCGAAAGGGTTATTAAGCACTGGACCAGGGTGCCCAGGGAAGCGGCTGAGGCACCATCCCTGGAGGTATTTAAAAGACAGGTAGACATAGCGCTTAGAGATATGCTTTAGTGATGGTTTTTGTCAGAGTTGTGTTGATGGTTGGACTAGATGATCTGGAAGGTCCCTTCCGACCTAGACAATTCTATGATACTATGATTCTATGTAGAGTGTCTCCCCCATGCAAGCCCCAAAACCTTCTTCTTCCCTTTGTAAAGAAAACTAAATACTTCAGATTGCATGCTTCTCCAGTGCTGTCTGGTTTAAAGCTTGGATCTAAGCGTTTGGTTCCACGTTCCCATCAGGTATTGGTTGTAGCGTCACCATCAGGTCTTACTGGTAAGATCCCCTGAGCTCTCCTTTCTCCAGGCTGACGGGGCCCAGCTCGCCCAGCTTGTCCTCATAGAGGAGATGCTCCCATGCCTCAGTCGTGCTCCTTGCCCTTGGCTGAACTCAGTTCAACCCTAACTTCCCACCAGGAGAAGAGATGAAATAACACACTGGAAACCCTACAGCTGAGATCTGCAGAGTGGGGTCAACAGCAATAGTATGAGTGACACAAGGGTTGTCATTGCAAGCTCCTGAGGCAGCAGGATTTTAGATCAACCTATAAATAAAAGCATTTGCAGAAAGTGGTGGTAGGTATTTCATAGAACCTGTTAGATGTGAAGGGATCTTTAAAGGTCATCTAATCCAACCCCCCTGCAGTAAGCAGGGACTTGTTCAACTAGATCAGGCTTGTCAGAGCCTCATCAAGCCTGGCCTTGAATGTCTCCAGGGATGGGGCCTGCACCAGCTCTCTGGGCAACCTGTTCCGGTGTTTCAGCACCCTCGTTGTAAAGAACTTCTTCCTAATGTCTAATCTAAACCTACCCTGCTCTAGTTTAAAGCCATTACCCCTGGTCCTGTCACTACAGGGCCTTGCAAACAGCCCCTCCCTAGTTTTCTCCTAGGCCCCCTTCAGGTACTGGAAGGCCGCTATAAGGTCTCCCCAGAGCCTTCTCTTCTCCAGGCTGAACAACCCCAACCCTCTCAGCCTGTCCTCATAGGAGAGGTGCTCCAGCCCTCGGATCATTTTGGTGGCCCTCCTCTGGACCCGCTCCAACAGGTCCATGGCCTTCTTGTGCTGAGGGCTCCAGAGCTGGACGCAGTACTCCAGGTGGGGTCTCAGGAGAGCAGAGTAGAGGGGGAGAATCACCTCTTTGGATCTGCTGGCCACAGTTCTTTTGATGCAGCCCAGGATGCGATTGGCCTTCTGGGCTGCAAGCACGCAGTGTTGGCTCGTGTCCAGCTTTTCATCCACGAGTACCCCCAAGTGCTTTTCCGCAGGGCTGCTGTCTATCACATCATCCCCCAGCCTGTATTGATAACAAGGGTTGTCCCGACCCAGGTGTAGGACCTTGCACTTGGCCTTGTTGAACTTCGTAAGGTTTGCTCGGGCCCACCTCTCCAGCTCGTCCAGGTCCCTCTGGGTGACATCCCGTCCCTCTGGCACATGGACCGCACCACCCAGCTTGGTGTCGTCGGCAAACTCGCTGAGGGTGCACTTGATCCCAATGTCTATGTCACTGATGAAGAAGTTGAACAGCACCAGTCCCAGTACGCATCCCTGAGGGACACCACTTGTGACCCCTCTCCATCTGGACATCGAGCCGTTGACCACCACTCTGTGGACGTGACCATCCTGGCAGTTCCTTATCCACCGAACAATCCACCCATCAAATCCGTATCTCTCCAAAATTACAAGATCAGGAGAGGAGAGAGAAAATATTTCTCCTAGAGCATAATGGTTAGGAGTCTTTCCTAGCAGTCCTAGATTTCAGTGCATTTACTTATCATCAGAAACTGCACCTGTGTCTTTTACATAAGCCAAATGAAGTTACAAGACTAGAAAATTTTCATAAATGTTTTTTTATGCCTTGTAAAACTTTATCTGCATTGGTCAGTATGTCAAGTAATTTGGGAGTGTCCCTCAGTGTTGGTACTTGATGGTATTAATGATTCAGTCAACAGAGTTTGAGGAAAATCAGCAACTTTGTACTGCTTTCCTTTATTTACTTTATATACCCAAATGCAGTTATTGGAGTGGATTCTTTACGCAACTCCAATGCTTTCAGAGAATCAGTGAAAGGCTGAGGTTGGAAGGGACCTCTGGATGTCACCTTGTCAAGGCCGCCAGCTCCAGCAGAGAGAGGTAGAGCCGCTGAGCCAGGGTCACATCCAGACTGCTCTTCAGTATCCCTTCCCTGTCACTGGGCACCACCGGAAAGAGCATGGCTCCCTCTCCTTTGCAGCCTTCCGTCAGGCCTTTTTATGCATTGATGAGACGCCCTCTGAGCCTTCTCTTCAGCAGGCTGAACAGCGTCAGCTCGCTCAGCCTTTCCTCAGAGCAGAGATGCTCCAGTGCCTTAGTCATCTTCATGGACCTTTGCCGGACTCTCTCCAGTATGTGCGTCTCTTTCTTGTACCGGGGAGGCCAGAACCGGCCACAGGGCTCCAGGTGTGGCCTCAGCAGTGCCAAGTAGAGAGGACGGATCGCCTTCCTTGACCTGCTGGAGAAACTCCTCCTAATGCAGCCCAGGACTCTGTCAGCGTTCCTTGTGGCAAGGGCAGGTAGTTGTCTGTTGATCAGCTTGGTGCCCAGCAGGACGTCCAGGGCTTTTTCTGGAAAGGTGCTTTCCAGCCGGGCAGCCCGCTGCGTGTGCTGGTGCCTGGGTTTGTCCTTCCCCAGGTGCAGGACTTTGCACTTCCTCTTGTTGAAGTTCTTGGGGCTCCTGCCGTGCCAGGGTTCGGGCCTGGGGTGGTGCAGAGAGCAGCAGCAAATGGTGTCTCCCCGGAGGAGGAGGGATTTGGGTGCTGGTGTAGCAAAGCTGCACCAAGCAGTGCAGGCTGTTAGGAGAGCAGAGCCCCTGGCTGCGGGGGCAGATGGTGCATTGAGGAGGTGGCCAGATGTGTGGTGATGAGCGGTGGGGCGTGGGTTGTCCCTGGCAACGCCCTTCTGATAGTCTTGGGGGCCGGCACGTGCCCCATCTTCTGGCCCGGCGCTCATTCTGGCAGCTCCTGGGTGCTGGTTCTAATTTTGCCGTCGGGGTGGTCTCTTGGACGGCGTGGAAGAGTGGTGGGAGCTGCCCGCCCTCCTCTTCGGGGCTCGCCGTTGGCCCCCAGTTGAGCGGTTCCCTCCCTGGCTGGAAGTGGAGGGACCTGCTGCAGCCTCCTCTGCATCCACGTGCCGCTCTTCCTGCTCCGGGTGGTGTGGAACAGGGGCGTCAGGGATGGTGCCAGGACCTTCATGAAGAGGAGCGGTGCTGGTGGTGGGTCGCTCCTCTTCGTGGGCTCCATCAGAGCTGGCACGGTTGGCTGTGCCAGGGGCAGGAGACCCCCTTTGGGAGGCAGCAGGCCGAGGGGCAGCCGCTGGTCTTCCCTGCCGCTCCTCGGCCGCGGGGCTGTCCTCGAGGCCCAACAGGCGGTGGGCCTCCCTGCTGCAGCGTTGCACGGCGACACTGATAAGGTGGTGTACAAATGTCACCGCGCAATTCTGGAGGCACGTCTGCAGCAGCCGGACCAGGACGTCTTCGTCCAGCCCAAAGAGGCCCAGGGCAGAGAGGACGAGGTCCTCCAGCACGACTGCTGTCGTTGGCTCCTCCGCAAAGATCAGCCCCAGCTGCTATTGCAGCCAGGGCAGAAAGCGTTGGAGGAGCCCTGGGTGGTCGTCAAAGAGTGACGCCCACGTGTCGGGCTGGAGGCCACCCACTGGTGTCCTGGGCCCCGACTGCACCGCCAGAGATGTTGCAGGGCGGCGAGGGGGGCTGTGGGTGGGTGGGTTCCTGGTCTCTTCTCCCTCCTGGCGGGCTCTAACCGACGCTGAGGCCGGGCCAGATGGTGTGATGGCCACCTCTTCAAAGTCGGTGTCAGCCCGCACCGAGTGCACGATGGATTGCACTCTCCTCTTGCAGAGGGGGCACTCGGGCTTGCTGTTAGCCCACCGCAAGATGCACTGGAAACAGAACTGGTGGAGGCATGGTAGGACATAGGCACCATCCTCCCAGCTGTCCAGGCATACCGGGCAGCGGTTGTCCAGCTCTGTTTCCATGGTGTTGACTCTGTGCGGTGGGCTGGGGGGAGCAGGGGCTGACAAACTGCTCCCTCTCTGTGGCGCTGCAGCAGCTGGTGTCCCGCTGGAAAAGGAAGAGAGGCCACGGTCATTGTCTGGCCCAGGGAAGGGTGGAAGAAATGGCCGGGTCCCTCAAGGAAGGAGCCCTCCCAGCTCCCCAGGGTGAGGTGTCCCCGCACAACTCACCTCTGCTGCTGCGAGCGTGGCTCCTGGCTTCCCCGGCTGCCTGAAGCTGACAGGGCCGGGGAAAACTCCTGTGACGGCTCTGGGTGGTCGGATATGGAGAGCTGCAAGGAGCAGCTCCCCAGTCAGACACCAGCACCAAGGTCTGTCCTAACACTCCAGCCTTGCGAAGTGCTCGGCTGGAATGCGGGCATGAACCAGGTGGGTGGGACTGGGTGCCGGGGTTTTAGCAGCGAGGGGCACGTGGTCACAATGCATCGGTAGGTGACTTCACAGCCCCGTCCTTGGTGATAGCAGGACGCTCCTGACCTCTGCCTAGCGCCCAATGGTGCAACCTGATCTAAGCAATTAAAGGCTAAGATTCCTTATGGTTTTCCATGGCCCTTCTCCTTGCTGATGTAGGATTGGGGTGGTGTTGGGTGCAGGTTTTTATTCAGGCGTTCAATCACGGCATTTATAAAGAAGTCGGGTGTGCTGCTCTAGGGATTCTGCAAGAAGAGCGTGGCCTCTCCTTCTTTACGTGTCCCCAGGTTCTTTATTTTCTTCAGATGTTTCAACATAAGTTGCTCATGTCAGCAACAAGCGTAGAGGAAAAAACTCTCTTGAATTACATTATTTGATCACATATTTGCAACTTGTTGTGCAAGATGGCCACAAAGCAACCAAGGATAGGAAATTGAATGCATTCTTGCCAATGTGTTTGCCTCAGATCAAGGTCTGCAAAAGGGAGAAGTCTCCCTGTGTGTCATACTGCCTATCTGTCTGCCACATGCTGTGTTGACTGCTCCATGGGAAGAGAAGTAATCTCCTAGCCTCTCTACAATTCTAGGGCCCATTCCATTGCTATACGGCAAACAGAGGTAATGAATCTCACTGTCACTCAGTCAAGATGACCAAAGTCTGAAGTGTCTTTTACTGATTACTAGAGTGCTGCTAATATATTGAAATTTAGGTTTATGCTAATCCACAATTCTTTCAATTTAAAACATTTTAGAATCTGGAAAATAGTTGCTGGTGTCTTTAGAGTGAAGTCTGCAAAATATATTCCTTAATTGCAGAGCCATTACTGTAGTTTCCCACTGACTTGAAGACACACAGGAACTGGTGCATTCATAAACAGAACCATTCTTACAGTCACGTTTCTGATTATAAAAATAATACAGGATCTACTATATAAAAATATCCTGGGAAGTTAATTTTTCATTGACATGAAGTTTAATAAGTAAAATATTTCTCACATAAATATACATATGTAAAATATACAGACTAACAGAACAAAGCAGCATATATTACTAATTTTTATACAAAAATATACATGTACATTAAGTGCATCAAAATGAAATAAGAAGTGTCTTGGGAATGGAAAAGAAAAAAGACTGTGGTCAGATGTCTACCTGTAGTCAGAAAATGAACAAGCCAATAATATTTCTGTCTGCAGAAAAGGGATCTTTTACATAGCATGTTTTTCTTCTCAATAAATTTTATTTCTAAAAGGAATTGCAGCATTGGTTTTATTGTTTTGGTTTGAGTATTGCATGGATTTGTTATGAGGGTTGAAGTTTTGACAGAAAATCAGTAACCACTTTATTCTCCCACCATGACAGGTCTGTGTATCGGTATTTGCCAATAAAGCCTATCCACGAAGGAGAAATATTTATTTCAGTTAGGCTATAATGAATGCAAAGAGGTGAAGGACAAGTAAGCACAAATATATCGATAGCTTTACACTAAGCTAATTCCAGAGGTAGATGTACCTTGGAGTGAGGCTGAAAATCACTGAGAAAATATTGGCTTTTCTATATTATTTTTCAACTGCGTTCTTGTTATTCCTTTTAATATTACAAGGTTTGGAAGATCCTTTCTGGCAATAATTTTCAATCACATGCATCAGGTGTATGGGATTTCAACTCAAAACCCTTAACAATCACTGAAATATAATTGTCAATATAAAGATTTAGTTGCAACAGTCTTTTTTGCTTTCTTGAAAACACATCTTTGAACATTAAAATCAAAAAGAAACAAATGGTAGGATTTTCTTTCTGCAATAGAAGAAAAAAGAACTTTTAAAATTGTTCCCTTTTAACTTTAAAATTAATACCTGTTGAAGTAAGCCTTGTGTGATTAAGTTAGAAAGTCTGTAACACCTTGTTGGTAATGAAAATGGGAAGGCAAGATAATTCTCATTTCTCTCAGCCACCCATCTGTATTCAGCTGGCTGTTCAACTATTTTGAAAAAAACCCCACCACAAACATAAAGTGTGCAAAACTCCATATTTATTATCTGCAGTCTATAAGCCTTACATTCATTGTTGACTACAGATGTACGTATTATAGTCTCCATTCCTTGTTAAGAGTTGTAATTCTTATAGAATCTGTAATTCTGATCTATTATATCAAAATTCATGTTAACTGTGTGCCTGGTTTTATCTGCGTGATAATGTCATAATGAGTACTGTAAGATGAAGTCTATCTCATAGACACACATTAGGAAATAGCTTAAACTGTATGCTCCAAAGCTGTTAGAGAAACACTTTGATTTTGGCTCAATTCCACCAAGCTCACACAAGACAGCCATTCGTCTTTCCCAGGAACGTCTAGTAGCAAATGAAGGCGAGTTTCTCTACCCAAATCTTTACTGTTTTGAAGAGCATGTGGCTTTCCTGGCTTACTCTAATTCTACAGTTGTGGACTGAAAAGATTCTAGCACTAATTCTAGAGCAGATTTTGCCTCCTGCTTTGAAGGTGAAGAAAGAGAAACTTCTTGCTTCTGTACAAGCTGTGAAAATGACACGAAGCTTGGTGTCCTTGTCCACATTTTTGGTGTGTATTTATTACCTTTGTGTGTGTTTTCCCTGATAATCTGACCGCCTGAAGAACCAGTTAATAATAGCTGTGTTTCTGAAAATTCACTATTCCATTTGCAAAAAAAAGTAGGAAGAGCCCCAAAGAATTCATTTGTTGTAGGTATAAAGTATTCTGAATTATTCTGCAGGGCTCATTCTTTTTCTAACTGTGGGAAATCTCCAGGAAGAATAAGAGTTTCAGCCATGACAGTTGAGGCTTATTTCTAGACTTCTAGAAATAGAAGATGTTATGAGAAATACCTACCTTTTTCTCCTTCAGAATTTTGTTAACGCTTAACTTTCTGTGACCGTAGTAATGTAAAACTTTACCATGTAAAGTACTCTCTCATATACAGAAATTTGTGTGAAGTACCAAAGAAAACCCAAACCGCCCCACAAAAATAAAAGCAAAATAATTAAAATTTCTGAGGATACCTGTGCAGCACAATTAAAATCATGCAGCCTTAAATTGTGTGCAGTGGAGCTCAGTGTTGGTTAGTCTGCTGGTGGGTTCTAGTGAAAGATAGTTTGTGTGTTTCCCAGCTGATTCACAACAGGAGAAAGATGTCCAGTTAGGCTCTAATTTGAAAGACTTAGACATGTTCATTCTGACTGACATGCTTCTTCGTACGTATTTGGAGGAATTTCCTTTACTACTTCAAATCTCCCTTATTCTTTTGGCAAAAAGGAGTAATACGCTCGGACCTGTGCCTGTGTGTCCTCTCAGCTGGTAGAGTTCACTGTCTAAGCATGACAGCATGTCAGTGAGGCTGATCTCACTCTGTTTAATTCCATTTTGTTTTACACCTTCTTCTCTTTCTTTCTTTTCTCCCCTTTCCCATATTCCCTCTGCTTGTCATAACTGCGAGACAGTCGGGAAATTTGCAGAGCTTTTTTTTATGTACTTGGTATAACTATTGCTATTTTCTTATGCCATTGCTGATATTTACGAGGTATTTTGTATTTGCAGGATGTTATTAAGGTCTTGGCAAGGGCCTGCTTCTAACCTCTAGCTTTGCTTAGACAGCAAGCAGTAACATCAGGTTTCCCGCACTTCAGCATGAGTGTTCTTCTAAAATTAAAATGTGATTGTTTTGCAAATACAGAATTTACTGTAAAGGTGCGTTTAATTCTCACCATGTAGATACATAAATCAAAGCAAAATCACATCCAAAGTTCTAGAGGTGTAGAATAAAGCCTCGTTCACTTCTGTAACTGCAGATAGCTGCATTTAAAATTTCACAATTCATATGACTAAATACCTGCTTATTAATTTCAGACTAAATGCAGTACAAACTGTCATGCACCAGCAAACAACAGGACTTATTTTGTAGTAGAATCTGTAAAGATGTTGTTCGTGATCTCAAGAACTACTTGCTAAATTCAGGTGCACCCTTAAAATCAAATCTAACACTTTTTTTTTTTGGTGTGGAGCCTACATCAGATCAGAAAGAAACAATATTTGATCTCTGTGGAAATATTGTTGACAGTTTTGTCAACGAAGAATTCACAGTCTGCAGCTGGATGGCATTTTATTGACATTTATTCTAAATAAGTTTCTTCAAAATTTACTATAATTACTGATAAGATATGTCAAATGTATCTGGTTAGCAGAATGGTTACAGTGATCCTTTGCTTGCGTTCCCTGAGTTACCAACATTCTGGACCAAAAATAGGTACTGCAGCACTTGAGCCAGGCTGACGCTCCATGACTATTTAGCATACTCGGTGTGTTTATGCCTTGGTTTGACAGACTAACTTGGAAGAAAGAACCGAGTGGAACCTTTATGCCAAAAGGCAAATCAAAACAAAATGTCTTAGGCTGTTGAAACATTTGGCAATCATTTCTTCTTCTTTTTGCCTGTCAGCTTCCTGGTTTTGACCATAACAAGAAAAAAGAACAGAAATGAACTGCAAGACCTATCCCCTCCAAACCAGACTGGTTTAGATAAGCAGCTTTTGGAACCATCCAGTAGAACTTCCCAGACTTTTGAAGTTTACCCAAAAGTATACACCCACTTTTCATGCTCCCAGCCACAGATGTGACAATGAACACCCTGTAAAATAAAATGTCACCTCTGTCCTCTAAACTCTTTAAAGTTTCTTGCATTCTTTTAGTCCATTATTGTATCACTCTCCCATCCCAAAGAAAGCCACCACACCGCATTTTAAAAATGCAGTTTCTTATTTCAAACCATTTTGATCAATAAATTGTTCAGTTATTTTTCCTATCCTCTCCAGACAAGAAAAAGAAAACAGAATAATAAAAAGATCTTTCTAAAATGTTTATCCCACTTGATCCTTTCTTCCTCCTAGGAACAATCTTTTATCTTAGTAACAGATGGATGAAGATTTAATTGGAGGGTGGGGTTTTTGTACTTTTCACTGTCCTTTCCCTGCGGTTGCCTCTGGCAAAACACTAGCTGTTTACATTTCCCTCTAACACTTGTCAAGTAGTACATCATTCCATTCCAGAGCTGTCTTAAGGTCTGTGGGGCCTAACATACAGGCCTTAGTTTTGAATGTTCCTGTGATGTAATTTGCACGTAAGACCACAAGTTTTAAACCTTGTTGTCTCTAAATACGGACCTATCTGACCCAGGTTCTGTTGCTTCCTTTTTTCTATTCCTTCATCTTTTCCCCTGTTCTTAATTTTTTAAGAATTTGGGCTTCTTAGTCTTTTTCCCCTGTTTTTTCCAGGCACTTCACTGATGAAAACACAACTTTTGGTCTTATGCAAAAGGTAGAGGAACAGTCTGTGCAAGTTGAAGTCTGTTTCACATGGTGAATGGAGCAACACCACCCCAGGCAGTGAACTGAAGCCACCAAATGCGTGAGAACTTTTCAAAGCACAAAGAGAGAGCCAAGGGTGTTCACCTCTGCAGCCCATGCCTATGCTCAGCAATGGATGTTCTGACAGAATTCAGTACCAAAGATACTTTTTAGCTGGAAGATAGAGGTAATGGAGGGAACACGTGGTGGGTTCTCTCATGGCTGGTAAGCACAGCCTTGAATTCAGGCAGTGCAGAACTGCATCATCCCCAAAGGAACATTATAATGGCTTTTGCCTCAATAGGCTACAGTGCCTTTCAGAATCTGAAATATCGTGGAGAAGTGCTGTCTAACAGCCCACTTTCATGATGTACATCATCTACACATCTGTCATACAGCCAAGATGCAAAGAAATAGGTGTCACTTTGGTATCTGTCAATACCTTCAACCTGCTTTTGCGCTGCGATATTTACCCGACAGCTCAGGCAGATCTTGATATTCTTTCTGTATCAGCATTACCTGATGCATATAAAACATTCAGGAAGAAGTTTGGATTGGTATGTTTGTTTAAGATGCAAATAGAGGTCCCTGCCTCACTATTCTGTTATATTTTTCTCAGTATTCTTGCCTTAGTTACAAACGAAACAATGTAACTTGTTCTTACATGATGATTTTGGAAACATAAATAAGTCGTCTTGCGTGTTGCCAACTTAAAAGTATTCAAGATACCCACTCTTGAAGAAATGTTGAAAGCGATATGGTTCTCCCATTTAGCTATGAGCGAGTGGAGGAAGGAACTTCATACGTCTGTGGCTTGCTCAAAAAGTATGGGCAGAATTTGTACAGGGGTTTGTTTGCTCTCTGTGTTCTAGCAGCTCAGATAAATATGGCACTTCCTCTTCCTTGACCAAAAAAGTCACTTGGAAAAAAAAAAGTGCTTCTAGAATCTTGTTCTTAAACAAGATTTTATTTTTTTTTCTCTTTGTGAAAGGGAAGTTGAAAGATCATGGCATCCTGAAGGTTAGGACAGCTAAACCAGACTAATCCTCACACCGGTCCTGTTAGCGTCTCCTCCAGTAGGTTTTGCAGCCAAATGTGGAGCCAGCCAGCAGTGCAAAGAGATCCAGTGAGGAAGACTGCTAAAGCCCCATATATCAACGCTGGAAAAAATGCATTCAGGAACTTGGCATCTGTGCTCTGATGCTTGCCAAGCACACCCTAGGAGCGGCCACACATGTGCTGGCTTTAGCAGCAGAAAAGCAGAATGAAAACAAGAGAGCAGTGTGAGCCATAGCACAAGTGGTAGGGAACACTCTGCCATAGTCCATTTCTTTCTTCCAGAAAATGGAAGATTTTCCTGAGGAATCAAAGTGAGGGTGCATATATTTTGCCTAACATACAGGAGGAACCTGACTTTTTATTTACATCCAGAAATTTTATTTTCAGGTCTGCTGAAACTGTTCTGACCTGTTATTATAGGACATGATATATCTAGCTTCTCAGTTATGCCAAGTCATTCACATGGAAATTAGTTGGGATGAAATGCGTAGCTGACAATCTGCAGCACTCAGACTGCATTTCAAATGCCTGTCTGGTGCCATTACAAGGAATTTGACTTCCATTAAAGTTTTTACCAATATGTGCATTAAAGATTATTCCATTAGGCGATGAGCTCTTAAAAAGATAGGAATGGTTGTACTTGTTCAGACTGAGGAAGATTTGGGTGTTTGGGCTGAGACTGGTATGCTGTCTTCCAGCACTGACCATGAGATTGCGGCATCCATCTGGAATTGTCCGTGGAAAATTCTGACTTAGTGTATGTATACTTTCTTTTTACTCAGTCCTGCTCAATACTTAGGAAAAAACACATGATCCTCAGGTTAGGAGCCATAACAAGCTATGAGTCAGAAACTACAGTCAGCTATCAGAAATTGAGAATGTATCCAAAAGACCAAATAACGGAGTAACGAATGATATTCAACAGCATCTGCTGAGGTCCTCCTATAGAAGAGGAGGAATGGTCCAAAACAGTGGCAGTAAGAAGTCATGTGAGAGCATTTGCCCTCCTGTCAAAATCAGGTATACTGAAATAATGTTGAAAAGATGCTTACGTTTAACAGTAAGGAAGTTGTTTTTACAGAACAAGTCAATTGTGTAGGTTGAACTTGAGATGTAATTTAAAAAGGAGAAAGAAAAAGCGAAATATTTACACATCCTTGAATGTCTAGATTTTTTTAGTTTATTCTGGTCCCTTCCAACCAATTTTTGTAATTTGAACCACTTTTTATGTAGATTAAAACCAGACCATCTCAAAAGATTTATTCAAGGACATTTATTCTGTAGAGGAATCAGGGGTACGGGTCATGATGCCCAAAACCTGAATGTTTCCTGTTACATTTGGCCAGGCACTCAAATGCATCCCTTGCTACCAGCATAATGATGTGGAAAGACCAGCAAACCCCATGCTGTACCTGTATATATCCAAGTCCTTAGATGTGGTGTCTGGTATTTAACACTGAAAAGACAGGGCCGTGCTTCTGAAATGTACAGAAGCACAAGTTCAGACATTTGTAATAGTAACATTTTTCTGTAGTGTCTTAACCATCAAACAAAACAACAGCAGCAAAAAATAAACAAAAAAAAAAAACCAAAACAAAACAAAACATAAAAAAAGCTTAATCGTACTGAAAAACCCTTTAAGACAAGTATATTCTTTTATATTAAGTATGTGTGGTAATTTATGTCACTTTCAATCCCTGGCCTTGGGCAAACATATGGGCCTCATACTGCCGTCTATCTCATTAACTTTAAGAGAAGACTTTCTGTAGGACAGGACCAGTAGATTCAACTCCCCTTAATGCTGTGGAAAGAAAATAACCTGACAGCAGTTTGGATAGTAACATTAAGAAGAAAAAAATTGTTTTTTTTTAATCCTGACATTGTCTTGTCATTTGTACTTTTAATACCTGCACTGATCTAGGCATCCACCATAGGATGCTTTTAATGATTCAGGATAATGAATAGGTGAGAATTTTTTTAATTGACAATCAAATGTGGCCATCAAGAGATGCCATTTTTAGGAATAAAAGAAGCGATTTACATCCAAGAAGTCTAGTTTAATTGGATCCTGCTGTAGCAAAGTGATAGCACACATTTTTACTCTGTTTGCAAATGCCAAAATAGCAGGAGTGCCTTTACTTAAAAATAACTCCCACCCTTGTTGGGGAAGAAAAAGTCAACCACATGGGAAAAGTGTAGATTCAAAAATAATCTACATTACAAGTTTTTTTTCTGGGAATATTTTCTGTATGTAAATGCACATATACATGTTTCATGAACATCCACTATATGTGACATTTTGAATTTTGTCAGAATTGGTCAGACTTCAAGCGGAAGTTCAGCTAGAGCAAAGTAGACATCATTCATCCTTCTACAGCAGTCACATAATGGCAACATATCATGGCATCCTCCGTGAAACAAGCTATTCTATTTTTTAAATCTAGGGAATAGAATGGGAAGGAACCTCTGGGATCATCCAATTCAAATGCTTTTAAGAGTTGGGAGACAGAGCGTACAACATCTTTCCTAGAGAAACCTAGTTTCATCCAAAAAGTGCTTATAGTTTTAGGTTCTGCTTTTTCTAATGCAGAGCTGTATTGCTGTCTTACCTAAGAAACTCTTCTAATTGTAGAACTAATTTGAATTATCATCACTTTATAAATGTTTTTTTCTTCTACTATTTTCCTTCACTATTTTTTTAAGAGAACTGCTGTTAGCTAAAGAGCCCAGACCCTTTAGCAGTGGTTTTCTTCCCTTGACCATACTGGTGGCCTTTATGTGCAGCTATTCCAATTTTAACATATCTTGTTGTAACTTGAATGATCAGAGCATAATCATTATTTTAGATGATGTCTGATCAGTGTCTTGTCTTTCTGGCTAATGAAGACAGCTTTGTTGGTAAGTACTTAATTTGTATGCATATTTACATGAACCATTTATATTACAATGTCATCAGAATTAAGACCCCTTGCTATTGAATGCTTTGTAGTTTTGTGTGCTAGTTCCTTTCAGAAATCTAGAACGGTGTTACCTAGTGCTCCTCTCGTTTGAGTGCAATGGAGTCTCTGAGTCTTAGAAATCACTTTACAAATCACTGGTAGCTGCTTTTGTTCCTGTGCTCAATTTCTGTAGTTTCAAAGTAAAAAAACCAACCAAACAACCGATAAAAGGTAGATATATCTTGGCTTTGAACCATAGCTTTTATTCCCCTAATTTCTAGCCCACCCCTGCTGTGTAACTGGTTTATTTTTTCGTTGTTTGTTTCACTGATCTTTTTCTCAGATCAGTTCTTTCCTTTTTATTCTTTGTAGCCTGCCTGTTTATTCTTCACATTTTTCTTGAGGTAATTATTCACCCAAGTAGACATGGAATCCTTCTCTCTCCTTGGCTTTGTTAGGCACATCTCATTCATGACAGGTTTAACAGCTCCTGGTTTGAAGAAATTCCAAACATCACCTATACTCATGAGGTTCCTGAACTCTTCTACCCAGTTGTCTTCATTAAATAGGTCCTTCATTAAATACTTCCCTGAATTTCTCAAGGTTTTACCTTTAAAGATTCAGATCCCACCCATGCAAAATTACTTTTGCTAACCTTCCAAATTTAGACAAAATTAGCTTTTAATCAGTCAGAATATAGATCTGTAAATGGAGCCTCTATTAGAGCCACTGGACCACCAAGGTAGGGCAGTGACTTGAATTAGGGAATGGCTTTGTTACCCCTCAGCTAGTGGGTTTTACTTCAGAGATAACAAAACTATGCTCCTGGTTCTCATTCCAGAATTAGAAATGACAGACAATACACACGTGGAGCTAAAAGAAGCTGCTACATGCCTTTTGTTTTGTTTTAAAGGACAAAAAAAAGTTATGTGGTTGCTGCAGTATGCCATGGTATGTATGGTGAGGTACTCAACCGTATAGCTGTAATTCAGAGCAATAAATCCCAAATGACAAAACCAGATTGTGTCCTGTTTTTGTTAGAATGACCCACAGGGAGCACGTGGTGACTTTCAGCAGGGACATCTTTATTGCTTTTGTTTGCTTTTTACTGGTGGCTAACTATTCAGCACATATAGGCAAATGCATGGTTTTGGCCTTAAAAAGTAAGTACGAAATTAGCCAAGTGAGGTTTTTTGCATTCATTTTAAGATGCTTATGTAGAGAGAAACAGCAGAAGGAAAACAAGTGAAACTTTAAGCTATAAACTTGGAAAAACTACTCTTGAAGGAAACTGCAAACTAAAACAGTTCAAAGCCTTATAGCTCTTGGTGTCTGTCAAGTGTTTTGAAGAACTTTGTCATCTTTCTGACAAAAATATCAGTACATGGGGCAGAACAGATAAAAGTTCCTGCTTCAGATGCCTCTGCTTGGCACTCCTGTGCCCGACCCCAGTGAGGCCGGTGCTGCTTGCAGGTGGCTGCAGGCTGCCTGGCTCCATCACCATGTATCTCCAAGCCTGTGCCAGGCAGAAGAAAGGTCCATCCCTAGGTTCCACCGGGCTGGCCCAGGCTTCATCCTACAGCTTTGACCTGGACATTTATTTTTATTATTGCCGCCCCCGTCGCAGCCCCCCGTGTGCGGACGCAGCGCACCCTGCATCCGCATCATCCCGCATCCCGCAGCCCCCCGTGTGCGGACGCAGCGCACCCTGCATCCCGCATCATCCCGCATCCCACAGCCCCCCCGTGTGCGGACGCAGCGCACCCCGCATCCTGCATCATCCCGCATCCCGCAGCCCCCCGTGTGCGGACGCAGCGCACCCTGCATCCCGCATCATCCCTCATCATCCCTCATCCCGCACCCCTCACCCGGGCCCCGCCACCTCCCTCACCCTGCCAGCCCCATGTAAACCCGCCCCCTGTGCAGGGCAGGGGCTGTCGCCCTCCGCTCAGCCCATCCCGGCGCGTTGCTTTGAACGCCGTTATTGCTAATTGTCATCTTGTTCTTATTTTTTCCAGGGAAATTCAACGTTGGATTTCCTTTTTTCAGAGCGGGAGAAGAAAATCGCTACCAACTCAACTTCTTTTTTTTCCCCTCATTTTTCCGCTTCTGTTTGGAGAGAGAGGACAAGGAGAGAGAAGCAGCGTGGACCCCGCTGTGTGTGTCGCTGCATCCTGCTGACGACTGTGGTGGTAGGGCAGGCCAGGGAGGAGAGAAGGAAGAGTCATTTTGACAGCTGACATCTCATTTGACAGGCCAAACGTGGGTGGCTCTAGATTCCATTCATACTGTTGCCCTGGATGGAAAACTCTACCTGGAGGAAATCAGTGCATTGTTTGTAAGTTTCTGACTTCAAGTTTCTACTGCCCCAGGATTGATAACTCTTCTGTGAGTTACAGCTCCATTCAGGATGAGAAAAGATAATTCAGTTCTGTCTTTTTGTGTTTAAATAGAAGGGAAAGGGAAAGCGAAAAGGAAAGGGAAAGGGAAAGGGAAAGGGAAAAGGAAAGGGAAAAGGAAAGGGAAAGGGAAAGGGGAAAAAAGGAGAAGAGAAAAGAGAAGAGAAGAGAAGGGAAGGGAAGGGAAGGGAAGGGAAGGGAAGGGAAGGGAAGGGAAGGGAAGCGAAGAGAAGAGAAGAGAAGAGAAAGAGAAGAGAAGAGAAGAGAAGAGAAGAGAAGAGAAGAGAAGAGAAGAGAAGAGAGAAGAGAAGAGAAGAGAAGAGAAGAGAAGAGAAGAGAAGAGAAGAGAAGAGAAGAGAAGAGAAGAGAAGAGAAGAGAAGAGAAGAGAAGAGAAGAGAAGAGAAGAGAAGAGAAGAGAAGAGAAGAGAGATGAGAGAAAAGGGAAGGGAAGGGAAAAATGGATTTGTAGGTCCACTTTTCTTGTAATCGAAAGATTGGCCAATGGCTGTATTTTCTTTGGTGTGTTCATAAGAGATATGCCTCAACTTAGTCTTTTAAAACGAAGAACACAACAACAAAGGAAAAAGGAAAAAACCTTCCGTAAATCAAATAACTATAGGAACAAAAAAAAAAAGCAAAAAGGTCTTGATATAAAGCAAATCAGATCTGAAGTTTAGTGAAACTTCTGTGCTAGACTTGGAATTACAATTAAATGGAAAATTTTTTCACATCTGGGGTGCTTATTCTCTTGCTTGTCATTTGTAGTTGTGTTTTAATAGCTATAAAGCTTAAAGACTCAGATTACATAATAGGTAATGTGCTGACAGATGTGGCTGTTGACATGGCTTGGCAAGAGAAAAAGGGCGGGGGGAAACTGCTCAACATTCTGGGTCGGGAACGTTGTCTGCTTAGAAAGGAAACAGAGAATTAAGTTGAATTTTCTGTCTGTTAGATGAAAGCTGACATTAGACACATCCTTCTTGCAGTCCTTAAATTTTAATGTTCCCATTCATTCTAGCCTGTCAGTGTTCTTTTTTTTTTCTTCTGTGTGTCTGAGTATTCATAAACACACCGAGCTTTTTTCCCTGTAAACTGTTATGAGAAGGCAAAATAAACCCAGCATTGCTCCCAAGCCTGCTAGCCAGCACTGAAGCTGGAGCTGTGGCTGCAGGAGAGGAGAAACTGGGAGTATTTCCCCCTTCCCTGGGATTAGCTGCCCTTCAGCGTGTTCAGGGGTGCCTCTACAGCGGCCTTTGGAGACAGAGTTGCTCATTGTCTCTGGTCCCTGGAAGTCCAAGGCAGAGCACCTGGGGTATTAGATATACCTCCAAACAAGAAGAATGACACCAAATTCCATCAAAATCAGAAAAAAGGATAAAGTCTACCTAGGGTAATACAGTGTACAATACAGTGCATAAATGCTCTTTTAATGCATTTGGCAAAAAATACCAAATCCTGTAAAATGATGAATATATGATTAATAAATACAAAGCCATGGATAAACAAAGTTCAGAATCTGTTCCCTAGCTGAGTTGAAGAAATACATGTGGGAAATGGGAATCAGACCTGAAGCAGTGAGAAGATTCTTGTTAGTTTAAGTGGTGACTGGAGTAAGCCTGCCTGCTACAAAGTGGTATTATCTGCGTGGCTTGTGAGGAGAAGCGTGCATTAAGGAGCTCAAAGATCCTTGTCTCTGATCAAGATTTGCATTTAATTCATTTCCATGTACTAGAACAGAGGTGTGTAATGACATATGTCTAGAGTAAGAAAAAAAAAATCAGGAAAAAGTGTTTAAGGTAGCAGCACACCTGCAGTAAAAATGTTGCCATCAAGACATCAGAATTCAAGCAGTGTTTGCAGACATGCACACACACACACACACGCACACACACACACACACACACGCACACACACGCACGCACGCACGAATCAATACATTTGCACAGTGGTATCTGTTCTTGCCAATACTGGCACAGGTTTCACATTTGCTGAACAGCAGCACCACCGTGTGACACTTCTATGTAATATTCTACAGGGTTACATGCTTATGGATTAACGCCGCGCTTGCCAAATGAGGACGCAGCTGCTGGGGCTTGCATTGCTCACAGGAGCTGCAGACCCCTCCCCAAATCATTCTGTTGGCAGTCGCTTCAGCTATACCCTGTTTCATTTGCACTTAATTGAAACACGGACAGCTGATCCAGCAATCGATCAGGTGAGCAGGACTAGGGAACAGATTGTCCTGCTGTGCTCGGCCCTGGTAAGGCCCCACCTGGAATACTGCGTCTAGTGTTGGGCCCCTCACTATAGGAGAGACATTGAGATTCTGGAGCAAGTCCAGAGAAGGGCAACAGAGCTGGTGAGGGGTCTGGAGCACAAGTCTTACAAGGAGCAGCTGAGGCAGCTGGAGTTGTTTAGTCTGGAAGAGGGACTAAGGGGAGACTGTATCGCTCTCTACAACTACCTGAAAGGAGGGCGTAGCGAGGTGAGTGTTGGTCTCTTCTCCCAAGTAACAGGCGATAGGACAAGAGGAGATGGCCTCAAGTTGCACCAGGGGAGGTTTATGTTGGATATTAGGAAAAATTCCTTCACCGAAAGAGTTCTCAAGCATTGGAACAGGCTGCCCAGGGAAGTGGTTGAGTCACCCTCCCTGGAGGTAGACGTGGTGCTTAGGGACATGGTTTAGTGATGGTTTTGTCGGTGTTAGGTTTACGGTTGGACTCAATGATCTTAAAGGTCCCTTCCAACACCTAGACAATTCTGTGATTCTGTCAGCTCCCAGAACACCAGCCCAGGGAGGTGCTGGGAACTGAGGTCCAACTCTGGTCATTCCGTTTTGGTTTGGAAGGACTACTGTCATTACAGGCACCCTGCAGGTGTACTAACTCTTAGCATCATTAAAATGCAACAGAAGTTAGACTAATCTGTCGCCCTTGTTGGGGCTGAGGAACAATACTGAAGAAAAGAAACTTGTCATCAATAAGGCAATATCTTAGGGTTTTTGAAGTTTAAGGAATGATGTCAGTTTAGGCTCCAAGCAACAGATAGGAAATCTGGACATGGAGATGTTACAGTCTTTAACACAGTCTCTGTCTGTTAAGAAGAGAGTGTGTGCAGTCTCCTGCACATCCGCCCACCTTGGAGCATGCCATCAGCTCTCCACAAATAAGAAACAGTAGTGATAACAGCAAGTACCACAAGAAAATAGCGGTGTGACAGAAAGGAGGCTGCGGGTGATGACAGAGCAAAGGGCAGAGATCTGCAGGTTGAACTTGCCCGCGACAACAAAATGAGTCTGTCTAGTTTCAGTCTGTAGTGCAGGAGCCTGACGTCATTGGCAGTTTCTTGTGATTTCTATTCCTTTCAAAATGAAGCCAGCCCTCATGTGTTAATAGGCTTTTGGGTCTGACACCAGCATCTAAGCAGATGAAAATAGAGATGACTGCTGCCACGCTCCCTGGTGCCAGTGACTGTCCAAAAGGTCATGTTTTCTGTCACCGCTTTCAGGATGGACTGTGAGACAGGGTGCAAATGCTCAAGCGTGGATAGGCAGTGGTAAACACAGGCATGTAGTGTTAAACACTGACACTTTGGGTGCTTTGGGTGCCCCAGGGTATCCTGTTGGGCCCATCAGTTCAGAAGGGCACAGGTTCCTCTGAAGGTCTTGTCTCACATGTGCCGGCCTCTTGTGGATTGCTTGTCTATGCAAAGCTGTCTGAGGTGTGTCACCTGGGTGCAGTCCTGGGTCTTGTTATTTCTGGGGTTTTCTTGGTCTGCCACAGTTCCTGGAGTTTTATCACCATGTGTCCTTGTGTGGAACAGAGGAGCGCTTCCTTGGAGGTCCTGGGGGCAGGAGCACACTTGGATACTCACAAAGATGCTCAGATGTGAAAGTTGGTACGCTTCTGATAGCCCTGACAGAGGTATTGCATGACATTATTTCCCCTTGGCAGCGTGCTCTTGTAGCAATGCTGAAGACAGACAAATCTCCTCTGCCAGGCACCTCACAATCTATGAAAACAAATAACAGACAGATGAAAAGCATCCCAATACAGTTGCCAAGATGAATGAAGTACCTTAGGGAATCCTCTTTTCCGTGTAATTTACTCAATAATTTATTTAGATGTTTGTTATATTAATTCATTCAGCTTTCATATGGTGCTTACTGTTATATAGCTGTTAACTTGCAATATCATGCTGAGGCTGTTAAATACGATCATCACCATTTTAAGAACTGGAAAGCTGGCAAAGAGGTTAAATCTTCTCACTCACAGTGAGACAATGAAGGGTTTTCTGTAAGGTTGAAAGATAAGACTCCATACCTTTCTGCCCTGCTTTCAGGCTCCAGATGTGCACAGCTTTTTGCAGTAGCTGTCTCTATTTATCATGTGCTTTTACTTTCTTAAAATGTATAGAATTGAAGCACTTACTTAATTTTAAACTACATACGCTTTTCTTTTCCAGACCAGAGTTACCAAATCAAGTTCTGATCTTACCCAGCCACAGGCGGCCAGGACCGCTCCGTGTCCCTGTGAGCTGTGGTGGACATTCCCTCAAATTGTGTCTGCTTGTTGTCTTCAGCATCCCATGCCGGCCAGATACTCCAGAATGGGGACCCTGGCTGTTCCTCATAATGAACCCTTCCCAGGGGGGAGACACGCTGTTACCTTGACCTGGGATAATTTCGCGCACAGCCCTAACCTCTGCCCCCTCCTGCTCACTGCCTGTCCCTGGTGCAAAGTCCACAGAAGCTGCATTACTGCCTATGGCCTGCCTGCAAAAGAACACAAAGTCAGGGGAAAGATCAACAGGTAACACTGTTCCTGTATGAGATACTTCACATACCCATCACATACCCGCCACCATGCTACTCCCTGTAGCCGTTCCCTACCTTTGCCTTGGAGAGGGAAATCCCTGCTCCTACCTGTTGTTGTGCCCTCTCCCAGGACAGCCAACGTGTGATGTGATAAAAATCCAATTTAAAGCAATCTCGGTCATACCATGTTAACAGAGTTACTTTTTTTGGGTTGTGCGGAAGGGACGCTGATGGCTCACAGCCATCCTTTACACTAATCCAAACAACATTAAATCCACTCTCCCCTTTCTGAAAGCTGTGCAGTTTATTACATCCCATGCTTTCCTACCGTGTAATCTGCATACACACTAGACTATTTGAAACATCTCTGTCAAAGGAATAGACCTGGTAGAGAAGACCTAATGGAGATTGGAAATTTGACCTTGGCTGGTAGAAGAACATGGAGAATCTTGTCTTTACAACCAGTCACTCAGAATGCTCCTCCTCTGTGAAATCCTCTGTTTCCTTTAGCTGTTTTTCAAGGCTCCCTCTGGCAAGTAACAGGACATGGAATTATGTGAGTCCTCAGTAGCAGGAACATCAGCTGTACAGAAGAGTGGTGCAGAGAAGTCAGAAAGCTTTGAGTAATGTCTGGGTGTAGTACTGTGCTAGTACAGTCTCTTTTAGGGTTTAAGTGAGGAGGTTAAGGATTGTTTTGTTCTGGACCACAATGGAAGTTTTTGCATATGATGAGATGTCTCCTGATGATGTGTCTTGGGAAGGTTTCGTAGCTGTCCTCTGTTCTAATTCCCACATCCAAAGTCAGAAATAGTGACTGCCACCACAGCTTGTTCTCCCAACAGCCAGGAACAGTCAGGGCACAACCTGGTTAATTTATACTAAGGTTGATGGGTTGACTGATAAGCCACTGCTAGGGGCACACTGTGTATAAGAAGAATTTGATGAAAATAGATGTTATTGATGAAGCAAGAATTTGTGGGATAAATGACATCCCTGAAAATTCACCATACTTGGTGCGATGTGGAAACAATTGGCAATGGCAATGCTTACCTGTCCCATTTAGGGCTTTTGTGCGGGCTGTATTGTTATTTCCTTTTTATGAACATTCT
Organism: Chroicocephalus ridibundus; assembly: GCF_963924245.1. NCBI lineage: Eukaryota > Metazoa > Chordata > Aves > Charadriiformes > Laridae > Chroicocephalus > Chroicocephalus ridibundus. The sequence continues at coordinate 24,049,188 of NC_086316.1, forward strand.
GGAGGAAAATAATCATTGCCAAGCAGAGCCTGCAGACAATTTACATGGATTACTGGATGAAGGGCATGAAGTCACCTTTAGGGAACTGCATGCCATTAAAAGTTCGCTTTTAACAAGCATACAGTAGGATCACTGCCTTAGATGAGTCGACTGTAGTAGTTTGCAAGAAACACATTAATTAGTTTTAAAATATTTATAGTCTGTATGTCATTTAGGCTTACAATATTAAGAGAATGCATCTTAGTGTGTGCGGATTCATATTGCAAAATATTCAGGGGCAGCACTGACGTAAGGTCTGGCCCGCTTCCCCTGTCCCCAGCCACTCGTTCCTGTCTCCGGACTAAGGCAGGATTTATGCTGCTTCTCAGCTGTATCAGCGCAACTGTTTGTGTGATTGTGGTATGAACTAGAGGAGGAAACTTCATCTGAATAGTCATTAATTTTGGTGGTAACACTGGAGGCACAAATACAGATTTTTTTAGCATGGCTGAATTTGAACACGCTCTGTAGATCAGTAACAGAACTGCCAGTAAAGGACATAGGCACCACCTGTAACCCCTTGGGAACTCCAGTTCCCAAACTCTCGTTTAGAAAGCTTCAAGCATAATGAGGCAAACACTAGTTTCTCCATATTCAAGCAAAGGAGAGAAAAAACCTGGCTAACTTACGTGACAAAAATGTGCATGCTGTTATCTTCTCCAGCTTGCAGTGTTTTTTGTGGCAAGAAACTTTCTGAAGCTGTACAATATTTCATGTTTATTTACAGTGAGGCCTGTACTGATTGGTATAGACTTTTGAATTCAATCAGCTGAAGTACTAAAAATGTGCTCAAGAAAAATGCCTTTTGCTTTACTTTAATGGCATTTCTGGTAGGGAAAAATCAATGTCAAATGAAGAAACTGTCTGTGTCAGCCTTATCTAAATTTGTTTCATCGCACCGTAACATATATTTGAAAAGCACTTTCCAGTTGCAGAAGGAGAGTAAAGGTTAAGTATCAGCAACAATGGGCAAATGCAGCTGGTAACGTCATACATAGTTAACGATATTATATGGATGTCATGCTCTTCCAAAGTTATTACTGCAGTTTTGTCTTCAAAACACTGTGGTGAATTTGTGATGGGCTTGACACAAAATGTGACTGAAAACGAAAAAGAGAAATTACAATTCTGAATGTGACGGTGGAAGCGCTTGCGGACTAGTATTGTCTGTCCAAATCAATAGAAGAGAGCAAACGATACATTTTTGCTGGCTTTTTTTTCTTACTGAATTAGTCACAGGCAAGCTTGCAGCTAGAAAAAAACCCAACACACTGAAATGAAAGGAAATGAGCCGACAGCAGCCTCAGAGAGAACGGTAGAGGGACCACTGGGAATTTCAAAATATCGGCCTTCTGCTGCAGTGGTTACGCTGCTGAAATGGCAGATGTGGGCTAGATTTTTCTGGCCCCGATGAGGACACTGAAGGCAAAATGGAGCTAGTTGCTTAATACGCCTACTGCCTTTCTCATTGCCTCTTGTGATAACATGAATGAGATTGCTGTATGAATCTTCTGATTCATACATGACTTCAGATTCATTTTTACTATAAGTGCCTTAAACACTTCCATAATCCACAGCAAAGCAGTCCTGAATCATGACAGGTGAAAGCACGTGTCTGTGGAGTAAGGTGCATATTTCATCCCTCTCTAAGGATGGCTTTCCATGTGGAGGGGTGAAAGAATGTAGGAGAAATCCTTCCAAACTGCTGGTGATCCTTCTCCTTGGGCCTTGTGTCATCCTCTGGGTCCCTGAGGAGGTTCCTGCTCCTATGGACACATTATGGAAGGACATCACATATGTACTTTGCAATGAAAAAACCCACAGAAGGCAGAAAATTCATGGACAAGAAGGGATGCCCTGCAGATCTCCCTGCTGCCTTTCCAGCCCTTTCCTCAGTGCTTAAATGCTTCCCACCCCAGCTGAGCTTTCTCACCAAGCTTATGATTTGCCTAATTTCCCATCTGCCATGCCCTGCCCACCTGGCCTCCATCCCTGGCTACTACCACATCACAGTGAGCTTTGCTTCCACCAGAACCTTAACCATGGTGACAAGCCCAATAGCTCACATGCAGGGGAGAGAGGGCCCCCTTGGAGCTTGCTTCCTCATGTTGGAGAGGTTTAGTGGAATATACTATAGTGTAGCGCAATGTAGAATAGCACAACACAATGCCTCTACTGACAGCTTTAGTGCTGCTAGCTGCTTCTGTGATCATCCGTGTCCCAAAAGTATGCAGCAGGAGAAATCCAGACTATGACCCTCCGGCCCCTTGCAAGGGCGGGGGGGGGGGACTAACTGCCTCAGCACACCTGGGTTTGGTATTCAGGTTTTCTCCCCTTTCTCCTCCTAACTTCACTCCCCAGCTGGTAACTCCGTAGTCAGTGTTTGGCTAGTTCCCTTTCCATTCCTTCCCAGAAGTAGGGCAGCCTCAGTCCCTCTGCTTTCTCATGCTGTCTCCTTTTGGTGGCTGCAGTTCAGCGGCAGAAGCTCATTCATATGCTTTCTTCCATCTCTGTCATTGCGCTAAGCCCACCCAAAACCTTAGCTCCACATTACATCTCTGAGCCTTTGGCAGCATTTAAGCGTCATTACCTCTACTTTTCCTACCATTAATAATCTGATTTATTCTAATCACTTTAGGACAGAACATTGTTTGTTGTATGTGTTAAATAGGTTTGAGATACTATTATCATAGTAAGATACTTAAGCCTAGTGATTAAGGCAAATAAATTCCTCTGGCAGTTGCTTTTAATCTCACCAAGTCAAACTGTAACACAGCTATCATGCGAAGATATTTGCTAGTTAATGCGGAATTACTCCAGAAAGAAACCTGAGACTTCACTAATACTCCATCTGACAACTCCTCATTCTTCTCACATCATTTGCAATGCTCTATAAACACAATTTATCATCACTCCCTGCCCCTGCTTAACCGTTGCACACCTGAACTCTTGCAAAAGTTGTTCCTCCAGTGACAGCGTAGAGCAAACTTGATCTCTGCTTCCTTCATAGACTTCTGATTCTCTAAATACGTCCTTGCATAACTTCACACGGGCCTGTAGTCTTTCTGGAGCCAAAGGATCTGCTTATTCGTGAATATAAAGCTATACACATGCGTGAATGTTTGCAGACTGAGGGAATTCAGATCTGATCTGTAAAAAGTCAACGTAGTGAGTTGCGCCATTCACTTCAACTTTAGGAAGTCCTTCAGAATAACAGATTGACTGGTCTGCAGATCTGCAGACCTCCTCTGAATACCTAGGGACGTAATTATTTTTATTATTGTGAGAGAACCTTTTGGAATTAGTGGAATTGTTCAGAGTAGTAAAATAAATACATATGTAAGGCCCATAAGTAAATTTCATATAGTGCTCTGAGTTTGTCGTGTCTCTGTTCTCTTGTACTATAATTTATTTAATTACTTTTTAGTAATAATAGGTCTTTTAATAGAAAAGTGATTGAAATAAGAGAGGAGAAAGAGAGCGCAACAGTATGTGAAATAACCTTTGATATTTCTGTAATGAAGAATTTTAAATTTATAGAGTGCCTTTAGCGCATCAACTTGCAAATGCCAATTCCTATTAGCAAAGTTTTGAGGATCAGAATTTATTTTTTAAAACTTTTCTTCTAAAATAGGGCACACAGATTTTATAGCTTGTGTACAAGGCGCCTGGTGCACTTTCAGGTTAAGTTCTCTGATTGGCTTTCTGGTAACTGTTGAAACACTGTAGACCTGGCTGGAATAGCAGACAACCGTTTTTTCAGTGGCACTGCATGGTCTGAACTTTGGAGAATAGAGACTAACTTTGCCTTGACTGTACCTCAGCATTATTTGCTACCTACAAGAAATTATTTAAATTTCTTCAATGTAGCCCATTGCAACGTTACAGTAACGGCATTCTCACTACTGTGTTTCTATGGGTTGTTCTCATTCATTGGACCTAGACTTTTGCGGAAGCTGCTCTTCCAGAATTAAGAACCGCAATCAAAGATCAACTGCGTATCTCGTCTGACTAAAAGCACGGATAGCATTTAGGAAACTTGGAGGGATTTTGAGAGAAAAATACCTCTTGGGGAGCAGAGTTGCTCTTTGCTCTGCCATGTGACAATGTTGTAATTTTTTTCTTTCCTTCCAAAAGAGAAGGGCACAGAGGCAAGTATGGTGAGTTTTCTCTGACTTCCCATAGTGTGGTTTGTTGTTTTTAAAAAAAATGGAAACATTTGATCGTGAAGAATCTTATTAATTAAGCATGTGGTAGTATTCCAAGGAAATTTTAAAAGGTATGTAAATCATTGGAATATGTACAGTGTGGAACAATCCTAACATGACTGAGAAATTAAATAAATTCTGTGATAGCTATATTTTTATGCTATGGGTTTCTAATTTTTTTGACAATTGACATTACTTATTTATTTCAAGAAGAGCTTGAAACAACAGGCATTCTGCACAGAGATTAACGGAGCGTAAGTCCTATTAGTGTCACTGGAGATAAGCATGTAAACTCCACTGTTTTTCTTGAACTAAGAAAATTGATGTATCCATAGGAGAGTAACACAAACTAGCAGAACAAAATAAAATCTTATTTAAAACCTTAAATGGCACTTCTGCTATGAAAAGCTGAGCTTAGGCTTAGGAATGCGAGACCATTCAGTATGATATTATCCCTGCATGACACAAGCATCAAAGGGAGAAGAAGAAAAAAACCCCAAACTAATCACAGAGTATCCTGATTACTTTTATTAGCATGTTAAAATCTTGTATTTGTAGTGTTATTTTTGCTTACCAAGATATTTTTTTTAAATTCCTAGATAAGGTTTCTAAAAATTGAAATAGTGTAAGTGCATATTTATGTACACTTCCATGTATTCAACGATATAGGTCATAAAGGCCTATATATTTACAGAGTCATTGCACAAGTACAGCAGTAGATACTGATTTTGTTTTTACCTTATTATAACTGGGAAGATCTGAATTTTTTAACATGTAAATACCTATCCATCTACCTGTACAGAAATTTAAATAAATACTATAGACTTAGGATGTTTAAATTTTTGAATAAGAAAAGAACAATATTTTAGGTTGATGGATTGTGCCTGACCTGAAACAAAAGTACATTTATCAACATAGTTAGATCTTTCACAAAAAAAAAAAAAAAATCTTTAAATTAATTTGCTTTTAGCATAGGAGATATATATATATATAAAATATATATATACACACATACATAAAAAATTTTTTTTTCCTTTTAGTGTAAGCTGAGTTTGATTCCTCTTCAGGACAATGAGGAAATCAGAAAACGCAGGTTAACTGTCCTTTCCTGTGGTAATATTGTTCCCCCTCTTCTAGCTGTAGCTAGATAAGCTGGTAGTTTATATCTTAGACATTTCTGCATTTCAGTATATTTATATTTAATTTATTAGCAGTAACTCTTGCTAACTGACACACAGTGCACTCTTGTTCACACTGCACAGTGTATACGCAGTGTATCAGTAGGCACTTTCTATTTGCTCCTGTTATTTATATTTTTATTTGCTTTCTGGTATAAAATCAAGAAGGAAATGAAAAGTCACTATAAAATACATGTATTTGACCAAAGAACCTTACATTGGAAAATATGTGTCTCAGTTATTTTCATCTCCCCTAGCAATTAAGGGTTTTTTATGGTGATGTTCATCACCTCTCTTATTCCTTTCTACCTTTCTAGTCACTTTTTAGCTTTTACCTTTTGATGATAGCTATCTATTTCCATGCTTCCCAACTTGCATCCTTAAAAATATCCTTATTTCTACTTTTACTCTCACCTGTAATTTTGTTAGCCTTTTTCTATTTTCCTCTTTTACATTTTTGGAGGAGTAGAGACAGCTAATTCTCTCCTTTGATGACCCTCACTCACTGATGTTTTCTGCCTAAATTTTTTATTTCAGTCAATTCCACTCACTGTTTTCCTCAGTGATCAAGATATATTTTCTAATACCAGTTTAGTGTCTTACCAGTTTAGTGTCTCCTTATTTATTCCCACTTAATGTGATGAAGTCATAACTACTACTCTCCATGCAAATACCATCTTATAGTCCCAACCACCATGGTGAAATCCAGAATGTTTGGAAGCATCATCCTTTTTATTTTCCCCCAGAACTTAATGATTTCTTTTTTTTAAACTTTAAGATTTTTAGAACTTTTTCCAAGTGCAGGATGCACCAGGTTAAGCTGTCTCCATAAACTACTATTTTAATCATCCAACAAAGAAACTGAGATAAGTCAAACAGGGTTCTTGTGCACTCACTTCCAAAGGAATCCTGTCATGCCCGGGCAGAATCCTGAGAACAAACCGAAACAGCACTTAGCACAGCTCTGACTGATGACCACTGACCGACTGCAGATATTCCCCGTGTTATTGAAAACTCTCATGCCCAAGCCACAGACGCATTTCTCAAGGGCGCACAGTGCAGAAGGGCGGATTACCCACTTGCTTCCCTTACCACGCTCATCGCAGCAACTTGTCGGCATCTCTGGAGGTAAATGGCTGAGTATTTTCTCCCACGGTTGGCTACCCTGTAGCCAGTGAACAGGCTTTGGACTCCGTGTGCAGCCTCTGGCCAAAAGAGAACAGCTCTGGTATTCTGTGGGAACCTTACCAAAAATGTTTATTTGTATATAATACTTAAAGCTTCTGTAAGCCTAAGTAGTTTAAAACCTTTGAAGTGCCAAAAGCTTGTATAGTGGTTATTTATGTTACTATCTATTTCTGTTTATTTTCTAATTTTAAAAGGGTGACGTTTATACATTGACAGTGTCTTGACACTATAATGAGTTGCCTTGACACCGTGTACCTTTATAATTAGCCATAATAAGTTGCCTTACTCCATGTGAACTGACAGATTTTCTTGGTTCCTAAAGTTGTAACGTTATCCAAGTGCTTTAAGAATATTTCATGAAGTTAAGAGAGTTTTGTTCTGAGAAGGAAAAAACACATCCCAAAACCAGACTAAGATGTAGAGACTGTGCTTGTAGAACAATAATTGCAATGTTTCTCCAGACTGAAAATACTTAGCCATTATCAAAAAAGGCAGAAAATTCCAAAAGGTCTGTGTTAAATGTAAGTTACTGTTAATTTGTAAAAAAGTTTTAACTTTTAAAAACATGTCAATCCAAAATGTTTTTCTATTTGTGAAAGGGTAATTTTACAGGTTAGCTCAAGCATACTTTTCAGGAATGGCCTTTTCAAAGGGTATGAAGGAGCAAGAGACCTCACATATGACTCCTGGACAAGAGCTACATCTGTTTCCCAAGCAGATTTACCGACAATCATGAGGCTGTTCTGTTGCCCTCTCCCCAGTGCATGAATTCCTGCAGATATCATATCAACAGATAATTCAGGTAGGTCCTTACCTGTTTGGTAGGAACTACTGAAGGCACTGACTAGAACCTAACTGAGCTTGGCTGCAGAAATTTAGCTTTATATAGACAAAGATTAGGAGCTTCACGTTTTGCAATAAGGAAGTCTAATACTCTTATTGCAATTTAACCCCTAAATCCCCAAATCTCCAGTAGTCTGAAAGGATGTCTCTTAAAGTATGACAACAGTATTCATTATAATTTTATAAACTATTAAGCATTAGATTCAGCCTTTCAGTTCTGTTTTAACCCTATATATTGTTGTGCAAAAAGCTATTTTATCAAAGCTTGTTTTTATGTCAAAGCCTAAATATGTTTGTACTTTTTACTAGTCTAAGCCTGAGAGAATATAACAGTTTCTTTATATTGAAGATCTCACAGATCACATTTAAAAATAATTGTTCTTTATGAAAGCTGTTGAGCATACCAGGTTAACGTAGGTTCTCAATTAAAGCCACCTTAGCATTATAGTAGATACTTGTCTGATTTTTAAACATGAGTGCCGATATTTTAATTTTATTGAATTAGAAACAAAGTCTTACAGTATCTCTTGTAATATATTTTCAGTGATGCAAGGCACTATGTGTAATATTTGGTATCCAAGTCATTATGTCACTCCACCTGCTACTTTAGTTGATGATCAGTTGTGAATAACATGTTCTGAAAACTGCTTTTATTTTAGGCTACTGCCAGCTTTGCTGTTAGTAATCTTATTTCTTCAAACTTAATGTGGTATTTAAAATCTGTGAGATTAATTATGACCAGGCACAAAAATATATTGTAAAAGGTTTCTGATTTGATATATAGGTTTTTCTGTTTCATATGTCAAATTCACTTTTAATTCTTTTTATTAGTTTTGAATACCCGATTGTAAACTATGCAAAAAGCCATGACCAATTTCACTAGGCTTCCACCGTAAATCCTTAGATCTAATGAATCAAAGATTGAAGACTTCTGTTTACAGAAGGACAGATGAACTTACGAAGAGCTAGTTATTTTTTCATGTTCTCACCAAAATCCTTTCGCATAAGTAAATTAATGACCTACTTGAAGATAGCAAAAGGGAGTTTTATTCATGATGGCTCCAATGACTTGTTTTTTTTGTTTGTTTGTTTGTTTGGGGTTTTTTTGTTTGCCAATGGCATCACAGGGATGTAAAGGAGTCTCTAGATTTCTGTAAACATTTTATATTCTTCAGAATGTGCAATTAGTATATAATAGCCAAACTTTGCAAACAGTAATGAATAATAACTAAATACCAACAAGCCGCAAAAAGACTGTAAACTAAGCCAGAAGTTGTCTAGTAGCTTTCTCCTCACCTACTTATCTTTTTTTTTCTCCTCTTTTTGCATTGTCAATTATATGCAGGATTGGTTGGTACTGAGTAACAGGCAAGCCTTAGACATAAACTCAGTGCAAACTGGAGACTGGTCACTACTCACGTGAAAATGATATCATTTATGAGGATGATTGATCCAAATTCCCTAGGCAAATCCAAGAGATTTTTTGTTAATTTCTTTTTGAATTTGTGGTTCCTTGGATTTGTGCTTGTAGATTTTATTGTGAATAGGGACTTCTGTTTCTGTCAAACCTGAACAATATTTTTGTCAATGTATAACACAAAAATCAGTAGAGTCAGTCCAAAAAAGGCATTTTGAGATGTTTTCTTCCCAAAGTTTATTCTTCTGGATTCTGATTGTTTTCAGGATTTTGGTACTTACTATCATTTCTTTTCCCTACTAATAGTCCTACCAGCAGAGTCACTTGCTTGCTACTTCTTCTCTGATTTACACCCAGTGTATGGTAATTGGCTACCTGCTCCACTTGGTCCATTACTAGAAGATACCCCTTTTTGTAAAAGCAATGTGGAGCCAGCTAGTCACTGTGTTAGGATGTTCTCTTGAAGGAATCTTTCCTGAGCTTGCCTAGCAGCATTTGTGTATGCAAACCTTCAAAAAGAACAAGATAAGATCGAAGAAGGATTTTAGATTATTTTAGTATTTGATTTATTGAAATAGAATAGTTCCAAGAAAGTCAGTTAGGTATGTGGGAGCATTTCTTTTACATATAAATTTTATCTCTGTGCTCACCTCATGCTCTTTTAACAGGGAATAATTCAGTGAAATTTCGCTTCCAAAATTCTGATTTTACAGAAATTAATTTTTGCTGAATCTGTCCCATGTTTAAGTCCTAGTTTCACATTTAATTTTCTGCCTTCTGTTGATTCGTGTCAGATCCATGGATCTAGAAGGCAAGAATAATGTAGTCAGGTCAGAAGCTGAAACGTCAACTCTATTAGGTGTCTGATGTCTTTATTATACCTGCATTAATCGATGTCTGGTGTTTAAGATACACCTACATTTGCCTGATCATAGTAATTTGCAACTACAATAGATTAAATATATTTATGTGGAGGCAGTTTATCAGATTTATGCACAGTTTTGGACATGAAAATACTGTTGGGGCAAGTATAGAAGCTAGAGAGAGGCCCTTTGTAAACATGATCTTTAAAATTATGCTGACACAGAGTTCCTATTTTGCTCAAATATTCCATAAAGAAATAATTATGACTATTTGTATGCTGATGATTACAAAAAAGTTCAATTAAAATGTATTTTAAGTGTATAGGAGTTCACTTTGCACACATAGCATACAGCATTTTTCATCCAAGGTATGCACAGTGATTTAAAAAAACTAGTTAATATAGCCAACACCTGCTTCCTCAGATCCTTCATCCCTATGCCATTAAAAAAGATATATATTTTATTTTGTTTTACCTAAAAATAAACTATACACAATAGAGAGGGGAAGTGATTTTCTCTAAGTCACGCATACATTGCTTGTTATAATCATGTCTTTTCAAAAGTATAATTCTGTAAGGAGAGAGGGAATATAGAAGTATATTGGCATTTTTAAATATCCATTTTGAGTGGAAATTTCTCATGCTGTTAGGGCACATTTCAGAAAAACAATTCACGGGGCTGTAATAGAGTTTGTTTGTTTGGTTTTTTTTTTAAACAACCACAGTATCAGAAGATGTCAGTTCTTAAATTTTTAGTGGTTTACAGAGTTGCAGTGCTGTCTAATAAGAAATATGAAGGAATACAAAGAGATTTCTGAAAGAGTATTTTGAAAGTTCTTTACATAAGATCTAGAAAGAAAAGGCTAAGTAAGTGAAGTTTTAATAAATGTCTGTAAGATAATTTTATTTTTGTTGAACAACATGCAGTTAAAATTTTCATTCTTATAGACCGTTAACTTCCTGCAAAAAGCTTATGATTTAACTAATGCATTACCTACTAAATGTCTCTACTATGTGGTTCTTTTGGACTTGAAAATAAAGGCTGTGTCCTCGCTAAGAGTAAGAAATTAGGCTATCTGCAAGGTAATAGATTCCCGATGCTGTTTGCTCCCAGTAACCCTTTTCTTCTCTACCATTTTTTTTGAGAGTTTAGGCAAGTGACTATAAAACCTGGAATTAGTACTAACTATACCATATGTGTTGGTATGTTCAACGAAATAACAGTATACTCTTGTTTTTCTTACCAATTTTAAATGCTAGCAGATTTTATTATATTATTGAATATACCATGTCTGGTATTCATGACTACTATGTTGGAATGAGCGTATAACTGCCTCTGGATGGACATTCAGCTCTGTAAATCCTCAGGCCAACAAACCATGATAAAGCCTGTGTTATTTAACAGTGTTCTAAATGGCTTGAGATCACTGATAATCACCCTGCAAGATCTTTGGACTATAAACTCCAGTAAAGCTAATTTTTCAGGAATGTAAGATTTTAGATTATCTATGCAAAGAGCCAAAAATTATGTACAATTTTAGAGGATCCAATCCTATCAGACATACAATGAAAGTCAAGTAACTAGAGAGAGCTAAGAATTCTGTGCAGAAACTCCCAAAAAATCTGCCATCTTGCTGGTCTAAATAATTTTTCTTTCTGTTAACATAAAAAGATAACAAAATAGAACAAGTGTTTTAACATAGAATTGATATTAATATGATATGATTTATTTTTTCCTCAAATCACAGCATGGCTCTTCATAGCAATTCTGTATTAAAAATGAACAAATTGGCGGTGTGGCTGCTTGGGAACATATTGACCAGACAGCAGGGTTCCTCTTGTAGTCCATTTGCTGCCAGTAGGACAACTAGCTCTGGCAGTTAACTCAGGAATGGAATAGTGCATCAAGCCTTCAGAAAAGTGCTGCTCCCGGGGTGACATCACTTTCACTCTCCAGCTAATTTGCCTCTGAAGCATTTTGTATGGAGTCAGGCCATTATGGCTCCATCTTTGTGGGAAGAATGGCCCAAAAACTGAACCAAAGAAATGCAGCTCTGGCTCTCTGTAGTTAGTATCTCAACAGAACAAGTACAATTTTTTTAAGACAGTAAAATAATAATAATAAATACTATTTTTAAAGGTACTAGGTAAATTTAACTTCAACAAGCCTTCTTTGAACCATGATGTGTATATTTTTAAACAATGATAAAATATAAAATACAAGGCTAAACCATCCCTGTTTCTGCAGAGAAAACCCACAACTTTACAGTCATAGGTAATTGTTTTTGAGACATCCGAACAGTGGACAAAGGAGAACTACCAGCTATAATTATTGACTCAAAAACCTTTGACAAAAATCTCCAGTGAGATCATACTCTGGAAACCGGCTGCTCACTGGATCAGAGGTGCATGATTGTCCTGGATAAGAAACTGGATAAGAGACTGGAAACAAAACAATGGTTCCTGGATTGTTTTCACTGTGGCGGAGGTCCTTTTGTGGCACAATAGAAGTGATGTGGCCTAATGCATTTATCAATCACTGGGTAAAAGTGTATGAACCGTGAGAAGACAGATTTTGCAGGTAATAAACAATTAGGCCACTTAAGCAAAATCAAAGGAAGCCGCGAAACAACTCGGAGAGACCCAGTGGAGTTAGATGAGTAGATAAGAGATGGTAGTAGAAGGTGGCACGCTGAAAGGAGGAATCTGAAATAAGATGAAAATGTGTTAAAATGCCAATGGAAAAAATATAGTTTGAGATACAGTTTCAAATGTTGTTATTGTTTAGCAGAAATATCCTTATAAAATCAAAATGGAAAAATAGTTTTACCGCTGTTCCACAGTCTTGGGTTTTAAATTAATTTAATCAAGAAGGAAAAGATGTGTAGATATTTATGAATGACTCAGTGGAAATGCCCCTTCTGTATACAGCAGGATACATAGAGAATTCCTCATCTGAAATGCTGTACTCAGTTCTCTTAGTCCTTTCTCAAAGTGATAATATGGTAGGAATGTTAAGTGTCAGCAAACAGAAAAGATTTGCTGGCTTAGATTAAAAATAAAAAGAAGTATAGAAAGCAGTAACTGTGATTGTATACTGTGTGGGTTTTTTATCATTTTTCATAATTATGAAAATTATTATTTAAATTATCATTTTTCATAATAAAGGATAAGGAGAGATACAAACAGATCTGAAGGAACTATATTTAAGTTAAGGTGTTTCAGAAGGTACAGAACACGGTTAATTGTGTGAAATTCATTGTTGGAAAGATCTTCACCTTGAGACAACATTCATCTTTGCATTAGAATAAATACATACAGGTCACATTATGCCAGTCATTACAAATTAAGAGTTAAAAAAAATTGCCAGTGTATGAATCATTTCCTAATCATCAAAATTTTTACATTTCTGAAATACCTGATTGCAGTGAGCTGTTAGAGACCTGACACTGAGCCACACATAATAGTAGAGTAGGATAGCAATTCCTGTGTTCAGAAAAGACTTGCCAGATCAACACTAACCTATCTCCGTCCCTAGCTGAAGTGATTAGGAGGGAACTGGTTGCTTGACAACCATGTTAGCCCTAGGTCATTTTCACAATATTTATGAGCGGATGTTCTATTTGCATTACGTTCATTAGCTATGCCTTTCAGAAGGGAGGAAGGAAGGTATGGGCAGCTGACTCCTGCTGATGACCACAGATGAATGAGTCAAGACTGGCTTAAAAACCCCAATGTCTGGGCGTGGGGGAATGGAAAAATGGAGATTGTAGCAGGTAGAGAAATGAAGCAGAGGTGTTTCATGCATGTGGGGTAAAAGAATGCCTGCAAGCACCAGGTGGCCTGAGATCCAGTCATCTCCTCCACACCTCACTTCCACCTGTACAAGCTGCAGACTAGATCCAGCTGTTATTAAAGGCATTTGGGCTTGTGGGGTTGTTGCTAATGGCATTTGGACTTGTGAGGTCACCTGTTTTTCTGCAAACAGTCTGGAGCTTTCCAGTGGTGTGTCTTTCCAGGCCTGGGCTGAAAAGAGCAGCAGTCTTTAGCTGGTGATGTACCCAAACGCAAACGCAAAGAGAAAGTGAAAAGAAAGAGTGGGCTATTTGCAAAGAAGATGAAATACCGGAGAAAGCGGAGAAGAAATTAAAATGAAAATGATGAAGAAATAAGATTCTGGTTATCCTAATTTTGGAAACTGCCTCACTTTTCTTCTAAGAAAAAAGTAGTTAAGCAAACTTTGTAATGGAATATATCTGATAAACCAATAAATCATCATACCACTGGGTCGTAAACTTGAAGTGATTCTTAATAAATCTTGATCTAAAATGAGCTATCATAGAATTTTTTGGTACCATTATTATTCCTGTAGCTGGTCCTCATACTGAAATGAGTTTTTAATTTTAGGTGACTTTTCTTTCTTTGTAGATGCTTGCTCACGCTTTCATTTTTGTGACTTTTTTTGGTTGCGGTGCACTGTATTGGATTCCAATGCCTGTATTTGTGAAGCTTTCCTTTTTTGCAGCAGTCAGCTATTGGTTAAAAATAGCTACATTATATTGTCATTAAATATTCATTAAATTGAGTTGTGGCAGCCTGTGAGAAGCATCCAATTAAGCAGTTCACTTTCTACACATAAGGCTACAAATGAGCAGTCTTCTTCCTTTTCAATAATGCATCACAGGCTGCCGTTAGTATCTGTAAAATAATTGATAAGGCAAAAATTATTTGTAAAATACATACTAGAAATAGAAAAGCAGATTAGAGAGGATGATTTTGCCTTGGGACTTTCCTCTGACTGTGGGAAAAGTACAGCACACTTTGATTTAATTTTTACATAGCCTGGGGAAACCTGAAATGCCACATCTAATCATTCAATATTTTCTACTTCTGACATGTATTATGTATTACTAAATCTTAAAAATCAGAGATGGAAAACACATCATAGAGTTTGCTCACCCTGAAGCCATTACAGGACAGTAAAGATTCCTGGGCCATGGGAAAGGCTCAGCGACGTTTTGGATCTCTCTGGTTTACATTCTTTTGTTGCTAGCGCATTGAAACACCCGTAGTCTTGTTAGAAGAATGTGCCTCGGCTGCACTCAGAGGCACAACCACTATCTGTGGCGGTGAAGCTGGTCTGGTCTGGGCAGCAATGGCAGCGGAGGTGCATTGGCTTAGGCTTCAGCATAGGACAGAGCAGTTCTGACCTCCCGGCACCAGCCCGTGCTGCTGACCCCTCACCGGCACACCGGCTGAACACATTAAAGCTAGTTACGTTTGCTGTATGTATTATCAAACCGCTTCCTCATCTGCAGTGCGGACCCGCCTCAGATCATGGCCTGGTTCTGACACAGTGGTGAACAAGCAGCAATAAGGAACCGCAGGAGCCCGGAGACGTCTCCCCCAGCTTTCAGCGTGCCACAGTGGTAGGGGGCAAGGGCAGCAACGCCACTCCCCAGCCATGGGCATGTCCAGGGACGAAACTAGGCTTTGTGTAAGTCACTGTATCTCAAGTTACATGTTGCATGCCTCTTTTGTAGCAGCTTTCAGCTTCCGTTTTGCCTTGGATGTATCTCACCTTCTGCCACTTGCTGATTGTTTCTTGCCTGTATTCACTTACTGATGTTAGTTTTAATTCACCACTTTATTTAAGTGCTGATTCCAATGCAGTGCTTCAAAATGTACCTTCTGGTTATTATCAAAGCCCTGTGTACAAGCTGGGCCTAAACTCTAAAGGGATGTTGGTTCAGCTGACAGAAAATTGTTTGGCCATTTAATTTACATTTAAAATGTAGGCTTTAATTGAATATAATACGAAGCAAAGCACTACAAGCTGTACAGTGCTTTTTTTTTTTTTTTTTTAAACCTGGGATGAAATGACAATTACTTTTATTGTCCCTGCGGTGCAATGTTTAATGAGACACAAAAATCTCATGCTCACTATGCACTGATGTCAGAGGAGGAAACCTGTGGATGAGGCAGGTAGCAGAGGCCACCTAAGGCACTTGGAGCCTTTCGAGGTAAAGGCCTGATAAATGTCCCAGTGCTGGGAAGGAGGGTGTGCTTTGCAGTGTGGTTGAGGACCTGCTGCCACAGCAAAGCATCGTCGTGCTCCTTCCTTCTCCATGTTCCACCCGCAGTCTTGCCTTCCTGCCACCTCCCCTGCATCAGCGTCAGCATCCATTTGCCAGCGAGGCAAATGGGGGAGCTAAATGAGCGCACAACCAGTCCCGTGAAGATGTGAAGAGTCTTCTGATAGCACACCTCCTGTCAGGAAAAAGGGGTGAAATCCTGGTTTATGGGAGCAGCGGTAAAATTCCTACATGAAAACCAGGATTTCATATGTGATAGAAGTGAGTATGCATCTATGAACTCAGCAACTAATTCTTTGTTAATTTTTACAGCTCACCCTTGCAGCATTTTACAAGCAAAGCATTTTGTGAAGGCTTAGACTTAAATCATTTGGTATAATATCATTATGAAAGTTGTATCTCAATCAAAATCTTATTTAAAAATATGATAATACATTTTGCATCATAAATGCAAAGCATTGCAATTAATTAAGAAAAGTAAAGCTGCAACTTCATATTTTTTCCATGTTTTCTATATTTTCCAGGGTATAAATTGGAAATCACAGACAAATTCATTCATATGTCCAATCTGTCAGAAAGTCCAGAAAATAAGAACTCGCTAGAAAAATGCTTGCCAGATGCACGGTATCTACTGAAAGAAGAAATCAACTTATCTGCTATCTATCTACTGCTATATATAAATAATATACATTATTTATTTATTTTCCCCTGTGGTTTTTCACATCCATCAACTCTTTCTATAGAAGTAGAAACAAAAGTTTAAAGTTTTAATAATTAAAATACTGAGACAGTAAAAAGCAGTGACACACATAAAACTAAATCAAATCAGGCTGTGATCTTGCATACTGCTACATACGCAGACAGTGACATTGTTCCTTAAAAAAAAATATATTTTACCATTTTTACTCTGTGAGGCTTGCTATTATTGTGCCTGGATATCGGAGGAAATCTTCCTGCCAGGCATAATTAGAATTGCCAGCTTTTGAAGTTTATCTTAGTATTTACAGGGATCATCTAAAGCCCAGTCAAATCAATGGATAAATCTCCTGGGGTATGTCTCTGCTGCGCAAAGAACAATATTAAGCGATGTCTGACTTGATGCTAAGTGAGCTGCGTTATGCAGAGCCTCGCAAGAGGCAGTAAAGTCTAGACAGGAGTGTAGCGACAGAGCAGGTTAAGCACCAGACAACAGTTCCAGAGGCAGCTTGCTCTTGGCCAGTGTATCACCTCCCTGCAGCTATAGAATGCGCGACACAAATACAGGTTGTGTGGAGAATGGCTTGAGAGCAGCCCTGAGGAGAAGGACTTGGGGGTGCTGGTGGATGAGAAGCTCAACATAAGCAGGCAATGCGCACTTGCAGCCCAGAACGGCATCCTGGGCTGCATCACAAGAAGCATGGCCAGCAGTTCGAGGGAGGCGATTCTGCTCCTCTACTCTGCTCTGGTGAGACCCCACCTGGAGTACTGCGTCCAGTTCTGGAGTCCTCAGCACAAGGACATGGACCTGCTGGAGCAGGTCCAGCAGAGGGCTACAAAGATGATCCGAGGGCTGGAGCACCTCTGCTATGAGGACAGGCTGAGAGAGTTGGGGTTGTTCAGCCTGGAGAAGAGAAGGCTCCGGGGAGACCTTACAGCGGCCTTCCAGTACCTGAAGGGGGCCTACAGGGAAGATGGGGAAGGACTCTTTATCAGGGAGTGTAGTGACGGGATGTCGTGGTTTGGCCTCAGACGGCAACAAAGAACCACGTGCCGCTCGCGCGGGCCTTCCCGATACAGGAAGAATCAGAAGAAAAAAAAGGCAAGACTCTTGGGTTGAGACAAAGGCAGTTTAACAGAACAGCAAAGGGAACAGGCAAACAACAACAACAACATGGACAGAGGCATATACGAACACGATTACGGAACCGCTGCTCACCGACCAGACCCGGGATGCCCCCGCCCGCTCCAAGCCGCGACTTCCCGCCCCCTCCCCCGGCAGCTCAGGGCGGGCATGGCTCACATGGCATGGGATACCAGGGAAAATTAACCCTATCCCCGCCGGAACCAGGACACAGGACAAGGGGTAACAGTTTTAAACTGAAACAGGGTAGATTTAGATTAGATACTAGGAAGAAATTCTTTACTGTGAGGGCGGTGAGGCACTGGCACAGGTTGCCCAGGGAAGCTGCGGATGCCCCATCCCTGGAAGTGTTCAAGGCCAGGCTGGATGGGGCTTTGAGCAGCCTGGTCTAGTGGGAGGTGTCCCTGCCCATGGCAGGGGGGTTGGAACTAGATGATCTTTAAGGTCCCTTCCAACCCAAACCGTTCTACAATTCTATGATTCTATGGGCAAATCCCTGCTCTATTATGAAGACGTGTAGTTTGGCCTCAAACTGAAACAAATGCAGGCTGTGCCTGATCATCAGGTGTCATCATCTTAGCGTTACGTGTTTCTCACCACATTATTCACCCAGTAACCTGGAGTAATATAAGACCAGTAGCAAGCAGCGGATGTTTTAAAATAACATCTACTGCTTTGTTGCTGAACTGTCAGGTAACGCATAATTTCTCCCCCTAAGCTCAGTCAAGGCAGATCACTTCTTGCAACCACCAAAGAGGACTTGGAGATGGAGAGGAGGTCAGACTGGTGGCAGCAGGGTCAGGAGCTTACCTTTGATCTCGAAGGCCATGTTTCTCCCCAGGGGCTCTTAGGGTGTAGTCACAAAGCAGCCTCAGCGGCCATGTACAGTCAGTCCCACCACGCCCTCTGCCACTGTCCACCACCATTTGCAGGACCATGGGTTCAGGTCATCAAGGGAGCTGATCTCTGTGATAAGAAATCACTTTTTTTTTCCCTCCCCTTTGTTAGTTTCCTCCCCTTAGAGTTAGTTTCCAAACACACGAGCTTCCTGAGCTGGTTTGTGATTCAACCACATGTGCTCAGTGCTGTGGTGGGGCTGGGCCCACACCACTGTTTAAGAGCACAATACCATGTCAAGGTGATGGGCTTACACTGCTGTGAAACTGCTGCCTGGGTGGGGTTTTCCTAAAAGCAGAATCTTTTTCAAACCTGTTATTAGCGATCATGGAGTATGACAGGGGCTACTGGAAATTGTAATTTAATAGTATTTCTCTTACACAGCATAGTAAAGGGATGTCAAATCAGCAAATGGCTTACATATAGTCAAAAGGATGATGTTGTGTCTGAGGTCCCAAAACTAATGCTTCCATAATACTTTAAAATGTATCAGGATAATATACAGATTTTAACTAGCTTAAAGTTGTATAAATCTAAATTTTTGCAAGACAATTTTTAGCCATGTTATGAGGAGTAGTTTAGCTGTAATATTGCTTTGATGAATTTTATGTTCTATTTTATTCTCTCCATTAAAATCTTTGCAACTGTTTTGAAAGGAGAAAACAGTAAACACCGTATTCTGCAACCCAAAATTATTCCTTGTGGGCTTCCTAAGCCAAAAATAGATAATGCATAGAAACAGAGTGGTCATTCAAATTGGAAAGATATTATGAAAGCAATACATTTAGCATTCAGTAAGCCCCAAAGAGAAGGTTGTGGTGCTACTATAATTTGTCCTCATATATTTTATGTCCTCATATATGTCCTCATATAAATTGTCCACATTCCAAATGGAAAATGCAGAAATTATAGAACACATTTAAGGCCCTATTTGCAAGTTATGGACTTTCATTTTGACGGTTATCCTTTGTGCTGCAGTTCTTTAACTTGGCAGGAAAAACGCATTGGCTAAAAGAGCTCAAAAAACTTTTATAATTGGCACCCTAGAACGGGCATCTTAGTGAGGTTTGGCTGCTTTTGGGCTTTAGCTTAGCAATCCATTTTTGTCCAAATTAAGCCTGGATTCATTTCAGCACCAGAATAATGCTTTACAACACATTCAGTAATAAAGAAGCAGCCCCCTTTAGTGAACAGACATGTACAGATGAAAACAACAGCCTCAGCCTAATGCATTTACTGATAATGTTAATTCTGCAGTCTCCCATCAGAAGTGCCTCATACCTTCTCAGCAGTGTAGAAAAAACTTAATTTTGTTGCCTTATGGATAAGAAAAAAATAAGTAAGCCCTGGACAACTACGCTTCTCGTTACTGTAAAGAGGTTTGGAAATACGATTTGGTGCAGCTGTGAAACTGTGCTCCTCCAGCAATCAACCTAACTCCGCACTGCCAGATCTCTTTCTTAGGATCACCACCAAGAAAAGCTTCCCAAGGGTCTTGTGCAGACAAATTAGTTGGGAAGACCTTTTCTGCCCCTTTTTGGGGTGATTTTACTCAAGTTAGTCTGCCACTGCAGACGAATGCCTGATTTTCCTCAGCCTGAAGCTGAGCCTATCTTTTCTGCCCAAAACTGCTGCCTTCTCAGTAAGTACAAAATGTTGAGGAAGGAAAGGTTCATTTTAATTCCTTAATGGTGGAATTACTGGTGCATGAGGCCTGCTGATGGTGTCAGCCCCCAGCATCACTTCTAGAAGGGTGGTAATAGGAGAAAGGAAAGAATGTTCTGGCTCTTCTGTTTTTCATAGGAATTGCTGAATATATGCAAAATGTTAACTGATCTAATTATTACATATTTTCCTCATTTAATGACCAGAGTGTGCCAGCATTTTGGCTATTGCACAGTCCATGTGGTTATAAAACATTTCATAAGTGGATGTCTACTGACAAAAAAGTTTTTGGATGTACAAAAATGTGAACACCAAACCCCTAAAGCAGTGTAGGGTAAAGCATTTTCAGATTTCCCAGTGATTTTATAGTTACATTGGTTGTCATAGTAGTATCCTTGCACTGTCTTGGCTGGAGTTACAGATTTGTTAACAGAGGTGTAAATAATTGTTTTTGTTGGTATGTGTTTAAAATGGGTAATAAAACTATAATTATAGGTATAAATGTCTGTTCTTACTTAAGCGCTAACTGTAGAGATTTAACACAGATGCCTCATTAATTCCTACTCTTGAGTTTTGCATCAGCAAGCTCATTTAATGATATCTCTAAAATATGCACTTTTCTTTCAAACAAAACTGGTTTTGACTTGTAAGAAAGGTGTTTCATTAGTTAAATGAACCAAATTTTTTTAAAACTTTTCTTTAACCTTTTACCCTTTTCCTTCCAAACAGGGAAAGTTCGGTCTTAGCACTTCAGGTTCTGGGGAACACGTGAATCTTCCAGAAGCCTGGAGTGAAGCAATTATGCTGTCTCAGTGCAAGTGTGGTATTCAAGAAGGTACAATTTTCTTAAATTATATTTCTGTTAATTACTCTGAGCCTTTTTAACTAAGCTGTGAAAGCTAACTTGATTGCTCTCAAGTATGAAATTTGGAATAAAGCCAAGATGAAAAAGGCTTCTATTTCCTACTTGAAGAACAAGACTTTAGAAAAATATACTGACATTATCAATGAAGTGAATGCATTCATTATCAATGAATTTTCTGTTTGAACCTTCTCTTTTTAAGTTTCACTTGTCAAACTGTGAAATCATTTCCATTTAAGCACCTTTCATCTTACACTTGTTTAGGCACCATTTCTTTATAACCTGGCTCAGAAATAACAATGAATATTATTAAAACAGAATTTAATGATCTCAAGCTGAAAAGCTTTAAATAACTTCTTATTTATATGTTTTCTTAATTAGTCTTATTACAAAAAAACACAGAACGTTGATGGATCTTTTAAAATGAAAATGTTAACTATTTTTTGGCTTGGTTTTCCAAGTGATAAATGATTATGTAGTGATTATGTGTCTGTCCCCTCAAAAAACTTCTGGTTGCAATGACCTACTGTAAATCAAATTTGATGTTTCATAACATGAAGCTGCTATAGTTTTGTGAAAATCAGTAGCTGTCTGGAGAAGAGGAACCAGTGCTCTACAGTGTGCACTGAGGGAGAAGAAGCTATAGTTCAGAGCCCTATCTGTTTTAAGAGCCAGGATTCAGATGCTCAGCCAAGATGTGCATACTAGGTGATCACTCTGCACTTTGTCAGCTCCAAACCAAAACCAGCACGTGCTGACTCTCAATCAGTCCAGGAGATAGGGATATGACAAGAAACAGGGAAATACCATGAGGAAGAAGGAAAGGCAAGGGCAATAGGATGGTGCTGAGTGTACTAAAGGTATAGAGGAAGTGACTGGGAGGTACAGATATAAATCCGCAAAAAAGGAGGCTGCCTGTGATGCTGTTCATAGAGGAGCTCTCAAACACTCTGCATCATGCTTGGTAAAATCAGATAAGAGGAAAAACAATGCAGTCACCTAAAGCATCTTTGCTTACACACAGAGCTTTCGGTAGAACAAGATTTGTGTAAGTGAAGCTTTATTAAGTAATTTAAAACAGGATTCATATAAGCTTTTGGTTTTTTTGGCAGCTGAAGTGCAGGCTAAAAAAAGTGTGATTTAGTCCTGTAGAAAGGAAACAGGAATGATGGATGAATGTGTATGCAATATCTATGATGTACAGTCCACAAGGCTGATGTGTAGGACAAAGCAAAGTCACTCGTTTTTTATTTTGTAGGAGAAACAGTGCTCTGTGTTATTTTAGTCTTAGGTGCAGGGTCATTCCCTGGTAAAATGGAACTTCAAAGAGGTCTGTGCTTGGGATGATGGTTTGGCACATTATACCTCATCCAAAAAATACTGATGTTGACAGCTACAAATTTTCACGATGAAAATGCAAAAACTGAGCTGTCAGTTTCACAAAGTACATATTATTGTTAAAATATCTGTTAGAATGTATGTTGATTTGGAATAAACCCTAGGAATTTTAGAGATTTCTTTTTACTTAGCATTCCACTGCAGTACTGGTAGAAATCTGTGGACATTTTTATGGTACTGGAAAATAGACTTCTACTTAGGTCTCACATGTCTACTTTTTAAAATCTTGTTGAGGAGGAGAAGAGCTTTATGTTGATAATACATGGGTCATGTTACCTGTCAAGTCAAGGATCTTCCCTTTTAAAATTAAATCAGTCCTCAAAACAAACTAAAGAGCAGGTCTTATCACCTGCCTACTAAAATGTATTATAGATTTAAAAAATAACAGTAATGCACTATGGTGTCATTGAACCATCAATTCCTGGTTTAGCCACTGGTTGACTGAGTGGGAGCTGCATGAATGTCTCAGACTATATGACTACCGAGGAATATGCAATTGTAAAATATTCTTCTCTTCAAGAATCCTCTGAAGAAGAGAAGGCTGATTTGGAGATGCAAGAGCTTGCTTCCATCTTGCAGTGAATAAATTAATATTCCTTTCACTGGCTGTGGAGATGGAAAGCTCTAGAATCATTTTGAAATCAAGGATGGGTTTTCTTTCGTATTGATATTTTGGAGAGGAAAGGACTATAAGAATTTTACAGATTGTCTCCAAAGAGGTAACACAATGCTCACAAACATAAACTGCTGATGCTGAGGACTCTACTGTAAGTTTGCACTGTGATTCTAACTTTGAGGGTACAATTTACCTGACTAAGAGTTGAAATTCATATTTAGGCTAAAAGTCTCTCCTAAAAATGTGCTTCTATAGAGTCACAATTCATCTGTCCTGTTTATGCGGTGGGGGAAATCTGGACAACTGTGCTCTCGATAGTGATTCACCTTCATGGTGCTGTGTCAAGGTCCCTGTACACATACTTAGCCACTTGAAATACATGTAGGGACACCTGGTACTCAGCAGCAGCTGATCTGCTTTACAGATCTATTCCTACTGGGCTAAATCCACTTACTAACATAGATATAGACATATATAGAGGACTTAGGTGGGGAAGGGACCAAGCAATGCCAAGGGCATGGAACAGAAGGGGGCTTAAATGCAGTAGCTAGGACTACACAAGAAATAAGAGCAGAGCTACCTACTTAAATTTTCTCAGCTCTTTAAAAGCTGAGGGCTCTTTTAAGAGAAAGGCTAGGAAAAGAAATGGAAGGCCAGAAAATCCGCCAAAGCCCCCCTCACCGACACACCTAAGCATTTAAAAAATGTCCCATCCCTTAGAGTAGAAGAAGCCTCTCCCATTCTAATGTTAGGAAGAAGTGCGGTATCATTCAAGTGACTTACTGGAAGGTCAGAGCCAATCTTGACACATTTCTGCTGTAATACAGGAATTTTCTTGGACCTGACAAGGAAATGTTATCCCTCAACAGGAAATACCAACATCTCTCTGCATTCCCAAGTTCTCTTTCCTGGCTGTCCTCCTTCTTCAGCCCTGAATTGGCCTTTGACCAACTGATGACACACTAGATTGTAGTCCAGGTTGTGTTTCCATTCAGGCAGCACTGCGCCACTCATAGCAGCTCCACACTGAGTTGTCCTGTGCTAGAAAAGGAGCCTCCCCCACGTTCAGGTAGAGGCAGATAGGAAACTGATGGATACCTCATGCACTTCAAAATATTTGGCTTTCTCCCCATCTTCCCTAGAATGATGCGGGGACAGGTCAGACATTCTCACACCTGTCATGAATTCTTCCATTTCTCAGCATCTCAGCCATCAAAGGCAGCTACGTGATGTGTGGGAATTCAGCATACCAGTACCCAGTTTCCATGGCTCTGTTCTCGGTCTAGGAACTCTCCGGAGCCACATTTAATGAACAGCCCAGTGGTCTATAGGTTCCCAACCAAACGCTCTCCCTCTCGTTGCCCTTGTCACCAGTGGAGCCCTAGGCAGTAGAGAGGAGCACAGCTGCAGAGCAGACTTACTGCTCTGCATTTCCCAAGCCAAGTAATTAGATCAACGTGTGAAAGTCTTCCATGGAAGTGACTCAGTTTAAAGGTTTGCTTATAATCTCTAGATGCCTGTCCCTGACTAGACCATCTATCAGTACTCAACATATTGTGTTTCCAGTACAGTGGTCACGCTAACAGAAACTCTCAAAGGTGTGTCCAAGTTCTTCACTCCATAGATTCATTTCCCAAGAGCTTGTTATTTCTAGCAATCATTTAAAGAGGAGTGCTGGTCTACCACGTCTTCTTGTTTGAGGCAACGTGACCACCTCTGCTGAGAGTCAGGGACAAGCAAAGCTTTTCAGAACTGCCTTGTACAAACTGAGCCCTGTTGGTGAAATTCCTGTTATTAACACACCCACAACAGTGTCCCAGACTGAAAGTATAAACATCAACTATGAAGGAATTGTTGCTGCCACTGTAGCTCCTTCTGACATTACTATTACCTCTGCCTGTCAGGCAGTAGTAGCAGGGCATGCTTGTGAAGCAAAGGAAGGTAAGAGTCTTTTTTTTTCCAAAGGAAAAGCCTTTGCCCAACACTATCCCTGAACAAGGGCCAGCTAAGACTGCATCAAAGTGCCTGGGTTGGTGCCAGGCCTGCCATCTGCTCCATCTCTAGGAGAGGGACTGTCCAAAAGAGACCAATGAGATAAACAAGGCAGTCATAAATTCTAGATTGTTTTTTCTCCTTTTCTGTTACAACTCTCATTGACATCCACATCATTTTTTCAGACGATATCAAATCCTTTTGTATTTCCATCAGACTTACCTGTCTGTGCCGTCCTTTGCTGAGAGGATGCTCCTCTCCTGAGCCAGAGCTCCCTGGATTAGGGCAGCAGCATGTGACAACAATATCTTGCACCTGGTGAGCCTCTGTAGCTCCTGTCCTGCCTTTGGTGCCTGTGATGCTGGAAATCTACTCTCTGGGTGTAACTGTGGATTAATCTGCCTCACTCCAGGATCTCCAAGGCAGTTGCTGTTCACCTGGTGACCTTTTTCCCTCGTCCTTCTGTGAGGTGGCTGCCTTCCCTCAGGCTTTTGGCCTGCAGAAACAGCCAATGGTACCTAAAGGCTGTGCACATGGGTGCCCTGAAGTGTTGTGTCCATGTGCTCTTCTTCTTGCAAGTGGTATACAACAACAGCGTGTTGCTTGACAAACATGGAGGCGTGTTTTGGGATGCTGCCCCCAGCCTATCTTTACTACCTCTATATTCTATTCTATATTATTGCTGTTCCCACTAGACGGGGCTTTTTCAATTGTCCTGGAACCTGATATACCTCGTGCTAGCCTAGCTGGGTCCACCACTACATGGAAACTTCCCCTTTCCCCAAATACTGTCTCCCACCAAACTCTACACAGTCTTTCCTGCATCTCTCTATTTTACTTGCTTTGGGGTTTCCATGAAAGTCCAGTAGATTTCTCTCTTCTTTGTTGTTGATGCTTATGCTGTTGCTGATCCAGGCACCACGCCAGGTGCATGAACAAGTGTGATCTACAGATTGCTATCACCTTGAGAGGTGTCTTATTTGAGAGATGCGCAGCTGGTGGGTCATGACGTTACAAAAATTAATAGTTATGTAAAGAGCAAAAAGCTTATTGCAGCTGTCAGTAAGGGAGAGTTGAATTATGTCCAGTTTTGGCCACGGTTTTAAATGCCTAGAATAACATGGGTGTGCATGGAGAATCTATGCAAAGGAAGCAGTCCAGACCCCAATCTGGACTGGTACCTGAATGCAGCTGCCTTCATGAGTGAAGACAGCAAACTTGTTTCTTGGTGGTAGAGGAGGAGTTCAGGTGAGCAGCTTCCAAACAGCAAAACATTTGAATCAGTTAGTAATCTACTTTTAGAGAGATAAATTGCACCCTGACTTCCCGTCTCACTTGAGATCTCTAGGTGTTACTGTGCTATAAATAATAATAGCACTTATTTTGACAAGTGAAGGAGGTTGAGAAATTGACTGGGAGAAAGACTGATTCTTTCATCGTATAACATATGGATGATGAAGATGGGGGAGAGGATATGCTGAACTTGGAAGATTTGTGTGAGGCTGTGGTTCCACTCTTCCTTGCAGGATTTGTGAGATTTCTTTTCCTACACAGAAGTTGGCAGATAAAGCAGATAAAGTAAAGATTAAAGCACCATGACAGGCAAATTTGGAGAAATTTGCATAGTAACCGCCTGGCTAAATTTTGCCTGTGCGATCTATAAATCTGTCACTTTCATGAACAGAAGATTCACACAAATCATTAGCCAAAAACTGAGAAAAGCCATCACTTGTTTTCACAGAAAAAATAGTTGAAAGAACAATTTAACTATCTTTTCAACCAAGAAAAGCAATACTACCTTTTCAGCCATAATTTTGTATGGCTGCTTTCACTGACATAGTAGAAAAATCAGTACATCTGGTAGAAATTGATATTACACAAGCTTTTAAAAGATGACATTATCCTCAGAACAGGTTTTGTTATACCTTCTCAACAAACTCTTTGATGTTAATTCAGACAATTGTACATAAAACTCAACCGAGTAACAATTCAACACAAAAAATCAGCAATACCATAATACAGTTTATTAGAGAGAGAACCTCACTTCTGAAACAGACCATTGTTTTACTTGTTAATAATTTAGCTAGTATAATATATACTATGTAATATATCTACTATAAACTCACAAAGCATTCCAGATTGAGCTTAATGACTTCATTTTCCACTTTGTTTCTGCAGTAGAAGCCTTAGTGAAGCTTTTAATTTTGTTGGACCATCCTCTGATGGATACAGAACATGTTTCTGCTTTATTTTTCATTGCAGAGTCTATTTTGTTTAAAACCTGCTGTGACGTAGTACAGAAATCACAATTATATTCAAGAAAACTCAAGTTAGCAAAGGTTATGCAACTTTTAAATTTGTAATTATTTTTCCAGTATATGTTGTATTCATCAATGTTGAAAAATGTGTACTGATTTAATGAAAACAAAGTAGATAGATAGTTTGGATTTACACCTTTAGAAAGTGAGTAGAATCCAGTCAATTTGCTAAAGTACTTCAATTTCAGTACTTGAATTTTTTGTTCCTATTTGCTCCCGTATGTGTTTATTATCTATGGTGCTAAATACTCATATTTCTAGTACCCTACATGAATACTGGAAAAAAAAAAACCCTCTTTGACAGATTATTTAGCAGAGCAATATGAAATACATGCTATGTGTATATGGATTTTATCTTGCCTTTAATGATAGTGTTTCTTGATAAATTGTTTGAACTCTTCATTCTTGCACTTGCACTATCCATAACCAAGTACAGAGTGTCAGGATACATTTTTTAAATTCATCAGCAAGAAAAATACGCATTCAGAAGAAAGAATGGTGCTGTGGATAGATGCACAATCAAGCACACATGGGATTAATCCAAATTAAAGCCTCCTCCTTTAAAATTTGGGGTAAATATTCCAACATAATTTAAGACTTTCTTTATGCTTATTTGTCTGTCTTCTCATGAGTCCCAGAATCTTTCTTCTTTCTATTTTCCCTGTTAAATATTTCTCCAGGCAGATTTTTGGCAGATAACTACAATACAGAGAAACAATATAGTAAGGCTTGTGTTCATGGCTTGTATAAATGCTTAAAAAAAACACTCTTTTTTTTTTGTTTAATTTAAATAGGGCAAAACATTGATAAGGTGTTGCTGAACTTTCTTTTTTTCTATACCTCTTCATCTTCCTAAAAAGCATTTTGCCTGAAAGCATGCTTATAATTAAAATGGAATTAAGTTGTGAGGTATTCTGGGAGGTTTAAGCAGGAGAAGTTCTGCTATTTTCGATTTGTCCTGAGGAATAAAAAGAGATATTGTCCCCACTCATCTCTGGAAGAATAATTTCCAGGCCTGTCAAGTTTGAAGTTCAGACAATTCTGAGTAATCTGTTTTGAGCAGTAAAATATGGAGAATAAAGTATCTCTCTCTGTATACCTATAGATACAGAAAGAAGTATTTGTAGTATGTGTTCATGCATACTGAATTAATTTTACTCAAACCTTTAAAAGGATATTCACCTTGCAGCATGGCTTATGTATGGAAAATTTCATCTAATCGAAGGTTTTCATGGAAAATGGACAGCTGCAGATAAACTATTCTGCAGTCAAGACAGTAGTCGATGTATGCCAGATGGATTTAAATTAATGGGAAAATGCTTTGAAATTTCCAGAATGCATTGATGCTGAATTCAATGGAAAACTTACTGTTGCAGGAGAAAAGCATGTAAAAGTTCCAGTGGATCATGAAGCTAGTAAGCATTATGGAAAGATAGGTTATTTCCAGGCATGGTGAAGAACCACTTAGTGTTTGGATTTTTTTGTGGTATATAGATTTTTCTCGTTTTGTGAGCTCTGAAGTTTCTTCCCTATAGAGTTTATCTCAGGATTGCAAAATCAACACACATTTTAGTACATTTTTCCACTTTCGTAGCTTTTAAAAATTCTGTTAGAGGGGCTCATCAGGGCCAACATCTGGTTATTTGATAAATTTTTCTTCCTCCTATGAAAACTGTATTTACAGTAAAAAGCATCTACCAGGCATTCTGCAAGAAGATTTACTTTTTTTTTTTAAGTTTCTCTTTTTAGTAGTATGAATAATCCTGCAGGCCAAACCACTTTGGAGCTCTTCAGATATTTCTTTTAAAAAAAAATGTTATACACGAGGTAGCCTCTTTGAAGTGGAATGTACTCGCATTCTTCTATTTAAGATATGAAAGCAGGAAATTAATCTTTTTTCTGAATTTTTGTGCCAAATGAACATCAAGAAAAAGGACAGGAGAGCCCAGTCCTGACCATATATTAAAGCTGGTGAGAGTTTCTGTCGCTGACACGAAGGTGAGCGAAACTGAAAGCTGCAGAATATCTCCCATTACAGGCTTGAATCTACTCTTACGTTAATTGCTGTGAATCTGGAAAAGATGAAGAGTGGGATTATAAAAATAAAGCTTGTGAAAGGCAAGTCAAGCCTCATGGGTTGATCCCATAGTCCGCAGGAAACCTGCTGTCAGATTGAGCTGCTTATGCCATTAGCATTTTATCAAAATTTACTTGCA
This sequence comes from Chroicocephalus ridibundus, assembly GCF_963924245.1. NCBI lineage: Eukaryota > Metazoa > Chordata > Aves > Charadriiformes > Laridae > Chroicocephalus > Chroicocephalus ridibundus. The sequence continues at coordinate 24,078,822 of NC_086316.1, forward strand.
TTAAGAAACTTCAATATTTTCATACTTCAGGATTATTGGACTAGCAAAAAATAACAGCTCTTGTGCCTTGCGTACACAGACTATTACTATGGTAAAAAAATGGTCATTGCACTAACAATAATAATGGGGAAAGAAAACAGAATGAAAGTATCCAAAGCTCAGGAGCAGTCAGTCTTGGGACCAGCCTCTCTGTCTTACCCCTGGCTGTTCATTTTGCCTTGCAATGGTTCTCCAAGACGCTGCATACTGGTTGCTGCCTTACACGGAGCGACTGTAGGGGTGCAGTGGGTGGCTCAGCGAAGCAGCGGCAGCTGGTTTCTGCTGTGTGCTTGAATTTATGGCTGCAAATATCTTCAAGTGGAAAACATAGCCTGTAGGGAAAGAGAGTCAGGTGGGGAGACAAAAGCTCATACTGAAACTTGGTGGAGAGATCCAAGAAATACAGAGAGGTATAACAGGAGTGTGGCTGTTACTGAAGAAAACGAAGGAAGTGCAAAAAGATTTTTTGTTTTATATTTTTGAATGATCCATACTTGTTTCCATTCAAGGATAATAGCCCAGCAAATTAAAAAACATCAAAGAGAAATAACAAAGTTTGCTTAAAATACTTGGTAAATATTTTATGCTGTTTTGTAATGCGTGAGATCTTTTTCTCCCATTCCCGTCTAACTGGAAGTTGATGAATAGGAAGTCAGATACTGCAACTTTTATTACACGAACAAATTCTTTCACTTTGTCTGTGTTCCCAGGCTCAGACCTGAGAGTGAAAAAAAAGTCCCAAGACGTTTATAATAGAAGATATCCATTACTTTCCTAGTTACAGACATAATTCTCTCTGTCACACACATCTGTCACAGTAGGCTGCTCTTTCTGCCCCTTGATCAGGGGTCTTATGTGGACCCCATGTTTTGATTCCATATACTCCTTCAGCGTCGTCTGTATTGTATCTTCAGCTACATTCAACTGCAACACATTTACAACCTACTATTCCAAAAAAGAAATAAGGTTATTTTCTCCAGTTGCTTGAGGGTGTCCAATTATTCTGACATTTAAAATTCTGATTGATTTTCAGAGATTTTCAAACTCATGTTAAAGATTTCAGTTTCCTTAACAATGGGTATGTAGAGGCAATTAGTTCTCTAGTTCTTTTTGCGGGCTTTATGGCTTTTCACATATCTATTAGTTTGATCTGTCTGTTAATGAAGTCACCATTCAAGTCCATGAACCATGAAATGCAGGAGCTGATTCTTCTGCTTCAGAATGGGCATGATTAAAATACACGAGCATTTAACATACTTTTTGTTGAATTTTTTGGGCCCTGGAGCACCTACTTTGTAGCCTAATCTGTGTTTGCCAAGGTGGAGGATACCCACATTTCTCTCACTGGTGTTTTACCAAATCGTATTGCTTTTTTTTGGTTTGGTTTGGTTTGGTTTTTTTTTTCATGTTAGTATGACGTAGTGAGTTGTGGCACTTTAAGATGTACTGATTTAACAATAAACTTTGTGGATTTTTATTTTTCTCTTCTTTCTTTCTCCCTCCCTCCAAAAAGTTCCAATATTTATTAATGAGAACTGAAGACTCACAGTAGAATAATAAATTTGTTCATAATTGCACAATGTATGTAAACTTCAACTAGATTTGGGGCTTTCTTACTCTAACTTATAGGTGTTGTTTACATACCTCAGATGGTTTGATGTATAAGCAAAAAGCTTGAGTTTTTTCCATTTTTGGGTTTGATTGGCTGTTTGGTAAGCTGAATTTTTAATACTTCTTGTTTTCAACCTTTCTGGTAATCCAAAATCTTCCTGAGAACATGTATCCAAGCTTTACACAGAATTGAAGGGTAAAACACTGTGCATTATCAGGACAACCAACAACATCTTCCTGAAAGTACTTTTGACTTAAACAGGCATCACAACTAACAAAGGAAAGCAGTCAACACTTAACACATGTTAAATTAAATGCAATAGAAAGGAAAACACGGAAGTGTAGTTGAAATATGGAAAAAATCAAAACTACTTCACCTCTCTGAATTATTATCTTGAAAGACACTCTAATGGAAGTAGGAAAAGTGAATATTTTTAAAAGTTTGATCAAATTTAGTTTCTGCTTGCAATGTCATTAATGTTAATTACTTGTTAAGCCATTCGTGAAAGTGTTCTTAGACATCACCATGTATTTCAGGTAATGAGAGGACACCATTATAAATAGGGAAAAAATGACATTGCAGTATCCTTAAGGTTCTCCTAGCTTTAGAAATGGCATATAGACTAATCCTCCACGGTGTTAAATACCTCATTCAGGGGACTGAACAACTTGGACTACATTAGAAACAGGAATGAAGTTGTTTCTGCTTTCAGCTCCAATGTATTTATTAAGCTAGTATTTCTGATACAGACACCTGATGGCAGGTCTTCGCATGATATTTCATAGCCTCCATCCTTTGTGTACGCTGCATGCAGTGCATCAGTAGGCTGCTGCTGTGGCAAGACTGCAGAGGCATTGCAGTCTTGCTACTATCATTGGTTGTCATGGCCACAAGTAATACACAATACAAGGCATAAAGATTCACGCAATTTTTAAAAATTATACCACTTTTTCCCTGATGTGTGGGTTTGGGTTTTTTTTTTGTGTTTGGTTGTTTCTGGGTTTTGTTTTTTTTTAACCAAGCTTTATGCATGATTATAGAAAGCACCTACACACAATAACAATACCTTTGCAACTTCCTGTGTTGCTTAAGGAATGCCAGTACTTGCATTTATATACAACATCCAGTGACTAATTGTGCAAATAGTTACATTTTTTTTACCCATTTGCTATTGGCTTGCTTGTATTAGACTCTCAAAGATCTCCTATGCATGCAAGCAGATTCAAGAGACTTGTGAATTACTGTATTTCTTCAGCGCCAAACATCATTAATGACAGGAATGAAGCTATGCTTTCGATAGCAGCATCTGTATATTACTGCTGAATGTGGAATTTTAAAGTCATATCGTAAATTAAAAAAAATTAAGAATACCTTTACCTGGTGAAAATTGAATTAGCTAGCAATTGAGAGTTATCCAAAATACATGCACTCATTAAATGACTGCCATGAAGGGAGAATTTTTCATTGTGATTTGTCGTTAATAGAGGGTTTCACAGGCAACAGTTAGTCTTTGTTTAATAGAAATCTAGCCATAAAGGCAGATGGGCTGTATGTAGATTGCAGATTGCATAAACTGTGCTATCTATCGATCATATGTGTAATATTTTATTATACCACAAGAGGTCACACAATATTTATAAATCTATGCAGTGGAAAAATTGATAATAGTTCTATCTGTGAAACAGTAAAGTTAAATCTCATGCACTAAGTAAAAGGCAAATTATAAAACAACAAGAAGATAATTTTTTTTCCTGTTAAAGCACTCTCAGCCTGTGTGGTCTGCTATGAGCCATATCCAAATATCCTCTCAGCTGTACATTTCATGCTGAAGGCAGGGGAAGCCATATGCTGTGCCGTGGTACCTTCTGAATCATTATCAGTATATGATGTAACCTTGGAAGAAGGACAAGATCAGACTCTCCTTGGCATGGTGGGTAACATAATCAGATGATATACGATGCATCGGATGGGATTACGGTGATCAAATAAGTATGCTTGGCAGCTCAGTGAAAAGTATTAAAGCTGAGTTTAGCTGTAGAAACTGCTGCTAGTTCAGCAAAACGATAGACACAAAAAAGATTTTAATTTTGCAGAGATTGCAGCCTGTATTTCTGAAACAGGATCATTTCATACAGATACCACCCAGATTTTTTGACAGAAGTCTCAGCGTGATACAGTAATGCAATTCCTGGTACGTTGTGTGGCAGTAATACCTCTCTGCGATTCCCGTTTGCTCTCACTAACTCTGCAGCAAGCAGAGGCCAGTAAGGCAAAGCATGGAAGAAATGTGGTGGGTGGAAGAAGCTGGAGAATTAGTGCAGCGTCACCCCATGGCATGGCAGGACTGGAACAGCCTTGCTGCTGGGGGAAATACCATGAGGAATATAGTTTTGGGAGGAAGTATGGAGAAGCTGGTTCTTTAGTGTCTGCCCTAAGGGTATGTGCGACCTCGTACAGGTAGGGATGTGAGCATACTGCTTGATGGCCACGCTTCTCAGCTTCCCCCATTGCTAATCCTCCCTTCTGGAGGGATGATACATCACATCATGTGAAGGTTATTTCTGAGTAATTTTTCTACTTCCCAAGCTTTATCTGTAGTAGGGTAATGATAAGACCATAATTATTTGACACACAATAGCCTATCATTTATATCATTAAAAACTGCCTAATTATATGCCTAGCTTACAGGCTATTATAACTTCAAAAGCATCCCTTGGGCAAAAAAGTCTTCATTCGCTCAGGTAAACATATAATTAAAGAGGAAGGAATAACACCAGGTAGGAACTGACCAGCATAATTTTGGCTTTCTCTCAGAGTTTAAATACAAACGCTGTTTATTGTATGAATAATTTTTAGTACTTGTATTTTTTCTCTTAGGAACTCACAAAGCTTCTCAGCAAAAAGGAAGTGTATTTATTTCTATTTTACAGACAGAAAAACAGAACTAAAAGCTTAAACTGTGATGAGGAATAAACAGCCCCAAAAGACAAAACCTATTTCAAACATATAGCCTGAAATACCTTACCAAGCTTCTTTTGTAAGTGCAGTCCTCTGTATCTTAAGGAAGGTCACACAGAGCTAACCTCAAACATCCTCTCTTTTATATAGTTGGTTATGTTAACTTTCACTTAAGTTTGTGTCTTTTGTAGAGCTACATAAGCTGTACACGTTGGTCTGTTTTTACTTTTCAAGTGAGCATAAGAGAGGACCAATAATTAAATATGGTTTTCTGATTCATTTTCTGAAGTGCCTTCTCAGGACTGCAGACTCCTAGGCATTTATTTCTTACAGCAGAAGGATGATCTTTTCTGTAAGTACCTGATATTCAGGAAATGTTAATTTTGTTGTATGAACTCTCTTTGTGACCTTGAACACGTTATTTAATACCTTTACACTTCCATTTCCCACAGAGAAAAGACATGTAATACTCCTATGGTGGCTGGAGGAAGGAAGAAAATTGGTAAATATATGAAAGAACAAACAGCCACAATGACTCCTCTCTAAAGGCAATCTATTCCAAAATGTAAAGAAAAAAAAAAAAAGGGGAAGAGAGAATTAAATTCCTGAAGAGGAGGATTGTTTTTTAGAGCAAAGCAAGGGGTTGAAACAGATGGGAAGAGGGAGAATATGCCACATCCTACAAGCCTTATGTCAGGGGAAGGCTATAGATGGAGATTGTGAATATTCCTCACTGCAGAGAGCTTGCAAGACCAAACAGAACAATTTAAACTTAATCCCCCACTTCATCTCACATATTCAATGCAATGAGGAAAGGGCATCTGTAAAACGACCGGTGTTACTTAAATTTTCAGGCAAACGTTGTGCTTTGTTTTAAATTGTTGCCAAGCAATGGAGATACTTTCACGGGAGTAACTGAGGTGTGCGAATAGGAGGCTGTGTGAAGTGTTTGTGGAAGGCTTCTGTGTTAGGAAGGGAGGTACAGCATAAACAAATTGCACAACGAGGGAAAGAGTTCACTTTTTGCATGGGAAACACAACAAGGCCTGTCGTTCCAGAACAGATGGGAATAAAGAGGATTGAAGCAACTTTTTGTGTCTGTGCTCTACCCTAATTTGGGGACTAAAGTCAACCAGAAGTAGCGTGGCCGGTGGGTGATGGGTTACCCTGAGCCAGCAGCACGGCCTATGGCTGGTCCAGCAGTGCCCACCCTGCGGTGCGCCAGCTGCTGTGGGAGCTCCCAGATGTGCTGGGAGGAGTCCCACCTGGCTCAGCCAACACCCGAGGGCTTTCTGGCGTGTCTTTGCTCCACCATCAACAGCCTGGAAGCAGACACCTTTCACCTCCTTTGTGACTAAATCCAACATACGGAAAGGTTGCAAGCAAAAGTGATAAAATCGTACCTAATTAGATTAATTCATTCTGAGCAATTTTCCCCAGTGAGTATGGAGACAAAAGAAGAGTGAATGCTCTCATAACAGTGGCTTCTATTCATTAATGAGCATGTCTTGAGTACATGGATCATTAGAGAAAGAAATCAAGGAAGAAATGAGTGGTCTGACACCAGCACCTTCCTGACATCCTCTGAAGTCCTCCTTTCAGTCACAGAAAGTGCAGGGAATGTCTAGCACGCTGTAGTGATAGTACATTCCCAACATTTATTGAGACATATAACCATTTTTAAAAACAAAAAAAACATCAGTACCTGGCACTGAAGGAATTTCCTCTGAAATCCAGATATGTCTAAGGTTTTTGAATGCAACCAGTTCTCCAGACACTGCTGCTAATAAATTATAGACGATACACACCTACACTTTTTGAGAGAAAATTACAGCAGCTTCTTCTCTGCCTATTTTTATTTTCCTTATTTCAAGCTCTACTGTTCTTCGTCATAGTTATGAATCCCTAAGTAAAAGTAACAAAGCTGAGTAGAATTTAGAATATTAGACAAGTTCAGGACAGACAGATAAAGCTTATCATAGAGGGGAATCAATTAATAAAGCTTAATTTTTATAATGTTTAGAAGCACACTGCACAACATATTATGCCTCATGGTTTACCAGATTGAGGAGTAGCGTCTTTTGGCATCCAAGAATGAGTGACTGTTGAATTGTCCCGGGTAATTAAAAAAAAATTTCAATCCAGATTCATTTCTCTGAATTTGCTGAGTCCCTGATTCATGAATACAGCCACTCAGGAGGCTTAATACAACCCATCAGCTGCATGAACTTAAGTGCCTGCAAAGTGAGGAGCAGTAGAGTTGATGAGTCTGTTTTGCCATTTGCATGAGCTTTATGCTCCTAAGCTCTGCTGTGGAGTTATTTAGAATGGGAAGTTCAAGATGGTTGACTTTTCCTATGAACAGACTCATCTGGCAGCACAGGAGCTCTTTAAGGACAAAAGCCTAGAAGTACCAGTGGTAAGTTGCCTTATTTGCCCATGCAGAGTGACTGCAAATGTATAGCCATTTTGAACTATTTTAGTTCAAAGACATTTTCACAGTAAGAAGGAATTGGACATTCTGAAGTTGTAATAATTGATGATAGTTTTCTGTAGAACATTCAGTCACATGTTTCAGGGCTAGAACCAATTTTCAACTCTGAGAGAAGGATGAGCCCAAAAAGCTGATAGAAAATATTCATGTCTCCCATCAAAGGGCTCCAGCACACCCCAAGGACTGAACGATAAGTATAGTGAGAAGCAAGACTAGGCTAGCAGGACTTTTTGAGCCTGGTGTGGGAGATCATCTAACAGATACCAATAACCTTACACTGAGGGTAGTTACACAACACCACAGACATGCACCTAATTAATTTTTAAATGCAGTTTTTCTCTGATTGGTAAAGTAAAACCCTTTGGAGGTGCTTGGAGCTTTGAATTCAGACCTGTAAATACTCAGGCACTTAGGAGTTTTGTTTGACACCATTTATTTAGTTTATTTATCTTCCTCCATTTAGTGCAGTCCCTGTGATGTTAGCACACCTCTTAGCTGCTGCAGATCCTTTGGAGAATATGGTGTAAAAAAATTTTGACACAAGAAATAATAATGCTGGCACTTGAATTACATTGCTGTAAATAAAAGTGCTTTGGGCTGTATTCTACAGTCTCATAAATGCAGTCTCACTGGTACATGTTTACCACAGAGGAGAGCTCTGCATGCGCACAGGGATGTGAGATCGGAGATCCGATTCCAGATGCTGAGGCTCAAGTCGTCTTGACAGGCGGCCAATCTACCCTACTGATGCTTAACTGCACTACGTCACTGTGTGAAAACAGCAGCAGCACTTGTACTGCACTTAACAGTTGAGAATTGTTAGCAGCTCTTAACCAACCCTGTCTTAAAACTTTATTTCCATGAAGTTCATATCTGGATAAAGCAAGATCTCATACTGGGTAGACTAGTAACACATAATCTATAAAAAAAACCTTGTCTGTAGGAAGATAAAACTTCATGCTAGACAAAGCAGGAAGAAAACAATCCTAAGAAACAGAGTGGGTAGGCTTTTTTGAGACACAGTGTGAAAGATGTCACATTCATTTGCAATATTTTGTTGAAAAACAAAACACTATGTACGTTTAGAATGCTACAGTGATTAAAAGTCAAATATAAAGACTAACTAAAGAAAAATGATCTTACAAATGAATTTAATTTCCGTTTCTATTTTTTTTTATTTTTTAAGTTTCCTTTGAATCATAACCCATCAGTATCACAGGAAGGGTCTGAGACTGAACACTTTCTTTGGCACAGCCTTGTTATTTGGGTTCTGTGTGCAACAAATCTCCTCAACTGCATGAAGCATCTTCTGCTCTATAGGGAAGAACTCCACCACACAAACTGCTAAGGATTGTACACCAACTTGACACCAACTTTTGGGTTTAAATGCTAATCACAGTTATGTATCCTCTGAAAAAGATTTATAATCTCAGCAACAAAAGCAGATACACTGTAAGGAATTTGTATGCCTTCAATATATCAATAAATTGCTGTTATCCTTTTTTTGCTTGAAGCACATACACATCTGATCTCAGTTTGTTTTTATTAAATTAAATTTGTTATTGCTAGGAACTTTGTCCCTGCATTTTAAGTTAACTTTATTTTCTGAGTACTTAAACAGCAGAAATGAAATGTACTGTTCTTCAGGGAAATTCATTAAGTTTCGATTTTTTCGTATTCAGTACTTGTGAACTAAACCAAAAACTAATCTAGAATGATTAAAATTAATTTTTCATTGGCATGTTTTCCTGTATGCTTTCTATTAATTTAATCATCAAACACATAACTCAAGCTTTAAATCTGTGTTGTTCAACAGAGTTACTGTATGAAAAAAATATTTAAAGCAATTAAAAAACTCTACAGAACAAATATTACATACATATTCCTTTATAAGATCATCTGTTTACAGAAAGATAGAAGATACTGACTTCACAAATAATTTCAGGCATCCCAACAACCAGGGCTGTTGATTTACAACATTTGGATTTAACTGTGAAAGCTCTAGCAAAACACGTCCCCGGAAAGAGGAAATCTCACTCAAAAGTTGATTTTACTTCCTTTTGTTTCCTTTATTTTGTCTGACAGAAATAACCTGGTCTACAAGCAAAGGATAGATCCAAAGGATATATCTTATTACACTGAGACATAGATTTTGGAAGATATACCTGTCTTTCTCTTTTCCGTTCCCTTTTTCCTCCTTAAATATTGTAACTTTTATCCACATTATTCTTCTATTTCTGTTCTTATGGAAACAAAGCCACATATAAAGCATGGGCTTTCAGTGGTGGTGGATTTTCTAGGCCATTTCCAGAAGAGGAAGATAGAGAGAAAGGGGACATGCTGTTTTCCAACGGTCCAACCCTGTTTCTCATTCTCAGGGATGGGTGCAGAAGGGTCAATAGTGATTCCAAAAGCCCTGCACCAGGAAGGAGTATGGTGTTGTGAAGCTATACATCATGCTCCACATGTGGCATGTGCCTCTTTCAGCTTCAGCTGTGTCAATGCTCCGTTGATCTGAAATGTGACAGCACAAAATGATGCCATCTTGAAACCAAGCAGAAAGGTGAGAACATGGCACTCTCATGTGAAGTTCTCACCACAAGGGCAGCTGCATGTTAGTGGGATTACTTGGCTACAGGGCTTGCTGTCTCCCAGCCCAAAATTCAGAGACAGAGCATGACTGTCTGCCCATAGGAAGGTGTGCCCAAACCTTCTCCATCCAGGTATTTCTAGCACTTCAGCGTCTCATATCACCGCGTTTTGTACTCCATAGCGATAATTGTATTCTTTTTCTGTCTCACATATGAATGGCATGCACTGCAATGTATATAAGTAATGTTTTGTTTTTACTTTGGAATTGAGTTACTATGTGATTTAGTAACTGAAATCCTCACAAGTCCCAGTGATGTCCGACCTTCAGTGCAGTAGTACTGCTTAGGTCAGCTAACCTGAGTGTAGATCTCCATTCTCAATGTGTTACGTCCTTTAGACTCACTGACAACCTTGGCAAGATCCAGGGAAAGAAACACAAGCCAGACCAAGGTTCGGCCTTAGCTTCTTTATTTTATCCCATCAGGTCTGGTCCAACAACTGTCTTCTTTGAGCAATTTTAGGTTCAGAAGAAACCCTGTCCTGCTTTGACCTACATCAGGGATGACCCAACCTACACATCGTCAGACAAAACTGCTATAAACACCTTCATATGGTTTGGCTGTACAAACCCTCTGTCGCTAAAGAACATCTGCTACCTCTGTAGAATTTTTCGCGTCTTTTTATTGCTAGGTTTGGCAAACATAATGCATATAATGGATTAGGGCACTATGTTACATGCCAGAAAAGTGTGTAAGAATAGTCTAAAAATAGCAATAGCTAAAGATGTATAGTGTCTGCCCTATTATTAGTTTTTAGCACTTCAGTACTAGTTGACATTTGTATCTCAAGCTATAACTGATGACTTCTGTAAAGCTAATAATTAAAATAAGCCATATTCACTGCTTCTAAAATGGAGTCTGCTAGATATTTAATCAGGTCTTGTACATGACCTCTGAAGGGTAAATTTATCCTCCCAAATCTTCCCTGCCACTTATTTATATTATTTATTGTTTGTATATGTTAGTGACAGTTGCATATTAAGCATTGTTCCAGCTTTGAAAGAAAGGTGCTCTGAGGAATATATTTGGACTCTGTGGAGCTCAGTGTCCAAAAAGAGACAAATTGCTAGGGCAAAATGAATAACCAGTAGGAATTTAAAAAATACATATGTACGTGTGTGTGTATACATGAGTCAGCTAGTTCAGTGAAGGCTGCAGAACATTGTAATGGATTTTGTTTAAATAAGTGAAAAATGGTTTAGAAATATAATTTTTCTACTCCTGAGTAAGGCTGTTTTTCATTTTTGGTGTTATTGCCTTTAGTATTCATTCAGTCCTTAGGGAAAATTGTTATATCTGAGCTGCTGCATTTTCATGTGTGCAAGTAATGAGCTAGCTTGAATTTGCTGCTCGAGTAACATTTGTTTTTAATGTGATCTTTAACATGAACAGATCTCCAGTTCTAATTGTATTTTTTTAAGTTTTAAAAATTACAATAAATTAATTCGGAATTTCAAGAAACACAAAATAGGAAAACCTCCTGGATTTTTGTCCATTAACTTCATATTAGAAGACACTTCTTAAAAGAGTAATCATGGAACAGGGCAATTTTATTCCCTACCCATGATGTCACATGTTCTCTGCGCACTTAGTAGCACTTACTGAACTTCCATTTGCATCTAGTAGCATTAAAATCAAAAGAGCTGCCATTTCCAAGGCATGCCTATAATGACATGGGCTTTCCACATACAGTTAATAAATACATAAACTGAATTGCTTTTCTTTTTTCTCGGTTGCTTGTGCGTCTTTTCTCCCCTGACTGCGCCTTCTCCATATCTGGGTAGAACTTTTCCTCCTGGTGCTGGTACTACTGTTAGTAATGCTATTCTGAGCCCCAATGGTTGTCCCTTTCCTGACTACAGTTGTGACTACTCTTTATTCTCTCCTGGTTCCCACAAACCTTTGATGGCAACCTGTTCCTGCCTTTTGTGATAAGGAAGAAAAGAGAATAAAAAGTAAGATGGTAGAAAGTGCCCATTATGTTCTGTTTTGATTATCCACTGCTTTATATCGTGCAGGCCAAATGGTAATCTCCAAAATCTCCTTTAAAATGATGCTTTTTACAACATGGGTCTGACAAACCTGGCCCACAATAACTGTGTGTAGATCTCTGTCCTTGCTTGATGGTTATTTTAGCAGAGGATCTTACTAAATCTTCTATTGACCATCAAATAAATTTCAGCCCAGATCCACCCAAAGATATCAGTCATCCGGTTAAATATGAATCAGCCAAGCCAGCAGCCAGGCAGAGAGATGCTGGAAGCTAGCTGTTCATAAATGCCAAGGAGAAGATAGTATTTGATACCTCGACTACTTGCAGTCCTAGGTTGTCTGCATACATGAGATAGAGACTCACAGCCTGAAAGCCTCTCACAGACTTGAATGCCTAATGAAACTCTTTGTAATGAGCACTTCAGAACTGGGAAGCAGAAGTTTAAAATGATTTGGGGGGGGAAAAAAAAACACAAGAAAAAACGAGTGACCATGTTATGGCTTTGAGCAGCATCAACTGATGTGTAAAAACAACAGACTTTTACAATTGGTCATAATTTCAGGAATCTGAAAAGCAATCTGAAACCCAAAGATGCTGCCTTAGATCATGGACACTAAATGATCCCACCTAATCTGTTCGTTAGGCTTACTACTTTCCTTGCTACTTCAATATCCTAATTTTCTTTTTTCTCTGCCTGTGTGAAAATGTTTAAGATTTCTATTTTTTCCCTTCATGAAAGCATTTTCTTTTCTGGAAAGTACAAGATGGAACTGATTCTGAACACAACGTTGCTGTGACAGGGGTGGTTTCTGTGCAGCCGTACAATATTGACACCAAACCGTTCTTTTTTTTTCATCAGTGAGCCCCAGTTTACATTAATTTCTGCAGGCGACTGAGACAACAGACAAAGCACGAAATGCTTCCACCCAGTTCAGTTCTTAAGGCTGACAAAATTGCACAGAACCTCCTAATTGCTCAGGGATTGTTGTAATTTGTGATGAGAAATCAACTCATAACCAGTTAGTGGTATGCATAAAATTTGAACACTGATAGGAAACTGTTAAAAAATATAATGGAAAACAAAACTTGTCTATGCTTTAAAATCAAACCTAGAATGATTCTCTGTGTTGTTTTCTGTATGCTGCTGCAGTATTTTTAAGAGAACATTGTTACTATGTCCCTGTTGACCTTCTCCTTCATACCTCTTTTAATTTCTTCCCACATGAAGTCTATATAGACTTCTCTGTAAAATCACATTTTAAGTTGAATCTCACAAACACCTGCTTGCATAACCTCTACAGACCTCACCCATATCTATTAAAACCTGTAAGTGGTCCTGTGGTCCTCAGTGAACTCAGACTTGCGTCCAGGTTCACAATGTAAATTAAAATTGTAATTTTTAACTTAAATAAATGTAATTTAATTAAAATTATAAGAATTAATATATACAAAGCCATTAGGCATGTATTGTTAATTTAAGAAAAAAAAATGAGTGTTTTTGTCATAGAACTGTAGAAGGCACAGACATTAAGGAACATTAGACCATCTCTTTTGTGCCTATGTGGATAATTTTTCTGTTCAACACAATAGAGCATTGTCCAGTCTAACTTCCAATGTTTCAGCTGGTGGGACATGCATGTACTTTAAAGAAGCTACTCTGAGATGTTCTGGTAGATAACACTAATAGAATTTTTTTTTTTTTTATTGATTACTCTAACACCTTCTGTGACACTGCTTTGTATTCTCTTATCTACACAAAATACAAGTTAATAAATCTATTTGTCTATATATAAAACCATATTCTTATATAGCTGACCAAGAAAATCTTCACAAAAACCTCCCTACCATACAGTGTAACATAATTAGCTATAAATGAGTTTTTCTCCAATGCAAACTCAAAAGCACTTTCTTGTTATTCTTGAAGCTTTGGGTGACATCAGTTCAATTTTTGTGGACTTGTGTTGCCTTACTATTTTCTCATGTACAGCAGACTCTCAGCTGTTATTCATTGATACTTCTGGGGTATTTTCAACATTATTCCTTTCCAGGTTTTTGCTCATATATATTTTATTTGTATTTCACATTACCGTCTCTTCAGTCGAACAGCCTGCATCTTACAATTTGTTATTCATCTGGTCATCGTGCTAACCTTCACAATGCTTGTTTTATATGTCAGTTTTCACTGACGCTTGCTACATTTCTGGGTCATTAATGAAGATGTAGGCTAAAACTTGACATAATATTGATTTTCTCAGTGATGTGCTTGAAATGTGTCCAACCTGATTCATTGACAGTTCATTTTTTTCTTGTTTACTTGTCAACAAATGATGATGAATCATTTTTCTTCCCTTCTAGTTAGATAAGTAACTTGTATGTAAGGCTAGTATTCTGGAGCCAAGGATGTCTAATTCATTTCTCCCAATAGATGTTTGTATTTAGTAGCCTAAGAACAGATCTCCTCCGTTAGAATAAAGTGGCATGAACTGTAAGTTGGTCTGTTTGTGTGGTGTAGAAACTACTTCAAAATGGGATGCAAACACCACCAGAATACTTGGACATTCTCTGTCTGCCTCCAGGTCCAAAGATATCTCCACCTGTGCAAACAGTCATGGAGTCCAAGTAAGATAAATTTGGAGGCTCTTGTTATAATGGCCTGATCTCCATCTACAGAACAGAAGGTCTGAATAATCTACAGTAGTATCCCTGAGCTCTAACAGTTAATTATTTATTAAAGCACAATGAGCAGGGTGGGTAACATATAACTTAACAGAAACTCTCTTTTTAGCACCCTGTGGTATATTTTCTATTCCTGTAACATATCTAAAGAGAACTTCGATAAATTAGAACTTTTCCATGGCAGAGGTTTTGTCAGACTTTCACAATGAACCCAATAAATTTCCATAAAAACTTAGCACACTTTCAGTTTCTCTGTAGACTTTGATATTAACTGACTCCAACAAATGTCAGCATCTCCTGAATCTAATTGGTTTTTGCAAACTAGGATACTAATTACCTCTTAACAACCAGTAGGTTTTATATTTTAAAAATAAATTATTATTTTATTTAGCATTAAAGTTTGCCTTTTTTTTCTTCTGTTCTAAAACATCTAGGTTGGATTCAGCACTAGGTTTGTTGGTCCTTGGAGAGGTGGCCAAAATAAACTTGTACTGCTTGAAGATTTTAATGGATCTAGTGAGAGATTTTATTTCCGCCTCAGTGTGTCTTCAGAAGCAGGTAAAAGCAGTGCCAATTCAGATGTAGGGGGTGGTGTGTGACATTTATTTTCTTTGACCTGTAAAATCAAAGGTCATGCTGACCTTAGTACTTTGAGATGGCAGGTAGAATAAACAGCCTAGTTATTACAACAGATTAAACATCTGGGAAATAATTCAGTATTTTAAAAAAGAGGAATGACAATGGTTTTTTCCTCTACTAAGTTAGGTGCTCCAGTTACTTTGGGGAATTAACATGAATAAATGTGACATTAGATTTTAGTACAGTATTCAGATCCCAATACATAATGAAAAAGGCCAATGGCATCTTGGGCCCCATTAGGAGGAGTTTTGCCAACAAGTCAAGGAAGGTGATCCTTCTCGTCTATTCAGAACAGGTGAGGTCACACCCCGAATACTGTGCCCAGTGTTCTGCTCCCCCATAGAAGACAGACATGGAGAGACAGTTGGACTGAAGGGTTCAACAAAGGGCACGAAGATGTAAAGGCATTGGAACATCTGTCCTAGGAGGAAAGGCTGAGCGAGCTGGGACTGTTCAGCCTGGAAAATAGAAGGCTCAAGGGGGAGCTTATCAATGCATATAAATGCCTGAAGGGAATGTGTAAAGAAGACAGACCTCGACTTTTTTCAGCGATGCCCAGTGACAGGGCCAGAGGCAATGGGCACAGACTGAAACACCGGAAGTTCCTACTGTGCATCAGGAAACACTTTTTCACTGTGAGGGTGACTGAGCACTGGCACAGGTTGCCCGGGGTGGTGGTGGTATCTCCCTCCTTGGAGATATTAAAAAGCTGTCTGGACATGGTTCTGGGCAACTGGCTCTATGTTGCCCTGCAGGGGCAGGGTGGGTTGGACCGAATGACCTCCAGTGGTCCCTTCCAGACTCAATTGTTCTGTCATTCTGTACTCCTCTCAACAATATAGTCAGTATTTTAGATAGCTGAGACAAAAATTCTTTTGTGGAAGCCTTAATAATGTAATAGATTTTCTAAATGTTTGATCAAAGCTTCATATTCCTACTAACAAGAAGGGAAGTCCACAAAAAATCTGTTGTCCTGACATCTATGTACTCCAAGCTGTTTGTTTAAGTGTTATTACCTCAGAGCTACAAAAAATGGCTTTCTTTGGATTCTGTGACTGTACAAAATCACAAAAGCATCCTGGAGAACTAAGAGGAGCAACTTTATTTTAGCTTTTGGAGTATCACCGTCCAACTGACTGTAAGTACCTAATAAGTCAAAAAACCCATTTCTGCCAGTTTTACACATAAGGTAATGTTATAAAGCAGAGTGAGAAGAAACCCAGCAACAGGAAATGGACTTGGTATTTAACTTCCATTTTCCAGAGCATTTGGAGAGACTTTTGTACAAAACTCCACAAATACTGGTGCTTCTATTTAGTTTTTTCTCATTAAAACTCCTGAACAATAACATTTGCTTTTTAATGGCAATTCTATAGCCTGTTTCGTATTTTCAGATTTAATTCTGAATAAGAATACTTTCCAAGCCACAGGCTGGGTGATTTTTTTTTCCCGACTTGTAATACAAGAAACCTTTAAAACACAGAGAAATGATGGAAGTAATGTGCTCAATTATTTTTTTTAAATGGGAGAATAATACTGATCATTTGAAGTTAGTTATTTTTCTTATTGCTGAGAGTGCCATTTGCCAGCAGTAACAGTTTTTGATACAGTTAAGAAAAAACAGTTAAAGAGTATATTGATTTTTTTTTAATTAACCATTTTAAGATTGAAATTATCTGTCTCTTCTTTTAAACTATAATTTCAGCATGGCAGTTAAGAAAGTGAAGCATACCAGCAGCAAGCACATAGGGTCGGTTACATACATATTGATTTGCCATTTCCCAAGTAACAGTCACCTTATTCCAAAAATAGTAGAAGTGGCTTTCAAGGACAGGTTGGGTTGCTTGAGAAGAAAGCTCTTACTCCATGAGTTACTCACTGCTTAGTTCAGTTGCTGAAGGAATTTCAGAAGCAAGCGTGGACACATAAGGGCCTTCTCCAACACCTAATTAAGCCAGTGAAAAGATTTCATCAATTCAATGGATTACAGAACCACATACAAATGGTTCCCAAATATTCAGTACCATTTCAGCACGCATCCAATTTATGATGTCTGTTTTGTCTCAGTAAATGCAGAAACATTTAAATGCTTCAAAAACTAGGAAGAAAAAGGGAGCAGAATGTACAGAGAGCCATGAATAATTTTTTTATTACAAGGTACAGGAGTTATACTGTAGTTGTTCATTACTTAAACCAAAGATCAGCCACCTGATTACTGCAACCTATTGACATACTTCTTACTTTTAATTTTAGTTATCACATTTTGATTCAAAATTTTATTAACCCTGGGATTATCCGCATTCATATGGTGTACAATCTACTCGTATGAATAATGATAATTTACAGGTGTGGAAAAGTGAACAGTAATTGCCCTGTAATGATAATTTAAGGACACTGTAATTGCAGTAAGCTCATACACTGCAGGCCAGAATAAAGTGAATAATAGATAAAACTCAGAAAAATAAAAATCCCTTTCTGCCTAACGTAATTAACTTGTGCAAGTTAACATCTTTCAAATTTTAACTGATCTGCGTTGAAAGAATAAGACTAGAAAGAAAGATTAAGACTAAAGGTCTTAATCACAGAATCACAGAATGGTAGGGGTTGGAAGGAAACTTTGGAGATCATCTAGTCCAACCCCCTTGCCAAAGCAGGGTCACCTACAGCAGGCTGGACAGGAACGCAACCAGATGGGTTTTGAATATCTCCAGAGAAGGAGGCTCCACAACCTTTCTAGGCAGCTTGTTCCAGTGCTCTGGCACCCCCAAAGTAAAGTTTTTCTTCATGCTGAGGTGGAATTTCCTGTGTTACAGTTTGTGTCCGTTGCCCCTTGCCCTGTTGCTGGGCACTACTGAAAAGAGTCTGGCCTTATCTTCTTGACACCCACCCTTTAGATATTTATAAGCATTGATAAGATCCCTTCTCAGTCTTCTCTTCTCCAGGCTAAACAGACTCAGGTCTCTCAGCCTTTCCTCATACGAGAGGTGCTCCAGTCCCTTGATCATCTTCGTAGCCCTCTGCTGTACCCTCTCCAGCAGTTCCCTGTCCTCTTCAACTGGAGGGCCCAGAACTGGACACAGTATTCCAGATGTGGCCTCACTAGGGCAGAGTAGAAGGGAGGACAACCTTCCTCGACCTGCTGGCCACACTCTTTTTAATGCCCCCCAGGAGACCATTCTCCTTCTAGGCCACAAGGGTACTTTGCTGCCTCATGGCCAACTTGTTCATCAGGACTCACAGGTCTCTCTCTGCAGAGCTACTTTCCAGCAGGTCAGCCCCCAACCTGTACTGGTGCATGGGGTTATTCCTCCCCAGGTGCAGCACCCTACACTTGCCCTTGTTGGATTTCATTAGATTCCTCTCCAGCCAACTCTCCAGCCTGTCCAGGTCCCTCTATATGGTGGCACAGCCTTCTGGTGCGTCAGTCACTCCTCCCTGTTTTGTACCATCAGCAAAGTTGCTGAGGGTACACTTTGTCCTCTCATCCAGGTCATTGATGAAAAGGAATGAATTCTTACTAGAAGAGTCTGTATTTTAAATATTTGTTAGTAGAAAGAATCTAGATATATAAACTTTAAAAACATACAAGTCCCTGAAACATGCATAAAAATTCCTCCTTATTTTGCAGAGATTATTTATACTGGTAAATAGAGACCTGTCAGGGTACAAGAAAAAACATTTTGAAGGGATATCCCTTCCATACACATGGCTCTAGAACATTATGTGTGGTGCTAATATACATGATTTTAAGCCACTTACTCCACACCCTTAAAAAGCTCTTCTTGGTGTTGGATCCCTTCAAATTTAAGCCTGCTTTTTTTTGTTTTAAATCTAGTACACAATGAGAACAATTATCTTCCCTCTTCCAGACTCAACAATCCCAATTCCTTCATTCTTTACTTAGAAGGCATCTCTTTTAGGTCTTTGATCATTTTCGTTTCTGAAAACGTAACACTGTTAAGTAGGCTGGACAGACGATGTCCCATGTTGTATCTGTTTACTGATTTGTACATGTCTTTTCATATGATATTTGACTGTTTTGCAATGATATGGTGTTGTTGACACAAGCAAAACAGGTTACTGTTAGTAAGTAATAGTTATTTTCTGTAAAATTCATTGCTTGGCAGTGCAGCTGATTGTTTCTACCTGCTTCACACAAGCTGCTTCCTATTTCTCTTAGATGTCAAGGTCATTCTGTATTCTTGTCTTGTAAAAGACATACATTCCTGTCTTGGTACCACCTGAAAATTCAGCAAACCTCTTCTCCATCAGCCAAATCGCTAATGGAAATACTGACTAGCATCAGACTCAGGACAGGCTCTGCAAGATGTCACTTGAAACATAACTCCACTCTGACACTCTGAGGAGTGAATCAACTCTAATTGCAATTGTAGCTACTGAATATTGTATTGTAATTCTTGTTACTCATCCGCTTGTATCTTGTTGTTTATGCAGCTATTCACTCTTTTTTCTTCTCCTAAGAATTGTGAGGTCCTTCATTATCGATGGAGCTCCACATGGGGAAGGACGAGGATCTCGTTGAGAGTGTATGGGTTAGGATCAAAGGGAAGACAGGGGAAGGTGATGTTACAGTAGGGGTCTGCTACAGGCCACCTGACCATCAGAGCCAAGCAGATGAGGCCCTCCACAGTCAGATAGAAGTGGCTTCACGTTCACAGGCCCTGGTCCTCATGGGGGATTTCAACCACCCTGACATCTGCTGGAGGGACAACACAGCAAGGCACCAGCAATCCAGGATGTTCCTGGAATGCATAGATGACAGCTCCCTCCTCCAAATGGTAGAGGAACCAACAAGAAAAGGTGCTATGCTGGACCTCGTTCTCACCAACAGGGAAGGGCTGGTGACCAATGTGAGGCTCAGGGATAACCTTGGCTTCAGTGACCATGAAGCAATAGAATTTAAGATCCTCAGGGCAACTAGGAGGGTATATTCCAAGCTTACGACCGTGGATTTTAGGCACACAGACTTTGATCGCTGCAGGGATCTGCTGGCCAAAGTGCCAGGGGACAAAGCTCTAGAGGGAAGGGGGCCCAGGACAGCTGGTCAGTACTCAAGGATCACCTTCTCCATGTCCAGAGGCAAACTATACCAACAAAGAGGAAGGCAGGAAAGAATGCTAGGGGACCTGCCTGGGTGAACAGGGAGCTTCTGGACACACCGTCACACAAAAAGAAACTTTATAAGGAGTGGAAGAAAGGACAGCTAGAATGGGGGGCATATAAGGAAGCCGTCTGAACAGCAAGAGACCTGGTGAGAAAAGCTAAAGCTCAGTTAGAATCAAATCTAGCCAAGGAGATCAAGGGAAAACAGCAAAAATTTCTATAGGTACATTAATGGTAAGAAGAAGATTAGGGAGGGTGTGGGCCACCTCAGAAAGGAAATGAGGGAGCTGGTGACAAGTGATATGGAGAAGGCCGAGGTTCTCAATGACTTCTTTTCCTCAGACTGCACTGGCATGTGCTCCAGCCACACTCCCGGAGTTACAGAAGACAATGGCAGGGGTTGGACAGAACTGCTCATCGTAAGTGAAGATCAGGTTCGTGACCATCTGATGAACCTGAAAGTGTGCAAGTCCATGGGATCTGATGGGATACACCCACGGGTACTGAAGGAACTGGCGGATGAGGTTGCTAAACTGCTCTCTATTATATTCCAAAAGTCATGGCGGTCTGGTGAGGTCCCCACTGACTGGAAAAGGGGAAACATAATCCCCATTTTCAAAAAGGGAAAGGACAGACCAGGGAACTATAGGCCAGTCAGTCTCACCTCCGTGCCTGGTAAGATTATGGAGCAGATCCTCCTGGAAGCACTGCTGAGGCAGAAGAATAACAAAGAGGTGATTGGGTACAATCGACACGGCTTCATCAAGGGCAAATCGTGCCTGACAAACCTGGTGGCCTTCTATGAGAAGGTCACAACATCAATAGACAAGGGGAGAGCAACCGACGTCATTTACCTGGACCTGAGCAAAGCCTTTGACACTGTCCCGCATGACATCCTGGTCTCCAAGCTGGTAAAATACAGGATTGATGGACTAACAATTCAGTGGATAAAGAACTGGCTCGACGGCCGCACCCAAAGAGTGGCTGTCAATGGGTCCATGTCCAAGTGGAGGCCAGTGACAAGTGGAGTCCCTCAAGGATCAGTACTGGGACCGGTCTTGTTTAACATCTTCATCAGCGACATGGACAGTGGCAAAGAGTGCACCCTCAGCAAGTTTGCCGACAACACCAAGCTGTGTGGGGTCGCTGACACGCTGGAGGGAAGGGATGCCATCCAGAGGGACCTTGACAGGCTGGAAAGGTGGGCCCATGCCAACCTCATGAAGTTCAACAAGACCAAGTGCAAGGTCCTCCATCTGGGTCGGGGCAATCCCAAGCACTGATACAGGC
Source organism: Chroicocephalus ridibundus (assembly GCF_963924245.1). Lineage (NCBI taxonomy): Eukaryota > Metazoa > Chordata > Aves > Charadriiformes > Laridae > Chroicocephalus > Chroicocephalus ridibundus. The sequence goes on from NC_086316.1 coordinate 24,100,298, forward strand.
TGGGCAGTGACCAGCTTGAGAGCAGGCCTGAAGAAAAGGAGTTGGGGATGCTGGTAGATGAGAGGCTCAACATGAGCTGTCAGCGTGCACTAGCAGTCCAGAAAACCAATCGTATCCTGGGCTGCATCAGGACAAGTGTGGCCAGCAGGTCGAGGGAGGTGGTTCTCCCCCTCTACTCCACTCTCGTGAGACCCCACCTGGACTACTGTGTCCAATTCTGGAGCCCCTACTACAAGAGAGATATGGACATGCTGGAACATGTCCAGAGAAGGGCCACGAGGATGATCAGAGGGCTGGAGCACCTCTCCTATGAGGACAGACTGAGAGAGTTGGAGTTGTTCAGTCTGGAGAAAAGAAGGCTCAGAGGAGACCTTACAGTGGCCTACCAGTATCTTAAGGGGGCCTACAAGAAAGCTCCTGAGGGACTTTTTAGGATGTCAGGTAATGGTAGGACTAGAGGGAATGGATTAAAACTAGAGATGGGACAATTCAGACTGGACATTAGGAAAAAGTTCTTCACCATGAGGGTGGTGAGACACTGGAAGCGGTTGCCCAGAGAGGTGGTGGAAGCCCCATCCCTGGAAGTTTTTAAGGCCAGGCTGGACAGCGCTCTGAGCAACCTGATCTAGTGGAGATGTCCCTGCCCATGGCAGGGGGGTTGGAACTAGATGATTTTTAAGGTCTCTTCCAACCCTAACAAGTCTATATTCTGTATGTCATACAAGTTGCCTTCTGTCTTTATATTCTTGAGTGACTCATGGTTACTGGTCAGAATCAAACATAGAGCAGACCCTACCATATTCTGATAAAGTTGTGCTGTGTTTGTACAGTGTCTGGCACACTAAGAAAGGCCCATGGGTGCTATAAAATACCAATATTCTGCTAGTGATGCAAAGTTTTAAGATATGCTCCTCCAAGAGAAAGTGATAAGCTATTTTTAACCCTTTTCAAAATTATCTGCATAACTTCAGGTAGCATAGATTAATCCGAAAGTTTAGGAGTCCTTATTTATTTCCTCTAAGGCTCTTTCTGTGAGGGGTTTCAAGAATCCTTCTCTTCTTTTGTCTGTCAGATGTTCTTTAGGGAAACAAAAGAAAAGCTATTATTAACCTTATCATCTCTCTAATGGTTCTATTTCTCCTAAGTTGCTTCCCACACAGCAATGTCAGTGACATCTGTCATAAAGGAATATATGTGTTGTTCCTTTTGGAACCTTATTTCTAAAAAGATGCTCTAACTCTGCTTGTCAGGCTTAAGAAAACATTACAAAAACCAACTTCATAACAGCATACTTTGCCTGTATGTGTAAATTTGCTTTTTTTTCTCTTTAAGGATGAAAAATATCATTACAAACAGAGGCTGCCAAAAGGGGAAGGTAAGAAAAAATAAAAAAATCTTTCTTCCTCCAATGCTATGGTATTATTTTGTGGTCTGTTGTCACAAGTCTTTCATTCTGTTTCCCTGTGTGTTTTTTTCCAAACTGCATCGCACTGCTAAGATTGAGGAAATAGCCCAACTGAATGAAATTTGGAGGTGCAAACAACCACAGTAAAGGCGCTGGAGATCACTTGGGCTGGTAAACAGTTCAACAAAAACAAAAAGGAGAATTGAGAGGTCTAAGTGTAATTATTTGTAAATTATAGCAAAACCCCAGCTAGCTCGTGGATATTTCTGGAATATTCTGACTGAGGTACAGAAAATGAAGGACATAGATGCAATGAATCCATTGTTATGAATCCTAGGTTGAAGCACAAATGGAGAGAAGTGAACAAACAGCTTAAACATGATTCGGGGCTCCAAATTGATGCGATCTCCCAAAATTTTAGTAAAACAAAAGCAAAGGTAAAATATATGTTTCTAGAAATTATAACATCCTGAGAAGAGAAGATGAGAAAATATTAAACTTTTTTAACTCATTATATCATTAAAGTACCAAAGACTTCACACTTACAGTTTTGCTATAGCAATTCGTTAAGTTGCCTCCCACCAGCTGAGCTGTGGTAAATGTGTGTGTGCGTGCTCCGGGCCTGCCCGTTTGTGAGAAAATGCCATGGAGTTTAGATGTGAATGAAAAGCACATGCAGTCAGTTTACATCTGCCGTGATGAGTGACAACACAGTAAGACAGTCAAAACAAGGAAACCTACATACAGTGAGAGATTTCAGAATTTTAAAAGCAGAATCATGTCCCCTTCATACCATTTGAGTGGAAAATGTTACTTTTTGACACTAATAAATTGTGAATGAGGACGAACTGTCCCAGGCCGCTTATCCTGAAACAGGCACGTGGTCATATTCAAACAGGAGCTTGTTCAAATGCAAAGAGAAGGATGATTTTGTCATAGATCTGTAACAATTTTTATAAGGCTAAAAATATCAAAGTTAGAAATGATGTCACTAAAGATTTTAAGCATTTTCCCTGAGCTAGAATAGATTACAAACATTGGTTTGTATACCACAGTGTTAAGAAGAGCTTGTAGAGTACCTAGCACACTATTGGTATTGCTATGTGTTAGGATATACTTCAGAAATATCTGTGAGGTTTTTCTGTAATTAACAAATGATGAAGCAAACTGACTGGCCCAGCTGTACGCCAGGCTCCACCAAGCCTTGGCCCTGATAACTCATGATGCTGAGGGCTCTGAAGGCATCCTTCCACGCCAGACCTCATGGAAAAAACCCCAGTTTCACAAAAAAGTTACAGAAGTTTCTGGACAGGGAATGTGCACAGCCCTGGATGTATATCAGGACCAGGTGAAAACACACTGTGAAAGTGTGTCTGTTGGTGGCCATGTGAGAAGGACCCTAGCTAGCTTGTGGAAGGGAAGAATATGTGGGAAAGCCTGGCCTTTTGAAAACATGAGTACTTCTAAGCAGAAGTTAACATGCTCATTTTAGAGAAAGAGCTTTCTCAGCCTTCTTTTGGTTAAAGTGCTTCAGGGAAAATAGAAAGAGCGATTAATACTTACACATTGTCAGAAGATTTATTTTGCGAAAAGTTACATTCATAAAGGCACCCTACTTGTAATGGTGATGCTTTTGGGCATTTGTTTAGTATTGAGTCAGAGAATAATGACACTGGTTGAATCCCAATTCCTTTTGTGTTTTTCATTGTCTTTCAAAATAACAGCTACCTTTAGACTCCCCCTTAGCTAGTTACATTTGATAGGAACAGTCAGAAATTTTATGCTTACTATGCAATTCTTATACACCATATCTGTATGTATATACACAGTGCACATGCACAATAAATTTATCACATACCACGGGCTAAGACACTGGGCCTGTCAAACTCTCCAACATGGGATGCAATGTTACAAGCTTGCTGAAAAGCCTGGACTTAACTTTTTTTTTGACTAGTATGGAAGAATATGATCTGCATTTTAACACCCTTTAGTGGTGGACAGGTCTGCCATCCATCATCACCTTTTCATTAAACATAGTAATTGCAGGACTTTAGTGGATTAAACCCTATCCCAAGAGATCATTCTCTGAATTTACACCTGAATTACTGTAGAGGAATTTTTTGAAATATAAAATCTCACAATCAAAGGAAAGTGCAACACACTTGACAAAATGTCACGTCAATATCTGAATGTTAAAAAAATTGTTAATACCACTTTTGGATTACGTATTCTTCCATTCTTTAATCCTTCAAGAAAAACTAACATGGAGTAATAATGATGATAAAAGCAATGTTTTTGTTTTTAACTTTTGAAACACTACATGAGGTTATATTCAAAAGTTCAATCACTTTGGTTTTTCTTTTCTTTTGCAGAACAGATTGATATTCCTCCTAAATCAGTTTTTGTTTTAGGATTTACAGCACAGATATTCCTTTTTTAAAAAAAAAAAACAAAACAGGTCTCAAAACAAGGTTTTATTTTAATCAGTGAATTTAATTTATTATAAAGCTGTGAAGTACACTGCTATCACAGAACATAGCTTCACGAGTGGTGTTACAAAAAACCCCCATGCAATTAATTTAATGCTCTATGTAATCTCCACTGCAGTAAGAATAAAAATACAATGAAAACATATATACTGATAGTCACTAGTGAAAACTAGTATGGCCAGCTATACATTTGAGGAACATACCAACATCATCAATCAGTAGAGGTACATACCTTTCCTACCTACAAGAATGGTAGCCCAAGGGAAGAGATTCAATAAAATATTTGTGTAGAAAAGTCATAGTATACCTGCCAGAAGTTAGGGTGACATATACTATTTGGGTGAAGAAGCTAAAAAATTCCTTTCCATCTCACAATACAGATAAGAAGGTGTACAGAAGGTAGAGGACCTACTGGCATTGTAACTTTATCTGAAGGAAAACAGAGCATGAGATGAGTTCTTGAGAGCTTTGGAAAGCTCTAGAAATGCTCAGCTAAAGCTAAATAAGCACACATACAGATATTATTTCTAATTGAAATAACAACTGTAATTGAAAATGAACTTACAGAATAGACAGATACAATCCAGTAAGGTCATTGCCAGTATAACTGTTCCTGTTTTCTATGCTCCTATTTCATCATCTGGGCCATAAAAACTTGCATGTGGGATAGAAGGTGAAGAATTTTGCTTGAAAAGCAACAGTTTCAGCAAAGTTTTTGTTTAAATTTGAGAGTTATCGTTATTTTCTTCATGAAATGCAATGTTTGGGTATTTTTATTGTACTCCTTGAGGTGAATTAAACACGTGTTTGTGCTTAAATACAAAGAGATTTAATGAGCTATGCACTGGGTAGAGTCCTACCACCATAAGTTGTTCAGTCAGGAGTCTGCAAGGGTGCACCATGAGCTGATTCCTTACATGCAGTTGGACCAGCACCCATCATGAGAGCATCAGCAATGGGGTGCCTCAGCCTGGGGTTTGGTTCATCTCCCAGCACCACTCTCGCCACCCTGTTTACAAAAAGTGGCTCCAGAGCACTTGTATTCTACCATTGTTTCAAGATACGGCTTTCAAATTTTTAACTTCTAATGCTATTTATACAACACCACTTCCTCTCTTTCATACAATGCACAATTGCTAGAACAGTGGGTTAGACCATGATATATTTGGTATTATGTAGGGTGCTATACAGAATACAGAAAATCAAAGTGCTTTTACGAAGAACTTCCATTGTGAAAGGACAAATGGGTAACAAAGCAGTGTATTTAATTAATGAAGTACAGAATACAGGAGGTTAATTTCATTATTTATTGAAACTTTACATGGTAGAATGTCAATTGCAAGGCTTCTGGTTACACAAACTGGTTACTTTTTTCAAACCTGGATACATAAAATTACACTTCCATTTGTGACAAGTTACTTTAAAGGCCTGGCTAGGACAGAAGTGTTATGCTAAGAGCTTTTCTGTGGTTCATTTAATCATCAGCAATTTACATATGGCAATACAGTAAATAACTTACTGAAGAGAGGTAAAAATTCATATGAACTTCATATGTAACTCATATGTAACTTCATATGTAACTCTCTCATATGTAACTCGTATGCCTACTGACTCTGTAGTGCCTTCCTTCTACCATTCCATTCCTCTCATGCAGTTTAAGTAAAAATGTAACTGCAATACTTTGAGTGAGGGTAACATGCATAAAATACTTAATTCAATGTGAAATTAGTTCCTGGGGACCGTTCATGAAGGCAGAGAGAGTCAACTGCCATTTTTTTCCCAGGTTCCACCCTATATATAAGGAGAAGTCAGAATTTGCAGCACTACAGTCAAGGCAGTTCTTTTCATTTTCAGAAATGTCAATGTGCAGAAGAATGTTTCTCATTTAAAATGGTCTTGATTTGGGAATTGTTTTGGCTCTTATATTTGAACTATACCGATATGAAGAAGTTGTAAACTGAAATTAGCCTTTAAATTCCTAGGTTGGAAGCATATTAAATTAGTGGTGACCTAACCACCACAGGAAAGAAAATGGAAAACTCAAAATATTATGTCAAGCCTCTTGGATATCTAACTATTTTCCTGTCTTACTTTTATCTTTCTTTACCCCCCCCCCCCTTTTTTTTTTTTCTTCCTAGTTAAGCACTCCTGATGCTAAGCTTTTTCTACCTTTGCCAGGATATCACTTGCTGAGCTGCCAGGGGCACATTTCCTTTCAATATATTTAGAATACCATTTTTGATAGCTGCCCCTAGGTCACTGACAGGAGAACAGAACAGTGCCATGTGATGCTGTGGGGAACCTGGATGAGTAGTTCTGGAACAGTTAAGTTTCCAAGCAAATGTCTAGATATGGTTGTTAAACTGCAGTCCACATTTTTATGACAATCCAACATATTGCCATCTGTCTTTATAAACAGATTGGGGGGGATGAATTAGCTGCGTGACATTTGAGCGTGATAGGTTCTCTTCACAAATACTCTTCAAGGAGCCTGTAGCTGAGTTTAAATCAACAAGAGAAGAGCCATATGGCTCTCTTATTAAATCATCAATGGCTTTTAAAAGAAATTGTGACTTGCTGGAACATAGTTGACTGAACGTTTTTATGATTTGCAATCACTCTAGTAGATTTTAAAGCAAATCACATTCAGATTTATGGCTTTTCTGTCATGCTTCTAATATATTGCTGTTCATTGAGAAAAGATTTAGAGTATGCAAAGAGAAACAGTTTGTGTGAAATGAATTTGGTCTTTTTCTAAATGAAAAACAGTAAACTGATAATCTTCATGAAGATTTTAAACTTTGTAAAGCTATTGTACTTAATTATATTGTGTTAATATGTACAGTGACACAAGCTCAATTTGACATATCTTTCTTGTTAGGCATAGGTACAGTTGGCTGTATTTCCCGTTCTCTCAAATCAGCGTTAATCTTTCCAAGCCAAGAAAACAGACCATTTCTGTGTTCATAACAGGATATAAAGAAATTCCCAGAAAACACAGGTTGCAGGTAGCAAAACAGCAAAAGAAATGCATGGAGATTCAGTATCCTCATCAGACTTGTAATGCTTGTCACTTCAGTAAGCCAACTGCTGTGCCATGCTGCCTCCTCTGCTGGTCATCTCTCCCTGCCCTGCCTCCCAGCAGCGACTTTGAAAGATGCATTTTGTCCAGTCTTTACGTTTGGCTGAAACCTCCCTCCTCAGTTTAAGAGAACCCTTAAGTAGGACCATCGGTTCCCATGCATTTTGAGATTGAGCATAAAGTTTCCTTCCTGTAACTTGAAACCTTCACAGAGTTGATCCAAACTCTTAATAGACGTTGTATCTCCTAATCATTGTTCAACTCCCTCCCCAGATTCTGTACTGCATTTCCAGTCTGTTCCCTCATGAAGTATAACACTGTGGGCGGACAGGCTTCTTGCAGTTCCTGCCATCTGGAATGAACTTCTCCTGCCTCTCTTCTGCATTTCATCAGTAGTACCTCCACTTAGAAAAAACACAAACAGCCTTTTTCTAAATACATTTATTGTCTGTTCTGTTGCCAAAATGTCTTTATTTTTCTTAGCAGCTTATTGAAAGCTATAAGGTATCTTGCGGCATATTTTCTATGTATAATTCAGTAGGAACAGGACTGGACTGTGTACAAATCATGTCATGCATTGCTCATTCTTATGCTTTGTGTGTTATCCAGTTCTCAACTAAATAATCTTCCAACGATTGTTTTGTGATCCCTACCTATGATTATCCGTCACTCTGTAAATCTTTTCTCTATTTCTTCTGTTTGCCACTCTGTTATCTGTGCATTTAGTTCAGAATATTATGACTGAAGGAACAAATTAACTGCAACTGTTTATACTTCTATTATCTTTTTCTTTAATATCCAAATCTGTAGTCATAGGTGTGGTTTTAAAGGTCTTCAGTAAAAACTAGTTAAGATCTTACAAGTCTTGTATTGTGTCTTTTATTTTAAGTAGACCAGTCATCTTAAACCCATTACATATTTTGCTTAAAATTTCTGGGCCAAATTCTACTAGTGTGACCCTGGCAAAACATAATGCTATCAAAATCTTGGTGATTATGTTCATAGTTCTGCATGTTAGCTTTAAATTTTTTGTAGATTGTCCCTCAAGCCACACATGTTCAAAAACAGTTGGGTAACTGAGCTGTTTCTCAGAAATTGATAGCTTTCAGTTGGAACAAAACACTCTTGTCTTATTTAGAGCACTCTGAATAGAAGTATATATACAATACTGCTCAATCCTAAAATGATTAAATTAAGAAAACCAGAAACATTGTCTGTGAGAGCTAGTCAGAATGATTCAGTAATACTGTTTACATACATAACTGTTTTTTATTGTAATTTAATTTTTCTTTTGCATGGATAGACTATTTTGCTGGGCTGATGTGCAAAAGATTATGTATGGAAATTTTATTTCCACTAGCTCTAAGCTATGCATGTTTTATATTTAAATAGGGTGTGTATGTTCCAAGTTCCTCTAAATTTGAACAAGAACCAATAACTTTCTCAGTTTATATCTCGAGTTCTGAATATTTCATATGCAAACACCAAAAAATCCTCTAGGCCCTTTGTTTAAGTCAAACATGATTACACAGTGGCCTCCATTAATAGCTGTCTAATCCAGTCATCCAGAAAGGTGCTGTGCTCCCTCTTGTGAATCACTAAGTCAGCCGCAGTCAGGATGCTTTCAGTAACAGTTGACAATGTGGAGCATCTTTCAGAAGGTGTTTTAGCACGTCTCAGGCTCAAGCTATTACATGTTCATATGCAAAATATCCTCTCTACCCATTTGAAGGGAACCTTAAAAAAGCCCACTGGTTACTGCTTTGCAAGGAAACATGAGAAGATGTTTAAGGATGACTGCTACTTTTTTAATGCTTTTGGTATACAGAGTGCTCTTACAATTCACCTGACTGTTTCAAACAAAAGAGGGGAATTGCTGGTTTTTTTCCATAACAGCTGAAGAACAGTTAATGGAGATAATTTCAAAAGAAGTCTTTTTGTGAGCTTAGAAACTGGAATGGAGACTGATTTCCATTAACAACAGGCATAAGTATCACCTAACCTCCCTCTGAGCCTTTCCTCCTCTGTTCCACACATACATAACAGAGTTTTCTTGGACAAACTCATTTTCGAGAGCTTATGCCAACAAAATCCTCGAACTGCGAGATTTGATTCTTCTGTTTCAAAATTAAATATCCCCTGTAGGAGGTCTCAAATCACTAAGCCAAATTTTTTTGCAGCTCTGCCCACAAAGATCTGAAAGCACATTTTGCTGGTGTTGTCGAAAAAATCTTTCATTTAATGAAAGGTTTCTATTTCATTGTTACTTCCTGAAACATATTCAGCTGATAGCAGAATCGTTGCATGTTTCATGCAGCAAAATGTAATTATTTGCAGGTGAGGAACTATTCTGGGCTATTCACTATGGACTAGTTTACAGTTTAGCTGTGATCTACAATGAACTCAGTGGGGATGTGAGTTGAGAAGGATTATGGCACGCAGTATGCAAAGTCTTACAGGAAGAGAAGCATGGGGAAAAGGATGGCAGAGTCTGTGCTGTAATAGCGGCTGAGGTACGCTCACGGCTGAGCAGATCGCCCTTTTGATATGCTGATTGCAGCTCAGCTATTGAATTTTATTTTTTTTTTTTAATAAAAAATGCAGGTAGTTTCAATTCAAGGAATATCCTCAGAGTCATGACTAGCAAGGACACTGGTTAGTGGTATACATGCCATTAGCCTCTTTTGATTCTTGTTAAAATGTAGAGATATTTTATTTAAAGACTGGTGTAAAATGGTGATATAATAGGTGACCTATTTTATATTTGTTTTGTAGGAAGGACTACTCTGGATTTTAAATCCCCAGAGAACTTAGTTGCATTTTTAATAGTGGACTGTTATAAAATGATAACACCAACTTAATGAAGAGTTTGTGTCGTGTGCTTACTTTCCAGAAAGGTAACTGCTGATATCTTTACGTTCTGCCGATATTCCTAATGGCAGGTGGGAGACAGGAGTAAAAAGGCTGTTATGCAAATTGGTGCTCAGAGAGAAAATTCTCACATACAAAGTGTTTCCTAAGGTCCGACATAGGTGCCCTGGAAATCAACACTGAAACTCCACCGGCCGCAGCACTGTGGGGCTGCATATCGCCTTCCCCGCAGTGTTATTTGGGAAGTCCATTCTAATCAGAGCACCTTTGTGCTGGCAAGAATACAGGCCCACAGGAAGATAAATATGTGTATGTATATATGTACCTGTATGGAACATGAGCTTTATACATGAAAAAACTTGCTACAGGATTCCAGGATGTACCAGCTCCTAGGGAAGGGGTGTTGTGCTTCATAGCACATTAAATTCTTAAGGTTTAGCCAAGTACGGAATAAGTCATTAATCATTTATCTAGGTACTGGGAACCATTTGGGTCAGGCCCAGGAGTTATTAACATCTTTTAAGTGGCTCAGTTTGCTGGGAAGAAGGGCTAAGGCCTTTCCTTCTTAGATAAATGAATAATAAATGAGCACAGGGACAATTTTTCTTCTAAACTATCTAAAGATTGGTCTGCATTACAAAGAAATTACACATCCTCCTGGCCTGGTCTTCCTTCTGCAAGTACAGCCCAAAGTTACAAGTTTTGGGGAAAACCAGCTAAGAATCTCCGAAACACCTGCCAGTTTCATATGAGGTAAAAGGAAACTCTGAGACAACCAAATTAGGTAATTTCCCTTTCTGCTGACACGTTTTAGGAACTTTGCAAATATATTGCCTGTTTTGGATATTTAAACTTGTGAACTAATAACAACTTGAGGATGAGTAAAAACTGCATCATTCCCTCTTGCAAGCTGGACATCTCCTTTTCAGTGCTTTTGGGGATATTTGCAGGCATGCCCTTATTTAGCTACCATTACAGTTTAGGGGATACTAATGTAGAAGTAAGTGATGAAGAAGCATTTTCCAGTAACCTGTGTTAACCAGTAAGACTACCTGGTATGTGTGAGTAAGATTATGGGAGGCATGTAACACTATATAATTCAAAACAGATGCTAACCTAGCAAGCTTTTAGAAAAACCCGTGCTTTACAGCCTTTGGGAAATTTCCCAGGCCTTCACTATACTTATGCCCTTAACACCTAACAGCTAACCTAATCCTTAACACCTAACCTAAATCTTTCTGAAATTTAAAATCATTATTTCTTATCATATCCACCATAAAACAGGTAGAACAATTTCTTCCCTGCTTGTCCTTAGATTAAAGAACTGCAGTTTATTAAAGACTTTCTGATACAGTCTATTTTCAGTATCTCTGGTAATTCTTTCCACTTTTCATGAAGCATTTTCCAATGGCCCAATTTTTCTTTAAGTGTAGTTGCCTAAATCTGGACACAACGCTCTAACCAGGCTTTACTGGCACTAAGTAAAGGACAAGAATAATTTCATATGCCCTTTCACAACAGAAGTCAAGACAGAAATAAGCCTTGTATCCTGTCTTACAGATGGGGAGCGGAGGCCCACAGGAATCAGTGATGGGGCTGGAACAAGGCACAAAAGAAAGTTTTGTGAAAATCAGGAAATAAACAGAGGCTCTTGAGTCCCAATTAAATGCTGAAATCACAGACCTTTCTTCTTCTCAAAGATTAGGCAGTAAATGAAGGCTGAAAAATATTATAAAAATAAATGTTTAAAAAGGAAATTCTTGATATTAAAACTGAGTTGACTGAAAGATGAGTCCCATGTCTGTGGTAACCTTTGTCAATCCACAGTTGGGATTTATTCTTCAGTGGATTAAAAAAAATACTTTCTAAGCTTCTTTACGAAAATGGAATTGTACAAGGGAACTCTATATGTCTGTCATATTTTATAGTTTCATGGTTAGGCTACTGACCTAAAACGTCAGCTTAACTCTCTGCCTCAAAGTTTTTAATTCTGGAAAATTTCAAATTAAGCAGAGCACGGATTTGACCTCAGGTCTACCATGTCACAGGCCAGCTATAAAGAAAACCCCCTCAAAAACATTTAACATGAACTGATATATTTCAGCTTAAGGTAACAGCCTATTTCACCAAAATTTATGTCACAATCAGCTAAAATTGTGAACAGAAACTATAATAGTATGTTAAAGGGAAAGGCAGAGATCTGTATGGATAGAATCCATGGAGCTACATGGATTATCTGAGAATTAATATGGGATTAAAAAAACCAAATTTATCTTTATGTGGAATCAAGGACACCTTTATTGTTTGTTTGCTTTTCCTCTACTGGTGTCTCAATCACTTAACAGAGAAGTTAAGGGAATATTACAACACTGGGTAACTGAGTACAATAGGCGTGATTTTAAGTTGCCCTTTTTTCAGGTGTGGGAAGCAGCAAAACATGGACTGGCTGGTGCTAAAAAGTCATATCTCTCTCTTAAAAGATGACTTTGAATATCTCCAAAGAGGGAGACTCCACTACCTACCTGGGCAGCCTGTGTTAGTGCTTGGCCACCCTCACAGTGAAAAAGTGTTTGCTGATGTTCAGATGGAGCCTCCTCTGTTTGGGCAGTTCATGCTCATTGCTCCAAGACACTTGGCACCACTGAAAAGAACCTGGAGCCATCTTCTCTACGCTCTCCCCTCAGGTATTTGCACACATTGGTGAGCTTCCTCTTCTCCAGGCTGAATGGTTGCAGCTCTCTCAGCCTTTCCTCGTAGGAGAAATGCTCCAATCCCTTAATCATCTTTGCAGCCTTTCATTGGGCTCTGCAGTATGTCCATGTTTCTCTTGTACTGGGGAGTCCAGAGCTAGACACGGTACTCATGGAATTTCAAATCTCTTTCTATATTACAGAGGCTTGGATTCAGCAAAGCATGGGAAATGATGCAATACTCAAAATTCCTGTATCACCAACATTTTCAGCCAAACAAGTTTTCTCTTACACATGGGGCGAAAAACAGTACTATACAAGTTACTGCATGTCTTTGTCCACTTGAGTTAACTGTTTTGATTCAATCAGGTAAGGAAATTGGGAATCGAATTAGGTGTAGAGGAGGCAAAAGCTTCCATAAATGCCTCTATGAAAACACTGCACATAACTTAATGGGAATAGATTATGACCAAAGGAGATGTATTTGGATATCTGTCACAGCATAATAATAATTGAACAGAAAAATACATATGTAGTGATAATTGAAGGCTACGGCCAGATAACTTTCTCCCTCTTTCCGCAAAAGGAAAAAAAGAAGAAAAGTATCTCTAGAACTTACATACCTAAGTTTTTTACTTTTTTTCATTTTTTAAAATATGCTTTAAATGGCATGAATCTTTTAAGTGAAATGGGGAGAGTTATAGTTAAGGAAAACAAATCTGCTGAAAGCAGTACAAGTAGAGAAGATATGTTCTGTCTTAAATGCACTGCTCATTCCTATTACCTTAGGAAATTAGATAAGAAAGTCTGATCTATTTAACCAAGATGGAAGTGGTACAGAGAGATTCTGAATTCAACTTGTTAATAGCCTAGAAAAAAGAAGAAATGTGTCTTCCATTTGCCAGGTGTTCTTAGATACTTGCCTTTGTCCAACAGAGCTACAAGATACAACTTACTTTGCCCTTTAAAAAGGACTACATACAGTGACTGGGAGAACTGTAAACAAAAAGAACAAATCCTCCCCAGCTACTCTGACCATCCAGATCATTTCCTGATCCGTCTGTAATAGAAGACTGAGGAACTTATAAAAGAACAAGGGAAGCACGGAACAGTCTTTCTCCTCATATATCCTTCTCTCTTATGGCTTAAGGACCTCTTGATCAGGCATCCAGATGATGGTGTTTAATGGAGCTTTCCTCTATAAATTTTTCTAATCTATTTCTGAACCCATTTACACCACTGACCTCCACAACACTTGACAGCACTAAGTTCCATAATTTATGCATTAAGTGATAAAGTATTTCCACTGAGTATTTTAAACTTCGTGATTGATTGGGTGACCCTTAGCTCTTGTATTATAAGAAATAGTGAGTAATCACTTCTTATTCACCTTCTCCAAACTATTCAAGATTTTATAGACCCCAGTCATATATCTTGTTGCCTCCTATCCAGGTTGAAGTCTCCTAGCCCAATGTGTCCCCTCATACAAATGCCATTTCATGCATCTGCTGATCTGTTTTGGTCTTTTTTTTTTTTTTTTTGTATACTTTGTAGTTTTATCATAACTTTCTGATTCTGAAATAAGGGTTACCAGAGTGATATTAAGTATTCAGGATGTAGGCACATCATATATTTAACGTATCATAGTGATGCTTTCCACTTTCTTCTCTGTTCTTTTCTTAATAATTCCTATTTTATTTCTTGACTGCTGCTTGGCAATGAGCAGAACATTTCCAGAGAAATGTCCCCAGAGACAGAAAATTCTTTTCCAGAATGGTAATAGCTAATTTAGGAGAAGAAGAACAGGCAGCAAATGCCCAGGCTAGGGGTCTTTGAACACTGGTAGGTGACAGTCTTTCATGACTAGTAAGCAGCCCAGAATAATAAAGAGTCTAATGACTGGGTTTAAGGCATAATCAAGAACCTTTTCACATGCATTTCACCACCCAGGAGATTGTACTTGAGGATGCACAGTGCCACCATAGGCTCTAAGGAGCATTACACTAGCTGTACACCCCCCACAGTTCCACAGATACCCACGGAGGGCACCATGGACGACTTCTCCTGTGGGGGCATTTCCTCTGAATCTTGGTTTATGTCCACAGTGCTGTGAGCTGAAACAAAAGCTGAAGATAGTGTCTTACTCTTCCTGAAGCTTATTAGGCTGTAAGCCAGTCGCTGGTCTCAGGTATATGCTAGGTCAAAGCTAAAGACATGACTTCAAATGCTTCCTAAAGATGAGTAATGAACACTTGTACACATTTAATTCAGACCTGGAATAAGCAGTTGCTTCTCTCACTGAAATGTGTCTGCATACAGTATGTTAAATTTTTCGTTGTGGCAAATAGTTTCTCTTGGAATAATATTTTTGACTTCTGCAAGGAATTACAATGAGACTTTGGTTAAAATCTTTGAAAGAATAAAATTTTTCACAAGTAACACTTACCTAGAGACAGAATATAAATGTATCTTCTCAATTAAGTGGATTGATAAATATTTTTTTTCAGGCTCGTTGCAAAACAATGAAAAATTGAACTACGAAAACAAGGGGCTTCCTATTGCCTATCAACAATGCTGCTCAGAGCTGTGACCGGTCTACAGACCTGTAAAACAGGTTGTAGTAGGAGCTTTGAAGTTTTTGCCAGCATATACAGTGCAGTTGCTTTTAAAATTCTGGCAGATGCACCTTTGGCACACTGTGAAAAGTGGAAAAAAATTTGCAACATCATTGTTAAGACTGCCACCATAAGCTTCTCCAAATAGCCTCATCAGATACATTACACAGAGGTGCAAGAAGAGGGGAAAGATGGAGCAAGTAGTGGATCAACTCATATTACAGAAAGGCATCTCTCTAGTTATACAATAGCAATTCTTTCTCTGTTCCTAGAGGCCTACAACATTTTCTGTGTTTCTAAAAATCTTACCAACAACTCACCTACTCTATCCCATCAGAATAGTTCTTATATTGAAAATGCATTTTCTGTAGAAGTCTTAACAATATGCAGGAATATTTTGAACCTGCAAAAATTGTTCAATTTGCCATTTGGAAAATAAAAATAAAAACATGATTATGATTTATTTCAAAAACAATTAGAATGAATCATTACAAAAAAAAAGAAAAAAAATGGTTGTTTTTTAGTTCAATAAAGCAATACACAACATTTTTCTTGTCACATTTCCTCATGGAAAGTGTAGCTCAGACTACCTTTCTTTTCTTTTTCTTTTAAGTCTTGGTTTTATCTCCTATCACACAGGAAGGGCTGTATTTAATTCCTGTGATTTGTTGTAATGCTTAGTGAATTAGGAGACAGGGCCCAGCTAGGGAGATTAGCCTGTAGGAGAAGATGGGAATATCAGTGTCCCAGAATTACATGGTGCCTTTGGCTAGATCTCTAAATTACGCCATAGAAATGATTTGCAATCCCAGCTCTACTTGCTTGCTGTGTGACGTCTTGGGAAATTCATATCACTCTTCTATGCCTAAAAGGCAGTGCAAATACAGTGAAAATTTGAAAGAATCAAGTCAGAGGAGGCACTGACTACTGCTTTTAAAATTCTGGCTTTTAATGTGTTATAAAAGATTAGCATATTACTATTTACTCAAAATCTTAAACAGTACTGAACTAGGAGACAGATCATTTGGGGATTTTATGTACTATGAAAGTGAGAACTACTGTCCAGCCTGCCTACAGATTGGTACAGGGCAGCTGTGGGTATGTATTATACCTGCTGAGCTCCATGCTTACTGCTGCAGATTAGTGCTTCTTTTGCTTCATGTATGTGTTAGGTGTGTATTTAGAAGGACCGTTTTTCCCTATATTTTATCCTGAATTTGCATTTTTCTACATGTCCTTAAATATTAGTAAATTCACTTTTCATTAAAATGCAAGTAGCTTCTGACACACAGAAAGCCACTGTCATAATAGAGCTCAAAAAGGGCAAAGCCTGCAGGTTTTGCCACTGACATAGTAAAATGATTTGGAATTCAGAAAAAACACTCTGTATTCAGAGAAGCAACATCAGACTTTCCTGAATGCCTTGTTTTAGTTCTGAAAGATGATGGAGATTGTTCCCTCCCTGTGTTATACATGTCGAGTGCAACAAGCGTACTATTTCTGTTTGTTTGAGAATACAACGAGAATATTTCTGAGAATAGGAGAGTTTGCAAACCCCAGCCAACTTAACACTTCTGTAATGTTTTTAGACACACAGAAAGGGATGTGTGTCTAAATGTTTAGCATTACCTCTGCCTTCTTTTGGACCTGCAGAAAGTTCTCTGTATGGGAGAGAAATGTTTCAAATATATCAGCTGGAGGCAGGCGGAATTTACATGCACAGCTATCCCCAGCAGAATCTTACATTGTCCTGCCATGTGTCACAGAAGAGGTCAGTCCTTCACACCCTGAATTACTAACTTGGTCAATAGAATGTAACAGAGAAGAAGCCTTCAGACATTCTGGGGCATTGCATTAAGATATTGATTCCGGAAACATCTTATTTCTGTAGTGTTTGTTAGCTATCTACCCTCAGCAGAAAGAGATTTGGATTAAGTTAGGACCTAAAAATTTGATCCCACAATGCAAATGTGAGAACATGGTTGTAAAGACATTTAAGCCAGGCTTGTAGAGAGATACTCTTTGTTTCTACCTACCCCTACTCACAATGGTACCAAAAGATTTTTCTCTCTGGGTGTTTTTCACGTGGCAAAACGCTGACTGAAAGCTGGGTACAGCTCCTACAGGGGCCTTGGATTCTTCACATCTCTTTAACTTTACCTTCATTGATAGTTATTTTTTCTGATCTAGTTCATAGCCCATTCACTATAAGACTTCTTGATCCATTACATAGTTTTGATACTTCACTCACTGGATTATTGTCTGTTCCCCTCCTAGTTCTGAACTCATTAATGGTGTTGAAATGACTAGCTGCAGACAGCTTGTAGGCAGTAAACAGAAGATGTAACAAGAATCCCAGTGCTTTCTGAAGTATAGAAAAGCTACTTTTTGTGAGATAAGCACTTCTTTCAGCTTACAAGAGTAATTTTCAAACCTTAGCACGACAGGCTTTTTTCATATCCTGAAATGTACATGCCGTGAAAACATTCAGGCATATAAATGGAATTAATGCATTCAGTTCATTATGATATTTTGACTGAAGCTACTCCCAAGGATGATAAAGCACTTTGGAGTCATGTTGGGTTTGGCGTGACTGGTTCCCAAGGCTATCTTTGAAGGATATTGTGACTGCTGTGGAGAGTCAATGGACCTGTAAATGTACCATCCCTTTGATGGCCTGTGGATTTCTGACAACCTGAACATATCCCTTTTAGGCTACTGTCCACACCATTTTCTATGAAGAGGAAAATGTTCACTAATATAATTTCTTTCTCCATAACCTAATATAGGGCAGGAATCCCATGTCTGGCTCTCATGAAATTCCAAACAAATAATGCAAGCCAACGCTGAATTATATTCTTATTATCTTCATGTATAGTGGTAGGAATATTATTTTTTTTTCTTCATCTTCTTCCTGGAAATACTTGCTCTGCTCAGACAGGGAAAGCACTGAGGCTGGTCAGAGGGGCAAAGCAATTTAGTGAGTTCATGGAAGGTGAAAGAGCTGAAATTACAGGCGCTTGACTTAGTGCACTGCCTGCATTCCCTAAAGTTCCCAAACCTACACTCAGCATGGGGGTTTGTGGTATTTTAATGTCTCCTTTCCTCTCAGCATGTGGAAATGTATTTGTGCACCAGGCAGCTCAAAAAAGGGGATCTGGCGTTTCAGTAGTCAGCAAACTTAATCTCTGAGTAAAAGATAGCATTTCTAGAACTAGGAATGAGTAGGCGCTGCAAAGGAGTTAATCTAGGCAGTTAGATGAAGTAGATGTTAAGTTCTGTTAACAAAGAGTTCTAGCTTTCTCCTGATTAATGAAAGTAGAGGAATCTTTTTCAAAGAAATCTCCAAGCTTCCAGCTTGTCTGGCTCTTTCCCTCTCTGTTCTGGCTTTCAGCTGTGGGCTGTTTGGAGTTTTTTTTGAAGTGAACTGTTGATGGAAATAACATTTTGGAAACACTAGGATCCTCCCCATGGCAAGGAAATGGGAAGGATAAGAGAAATCTATAAAGGAAATAAAACAAAATAATCATGTCCCTCTCCCTATCATCTACACCAACTGGTTTTTTTTTAATTTTTTCTTCCTTGCAAGATTGTGCAACTCCTATTGCATTGACAAGTTCCTGTTCATCTATAGCTCCTCAAAATAGTAGCTTGTGGAAAAATGACACACAAAAGAACATATGCCTTCCACAGGCTTGAAACAATATTTATCTCTATCAACACTAGTCAAAGCTCTTAATCACATTGCTCCATGCAAAAGTTGTGGTATCGTCAATGTTCCAACAGCATCTTAAAGGAACTTTCAGAGTCAGTAACATCACTGGATGCAATTTTTCCTCCATTAACTGATGATGTGTACTCTATGGAACAGTCCTCTCTCACACTGAACTTTTCCTTGCAGAAAACATTACTAAGATTAAGAAATATGTTACTTCCAAGAAGTGTCCCAGAAGGATGGACCACAGAGATCCAAGGCAGCAAAAGGATCATTGTGCCTGTTACCACCTAGTGTTTGCATTTCTCTGAGCATAACAATTGGTTTTTGTAGCAGACACACCTAAAGTGTAAACTTATGACCAACATGCCACTGTTCACTTACCTGATAAACATTTTATTGGTAGAAAATGTCTGGCAGAAAATTTCAAACTACACTGCTAGGAAGCACTTTGTATTGTTCAGATGCAGCATGCAGACACAATTTGTATGCTGAAGCATTGGGCTACATACAACATTGTACTGATTTTGTTTTTCACCAACTATTCTCTGAAGGAGAGAAGGAGATAGCAGTGCAAGTGGAGTCCCAGAGAGCACAGTATACTGTTTGCATGTAGAGGAGACACAGAGGGACTACTGCAACTAATGTTCAACTTTCAGGAAGGAAATAAAACCAACAACCTTGCTATGGCAATGTCCTATCCATTTCCTTACTGAAATAATGATCCTCTGCAGACATAAAACATGACTTTTATATATGCTTACCACAAAGTTACAATATTTCAAGAAACAGTGCTAGATTTTTTTTTGCTTGTTACATTGCATTGTAATGGTGCACATTCTGCTGGCCCATGAGGTCTGCTATGACTGCCACAAGGTTCATGGACCAGATGCCCCGTGGATGCATTTCAATCTTTTGCACAGTTGCCTGGGACTGTGGGAATTAGATGATCCCAGTTGTCCCTCCTATTCCTGTGCTTCCAAGAGGGCTCCTTCTGCAGACCCTTATGTGCAGTTTCTGTTGTACTTTATACAATCTGTCTCTAGCCTTCTGGGATACATTAATCGTCTTTGATCTGGATTATGCCTTTCCTAAGACACATGCCTTCTTGCGGGTGCAAGTCTCAAGTAAGCAGGATTTACATGCCTGTAAGTTACTGATAGAATGGTAGAAACTACTTGAAAGTCTGACCTGTACTGGGGTTCACTGAGCTATAATGCTGGTCCAGGCAGCTGCCTGCATTGCTTGTGCTGCCTCTCACAAACTCTGAGATATAGCAGGGTTTAGCAACAAGCCTCAAACATTTGGATATCTATGAAATATCAAAAAAAAAAACCAACAGAGAGAGAAAGAAAAGAGCTAAGTATGCCTTTTTAAAAATAAAAGGAAAAGAGCAGAACCCTAAGTGCTGAGACTTTCATCTGGCATATCTGTCATCCAGACTAAATTGTGGCCCTAATGTATGGGAGGAAAATAGAAAATTGCCACATACACACAGTCACATAATAAGCAAATGTTAATTGATGTGCTTTGTTTGTGATAGCTCCTGGGAGATTTGCAATGAGCAAGGCTTTTCTGTATGGGCAATTCCGCAGCATATGCTAGCACATCTAGGAAGAGTCATCATGTCTAAGTACTTTCTACCATCTGCTAGGAAAATTGAAATATTGAAAGATTTCTCTCTCTTTACCCCAGTGCATTTATGTATGTAACTGTGATTTCAGTCCTGTCTTTTCTGACCCACAAGGCTAAATGCTATATTCTCAATGTTTTGTGGAGCTCTCTGCTGTGAGTCTTTTATAGAGAAAAATACATAAATGCATGCATTAACACACACTAATACACATGTGTGCACACAAATACACAGAAAATATGCTGTTTTGTTTCCTGTGGGTAAACTACGTTGCTGAAAGGATACAGGAACATAAAACAAAATGATTTTTCTGACAAAGTCAACTTTCCAATTCTTTGGTTTGGGTTCACCTTTACACTGCGTGGTTCAAGGACAGTAATTGTTCTTTACTGACACGGATTCATCAATCACCTTAGCTTTTAGGCTGCCTACCTCCCTCCCAACTCCTGAAAACAGACACTTCAGTTCTCAGTTGTGCCTGTCCTGTTGTTTTTGTGGTACAAAAGGCATTCTTGACTCCAGGTATTGATTCAGGGGTCCCATAGCTGCTCCTTGCTATCCCTGGTGACAGTCGTTTATCCGTTAAGTGAGGATAATGGAAACCAATGGTATTCTGGGCATACCCTGTTCTTCCAAAGATTTCTAGCAGAATATGGGGTGGTTGCTGGTGGATCTGCAAAATTACATACTGTCCTAATGGAAGAGTTTCAAGGTTCAAATCCAAGCTGACAATAATAAATTAAAAAAAAAATAAAAATAAAAAAAGGCTTGCTAATTACGTCCATGGCCAGACATTTTCTTCTGACCTAATTTACCTCTCCTTTGACTGTCGTAACATGCTGCAGTAATGTGCTTTAAGGAGACTTGGCTAAGGGTCCCTTCTCAAAAGGGCTGTCATGGAAACTTTCACAGAGAGACACAGGATCTCAGGCAAGGACAAGCTTAGTATGCTAACCCTAAACCAAACATAAGGGACTCTCTTGCCATGTAGAACATTTCAAGATGAACTATCTTGTCATGTAGAAATCATCATGGAAATTCTGGTTCTATGCTCAAAGAGGCTGGTGTGACACAGCTCCCCTGGAGTGCAGCTGGAATGAGCGCGCAACACATTTTTTGTCCTTTTCAACGAAAAGGCAGCAAACCCTACATCTTCTATCAGTAATCACGATATTGCAAATTCCTATTTTAGGTGTGTAAGCCCTTTCTAAAATTTATCTCAGGTCCTCTGCAATTGTCAAGGCAAAACCACCACAAAGGAAGGAAAAGGGAGGACAGTTTTCCCATGAACTGCAGAGGGTAAGTTCCTGTGTATTTGATTTGTGTCCAGAGCCCTCTTGTGAACTCCAGGGAGAGCTCTATAAAATATTAAAAATAGAAAAGCAAACATATAACTGTATTTCTCCCCTTTAGTGTGTAAGGAAAGGGAATACTCAACCTCTTGTTTCTACAGAGCAGATGAGAACTTAAATGCAAATTCACAACACAGAAGGAATTTTTACAGATATAAATGCTGGAAAAATAGGATTTATAGCAGAAGTGCTGACACTGCTGTAATGATACAGTGATGTTAGTAGAAACCTTTTCTTAAAGAATCTAAAATGTGTAGAACCTGAAGAAAATTGTGGAAATATGTTGTACACTTACTAATGTTCTTAATTGAGTTGATGTACCTGCAAAACAATAGTAATAAACACATCACAAAAATAAACAATCTGAATGATGCCAAAAATGATTGACACACAAACACAGAAAATCATGCTTTCTTCCATCTGCTTACCACTACAAGGACTGATAGGCAAATAAAATGAATTCTGAATGACTGGTAAAGGGCTGCATAAAGATTTATAATATTCAGCGAATAGTTTGTCATTGGTATTTTAAAGTAAAATTGACAGGATACGACATCCTATTTACTTCCAAGAAAGAGCAATTATGTTATGTACATAAAAAGTAACTGATGATAACATTACATGACATTTTGAAGCTAACAGCTTCAATTACTATATCCGAATTGTGGCCAAGAAAAATATGCCTTATGGGCATCTTACTTGATGTTTTAACTTAGAGGAGAAAAGTAATTAAAAAATAGGCAAGGACACCCTCACCAACTTGAGATGAACAAGAAGGGAAACACGACGCTAGAGGGCTTGTGTTTTTGTTACGGAAAAGTTTGTTTTGTTAAACAAATGGGAAGGGAAAAGACCCTCCTCTTTCTCTCTGAAATACAGACAGAGTGTTTAATTTGTCTCCTTGTTTTGTTAAAGAAATGGGAAGAGAAAAGACCCTCCTCTCCCTCTCTGAAATGCGGAGTTTTTAATTTGTCTCCTTTAAGAAGCCAACATGCTCCTGAAATGAGGGATTATTTTGGTCTTTTGGAGATAGGTTACATTGCATGTGTTTATAAAAGTCACTACAGAGTTGTACACCATCCTACTGAAATGCAAAGAGTATAATTTCCAGCCGCTGAAACTAAGTATACATATTTTTACACATCTCATTTGACTGCATAAAGACAACATTAGCAGTTCTGCATGTGATCAGTCCACGAGGGCCAATCATGTATTCAGAAGGTCTGCTTTCCCCACCTGTGCACAAAACTGGCTGTTTTCGTAGTCTCCTGGATGGAGAAGCCAAACTGCCTACGCACACAGCTACCAACCAGCATGTGGCCCTTAAAATCTTCAAATACCCTTATGAAAGGCTGGGCGCTTAGAGTACCTCATAAGGGCCTTTGAAGATTAGAGAAAATTAAGATTTAGTATCTTGGCTTAGAAGTAGTGTACCGAAATATGAGACAACATCCAAATAGCCAACAATGTGAATTATTACCTTATGTTTGTGATTTTGTGTTACTGATAAATGAGTGCATTTTTTTAACTATATTGACAGAAACAAAGGCATTGGCACAGAAAGAAGCTATGGAAAGCAGAATTATACTCTACCTGATTTTTTAATAGTTGTCTGTAGATGGATTATGCCCAGATAATTTTTGCCATCAACTCATTCCAAGCAGTTTATTATGATATGTCTGGTTTCAGGTTTTGGTTTTTTTTTTTTTCTTCTTTTTCTTTTCGTTCAGCAGGTGAGGCAAATGGTCCAGCAAATCTTTGCGTAAGTTCAAATTCAAAAGCTCCATCAGCTCCTGGAACCCACCCCCACTACATGGGCTGGAGACTTGCCAGCATGCTATCTCAGATCTGTTTACCACCCATTAGTCCCAGCATACCTGTACAGACACACCATACAATGCAGCGTCCACACCACAAGAAGAGTGACAGACAGGAAAAAGCTGCACACCCCTATCTGAAAAGATGCCGTTCCAGCCCCTCAGTACACTCTGTTCTCCTCCCGTTTGCAAAGACAGATAGAGATCATCTCATGCCGATGACAGTTACATTTAATAATGCTACAGACTACCTTGATCCTGTGAATTCAATGCCTGAAAAAGTTCAGCAAAATACGTTCTGAGGAAAATTAATCTGTCTGAATCAGGACTGATCTTTATGATGAAGCACTTATGTGCTTTGCATTTAGACAGCCTTGTCTGTGTGCCGTCTCAGTCCAGTGCATTATCAAGTTAAGAGTAAGCTTTTAAATAAGAAAATATCTTGCTTGAGATTAAAGTGCATTGTGAATATAACTTGAATCAGGTGCTCTGGAAATTTTGTTCCTAGGAGGGTAACCAGCAATCAAAATAAAATGAGATCATTCTGTACCGTACAAAGTGGTTAAATAAAGATTTTACAGGCCAATCATGTAGCCCTTCCACACATAAAGATAACTTTAAGGATTTTGGCAATATTAGCAAACAGAGTGGTAATAATGTTGACATTTCAGCCACACAATAAAAAGTTCTGTACCCAAAGCATTAACTATTTTATTTGCTCAGAGTGAACACAAATGAGTTACAATTTTATGTGTGTCATTGAAATCTACAGTGTTATTTTGTTATGCAAAAATCTTTCAGAATCGACCCTAAAAATGTCAGAAAAACATGTTGCATCCAGAAACTTTTCTCCTTTTGAATACAATGAGAGCTCAGAAACAGTTACCCTACTCAGTCACATTTCTAGAGACAATATGTGCATATTCTACTTGTTGGCCAAGTATGTAATTACTAGATCTCGGTGAATAACACCATGTTTAAACAAACTTGAGATGGTATATGCATAAAATGTGTCAAAGTTGAAAATACAGTTCAAACAAATGGTTCTATATGACTGGTTTTTTTACAAAAGGAAGATGATTGTACACAAAAGTCATGATGACCTTAGCTACTGTCTATGTTTTACTTACTTTTCCATGCTGTGGTGATTTTCTTCTATCTTTCTGTGTTCATGGTACACCAAGTTAGTTCACATTTCTAGTCTCTTGAAGATTAAATTAATATTATAATTATAATTAAGAAATCACTTTCATCTTGTAGATGTTCTTTTACCCTCGGCATCAACAGAGGCCAAGGGGTGCTCCCACCGTTCGTTCTCCGTATCATCTTTTGATGGTCAATAACAAATATGTCTTCTTGACCTCAAACAATAACTACCCAAATGATTTCTCATCAGATTAGCATATCAAAGGTCATACTACAATATGAAAAGATAATTTTTTCTTTCCATAGTGTTTCTTCAGTGCAACTAATCCTAAAATCTGAACTTATTTCAAGGATGGTAAAATACTGTGTGAAGAGATAGCAATATATAAATGTACTAAAGCTTTTGGCAACAGATAAAGCTGCTTTTTTCTGTCATGTGCATCAAAACCACAACGTGTCAGACTGGAGATGAAGCATGATTACAGTCTGCTACATAAATAAGGGAGAATATAACCCAGAAACTCTCTGCAGTAGTTTGGAAAACTGTATGAAACTGCTTTGAGATCCAAAAATTAATGGCTTCTAACAACAGGAATAACCTGTGCTCTGGAAGGAGT
This sequence comes from Chroicocephalus ridibundus, assembly GCF_963924245.1. Classification (NCBI taxonomy): domain Eukaryota; kingdom Metazoa; phylum Chordata; class Aves; order Charadriiformes; family Laridae; genus Chroicocephalus; species Chroicocephalus ridibundus. The sequence continues at coordinate 24,125,730 of NC_086316.1, forward strand.
ACGTAGGCTCGGCAGCTTGCTAACCTGGCAAGCAAGTGCTTTCAAGAAGACAGTTTCCCAGACCCTCATAGCCGAGATTAGCATTATTCAATGAACAGATGTGAATTTCAAGTTCAGAAGCATTCTCTATATAGCCTAATGATGGGTAATTGAAATTAGGACTGCCAGCTATAGCTTTCGCCGTTCTCCCATTTCTCAATAACTTAATTTGACTGGAACTACCAGCCATCACAGCTGAACTCCAGCCTTTTTTAGCTGGGTCTGACAGCCACAGCCTTCTGGAAGTGTTTGCAGCATCTAAGGATCGCTTTGGCATGTCAGCAACTGAGGTATGTTCCTTTCTCCTGACGTACTCTGACACCAGCACCTGGAGCAGAACTGGAGTGCTGGGGCAGCCACATAAGCCATTCCTTTCTCATTGCCAGCACTGCCGGAGCAGTATGGAGAATCTGGAAGAGGTGAGGAAAGGGACACAAGCCAAGGAGGCTGTGATATTTTAAATTGGCTGAGCAGCCAACCCAAAATCTGATGAAAATGTAGTGATGTTCCATCCAAATACACCATCCCTTGCTGTCCTTCTGCTTTTAACCCCTATTTTCCTTTCCTGTGATTGGGAAGTGAGACATTGGGGGGTATATAAAATTGAGTTTGCTTTTGTCATTTGTCCTCTGGGAATTCTGTAGCCTGTTAAGGCTATTTGAACTGATCCTGTGATTCTGTTGCATCAGCAAAGCAGGGAATCTGGCTCTTGTTTGTTGCATGTAACAGATTGATATAAACGTGAAGGCAATTTTACTGGGTTCAACCTTGCAATAGATGGGAGTTCTGTCACAGTTTCGCATCATAGCTTGTGGCCTCCAGCCTGCATCATCCTGGGGTAAAGGGTGAAATGCAGCTGTTCCTCCTTGTTACAGTGCTACTCAAGGTTAGACTTCTGCTACACATTGTGCCTAGGACAATCCTTATAGTGAACTTTAACTTAAGCTAAGGCATGTTCGTACAGCACAAATTACAAACCTAGGACAAATGTACTCTAGAACACTACTCAGTCAGGGTAGTTATGAGATCAGCCCTAAACTGTTTTATTGTACAACACATAAACAACACATTTTTGGTGGGTATGCCCAGTGATTTTGTGAAATCTAGTAATGAAGCAAGTTCTTTCTCAGTACCTGACCTATATCCTGACAGCTGAACAGTTATTTACCAAATATTTGTCCGATTTGCCAGGCTGTGGGCCACAGTACATGTTATTTGTTTGGGCAGGCTTTTAATTTAATTTAATGGTAAGAAATATGGCTTGCTTGTTAATAAATAAGGACTCTGCTGAATTCCGTTGATTTCCTATTGATTTTTCTTATTGATACATAGGACTAAATTTCTTTAGAGACAGATGACACTATTCATTTCTAAACAAATAAATACACTGAATAGCTGCTTTAAGACTGAATTTTAGTCAAAAGCAGTTTATTTAGTTCTCTTTTTAGGTTATGGTGCAGTCCTACTTTAGCTCTATAAAGAAGAAGAGGTGTCTGGAGACCGGTATTCTCTTGGGCATCATCCAACAACTGTACAACAGCTTCTTCTGCTCTCTGCCTACCCAGTTTTCCCCAGAGGCCTGTGACTTCTGCCATTTGGAAAGAGGATTCTCTTTTCTGCAGCACTTTTCCCTCTGTCTTTAAGCCCCCCTAGTACCTGCAAGAGGAGACTTATCCCAGTGTATACTGCTGAACCTGGAAGCACCCAGTGAGTAGTCAATGTCATCTCCAGCAACAGCTGAGACAGAAGCATTGAGCAATGCTGCTTTGGATGTACTCATTGCTGTAAGGCATTTTATTCAGAATAAGGCAATGAAGAAATGGAGTGAAAAAAATAAAGGAAAAAAAATAATCCCTTGGTTATATGTTAAATACGATTTGCATTTAAAAAAAAATTGAATAAATAAAATCTCAGAGCCAGATGGGTAGTGCATTTTCCTCTCCCACACATACAGCTATTTCTGTACTGACTGATGTGCACATGTATCTGGTGGAGCTTCTGCTGACACCATAATATGCAGAGATGTGCCAGCTTTCTCAGTTGTTTCTGTTCCCTCAAACAAAGGGTAAAACTAAGACCAGAGGATAGTAATTTTGACAGAGTGCCTCAGCATGTTACTGAAATAATGACATGAAGCAAAATCAGGAGGAAAAGATATTTTATTGAAATAATTTTCTGTTTTATTAAAATAAAATCTGTTTGGCGTATTTTTTGTTCTCTTCTGTAGTATGTTGGTTTGTTTTTTAATGTTATTCTGCAAGAATGAGAAAAAGCAAACCAAGCCAAAACAAAAAAAAATCCCAAACCCTGTGACTTGACTGGTCCTGATAACACAAGGAAGTAAAAATTGCCTCTCATTCCTCTTCAGTCATGTGCTATGTACCTGCAGAGCAAAGCTAAACCTCTACAGGCAGCAGCTCACTCAGATAGGGACCACTGCCCTGCGGTCTCCAACACACAAAGGCACAGAGGTGATGGTTTCTTTACAGACTTTAAGCATCTCACTGGGTGACAACAGATTAAACCCCAGCCTGCATCTAGGTCAGCATAAAAGAAATACAGACAAAAAACTTGTTTCCTACGAATACTTTTGGGTCTGAAGAATTGAACATGCAACTCGAAAGGAGGAAGTGCTGTGATCCACTTCTTTAGATGACACGTCTTTCTACGTGACATGTCTTTATCGAGCTTGCCTCAATTTCCTGACATTCAAGTGACTAATAGGTAATTTGTTTAATTGGATGACTGTGCTCAGAATATTTTTCTTTGACAGAGATAATATGCACATAGTTCTACCTGGCAGAAACTACAACAGAGTCTAGAAAAGCAGTGGCATTTTACTCCTAAGTGGGAAAGAATTATTTCCAAGAAATTGTCTTTTTCTTCTCTGACTTTTTGTAAAGTGTTTATTAGATGCTGGCATATGAAGAAGTCTGTCAAAACCATTAGTCACCAAGGGCTTGGTTTTGTTCTGCTGTTAGATGGAAGGAAAAAAAGAACAAATCTAAACCTTTCTAATCTAATCTTTGCCTGAATATCATTGCCATGGGCACAATCCTGCTCTGTTTTAATTTACTAGCAAAATTTTTGTTTACTTCTGGGCAGGGCATCTGGTCCCATAGTACAGTAGAGTTTACATGAAGCTCCTCTCATTCCATTTCACTTCAGCAGGTTTTTGTCCTCACTTTTTGACAAATTACCTCTTTTTCTTTCTTTCTTTCTTTCTTTCTTTCTTTCTTTCTTTCTTTCTTTCTTTCTTTCTTTCTTTCTTTCTTTCTTTCTTTCTTTCTTTCTTTCTTTCTTTCTTTCTTTCTTTCTTTCTTTCTTTCTTTCTTTCTTTCTTTCTTTCTTTCTTTCTTTCTTTCTTTCTTTCTTTCTTTCTTTCTTTCTTTCTTTCTTTCTTTCTTTCTTTCTTTCTTTCTTTCTTTCTTTCTTTCTTTCTTTCTTTCTTTCTTTCTTTCTTTCTTTCTTTCTTTCTTTCTTTCTTTCTTTCTTTCTTTCTTTCTTTCTTTCTTTCTTTCTTTCTTTCTTTCTTCTTTCCCTTTTCCTTTAAGCTGAGCAGCATAAAGCAACACAATACCTACCTGTAAACTGTGATCTCACTCATATAAATTCAGTGCCCTTGCTCAGTGGAATTGCCCTTTATTTTGCAGTTCCTCTCCTTTACACCACTCAGAAATTGTACTTCCCCCTTTTTCAAAGTTCTTCCCTTATGCTTCTTCAAGCTCTCTTCCCCCTCACCTCCAATTCTTCCTTGAAAGCACAGAGCTGCTTGAAGTGGAAACTATATATCTCTAATTAACTGCCATATTCATTTATCTTCCGGGTAGCTTCCTCTTTCTTTTCCAGCTGCACAACTGCAATTTAAAGATTAGTAATTGTTAAATATCCATCACATGCAAAGTGAACTCTCCCTAAGCGTTAACCAGAACATAGTGGCCAAAGCCTGTTATTTTCTCTCTCTTTCTTCTTTTTGGACACAGAGTTCAAGCAAAGGAGCAAAGCCATTATGCCCAGATAAGCAAACAGATTTCTCTCCCCGTGATGGTTTCAGTGGCCTAGGTAGCACTATGCTGTTTATAGTCCAATTTTCGGACTGGGGTGGGCAGGGCAGGACCTCACCAGGCAGGACCTGTCCAACCACCTCTTGCCCTGTCTGCCAGGGGAGCACCCACTTCTCCTGGGGCATCTGGCCCATGTTGTGCCCTGACAATATCCAATCTGTCGCTTTTGCTTGCTTTTTCTTTAGTCACAAGTATAACACTCTAAACTCATTCATCCACTTAGATAAATTGCCTATCAGGCATTTTTACATCAAGGATACAAAAGCAGAATCAGCAAAGACCTGTCACAGGGCAGAGTATATCACTGGAAGAATTGAGTTCTTTCCCAGCATCTCTTCCTTCCCTTTTTCTCCTTCTGTCTTTTCATTGGCTTTTGCTATTGAAAATCATCTTTATCTTAGATAAGCATGCAGGTGCAACCTTGCCTTGGCACACATCCTTCCCATCGTAAGACACCACTGAGCTCCCTTGTTGTGCAACTGAAGCACAGCTGTAAAAAGTGTCTTCTCTACCTCCTAATCATTTTGCTTTGTAATAGAGAAAATAGATTATTATATTGTTCCTCACCATGAGTCATACTGTACAACCATAGCTGGTATTCATTAATTCTCAGCGGCTATTCAGCTTTATTACAGGTTGCAAAGCCTGGACCTTTGCGTGCTTGCCAGGTACTAAAGGCACATTTGTTTTGCAATGCTGTTGAAGTGAGTGATGGGGAAGCCTTGCTAGAGCAGAGGTAGTCAAGAAATAGTTTAAGTACTACCATTGCTATTTTTACTTCAGAATCTGAAAGATTATGCTTCCCTTTGGTCTGGCATTATAATGAATTATTCTAATCATCAGACTATTCATTTTACTTAAAGCAGTAATATTTTAACAGAGGCAGTTATTTTAATTAGTGAGGGAGAGCTATCTTCAAGCACATAACGTAAAAGGAGATTGTGTTATAAATGTAGAGAGCGGTTAAAAAAAAGCATCAGAATGTGAGGTATGGATGGAAAAACCCACCCCGTATACAGAAAGAACAAATAATGGAAACTGTGTCAAGTTAGATTCAAGCTTTGTCCTCATTTTTGTAACTGTAATATGGTAGCTTAATGTGTGTAAAGAGCTTTTTATGGATCCTGCTCTAGATCTTACAATATTAGATTACAGTTTTCTGCTAGTGGTTGGTAGTTGCGGTACAGAATAAAGTATCACAATAAACTTTCAGGTTAAACTTCTTGGATTGGTTTTGATACACTGAGAATTATATGTAATTATTATTTAGTTGGCTGTACCACAATTTTGTCAATAAGATGTTGGTAACAGGAATTTCTTTTTGTGTGCAGCCGGGTACATATCCGCTACGTTCATTAATGCTTTCTTTTCCACTTACATTCACTTTTGTGTGGCCGAAAGATACTACAAAGCATAAAGTAAAAAAAGCTTTTCTTCTCAGGGGAACTCTGTGAACATTCAGCTGTTAAACAAAAGCATTGCCAAAGACATACTGTGCTATGCTACTTTTTTTTTTTTTTTTTTTTGAGTTAAGGTAATTTTGGGATGGCAGTGTATGGGAGTAAAGTGACAAAAGTTGTAGCACTGCTGAGTTAGTAAGGATCACTATTCCTAAGAACCTATTACTGAGTCACAGCAGTTCCAAGAATCAACATACCTTCTTTTATATAGCATGTTTTCAGGGCTTCTGCCTCACTGGAGCCATTAAGCTCTTGTAACACTTTTCATAGAAGACTGATCATCCTCCCTGCTGTCTTGAACTAAGTCCAGAAAGCAATGAGAGAATGCAATAATGTTTTAGGTTACATGCATCTGTGTGTGTTGGGGATCAACTTTTTTCCTCCTCCAGTTCACTTTAAGTACTTTTTTTTTCTCTCTGTAAGAAAAAAGACCTGTTAGCCAGAGAGTAGCAGAGAAGATGCCCTCTTCCCTGTTAGATGCATGGAAAATGCATCAAGGAAGGGGAGAGGGAGGTGCTGATTTCTTCTTCCTGGGATCCAGTGATAGGATGTGTGGGAATGGTTCTGAGCTGAGTCAGGGAAGGTTCAGACTTGACATTAGGAGACCTTTCTTTACTGTGAGACAGTGGTCAAACACTGCAACACGCTTCCTAGAGAAGTGGTTGATGCCCCAACCTGTCAGTACTTAAGAGGCATTTGGGTAATAATAACACGATTTAAGATTTGGATGGCCCTGAAGAGGTCAGGCAGCTGGACGTTATGGGTCCCTTCTATCTGAAATTCTGTTCTGTTCTGTTCTATTCTATTCTATTCTATTATATTCTATTCCATTCCATTCCATTCCATTCCATTCCATCCCATTCCATCCCATTCCATTCTAATGAACTAATGAACTCAACATTTTATGTTATAGCTCTTAGGATTTCCACGCGTATCTGTTCTTGTGTAATATTCAAGTGCTCCAACTTTCATTTCAGGCTCAGCTACTGGACTTCGTACAGCTACTGGTTTGGGTAGCAATCATTAGCCTTACACTTCTTGTCTTATGACAAGAATCAGGAGAGAAGTAAGAGGTGAAGTGTTTCTCAGGCCTGAGAAAGAGATCCATCTCAGCTTGAGACAGGAGATCTGGCCATTTTCGCATATGGTCCTGGGCCTTCTCCACCCGCCTCTGGAAAGGATGACTTTTCTTCCTCCCTGGCTCAGTTCTCTAGACAAAACCAAAAATTTAGGCTAATAAGAAAGGAAGAAGAATAAATAAAGTTGTTAAAAGAAAGGCCGTAGGTATCAGAGAATAAATTATTTTATTTTGCTTTTGTACTTAAATCTCAAAGTATTTTCCTTGCCTTCAACAAGGAAAATCACAAAGTCCCATCCTGCAAAAAGCAGTGGGAGAATGATGGGCAGAAAAAGCACTGATGAGCATTGTAACTGTCTAGATCTTCCTTTTATGGATCTTGGAGATAAAATTACTACTAACTGCATGCCTAAATGTTTGGAGGGGCTTTCCATATAAGCAGAGACATGCAGGAATGAGGGAAGAAACTGCCCAGACTTAATTTAAGGAAAATGTAAGGGAGGGATATATGCAAAATTTCTTCCTGGTAGTGAGACCAGCTTAAATCAATTGCTTAGAGCTTTTGTTAATTTCTATGCTTTCCATATTGACAAGAACAATTATGGATAAATTCTTACATGTTTTCAAAAGCTAGATACTTCCTGAGCTACAGGGCAAGCAACATAGTTTATGACAACAGTCATAGAGGAGTTCCAATGAAAAATCATTGAAGACACGCAGACAATAATAAAAATCATGAAGACAATAAAAATAATGGAGAATAGGAACTGGTGTACTGCAGAGATTCTGCATTGCTTCAAGCTCTGTAACATCTAGTGAATGAGAACACTGGCTTCTCTGTCTTCCAAGTTGAACATCTCTAAAACCACCACAACAGAAAAAAAAAACAACCAGAAACCTCAGAAACTGTCAGCCTCACAGTGCTATCCATCTGGTCCACCTGCAGGCAGCAGAGCTGTCTAAAATCCCTTTCTACACCCACAATCTCTTAGTACTATTGCATCCATTTTCCTAAGGGAAAGGTTAAAGCCACATGCCTCAGCAGCGTTAGCTACCACATGGATTTCCATTCATAAACGTGACAGTGCTTGGAGGATAGCAGGCTGTGCACAACAGCTGCTACCTGACTCTGTCCCCATCTGTCTTAATGATTCCCTTCCCTAGACCTGTCAGGACCCAACTGCACAACATTTGTTGTGGGCTCCCAAAAAGGAGTAGCTGAACCCTCTTCCAGTTGGCCTTCCTTCTTAAAGGACATCACCAGGTGTTCCCGTTAGTTCTTCCCTTTACTTCGTGGCACCAGTAGTCTCACATTCAATACAGGATAAAGCTTATTTTTCATCACATGAGGCTTTCACGCAGTGATTGGCAGTGACACACATGTAACTCCTTGACGATGTTACTCAGGGGTGGGCACGCAGCATGAGGTGCTTGTGGAGGATGCCTGGAATGGGAACAAAAGGACAGAGACCTTTGTTGCTAATACTCTGCCCTGCACCTTGTCGGTGATTGTGCTGACCTCTGTGAACTTCCCTCCCAGGTGGAAAACCATGTTCCTCTTCCACCCAGGCTCATAAAACTCTCTGCAAACAGCAAAATGTTTATTTTCAGAAAGGGCTGAAGAGTACTAAGTTGTTTTTCAAACACTGTGAAGGCCAAAGCTAGGCTCTTTCTCTAGCCAGCTTTTCCCTCCATATGGCACAGACCTACCATAACACTATAGCATATTTACTTAAAGGCTAGCAGCTATGCTTATTTCTGAGCTGTGCAGGCAACCCCTCTAGTAAAATCAGCAGCAATTGTGAAGTCCCAGGTGAACAATCACACATATCTATCTTACTCAAAAAAAATTCTACTGGAAGAAGAGATTTGTTGATTTTTAAGGCTCTATTATTTACACGCACCAAGTGTAGCCCTCTTGTCTCTTCAGCACACTGTTTTAGAGAAAAAAAATCAATATTGTACAAACACTTCCAAGATTTTATAGGTTTGGTGGGGAAGCAGTGCCTGCACCCTCCTTGGCTACTGTGAAACAGTAATTTCACTTTACAGAGTAAATCTTGCTATTCTCACATCTTTTATCATTCACGTATAAGCAAAACTGGCTGAGTGGGGACAAATCTGTGGGACTGGATTATGCCACTCTCAAAGGATATTGTTACAGCAGTTGGCAAATAAAAATTTTCTGTGGGACTAAATTAACTTGTAAGACAGCAGAAATCTATTGACAGCAGCAAGAGATTATGTGTGTCTAAGAACAGGCTTTGTTCCTGCTGCCTGGAATACTTAGGACTTGATTTTTTTTCAAACTTTAAGCCTCCATTAATATAAGGTAAAAGTCAAAGGCAGGTATGCCAAATTAGAACGTGGAATTACATACTCTATTAAAGAGTTTTTAATATTTATACTAGACATTATGAAGAACTGGAAAACAGTCATGACAAAGAGAACGTTTGGTTTATAGTAGATAAACAGTAAAGGTAAGGTAACCTAGAGAATCCATGTCAATACTGGGCATTTATGTAATATAAACATATGAGTCTGCATTTGAATCTTGATCTAGGGATTTCCTTTTGGCTGAAGTACGTATGTCTTCAGAAGATTTGAAACCCTTTTAACCTTACATAAAGAACAGAGTATTACTGTCAACAGCAAGATCAGTTTCTCCTTTCCTTTCAACAACCGAGTTTGCACCACAAGATGGCAACCTAAAGCAATGTTCTATAAAAATGACGTGCATGATGTCTGTTGTTAAAAATGCCTTCAAAATACTTCTGTTAAACCTGAAAATCTGTATCACTTATGTTTTTTAAATAATCACACAGACATCTGCAAATCATGATATATATTTTGACTCACATCAGGGAGTCAAAACTATATTTCTAAAATCCCCAACATAGTAGTTGGATTATTTCGATAGAGAAATACTCTAAAAATTGTCTGAATACAGATAAACTATTTAATAAACTTAAAAAATGATAGTATATTAAACCATCTCTTTTTTTAAGTAGCAATAATGTTCATAATTGAAATATCCAGGGAGAAATGTCTCAACAAGAGTGTAAGGCTTGAAATCTCCAGGGAACATTTGCAGTTTCCTAGCAATTAACTTAGAAGCTATTGTTTTCTATTATTTAGAACTAACGCAAATCCCCTAATAATGCAACAAATCTGAGATTTTGCCCATGTGCAGTATTTCAGCAATTTACACTTGTTTTAATTTCCATAAAAGATTATAAACAACTATATCCACTCATAGCTCTAATACAGGGAGGACAGTGAAATGGAGTTAAGGTGTTATACACTGTTTCAGTATTTACATTTATCTTTATCTCAATAGGAGATGATGATTACTGCATGATTACTGTACTTCAAATGAGTAGCTCATGGAGGGGAGCAGCCAGTTAAATGTCTAATAGTAAAAGAATTCAGATTGTTCTGAAAATAGTTAGTCTTAGAGCAGCTGCGTGTGTTATTTGATTCACACCTTCAAATATACCTATAACAGAAGCAGCAAAGCACCAAGAACAATACTTAGCACTGGACATCCAGTAATTAAGAGAAGGTGAATATACTCATGAATATTAACTGAAAACTTATTAGATATACTGTGCCAATGATTGTACGCTTTGTGTCCATTCAAGCATATATTTACAAATAATCAGACCACAGAATTATACAGAGAAATAATGAACTGTATGCAAACATTAGGAAGCAAGTCACAGGTCACCAATATTGATCCTTCAATATCTATGAATATTTTCAGTAGATATTAGATGACATGACTTGTACCCAGTGTGGGAAGAAAATCAAAAGTCTCGCCATCTTTACAGTGAGTTTTAAGCACTAAAAACTAAAATGCAGAATTTTGAAATGCTGAATGCTCCCCAAAAATCTGCTACTCTATAGCATGCATGCATGCATCAAGGATAATGACAAATTAAGCAAAATAACTTGTAACAAACGAATATATATACTAAAAAAATTCCTCCTGAATAGAGAGAGTAGGAAACAGAACAGAAAACAAAGCCCTTGTTTATTCAAACAAGTTATTCCCTACTAACAATTTACTCAGCAAAATGAGCTCATTTTGTAAGAGTTCGAAGTAAACATTTTGTAAGTGAGAAAGTATATAAAGTCAAGCTGATAGCAGACCAGAGATCAGAACTCAGAAATCTCTGGGCCCCTGTCTACTACAGTGTCATTACATATTTTATCTATCTGAATGCTACTTCCATTTTAGTATGCAATATTCATTGATCATGAACCATGATATATTTTTACAAGATAAGAAATTACTTCAAGCATAAGACATTTTAGAGCGAAATTACCACTGCAAAATGAACCTACTTCATGGCTTACTTTAAACAGAGGGATAGGCTTTAAAGAACTTTATTTCGTTTGGGTTGTTACTTTTCTGCAGTCTTCCCTGAGGCATATTACAGCTGTGAGGAACAAAGTCACCAAGGTTTTCTCAGCACTTAGTATTCTCCCACCACACTGATCCAAAACTTTACACCTAATCAGCTAACTCCCTCTTCTGCCTATCTTATTCACAGCAATATAGCTTGATGAAATCTTGAAGAAGAGCATATGAGAATATATAAGGATGATATTTTAGGTGAGTTATGCAAATAGCCATCTCCTCAAAAGTCAGTAAAATAATGCTAATCTGGGACTCTTAGAAACCTACCATGCTTTGGAGTGAAATGCTAGTCACACAGCAAAGCTGCGTTATCTGGGAAAGAGATGGAAAATAGGATATTCTGCTATGCAGGAGGCAACGACAGCTTATCAGAATGCTCTCGCAGGGTAAAATTCCTGTTGGTGCAGTCAGTGGGCCTTCAACCCCAAGACATAGGCCAGTGGCCGAGAAGACAGGTGTGATTTTAGTTGAGCTGCAACTGTAAAACCTAGGGCAGGCTCGCTGCCTTCATGTGGGTTTCAGAACTGAAATACAGGTGAGAGAGGAAAGGCAGCACAGCTAAGGCTGCCCCCAGCATCTCTCAAAGGGGCATACTGAAGTAAGAAAAAGGAATGACCAAATCTCTCTCCTTTTTACACACCAGCTAGTGCAAGTGTGAAGCTTATTATCACACCAGGTGTAAGAACTTGATAATGAACATACCCTCCCCAGGCACTTGTCACTCACCGGCAGAGTGCCTCTAGCTGCCCTGCCAAAGTCACATCTCTCTTTCCCTTGGTAATGCAGATTAGAGCTCTGGAAGAAAGAAAACCCATGAATACGTACAGAATTTTCAAGCTGCTTTTCTACATTTAGATGGAGGTGACTGCAAGACCTAGGAGCTGAGGATATGTGTTAAAGTCCTGTCTGTAGCGTCTGATGTCCAGAATTAAAACAGCTGCTTTATAAAATAATAAGGCATTAGTAATTTCAAGATAACAGATTGCAAAAGCATATTAAAGAGCTGCCTAAAAAGAAACCCTATGAGACTAGCCAAGTATAATAGAGCTGACACAGATTTGGAATTTGTGGAGAAAGCAAATTGGTTAAAGACATTCTATGACCATAAAAAGGACTATGTATTTCTTTTTTTTCTAATCTTTTCCTTCGTTCTTTACAAATCCATAATGACTCTGGAGGTACCGAATGGCATCTGACATGATAGTTACGTATCTCTTTCTGTCTTGTTCTCTCCCTATATGTATGCATATGTGTGTGCAATTACAAGTATCAAACTAAATACTTAAATATGCAATGATAAAATATGTGCAGTTATTTGCATAAGCACTGCAGCCTGCATATTTCAAAAGCAAGTTTAGTTGGTTCAGGTTTGGGAATGTGAAATGTTAGTCCTATGCAATTCAACATCCACAAGGATGGTTTTCAAGATGAAGACTTAAAAAATTGTTATGTAGAAATTCCCTAGTCACTGTTAAAAGTACAGACCCTTTCAGTTCACTGTGATCACTATCTGAGCAATTCGCCATAATATCAGTGCTTTAGCAAATATTTTTTGCACGAAATTTCTGTGGTAATTTAGAGGAGAGAAAATAGTTCACAACAGAAATAGAAACCCAGAGCAGAAAAGATTTGGAGTCATAGTATCCCAGCAAGAATCACAGGCTGCCCGCTCTACCAAATGACATCCTGCCTCTCGCCTCCCGCTCCAGAGGCACAACATATACTTTAGTCTGTTACAGACAAGCATGCTGACTGGGACATGACAGGCCACGAGACTTGTCTCACTTTATAGGTGGTTTCCCTGGGATGTGAATTATTGTTTTCCACAGACTCTGGAGAAAAGAATGTCAAGAACAAACATTGTGCTGAGTTCCTCCTCCAGCCTTGTACAAATATACTACATGAGCCACAGGGTAGCTTTTTATTTCTGTTGCAATTTTCATACATTGCTATTGCCAAAAAAAGAAGTAAGAAACCATAGCACTAAGTGAATGCTGTGGCACTGAAACAAAGGAATTGCACTACAGCAGAAGTAAAGCTTGTATCAGTGAGCCTGCAGCAGGGTGGGCAGTCCTTTCCGAGATAACTATCTAGGTAGGCTTATGCAGCACAGACTTCTGTTTCCCTCTTCTTAGTTCCTTGGGTTAGGAGGAGATTATCTGTATGCAACCGTCAGCTTTTGAAGTCCAGATTTATCTGAGAAGGAAATGACCCTCCCTTATCATCCAAAAACCTGAATACCTGAGCCACCCAACAACTCCAGCTTTGAAATTCTGTCAATCCAGAGACATGTTGAGCTCACGCACTGTAAACTGCTAATTTTTCCCTAGGCTGAGTATGGTGCCTGACCTCTTTACTCTCACATCATCTCCTGTAAAATGGGCGGATATGTACTTTTTGACTGTTCTTGAAATAATGCATTCTAACCATGCTGAAAATGGAATGCAAAATTTGACATTTTCTTTTGCTACCAAGACTTTTAAAAACATGCTAGTAAGGGAATTTTTCTTGAAGAGTGAGAGAGAAGGGAGCTTGCACTCACATAGAATTTTCTAAAATATGGATTGTGAATTTCGCTTGACTAATGTAAAATAAAATGTATGGCTGCATAAACTTGTGTATGACACTCAGATGGAAGTGAATGTTTGTGATGCTGACCTTGATTGCCTATACTGTTAAACTGTGTGTCTGTCTTCTGTAAGCTAATATGTTTCCACAAATAACTGCAAAGTAAACTTATCTTCCTCCTTCAAAACGTGCTTTTAAAATTCTCCTTTGTTGCAGTGTCTACAAGAAGCTTGACAACAGTTGTTAGGATGCTGGTGATCTGAGACTACCAGCTGCCAGGTCTACTGGTGGTGTCAAAGTGTTCCTCCTTCCATCAGTCTGTCTTTTTCCATCTGCTGCATCTCACTTCCCATAGGAAATTTTCATGAGTTGGGATAGCTTCTGTGTTTTCTGATGTATAGCATCAAGCACAATCACAGCTACTAGAGAAACAAAGGAAAAGAAGGAAAAAAGATTTTGACCATAGATAAAATCGGAGAAATCTTCACAGGATGTGAAAAAAAAAAAAAATTAAAATCTGCAAGGTGTTAGCAGAGAGAGAAGGACAGTTTCATTCTTTATATACCAGAAAAAAACCCACCTGTCAGTTTTGCGTGAAACATTTATTTAATTTACATAGAGAGAAATCTTTATTTACATTATCTCTGGGTGTTTGAGGCCAGTGCGATCCCTGCAATAGCTTCATTATCCGTTAGAGCAGGACCACTAAGCCAGTTACTGGGACAAGTGACTATTACCTGCCAGGAAGAAGACCCTAATGGGCAAAGAGCTGCAGTCTTGACTACCTTGTTTGCCATCTCCAACATAGCAAGTGGAGGCTGAAGCTGACACCCCAGTGCAGAAATCATGTTTGCCTTTGCAATGCAGAAACTCATTTCATGTGATGCTGAAGGACCTACCATTAATAGATCTTTCTTCCCACTGAGAGGAAATGGATAGGTTACGTGTCACGGGGATAACATTGCTTCTGCAAATAGCTCTGCAGCTGCCCTCAGTGAAAACATTTTACCTCCTTCTATTCAAGTGCATACTGCCAGCAGCTCAGTTCAGATCCTGGCACTGTTGAAGCCAAATTCCCAGTGATTTCAAAGGCACAAGGGCATCATGTGTGGAAATGTGGAATTCTTCCCACTGACCTTTCAGCAAAGCAAAAAGCATACTAGCACTGCACCTTCAGTGCTAAACTAGTTGTGATCTTAAGCAGTTACTTTTCAAACCCATCAAACAATGCTGGAAATGAGGAATACATTTGCATGGCACATCGTACTCCATTAATCTGAATGCTATTTAAAATGAAATCAATGACAATTTATTAAAGTTTTTAACTGTTAACCACTATCTTCAAAGTCTCGATTTTTAAATTCTACTCATCTGAAACGGTTTATTCATGGGAGTATGGTATTGACTTTGTAGCATATTTCAATGGTATTAGTATTGTAAGAACTCTTTAAGTTAGTGAGCCTTTTGTTGTGAACTCATGTTTGTTTCTTGAAGCATGGTGCTGCTTTTTATTGCTAGATGTATGAGGATAGTTTGTTTGTTGTTAGACAACTGATGTAAAGTAATTAGATTCTGGTTGGCTAATGAAGTGAGACTGGATATTTTGCCTATGAATCATTATGGCAAAAGTGGAAGAATTTTGTTTAGCAGTAAAGCAAGTTGTGTTTGTTTGTGCCTTAATTTCCATGTGCAAGAAATAAGGAATGTAAGGTGCCTTGTAGACATTTGAAACAGGCAGTGTTAATTAATAAAAGCAGTAGTGGAATCTGGATTCTCAAGCTGTAGGCAGCCCTGGCGACTTTGTTCTACCATAATTCACAAGCAAGCTTTCCATCCGATTTTGGGAATTTGCAACACTCAGGAATAATATTCTAAGCTCCTCAAGATAAGTGAAATTTTTAATTCCCAAACCATTTTCCCAATAAATTAATTTTTTCAAATATATATATAATCATGGGGTTTGACTCTTGAATTTTTAATAAAAGATAACCTGATTAAAACACAAAATAAAGATGTAATTTTATCAGAATGCTATGTAGCTAAATTTGCAAACCAAGTAAAATGAACTTCTACATGATTGTTACCATGACAAAACTTTACTTGATTTGGTTTGGGACAAAACATTTGATTTTCACAGTATGGGGGACCGATTATTTAACCATGTCTGTTTTGAAAGATTGTGTGCTTATATTAATTTAAGTGATGTTGTAAGTCAAGCAGGCAGGGCAGAAGACCATATTTACTGAGCAGGGAGCTCCTTGTGGAGCTCAAGAGGAAAAAGAATTTGTACGATCTCTGTAAGCGGGGTCGGGCTTCACAGGAAGATTACAGAGCTGTGGTTCATATGTGCAGGGAGAAGCCACAGAAGGCCAAAGCTCAATGCATTGTAATGAATGGGGCTACATCTGGCTGCCAACTGGTCATCAGTGGTGCTTCTTAGGGCCCAATCCTAGGGCCAGTTCTCTTCAATATTTTTGTCAATGATCTGGATGCAGGAGTTAAATGCAACATTAGCAAGTTTCCTGATGATATCAAACTGGGAGGTGCTCTTGACTCTCTTGATTGTCAAAAGGCCTTGCAGAGTGATCTAAGATAGACTGGAGCATTGGCAATCATCAGTAGCATGAAATTTAATACGAAAAAATGCCACACACTGCGCCTGGGGTGGAGTAATGCCGGGTGCAATTATAATTTGGGATGAGCAGCTTGAGAGCATCACTGCATAAAGGGGTTTGGAGGTTGTGTTGGGTTGACCTTGGCTGGACATCAGGTGCCCACCAAAGCTACTTTATCACTCTCCCTCAGCTGAACGGGAGAGAAAAAATAAAGAAAGCCAAGTAGGACAGGGAGACATCATTCAGCAATTACTGTCATGGGCAAAACAGGCTCAACTTGTGGAAAACCAATTTAATTTATTACCAGTGAAATCAGAGGAGAATAATAAGAAATGAAAACAAAGTCTTAAAACACCTTGTGCCCACCTCTCCCTTCTTCCAGGGCTCAACTTCACTCCTAAATTCTCTACCTCCTCCCCCACCAGTGGTGCAGGGGGACGGGGAATGGGGGTTGCAGTCAGTTTATCACACATTATCTCTGCCGCTTCTTCCTCCTCAGGGAGAGGACTCCTCACACTCTTCCCCTGCTCCAGTGTGGGATCCCTCCCATGGGAGATGGTTCTCCATGAACTTCTCTAACATGAGTCTTTCCCACAGGCTGCAGTTCTTCACAAACTGCTCCAGTATAGGTCCTTTCCATGGGGAGCAGTCCTTCAGGAATGGGCTGCTCCAGCATGGGTCCCCTGCAGGGTCTCACGTCCTGCCAGCAAACCTGTTCTGGCATGGGCTTCTTTCCATGGGTCCACAGGTCCTGCCAGTAACCTGCTCCAGCATGGGCTTCCCACAGGGTCACAGCCTCCTTTGTGCATCCACCTGCTTTGCTGTGGGGTCCTCCACAGTCTTCAGGTGGATATCTGCTCCACCATGGACCTCACTGGGCTGCAGATAGACAGCCTGCCTCACCATGGTCTTCACCATGGGCTGCGGGAGAATCTCTGCTCCAGTGCCTGAAGCACCTCCTTCCCCTCCTTCTTCACTGACCTTGGCATCTACAGAGTTATTAATTTCACATATTCTCACTCCTTTCTCTAGTTACAATTGCTGTTGTGTGTTTTTTTTCCCCCTTAAATATAGTATCACAGAAGCACTACCACCATTGCTGATGGGCTCGGCCTTGGCCAGCGGTGGATCCATCTTGGGGCCAGCTGGCATTGGCTCTCTTGGACACAGGGGAAGCTTCTAGCAGCTTCTCACAGAAGCCACCTCTGTAGCCCCCCTACTACCAAAACCTTGCCATGCAAACCCAATACATAGGTGCTGGTTGACAGTAAGCTCAATAGAAGTCAGCAGTGTGCCCTGGCAGCCAAGAGGGCAAACTGCATCCTGGGGTGCATCAAACACAGCATGGCCAGCTGGTCTAAAGAGGGGATTATCCTGCTATATTTAGCATTGGTGCAATATTCAATGGTACTCAAATACTTTGAGTACTGTGTGCAGTTCTGGGCCCCACAATTTAAGTAGGATGTGAAGGTCTTTGAATGCATGTAAAGGGCTCTAAGGCATGGTCCTGTGAGGAGCGACTGAGGACTTTGGGTTTGTCTAGTTTGGAGAAAAGGAGGCTGAGGGGTGATGTAATTGCTCCCTACAGCTTCCTGAGGAGGGGAAAGGGAGAATGAGGTGGTGAGCTCTTCTCCCTGGAATCCAGTGATAAGATTCCTGGGAATGGCTCAAAGCTGTGCCATGGGAGGTTTAGACTGGACATGAAGACACTTTCTTCACAAAGAGGGTGGTCAAACACTGGAACGGGCTTCCTAGAGAGGCAGTCGATGCCCCAGCCTTGTCAGTGTTTAAGTGACATTTGGACAATATCCTTAATGACATGCTTTATCTTTTGGTCAGCCCTGAAGAGGTCAGGCAGTTGGACTAAATGATCATTGTAAGTCCCTTCCAACAGAAATTTATTTTCTATTCTATTCTATTCTATTCTATTCTATTCTATTCTATTCTATTCTATTCTATTCTATGTATATAAGTTTATTGATTTCACTATTAGGAAGTTCAGTATTTTTATGGGATTGAGCCTTGTTTTTGTTACCTTTGGAGTATTGCAGATGTTTTTACAGCAGGAAGCCATGAGGGTCTATAAAAATTCACATGTAAATTGGTGCAATAACATTTCAGCAGAACATTTGCAAACTCCTAGGTTCAGGCAAACATGCTACTCAAATCATTATTTCTAAGCTTACACTGAATGAAAGTCCATTTATGTGATCTTAGCTATCTTTTTCTAGAATAGTGAAAAACAAATAGAGCATAAAATTACTTCCTTTTTGGGCAGTTTGCCAACATCTTTCCCCTTCTCTGTCTCCCCCCCACCCCCAACTTCACCTAGTAAATCAGGATAGGACAGTGCCAAACATTTTTTTTTGCAAAGGAAATGCAAAGCATGTGACAGAGAAGAACTAAAAAGCAAGTGCCAATGTTCAAATGAAGATCAAGGAATTTACAGTGGAAACACTTAATGGTTTCAATGATCCACAGAAAACTCACTGATAAGAGCATTTTTGCTAAACTGCCTTAAGTCCTGATCTGTCCCATGCCTACATAATATGACTGCTCTATTGCTCAGACTTTTGGAAAAACACAACACAAGGGGCTCTAAAAACTTTTCACTTTGACATCAGCTACAAATATAGACATTCTACAGGATTTCATGTTTGAAATTTCACATGAATTCCTGCTAGACCTTAGATTAAAATGAATCTGTATTCTTGGAGCAGAAGATTTCTTTCAGGAGTTACAAAGCATCATTTGGAAGGTTAAGTTTATCAAGCTACCACCCGAGGGCTTGCTCTACCAGGTCAGAAACGCAGCAACTGAGTCCCATCAGTCTTGCCCTTGTGAAACTTTTAATTCTTTTTTTCTACTCATTAGCTTCAGAGAACAAATGATCCAATAGCAAAAACAACGTGTCCTATTATAAAGAGTCCAGCAAATTAAATGGATTGAATTGAATTAACGTGCCACAGTGGAAAGAAGTGCTCAGACCGTATGCAGACTCATTTCAGGCAAGACACCATCTCCTGGGAGGGATGTGCCTTGCGTCATCTGCAGCGCCCAGTTTCCTGTCTTAAAGAAATAAAAAAAAGTTTTAAAGAAGTTTTCGAGCACTGTAGTAGGCAGAAACCCAGCATAACAGTACATTGAAAAAGCACAGTCAAGTCTTTCAAAGAGCTCATACATAGTAAAATTTCACAGATTGAATTAATATAAGGCTTAAAAGCACAAAAAAACCCCAACCCAAATTTAAGCCTAGCACTGTTCACATCTGAGACTATGACCATATAAATGTATTTCAATATCTTCAGCATTCCTTTCTGATTTCCACAGTTTTAAAATTTTTAATATGGTAAAATATCTTGTTATATATAGTTGCTGTTAGTGCAAACTGGGAGACGTAGCCACAGAATGGAATTTTTGATTTTGATGGAAAAAGTTTTTACATGTAAACATAAGTTCTCTTAACATAAATTTTAACAATAACTACCCTACAATGAATCTACGTTGTTAGAAATTTAAGCTATCACCAACCTCCATACAACAGATGTGATTAAAACAGGTCATAGAAACCTTAGTCAGCACTCCCCTGGAAACTCCAGTTTCCCCTGTAACATTCCAGGATCTCGCTTACAGAACCTACTAGGGAAGGTGAAGTGTCACCTTTATTATATCACACTTCCACATTTCCTGCTGTAGTTTCAGTTTTAGAGGTGACAGTCTGGGTAGTGGTTACAGGCACTTAGAAATCATGAGTACTCATCAGAGTACAAAATAAAGCCCCTTCCAAAGAAAAGCTTTTATGTTACCCACTAAAACTTTCAGATGCAGGACAGTTCTACTATGTGAGTAGAAAAAATGGTAGTTATCTGACCACAAGAAACTACACAAACCAGGTTATGCACTAGAGGCAAAGAATTATCTTTTCAGGCATCCAAATGTCTCACAACAATAGTTCATATTTAAGAACTATTTAAGAGACCCGTCAATTTAATGCAACGTGTTGCATATGAAGTAAACTTGCCTAAAGAAGGTCCGCAGTAATAACAATGTGCAATAGCAACTGAACTTATGACTACGGTTTGTGCAAATATGATTGCATGTAGGTGTCTGGTAGCTCATCACAAACAGTATGGAAAAACTGTTGATCACTACTGAAAGCATTTCAGTGACTTGCTGTACTTTCTGGGATTTGATGGCAGTGCTCCATGTCCTGCAGCTATTTCTCTGCTTCTGGACATTTTCAAAAAATAATTAAAAAATAAGAGCCCTGCAGTGTACTTCTGAAGCATGCATCACTCCTCATTAGGTTATGTCAGGTTTCATCATCCCATATCATTTGATGTATATTAGAGCAATACTATGCGTGGATGACATTCCATTATTAATTTAAGGAGCTACCATCTAACATTTTCGACATGAATAAAACGACGGCAGTTACCAAAATAGTACAGTCAGCAGAAGTCCTTTTTGAAATTAAGAAGTAATGGTTCAGCTCATCCATAGTTTAAAATGAAAAGTTTTCATGGATGTGATCCAGCTATAATAACTCAGTGATGAGAAGACGGAGGAAACAATAATTTATGAGGAAATCCAGAGAAAACCAAGAAGCATCCGAAATAACCATCCATAAACAGAAAAGATATCTAGTCACAATTGAAAACACCAGCTCATGGAGAATACACAAATTATAACTCTATTATACACATAACACTAGAAGAAAAATGAAACAAAAGCTCTAAGAAAAAATAACTCAGATTTAAAGAAAGAAATGAAACAGCCAGCTGGAAATGCAACAACTGTATTAAGCATACCACAGTACGAAAGTTCTTTCCACTTACTGCATCGAAAATTACGAAATAGTTATCAAGACACTAATTGCAAGTGTATGGAATACTTTACCTTCAAAATATTTAAAACATTTCTGAATTCTAGGCCAGATTCTCCCTTGCATTACACCTCCTTTACAGCACCTGTGTGGCTAAAAGTGGCCACAAAATCAACTATTAGGCATACCCTGAAGTAGAAGGAATATCTGCAACCGTACTGAGGCAGTCTAAGGACTCCTTATCATCTTGGTGCATGGGATGTAGCTTGAGAAGGGAGGAATGAGAGGTACATTGCTGCCAGTAGACAGCCTTGGACTGTAAACTGCAAAAATTTCTTTCTCTTACTACCACGGGTGACTGCACAGATTTTGCTCTTGCCCCAAGAACACAAAAGCCTTTACCACATAGTTGTAGATTAAAAATACATGGGGATTCATGTGAATGCCTTTGGCTGGAGTCACAAATAGGAACATAAACAACAAAGAAGAAATTAAAAAAATATCTTAGCAACAATGCTTTATTCTATGCTAAGAAGAAAGGAAATCCCTGCCCATACGTGGAATGAGCACAACGTAGTATATGACGGGAGATTTCAAGGTATTGCTATAACACTTTGACTTCCCTAGAGCTACAAGAAGGCTGTGGCCACATTCCTTTCCTCACAGATGAAATATAATGTTTGATTCAAATCTTTTTGCAAACTAAGCCCCACTCCAAAAATCTTTCTTCTACAACCAGCTGGGCTTGCTTGAGGGCTGCTGCACCATTTGGAATCAGAACAAGGTGACAGGGCCACAAACAGTGGCGGAAGACAACATTCAGGAGGGTGGCAACATTCAGATGGAAGGTACTTGTACTTACAGTATACTATTCAGCATGCTTTTATTATTTTGCTCTGCTCACTAAAAAGAGATTTCTAAAACCAGACATGTAGCAAAGGTCTGTTTTCAAACTCCCATGTACTGTAAATACAGAGGTGTTTAGAAGGGCTCCCCCCATTTACAGTACAAGCCTGATTAAGAAGCAATAGGTAGAAAATTATCACAATTCACGGAAGAAGTTGGAAGGCTAAGAAATCAGAACAATATCACAAAGATTTACAAGTGAAATTAACAAGACAGGCTGGTAACACTTTCTTTTTATAGGAGCTTTAAGATTTTATAACTATAAATTTAGTGTCCATATATGATGCATTAACAATGTCAAAACATTAAGGATGCTTCACTATACCTGTGCTTAAATATTACAATGTTTTTCGCTACGATGGTAGCAGCTTGATTTTGGCAATAAATCAACATGATTTCAATAAGGCAGTTTAAGCTTGTTAGCTGAGTGAACATTAAAATCACCCAACTCGGTGATTTAGCCTCCTGTGTGAAGTTAGAGTGGTTTTACATTAGAGAATACTTGCTGCTGGTAGAGCTCATTCATACCATGGACATCTGTTGGGCAGCTAGAGGATTCAGTATGCCAGTTGGCTCAAAATATCGTAGTTGCACCAATGCTCTCAGGTAATGTATCACGCCTTTTGAGGCTGTACACAGTGGTAGTAATTTCACTTCCCCTGTTTAAAGTGTATGACTGTGTTACCGCAAGAAAATGTAAGAGTATCAGTCAGATTGGCATAATAGTGCTGCAAAATAGACAATAGACTGCAAAAATTTCATTTAGAAATATCAGCTTTTCGGTGTTCCTGAGACCTCATTGCTGCAACATCTTGGTGTTAGAGGGCTGGAGGATATTAGAAAGTGGTAAAGTGGTGGAACTGTTGTTTTCCTGAAAGCCGTTTTGTGAAGTGTAAGATACAATTATTTTTCCCCCTTAAAATATCACAACCCTAAGGAAATGTTTAGGAATGATTGGATTCAGGTTATATTACCCACCCCATGGAAATAGGAAAGAAGAATCTGATACATAAATAAACATCTGCTTTCTGCTTCACTGTAATTTTTTAGCCAGAATTTCTATTACGCTTTTCAATAGTGGGTCACTATGCCCTGAATTGATCTGCTCAGACCAGGTTTATCTTCCGTCAATTTTGGGCTACTTAGTGAGCACACTGAGCAAACTACCACTTCTACTTCAGATCCTACAAAATCAATCCCAGGAAAATACAAGCAATTTGGATGATTTCTCTGGATAAGGTTGTGCTATATTGCACAGAACAAAATTCAGAAGCAGTCAATGTGAAGTTAAGGAGTGGGAAGTGTAACCAATCACCCGGTCAAAGATGGTACCCACTAGCAGCAATGCTAAACATTTGACACAGTCAGTTGGGTGCTGGCTTTGATTTTGTATTTCTTCCAGAAATTACAACCTTTGTAGCTGGAGTGAAGGGACTAGACTGACAAGGTTAGAAAACACTTTAAAAAAAAAATGAAACAAAAAACCCCAACCCAAACCCCTCATGGAATTCTTGTTTCCTTTTAACCATTCACACTAATACGACCACTATACTAAAAATAGAATTGATCTTCCACTATAAAGAAAGTTTTATTTTTAGTTTTTCTCGTCTAGATAATAGAAACTCAGCTGGGACTGAGTTTTAGTCATGTAATACTCCTAGAGTGCAACAGAAATTCCTAGCTTTTTTCAAATAGGCAATTATTTAAAGGCCATGAACAGCAGGGAAAGGGGGAAAAATATCTTTCTGCATGAAGGACACTAAGATGGCATTATTTAAATGAAGAACAAAGTGTACATGATTCTTTGCCAGCAAGTTAAAAAAAGGTATATTATTCCATTTTTTATCTTATCAGAAAAGTGATACTTCTTAATTTACAAAGACACATTTTAGAGATAGCCCACTGAGCTGTAAAAAATATAGATTAATCATTGCTGACATGACAGAGGCAGTCAGGAAATTCTTACAGATTTTTAATACTTTGAACTTTCACAAACAAGCAGCTTCACAAAGCAAGTAAGCAGTATAAAGGATATCTCTGAATAGTTTTTATCAGGCTACATAACCTTGATTGCTCACATCTTTTAATCATGACTTTGGTGGACTCTCACGATGCAGGACTCCACCTTTCCCACGGAGGAAGTGGCCAATCTTTGTTGATTCTCACAACAAGTTTTCCATGTCCTACTATAGCACAATGCACATTTCATGGTATGGATCTTGGTGTTCACCATTATTGGCTGCTTTCCCATAGACAGCTTACTGCTTGACTAAATTCTTACAGCTACCTTTTTAATAGGAGAATTAATCTCAATATCTAGCAATAAGTTATCTGAACCTGACCAAATGACAAAGTAAAACACATGTAGAGCTACTGTTGTACATCTACTTTCAGATGAACTAATATAGCTGGCATATAGTCAAGGTTTTTTTCCTTAGGTGGTCAATTAGTTCAAACACATTGCAGGTTAATGGCAGTCAAAAGTCAAAGGCTTTAGTGTTCAGCATCTTTATATGCACTGGGTGTGGTGATTTCAGTATAAGAAGTGTTCACCAATCAGCAGGCAGTTGTTTTTGCATGGAAATGTACCTGTTGAGGAACAGAGAGAAAACATGATTTAAAAGCAAAGGAAATTCTGTGGTGAAGACAGCCACTGCCAGAACACATCCCTGTTTAACACCACTGTGCATTTCAAATCTGTCATAAGAATCACTGTCACACTGAACTTGCATGACTTTGTGAGAAGCTTCAGTCAAAGATGAGGATTCAAGAGAAAACAACTCTTCCAGTGCCTAGAAAAATTCTGACTGTCTAGATTGAAGTTTTTATGACAACTGTGAAAGCCAAGTAAAGAGCCTTCTTTATTTCAGACACTTTTCTTTCAGCTGTCTTAAAGACTATGTTAATAGCTAATCTACCAGCACTGACTGTCTAGATATACACATTCTGCGAGAGCTTGCAATCTCTTGAGGGTAATTTATAACAAAGGCTTGCCAGAAACCCCTATGACTATCTTCTTTGTATTTACATCATTATGAGTTAGCATTCTTCATATCTTCTCTCCCTCCAGCAGCCAAGCAATACACGATACAGATGTTTAACCACCACCTGTCTTTCTAGGTTCAGTATTCATTATTTACTGCAGGCTTCCAAAGTACAAAGCAATGTAGGCATAATTAAAGAAAAATATCTATTAAATGTCAAACTTATTTGACAGATACAATAAAAAAAAAACAAGATAAAGGTGCTTAGGTTGTGAGAGAAAAAGAATACAGAATTTTTACCAACATTAGGGAATACATTGAAATAGTGGAAGTAGTAGGGCCAACATTCATACTTGCCACCTTCCTTCTCCTTCTGTCTTTTTTATGTTTCTTTTGCTCCTGATCACTTGCACAAATTTGTCTATTCCTGTGTAATCCCACTATATACCTTCAAATGCTATTGTAACACAAATTTTTCTGGGGCCAAACACGAAAGAATCATAATCCTGAGATTACAAGACAAAAGCAGATGTAATGAGATCTAGTTTTTTATTCTCTCCATGTGAACGCACTTCTTTATCTCATCAGGGTACTGTGAAGGCTAAAATTGATCTTCTGAAATCTCTGAGTGCCAAGCAAAACATTAGCTTGATTTTTCATTATAATTATAAAATGACAGCATGCCTTAAATTTCAGTAAATTCCTTTATTTCATTTAGCTTCTGCTCTTCGTTCTGCAAGTTGCAGCTCAGATGCAGGAAGACAAATCTCCTTCAGCCTGACATCATGTCCTCCCACCCACCCTTGATGGCAGCAGGACTGTAGCTCATTTGGCTGTTTTACTCTATAAATGTTTAGCAAGATTGAACTCTGTTGCTGCAACCTGGTCCTATTGTGGTTTCTATGGGCTTAATAACTGTGTATAGCACAGACAAGGATATGGTGTTTAAAAACTTTCACTCACAGAGGTAATATTGCTTAAGGGATACCTACGCTGCAGCTGTCAATGTTGCTACCAGGGATGGCCCTACCCTGGCAGTGAATTACAGCAACAGAGGTTGCTAATGGTGCAAAATTATTTCAATTTGGAAAACTACTGTCTTGTTTCCGCATATTGTGGCAAGTGCTGAAGTTTAACTGAGTCAGCTGAGTTGTGTGGAAGTGTGGCTTCCTCTCTGACCCTAGCTTTGAAAAGAAAAAATGAAAGTAGCCAATGTTCTAGCAAGAATATTGCTTTTTAAATCTAATATGTGTTAGAAAGGGGGTGAAAACTTGAAAAAAATATCTTTGGCAGTCTCATACTCCCACTAGATCCACAAAGCACCCAGTGACAACAGCACAAGGGAAGACAGCTTCTTAGGACAGCAGACAGGAAAGCTACTTTTGGCAAGGGTGATAAAGAAAGAATAATTGTTACTCAGATTCCTTCAACAACAGAGAAGATGGCAGAGAAAAGCCAATAATTTCTGCCTTAAGGAATCTTTCCTATCATTTTCAAACTTAAAAAGCACAGTTGTCCTCAAATGTGAAGAACTCCTTTGCCTCTTCACAAACAAAAGTTACAGAATAACTGGTTCTCTGCAGTGATGCAACCTCTTCATTTTCACAAAAAGGAAAACCCTATGGGACTACCTATGCATGTTCCCTTATTTTATTTCATACCAAAAGGTGCAGAGGGCTAATTCTTTCCAGTGCAGGATTTAATATGGGTTTTTTCTCCTCAAACCTGAGATTTTCATTAGTTGGGGCACAAGTCACAATTCACTGAAATCACGAGTAAATCTTGCATATGAAAGACTCCTGCTAACGACTTCTAAAGTAACTTAATTTTTCCCTGTCTGTTCACTGTTTCACCCCCTTTGCTACACATAAATCCTTTTGTCTCTTATCATAGACTCCCACTATGTGTTCTATGTACGGTGGTTTGAATGCTTCTACTACTTGAGCAGGCAGAGAAGCCAGCATTTTACCTACTATTCTCATTTCAAGAGGTATCGGTAATGCAAAATTTAGTATTTTCTTGTTCTAACTTCTTTACATTGTGCACATTAGTCCTTGGATAAAAGAATTCAGAGATCAATACTCTCAGTAACACCAGTTCACAAAGGAATCCACACACCTCCTACTATTTGCCTAATCGTGCAGTCAGGCAGCCACCATATTTGAGCTGAACTTCATGATTGGTGCTATGCAAGAACTGCCAATGACACCATTACAAAGGCAGAGCAGATCTGGATATTTCATTCAAAATACCTCCAAGGCCCCTCACACCAGTCCTGACACTGTTAATCGTGCTAATCTAGACAGCTGCTGGTCTCTGGTTTCCCAAAAGGAAAGCTGTCACAAGACACCACTGCAGAATGCTTACTGATATTTAACAGCATGGAATTAACTTTTATTGAACCCTGAAAAGCAAACAACCCCTCCTACAGTTTGGGAAAAGGCATGTATAATAAAAGTTGTCTCTCTTTTTACTCAACAGAAAGCCCACCATATCCATATCCAGCTAGCCTTGCCCAAATCAACATGGAAGTAGAACAGGTAATACAGAACTAGGTATGAAGTTTGTTTTCCAGTCTTCTTTTGCCTTTAGCAAATGACCTTTTTTTTTTACAGTTCTTTAGATCTCTGTTGGCTGTGGAGAGCAAACTTGAAAAATGTGTTTTCATATGCATTTAAATACTGAATGTTACAACATTAGCCATTTCAAAATTTTGTACCTGTTGACATTGACACAACCGCACATAGATTGCCTTTTTAAGTTATCCCAGCCATCCTGTATTAGCACTGTTTACTTTTGTCACAAATTTGATTTCTGAACACAGAGCCCTGATTTCTTCTGCTGTGTATTCGTAAAAGCTCAACCTAAATCCTTTGATTCAGTTTTCTGGTGACTATCCTTCACCCTTGACAAATCAGAAAGATTTTTAATCACTTTGTTCTTGGTAGAATTTAAATTAGCTGTAGAGGCAGAAGGCCAGTCTATTAAAGCAATGCATTAATCCACTACACTGCATTCAGGCAGCAATTTCTGTTTCTAAAAATATGCCCATACATTCAGGGTTTAGGTTTGGGGTTTTTTGTTGTTTGTTTTGAAAGAAACTTTTTACTTGACCTTGAACTTCAATACTTGGCCAAGATGTCAGTGTTACAGAGGTAACTTTTACTGTAGCTTACCTTGATGGGGACACCAACTGTTGTTAGGGTTAAGAAGTTGCCAATATACTTTGGTAATACTGGATACACCCAGGAGCCTAAATGGCTGTCTGTCATACTAGTAGTCTACATAATAACATCTAGCTATATCTAATTTTTATGTTGTTTCTCTTTCTTTGAACACACTTTAAAAGGTGTGCATCTGACTTCAAGAATTATCCCCTCATATTTAATTCCACTTTACAGAATTAAGTATAGTTTATAACAGAACACCATTCTAAGCAAACTTCAAAAAGCAGTAGAATTCAGTAAATGTAAAGTAATTTTTTGTAAATAGAAACATTTACCATCAAGGTGTACTGGGAGTATTCAGTGACTTCAATAAAGAGGAAGGTCCATCCTATGTCATAAATGTGCTAATGACCTTGCAAACTCCTAATTCAGAGATGACGTCTTCTTCGTTAAAAAAAATAACGATGGTAAATCCTGTGCATTTTGTATTTCATTTGTATCACATGAGAATAAACAAGACTAAAGTTTGACTTAACATTGACAACCTCATAGCTTTTCCATGACGTGGAATTAACAGGGTGGGTAAACATGCACATACCATTCCAATAATTATAACACAGATCAAACTCAAATTCAAGGCTGGTTACTTCTAGGAGCATGACTTGTGACTTCTATGCTCAGAAACATTAGGTTAAGAAGAATACTCTGTGCTGTCAGGTCTAGTCTCCTGCTACTGTAGGCACCATATCAAACCATTATCTTCATAAATCACCCTTAATCTCAAAAGCAGTAGTTTTAGAGTCAGTTTTTGCTTCCATTAGTCAGATTTGAGAGCCATCCTTAAACCTCCCTTGAGAAATATTTTGGGACTCTTTTCTGTTTCGCCATTTACTTATTTTCAAAGGTAGATACACCTTTGAGTCCTTAAATAAACTGAGTTCTACCTTAATTAACAGTTCTCCTTTATTGCTATTTCACACCTACGTTTACACCATCCTGCTCAGTCTTCTGTTCACTAAATTAGCCAAGCTCTTTCACTCTTTCATCACAAGCCGTCCTATGCTCCAGTCTTTTCCATAGTTGCATTTATTCTATTTTCAGCCACTTTTTCTTGAACTTGCCTGCCAAGGATTGTTCATAGATCGCTTATAGCTAGTATTTTCATGTAATCTTTTTCTCTGTTAGTTGAAAATACCTTTCCTATGTATACCAGGATCTGATCACCCAGTTACATAGAAGCACTGCAGAGATGTCATCCTTGTGAGCTTTAGTGCATATCAAATACATTTATAAGTAACTGACTCCACATTTTGTATTATTTAATTTCACACCATTTTTATTACCTAGTTTTGACCTTCCCTGTTAAAATATCCCAGTCATGGCTGACGTAACATTCCTGCAGAGATACAAACTTTATTCTTCTTGAGTACAAATTTGTGAAGGTGAAGTCTAAGGAATCCATTGGAGAAATCACTATAATTTTGGAAGTTATTGAAAAGCAGACTTTGCTTATATGTCTTCCATATTTAAGGTTATTTTATCAATAAAAAATGTGATTCTGTGATTCTGTTCTTACGTATTTGTCACTTGGATGTATTGCATATGCTGTATATTGCCAAATCAGGACAGCAAAAAAGATTTTGTGTGAAACTGTTAGGATTACCCAGGACAGAAAACATAGTGGCATGATAGGACTAAGTCAGTTAAACTTTTAACAGGGGCAGACTGGGTCTTTACCTCAGAATTGAGTACTCCAAAATGAACAGAAAGGTTCTTATAGTAGTAGATCAGGTTTTATTTTAACAGAAATTATAATAAGTATTTTTTTTATACTGGAGAGGATAGTATATAGATAAAAAAGGATTTAAAAATATCTCCCTCCTACCACTGTGTCTTTGCAAGGCATCTCCTTTTTTACAGGTTTGTTCTCAATCCCTGCTCACTGACTGTAAATTGTAACTTAGGTTACTGCCAATCTTACACCATTTCTCCAGGGAAACATTTCTCTTTCATCATTAGAGAACATTCATACTGGGTTATACCCAAAACCCATCCTGTCTTTGACACTTGCCTAAAGCAGATAGGCTTAGAAAAAAAGTACAAAAGTAGGGGAAGCGTGTGGTGATATTTACCCTATATACACCCTGAAGCTCCAAGCACGTGTAATACTGGGACTTCCAGAAATAGCGTCTATATATTCAGCAACTCTCAATGGATTTTTCTGCTATGAACTTGAACTCTTGAACCCTATTGTAAACTGACAGCATTTACAGCTTCCTGTAACAAAGGAGTTCTTCAGGTTAACCATAAGTCTGAAGATCTGTGTCCTTTGTTTTGTTTCCTGTAAACTGCAAGCTCTATTTAATGTCTTCTATGAGAATAGAATATTGGAAGAGACAGTGAAAAATTGATCAGTGTCCTGTTCTTCCTGTGTTGCCTCTTTCAAAGTTGATAGTCCTAGCATACTTTGTTGTTCCTTGTAAAGACGTTGTTCCAAACCTTTGCTCACTCTTGCTACTCTTTCCTGATTTTCTTCCAGTTTGCTACACACATAACATACAAGATGGAGTGAATCACAGAGTTTCATGTAACTTAAGTTCTGCTCTAGTCTCTATTTTTCTCAAGTAACTTTTGATATAATTTTTGTTTTTTACCTGCTGTTAAGCATTAAGATGAGTTTATAATACTCCCCTGAAAATATCAAGGTCTCACATGAGTGGTAATGGTTTGCTTGGATAATTTTACGAATGAAATTCAGGTTGGTTTTATCCACATGTATCACTTCACAATTACCTATGCTAAATTTCATCTATTTTATTGCCTTCTAAAACCCATATGCAGTTCTTCTGAGCTGGCCCTCATGTATCCTTACAAAACTGTCAGTTTGACATTCATTCCCTTTTTTAGGTCACTTGCAACTGAGCTAAACCACACAGAAACCTGGTGAACTCTGTTAGAGACATTTAGTCACACCCTTTGACCTTTTATACAAAGACCTCCTCTCTGTCCCAGGCTGCTAACAGGCCTTAAGAGTCTTCGTTGAACTAACTTAGGAAAACCTTTCATATACCCAGGCTGAATGCATTAACCAGATATCTTTTCTTCATTTCTTAATTGGGGTCCAAAAGACAAGCAAGCAAACCAAACAAAACCCTCCCATAGATTCAAATGACAGAATTTCTTCTTGCAAAGCCATGTCAGCTCTTTCCCTACAAGTTTGGCTCCATGTACAACAGTTCTGTACTTCATCCTATATGGATTTCAGGTGGCCTGCAGCTCAACTGGTCTGTATTCTCTTTGATCTCTCACACGACTCTTTCATAAACTGCCAACACTTCAGCCTCCTTCCCTTCCTTTAGTACCAAAGCAATTTAGCACAAGAGACTGCACGCTACAATCATCATTCACTTCTCCTGCACGCTCACGTTTCTTTGAGTGCTCTTAGATCTATTGAGCAAATAACATGTTGTCCAATGAAAATTGTTAGCATTTGCCTTGGCCTCATACTGCTCCAGATCAATCAGGCAACATCAGGTTGTCCAACATCCATCTTTCTCCGCCTGTTGGCACGACCATCTTACCCTCTGGAAGCTTCTCTTCCTGCCAGGCATGCTCAGGTGCTCACTGGGAATGAGCAATCACTTCCTCAGCCAGAGCCATCCAACCTGCTCTGATCACTTTCAACTTCTACACTATGTACATAAAATGAATCACAAGCAAAAGGTTTGCTGCCCAAGTACAGATAGGTTTGGTGTTCTTAATCATTCAAGACAGCTGTTTGGGAAGAAATACAACAGAACAGGGAAGACATGTGAGGTTCACCTCATTTTTTTTATCTCTGTCTAACAATCTGAGCAAAGAGGAACATGAAGAACTGTGTCCAGCTCCTTCTAACTTGAAGCGTTGCTATTTTAGGTTTTTTAGGTTGTCTTACCCACTCTTCAAATACTGCTCCAAAGTAGTGCAAGTATCCCACTGGCTTTGCCTTATCTTCCAGGCTTTTGGAAATACCTTCAGGTATCCAAATGGCAATACCTCTGTATGTCTACATGGCTGAATCACTCCTTAGGTGCATACATCTTGACCAGCAAGGCATTTATAGTCACATGTATTATTTTCCTGACCAAGCCCAGAAATGTGACAGACTAAAGTACCATAAGGTGAGTGAAAGACCACTTGAGAAATGGCACTGAAATTCTCCAATGGTTCAATATTAAAATTACATAGGTATTAAGTGATGTCTACTTTTGCTGCTATCCAAAACTACTGTTACTGGTTAAGACAATTAAACAGAAATACTCTTAGTAAATTTATAATTTAATGGAGGGATCAAGTGTTTGACAGTCTGGAGTTCAGAATAGTACCTAAAGACATTAACTTCAATCTGAAGATGAGAGTAAGAAAAGGTAGAACTTGTTTTTCATAGGGAAAAGTGAAATCTAGGCAAAATGTTTAATTGCACAAATGCAGGATATGAAATTCTTTAAGCAGCTGCTCCACAGCGAAGAATCTGAGGATGCAGTAGGTCATATACTCAGTACTGTAGCAATGACCTCCTGATGCAGGAGATGCAAGCTGTATGCACAGCTGCAGAAACAAAAGCAGAGATGTTAAGTAATCCTTTTGCTTTGTTGCAAATGCTAGGTCTTAGATGAAACACTGTACTTCGTTTTGAGTGCCACACTTCCAGAAAGATTGTGGGCCAGCTGAAGAGAGTCCAGGGGGAACAAGAGCAGGATTCTCTGCTCACAGAGGAAGATGGAGTGAATTAGGGTTGTTTAGCCTAGAAGGGAAGACGGCTGGGAAAGCAGTTGTAACAATCTTCAGATTCATGAGGCCATTGCTAAAAGGAAGGAGATTGTTCTCTTTCTCTTCATCAGTGGTGCGTAAGACAAACACAATAAGTTTAAATCACAAGGCAGATTCACACTGGACATGACGAAACATTTTTAGAAATAAGGATAGTGAAGAACTGGAACTTACTGCCTAGGGAGGTTTGGAAAGAAGAATCTGTCAGAGGGATAGAATGGAAGATCTTTTAAGATCGCTTCAAGCTTTCAAGTCCCTCATTTGCATTCCTAAGAACAAGGACTTCATCCAGGAATGAACATAAGATACAGGTTGACTCATTTTACATAAAACTTTACATAACTTGTGCTTTTTCCCTACATATTGGATTTCTAGGTCAAGATTCCACCTCCAGTTCTCTCAAATAAAAATAGTAAATAAATAACCTTTCTTGCCAATGCCAATTAGAACGTCTGTTTGTTTCTTTGGACTTGCTATCCCTATCATTTTTCCTGTGTTCACTTCCTCTAGTAAATTATAAATCGTTCCTCTTCATTATTGCTGATTTTATAAAGGAAATTTTGACAACAACAAAAAATTTGGTGGTAACTCAAACATGCTTTTAGAATTAATTGCACACCGAGTTGTCACTGTGTGGATGGATAATATACCCAGTGAACTGAAATTTTTATGATAATTCAAAGCATTTCCCTCAGCTGAGAATTACTGTAGTCCTGGAAAGCATGCCCTCACACTACTGGGCTTTTGGTGAATTTCTTGGTAGAGGAGAGGTTTTTTTGTTTAGGGTACGACACTAGTAGCCACAATAGTGTTCCAGCCAGCTACCTAAGTATGCTTAAATGCAAAGTTCAGTCTACAATTTACAGCACTTTCTCCTGTGCTTTGATACAGTCTTTGGTGTATTTGCACAGGTGGATGCAAAGACATGTGTTTCCCCAATCTGCAGACCAGCTGGCCTCTTCCTGGAGACAGGATAGCTGCCTTTTTTTGTGATGGATCTGAACTATGTTGCCAGATTGGGGCAGCAGCAGAGCAAGGCTGCAAATGCCTTTTACCTCTGGTGCTTACTTCCATGTAGGCAGCTCCCCTTTATTTCTATCCAGACATATAGCCTCTCTTCTATCCAGGTTAAATGGTATCTTTATTGTTGTGTTAGTCAGGCTTGGATTTTTCTGTGTGTGGTAGTCTGTATCTGCAGGATCTCCAATAATACAGTAATAACACTATGGAGGAAAAAGAGAAGAACATGAACTTCTGCTTCTTCATTGCAGCATTTTGCCTTGTCAGTTCTTCATCCCAATGACTTTACTTTTAGCATTCCCTGTAAAGACTGAAAAAGTGAATACCTTTCATATACAGGTTTTGTTGATTCATCAGCATGCAGAATGTAAGGCAGGCCAACAGTATGATGCCTAAGTTAGACCTCAGCAGGAATTGAAAGGTGTTTTACAACAGATACATATACCTGCTGCCTTTCAGGTTCATGCGTTTCTTTCCTGCGTCAGCATGAAGAAAGCAACCTCTGACTACCAACTCATAAGAGTCATCTATCACCATACTAAAAAATTATCTCCAAACACTGCCAATTCTAAAATAATTTCTTTAAAAATAAATTTGTTTGTTCTGTGTTGCTGTATTTATGTATTATTTTATAATTTAAAAATAAGTTATTTTCTGAACAGTGGCAGAAAGAGCTTTAGATATAACATAAAGAAGAAGAAAAACTCCTAGAAGAAACAAGAGCACTCCAGAGAAACTATGAAAACCTGAGGAAAAAAGTTCTGCAAGAAAACTAAACTGTATGTGTTGCCTTTCAAAAAAAAAAAAAAAAGGCGGAACAGAAAACCCCCAAAACAACAGATGAGAATCTCATAAATCAAGAGCAGTCAACTGTTACTACTTCGCTAACTAGCATAAATCATCACTCTAATGCATGAGTTCAGTTTGATTCTGACATTTTCAGCGTATGTGAAAAATAGCAATTCTCATCAGTGTCTGGTTGTGCTTTCCTTGTAAACTTACCGTGAGAGAGTTATAGTGTGAGACCAGTAGTCTTGAGGGCACCCTTTGTTCTGTGGCCAGAGCAGCACAGGGTGTTGCTGAATTGGCGATACGGGTGTTGGTCATTCCCTCTCATACTCCAGAGCACAGATGCTTCTGGTGTAAAGGAACATGTCTGTAGTGCCATAGCCCTCCAGGCACTCCAAAAAAACTCTTGGAAAATCATGGGTAACTCCACCAGATGTGGAATAATCCAGACACTTAACGTGATCTTCCCCTGGGAGTCCCAAGAGATTTATTGTCATGGCACTATGGAAAGTGTAAACGATCCCTTCAGTTGCGCTGTAGATCCTGGCTGTAAGTGAGGCTCTTGCTCACTCTTCCTTGGATCATAAAAATTAGATCCATTTCAACACATTTGAGAACTTTCTTAGCCCTTATGTTTTTGCCCTTGTGAAACTTGGAACTTCCAATTCCAGCATCCTCAAACACCAAATAAAAGCCTCCATATATCACCTGGCTTTTGGTCCTACACCATAGAAATCAGTAAGATTTTTCTGATCTACTCTCAGAGCCATCAACCAAGATGGTTCATGTATCCTCCATGTTTATTTTGCACTTAAGATTTGTGTATCTGGGTCTCATTTAGACTCTAAACTAAACTTGGTGAGGGAGTTCATTAAGTAAGTGGTCTAAAGCATCAGTTATTATCTAATCACAAATAATGTTGCTGCACTCCTCATTTTTTACTAGTCTTTTTGGAAGAATAGCCAATACAGCTACCACAACAAGAGCTCCTACTAGAGTGCATTTTTCCACATTATATTTTTTCAGTTAACTTTTGACTTATGATCACACAGTATATTTTATCATTTATCATTTATAAATAGAAGTAGTTGTTATTCATTACTAAACAATTAAATATGAATTAGTTGTAAATAATTTATAAGAAGCATTTAAGAGATATTTCATAGAAAAGCAGAAGCATCATTTAAACCTTATCTTTATCACAGGGAATCTAAGAATGAAGATGACTGTAACATCTGACAAGTACTTTAGAAATTAATTCGATTTCTAAATTCTTGAAAGGTTGACATTTTTAAGGTATCTGTTATAGTGAACTAGAGCTGTAAGCATCTTCGAATGCATCCAGTTTCTCTTGACAACAGGAGGCCACATTTCCTGGAGCTGAATGCCTAGGTGCTCTATTGCAAACTTTGTATGTGATCACACACTTTCCTTACTTGATGATCTAGGTCTGCAAGGATGTCACCTCAGCGATGAATGAAGCAGTTCTCGCTTCCCTAAGCACGCATATTTTAAGTGACCTGATGTAATGCTACCCTGATGCTTTGAAGAGGTTCATATCCTACAGTTGGAGAATTATTTTCATAGGTCTGTGCAACCTAAGGAGTTCTCAAAGCCTGTGAGGAAAGTCTAGAAATGTCTGTAAATCAGGGAAGGTGCAGCAATTTTTCAGTGTTCCCTTAGTTCCCACCACTGTCTGACTCCCTCTCTCTGCAACACAGCTCGACTCTGGCAGGAGTCAGTCCGTGTCGCACACTAAGGCTAGCAGCTGTCCCGAGCTTTGTCTTGAGGCACAGAGGGAAAATCTTCTGTGGCCAAGATGAACACGCAGGAGTTCATGCTGACTGATTCAATTATTACAACACCAGTCCCTCTGAGAAAATCCCAGCAGGGTACGTTTGTAATGCTATGAAGCACAGTTAACACATTCACCTTGTCCTTTCCAATCCTGCAATTCTCCTTCCTCAGACACACAGCCCTGGCCACCAGAATGATAATAGAAGGTTGTCTGTGGGATGGGAGAAGGGAGAGTTTTACACTGCGCTGCTGCCAGAGTGACACGGACAGGTTAACTCCTCACTTGGTCTGGTGTTAGAGGAAGACTCACATCCTCTGGTAGAGCTGATAGGGATTCTCCTTGTTAATATCAAACAGAATTACATCAAAACAATCAACCCTTTAAAAAGTCTCCCAGCCATCAGCATATCTCCTTCTGTTATACATAGCAGGAGAGCACAGAGCTTTGCATGCTTATCTCGGTGCGCCTGCTGCACTGATACACCTTATCATCGCTGCTCTCGGAGATGAAGTTTGTTTGTCAGGTTTTGAATCTCAATGCCAAGAAGGTTTTGTTTTGTTTTGTTTTGTTTTTCTTATGGATTCAAACCATATTCACCCTATAAATCACAGACTGAGGACCTGAGGTTTAAAGCTTTTTGAAAACTCGGTACTATAATGCTAGTGGGCTTAAGCTCTGACAGAGGACGCCTTTGCAATCTTGTTTATAAACATCAAAGCTAACTTTGAAATGTCAAATTCCCTACTAGAAATTCAAGATATTCACTGAATTTTGCAAATGCCACTGATGACTCTCTTACTTCTGAGCAAGTTGCAATTTTCTTAGTGAGGTATCAGATTTGAAGGATCATTTAGCTTCAGTATTATTTACAAGCACTTATAAAGCCCCTAGCTAAGGACACATTTCCATACTACCTGCTGCTGTACTGCTTCCTTATTTCCTCTCATTATTTGGGAAAATAAACAAACAAACAAACAAACAAACAAGATTTTAACTCAGTTGAAAAAGGGGTAAATATGTTCTGAGGAAGATGGTATGCTCTGTTTGTTTTCTTGACGACATATACAGATCTATGGCTCTGGACCTTTCCCTTTGTGGTAAATCTCCTTGGGTGTATTTGGCTCTTGTAGTTGCCCCAGCAGACCTCATCATCTCAGTAATTGTACTTTGGCAATGTGAAGAAGCCAAAAAATGTGAAGTTTTGTTTCTGTAAAGTTAGAATGGAAAGAGCTTTTACCTTTCAAATATTTTTTCAATAGTTTCTCCTGTTTCCTCACCTCTGGCATAGGTGAGGTGACTCGTGTGCTCCTGTTTCAGATTGACATGAGAAAAAACTGACCCCAAAGCAGCTATACACAGCCCTTTGGTTTCAGCACTCACTGGTAAAACAGGGCTTTAAAACTAAGTCTCCTGAAGGGACTGTTGCACTTTAATCCCCACCAGAAACATCTCTAATCACCGTGCTATCAATGGTTCAGAAGTGTCTCCCTGTTTCTCCAGTTTTGACTAGAAGTTATGTCCTAGGTCCAAGAGAATTCTCAAGCAAATGTTTTTCACTAACACCGTCTGTGAAAAGTTGTGGACTGAGCAATCTCTTCTTCTGTGATGAAAAAGCCACTCAGGAAAATCTCCCAACAATTTCTAACATATATTCTCAGCAGGTCACCCAGAAACAACTGTATGTCACAGATCAAAACGGCTTCTCTGCCTCCCTTATTAGCTAAATTGCTCTGGACATGCTGGAGAAGACCGCTGTAGAGTAATCTGTTATTTGTAGTAATTACATGAATTTAACAATCAACAAGAATTATACGTTTACTGCAGTTCAGATTCATACCAGGGCTCTTGATGGAGGCAATGTGTCCGTAGGCTCAGAGCCCCAGATGAGTGCAGTGAGGAAGCATACTTGGAAATGGAGTGTATGAACAAGTTGCAGTGGTAAACCAAAGTCAAATCAAAACAAGAGCAAACAATAATGACATCAAGCGCACAGGCACAAGTGCTTCAGCATTTCTGTTCACACAACTTTCTTTTCCACGGAAAGACAAGGCCTCAGCTGCTGGTACCACTTTGAAGGTTATCTACTGTGAAACACCATATCTTTTATGTGTTTTGTGGTATTTCTATTTCACTGACTGTAAGTCATATGATTCAAATCCGTTTGTTTTTACTATCCTTGCTTCGGCAACTTTAGTACCATTCAGTGCTCTATCTCTATTAGTTATTGGCCTCTAACACAAACAGAAACTTCCTATACCACAGTTCAACGTATTCATACTTTTTCCCAATAAACTTCCTATGTGTTTCAAAATTTCACTTGAAACATTGAATTTTGGGAAATAGGCCATTTGATATATTATACTTATTTTCACTTGGTGCCTTTCATCCAGTCTTTTTATTGTTGATATATAATTTGTGTTCCCAACTGTAGACAAAGATCTGCTGCACTTGCAAGCTATCCATTTGAACATATAACCACAAAATTATCCATCTTATATCTTTAAAAGTGAATTTGCTATCTATAAAGCTTATCTAACTTTTAAAATAAATACTATATAAAATGCATGTCATATACAATGCATGATTTATGATATGAATATAAATATAAGTAACACAACTACAATATATTTATACTTAAAATAATGTATTTTTATATAGTATATATTCAATATATATACTATATATATTAAAATATATGTTCCGTTATTGTTTTGGTGGCAGTTGAGGACCTGATCTAAGACTGTCTAAAACAATGCTTTAAAACATTTCATCTGCATAAAGACTGTCTGCATAGTCATTTTGGTACCGGTAAGTAACTCATTGCTTTTTTAAGCACTTTGGAATGTCTTCAGTCTGACAGGCTCAATATAAAACCAAATTCAATTCAATATAATTTTTAATATGTCTGTATAAATCCCTGTGAGGTCCTATTATAATTCTTCCCTCCAGCATAAATTCTTCCTGCTCCTTAATAAAGTTTGCAGCTGTGTTACAAAGTCACAGATTCTAAATACTGTCTCATGGCACAGTTTTAAAGTCTCTCGGGTGACTGATGGTCCCTTTCCCAGCTGCAACACTGGCATTATAAACGCTGACATTTCAGTGATAGACGAATCCACACAGATCAAAACACAAATATGGGGCATTTCCAGTTAGCCTGCTAAATCCCAATAAAAGAGATTTTCTATATCTGGAGGCATAGTTATGGATTAGTAGGCTTTTAGCTCATGGAGTAATGTTAAAGAGGGAATTTCACACAAGGGGAAACTTACAGTTTGCTGAAAACTTAGGTCTATTCCCCTTTCCCATGCTTTGAAAAATTTTCCTGGCTCCAATCTGTTTACTAATTATCAAATAAATTTGTTGTTTAAATGCAAGTTTTCTTCAACGGGGTTTTTATGCTAGATGAGTAGCATCTTCTCTGCTCAGAAGCCCTCACTCTACTGCTGTGAGAACTCAAACTAAATGAGAGTTGGCACTTTCATTCTGGGAATGCTGTTAATCTAGCTTCGTACATAAATACAAACATTCATTTAAAAAGCTTAGTGCTTTAAGGTCTTTCCAATGAAAAATGTCAATCATTATGACATATTATTAGGAGTATTTTTCTTTTATTTACAACACACTTTGAAATAAATCATCCGCAGGTGTAAATCTGTCAGTGAAGCCAATGGAGCTATACTGATTTACAGTCCCTGATGATCTTGCCCTATGATTTGAAATCACTACTAGGAAAGAATAACTGGAGTTTCTGGGTTAAAAAGTAAGTGGATAGAAGTACTCAACATGGATTCACCAAGGGGAAATCATGTCTGACTAATCTGATAGCCTTCTATGATGGCATGACTGGATGCATAGATGAGGGGAGGGCAGTGGATGTTGTCTACCTTGATTTAAGCAAGGCGTTCGACGTGGTCTCCCACAGCATCCTCATGGGGAAGCTTAGGAAGTGTGGGTTAGATGAATGGTCAGTGGGGTGGATTAAGAACTGGTTGAAAGACAGAGCTCAGAGGGTGGTGTTTAGGGGCACAGAGTCTAGTTGGAGGTAAATAACAAGTGGTGTTCCCCAGGGGTCAGTACTGGGCCCAGTCCTGTTCAATATAGTCATCAATGGCCTGGGTGAAGGGATAGAGTGCACCCTCAACAAGTTTGCTGATGACACAAAGCTGGGAAGGGTGGCTGACCCAGCAGAAGACTGTGCCACCATACAGAGAGACCTGGACAGGCTGGAGAGTTGGGCAGAAAGAAACCATATGAAATTCAATAAGGGCAAGTGTAGGGTGCTGCACCTGGGGAGGAATAACCCCATGCACCAGTACAGGTTGGGGGCTGACCTGCTGGAAAGCAGCTATGTGGAAAGAGACATGGGAGTCCTAGTGGACAACGGGATGACCATGAGCCAGCAATGTGCTCTCGTGGCCAAGAAGGCCAATGGCATCCTGGGGTGCATCAAGAAGAGTGTGGCCAGCAGGTCGAGGGAGGTCATCCTTCCCCTCTACTCTGCCCTAGTGAGGCCACATCTGGAGTACTGTGTCCAGTTCTGGGCTCCCTGGTTCAAGAAGGACAGAGAACTGCTGGAGAGGGTACAGAAAAGGACTATGAAGATGATTAGGGGACTGGAACACCTCTCATGAAGAAAGGCTGAGGGACTTTCAGTTCCTTCATTCTGGAAAAATGACAGCTGAGGGGGATCTTATCAACGCTTATAAATACCTAAAGGATGGGTGTCAGGAGGATGGGGCCAGTCTTCTTTCAGTGGTGCCCAGTGACAGGACAAGAGGTGTCCTTCTGGGAAGTTCCATCTCAACATGAGGAGGAACTTCTTTACTTTGAGGGTGGTAGAGCACTGGAACAGGCTGCCCAGAGAGGTGGTGGAGTCTCCAACTCGGGAGACATTCAAAACCCACCTGGATGCATTCCTGTGCAGCCTGAGGGCAGGGGGGTTGGACTAGATGATCTCAAGAGGTCCCTTCCAACCCCTACCATTCTGTGATTCTGTGGTTCTGTGATACTTGGTCAAACTCAGTTGGACTCTACAAAAGGCTAAGAACATATATACATAGTAAATGGCTGTGTTGAAATAAAAGGAAAAGGCCACTTGACTTTACACAGGATGTAAGACGGTAGGATCATATTCTGGTTGGTTTTTCTTTTCATTTTCTTTGTGGGATTTGGACAACATCAGAAAAGGGACTATCAAAAGACTAGAGCAGAGATCTTACCATATTTTACTTTATACTGTGTAAGGGCTGAGTATCTCAGGAGGTTTCACAGCAGTCTTATAAGAAGTCAGATTATACTGTTAAGAAATATACTACCGAATTATATTCCAAGCCTCTTTTCAATATTGAGTCTTTTCAGAACTAATCCATGCTTATCTTACTCTCTCTCTCATCACTGATTAGAACCTGTCTTTCAAGTCATGTTATAAACAAAGGAATAATCTCATGATTTTATCTACAGCATACAAATTCATAAGGTGTATTGCCATAGTAGAAGACTAACAAAAGGTAATTTTCATGAAGCTCAATAAGTTCTTATCAGACTCTGAACTTGAGAAGGTTGCTGTTTTATTTGAAAATTTTAAGTATCTTTTAAGACAGTTTCCGACACTTTAGTGTCTCCCACTTGAGCTTCCAAAAGATTAAGCAACAGAGTTGTTATTCATGAACTACAACAGCATCATAAGTGTCAAAAGAAATGCTTTTATGTATGCAAATTATTATCTATCAAGCACATCAGAGCCTATCCTGTTCATGCACAAGTAAACCAGAGAAAAATAGCTGCAGCCAGGTGGTTGTATTACTTATTCCAGTGAGTCAGCTACCTCACTTATTCCAGCAGAGAACTTATCCTTCGATTTTAAGGGATAAAATTTCCAGAGGAATTGTTTCAGTAAACAGACTAAACATTCAAAGCAGAGATGACAAAGCTAATATCATTTGTCAGAAGCAGGACTACAGTATTATTTGAGAGAAGATCGCTGATAATCAGTGTTAGGTATTGTAGTACACAATTGATATTTACTTCTTGTGCTAAAAATGAAAAGGACGTTGTGATGAGATAAGGGATGGGGACACAGGAGCAAGATGGGATATATTTAATGTGAAATTGCCAGAGGAAATCAAACGTTTAACAAGACTTTTCTTTTTCTGGGGGGATATCCATGAGGGTAACTCCTAGCTAATTTGTCATTATTTCAACTTTTTCTTTCCATTATTAATAGGATAACCGCACCAAAATTTTTTATTATAGCATCAATGTTATGCTATGAATCTCATTCTTCCATTTTTACTGGTTTTTTCTTGTATCACAGATGGAATAACAAACAATCCTGTTTGGCTAAGAACAGGAAATCATTAAATCATTGACATTAATTTATTTTGAAACAAGATGTAAGTAAGTGTTCTTTTCTAGAGAACATTACCTTATCTTCTTCAGTCAAGTAACAAAAGCTT
Organism: Chroicocephalus ridibundus; assembly: GCF_963924245.1. Lineage (NCBI taxonomy): Eukaryota > Metazoa > Chordata > Aves > Charadriiformes > Laridae > Chroicocephalus > Chroicocephalus ridibundus. The sequence goes on from NC_086316.1 coordinate 24,168,736, forward strand.
ATAGCATGCCACCCACAAAGGGCAGACCTTCACAAGTGCTTGTGTGTTGCAGTGCCGAACACCCAGCTGAAGCCTTAGCCCTGACAAGCACCCAAACCCCGCTCAGCGCAGAGGCAGCGTTAGGCACTTGCAAAGGGATATTCAGAAACTGGCTGGAGTGGGAAGATATCTAAGATGGCAAATGAGATGCTAAGAAAAGCAAAGGTGCTTAAGCAGCTGGTGTGATCGTAGCTTTGCACCTACTTCTACAGAAAACTCCTGGCTGTGAACTCATCCTAGAAACAGGCAGCTAAGTCCCACTGGTGAAAATTAAGAAATGAACCCATTTCTCTACAATACCATGCAGCTGACTATTGGAGGACTTCCACAGTAGGAGAAGACCTGGATTTAAACCTGTATCTTGCTGACTAGGAGCAGGGATTATTTACATTTTCTCCGAGGGACAATATACTTTCCCAGGATACACGCTGCTGTAAGTCATGTCTCCCTCACTCCTTTCCTATTGAACTCACATTTCTGAGATACTTTTCATAATTATTTATTGTAACAGAAACTTGAACCTTGGCTTCCATCATCCTATTTGAATGCTCTTAACTTGTTGAACTAGTGTTAATCTTCCTTCTTGGTGACCATAATGAGGCATCGGTTTTGAAAGGAGAGAGAAATTTTGCCCAGTTTGGCCTTATTTGACAACTAGGACAGGTTGCTTCTGTCAGCTGTTTTTCTGTGCATGGTATACGGGGAGCGTGGATCCCTACTTTTGGGCTAATGTTTTTCCCAGTCATCAGAGCAGTAAGAGACAGAAGAAAACAGCTGAGATCTTCAATCACAAGACAATGGTAAACGAAGCAACACGCACAAAGGAAGTTGCAAAGCGATACAGCCTAAAGTTGAGGTATTTCAATCCTGTCTCCAATGCTTTAGTACAAAGTAGGACTCAGATAAGCATATGAAAGACATCAATATTTAGATTAATGAGTAAAGCTACAGACACTTTGGAGAGACGGTTACAGAACATGTTGGTTATATTTACAGCCAATAGCAAGAAAACCAGACATCTTTTCTATCCCACAAACTGCAGTGCAACGGTGTGTGCATCCACCCACAACCTACTACAAAGAGATAGGGATCATAAAATAGAAACAATGGTATAATCAGTGCATAAGGTGCTGTCCATCAGCAGCTTTGTGTCAATAGGTGTGAATAGCCTGCGTTCTGCACTATAAGGCCTTTTGCAAAGCTGATTCCTGGAAGACATTTTTTGGGAAAGAAATGTTAGGAATTTAATTTGATTTCAGAACCCAAAGGCAGTCATAGTACACTGTAGAAGGCTTTCTTCATTGGAGATGCACACTGTAAGAAATTGCTATTGCCATTAATATTTGGTGTCCAGATTTATGAGTTTTTTCATGTTCATCTATTATGCTGCATAAAAGAGACATTGAAAACAGTGCTATAAAAAGTATATAAAAATAAAACAAAATATTCACAGCTAAAGTAATTCTAACAAATTTTTCAAGTAGAAAATTCTATATTTAAACTAGGAATTCCTAAATTTCTCTTATACCTCTCAAAAAAATAGAAGATTCTTAGAACTAACAAAGGTGGAGGGTTGTGTTACTTTAGGGTTTGTTGGGTGTTTTTATTCTGACATAATGCAAACAAAGCACAGCCCGTGCATGTTAGCCTAAACCTTCTTTTATTTACATGCAAAATAATAGCCAATCCAAGTATGAAATATTTCAAAATGCCTTTAAAACCTACACCTCACTACAAGAAAGAGATTGAGGTGCTGGAGCTGGTCCAAGGAAGAGCAATGAAGCTGGTGAAGGGTCCAAAGAGCAAGATTTATGAGGAGCAGCTGAGAGAACTGGGCTTGTTTAGTCTGCAGAAAAGGAGGCTGAGCGGAGACCTCTACAACTACCTGTAAGGAGATTGTAGTAAGGTGGGGTTTCATCTCTTCTCCCAAGTATACAAGTGATAGAACGTGAGGAAATGGCCCCAAGTTGTGGCAGGGGAGCTTTAGATTGGATATTGGGAAGAATTTTTTCACCAAAAGGGTCATCAAACATTGGAACGCACTGCCCAGGGAACTGGTTGAGCCACCATTCCTGAAGGTATTTAAAAGACACGTAGATGTGGTGCACAGGGACATGGTTTAGTGATGATTTTGGCAGTGATAGGTTGATGGTTGGAGTCGATCATCTTAAAGGTCTTTTCCAGCGAAAATGATTCTATGATCTGATGATTTTAACTTAATATCTAAAGATAGGAAAATGTATGAGTTTTGGATAAACTAATGGCAAATGAAACCTCCACACATCCTCTACATTTATACTTAGTATTTTGCCTGCAAGGAAGTTATGGGACTTATAAATCTCAGTATTACATGCTTCAGAGGGGGTTGTCTTCCTGACTGAAAATCTAATGGCTTGTTTCAGTGAACATCAGTTTATTTTTCCTCATCATAAATATTGACTTTGTCTTCCCCTTGTTCCACATTAATGTATTCCATCAATAAATAATGATATGCATCTCAACAGAAGTCAACATCTACTTAATACAATAGTTTTCCTAGTACCACAATAATCAGAAAGTCTTTTTAATCAGGATGGAAAACAAGGTGATTATGGTTGTTCATAGGGCAATAAAATGTTCTTTTTACTTCCTAGTCTACTTTACAATGACTGCTGGTTGGAGTTTTTCTGGTATAAGGCATGCATTAAAAAGGGACAAATCCTTTTCATAGTTCTTTGTTCAAAACTTCTCAGAGCTTCTCTGGGCCACCATACAAGTATTGGCTGTACAAAGATGAAGCCAGAGGAAAAGGTGAAGAAAAAATTTACCTCTGTTCCTTCCAACTTAATAATAGCTCACAATTAATTAATTGATTTATTAATTTATACGGCACAGCATCTAGTTTTCATCATTTCATCATACTGTAATACATATATGGAGGTTGAAAGAAAGCCACTCTGAAATAAATAAAATTCAGTTGTGTAATTCACTGATTGTGTGTACCATGTGGACCACAAGGAAGCAACAGACAGAGGAAAGCACAGATTGATATTTCAGGTTTCTATAAATTAACAATAGATGCAGTCTGGATACACATTTTTTAAATTGTAATCTGAGCTTTGAGCTGTACGCATTACCTGGCACTGGAAAATGAGCTGGAATGAGAAACATCTCACTGAAGGGAAGTGGAATGGGATTGAAAAGATACAGGCAGTTAGTTGGTATGCTTAAATTGTTTTATTTTCAGCAGCATATAATTTCAGAGAATGGATCTTCCACAAAATACACAGCCTAATGTTACTGATGTGGAAAAACAAATACTGGCCCATACCATGACAGAAGTACCTAATGAAACCAATGTCATCATAAATAAGTTTAATAACACCTTTTTCCATTGAATCACATAAAGATGAAAGGAAAGATAAACTTGAAATAGTGATGCTTTTGTTGTAAATGCTATTCAGGAAAAGTACTTAAATTCTTTTACTTTTTCAGTTTTCAGAAATGGATCCATTGTCCGTGTGTGGTATTCTGCCACTTCCAGCTGACTGCTTTCTGAAACTCTGAGGATACTTTTCTCCTGGCCAGCCAGATCAGACCCTCTTTTCAAGGACAGAATCTCAGATCAGATTTTTTGAACATACTCCTTTCTGTCTCGAGTGAGACACTGCTGTTTCAATTCAAATCTAACCAGGGAGTTTGGGCTTACACACAGTCTAATTGCAAAAGAGTTTTAGTCCTTGTGCATGTTTTGACCAAATAAGGGCTTCCAATTGCAACAGGCAGCAGCCGAGGCTCTGTGGAGAACTTTATGCTGTATTTCAGTGGCTGAGAAGTTTATATGTGTCACTGTCACCTCTCTATCTAAAAAAAAAAATAAAAATAAAAGAGGGAAAAACCCCCTCACTAACAATAATTTTTACTTAAACAGAGAAAAAAGGGACATAAAGAGAATAAGAGTTATACATACAAATGGTTGAACACACACTGAACAAATTGATGCATAAATTGGCTATGATAAATGCTTGTGTTAAATGTCGTTATTTATTATGTGTTCCATTACATAAATTGGTTGCAGAATTATAACAAATGCTCTTTATTAATCTTACCTTCCCTGTGGCTGGAGAATGACTTGAGGCAATTATCTTCAGTGTAGAACTCAATTCCATTATTGTTGACAGGCAGAAGAGGCCAAGCAGCCTCCTAATCCTTCACAGACAGCTCAAATCCTTCTGCCTCTGCTTTTTAGCATCCTGCGTCTCATCTTGCCTTTCTGTGCTGACATGGTGTGCCACAGCAACTCTTTCAATACTATTGTCTCTAGTTCAGGAGTTCTTGAGAATGCAGATTCAAGATGTAAGAATAAGAAGTTAAAAGAATTTGATAGGTACTCTTTTCACTATATATGAATTATGAGACAAAGGAAATTTGGCTTGATCTCAGCAGTTTCACCACACATTGAGTGTGGCTGCATTTTCAGTTGTCTTTTTTGTCACTAGTTCACTCTAAATCCATGTGAAAGTCCTGCACTGGAAGTAATATGCACTGGAGGAGTGGGGTTCTGTGTGCTTAAAAAAAAAAAACTCACAACACTTCTACTCCCATTTGCACCATTTAGATAAGAACTAAGATAAGACAAAAATGCTATTCTAGATTATTAGAACAGGTAAATGATGTGGTTGAAGATTTAATGGCCCTGCTTCTGACTTGTGCCATGTTGACAGGGTGCAATTCCACTGGCAGGAACAGAAGAATTTCTGATTTATACTTTGTGAGAAGTGCAACTTTAACTTTCCCTAGAAGGCTAAGACTATCACAAAGGCTCACATCTAATCTTCGTTTCACAAGCATAACCAAGACGAGAGTCCTTCTGGGGAGCTGCTGGCATAAGCCCCCTTACAGCCTTCTCCCCATTTTCTCTGAAGAGCTTATTAGAACAAGTTCCTTGAGCACTCCGGTCAGCTCATGAAAGGGACCACTTCTCTGTTTTTCTCCTCCATCTACATCTTTTGCTATTTTTCTGAGGTGAACAGGGTGGAATGACTATGACAGTAGATTAGGGAAGTGATCGTCCCCCTGTACTCAGTATTGGTGAGGCTGCATCTCAGATATTGTGTTCAGTTTTGGGCCTCTCACTACAAGGAAGACATTATAATTATGGAGTGTGTCCACAGAAGGGCAACAAAACTGGTGAGGGGTCTAGAGAATTAGCCCCATGAGGACTGTCTGAGGGAAATGGGGTTGTTGAGTCTGAAGAAAAGGAAGGAAGCTGAGTGGAGACCTTATTGCTCTCTACAACTACCTGAAAGGAGGTTGTAGCGAGGTGGGGGTTGGTCTCTGGTCCCAAGTAACAAGTGAGGAAATGGCCTCAAGTTGTGCCAGAGAAGGTTTTAGAACAGATATTAGGAAAAATTTCTTCACTGAAAGGGCTGTCAAGCACTGGAACAGGCTGCCCAGGGAAGTAGTGGAGTCACTATCCCTGGAGGTATTTAAAAGACGTGTAGACGTGGTGCTTAGGGACATGGTTTAGTGGTAACTTGGCAGTGATAGGTTGATGGTTGGACTTGGTGATTTTAAAGGTCTTTTCCAAAGAAAGTGATTCTATGATTATTTGTGCAATTGCTAGAAGGGAGAAGTGGAAATGTTGTAGGAAGATCTACAAGAAGAAGTGAAGAAATATGTGAATGATAATTGATGCACCTCCAATATATTTTTTAAAATGCTATTTCTAATATTGTTATTATCCCTTTGAGCTGTGTAGCTTTCCAGTGCGAGCATCATACAACCTTTCTGCTGCCCAGTGTAATGGGCTCCTTCTACTACCTGCTTCCACATGCCAGCCTAAACGAGATAACAAAAGGACGCTCCAAGGTATTGTCCACACCAGTGCTGAAAACACAGCTAAGGGCCCATGTCAAAACGCCCAGCACCTGAAGACCTAGGCTCTGTGCAGGTGGAGTACCACTTGGGACAAACAGCCATGTTGTGGCCTCAGGGGAAGTAACAGGTTATATTTCCAAGCAGACAGGATGCAAGATCAGCAGTCCTTGGTACTTCTACCAAGCTGGCAAAGGCTTGTTTGACTGTGAATTTAAAAATCAAATGTCCTTTGACCCGGAAATAATGTGAGAAAAACAGTTAAACGCACACATTGGCTTAGAGCTGAGTAAAATTTCACTTTTGGGGGACACAAAATCCCAGTAAATGACTAGAAAACTCAACAAACATCTCATACTTGCTTTTGCTTATATGTATTTCTGCTTTATATTATAGAAAGCTATGAAAAAATAATAAAGAGGAAACTTTAGAGACCTGAATGCTAAGGAGTTTAACCTTTGAGTAGACAGCCTGGTGTACTCCTCTCTGACTCATTTTCTAACCTTTTCCTCATAAGTGTCATTGAAAATTAACAATTAAACATGCACAGCAGTGCATTGTTTTGGAATTAATTGAGGTTTTTTTCAGAATGGTAATGCTACATTGCTCTTGGCCTCTTGGCTTAAAGAAGGGCCAGGGACATGTGATAGCAGGCCTCAAATGTACTGGTTAGCACTTGATAGTGTCACCACATTCTCACACTTTTATTGCAAGGAGTCAACACATGAACTTTAGTGTCAAAATAACCATGAATATCTCCAAAGACTATAGTATAATAGCATATCTGCCTGTCCCAGATGTTTGCGATTAATATCCTAAAATACTGAGTAAATTACCAGAATTACCTTATGGTTGCTTCTCCAGACATACAGAATGGCATTTGTACTTTATGTAGTTGTAAAACCTCTGCACATGGTAAAAGATCAATAAGTGCATAAATGTCAGCAAGTGGAAGGAACTGAAGAGGAGCCACAAGTTTTTACAGATTCAAATTAATGAGATATTTATGTGACTCTTTTACCTAAAAGGTACAAGAGATTGAATTGTAAGTGGTGCAAATACATGGGGAGTACCTGTGGAAAGAGACAGGCTGTTTCAGGAGCCATCGGTTATATGTCCTTTCTATGCATTCTCCTCCTCCTGCCTCTCCCACAGCCTCATTTCAGGTACCTTTTCTTTGGACTACAGAAGTTTCTACAAGAATCTTCCTTTGGACCATCCCCATCCCATGGGACAATTACCACTGCCTTTTCATCTTACATGGGAGCAAAGAAAAAATGAACACTAGGAATGCTAAAGAGGTGAAATGACACATACAAAATACATAATTTCATGTAACCATCCTCTGTGATTAATACCTCAAAATTCACTAGTTGAGAAACTGGTTATCAGCAAAAAACCCCAATACTGAACTACATGGGAGTCAGCTTTACAGGAAAATGGCCTAAACAAAAAATCTTCACACTAGGTAAGGTAAGTCTGAGAAGCCTGTTAATTTAATCAGATATAGAGAGTGTAAAAAGGTGGTTTTACTAGAGAATTAGCTTTCAGTTTGTCTGTTTTTCATTGTGTTATTATAACTAACAGTACTGCAGAATGTTTAATTTATTTACATTGAAAAGCATATATAATAAATTGCCCCACCTCAATACATCTCAGAGGACAAAACAAAAGGTAAAAAGAATTCTGTAAAAACACATTCAAAAGTCCTGTCTAAAGGCGTTACCTTACAGTAAGCTGGCGTTTGAATTTAGAGTGTATCACCCACTCCACAAAGACTACCTGAACACACGTTCACCCTGTGATAGGCAGAAGGCAGCTTATACCACTCAGGGAAACAAGGTCTACACAGCTGATCTTACTGCCAGCTTCAGGACAATGGTAGCACCTGGCTGAATGCTTTGATTAGAATGGATGCTGCATCTATCTTAAAATTATTGGATTTTAGTATTCATGATACATTGAGGAGAGAAAATCAAAGTTTAACAGCTGTTAGATGTCCAACACACACAGATGGATCCAATTTGGTACTGAAGAAGGGTACATAGCCACATGTACAGACTCTAAACCCCACTGTGGAGTTCGTTCAACACCAATTTCCATGAAGCTTTGAAAGGAAATATCAGTTCCAATGCATTTATATCATTAAAAACAGCAATACTGAAAAGTGGCAGATGACCACATGAATTTAGAGGTAATCAGTAAGTGACAAAAGCCTGTCATGTGTTCTTCTAAAAGACTGCCCCCAAGCAGCAGACTGTCGCAAGACTGTTTCTGTCTATGACAGATACATATCAGAAATTAGTATTATCAGAAATACAAAGCAAGAAATCAGAGTCGTGCTTTGCTATTGTGAGATCTGGTGAACGATCCAATGTACACCTTTTTTTAAACAGATAAATTTATCATGCATTTTTAATGAACTTGTCACTCCTGGCTCATCTTTCATCAAATATCTCTGTTGTTTACTGAGTGCCTTTGATTTTCCCCTACTTTTACATTGTTGGTTAAATTTCAGAAAAAAGAGCCCCTTTTTTGTGTGGTCAGATAGCTGGATCCAACAGATGTACACACTCTTTTTCTTTATTCCCATGTGTGTTTAATTCAACCTATGGTAAATGGGTTTTCATGGAGAGAATGGTGGGTGCCTGCATGAGGAAGCTAAGTTACTCTCAAGACGAGTTAAAAAGAATTGAGAGGACCCCTGTACTGATTTACCATAAGACTGTAAATTTTAAATGCAACAAGTTTTCCAAAATATTACAGCTGATTCTCCCTTTCTAGTAAAGAATACTCTGGCATTCATTCAGCCATTGTGCACCCTTGTTCTGCAATTTCTTACCTCAAATACAGGACACTTCAGCTGCTGCCTACTCTGGAAAGAGGAAAGTAACCACATCTGAGGGCACTCAGGCCACAGATGTGCCCCCCATCTTCACGCAGCTAGTTCTCCTAAACTGGAGGCTGAGGGCTGACGCAGATGACTCCAGCTCTCAGTCAGTTGGAGAGCCCTGTCAGAGAAAGAGCGAAGAATTATGTCCATTTTATGCTCTCCAAGGTGCAAGAAAAGACATCCAGGAAACCAGTTTGTTTCTCAGTTCTGTGCTGTTATTCCCAGTATTTTATGGTTTACTTTTTATAAAATGCATTTACAGACCTTGTTATGTAAAAATAATGAATTCTCTCTGATACGCACTGTTTCTGCCATGAGGGGAAACAGGTACTGTACTGAGGATTACTGGTATATCTTTCCAGTCCTCTAGAGAGAGGTATTAGTTCATAATTTAACTCCACTTTGTCAATATTACCCTAGAGCCTGCACTTGCACTTTAAATGGAACATTTTATCCTGCAGTGAAATGATATTTTACTCATACTCAGGCAATTTCAGGGATATTTGGTGAGCCATATTCCATGCTTTTAGTGGGATCACATAAAAGGATAAGTCTGCTGTATAAACTTCGGCTGTGTGCTCCCCAGTGCAGTTCTATATATTATATTCCTGAAGTGCTCCTAGAAAAGAGAAAGCATACTTACAGGCTTTAGAGAAAGTACACTAAACACATCATTTTCTTTTATAAACAATCAAGTTTGTAGCAAGCTTTGAGAGAAATTCAGGTTTAGCATCAGAGTGAAAAATTAATATTAACTTTACAGAGAATTGTACTGGTCCTTTTTTGTCAGGATGCATTTGATCTATTAATGGCCATTAATTTAAAATCAATAAACACCTTTGTGACTTGATTTTTGACTTGTGTTGCAAAAGAGTATTATGGTACATCAACAGGATTACAGTGAAAAAGCATCCATAAACCTTTTTTATAAGTTATTGGAGAATTTATAGAAATTTTAATTTCATGGAATGATTTTTCTATGATTTCAAAGTACAGTGGAAGCACTGAGAAGTTACAGAGGACAAAAATTTATGAAAAACAAAACCTGAGGAAGATGCAGACAATTTTTATGTTGTAGACAGCAAAATGTAAGGGAGAAAAAAGGAAATAAACCCAGGAAATTTCAAAATTCAGGAATAAAAAACTTTCGCATTAGCATTTCTGCAAAAAATCTTACATTTTATTAGGGAAACTTTCTGGTTGATAATTTTTGATCAGCTCTTTTTAAGTACAGAAATACTACTGTAAAGGAGCCATATATTTTTTAGTCTCACTCTAGTATGTGCATATAATTTACTCAAGTATCAGCCAAAATCAAAAGCACATTAAGTCTGAAGTTGCATTTTTCATCCCCTGTTTTAAGCATTAGGTCATTATAATTTATTTGAGGTATTTCCAAGGTATCTACTGCTGTGGTGTTTAAGTGCCAATATCTGATGTTTCCTTTTGCTGTAAATTGATTCTTTATACCTTGTCAGATGTGTGAACCTTCCTACTGTGCATCGAAATACACGAAGAATGTGTGTGAGGGCTCATGGCTATCACAAGTAGCAGCAAATGTCCTTATTAAGTCTCAGTCACTCTCAAAACGTAAGGGGCTAGAAAGCAAATTGGTGACTCCCTTTTGGCTCTTTAGTGTCTATGTGAAAATTAGATGGGGGACCTCTGCTCAGCCCCAAAAAAGCCAACGCTGCATAGATAAAATAAGAAAAGGCACTTTTTGCTTAGCTTTAACCTTGTGCTCATTTTTTTCATTTTTGTTTTCCTTCTCGCTTCATTTTACACAGGCGTTTTTTATTGCATCTTGAAAAATGTAGGGTTTTGAAAGAACTTTGTTTGCCTGTGTCCACATTTGAAGGAGGGCATTCCTTACTTTCAATTACTCTATTTAGAACTGACTTTGAAATGCCACCGGTATTGTGATAGTTTTCCTACATAACACTAAGACAATACTCTGCAATCTTCAGTCGTGGACAATCATTTCTTCTTCTCAGTGAGGGCAACATTCTAGATTAACATGAAATTATAATCTTTGAGTATTAAACTCAAGCTAAATTAATTCTGCTGTCACTGTTACTGTCTGAAGCATTTTGGCAATTTTAATTTTCAGGACTGATAGACAAATTTTTTTTATGTTTGCTACTGAACATAGGGTTATGTGGCAAATATGGCTGGTTTGTTTTGATGGGTGGCCTTTGAGCACCCGGTTATAATAAAACAGCTTTGTTGTTTGTAGTTCTACTCAGCAATGATCAAACATGAGGAATTGTTAAAATAGTTTGTAGCTAACAAAAAACTCTGTCAGGGTTAAGACAGTATAAGAAAGAATATTCTGCGTACAATACAAATAGTCGTATGGTCACTATGGATATGCTTGACATGATAAGCATTGTGGGGTTTTCCCTATATAAATTACACACACACATATATATATGTATATAAAGCTTGTGCTAAGGCTTCTTCTGAATAAACTATTTTTCTAAAATGGAAAGAAAGCTTGTTTTTCCTGCACTAAAACTTTGGGAACCTGAAGACGAGATCAGACTATTTCTTGTGTTTCACTCCTAGTAAATCAGCATTTGGACCTCCATGATGCAAACTCATATCTCTTAAGATTCATTAGCAACAATTATTTCAGCTCATCCTTCACTTCTTGTGTTAGTTAGCAAGTGACAGACTAGGTAACAATATTTAGTACTAAAACACTGTTTAGTACAACTTAGGAGAAGCAATAAGTGGCTGATAGGGTACAAACCCACTCATTTTTATAGGATACTTGACATGACCAAAATCTTATGATGAAATGGTAACAGTGGTCAAAGGAAAGAATCTTTGTTCACAATGAAACTCTTAAGTTTTGAAAATGATAAAACTGAGAAAAGAAAGCTGAGACACGTAAAGATCCATGTCCTTTCATGAAAACAACTCTCGTGTTGATAAACGAACAGAAAAGAATGGATAGGACATCACCTTTGACTTTGACCTTGTTAGCCATAATATTTTTCCTTTTTCTCCAGGCTCTGTACTGAGCTGAACTTGAATTCTTTTCTAAATATTCATAACTATTACATGCTGGAAAAAATAATTCAGTAGATTTCAGAAGGTTTCGACTATTCAGGGTATTGCATTTCCAGAAAGTGAACTAGAACACAACATGAAGGTTAAAAGAAGCAATGAAAGAAGGTGTTAGCAATGTCTTTTGGAACTCAGTTCTACCAGGGGACAGTGGTGGTCCACAGCCAGCTGAACAGGCAAGCTCCGGTTTCTTCTCTTCTGTTGCCACAGCAAGAAGTTGAGTTTACAGGTTAGGATCCACTGATGCATGAAGAGAACAGAAAGATGCTCTGCCTCCCAGAAACGTACAGCTTTAGTGCTACATACAACCTGGTGTGAGCCTGTATATTAGAAAACTTTCTTTGACTTAGACTAGTATTACTGGTGACTCCAGTAAAAAGAGTGTGTGTGTTTCTGCATCTTTCTTCATTTTTATTGCATTGTAAATGGGATAAAGAGGTTTGCATTCGTTTTCTGATCTCAGGTGTGCTTCTGGATACGTAAATTTCTGCATATGAATGCATACCTCTGGAAGAGTCCATGTATATACATCCATGACCTGTTCCGTGTTTGCATATTAACACATCTGTGATTAAAAACTTTTTCCTCAGAGAAACTTAAAAGAACTCCTACACTTAACTATTATAATTTATCCTAATGAATATCTGTCCTCTCTGAAGCAAACAATTTGACCAATTTTTCCTTCTCTAATTTCTGTAAAGAAATAAATTGTTATCCTCAGTAAATTAGAAAACATCAAAAACATTTGGAATCAGAAGATACTTAAAACTCAATAGAATACATACCTGGAAAAGCCGAAAGACAGACTCCTGACTTATCTGTTGCATGGAGGGTGTTAGTCATGCAGCCAGCTTTAAGTAGATATTCATTCAAATTTTCAACCCTGAAGGAATATTGCCAGCCAGATGCCACATATCTCTGAGCAAGAGAATTGCTCATTTACATGGTAACATCAAAATTTAAAGAAAAAAAGTAGTCATTTTCGTATGCAATACTCAATATCAACTTTGATTAAAATTGATCTCCATTTAAATTATTTAAATAAGGTAGCTCTTCTTTGATCATGAGTGCTCATTTCCAGAGTGAAGACTGTTCATTCCAGTCTTGATGCCCTAATTAAAGATGATAGCCTGAATTAGCATTCAGCCACTTACTATGTTTGTCACATCTTAAGCAAAAAATGTATCACTCCTCAAACCACCCTGACCTCTCACTCCTAGAGCTGTGAATTCTCACAGAAGTACAGAAAAACAGTTCAACAGATCAATTAGAAATTATTTCTGCTTAAAGACTGTGACATTTGTATGAAAAGTATCAGCAATGCCAGAACAGGGATCACGATGTTTACTTTTAAAACCTTACGTACAAGAGCACAAGGACTTCCACAGTAGAACCAACTGAGTTTAAGGATGATCTGTTCAGTATGCAATGCTGGCAGTCAGTTTTCCTGGAAAGCTGCTTCAGGAGTTCAGCTGGAGCTTGGTTGTTACATCCTGATGAAGCTTATGTCACCTAATACTGAGTGGTTAACAAACATTGGAAAAGATGCCCCTCTGTGGTACTGCTGGGCACTTAGTGCTTACTGAGAATCACCCGGTCCCAGAAGTAAAATGAAAATTTGCAACAGTGGTAATGGTGCAGATAAAAGCCTCACTCAAGGAACTCAGCAAACATGCAAAAGATCATGGGAGAAGACCCACGTGCGAGTACCAACTGCCACAAAACGTGACTTATTTCTGAAAATGTCTGATTTTGAAATACTGGAAATCAATTACAAAATACAGTTAAAGCAGTAGATTATCAACCTGTAATAAAAGAATTTGAAAGCAACCTCACTGTCCACAGAAACATGACTTATAAATATGCTAAACAAATATTTAAGGCTTTATAGTGATTGATTTCCGACAGAGATGTCATCTCCCACTGATTAGTGAGTCCTTATGATCTTCTTGACAGAACAAGATGTGGAGTTTACACTGTTAGTGCTTGTGCTATAACTGTTGTGCAATGGACTGATTTCTCCAGTAGCATCACTTTAGCAAGTTATGAAAGTGCAAACTTCACAAAAGGAATTATAAAACTCAAATAGTTCTTGAGTCCCAAATCTGCAAACAGAGGAATTTTCTCCCGCTGATATCTCATGAAAAGGAAAGATGGAGGAATGTACTTATGCCTGACCTTGAACCACTTCCTCGGATAATGGGTATTCTTTGATTCCATGAGCTAAAGAAAAGAATTCTGTTTTCAGAAGGAAAGCCAGAAGGGTATTAAGCACTTTTTCCCAGCAGTAAGTGTGGAGGAATGATTGTCATGCTGTGAAACACTTGCTTTTGGTTTTCATTGAAAATAAACAGAGAAACAAAATGCCCTGTAGCTAATATCTAATCAATTAATTAAAAAAAAATTTAAGGCATGTATTTGTGTTTGCTATACAAAGCCTCATCATAAATAATGAATCAGCAGCTTTTTATTTTAATAACCACCACCACAAAATTCCTCTCCTCTTAAAATCTCTCAGGATAAAGGATAGAAAGTATTTATGATTTTTAGCTTTATGTGAAGCAACCAGGATTAAAATACTTTAAATACTATCCATAATATACACTTTAGCTTTAATGTATCTGAAAAATAAATACAAAACTGTAACATGATTAACGTGATTGTGTACATATTGCCCCAGATTGCGTAACAGTCCGAACACTGAGCCATTAGTTCCATAGGCTAAAAATGAGGCACAACCTCCCCAATCGCCAGAAGTCTTTGGGGTGTGAGAGTCTAAATTATGTTTTATCTCTTCTATAGACAGCAAAACAGTAGTCATGGTGCCATAGGTAAAAATATGCTCATTCAGATATCCAGGAAAAATACCAAATAAGGGATGTGTTTGATTTAGAGTCAAGAAATGTAGAATGCAGGATGTTATTGTCTGTAAATAAACAAACAAATTCTGCCCCAGTTCCAGTTCTGCTCCACCCCTGAATAAAATTGGATAATGCTGCACACCACGTGAACCTTGTCAGAATTTGCCTTTGCAGGAGTGGGAGCAGATGAGTATGGAAATCTTAGTCCAGCTATCTTTTAGCTGTAACACTGGAAGAGACTAACAGTAGTGTGCATTCCTGATAGGAAATCCTTTATATTATAATACCAATATTTCATCACACTATATTAATACTAATTTTACCAATCAAATTGCCAAGCTGACTTCAATTGGCAGTTGTATTAGCAATTATTCATCATCTCTCATTAGCATTAGATATGAAAGCTACTGATGCAGCAAGACTTTAAAAATGTATTAGCAAAAATGTAATTTTAGTATGTTCTTACGAAAGCTATCTAATTTAATGCAGTAGGCTCATCCAGAAGAAATTTGGCAGAGGATATCTGAATTTTCTCAGCCCTGATACCATACAGAAATTCATGAAACCTAACAGTGAAAAAAGATATAGTACCTAATTAGAAGTTATTACAGTAGACAGATCGTATATGAATTGTATGTCATCTTTGATGTTTGGGAGCCTGGATGTGCTCTACCGTGGCTATATTTATAGGTATCATTTACTTCCCTGGCATCCACCCAGTAAGAGCAGTACTCGATTTAAGAGATTTCTTCCAGACAAGAGCAGCTTTATCCTGAAAGTTAGATTCCAGAACCTGAGCATAGAAAAGCGCTGGATTCAGCTCTTAATCAACCTATCATTTTCAACCAATGTTACGCTGTTCTGGAGTTTGTACCCCGAGGAAACATAGATCCAAGAAAGGCTATGTCACAACAACTTTACACCACAGTCACTACCCCACTGTTGATATCGATACCAGATTCTATCATCACCAAGGTGAAATCAAGCAGTGTCTGTATAATAATGATTTTGAGTGCTGTAGTTCATTTTTGCTTTGTAAATTCAAGATGAATTTATGCTTTACATTTAAAGTAAAGCACTAACACTTTCCAATTCCATTTCATTCCATTTTTTACCTTGGTTAAAATTGGACATTAAGGATGGTTTGTTTTTCTGAGCTTTTTGCCTTGAAATATAGGGGATGGCTGTTGATATATAATCCTTTCTTTTGGCTTTCTACAGGACTTTTAAAAATTATATTCTTTTTTGTCTCATTTGCTATAATCTTGCAAGCTGAAATACTGAGTATGTAAATGGATTTGGAGCATCTATAGATCTGAATATTTTGGCTACTGAGATTTGAAGGGAAAAATCGAATTTGAATCACATACTCATTTGTAAAGAGAACTAAAAGGAAGAAATGTGTAAAAAATCCTGGAGAATCAGTAGAAGCTAGAAGGTAATCTGTGAAAAGAATTGTCAAGAGGATTAAAAGGAAGAAGCTAAAGAAACCTGTCCGGTTTAGGAACAGAGATAAATATTGTGCAACAATAACAATATCTCCAGGTGGGACCTGTTATTTCTCCACAACACATATTCATATTTTATATTTACAGTGTGCCTCTCTGAGAAGAAAGTCAAGATCAGTAACAGTGGACCCTATTACATAAAAGCTTAAGTGTCTTGAAGAAACATCACAATAGTTCCCAAATTATTTCCTGAAAAAAAATGGTGGAAACATGGTTTCCTATGAGTTCCTTATGAGTTCCTATGCTATGTGTGGAGAACTGAAGTGACAGCCCCAATTCTTAGGGACAGAGGACCCTTCTGTTAGAATGGTCAAGTTTGCCTGGAAGGTTTTTCTAAGGCCACTACTGTGCAACAAGCTGCCAGGAAAGCTAAGGATCACCACAAATTAGACCACCCGCCGTTCCCAGACCAAAACTCTTTTACCTTTCCTGTGATAGCATAAAAAAACCAGCTCTCTGCAAACAACTTTTTTACAAGCCAACAGCAAAATACCATAGTGCTATGAGTGCCCAAGGTGCACAACTATCAAGTCTCCTAACAGAGGAGGAGGAGAAGAGTAAATCATAAATTGCAGCGCTGGGAATTCAGATAGATATGTAGTAATGAGGAGAACTGTGTGGGGCTGTATAGGGTAGGGTGGTATGTGGTAGGGTGGGTTGGGTTTGTTTGGGCTGGGCTAGGCTGGAATAAGAGTAGAAGTGCAGTGCAGTGCAGGACAGTGACGTGACGTGACGTGACGTGACGTGACATGGAAAATGAAGCAGATCCCCTCAAAAGATAAGTGCAAGAACACAGCCGTGTATGTTTGCTCTACTTAAAATCCTAGGGCAATAAAACATTAATACGTTATTAAAATCCACCAGCTCTTCTCCATTTTTAATCCCTACCTACGTATGTCTGTGGCTGTTAATCCTATATTAATCTTGCATCAGTAGTTAAATGAAGAAGGAGATAGGTACTTTTACTGTAGATTCTCTTTTCCCTTCTATGTCCATGTTTAGCTGTGACTTTTTATAATTCAGTGTCCTAATTTCAACAGACTACTGGTGAAAGTGACAAGCAATCCTCCTTGACATTAAGGCATAAAATAGCAATCGAGAGTTTACAAGATTTGTCCATAAATTCATTTTCCATTGGCTGTTCAGTTTTTGACCTCTTTTTACACTATCAGAAAGAAAGCCTGTGGACAACAAAGGTAAAGCCAGCAACTCACAAGTGAATAGAAGTGAAAAGCATTAGCTGACTTCAGCTGAATATCATATTCCTACAATTTCACTGCAGTTCTAATTTCATTTCAAACCTGAACTCTTCGTCTGAAAATAGATCTATGGGACGAATTTGGAATTAACCTGTTTAAAGACCTAGAGTTCTACTGAACATCATTGTAGATTTATTAGCTTTTTCAGGGAGAAACCATAACATTTTATATAACAGTATTTCTTTTTCCTGGGACAATGGTCCTTAACTGAATTAGTCAAAGCTACTAAGGGTGATGAAAAATGAAATCATAACATCAAAGGCATATACCAACAGAAATGCATAGCCTTGCCTGGAGAGGGGAAGCGAGCGAATGTGAAAATTGATGGCTGGATTATGCCTGGTTTTATCACTAGTCAATGTGGTTTCAGTGGGGAGAAAAAGATTCATAAGCTTCATGTAAAAAGGACTGTTAGTACTCCTATCAAAACTCCTTCTAGCACTTGCAGGGTGATAAAACACTGAGGCAGGGTAGGATTATAAAGGGGGCCATCCCTTCTCCCCAGTAACTATCAGAGCTCCCTGGGCATTGATCGTGAAGCACACTACACAGCATTGCTCTGCGCATTACAGAGTGTTCAGGGCCCTTCAGTACTTAAAGAGGGCTTATAAGAAATATGGATACAAACCCTTCAGCGGGGCCTGTTGCTGGAGTAATGGTTTTAAACTAAAAGAGGCTAGATTTAGGCTAGATACAAGGAAGAAATTTTTTACAGTGAGGGTGGTGAGACACTGGAAGACGTCGCCCAGAAAAGTGGTAGGTATCCCATCCCTGGAAACATTCAAGGTCAGGTTGGAAGGGACTCTGAGCATTGCAGGGTGGTGGGACTAAGTGACCTTTTAAGATCCCTTCCAACCCCAACTATTCTATGATTCTATGACAATAGGATGCCTGACAAGTTACAGTATCTCACTGAAATGGCTCGGTGCGGTGAGACATCATATTGCCCTTTACTATTACAGATTATGCAGTCTTGCTCTAAACTTGGACATTTGGGAGACAAAAAATTATTGCTTCATTTCATGCGTTTTTAACAGGAAAATATGATCATATTTTGAAATGTGGCTGCATTTTATATACGATAAAATGTGAGCTTTATTAACGGCAGCATGTAACTACATTAGCATGAACTTTGTCACCAAAATGCCAGTAAGTTTCCATGCAGAGACGAGTTTTTTCTTGAGACGCTAAATTGGACATGTTTCAGATAATGTCTTTGGGGATGTGCATATGCTACAACTCAGTATCTAGCTTGGAAAGCCTCTTGTCATTGAACTCAGAAGAGAACACAACATATTCCCACAAAAAGTCTTCAAGTTGAGTCTGCTAATTCAAGGTCAATATCAATCTGGAAATGCTTTCTTTTCACACTACTCATTTAGGAACGGTAGGAATTTATAACCCCTTAGATTTATGTCTTTTCTCTTTGCTTTCTCATATACCAATAAATGGTTCATTCTGCTTAAGCTAAACATAATTCTCTCAAACATAACTTTGAAAACTGAGTTTATGTTTGGCCAATACACATGAAGTCTAATGAAACTTTGACATTGGAAGAAAGTGGAGCAAGGTGAGGCTAACTGAATGCACTCTCTGCAGAGTCTCTTTAGACTTGGTGTAGAAGAAGGTGGCAGCGCAATAAGCACAAGGGAAGTTGGAAAGCTTCTGACACTGTAGCCTGGTGAAAAGAGTGACAGAGGCACTGGTTCCTGTTCTAGGGAAAATCTTGCAGTCTTACAACAAAATCTTGAGTAAATAACAGTGGCACTGCATGCCAAATCCCAGAAATACAATGCCTGGGGACTACCCAGATAAAGGGAAGAGGGTCAGGAATCTTTACTCATTTTTAACTGAATGCCATGATTCATGTATGCCTTTCTGCTGAGTGCCTCAGCTTAGTGGGAGTAGTCCAGCCCAGATGCTGGTGTTCAAAACAATGCAGACATTAAGAGATTTGGAGGCCTAGTCCTTCCTTACCCTCCCACATGAAGGTGACAGAGAGACAGGTTTCCTACCTGAGGGCTCTAGCTAGATTGTTATAGAAAATCAGAAGAACCCAGCCTCCTCTTCCATCTGCCCAGAAGCCTGTGTTTAACAGATTGTTCTGAATACATTTAACAGAGACCTTTAGAGATTATTATCCACAGAGAGAGGGAGTCCCACTTAATCAGTGGAGCATTTCTTAGCTTGAGCAACTGGTCATCCTAAAGTAGGGACACTGATTGATTTGAGGTAATTGGGCCAGTAGATACTCCAAAACAAGCAGACAAGCATGTGAATGCCATTTCAATCCCGAATTTAGGCAGCTTGAGTCTTACCTGTTTGGGTTTTTTTTGACAGAGGAGGAAAATGATTGAGTTGATGTGAAGTTCCTGATATTTTGGAAGCTGCTACTCATCGACAGGTATGTGGGTGTAGTGTGTTAAAAAATAATGATGGCACCAGAGAGCATGACATAAAAACAGGGATAAAAAATGGTGTTAAAGTTACCTATCATTTTCCCTGGCACAATATCAAAAGGCTTAGGTTTCGCTTAGCAAACTCAAAACTTTGAAAAAAAATGTACCGATTATCCCACGACACATATTTTATAATAACAATATCTTTTAATTTAAATGTCATGAGATGACTATTTAGACCCCATAAAGGATGGGAGCAATTTAGGTGTAGCTCAAATTTTATAATATTGAAGAGGCATGATTATCCCATGCAAATTTACACTCATTTATGCATTGTTGCTTCATTTTTGTGTAGCCCCAACAAGCAGTAATTACAAAATGTATCAATATCTAAATGAAAATGTATAATCATAAAATAGAAACAAACAGCAAATATACCAAAATTTAGGAGTTATAACCATGTGACAAAAATTTCAACATTACTTGTTGCTATAAGGTGTTTATCTACATATTATCTAACAAGCAAACAAAAGCATCAAGTGTTTCTGGCCTACGCTTAGAAATTTCTCTTTAACATGTAACTATTCACCACAACTGTATTGGTTTTTTCAGATGTGAAGTGCTCAGACATTCCTTCCCCCTGTCAGATAACCCCCTGCAGGTGTGCGATGTTTGGATGCTTTCATGTTTCACCAGACCAAAGCAGCACATAAGAAGTCATCAATGGGGTAAAATAATTGTCAACAAAGTTCACACTAATCAGGTGTTTCAGTTGCTGTAGCCAACAGGCAAGTGTTTTCTAATCAGTTGGAATGTGATCCAGTATGTGGTGAACCGGTCTTCAGCCAACAAATTAAGCCACAGCGGAATCACCCCAGCTTACAGGCTGTAATTAATCTTGAACTCTGATAGTTTCCATGAAAGCAGGCTAAGCTTGTTCATCATTTGTAGAAAGGATGTGTATTTTTTATTGATTAAATCCAGAGGAAGAAACTTTATTGATCAGAGAGTTTACCTTTCAACACAGTGACCCTCATTACCTTTGACTTCAGCTCTGCAACTGAACCAGCTGCTCAAGAAATTATTTCCATGTTCACCTTCCAGCTGAATAATGCCACCCAGTTGAAGGAAGCCTTCCTGAGTTCCCTAGAGAAAACAGTATCCTTTGGGAGTGAGCTGCCTGCAAGTTTCATGACAGCAAACATCAGATTTGGCTAAGCCTAGTGCTTAGCCTTGCTCTTCAGGATCATGCTGCTGTAGCCATATTCACCTAAGTCCAGATACACCAACGTGTGTAAGGCTTTATTGTTGCTCCACTCCGATTGATTAATGAAGACAAGTAAAAATTAGCTGAATAAAAATGGTGTATGTACAAAGGTGTGTGGCTAGCTCTGATTCCATGATAAACATTGAAGAGTGGATTTGGTATACTAAACAGAGTATGATCTTGAAATTTAAAGACAGTTGTCCACAAAAAGCTCCTCTCAGAAAATTCTGATTCCTGGCCATTCATATGTGGAGCCACAGACCTTGGTGCACAGGGTTTTTTCCTGAGGTAACGGGATGCCAGGACAGCGGAGAGACCAGCCAGGAGCTGCCAGCTCTGTTGGGAGATGCTGATGAGCCCTAGGCATTGCCAGAGCAACCATGACTACTCCTCACCTATACAAAGCAGCCCAGGGAACACGAGTGACCAGGACTGCTGCCAAAAGAGTAGAAAAACTGGACATGGGGCATCGCACAGGGCCTGGCCCAGCAGTACATGTGGAAGGGCACATGAGAAGGGTGCCTCTTCAAAGGAGGAGTATTCCACTGGTCAAGCATCGTGCACCACTCTTTGACCACCTGCACTGGCCAAGGGCACTCATCCTACCTGACTCTCAAGGCAGAATGGTGGGCACTCCACAGGAGGTGCCTCGACCTTTATCCTGCTGCAGGGATAGGCAGCAGACGTGGCTGCAAAAGGTGTGCCCAGGTCAATGACCTCCTGCAGCAGGCAGCTGAGCTTCAGGAGGCGGTAAGAAAGCTGCATAACATCAGGGAGGCTAAGAAGGAGTTAGACAGCTGGTTCCATGTGCAGTCTGTGGTGGGGCCACAGCCCAATGCCAAATAGAGAAAAATTTACCCATCGTCACACAGAGAACAGAGTGGGGCCAGTAATGTAGAAGAATGGAAGCAAGCAATGGCAAGAACCAGCAGGAGGAAGATACTTCCCCTGAAGCCTGAGATGCCCTTGCAGAACTGCTTCACTGCTCTGCAGAGTGAAGGGGAAAGGCCCATTGCATCAGATGAGGTGCTGTAGTTGAGTAAGGCAACCTGATCTGCTCCCGTATGACAATGAACACAAACAAGAAAAGGCGATGGGTGGTAGTAATAGGCAACTCTTCTGAAATGTACAGAGGCACCCATTTGCTGACCTCATGCACTCTCTAGAGAGGTGTGCTGCTTACCAGAGGCTCATATCATGGGTGTCACTGAGAGACTACCAAGCCTTGTATGGTCCTCTGACCACTATCTGCAGCTGTTGTTTCATGTGGGCACCAGTGAAACAGGCAGGAGCAGCCTGAGGAATATCAAGAAAATAATAGAGCCCTGGGAGCAGTGGTCAAGGACTCTGGGGCACAGGTAGTTTTTTCATCAGTCCTCCCAGCCAAAGAGAAGGGGGTTGATAGGGCTAATAGAATCTGGCAAATCAACAAATGGCTACAGGACTGGTGCCACAGCTATGGGTTTGGCTTCTTAGACCATGGAACTTGCTTTGAGAAACCTGGTCTACTAGAGCCTAATGGGGTCCGCTTGTCAAAGAAGGGGAAGAGTACCTTCAGTCAGAGGTTTGCCAAGCTCATGAAAAGGGCTTTAAACTAGAGCTGCTGGGGAAGGGGAATCTCAATCGATCCCACTCCTACCAGGGCTATGCCAATGCCAGTAAGAGACACACAGAGCCTGGAGAAGGGTTGCAGGTCAACAGGAGAGCACTTGGAGTGCAGCACAAAGGATTACTAGTCAACAGCCAGTAAATTAGCTTCATCAGGGGCACAACCTAAGTGTTTCTATGCAAATGGACGCAGCATGGGCAATAAACAGGAACAGTTAGAGACATGTGCATGCCTGCAGGGCTATGATTTTATCGGCATCATGGAGAGGTGGTGGGATGGCTCCTACATCTGAAGTGTTGGAATGGAAGGATACAGGCTTTTCAGGAGGTACAGGCAGGGGAAATGAGGAGGGGGTGTCACTCTCTATGTCAATGAACTGCTGGAGTGCATAGAGCTCCACCTGGGGATGGATGAGGAGCCAACCAACAGCTTATGGGTCAGGATTAAAGGGAAGCCAGGGACAGGCGACGTTACAGTGGAGGTCTGAACAGGCCACCCAACCAGGAAGACTGAGCAGATGAGACCCTCTATAGACAGATAGTAGCAGCCTCAGACTCACAAGCCTGGGTCCTCATGGTAGACTTCAACCACGCTGGTATTTGTTGGAAGGACAACACAGCAAGGCATAAGCTGTGTTCCTGGAATGTGTCAATGATAAATTCCTTCTCCAAGTGATAGAGGAGCCAATGAGGAGAGGTGCCACACTGGACCTTCTCACCAACAAGGAGGGGCTGTTGGGGAATGTGAAGCTCAAGGGAAGCCTTGGCTTCTGTGACCATGAGATGGTGTAGTTCAACATCCTTAGGGTGGTGAGGAGGGAGTACAGTAAGAACACTACCCTGGACTTCAGGAGTGCAGACTTTGGCCTCTTCAGGAATCTGCTTGCTAGAGTACCATGAGATAAAGGCCTGGAGGGAAGAGGGGCCCAAGAAAGCTGCTTAATATTCAAGGATTACCTCCTCCAAGCTCAGGAGTGATGCATCCCAACAAAGAGGAAGGCAGGCAAAAACACCAGGAAGCCTTCACGGATGAAGAAGCTGCTCCTGGTGAAACTCAAACTCAAAAAGGAAGCCTACATAGGACGGAAGCAAGGACAGGTAGCAGGGAGGGATACAGCGAAATTGTCCGAGCAGGCAGGAATCAGGTTAGGAATGCCCAGATTGAATTAAATCTGGCCAGGGACATGAAGGGCAACAAGAAAAACTTCAATAGGTGTGTCGGTGATAAAACGAAGACTAGGGAAAATGGGAGCCCTCTCCGGATGAAATGGGAGACCCAGACACCTGGGATAAGGAGAAGGCTGAAGTACTCAATGACTGTTTTGCCTCGGTCTTCACCGGCTCTAACCACACCATCCAAGTCACAGAAGGCAAAAGCAGGGACTGGGAGAGTAAAGAACCTCCCGCTGTAGGAGATGACAAGGTTCAAGACCATTTAAGAAACCTGAAGGTTCACAAGTCCATGCAACCTGATGAGATTCATCCACAGGACCTGAGGGAACTGGTGGATGGAGTTGTTAAGCTCCTGTCCATCATTTTTGAAAATTCATGTCAAGTTCTGCTGACTGAAAAAGGGGAAACATAATCCCCATTTATAAAAAAGGAAAAAAGGAAGACCCAGGGAACTACAGGCCTGTCAGTCTCACCTCTGTGCCCAGCAAGATCATGGAACAGATCATCCTGGAAACTATGCTAAGGCACATGGAAAAGAGAGAGGGGACTGGTCACAGCCAGCATGGCTTCACTAAAGGCAATCCATGACCGACTAATTTGGTGGCCTTGTACGGTGGGGTTACAGCATTGGTGGGTAAAGGAAGAGCAACTGACATATCTACCCAGAATTCTGCAAAGCATTTGACCCTGTCCCACACAACATTCTTGTGTCTAAATTAGAAAGACATGGATTTGATGGGTGGACGACTTTGTGGATAAGGAATTGGCTGGATGGCCACACTCAAAGAGTTGCTGTCAATGGATTGATGTCCAAGTGGTGAGCTGTGACAAGTGGCACCCCTTTGGGGTCAGTACTGGGACTGATGCTGTTTAACATCTTTGTTGGCAAAGAGCATTGAGTGTACCTTCTGCAAGTTTGCCACCAACACCAAGCTGTGTGGTGCAGTCAATGTGCTGGAGGGAACGGATGCCATCCAGAGGGACCTGGACAGGCTTGGGAGGTGGGCCTGTGCAAAACTCATGAAGTTCAACCAGACCAAGTACAAGGTCCTGCACCTGGGTCATGGCAATCCTAGGCACAAATACAGTCTGAGCGGAGAATGGCTTGAGAGCAGCCCTAACGAGAAGGATTTGGGGGTGTTGGTTGATGAGAAGGTCAACATGAGCTGGCAAGGTGTGCTTGCAGCCCAGAAAGCCAACCACATCCTGGGCTGCACCAAAAGAGGTGTGGCCAGCAGGTCGAGGGAGGTGATTCTGCCCCTTTACTCCGCTCTTGTGAGACCCCACCTGAAATACTGTGTCTAGCTTTGGGACCCTCAACATAAGAAGGATACGGACCTGTTGGAGTAAGCCCAGAGGAGCATAAAGAAGATGATCAGAGGCCTGGAGCACCTCTCCTAATGAAGACAGGCTGAGAGAGTTGGGGTTGTTCATCCTGGAGAAGAGAAGGCCCTGAGGAGACCCTATATCGGCCTTCCAGTACCTAAAGGGGGCCTTCAGAATAGATGGGGATGCACTCTTTATCAGGGAGTGGAGTCATAGGGGTAACAGTTTTAATCTGAAAAAGGGTAGATTTAGATTAGATATTAGGAAGAAATTCTTTGCTGTGAGCGTGGTGAGACACTGGAACAGGTTGCCCAGGGAAGCTGTGGATGCCCCATCCCTGGAAGTGTTCAAGGCCAGGCTGGATGGGGCTTTGAGCAGCCTGGTCTAGTGGGAGGTGTCCCTGCCCATGGCAGGGGGGTTGGAACTAGATGATCCAAGGTCCCTTCCAACCCGAACCATGCTATGACTCTATGATTCTATGACTATATGTTTTAATTACAATGTGGAGTATCCAGCATGTTAAAACTGACAGAATTATGCAGGTTTCTTTAAAGAAAGTTGTAACAACGTGGGAATGAAAATCGGAATACTTTCCAGCATGGTGCACAAGTTATGGTTTTAAATGAAAACAAAGAATTGATATCTTAATGCAAAGTACTCCCTATTGTGTTGTTGGTGTTGATCACTAGGAGACATCACCCGCTGCCAAGATTGTCTTCAGAAAGATGTTATACACAAAGTGAAAAATGGCAAGGAACATGGACTTAAATTGTCTTAGTGATGACTCTGCCATTAATGCAGCGGTGACTCAGACTTAATGAAATAGTAAGTCTACAATCAACTCTTTGTAGAATTAGTTTATCTGAATGATATGGTTTTTATCACAGGTAAAGTAGTTTACACTCATCACTAATACTGTTGTCTGCCCAACCCTCATACAGCAGAAAAACTAGAGAATAGCTCTGTATCCAAGTTGCTAAGTATGATATACTGCTTTGCAGTGGGCAAAACAGTCAGACACACTGCTAGCCAGACATACTCCCTAATACGAGTCCAAATTGATCAAAGATGTAGGTTTAGAAGAAACTAGGAGAGAGCATTTGGATCATCACCTGGGACAATGTCAAAATTCTCCCTACAAATAACCACAAACTAATTTCTATCTTAGATGATTTTCAGCAGTTAAAAACACACACTTAAAGTCATCTGTGAGTAAAATAATCCCCCGCTATAGGAAGAACCAGCACAAGAGCTATTCATACTGTCTGGCTTCATTTAGTGAAAATGTAGACTTTTTGCTATGCTTTGGGGTGAACTACAGCAAGATAGGATAGCTTGCCAATATACAGAGGTACACTATTTTATTAAAAAATAATATTAATCAAAGGACTTTGCTTATAGGGCCCTCAGGCCTGTGTTTTTCTTAGCAGTTCTTTAAAATATACAGAAGAATGTTATTAGCAAGCAACTGTTTCTTGCTTGGGCATACTGTCAACTTTATGTCTTGAGCCATTTTACGACTAGTAGATAATAAGCATGCGGAAACACATTACTTACTTTAAAACTGTTCATTAAACGAGTTATATAGGTGAAGAGAAGCTTATGTAATGTTATTCCCTCTAGAAGGTCCTGGTAGAAAGATCAGAATCTTCAGGATAGCAAAAAGCTGACATAACTTACCTGACACTTGAAAAGTACTCAATATTAGTTTATATTCTGCAAAATCATGGTTTTATTTTGAGTAAGTTTCCTACACTTAGCTATCACATCTCTCCCTGCATTCCCCTTTCTTGTCTGTTATGATGCAATTTTTGGCTCTACAGTTGTCATTTTCTGTTGAATAAAGACCCCCAATTTAGCTTTTCAATAGAAACCGAAAATTTCAAATGGTGATTCAGCCATGACCTGCTACAATAAGATTCCTTACCCAATGTTCGAGCATTAAAAACACGTGCAAGCAGAGGCAATGCAACACTGAAGCTTTTATTCCGCTGTCCTGGGATACCATTCTCTAGCTAGTGAACCTGCTTTGCTTTCCAGACCTGACATTTACCTTCACTGAAAAACTATTACTCTTCACTTACCTTCTGCTGTATTTACACAAGATAGCAAAATCAAGTACAATTATCATAACTTGCACATAGACTTCAGATTCTATCATTACATTTAATTTTTGTTTTAATGTTATTAGATACATCTTAACTAGCTTGGGAACAAATTAATTTTCCTTTTTCCATTTATAGATTGTTCTTTTATGTCTTACAGTGCCTGGGGGTCTTCTTTATACCTTGTACAAAATGTACGTTTCTAAATTGTGGATGTGTTTCTTGTAACAAATGGCAATTCTGATAACGCTGACTGACCTCATGATGTGGTATTTTGAAGGTCCACTGTCAGATTATTTACACATTCCTTAACCACATCCTTCTTTTGTTCTACTAACCAAATTTCATCAGATGTACATTACAGCATGCTCCACTTCCAGTTTTTTTCTTTTCCTGTGTACGCAGGCCTACGCATGGCATTTGCAATATTATATTAGAATCATAAATTCATAGAACAGTCCAGGTTGTAAAGCACCTTGAAAGATCATCTGGTCCAACCTTTCATGAGAAAGAGAGACTATATGAGATTAGCACCCTGTTCAATCACACCTTGAAAAACTCCAACAATGGGGACTCTACCACATCCCCAGGAAGGTTTTTCTAGTGAATAATTGTTCTTACTGTAAAAAATTTCTTTCTTATATTGAGTTGAAACCTCTACTGGTGCAACTTGTATCCGTTGTTCCTTGTCTTCTCCTTGTGTCTCCTTGTGAAGAGAGAGGCTCTGTCCTCTTTGTAGCCACCCCTTAAGTACTGGAATACTATCATGAGGTCCCCTCTGAGCCTCCTCTTCTCCAGACAGAAGAGACCTAACACCTTCAGTCTCTCCTTGTGGGGCAGGATCTCCAGCCCTTTGACCGTCTTTTGTTTGATACATGTAATTTGCTATTATGCAGCTTACAGAATTAGTCTGAGCTTTAAACTACCAAATTTTTAGTTCTCAGAGGCTTAGTTTGCTAGGTGTTACAGGATTTGACTGCTGACTGATTCATTTTTCTTGATTATTTCTCTCATCATTGCTGACTGATAATTTTGGGACCGCAGGCCACATCTTCACATCAAGCATTATGACAAGACACAACACAATAAGACTGTCTGTGGAACTGTATCTTAATTTAGGCATGACTGGTTGTACATTTTACTTTCCTTTTGCACTTCCTTCAGTAGCATTAACGATTTTAACAGCCAGCACAGCTTTACTGTTAGACTTGTGCTGTCATTCTAATGCAGTGACATGGCTGGATTTTGGTTTTCTTATGTATCTGAGTGGGAACGGTAAGCACATTTCTAATAAGTTTATTACAGAGGTAAAAAATGAAACTGCAGAGCAGCAATAGCATATGGCAAACACATGAAGCAAGCTCACTATGTTCAAGAATATCTCTGCTTTTCTCCTTGCATCAGGATAATATTGTCTGCAGTTTCCACTGTTCAGCACAACACTGGAACACCAAATTCAGTACTCACGTTTTCATGAAAAAAAAAATATAGTCCACAAATTGACAAAGTAAATTGCATAAATACATTGCAGGTATACAGGGTCCCCCTGCCTGAATAGACATGGTTTGCAATATCAAACCTTTTCAGACCTTTCACTGATTTTTATGAGAGCATTTAGACCTGTGTTTATCTCCCGTGAAGTGAACAAAAAGTAATCTACAGAAAAGCCTAGGCTAGTAGAGAAACTCTTCCTTTTCTATAAACTACGAAAAATGTTGTTTGAAGTGTCTTGTTTGCTGCTTGCATTGCATTCCCACATGTATTACAGTCGCCTATCAAGTTTTAAATCCAGGACTGTGTTTAGTCAACAGACAGTAAATTCTTGTTTTCTGCATGCAGCTTTCTGTTTCAGAGTTTTGCTTTTTTTTTTTTTTTTTTGTTATAATCTCTTTTATTTGTTATGAATGATCATTCAGCAGCTTTTACATGGGATGCTGTCTTGTATTCTCCGGTCATGGACACAGTGTGAGTTTACCTAGAAGTTGTGGGGGTGTGTCCAACTGGTCTACAGCCTTTTTAGTATCTTGTTTGTCACTGTCAATCTACTCCCTGAACAGATTGCAACTGCATTCTTCTCGGTCCTGGAGATTTAAAACTAGTGCATAATCTGAGTCGCCTGACATTTGGTGTGTTTCTATATTTTTGTATGTTTCTCTCTGACTAAAAGCTCACTTTCCTGCGCAGTTTCCCTACAGTTTGTACGTAGCATGATTTTGAGGTGGGGAAATCCTCTTTGTACATATACTTTAAAAAAAAAATGAAATTAATATAAACCATAACATTTTTATATTATGAATTTAATATAAATTTCAATATTTCAATTGAATTTAATGAAATTAAATTTCAATATTATGAAATTAATATAAACCATAACAAACCAACAAGAGCATTTCAGGCTAATGGCAGTAGCTTTTAAAGAGTGCTTGCTATTACCTTAAGGTCACTTTCTGCTTGAAGAGTAGAAATAGCTGCCTTTAAGGAAAATATTAAACTCTTCAAACTATGAATATTACAGCAAAACTTTCTTTTTCACCTTGGGTGTATTTTTGCCTCCACTGGCGATTGTGACAATAAGTGACAGTTTCCACCAGTCCCTTTGCTAACAGAAAAGTATCCCTTTATTAATCTACGTACCCCTTTATTCATATAATACCACACAAAAAATAGGAGAATATCCATGAGTACAGCCAATAACTGA
The DNA here is from genome assembly GCF_963924245.1 of Chroicocephalus ridibundus. NCBI lineage: Eukaryota > Metazoa > Chordata > Aves > Charadriiformes > Laridae > Chroicocephalus > Chroicocephalus ridibundus. Next base: position 24,198,803 of record NC_086316.1, read on the forward strand.
AAGATCTCAACATCTAACCATGCTAACCATGCTTGTGCTCTAGCTTTCTGATCTAGAGATTCAAACATACTTGAGATAGTTAAGAGACATTGTGACAGGTTACGAATCTAATGCTTCTTTTATGCATACGTAACCAATCTAGTATCAAGTGTAGCAGCCTGTAGCCTTTAGAGTTCACGGCATAGTCCATAGGAAGTTAGCAAATGCTGTATATATTGTAATACTAATGGTGTTCTAATATATATATTGTAATGAATCTAGCTTAAAGGTGACCCATGAATCTATGAGGGAAATATACCATTATTTCTGCCATACTGTCTCCATGTCCTTACTCCAGATGGTCATCAGTCAGACATATAACCTGTGTTACTCCTGTTAACGGTTTTTTTGTAATGTTATCAAACCGTAATCAAAATTCTTTCTTGCAAAATGGATACTATGTAGCTGTCTTTGTATCCACCCTGTTGTCTAAATGCAGTGAAGTAGTGCTTTCCTTACCAAGTAGAAACTGATGATATCTTTCCTTGAAACACGTATGGACAACAAATAGTTCTTAAACCTCAGGCATTCGACAGTCAGTTGGCTTATGTGCTTTATTAAGCCATGCTCCAAGTTTGTCTGTTTGACACCTAAATGGTCACCAAGCTGCTAAATCAGCTTTATTTCTTTGGTTAGCACATGTGCATTTCAAGAGGAAGAGGCTTGTATTGAAATGACTGAGTTTGTCTGCTTCCACATGTAGCATATTTGAAAGATATTCTAGTTCTTAAAACACATTTCAATAATACTTTGCCACAAGAATCGCAAAACATATTGCTAATATTTTTTATTTTGTTGTGCTTATATGTAAGCAAGTTTGCAGATGATAAAAACTGTGAGGAGGACCTGATACGCGAGAGGGTCGTGGTGCCATCCAGAGGGACCTGGACTGGCTGGAGAAATGAGTTGACAGGAACCTGATGAATTTCAGCAAAGGGAAGTGCGAAGTCCTGCATCTGGGGAGGAACAACTCCAGCGATCTCTACACTCTAGTGACCAACCAGGTGGAAAATAGCTTTTCAGAAAAGGACAACCAACTTGAATACAAGCCAGAAACATTCCCTTGCAGCAAAGAAGGTTAATGGTGTCCTGGGTTGCATTAGGGTAAGTGTTGCCAGCAGGTCAAGGGAGGAGATCCTTCCCCTCTGCTCAACCCTGGTGGGGCCACACCTGAAGCACTGGTGACTAAGCACTGGCACAGGGTACACAAAGATGTTGTGGAGCCTCCATCCCTGGAGATGTTCAAAAGCCATCTGAACATAGCTCTGGGCAACCTGCTGTAGGTGGCCTGCTTGAGCAGGGGGGTTTGACAAGATGACATCCAGAGGTCCCTTCCAACCATTCTGTCATTCTGTGATACCATACGAATCATTTGCCCTAAGATTAATGTTACTAGGTTCTTGAATCCGCTTGGTTTAGCTGAAAGCAGTGGATTTTGTGTTTCCAGTGCTAATCTAAATTTTTCCCACATGTTTTTCTACAACATTTCTGCTTAAAAATTACACAATGGCTGTAACACCATGCCATTACACAGCTTTGCTTGTATGAAAAAAAATTGAAGTTGTGAAGGCCAGATAAAATGTCTGTAGCCAATAACCTTGTACCCTTAGTAGCTATTAGCCATTCAATTTCTTAAATTCTGTCTTTGCATCTAATTCTCACCTGAATTTTACAAATCATTTACTTTCACATATCTGCACTACATTTATGCCACAGACATCCAAAATTTTGTCTTCTCAGTTACTGATTTGTTTTTCTTCTTAATTTAGTATATTCTTCTCTTTATTTTTTTCTGGGATAATTACTGAATACAATGTCATTTATACGATTTTTTGGATTTTTCCAATCACATTTTTCTTCATAGTGGACACAGGTCTTGATCTATTTTCTATTTCAGGGGAGGTTTGTATTGGATATTAGGAAAAATTTCTTCACCAAAAGGGTTTTCGAGCATTGGAATAGGCTGCCCAGGGAAGTGGTTGAGTCACTATCCCTGGAGGAATTAAAAAGATGTGTAGATGTCTTTTAAATGGTGCTACTTAATAATGGTCATGGTTTAGTGGTGGACTTGGCAGTGTTAGGTTAATGGTTGGATTGGATGATCTCAAGGGTCTTTTCCAACCTGAATGATTCTATGATTCTATTTGTCTCTTTTGTCCTATGTTTGCACAGTTGCTTTTCCACAGATTTCTGTATGGGTTTTTTTTACCCTTTGACTTTCATGCTCTTTCTGTTCTATTTGGAGAGCTACTTGTGCCAGCTCGGCATTAACAACTAGATTTAAAAGCTCTTTAAGTTTTGGCAAAGCTATTGCAGGCTAAGTGTTCACAGTAAGGCTTCTGCACTCAGATTCCCAATCATTACATACCACATATTAGTTTGCTGCTAAGGCTGAAAAACATCAGGTCAATCACTCTGAGTAGTGGCAATGTATTAGTAGTTTGGCAATGTATGCCAGCTGGTTATTTCAACAGACTCTTCATTACACTATGGTTTTGAAGCTTTCAAAGTGGTTCACAGATTATAAAAATCTGCATGTCAAAATACTGCTGGAATCTATAGTAACAGTTATCCTTTTCCACTAATAATATCACTACTCTCAAGTCCAACCTTTCTGCTATTTTTTTAGTTTACCATGAAAAAACGAAAATGTTTAATTTCTAATTTGTGTCTTAAATTCATATATATCTATTCAGAGGAAGGAATTCGGCAGATTGTCTATAGGTTATTACTTGGTTTTGAAGTGGAGGTTTTTGTTTAAACTTCAAAAGCTGGCAGAAGACAACTCATGCCTGACTCCTGGTTCGGTGCTAAAGGATAAAAAGAGTGAGTCAAAAAAACTGCAATGTTCCTCTTTGGTCCTTCTGCCATACGAACTAATTTCTGGCCATTAATATGATCTTCTCCCTTCTTCCTAGGAAGGTTGTTCATAGCACAGGTAGTCTTTCAGAGGATGAGTTTATTTGTTGACATATTTCCTCTCCAGACTCTTCCAATTTTGTCACTTTGTATTTTCTATCCTTTTTTTTTTCTCCTAGGAAACAAGGCTGGGAGTTGAAGAAGCAACATCCAGCAAGCACAGGCTTGAGTTACAAGACAGTTGGGTCGTGAGGAGCACTGAATGCTCTAGAAGGCTGTTACATGGAGGATCTGCAGCTACATCTGCACAGGCAGGCAGCTGAGGTCGCTATCTCCAGCTTATTCACAGTATGCCTGCAAGCACACCCCCAAATGCGCTCTCACGCTTGAGGTGCGAGCATCTGTTAAAACCAATTGCCGCTGTTGCAGCCAGGCACCAGTGTCAGATGGCAGGCAGCAACTAGCTGCAGCTGAGGGCTAGTAGTTTCTTAAACTGCCTGTCAGCTGATTCCAACTGTGAGTGCTGCTCCTTCTGCTCCTCTCCCTTTCAGTGCAAATTCAGACATGTTAACTTCAAATGAGCAGGGTTTTTGTGCTGTCAGTAACAGTGGAGCACACGGTTTTGCTACTGTTAATCACTGCCCCTTAGCAGAGTACAGGACTGAATGCTTCCCTCTATCTCAGTCCAAAACACTATGACTTTAAGCTGAATTGTTCGTCTCTTCACAGATACCGAAGGGAGAAGGAGCATTCACATACTATCGGATCTGAGGGATGCCAAATTCTGTGCCTCTCTCCCCTGGCAGGAGACATACAGAGGAACTGGTCTCACCTAGGATGTGACAGGTGAGAAGACGAGGTTGCCAGCTTCAGCCAAGACCAGAGCTTGAATACGAAGATGACCTTAAACCAGTGACTAAAAGAATTTTTCCAACACTACTTCAAAGGGGAATAGAGGACAGCACTTGGGCACTGAGGTCACTAGTCTTAGGTGGGAGCTGGATCATCTTGCTTCTTGCTTTGAAGATACCAGTGTTATCTGGTTAATATGAAAAGGAGTAGAAATGCCAGAAATGCTCACACAATCTGTTATTAACCCACTGGAGATTTACAACTACAATACAAGTCTCTGGATCATTTCCTTTACCTTGAAATGGCAGGAATGAGAAGATCAGTCTTGGGACCTACACACAGCCCTGATTCCTACAGCACTCTCTGTAACACACTCTCAAATATAGCATCACTCTGCTCTTGAGTGTTCTCCAATGTTGGAGTGTTGAACTTCAAATGTGGCATGATGTGGCCAGGCAGACGTGCCATGGATACTTGAAAATGTTTGCACTGGAATATTTTTCAATATTTCAGTCAAAATAATATTTGAATTACAGTTTAGCATCAAAACATTTTCTCATCCCACCTTATCTGATATTAAGAAACCACAAAGTTTTCTCCTAAACCCTGCCCTCCTGTAGTCAGATGAAGATCCTAGTAACCGAATAAATCTTTCTCCTCTTTCTCCTTTGCTCAACTTTGATATATGTCTCTTTTATCTTTGTGTGTGATGAGTTCCCAGGGATGAAGAGTGTGTGATCAGCGCTGCAAGCTGAATTAAATAAAGGTCGATATTGCCCAGACAGAACCAAGAAAAGCATTATAGTAAAAGGGTAAAAATTTAGGAAGAACTTTATTTTCAACTTCCCCTTCCACAACTGTCATGGAGATATTATCTTTAAATTCATATAATCTCTCCCTCCTAGAACATGAGGGTATTTTAATGCGAGGCTTATTGCAACCAGAAATACTTAAGAACTGTATTTGCAACTGTATGAAGCCAAACAACAGCAACTTTTGTAGTCATATTTTTCTAGTGAGGGAAAATTCTGTGATGGTAAACTCCAGTCACGGCTGGTAGGGACTGCTGCACTTAGGAATTGATGAAATCGTGATGACTGAGCCAATAAAAGATTAATATATATCTCTGTGCTGCTACTTAAACGTTAGGCTGATGGTGTCTGCTGACAAGAGAATAGACACTCTAGGCTGACTTAACCAATTACCGCAGTCCCACATTCTGTGGCTGAACTTGCTGCAAGTTTGACAATCGTGGCTTCAGAGAAGGAACACAAATTGGGGTCCCCACGGGCTGCAAGAGGCCACGAGGCACATTGAGTAAAAGAGAAATGTCTGACAGCATGGCAAAACTATTAGGAGCTATGCTAGGTTTTTCTCAGCAAGAACTCAGTCTTACACAAGAGAGTTTTTGTATCAGAAGCTTTTAATGAGCCTTTTATCCTGAACTGGCTGTAGGATTATTATGGCTTTAGTTTGCAAATAAAAAAAATTATTTTGTCAGAAAATACAGGTTCATATGTTTTCTTCCTTTCTGTCAAAACATAAAAACTGCATTTATGGAAAGTGGGGAAAAATAATAGACCTAATGGAATCACAAAGTCCATCTACTGGACCTTTACCCTCTTTTTCACCTCGAACATGTGGAAAACAAATCTATGAAATGTGTCTAGCAAAAGCTGTAGAGCCCTTAGAATTTTTTTTTAAGCATTTGTAGAATGCATAGTCAGTTTCTAATACCCTTTCCCTTAATTACATTGTATTATTACACAGTATTATTGTACATTAAGGACATGGACCTGTTGGAGTGAGTCCGGAGGAGCGCCACAAAGACGATCCGAGGGCTGGAGCACCTCTCCTAATGAAGACAGGCTGAGAGAATTGGGGTTGTTCTTCATCGTGGAGAAGAGAAGGCTCTGGGGAGACCTTATTGTGGCCTTCCAGTACCTAAAGGGGGGCTACAGGAAAGATGGGGAGGGACTCTTTATCAGGGAACGGAGTCATAGGACAAGGGGTAACAGTTTTAAACTGAAAGAGGGTAGATTTAGATTAGATATTAGGAAGAAAGTCTTTACTGTAAGGGTGATGAGGCACTGGAACAGGTTGCCCAGAGAAGCTGTGGATGCCCCTTCCCTGGAAGTGTTCAAGGCCAGGCTGGATGGGGCTTTGAGCAGCCTGGTCTAGTGGGAGGTGTCCCTGCCCATGGCAGGGGTGTTGGAACTAGATGATCTTTAAGGTCCCTTCCAACCCAAACCATTCTATGATTCTATGATTCTATATTATGGTGGTCATTTTGAGCAAAAATACCCATACACACAGAATGAGCTGGATTCCAAAGCCCTTTTGTAGGCAATTTTAAAACAATTGGCTCTTACAATCGTCTGATCACTATCAACTATCAATGTGCAATTTCTGGCTTACATCATGTGACAAAATACCACAAACTCAATCTAGTGCTTCTTAATTAAGGATGTTAAATTACTGATACACTTTCCTCATCTGATCTAATCTTTTGAACACATTAGTTTACCGAAGCACCAAAAAAGCAAATAATATAAAATGTGAATTCCTAAAAATTTATGAGTAAAGTTTTCGTATTTTTTCTTTTGTCTGTATTGTCAAACATTTATTTTCAAGAAAGGACTGCACCCCACATCAGCAGATTTTAGATTTTCCTACATAATAAAAACCATCTTCAGTTACACATAAATAACTAATTCCCTAAAGAATTCTATGGATAATAGCTAGTTAGATAATTTCCCAACAGACCTAAATGAAGTGTTTAAAAGCCAGGAGATTATCTTTTCTAGCCATACACAAAACAAAGGGCAAACCAGCAGTAGGATGTGCACATGGGCCAAGCAATAAGGGAGCTTCATGATTTAAAAAAGGATTATCATTAAGAAAGAGGAAATACTGAAATCCAAAGGGTATCCCAATCTGGACAAAGAGATATTAAAAGTGATAGTCAAAGGTATTGTGAAAGAACTTCTGTCTGCCACTGTTATAATCATTTTCTCATATCCAGACATAACTGAGGGTGTCTAAGCTGCTACAAAAGAGAAAAAAAAACAAGTCTTAAGGTTTGCTTTACACATTTCCTCAGATTTTAATCATAACATCATGTAGCATGGCTGGAGAATGTCTCAGAGATGACAAAGTTTCAGATGGCTGCTCAGGTTATTGCCGTAGTCACCTGTCTCAGCCCCCATACACAGACTGCTGAGCCACTAATGACTCGGCCAAGGAACTGGAGAGAGTTGCACCACATCTTTTTAGGATGGCTGGCTTCAATTTATATTAAAACACTATCTTGTTAACTACAGTGCTTCAGGAACATCTGCACAAGCATCTCAGATATCTGTCTACTGCAGGCGGAAAGAACAGGTGGACACAATAGCTTCTGGGTCATATCAAGTTATGCTGTTCTTGCTTGAGAGTCAGGACCGAGAGTGAGATGGTATTCTCCCTTTCTGATATCACACCGTGGTAGTGTTCAATGTGCACATGTAAAATATGATGCATATTTATTATTTAAAAAGAATTATGAAATTCTTATGTAGACAATTTACATCTATTTACCCATAGTAGTAATTCCTATTTCATTAAAAATTTAAGATTTTTATTACTGAACTAGTTAGGTACATACTTATACAAATGATTACAAGGGATATAACTATTCTTTTATATAATATTAATCATAACTGGCATATCATAGAAATGCAAAATTGATAGGACTTCATAGTATACATTAGGCAGCAGATGATATCCCTCTTTACTGTAAGATATCAGTTTTGCAAAAAAAAAATTATCAAACATTCTGAAGGGTTCACTGATGTTACAACTTTCAGCATCAAGCACAGAAAATGCAGGATTAGGCATCCTTAGTGCCAGTAAATTATTAATCAAAATTACCCATCTCTGACCCAAAAGAAAAAGCAGGAATATTTGTACTTCCACAAAGCTGAAGGAGTCACAAAGCTATAAAAGCTTCTCCACATTTAATGTAGGGGAATTAGCAAATGCTGCTTCTGGCCTTTTCAAATCCCCCACTTCATTTGATTATCTCCCCTTCGTACCTTGAGGACATTCTCTGCTGTTAAAATTAGAAACTGAAGTGTTCGGAGAAGAGGAGCCAATGCCTTGCATTTGCATCTTGAAGGGATTGTGTGTTTGCTTTTTCTGTGAAATACAATTTAGTTATAAGCAATGCTTCATGCACTTTAGTTAATGGTTTTATGAGTCCTAAATAACCTTTCTAACTAAGTCTTCCCTTGCTTGTCCTTGTAGCCTCTAGGGGACACTGCTACACATCAGGGAAAAACCGATTCAGAAAATTATGCTGTTTCAGCTGATCTGTATTAAGTTTCTGATCACATATGAGAAAAGCAAGGCTTTTTTTCCCTCATATCCCATTGACCTTTGTGTTGTCTAGGTAGACTAACACAGGTCCCAAAAAGGAGAACATGGCTTACGTAAGCAGCATGAACAGACCAGGCTGAGTGGCTGCAATGACAAAGCGATGAACTGCATATATCATAGTCTCTGATGCCAATTTCTTTTACTTGTGTGAAGCTGCTTAATGAGATTTTTCATGCATAAAATTAATTTTTTTGCCCTATTCTATCAGCTTCCAGCACTAAAGGATTTACTTACAATTTTGTCAGATTTTATTTATATTTGCAATAAAAGGGATCAGAATCATAATGAATGCTTTCATTGATAATGATGGAAAACAAAAAAGAACTAAGACAACTGCTGAGCCCGCTTTTAGTTATGTTTAGAAAGTATGCATGAGATACCACTCAAATAAACACATGGAAGTCCAGCCAGCCAAAGAAGTCATATTTCCAACATACGGATTTTGAATGCCATCTAGTCAGCCACAGCAACATGAAAACAAAACTGTTAACAACCAGCTTCATTTATTGTGCTCAAATATCACCTTTCTCATTCTCTTTGAAATTTGCACTATTGTCCTCAACATGGCAATGGCAGGTGCCTCCTTTGGGTGGTTAAAACAGTTACTCATATACGTTGCCCCCTTTTAGTCTGAAAGAGACCTAAAGGGAACCACTGTTGCTGCAAGCAACTCGCTGTAAGTGGTATCACCCCTCATACTGCAGCTGGCCACCTCTTTCCTGTTTCCAGCCCAAAGGAATCTACAATTGCAGACCATGGCTTTTTCAGACAAACAATAAATACTGAAAGGGTGGAGGGGCAGGACAGTGTGTGCTTGTCAACATTAGGAAAAAGTCATACTGAAGGTTTTTGAGTCCTGTTAATTGGCATATAGTTTGAAAAATAATTTTTTCCCTCTCAATCCAAGAAAACTACGAAACATTAGCACGGACATATAAGGCATCCTAAAAACCAAGGAAGAAACTGAACCTACAAATTTCATAATACTGAATGGCCTACAGTTCAATTACCTCCTTGAAGTTACAAAACCCAATGGTACTGGAGAGACTGTGCATCAAAATGGCCTTATCAGGATGCACAGCAGAAAACGGATGCTGTGCCTGCTAACATATTTTCCTAATACGGCAAACATATCCATGCTACCTTTGTCAAAGTAACACAATTAGGAGTATGAGTGAGCGGGAGGCAGCACAGGCTTCAGGCCGTTTTGTGAAAGGGAATGACCACAGGGCATGAAATTCAGCTGCATCTTGACACCTTTCCCAGGTTTCACCACCTTTGGCTGGGGAAGACCTGTCTGATCATCTTCTGTGGCAACCATACCAATTGTTACTTTGCCTCCTTGCCTTCAAAAATCTCCCATCTTGTGGAAGTTTTTGGCGGGGAAAAAAAAAAGAAAACAAACGCATTTTGTATTCTTCCAGGCAAGGGCGCCAAAGGACTTTGATCAAATAAATTGATCTCTGTTTATTTCAGGCAAAGGAAAAACACCCACTTTGGTTGCAAGCCAGATGTCGTAACTAGAAAGTTTATTTTAGGATCAGTGGATACAAACTGAGGTGCTTAAGATTAAGTACAGGCACATGATAGGTTTGCTTTTTTTCCTCCTCCCTCCTTGTTGCCATTTTAGTATAATTACTGGAGGCAATATGTGAAAAACTGAAAGCATAAAATGATCTAAATGCTTTGAATTGGATACAGTGAGCGGAGGAGGGGCAAGATCAAATTCCACCTACCTCCTCACAAGTACAGACACTGCAATGGCACCTGCACAGCGTTGGTGCTTCTTCTGCCCTCTCCTTTTTGTGGTGGTGATGGAAGTTGTTCATGTGTTATGTCAAAGAACAGGGCACACTGCGTACCACTGCTCATCCTCTTCCTCTCACCCAGGACCCTTTGCATGCCTGCAGCTTTATTCCCGCTGCTCTCACTATAAGTAGGTGAATACATTTATGAATAAATTTCCCCAGAACCGAGAGACACTAGTACCCAAGAGCATGCACAACACCTGCTTTAAAAGGCTCATTTAGAGAAAATTACAGCAAATTATTTCAAAAAGTAACAGATGATTTAAATAGATGGGATTTTCTGTTCATATCTTTCTAGTTAGAATAGAAACAATAAAAAAGAACATTCTCCCAAGAATCCTATTTCTGTGCAAATATGTTCAACAACCAATCCCCATGAAACAGAATTACTTAATAAACATATCTCGAGATTCACATGGAATGGTAATGATTATGAAATAAATCATGAGGCTCTGGAAAAATCCTAAAGGGCTACACCCCCACCTTTATGGTTATACTGTCCCATGATGCAAGCCAATTCAAATTATGCTGAATCAGGTCAATGATGATGGAAGGAACAAACGGCTGTATGAATAAAGTGATGCTTTTAAACATAAAATAAAAGACTTAGCACTTTCCTGACAACCAAAATTCAGAAAGAAAAAAATATTCCCAACATCTACTGGACACAGTTTTGTGGTTCCCATGAAGATGAGTTTCCTAAGGAAAAAATTGGGGTTGGAATAGGTAGTGTTTCTCATGGGAAAAAAAAACCTACACTGAATCACTACTTCAGCTGCATGTAACAGCCAGGTAATAAGCATTAACCTGCTGCGGATTCAGAATGAAACAAGCTCATCTGAAGACCACACTTGTCTGTCCCAGCGTGTAAGAAGTAGCACATCCACACCACAGTATGACATAAAGTTTAGTCATTGGTGTTTTCCAGCTACTCCTCCTGAAAGAGCAAGACAGATTTTGGTCAACAGCGCGTTGATCTGTATAAAGCCACTAGTCACAGTTGCCGAACCAAACCCATCTCTCAATGACAGAGATGGGATCAAATATGTTGCCTTCTATGATATGACTTCAGTGCCACAAGGAGGCTGATGTGACGTGTAGGGAGCATAAAGGAGAACTATGAAAACAGATAACATCACAATAAAAATGTTTCCAGCTTTGCACTGAGCATTTCTTTTGTGATTGTAAAACTGTTTGATACAATTTTATTAATTGAGATCATCAAAACAGAAATATGAGGTTTCTGAATGTTATTGTTAATATCTTACAAAGACAGGGATATCCATTCAGCATGAAAAGCATGAGACATAGGTCAGTCATAGATTAAAGAAAAGCAGTTTAGAGGTACAACACAATTATGTTCTCTTCTAACAGAGAAATGCATAAGCTGGGTTGACATCACCCCCTGGAAAACTATCCTGTTCTGAAAGATGCATGAAGATTTTCCTGCACTGCTGCAGGAACAATTGTAAAATTGTTCCCCCATTGTTTTTCCTCAAGAAAGTGTCCGTTGTAAGGCATCTTGGTGGGGAAAGAAAAGTTTCCGATGGATTTCATTCCTAACAGAGATGATGAAACCTGGAGTAATCTTACACTATTCCATAACATTCATGTATGGAGACACAGTGACTTACGAGAATAATAGATGTCTCCTCTTTTCTATGTTGACAATGCTTATGGCAGCATATATCTGTCTCTTACTGATGTCTTACACTCCAAAAGTAAAATGCTTCAGTGCCAAAATCACACCAGTGATCAATGGTGGCTTCTGCAAAGAGAAGTAATTATTCATTGTGATGGTACCATAACTAAATTGAAGCTTATGAGCTGGAGGGACAGATCTACTAGGGCTAAGGACTTTTGACATAAAGCAATGAAACTGGATGGGATCTCATTTTGTTTGGACTAGGCCCAAGCCAAACACAGTACCCCTTGTTTGAGGGATTGAGACACCTGGAAATATTTTCTGCATATAAAATTGTTGATATAAGACAGCAAACATCTTTGTAAACATTTGGGAATACTTTCAGGCACAAGACCAGCTGTATAACCTTTGTCCCTCTTGTCCATGAAGAAAGCACTACGTTCTAAATATTAGATCCCCAGAGAAAGAAGGAAATTTCTTTTTGAAAATGTCAATAAATATGTTAATAGTCTGCTCCACACCACTGAAAAGTTTATGCTGATCAGCATCAAAGTCAGCTGAAATGTAGAAAGAACTAGGAATTTGGGGCATTTTTACGTGTTTGCGTGTGTGAGTACGTATGGAAGATATGTATCAGATATCCTGGAATCAGATTGAAAGCCTATCAGGTGTAAAACACCCATTGACATGAAAAATTAATACAAGTTTTGCTAGTTACACGTACAGAGCAGTGTCCTCCAAAGTCACAGAAACAAACACATTTAATAAGCTTTTCTAGCTAAACAGGATTCATGCTAAAAAGGTATTTCAAAATTGACACGTTTAAAAATTAAGCTATTATATGTACACCCAAGCTAAATACTGATACTACCTCTCACACGTAGACAGAAACTTCAGTTCATCAATAACTATTTCTATCTGCATCATGGTCATCTAAAGCAGAGGTAATACAGTCTAATGATGATATCATGCATCTGAAAAGCAGGACTGAAGTCGATGTAGGTGGGAAAACAGCCTTGTCTGATACCTTCAGTCAATGATTAAATTTCTTGGGCCACCTCCATCGAACGGTTTTCAAATTCTCTTATTGGTATCAAAATAGTATTACAGCTTATCTTTGGCAAAGATGGACTGACTCATATTATCCAGCCTCCTACAAAACATTAAGCAAAAGAGATGCCTGTGCATACTTTCTTCAGTCTCTAATACTGCAGGCAGCAAGGAAGAAACTGGCGTAGAAACAGCAAACACCACTGCAGGGTGACCCAGAAAGGCAGGCTGGACTCAGTGAAGCTAAAGTCTGGAGGAACCAAAGTTTAATTAAGAGCTTTACCAGCTGCAAAAGACTTGCTGGAATAACAGAATGAAACTTTCCAAAGCTGAAGCCAGGTTATACACAGAAGACAATGGAGAAACTTATCCCCAGAAATATTAGCGACTAGATTTTACCCTAAAAACCAGTTCAGTTGCATACCACAGTTGTTATAAAAGAGGAGATGAGGACATTAAGGTCACTTTATACCCCTGGAATAAATTAAGTTGGAATGAAATTCGAGCATACAAAGCCCTGGCTCTTACCACCCACCTCCTTTTGGTGGACTAGAAGCATGTGCCTGAAATATATTCTCTGGGTATTAAATAATTATTTTCCCCCATGGTGTTGCATTTATACATTAACCTATTAATGTGTATAAACTTGTAGAGTAACATTTAAGTATTATAATTATATATAGAATCAACATACTACATTTTGAGATTTTGCTGCATGTATTTTGAGCATTTACTGCATGCATACAAATGCGATACTTCAGTCATGTTTTTTGTCCATGTGTAATCAAAATCTCAGTGTTTCCCCAGCCAGGAACAGAGCAGATTTTTTCAACTTGTGCATAATATAATGCTGCTGTACCATCTTTCACATCTTTGGGAAGCCTACCAATAATGATGCTATATTTTCAGGGTCAAAGGCTGTACTTGTTTGTGAATTTAAGATGTCAGAATGAATGAATGAACAATGAAGAACCTGTTTTAATACCTCAGGGTTCATTATCCTGCCAAAGTATGTATGACAGAATTATTGTGATAGAGAGAGATAAGATTTTAACAGTTAACCTTTAAAGTAAAACTAAAACATTCCATTCCTGAGGACAATGCCTAAAGATGAAGATGGATTTAAGCCTTTTTTAACCAACCAACTTCATTATATACTACACCAAAAAGTGTAACTTCTGATACATGAAAATTCAATGCCCTTGTTATTACGCTGGTCCTTTAATTTACTGACTGCATTTTATAAAGAAATCAAGAGACAAGGTTTCAGTTTGTTATTGGCAAATGTGTGACTTAAATCAGATCTCACTATATCACCTCAAGCAAGAAAGTTGACAGGCTCAGAAAATGTTGGTAATGAGTATAGTGTGAGCATAGTCAATATTCCTGGAAGTAGGGAATGATAAGAGAGGACTGCAAAGGTCATAAGCCTAAAAAAAATAAAGAAATCTAAGGATGACTACATTGTATTTTTCATGAACTCTCACAACAATTCAGTCAAATAACATCACAGACATAGAGAATAAATAATAACTACATTCAGTCATTTATAGCATTTTAAACTATGAGTAAATTTACTGACTGCACCAGTGGCACTTCAGATTAATACTGAGGAGAGTGAGGGCAAAATTTGGTTTACGTAGATGTCCATCACCACAGCTAGAGAGTCAGTGTTATGGCAGATCAAGCAAAATATGTTTCTGATTAAAAAAAGACAAAAGCCCAAACCATGTAAATCATATTAGAGTGCGATGCTGAAGCCTATGAAATAAAACTACAGCATACAGAGTGATAATAATTTGTTGTCATCAGCAGAAGCTCCATTGCAAGCACCAAAGCTTTCTTGTTAACACACTTTTTTACCATTTTCACACCCAACTATGAATTTTCTCAGCCTAGCTGTGGAATACTCAAATGAAAACATGTGTCTTTTGAAGTGAATACAGTGAAGCCTCAATGGGATTGAGAAGTTTTCATGACCCTCTCTTTTTCTGCTTTTTCAATTATCTCTATATTTCCCTTCTCTTTTCTGTGTTTTTAAATTCATTACCAATTCTCCCCTCCTCCCAGCTTCCAACATTTTTATGTTCCATGCCCTGTTCTCTACCATGAAATATTTTTTTTTGGTATTAAGGGTTAGTATCTTAAAAAGGCAGTTCCAAACACACACTGTGAAAGGGAATATATTTTCCTAAAAACCCAGCTCAAAGTCATGGCACTCAACACAATGAATAATGTTTCCTTTCAATTTTGAAAGTCGGAGTGATAGAGCTAAAGCTTGTAGACATACTAGAGCAGAAGGGAAGGGGTAAGAATCATCATCTTAATGAATCACAACTAGCACACCTTGCTGCCTGCCTAGGCAGAAATTATTTTCAACAAACTGTAAGGAAAGATTTAAATAACAATGAGGAGGTGTTAAAAATTTTTCTTTCATTTACTTTTAGCCAGGTAGTGCGTACTTTACCAAAAAGCCCAACAAGGCACTAGAATAAGGCAATCTGAAATAAATTATCAAAAGATACATATTTAAAAATAGTCTTATTTTAGGGATGTTCTACTATGAAGAGAAGGCCAGACATTTGGTCTTAACTGGAGTTGAAGCATGGAGTTTCATTCCCGCACTGACAGCAAAATGCAAGTGACAAAGTGAAGTGCAAGAAAATTTTATCGGAAGGGAAGTGCTGCCTTCATGCACCTCGTCTGAGTGCTGCAGTGGCAGCAGGCAATGTGTACAGCAGGGGAGAAGTGGAGGGTTTCTGAGAATATCAGGTCCTGTAGAAGAAAACAGCTACCTGGTTACAGCAGGCATGAACTGGAGTCCAAGGAACTGTGGGTCCAGGTCATAGTAGCTATCAGGATATTACAGTATGTGTTGATATCATATAACACTGCTGGAAGACAGAGGTTACTGATCCTCTTGTTATGAATTTGTAAACTATATGCACGCTGCCCCTCCACAGGGACTGCTAAATACCATGGGCTTTCTGGCCTTTTTCCTCCATACCAGTCTAGTAAGCTTGAAAAGCTTATCTTGCTTAAATTCTCACATTTTAGTTTTGAGAAGCTTTTTTTTTTTCTTTAATAGGAGCACAGCCTTTGCAAAGTGACACCATACAAATTCTCTCACCTCAAGCACTGTCTCTGCTGAATATACTGTAAGTATAAAATTTGTTTTCTACAGCTTGCTTTCTCATGACGCAAAATTCTGACAAAAAACTTGTGTCTCATTATGATTGTGTGTTCACTATGATTATATGTTTAATGATCATTATTCTTGAATACAAGAGCTAAACAGGAAGAAAACTATCTACCCCACAGTAATTTTAGCCTTTTTTCAAATATCATAAAAACAATAAACTCTGTCCTGTCACCAATCACACAAGCACTGCTTATTCTCAGGGCAACAGTTTTGCTCTGTAACTCCAGCCCTTAGTACTCAGACCAATAACTCAAAACAACAGCAGTATCTTTGCTAGAGTTGAACAGAATACCTCCCAGTCTTTGTGTCTGTGTCTTATGATATCAATCCTCTCTCTTTCTCCAATACAGGCAATTTCCTTATATGGATATTTCTAGATAATATTGCATTACACTGTCAAATACCTGCACTAGATAAAGCAACTGAATAACCTGCACAATGGAGTCATACTAAATAGCAAGACTCAGTTCAGTTTTCTGTTTCCAGTTTCCATTAGTACAAACCACTTTTGTGGTTTGCAGCCCAGAAATGACAAACTACCTAAACAGAGGATGTGGAAACTTAAAGGCACAAACAGCAAATGGCCTCTGCTTAGCAGTGAAACAAGAGGATGCACTCGTTCAATATATTTCTGGAGAATTACAGGTTTAAAAAACTGACTCTGGTGAGTGTTGTCCAGGTAAGGGTAGCTGGCAATACATTTTTCTAGGGTTGGTTCCTTGAGATGAAAAGCCTTATCTGAGGCACTAAATTAAAACTCACATATTTTCACACCAACCTGGGATGAATATGGATACAGGGTTGCAGGTTTTGTCTCAGTATCAAAGAATATAATTTCAGTTCTTCCTCAGGGAAATACAGAACAAGGTATCATCACAGAATTTCATCTGTCTCCTCATCCTGGTTGGGTGGTCTATAGCACACTCCCAGCACAAGATCTCTCTTATTTGCCTTCCCCTTCATCCTTACCCATAAACTCTCGACTTTACCATCATTGGAATCTAACTCTATACAATCAAAACATTCCCTAACGTACAGAGCCACATCCCCGCTTCTTCTTCTTTGCCTATCCCTTCTGAAGAGCTTATAGCCATTGATTGCAGCATTCCAGTCATGACAGTCATCCCACCGCGTTTCCATGATGGCAACTAGTCTGGCTTGTATCAGGAATAGCGTGGCCAGCAGGAGCAGGGAAGTGATCGTGCCTCTGTACTCGGCACTGGTGAGGCCTCACCTTGAGTCCTGTGTTCAGTTCTGGGCCCCTCTTTACAAGAGGGACATGGAAGTGCTGGAGCGCATCCAGAGCAGAGCTACCAGGCTGGTGAGGGGTCTGGAGACCAGGTCATACGAGGAGAGGCTGAGGGAGCTGGGCATGTTTAGCTTGAAGAAGAGGAGGCTGAGGGGAGACCTCATTGCCTTCTGCAACTTCCTGAAAAGAGGTTGTAGAGAGGTGGGGGTTGGCCTCTTCTCCCAGGTGAATAATGACAGGACCAGAGGAAATGGTCTGAAGTTGCGGCAGGGGAGGTTTAGATTAGATATTAGGAATAATTACTTTACTGAAAGAGTGGTCGGGCACTGGAACAGCCTGCCCAGGGAGGTGGTTGAGTCACCTGGAGGTATTTAAGAAACATCTAGATTTGGCACTGCAGGGTGTGCTCTAGTGACAGAGATTGTAGGGGGTTCTTTTGTGTGTGTATGGTTGGACTCGATGATCTCAAAGGTCCTTTCCAACCATGAAGATTCTATGATTCTATGATCAGCACTGAATTTCTCCCTCCTTACACAAATCAATCCACCAGACTGCTTAGAGATAACAGAATGAGCTGCTAGGGTCATCATTCTGGATCTAGTTCAAATTTCTCCTGCTTAGATTTTCTAATATAAGTAACAACACACTAGCCATAGCCAACATTCTTCGCTCAGATTATACACTCTTAATTTCTTCTTCACAGAAGAAGAACTCATTTTCTAAATAGCCACCACAATTCATTAATTTCCAGGCCAGAGCTACGAGCAATAGACAAGATCCTTCTGAAGAATTCCAGGGACCTGTAGCCCAAAGGGCAAGCCAAGAAAACTTGGTATCCACTTACTGGCCCCTTCTGAAAGACTATAACAGAAAACAACATTACACGAAATTTAAAAGTTAACAAGTTATCAGTGGCTAAAGGATGGACATCCCATGGAAAACTGAGTAGTAATACACCAGTAAAAGATTTAACTTTTCAAATATTTTTTTTAATATAGTGGTTTTTCCTAAACCTACTTAATAAGTACTATTTTTGCCAAAGCACACCTTATTTTGTTAATGTTGCCCTTACTGTCAAAATTGTATGAAGACTTACCAATTGATATCAGAAACTGTATTTCTGTATCCAAGGTTATTTTTCTACTGCCACATTTATATTTGTCCTGGGCTAAAATAAATGGCTTGCACAAACACAACAGCTTTCTCATGCACTCATGGCTATGTTTCAGGGTCATAACTGACCCTGCGGGCAGCTACTTGACTTTCATTGCAGTGTCTGTCTTAACTGAGTCTCAGTTGCAGTCAGAGCCATGAATCCCATCTTGAAGTAGCAGCACAATTACAGAGAGCAACAGAGCTTTCCACGTCTCATCCTTCTTGACTTCAACCACAGAGAAATATTTGTGAGCAAGGCATCAACAAAGATTTGAATACTTGGCTCTACAATTGAAATATATCTTTACAACCCTTACTTGCAACAGAGGCTCTACTTTGGGAGAAAACATCTCTATAGTAGTTAGGCAGGCAAAAGAGGCTAAAAAAATAAAGAAATGCAGGGGGTGGACAGATAGGTTTTTAGAGATGGGGTTGATGCGGTCAGTGACAAATAGCTGATGGAACAGAGTGTTAATTAGGTATTAATGTGTCCTTTATCATTGTCATCATAGTCCGGTAAAGGTTCACATCCTTCTTCAAAACAACATCAGCATTAGTTCCCCCTCTCACATAGATCTCTGCTTAAATGGTTCAATTACACCCAGCACGTCCATATCTCAAAATGTTTTCTTATTTTTAATCCACTAGAGGATTTTGGGGAGGTAGTAACAATATCTGAAATTCTAACAATATATTTTCAAACATGGTACTTACCATTGTGGGTAGCAAAAGAAAAGAACTAAGCGTTAGACCCACCAAAATATTTTTCAGATTTTTGCCTGATCTTGGTCTGGCTGCTCAAGTGCAGTGTGAGTTTTACAACAAGAAAAAATCCTACTCTACATCCATTTTCCTAACAACTATGAACAACCAAGGACTCTGACAAAAAACACAGTTAAACTCTGGTGAGTTCAGACTACTGGAAAGCTCATAATACCTTCTCTTCAACATGGAAGACATTTACTCTGGAGGTAACAGTAGTGGTAAGGTGCTTGTAGCTGGCTCTTTTGTGCTTGTCTTTTTTATGGCTTTGATCATACAAATAAAATTTAGAAATCCACTACAGACTTTGGACAGCAATAGTTTAAAACAACAATTAAATGAGCTGGCATATTTATGAGGTACTCAGTGCTATCTTGTTGAATATAAGTTAACATTAGCATTCATACATAAACAAAACCTAGAGAGGATAACATTAGCCTTCCAAATGATGCAGTGATTTTTATATGTAATGTCAAGCTTGAACGGGTAATTCCTTTAACTCTCTCAATTGCATTAATAATGTAAGCTGTAATCTAACTGCATTTTTGGTTAGAACAGGAACATCTTGTTTGTATAAAAATAAGTTATTTGACACTTCCATATCCAAATCTCAATGACCATCCACATATACTTAGTATGGTATAAATGTTCTTAGTTTTTAAAAAACATTTGGTTGCGTATTTATATAATGTCCCTATAACAAAAGGGAATCAGTTATAGTGTATTTAAACTACCCTTATAGCATCAAAACCTGTTGTTTAAAGCCTAGGTTCATTTCTCAGCAATTCTCCCTCCACAGAAATGAAAAACCTATGAAAGACTGACATTGCTTGCCTAGTTTAAAAATTGAATGCCTATTAAATTAATCCAAATGGAAAACAGAAAATCCAAACTGTAATATACAAATCGGTTTTATGTAACCAAAATTGAGTTAATCTCAGTTGCATCTTCTGATGTTTTCTTGCAACCCTCTGTCCCTACTTACTTAATATTTTGGGTGTTCCTAACAACACGGCTGCAAACATTGCAAGATTTTTGATATTTTACTTCAGACTTCAACAAATGAGCTTGCCTCACACATTCGCTCTCTGAAAGTTTCTTCCTGAGGTTAGTCAGAATAGTAATGGTGTGTTCACACTGAGTGTGAGCGCTAAAGGCATATTCTTAGAGTGCAATGGAGCCTGATGTAGAGAAGCCTGAGTCATTCATTGGGAAAAACAGGGTAATCAGTGCTAAAGCAAGCCTGCTTAGGCCAGCCTGGGGATCCTAGCAGTGCATGTCATTGCTCAGGGCTAGCACATCATGAGACCACCAACTTATTTCCTCCAACGGTTGGACATCAGGTGATGGCAGTGATTCTGAGTCACCTGCTCATTAAATTTAAATTAAAAACTTTGCCAAGGGTGGTTTTTGCAATTGGAACTGTTGTTGTAGCATGTTTTACCTATTTATCCTGTGCAGAACTGGGAAGAGGCTCAAACACTTCTAAAAGGGTCAGACGCAGAGTTATCAGTGTGTTTGAGCATGATCAGGAGCAGACTGGAAAACCAATCAACAGAACAAAGTCTTTACTATCATGACATGTATTTTCCACGTTGAAAATATGGCCCCAAAAAAACATAGAGCAGAAATATGTGAATGCAATTACTTATTAGAGAAAAGAACATACAGTATCATAAACTGAGGGCTTACTGCTCTTCTCTCTGCAGTCATCATGCAGTAACTCTAAGAGTTCTGAAACTTTGCCAAGAGTTATCTCTAATATATTACAATCTGCTAATGGAGTCAAATTAAATTTTAAGGAAAGATCAGGAGCAATACGTAACTAAATCTTTTCTCTCTTGAGGACCACACTTTACACCACAAGCTCTCATGTCAGATCTCCTAGGGTAAAAGTGAGCTGTCTATAGGGATCTTCATTTAATTTTTTTTCATTTATTCTTTGTTGAAGCCTCTAAAACCAAAATCAACATAAGGCAGAGCACTGAGTATCATCAGATAAAAATAGACATCTTTCATTAGCAAATGAACATACAATGAATGTAATAGTATTCATTTGACTAGATGTTCCATGGAAAATTCCTGTCACAATCTGCACAGCCATTAGTTGCAGACTCATGTACCACACTCAGATATGCCTGTACACTTCTAAAATATTTGCATGCATCAAACCCAGAAACTGTGAACGACAACAATAACAAAACAGGACTTCTGGCTAAGGAAATGGATGGGGATTACGTTGAAATGGCATCAATTCCTTTCCTTGCCATAGATTCAGATATGGCTAAACTCACATAATGTGCATGGATCTCACTTAATTCTTTCCCTCTCGCATTTCCTTGCAGCAGTATGTATGCTCCCTGTACTCTTTGCACAGCAGGGCAGCCTTTGTCTCTGCTAGGATCCAACAGCGCAGAGAAAGTGAGCCAAAGACCATAGATCCACCAGCCAGCTAAGTCTGGCACACAGGGACCCAGGACAGGAGGGAAGCTGTGGTACTATGCTGCATCCAGCTGTGTACATTTTCCCCTAGGGACAGTGCTCAGAGAAACTCTGATGGACCTGCGTCCACCATCACGTATGCAGTGAATATGAGGCCACGTCTTCCATGACAAAGCTCACACATGTTTGCCTACTAAACACACCAGAAATTTATTCTCATTACAGAATCCAGCACATGGGACAAACTTTAAGATACTGACCGATTTATAGATTTCGTCTTTGCCTAGTTAGGCAGCTCTCTCGGGTTAAAAAATGGTGCTTATAAGGCTTCTTTGCAACTCTCATTTATCAGTATCCTCTACTCATATTCACAGCTTTTGGTGAAAAGGCAACAACCTTTGGAATCTGTACAGTGCTTGGTCCCTATTAGAAAAAAATAGTAATGGACTTTGTTATAATACAAGTAAAAAAGAACTGAGATTCATATGATGCTTTCTCCCCGGCAATGCCATTTCTTTATATAGATACACTTACTGATATTTTAAAATGTAGTAATAGAATTTTACTTTTTAAAATAACCCTTCTCACTTAGTGTTGCAACAGCATCACAATTATAACAAAGCAGCATAGCATCACATTACTGATAATAAAATTTTATTCATTACCTTTATTGTCATATGTAGGAGGAATAACAAAACGCTTGACATATAAAAAAGATTTTAAAAATGCAAATCTAGGCAATCTAAAGTTGCTACTAATGGCAACTCTAATTTTATCCACTTATATAAATACATTAACATAATAAGATATCACGTGGTGCAAGACAGGGTGACACTGTGGCATTGTGCTAACGCAGCGTAGCACAATCATGCTGATTCACACCTGCTTAAAGCTGATATTTACCAGAGAGATGCAATTCTTCTCTCAACCACATTGCGTCAACACCATCCCCTCTCCTGTCTCCACCACTACTTGATACATGCCCAGAAAGCTATATAACCCAGGAAAATGAAATGTGCTGTTCAGATACCTGGTCAAATAACATCACCAATCAGCAGAAAAGCATTTCAGAAAATACTCTGTAAAAAAAACAATAATGCACTTCAAGTGCAAGAGAGAGACCTTACCATGCCCTGGCACTGTGAGGTATAAATTACACAGGCAGCTCAAAGAGCTACCAGGTGAAATTTAGGGGGCCTCCCCACACTTCCTCAGGACAGTAACACGAGAGGAGTAACCCCTTTGACTCCCAACACCAGTGACCACAGTAGGAAGGGTGTGCATTTGGCCTGCCTGCATAACAGGGGAGGTTTAGAATGGATATTAGGAAAAATATCTTCACCAAGAGGATTGCCAAGCACTGGATTAGGCTGCCCAGGGAAGTGGTTGAGTCGCCATCCCTGGATGTATTTAAAGGACACGTAGATGTGGTGCTGAGGGACATGGTTTAGTGGTGGACTTGGCAGAGTTAGGTTTATGGTTGGACTCGATGATCTTAAGGGTCTTTGCCAACTGAAATGATTCTATGATTCTGTGATGACAGTATGCATCACCTTTTCCCAACATGACTTAACCTGTTAGCACTTCCAAGTCCTTTGATGAGGAAGGAAGATGAGTTTGTGTGATGCAGCATCTGAGACTGAATTTTTAATCAGTTGGAAAAAGGTATTGAGGAAGTCAGATAATACCTACAGGAGGCTTGAAACGCATTACTCAGATCACTGGAACTCCTCTCAGAGTAAAGATTCAAAACCAAGTACGCAGTGGTAGCGCATGTTAGCCAACAGGTTATTTCACTCATTGTGTAATAATACTAATACTAATACCAATACTAAGGAGGAGGAAGGGGATACTAAAAACTAAGGTCTGGTAATTAAATACTTTGTACTTTCTGTTTATAAAGAAGAAAAATCACAGACACCCTAATGTAGAAAACACTGCCTCAGTACTCATTTGTCAGTTAAAGCAAGGGTGACAGCCTCAAGCTATTGTTCACACCATGTGGAGTTTTCCATCTTTAGTTAATTATTAACAATTCAAGTTACTGTATGAGTTGTTAGAGTCTCAAAGACACACATATACTGAAATTGGACTTAAATCCCCTGTCAGTACAGCTAGTGATAGTTACAATGACTCTAGTTATTGAGATGTCAATCTATTACTGTCCAGGTGACTGCTGTACATTTTAGTGACAAAACTGCTTTGTGTTACACATGCAGCACAGGATGGTGTTAAATCACCTGCAACATAAATAATGAGGAAATCACCTTAAAGAGAATGGAGGGCATGCCTACTGGTGAAAGCTGATAAAGCATGTCCTCCTGATGGAAGAAGGAAAAAGGTGTTACCAGGCATAATGTGGAGAGAGAGATATCATACTCTGAAGCACATTATTATTAAAGTTATAATACACACAGATATTCCAGTGGTATAGGGTCTGCTGCATGCATCGGTGTTAAATGTTGTAGCAAGCCCATATTAATAAAATTTTCACAAAGGCCAGGGAACCGAGAAGCACACTGGTGTTGAACAACTTCCAAAATAAGCAGTAATTGAAAGACTGGGTATTAGAATTAAATTAAGTGTTATTTAAATAGACGGAAACTAAATGTTATTCAAATAAAACTGATAACATATATTAAAAACATGAAATGGGACTGTCAAATGCTGGAATAAAAATACCACCAACGATGTATAAAACAAAAGCCTCGTTAACTCTGCTAACTGCAAACAATGTTTGTATACTACTAGTGAAACCCTAACACACCACTAAGCTAAAAGAGAGAAAGTTCAGAAGTCCACATTTCAGATCTTCAGATTCAAGTGATTTTCTAAAGACTTTCTCTTCCAAAGCATTCAGTGAATTGTCTCTACAGTTTTAAAGAAAGGAAACTCCTTTGATAACAGAAAAAATATGATGATTTTGAGGTTACACTTCCTACATGAAAGAGGAGAACCAGGGCAAGACTGTCCCACACATTACTTGCTATTTCACCTCTCTCTGTTCTATACACTCCAATCCAATTCTAATGTCATTTTCAGATGATTTAGAGATTACAAATACACTATTTGATGCTTTTATTCAAGTGTCTGTTATCTACAACACTCTGGAAACTCCTGAAATGCCCCTGAAACACCATGCTAAGCATTAGTTTAGGAGGAGCCTTTTTTATTAAGAACTGAGACATGACGTTCTATTCAAGGAATTGCATAGTGCTGTGAATGAGTGTCTGAGAAATCAGAAGTCATGGTCTGCAGCAGCATGCTTTTAACTACTGCTGTCTTTCTTCATACTGTGCAAATTTCTCTGTCATGGTTCTGTGTCTCTTTCAATAGAGCCTATAGAGCCTACAATAACTGAAGTAACCATAAGTGCTACTGACTTTCATTGCCTAATGGCATTGAAGAGCACACCATTTCGGTACCTGCAACCATGTCTCCTTCTATTGAATAATGAAAATGCACCTGAAGCCACTAAAAGCAAGAAACTCACCCTAGCGGGAAACTAAGTAAATAGAAAATAAATAATATTTTTCTTTGAACTAGAAAAGACTCTGCAGTTTTTATTCCTTTCATATTCTCTATATTTGACATTTTTACTCTTTTGCTTTCTTCTCTCCACCTAAGAAACGTAAACAACTGTTCTGTTGCACAAGCAAAGAGAACAAACAAGTCTTGTGACAAAGCCTTGCAAATGATCTTTTATCAGTCAAAATTTCATCTATAGCTTATAGATGGACCTGAGAACTTGAGCAGGATGACATTTTATTATGGCAGGGAATACATATATCCTCAAAGCTTACTCACATATTAAAACAAGCACTAGCTGTTTAAAATAACTTAAGCAATGTCTCTGATTTCGTTGTCTGCCTACTACAAAATTAAAGAAATTGCCAGCATACCCTTAAACTATTATTTGCAAGGAGATTTAAGCTGTTTCCAAGATGATAAGCACTTGAGAAGCGATAACCAATCCTTGGCATCCTTTGCCTCCCATCTTTGTTCTCCAATAGAGAAAAGATGCTCTTTGTAATGAGTTTTTTCCCTCCTACCAGCCCTCAGTGGTATCCAGGGAAAACAGTAAATTAAAGGTTGTTCCTGTGAATTACTGAGCACTTCCAACCTAGCTGAGGCAAAAAAGATTTATGCTATGAAACCATGACTCTTTGCAGCTTGTCTTTACTGTATACATTGTCTGGCACAATAAGATATGTCTCTCAAGCTTTCTCTCTCTGTTAGATAGCCTATAAAGGTCAGAAAAGCTAAATCCAAACATAATGGCACGGAGAAATGTCTCTATTGCTGAGTGACTACTAGCTGACTACAACAGCATCAGTTTAATAACACAAAATAAAATTACTCAGACTATAAAGTCAACCTACTATGTTCCAACATGAAGCAAAGAAATAAGCTTCAAATTAGATTCTATTTACTCTATGAGATAAACTAGTTTAATTTTGGATTGAGGTAAAGCAGTCAACCTTTGCCTAAATTCTGCATTTTAAAGCTAGAAGGAAAACGTCTGGCTGCAATGTAACTCCAATAACAAAAATTTGTATCAAATCAAGTATTTCATTCTGATGTGGATTGTATCATTCTGCTGTATCATATGGCATAAGCAGAAACATTAAACTATGGTATTACTCAGGCCTTAGTTTATAGTAATTATACACTCCCTTAAAATCTGTTTTTATAAGGACTTTTGTCTTCCGTGAAGACTAAGGGACTGTTCACATTTTTTAATAGTGTAAAGTCAGAATAGTATCGCTGAAGTCAAAAAGAGATCAAGCAAGTTGATGTGTGCCAGGACAGGGCCTTGGGACTGGTTCCCCCCCGGCTGGGCGTCTTACACAGCCAGCCTCATACCTGGTGCAATTGTACGTCATTGTGTTCAAATGGCAATACGCACTTTCCTCAGATGTGAATGATGACACAAAGTCTGAGGACATCAGAATTAGACCACTGCTTTGTCACGGAATGCACTGAAATATACAACATGTATGCAGAAACGATGTGCTAAAGCTGTTGGAGATCTCTTTCCTAGTTTTCGACACGCTAATTGAAATAGAAGAGGCAGATAAGGGATATCAAAACAACATGGTACCTTGGGCACAGCACAGTGGTAATAGGGTAGTAATGCTTCTGGCATCCAAGCTAGTATTTTAGGATTTAACTAGATCATGTTTGTAGACAAACTAGCTCATTCACAAGCAGCATGAGTGTCTCTGTGTAATCAAAACTTTGATGTTCAACTGTGTTGGGGTTGCAGGGAGGGAAACTCTACCAAAACTTTTCTATTTCTTCTCCTAGAAATAATTTTCATCATCAACATTAAAACTGAGGGTGGGGTGTTAAACTCACTAGGCTGTTTTGATAGCACACAAAAGTCCTTTTCTTCTTTTGTTGCTTGTGACTGCTCACAGCGCACATGCACACATGATTTAATGGTACTGTAAAGGTTGAGTAGTTACATGCTTCACAAATAACACATTAAACTATGGTTTAGGAGGAGAAATAACCTGACACAAACTTTTCAGCAAAAGCAAGAAAATAATCCCTTTTAGAATAAACCCTTGAAGCCTATAGTAAAAGAGGTATAAAATGGAGACAGAGATAGATTTTTTGTTCTAAAAATCTATGTATCATGTAAAATACTTAGATTAAAGATTGTATCACAAAGTCAACACAAATTATGGCACCTACACTGCTTTTGTTGGCTGTCCTTAACTCTGTTGTACTCGAGTTCCCAAAGAAGAAATAACAATATCACACTGTGCTGAGGATATCACAAATGGAAACAGAAATAGAAAGCCCATCAGGCACAAATGAGATACTATTACACAACTTCAAATTTGCTTCACAAATTGAGTAGTAGAGTGTTTTTGGTTTGTGTTGGGTTTTTTTGTTTTGGTTTGGTTTGGTTTTTTTACGATGCCCACATAACAAGGAAAACGTCACTTGATGTCTCTTCTTTTATTAGCAATTTGTGAAAATATCAGAGGTGGTTGGGTTGGGTTTTTTTATTATTTTTGTATTGTACAGTGATCTAGCTACTTGCCCAGCATGGCCGCCTGCAGAATGAGTGCAAGTGATGAGCACCATTACAGAAGCATCCTTACAGGGGAGGGAAAAGAAAAACACTGGGAAAGCAATTTCCTGAAAATGCTGTACTCTCAGGCACAAACACACAGAACTGCAGACATCTGACAAGATTTACCTTGCTACTTTATTGCATGTACGGATACTTGTGGCACTACCAAAGGGTTTTCAGAAACCAGGATGAGCTATTCAGTCTCTTATTTACTGTAGAAGATCACAAGCCTGATTTTGAATGAGCAGAGAGAGAAGCAGCCACAAAAAACTAGCCAACAGTTATTATCCATACCTTAACTAACCACTGCTTGCAGTGTCAGTTCTGATTTAATTTGGTTTGACTCGTTCCGAGGGGAACTTCAGTGACTTTACATGGAGTCACATTAATTGACACTGACAACAGTGAGAACAATGACAGGACCAAAGTTTTACTATACCATTTATCATTATATGGTAACTTTGAAAAAACAATTTTTTGAGAATGCCGCACAGACACCACAGGGTCTCTCTGCTTCTAGATACATGTTTGGGTTTATTTCAGCAGAAAAAAAGATTCACAGAAATCAAGACCAGAAAGGAGAATGGATTGTACTTCTAGACTGGCTTCTCATATACTGCATATGTAGCTGCAGGTGTCCAAAAACCTTATCTATGTTTTATTCCCCAGTAAAAATAAATCCAAGGTGTATTCCAAGATGAGAACAAGAGAAAACAAGATGCCATTTAGCCCCCAAACCTCTGCAAAGGTAGGGACATGTTTAGGTGACACAGGCTGGGAGGACTGCAGGAGGAAAACCAAATCTTTTTGATTGTGAAGGCAAAAGGAAACCTTCAGGTCCCTACAACTCACCAGGCAGCAAATTCCAGACTACTATTTACACTCTGTCAGCAGCCTCCCCAGTTCAGTATCTATCCTATTTCTACCTGCAACAATTTTCAATGCTTCATAATATTCAGATTTCCTAAAGATCTAGCATTAGAGCAGACAGATTCTTGCCACTTGAAAAGCACATCAAAGAGCTGCAATACAAAAGAGGCAATAAACAGGAGTATTTTCAAACTGTTTGCATTGTTCCAGACTGGCTGCCCAACTGGAATGAGATTTTTCGTCTGCTCACTTTCAGATAGGTACTACTGGTAAAGTCCATTTTGTTCTCAGACAGTTACAGAGGCTGAAAAGACCAATGGCGGTCTTTTCATGCCATTTTCTGCTGAATGGAAGTCTGCCCTAGAGTCATCCCAGGACATAAACATCACCTGTGCCATAGCCAAGGTAAATTTCTGCACTGTACTGTGATTGACACTATCTGAAAAATCAACCCAGTAGCTGCCTGCCAGATTCCGACAGGTCATGCTGCTCCTTGCAGCAGAAAGTATACCCAGTCAGTGCTCACCATAGAGGATTGCTTCCTCAGGTCTGCACCCAGATTGTGACCCAAACTCCATTTATATGCCTACATAGTTATATGAATTTCTAAGATTTATGTTTACCAAATCCTGAACGGTTGGAGGACTAGACATCTTACTGATAACTTGCAATTTCCCAGCTGTTTTGAGAAAGGCAAGTGTGCTCAGATGGCTCACTCTGAAGGACACAAACGTAAGAACCAAATATACATAAATATTTATATATTTTTTTTTATATGTATGTATGTATGTAATGGAAATTTCTGTAGCTCTGGCTTTCTTCTGAAGATAAAAGCCTTAGTCTTTCCTATATAACATCTATATATTTTGCTATTTTCAAGGTAAGGTATAACACATAGATTCCAGGAAAACATTTTCTTAGCAAGGGTTGAGGTCTCTGGACTCCACTTAACATCTGGCATTTTTATTAAGAGACTTTGTTGTATAGAAGAGCTTATAGAGCTCCACTATCATTTTGAGATAAATCCTATATTGGATGCATTTGTGTATGATGACATTAGTGATGGTTGCTTCATAAATGTGTGATAAAAAAATAATAAAACAAAGCAATTCTGGCAGTGCCTTTTGGGGAAAATTTAATATCAAAGCTTGTGTGATGTTATAAGGCACAAAGTTGAAAGGCTAGTGATCATAATCACCTAAGAAGATTAAAAAAACTTACTATTTCACAGAAAAGCTCTACTGCTTAGAGTGCTATTTCTAATACAAAATTGAATTTTTAAGGAAAAACACTATTGACATGGGTATGAAATTGCTGACAGCCATTCAGAAAGCTCGCTCAAACAGTATACAGCTTTCTAAAATTATTTCATTGGAAAGGGACAGAGAAAATGATCTAATGAAGTCTTTTTCACCTCTAACTTCTATTATCTTGTATAAAAATATATTTGCCTATCTAAGAAAAGCAATTGTTTTCCACAAGTAGAAGTCATTTTACAGCATAAACATATGTTAAATGCTTCCCTGAATACAGTCCACATTTTCCTCAAGTTATTTTCAACTGAAAACCTTCAGAATTTCCCTGATTCCTCTACCTCTGCCAAGGTTCTAAGTAACCTCATCAAAGGCAACTTCATTCCCAAGTTCAAAAACCTTTTGCGGGGTCATTTTTTGCCTTTGCCTTCAGAATTGCTCAGATTGAGACAGGTCTTCAAAATCTTTCCACAGGGGAGTTTTCCCCTAGATCCCATCATGAGGCTTCCATTCTCTTTCAATCTCTAAGCAATGAATATTGCTCTGTATTATTTCTTCAAGCGATATAAATCATAACAGCAAGGCACTGACATATGCTGGATGAGCAAGATTAGTCTGTTGTATGGTATTGCCTATTCTGTTTATGCTTTTAAAAACAAAAAAAGTTTTTGTTTAAATAAAATACATGAATTCCCCAAATCTTTACCTATTTATGGAAGCAGTTTTGCACTTTATCTGTTTAAGCCCCAGAGGTATCCCCTACTAACGGCCTGGAATAATGAGCATATTAAATATGCTCATTATTTTTTTTTACTGCAATTATTACTTTTAGTGCTTCTTAGTACTTTTTATTACTATTATTATATGCAATAATTTTTTATTGCAAGCGTTGTCACGGTGAGTGAACCATGCGTCAACTACAAAATAAAGTTATTCCCATTCATTGGCAGATGTGAGCCAAAAAATACAAAGGACCATGCAGGTGGAGACACTGCTATATATATATTTTGATCTGCAGCTGGACTGTTTATTTAGGGTTAATACTAAAAGAAATCTGCAGTTAAAAGCAGCAAAATTGAAAATACAACAAATGTAAGGCCCTGACTGTAACACTTATATTGCCACACTGCAATTTTGATAAGCCATGCTTTTGTTCCCAGCAGACAGCCTTTCTCAGAGTTCAGACCTTTTGAGCAACTGAGGCCTTAAGGTACATATCTCTGGTATTGATTTGACCGTACTAATTGTGCTTATGGCAATGTTACCTACATCAGTCTGGGGTCTCCCTTTTCTTTCATTTGGGATCCTTGAAAATGCCTCCCGGCATCGCTGTTTGACATACCTTTACTGAAGCTGAGTTCTCCTTTTCTCTTCTCAAATGGACTACTGCTGAGCAAACAGACAGTTCTTTCTCTCTCGCTCACTTTCATGCGGTGATAGGCAGGCAGTCATACAAGATGACAGATTTAGTTTTATCTTCTGCTGAGTGACAGTATCAGATTTATAATTAACTCTATTTTTTCCGCAGGGAAAGAAATAATCTGAAGCGTTCTTTTCCTTAAAGGGCAAAATGAATTAGCTTTAATCTAAAATTACAATAGGAAAAGAAAATGTTGTTCCCTTCAATAATGATGTGCTCAAAATAAGCATGAACTGGGTACTGCAGCTCGAGTAGCTGTGCTTTTTGTTGAATATTCTAAGAACGTCTTCCCCTGCCTTCAGTGTAGCAGGGGAAACTGAATGAAAGGGTAACTTCCCACACTAACAAGCTCCTTTGAAGGGGAAACGGACAGAGATACACACATATTTGTAACGACATCCACACATTCTCTCCGCAAGGTAGACTCCTCTAAACTTAGTTTCTTTTGTATCTGGCTCTCTGTTTCAAGTTCTGTCTATTTCTGCTTTTCATTCATTTTAGTTTTTCTACCCATTACTTAAGTAATAAGAATTTGAAGGACTGTGCATTGCTGCATAACTGAATAGCTATTGAAACATTTCAAAGCACAGCACCCAACAGAGGGACATAGCTTTCTCAAAACAATTTATGATCAAAGTACTTTACTAGCAAGAAAAGATAAAAATACCTGTAAGTTAAAACAGAAAGCAAAGGATATGCAAGGACTGCAACAGATAAGATACAGGGTAGGAGACTTAAGCTTTGGCTTTCCCTAGTATTACTAGGCTCTTGTAGGAGCATGTGGTAAGGTGCAATAATGGTGAGGCAGTTGGCTCCTAAGTGTCAACATCAGCTCAGATCCATTTTAAGAAGTTGTACAACCAAGTATAATCCCCTTCAATATGACACTGTATTCCTATTGTTACCATGCACCATGCTAATACTTAGATGGTCGACCACAGAATGAGATGTATTTTTCACAGTTCCCACAGCAATTCTATGGGATACTGACCACCGTATATGTGGAAAAATGCTGTACACTCTCAAAAAATACTCTGGAAATCCGAGGAGCCTCTGGTGAATTTAAGAGTCATATTGTGATTACCTTGATTTATTATGTCAATCAGATGAACTGTGGAGTAGGACAGTATCCACACTCCATATAAAAATATCATGATCTTGCCCTTATAGACTGAAAGTATTTGCATATGTTTGAAGAGGCTTCAGACAAGTATTTAAGTGTTTCACCAAATTCACAGGAAGCTATGAACCACTTGCAATTTACATATCTTTGGTAACTATTTTTTATTTTATAACCCACACATCCATCCCTTGTTTCAGAGATGCAGATGCTCCTCATTTAGCTCAAAACATTTTGTACAACATTTTCTAGATGATATACCAAACAGAGAATCAAGGCCTACAAAAGGTACTCATAAAAGCATATTTCCCCCTGAGATTGAATGCAGCAATTTGCATTCAGCATAAAGCAAAAATATCTCCAAGGTCAAAAGGGACTTCTTACACTCATACACTTCAAGTAGCCTGAAGTAAAGAGTGTTTGAGGGTGTGCAGAAGAGGTAATGACACAATGTCAATTACAGACACAAAGGCAGAAATTAGAAAGTACTTAAGAATTTGTTTTTCCCAACAATAGCAATGTACCTGGTAATGTTTGAAGACAAAACCAATAAACTTTGGCATTAGTTATAAACTAGCACTGTTTCATTACAGAACAATCTATTTAATTATAAATTAATGTAAAGAGTGCTTGCCCTTCTATAAAGGATTATCATGAAAAGGCATTATTTGTACTGCTGATAATACATAGCACCTGTGCAGTACAATTGTCAAAGTACTTTTCAAAGGAGGCAAGATCCATTATTCTTGCTTTACACCTGGAACAAGAAACAATGTGCAGACAAATCTTGGCTTACATTTTCAGAATTTAATGCTAATCTTGGGTTCCTCCAGAGTCTTGTTCAGCCAGAGGTCCTGCACCTCCTGCTCATTACTGTTTTACTTGCTCTGCCTTTACTTGTGAGTTTGCTAACTTCAGGCTGACAATTAACACACAGTTTTAGCAATTTTTCCAACTAACTCATCTGTTTACATTTGGTGTCAATGCAGAAAGATAGTCCAACTGCTTCCATAGTCCTCAGCAGACAAGGACATTGCTCCTGATTCCACTGATCTCATTCCTCAGGATTCCACCAAAGACACTTAGGAGGAAATAGCAGTGAGGCCGTGCTACGGAATTATGCCCTAGATCTGATTTGAGGTCAAATTTCAACATAAGCCCCCCAAATGCCGTGTTCATTCAGCGTAAGTATCTGACACCGTGGATTTTAAAAATAATTTTTAAAAAAAGTGCTCACAGGCAAAAATCACTGTAATACAGTCAGCTCAGTTGTGGATCTGATATTTTTCTTCCTGCCCTGGAAGAAAGAAATGCCCTTCAGCAGATCAGGAAATACTGATGAAACTACCAGTGGCCACTATGATGGCACTCCCAGCTTTTAAAAGTTACCTTCATTGCAACAGATTCTGTCATGTATAAGGGGAATAGCCAGTGACAAAATTGACCAGATTCACAATTTTCTCTCCCCACTTTTTGTTCCAAGTCCAAATGCATTTTCTCTAGATTTCATAGCATGAGTAGGTATACTCGTCACATGCTCCTATATCATCCATATGGGCAAGTTCTCCCTTACTTAGAAAGGGAGGCATAATTTTTTTAATCAGAAAAAATTTAAAGTTACACAAGGCTGTATGAAACCAGTATACCCTGACTATTTCAGGCAGCTTCTTGAAAACTCTCGGCCTTGAGGACATTAAAAAAACCCCAAAACACAAACTAATAAAAATCCTTCAAAGTCAGGTACTAGCTTCCCTGTTACTACACTTGACCCTTGTAACAGAGATGACATAAATCTAGTGATCATTTTTGAGCCTCCTAAAGATGACACCATCACAAACCCATAAAATTCATGGAACTGCTTTGTAGTAGAAAAAATAAGTGTTGGCACATGAAGATGCTAAGCATTACTGTTGCTCCTATTAAACTCTAGGACATACTTGAGCATTTTAAATTATGACATTGTATTCAGTTTGCATGACAAGGTTTTGGTAGTAGAACACACACACACAACTACAGAATTGGCTTCTGGAAGCTGCTAGAAGCTTCCCCTATGTCTGATAAAGCCCATGCCAGATGGCTCCAAGATGGACTCAATGCAGGGTAGGGCAGAGCCCATTGGCAACTGTGGTAGCGCCTCTGTGATAATATATCTAAGAAGCAGGGCAGGAGGGGAGGAACAACTGTGTCAACAGCCAAAGAGAGGAGAGAGAATATGTGAAAGAAACAACTCTGCAGACACCAACGTCAGTGAAGAAGGAGGGGGAGGAGGTGCTCCAGGCACGGTACCAGAACAGAGATTCCCCTGCAGCCTGTGGTGAAGACCATGGTGAGGCAGGCTGTGCCCCTGCAGCCCATGGAGGTTAATGATGGAGCAGATATCCACCTGCAGCCTGCGGAGAACCCAATGCCAAAGGAGGTGAATGCCTGAAGGAAGCTGTGACCCTGTGGAGAGCCCATGCTGGAGCATGTTCCTGGCAGGATCTGTGGCCCCACAGGGGACCCACGCAGTTCCTGAAGGACTGCACCCCATGGAAGGGACCCATGCTGGAGCATTTTGTGAAGAACTGCAGCCCGTTGGAAGGACTCACATTGGACAAGTTCATGCGGAACTGTCTCTTATGGGAGGGACTCCACACTGGAGCAGAGGAAGAGTGTGAGGAGTCCTCTCCCTGAGGAGGAAGGAGTGGCAGAGACAATATGTGATGAACTGACTGAAATGCCCATTCCCTGTTCGGGAGTGAAGTTTAGCCCAGGAAGACGGGAATGGTGGGGAGAAGGTGTTTAAAGATTTAGTTTTTATTTCTCATTATTCTTCTCTGATTTGATTGGTAATAAGTTAAGTTGGTTTTCCCCAAGTTGAGTCTGTTCTTTGCATGATGGTAATTGCTGAATGATCTCTCCCTGTCCTTATCTGCACCCACGAGCTTTTTTTTCTCTTGAGTTATATTTTCTCTCCCCTGTCCAGCTAAGGACGGGGAGTAATAGAGCAGCTTTGGTGGACATCCGGCGTGCAGCCAGGGTCAACCCATCACAGTCATCATAAACAATACTCTAATGACCAACGTCCTCTGGTTTGCACTGGTGTAAACACAGCTCCATGGAAGAGCGTGGCCTAAGCCTTCTTTGGTGGTTTAAACTATCATGAGTGCGCTGGAGGCCAGCAGACTAACAGAATGATACCCGTTGAAAATCTGGTGTGATACGTAATTTAACTTTGAAAGGAGAATTGGACATAAAGCTTACTGAGCTCTTAGAACAGAAATCTTCTCAAGAGAGATTTAAGGAATTTCGCTGTTCCTGCAAGTAGGCAATGACACTATTTTTTATCATGCCTCTCCTCCCCTCCTTTTTTGTTTCTTAACCTGGAGATGAATATCAGTAACCAGCAATTTAACTCGGTATGAAGTATGGTGATTTTTTTCCCTCTAGAATAGCTAAAACAAGGGATATGAATACATATATCTATGGATTATCTAAGTAAGTATTGGAAGGGGGATTTTGGGTGATAAGAAGGCCATAAAAATCTGGATTTCTTGTTAGATCAAATAATTCAAAACATACTTATTTCTACTTACATGGACAAAAAAACCCAAATTGTATCAAAATTAGCACCTTTTTGATGACTTGTTTGATCAAGAGAACATGCTCACCATCTTTTATTTTCTCCCAAACTGCTGTTTTCCTGATATATACTGCAGAGAAAACATAATACTGACCCTCACAGGCAAAAGTGAGCTACTTCTGCAGATTTTCTGTTCCACATTGTTTGTAAAACTCCACAGATTTATCTTGGACTGACTGGTTACAGATTTCTCATTGTCCCCATGTGGACTGGAAGAAGCAATCTAAGAGTTCTGAAGAGGGCATTCCCAAGTTTGTTTAAAGCCCCTGAAGTCAACAAGCTGGAAACAAGAATATGGTTTTCAAAACTTCTAGGCTGTAAAAGGAGATGTTATGATGACTAGCCCAGGTAAAAATGAGGACTACTTGTTTCTAGTTGTCATTTTTTGCCATACAGTCGCTATTTTTGAACTTCCAAGGTTTCCTCTTGGAGGTATCAAACATGAGATCAAACCAGAAAATAATCCAAACCAATAACGTGAAGGACTTTACATTATTAACTTATGTACATATTTTCCTTCGAGACTGTGTTTCTTCAAATGAGGCTGTTAAAACAGAGCTCAAGTGGTCAATGCGAATCTTTGTCTGAGCTCTGCAAAACTGATTTAACCTGCCTGCCAGGTTAGGCAGGTTCATTCATACAAACAAGCGCTGGCAGAATTCACCTTTTTCTTGCTCTGCCTGTTTCAAAGCAACTCTCATCTCCTGCATCTGACAATTTCTTTCTGCTTCCCGTCTTCTAGCCCACCACCAGTCAACTTCCTTTTTATTGCTTCTGTTTATTATCACTCATTTCATCACATGCTCATCCCAAATTTACTTCCCCTGTAAAAACATGATTTCCAGTGACACTTTCAAATACTTTGCTTTAAAATCTGTGGGTTTCTGAGCCTAGAAAAGCATTTGATAGATAACACTTATGAAAATGTTCTGTAACTGACCTTTCACAAAGGTAGTTCAGGTTGTCATGGGAAATCATCCAAAAAGTGAACATGCGTTATGTTTGAAGAAAAGAAAAAAATCTGTGAAAAAAGGCATTCAAAAATGTTTTCCTTTTGGAAACATCTAAAAGTTTTGGCTCAGAATTTTCAAACTGAAAGAACTTTTCAAGTACTCTGTATCCTTTTCTTCTGTCATTGCTGAACCAGACACAGACATTATTAATCTGCCACAAATAGAGCTGACTATTTTTTCTTCCCCTGATTTTTAATCTCAGCAGATTTAGATACTTTTCAAAAGCACAGGGTCTGGTTTAGTGGGAGAAATTGAGGAATCTTAGAAGTTTTCTACCAGTTTGTTCCAGTGGCTCTGAAACATACTTCTTTTCTGCAATATTATTTACAGCACATAAATTAAGTGATCAATGCAACTTCTAGGTAAAATGCAAACCCTCCCTCTTCAAATAAGTATGAGAGACTTTCAAGAGAGGTCTATCTATCACATCAGCTGTTGAATATAGGTGGACCAGTATCTTTTTTAATAAGAGTGAGAACCTTTGACTGTTTATTTTATATTTAGGTAACTGTCTAGGTTTTCAAAATTCCTGAGTATCCTACCTTCACGAGTAAGAATACAGTGAAAACAGGACATTTTATACCCCTCTTCTAAAAATTGCATATTTCTGATTTTTAACATTACAAAGTTCACTTTTAATAATTTCACAGTTAAGTACGGCCCAGAGAAGAGTAAGCAAACTGTTCAATTACAGTCGGGGAAGGAGACCTAAGGAAAGGAGAATCAAAAGATGTCTCTCATTTTACAAGCAGGTCATCAGCTTAAAAATGCTGGGAAGCTGTATCCAAGCTGTACATCAATCACTGCTAGATTATAGTTAGTCTGGCTGAGTACAAGGCACAGTGTGGAGATAACCAGGTTAGCTCTGAACAAGCTGCTCTGCGTACCGGCGGCATTAAGGTCACACTAGTTCAGCACTTCACTGTGGCTCCAGTAAAGTTAATTAGATGCATGGGAACATTCCACTAATGGGACTATTCATCTTCCAATATCACTTTATTTGGTGCAAAGCTGGGTGTCTCTACAAGGAACCAAATATAGCTGTGTGGATATACTTCTGTGTAACCTCCTACAACTACCAGAGACCTTCAGGCTCCGGTGTCTACACAGAACTTAAGGCATGGGGTGAAGCAAACAACAACGAACTGTCAATTAGACATGAATTCTTGTGTCTCTGGGCTAGTCTTGCATGAACAAGAGAAAATGGTGTATAACTACAGTGGCTTTGCAGAAATTCCATAGAAACTGAGAGAAAAGCAAGCATTATATCAAGGGAAAAAAAGTCAAGGAGAAATAGGAAACACATGCACAGACATACATGCACACACACTCTCTGTAAAGTATTTAAGTTCTATGTTTCTCTTTAACAGTGTTATTGTGTATTTGAAACACAAGAAGTAGTATATGAACTGCAGCACTAGGTGGGCTTGTGTCATAGTTTTGCTTTTGATATTAATCTTCTCAAAAAGTTTTAAACAGTCCACTTGGTAGGAGGCAGCACAGTTTCCCCAGTCACTGCTGTGAAGGACAGGTGATGCTTCTGAGGCACTTTCACTTGTGCAGCCCCAGCACCATGATTTATTTCTGAATAAAGTTTTAAAGCAAATCCCAGTTCCCGTGAAAGGCACCAGACTGGCAGCTCTGCAGAAGAGAGTGCCTGAGCTATACTTGGGTTGCAGGCAGACGGGTAGTGCCAATTACACCACAGTGCCTCTTCTCGAGGTGACTCAAACGTCGGGACCACATCTGCGCAAACAGGCACCGTCATTCTCAAAGCTGTAGCAAAATCTACTGGCTGTGAGTGAAGATCAGACAAATATGCTTGAAATAAGGCATGGTTTTAAAAAAACAGTTTGTCATTTACCTCTAGGACTAATCACTTCTTGTATTTAAATATTTACTTCCAGATAGGATGGCTTCATGGAGGAGATGCCTATCACACATTAGCTGCTGACAAAATTATTACAATTGTCTGTATACTAACTCTTACATGCATGCAGATAGCACATTACTCTATGTGGAAAGAGAAACATAGTCTCCATCGTTTTCACTATTCACTGCTATTACCTTTGTTACAATATAGTGACAAAGAGGATTACTTTATCCTATATGTAATATTTTCGTGGCAATATTAGGCAAGTAATAATACTTTCGTGTTTTTTTTCTTTGGTATACATTTGAGCCTACATTTTTTAAAAGTATGTTTTGCCAAAATCAATCAGTCTAGAGAAACGGTTACGTAGTTATGAACTTCCAGAGAAAACCATCACTGCACAAAAGACGCTACCATCTACAAATAAGCCCTTTATAATGGTGCAGAATGCAGCACAATGCAGTACAGTAAACACTCCCAGTATCTGGGGAAAATCCTGACACATAAAAAGCAGTGTGTTTTGGTTTTTTGTTTTTCTTGTTGTGTAAGGTCATCCCCCTAAAGGACTAGTCTAGTGAAGAAACGGCACTGCTGCTGTCTTCCTTTCTTGAAGGCTCTGCCGGGAAAAGAGCAGCTACAAAGTAAACTGAGCTCTTGCAGGAGCCCTGCCACCAGGGGCTGCTGAAGGCAGCACTGGTCAGCCTGGGTTGTATTTCACTACCAAGGTAAACGCTGGTTTTAGCATGCTGGACTTTGTAGCCACCACTTTTCTGTACCATCCACTTTTCTGGCTGTAGGTTGAATTCTGTACGTATAATGCAGATGGATTATGCTGTGCATAAGAGCTGAGCTCAGGCTGCATACTGGCCAAGTGGGCTTTTGCCTTCCCAGTCTCACCTATGTTAGAGCTATCAAAGACCAAC
Organism: Chroicocephalus ridibundus; assembly: GCF_963924245.1. Taxonomy (NCBI): domain Eukaryota; kingdom Metazoa; phylum Chordata; class Aves; order Charadriiformes; family Laridae; genus Chroicocephalus; species Chroicocephalus ridibundus. The sequence continues at coordinate 24,238,470 of NC_086316.1, forward strand.
TCTGCACAATGGCTCAGTACCAGCTGCCCGTTCAGCCTCTGCCGAGTGCTCTGGAGGTTGGGGTAATGCCCACCCTTGCCTGCATACAAAGGTTATGGAAGCGCTCAGAGCCATGTATTGCTGAGAAGCAAGACAAACTCCTCACCTGTCCTCCCGAGGCTGCTCTGCTGACATCCAGGTGTGCCTGGTCCCACTGCAGACTCAGTATTGCTATGAGATTCTGCCACGGCAGCCGTGACACTACTTCATGGGTTAGCAGTAGAACTGGGGCTGTTCATACTGCCGGCCATAATGCCTTTGACAGTCAGCTTATTTCCTTTCAGCCCTGAAATCTGTTAAAATATGTAGGCCAAATGACACCTAGAGATGTAGTCATACAGTTTTGTTTTTTTTTCCCCAAACTCAGATAGCACATTACGTACATACTATTGGTTGGAACACTTAACCCTGTTTTAAAACAGTGCAGACTCTGTGTTGCAGTGTATTTTATAAACACAGCTAATGTGGAAGATATGGGGGAAAAAAAAATCCCAGACTCTCCTTACAGAAGCAGCTGATCTATATTTCCTGTTGCATAGGTGACATATATATACTGCATAGGTGACATAAGCCAGGTGAATCCCTGCATGCGTTAGCATGCAGTCAATCCTTTTGTTTAACAACTCAGCTATTGCTGTATATCGTACAGACTATTTTATAGCCTTCGAGGCATGAAGCACACAAATTACTGGGTGACTGCAGTGCTACTTGCTGAGACACCAGACTGCTGGCTGACTGTAACTGTCTCAGACAGACGGCACCATTTCCTCTGAATTCCTTTAGGGGGTTCTCCCAACAAAGGAAAATGGTTTTGAAGCTTTGCTTTTACCTGTTTGCTGCCAAGGAACCTCATAATAAAATCCATGCTGTTAACCCACGTTGGAGCTAGAGCCTACAAGCTGTGAGCCAACAGTGCTTAGAAGCTGGATGACCTCTGAGGAGTAAACTAAATACGCTCAAGTATATGCACACCTGCAATAGATTAACCATTTAAAGGTAATTACTCTATCAACGACTCCAAATCTTTTCCAAGCAAGACAGCTTAAAGTTATTTCTCTCTCAAAATCATTTTAATTAGTGTGTCTGTATTCAAAGCCTGAGCTTTTAAGAAGACAACTTAACTAACATTGCTAATTTTCAAACAGAGGTTTCTATCTAGGCACCCAGAGTCCTCTTTTTATCCTAAGCACCTGTGACTGCCACCACAGTGTTACTGAAAGCACACAGGCCAGCTGATACCAAAACAGGCAGGCCCATGTTTTCAAAGGAAATTCTGCCACAAACCCCTACAGGAGTTATGCGTCCAGTTCTCTGAATAACCTCCTAAAAATGTTTTCCATGATGTTTTTCATACTCATGCTTCTACATTTATGTATAAGCACCTGATTGCAATTTGGTAGTATTTTGTAAATAAGATTTTCTTTAATGCAGTTTTTTTGAAATATAAATCGTCAATAGTACTCTGTAAATATATGGTATCTAACCCAAACTCTTGCCTGACTGAAAAAAAAACAACAGTGAGCTGTGATCTCTAATATAGCTAATGCTGTTTGTCTGCTTTGCAGCACTGATCTGTGATTTAGAGCTGCATGCCTGAAAATACAGAAGAGAACATAAACTACAACATTAAAAAAACAAAACACGGAAAACATTATCTGAATTCCTTGTTACAGCTGTTCTCCCAACAGCAGTTTTCCTTTTCTTCTTTCACCCCTATGATCTGTCATCATTTCTCGCAGTACACGTCTAATTCGCTCAAATTACAGCCTCCAGGAAAAGCTGGTCAAGAATTTTCCAAGTGAACAGTTTTTCACTAAAAAATGTAGAAACACTGAACCCAGAAGGTTTCACAGAAGCATTTCATTTTCGATAAACTTCCGCAAGACGCCTGCCTGCTTTCTGCTAGCTCAGCTGTTGGGCTGCAGGGATGTCTGGGTGCTTAGGGATGCAAAGAAGCCTGACCATGCAGATGAGCTCCCAGCTGGGATCTCCAGGGAATCCAGGCTCCCAAACTCAAGAGCCTCAGGAGCCTCCATCTCTATCTGAAGTGTTTAATTCAGATGACTGGTTTTGCAGAAGGCAGAAAGCACTCTCCAGTCCTGAGAGTTACCATTTGAGATGAGTTCTCAGAGCTTTCCACCACCCCACCACACACTCTGATGGGCAATTTTATAGTTCTAGAGTCCCTGGGAGCCACATCCAGCCAAGGGTCTGCCAGCTCCTGCGATTGCTTTTCAGTGCAGGGGATTCCCTGGGCATTTTTTTATGTGTTGTTTGGTCTTGTTTTCTAAAAAATCAAGCCAGAATGTTTCCTTTCTGTGGAAAATTCCAGTCTTCCCCGTCCCCCCCCACCCCCGCCCCCGAGTCAATATTAAAGCTTTCTTAAGGCACTAGAATTTCCCTGAAGAAGGAAATCCCAAGCTTTGAAATGCCATCCTCCAGAGATATTGGGAAGAGCTCTTCTGGAAGTCTGGCACTCGGGGAATAAGACGCTGAACCATGACAGGCACAGGCAGACAGGCATCTGAGTTGCAGCAGCAGTATTCCAAGTCACAACAGCTCCCATACCTTTACAAAGGTATGAACATATCTCTCCAAACAGTCTTTCTCTGCCAGTATTGTCCCTAGGCAGACACACCACAGAGTCAATAGCATGACCCCCTTAATCATTCAATAGGCATATCAGAGTAGATGTAATCGTAAGGCAAATGTCTTTCTCCTGCATAGCAAAGCTGCATGCAAATGCATTAAATCCACAGATCTGGCAGAGGAGATATTTGTGCCTACAGCCAAATGTCTGTACATTCAGATTAGGAACCCGGATGTACAAAGAGATCAGATAACACATAATTCGTCAATTTGTTCATACAAATACCATTTCTATAAAACAAATATGGGGAGCTTAATCATGTTGCAGGACGCACTATATGCCAGTAAAATGGTCCTGTAATACCCATAAGCTATAAATCTTACTCTTAATGTTGTTCAAAATTTGGGAAACTTAAGTTTCCCTGTAATTTTCTTGAAAACACATGCATACACAGACACGCACATAAATATATAGATATATATTTGATAGGTATGCTAATTTTAGGAAAACTAGGACATGTCCTTCCCATCTGGTTCACATTTTTCTGCACTGTGAATTCTTATTTCGTTGTTACAGAAGAGTTGGCACTGTCTGAATAAATGTTTGTTCACAGTAAATAAGCAGTAAGCAGAGATGTTCAAAAATACAGCACTGAAACTTTTTACAGCTAAAAAATGCCACTCAGCCCAGTTTCATTTGAAAATTTCTAGCATTTTAATTAAAATTATCCCCAAAAGTCTTTTCTCATGTTTTGAGGGAAATCCCAAAATACTTGCGCCAATAAATAGTAAATATCAGAAAGCTTTTCTTTCAAAAAAGTAAATAGGAATTATACACTGTTTTCCAGTCAGCTCTAGCTATAAACTCACATGTGGTAGGTGAGCAATCCAAATCTTAATGCCCATTAAAAAGTTATTCTGGCATGTGACCAAACAGCAAGTGATTTTAAGTGTAAAACTATATTTAAAATATTTTCAACATGTAATTATATGATAATGATTCTATTCATATCAATTTCATATACAAGGCATAGTATCCTAGTATTTATGAGAGGTGCTCTGGGTAAGATATGAATAATGGAGGCACAGTCAGATGGTAATTCATGAGATCCTTCTGGCAGGTAAGTCTGATCATATATGACAGCTATTGTTTGCACGGGTGACTACGATGACGGGGCCAGACTCCTTTCCCAGAAGTACCAGTGGATGTCTAATGTGCTCCATTTACTTTTTTTAGGTAGATAAACTGTGGAGTACATACCACTATGCCTTCAGAAAATTGAAGGGACAGCATGGAAACAAGTTGCACTGCTGCTGCTGCCCTTTCCTGGCTTTCTGGAAGCTGGGAAGCTTCTGATTCTCTAGCAGAAGCTCCCATGAATGTTGTCTTTTTTCTCTTGACGTGACATACTCTGCTTTAAGGCCTTTTAAAGGCTTCACCAAGTCTTGTGCTTCTTCTTTTCCCAAGTTTCAAAGGGTATTTCATCTTAAGGTCTCATGTTTCACTGAGAGATTATTTTAACAAAAAGACATTAACTTATCACAGTAGAACTTCATCTACCAGCTTCTCTATTTTTAAATGGTAGGACAAGCAAAAAGGGAAAAAAATCCTTCAGTATGACTTTCTTGAATGTGTTCAATGTCCTGACAAAAAATATTTCCAAAATAAGGTAATTCAGTTCCCCTTCCTATTGTATTTGAGGATGTATTGGTCAGTTACCTTCCAGAACCAAGGAATCTAACAAATTAGGGAACAACCTATACTAATCTAGTTCACGCTGTTGTCTCCAACAGTAGCCAACATGTCTAGAAAAGAGAACAATCATGAATCAGTTTTCCTAACACCCTAGAAAATCGCAGTTAGGTCCTTTGTGAATTAGAAGTGTGTCTTTCTATTAATAATGAATGATTAATTTCTCTTTGACAGACTTGTCCATTTTCCCCTTGAGCCCACATACATTTTCCATAGATTGACCATGCACTCTGTGGACAACCACCTCTTTCTGCCTATTCTGAATCTGGTGCATGATAAACTCACCCATTTTTGGCATGTTCTTATACTAGAGGGTACAAAAAATAAAAAAAAAAGAAATTCCCCACATCATAATGCAACTCTGTTTACCTCTGTTCCACCTATGATTTTGTGGGTGTCTTTTAAAACATCCTTAGTTACCGTTTTCCACAGGGCAAGGAAAGATCCTTACTCAATTTTTATCACTTTTCATACAGAAGCAATTCCATACCTTTGGGTATCCTGTAGCCTGTCTCTGTATCTTTTCTAATTTATTTTACCACTTCTTAGAAAAGGGAACAAATACTAAGGAGAGTTTTCAAGGCACGGATGTGCTATGGCTTTATAAACTGATGTGACAATGATCTGCCTATTTTTTTCCTAATAATTCCCTACACGCTGTTTGCCCTCCTCTGTTTATCACTTGGAAATGTAATCTGCCATTTTATTACCCACTCCCTGCACCGATCTTCACAGTCAGCCTTTGTATTTACTCCACCGAATCATTTACTCTCATCAATAAACTTTCTCCCACTCCCTGTTCATCCCTTTTCCCTGACCATTTATGGACAAAGTAGCCCCAACACGTATACTGTGGGACTTGGATGCCAGCCTTCCCCCCTTGAGAATACTGACCATTTATTCCAACTCTCTGTTTTCCATCTTCTAAGTCAGTTATTTAAAAATGTGATAACCTTCCCCTTTATGCCAAGACAGATGAATTGCTCTAACACCCTTTGAGAAGGGACCTTGTCAAATACCTTTTAGAAATCCAAGCAGAGCATATCAACTGCATGTCCCCTGTGTATGTGCTTACAATCTTCTTCAAAGAACTACAACAGTTTTTCAAGGCAAATTCTGCTTGACTCTTTCTTATTGTCTGCTATTTATTCATATGAACAACATGAACTCTTCTTTTTCAGAAGAGTGCCCAGCAATATTTCCCATACTAGTAGTCACGTCGCCTCCTCGAACCTGCCTCAAAAACTGGCACTGCATTAACCATCTTCTAATTCTGTGACACTAAGGCAGCTTTAATCATGAGACTGTATATTACAGCTTGACAGCTTATCTATTTGAGTTTTGAGCTCCCTTAAACTCTTAAAAAATCTCCATGATTTTTTACTACTTGGGGAGGGGATTTATTCTATGCTATCTTTTATATCAATTCAATTTGAAACCATTTGATCCCCCAGTACATTGTCAAAAAAAAAAAAAAAAAGGGTTCTGGTGCAGGAACCAAGCTCTTTCAAGGTGAAACAGGGGTGTATAACATTCATTTCACTTTTTTGTTCTGTCTTGGTGTTTTCCTCTTATATTTTGTCTGCCTTTGGCCATACAGTGTGTCTGGCTTGTTTCCTCTTCCCAATGTGTTAAAAAAAAAAAATTATTATTAGTTTTTGTGCTTTTTCTTCCCATTTGTCCCCCCAAACTTTATTTCTTTTTTCTTTTTTCAGGGGGGAGGCAGAAATTATTGTGTCTGCTTCACTGCCTGAGTACAGCTTCCTGATAAAATCCCTTAAATCCAAGTATTTTCAAAGCTGTACTGCTAACAAAAGCTGCTAACTGCTACTGGAAACACATAGAACCACAAAAACAATTCACATGAACTTATCTTGATCAAAGTGTCATTCTGGATTACACTTTGAAAGGTTTTTCAAACCAGTCCCACCTTGTCAACCCATATGATCCCACATGCACATGCACTTTCTTGGCAATATCATTCGCATGTGATAGGTTTTGTGAGGGCAAAGTCAAACTGCATTGGTCTGCCAGTAACACTGCCCAAGAAATGTGAATGCAAGGTTTCTGAACACCAAGGAGCTACTTATCAAAATTCTGGCCTACAATGTGCTTTAGTATTATTTGTCAGGTGAGAGACACAAGCAGGGGTTGTGTTCTATGATTCTATGATTCTATTTCATTCCTTCCCAGTCTGAAATGTCCTAAATGATGTTTTGAGTAAAACCTAGAGAACTCACCAGTCATATGGCTTCCTCTGTGGTGACAAGCCAGCTAATCAACATGAAAAGACGTGTAACTGCAACAGGATGTGTCTGTTTAGTCATATAGTGGTCTATAGCTAATATGTTTGCAACCAGACAGAAACTACATCAGACATCTTAACCATTCAGCCTTCTCTCAATGGTATGGCTAGCTGCCTGCACTTTTGAAAACTCCTAATGGTCTTTTGTAGTGGGCAGAACATAGACGGTCTGCTTCACCAACTTTCCTCATGTAACGTCACACTTCAGCTGCTTGACAACACACGGGTTGTATCCCAAAGGTATGACAGCAACTTTCAAATGACAATAAAAGAACAAGGAAACCTCTGCAGTACTAAAGGTTTGTCAAGCTGTTGAAAAAAAACATAAAAGGCATCTTAAGGGCCAGACGCACCAGCTGCAACCAGTACAGGACACTCACCAAATCTACCAAAATCTTGCGTTTCCCTTTCTGGCAGCCCTGTGTACCTGTGAACATATACAACTACCTGTCTGTCAAATCCCTCAGTTCACCGACTTCTGCAAAGATGACAGTTATTTGCAGTCCTTACGTGCTGAATGTTGATCACTACTTGGTATTCAAGTAAGTCTCAGAAACATGGTTTGTGTCTCCCAACTCCTGTTGCTGTGCAGGTTTTCAATACTTGCCATATTAATCTACATGACTCAGTCATAGCCTGTGAGTCTGCTGAAAATAACAACGCTTCACTCTTATCAGTTATGTCCCCAAGTTGCAGATGTGATGAAAAAATTCTTAAATCGTTCATTTCTAATTGTTTTCCGTCAGTACTTCTGTAGTCCCAATGCTGCAGCTGAGAGCAGAATTCAGATGTTCTCATTCCTGCCACACACAGCCTTACTCTCCAAATCCTTCCAGCTTCAGTTAGTTGGTGTTGATTTTAGCTCTTTAGTTCATTAATTTGCTGAGAGACAGGAAAAGAAAGGACAGGAAATAATTTCTAAGGAGAGATCCATTACAGTAGATTTTTCTCAGGTTTCCATTTGATCTGCCCACCAGCAGAAATAAAAGTCATTCAGCTTCTCCCTTTGATAACACTTACTGCAAGAGATTTAATTGCTCAGTATTGTGCCATTCACTAACTATCTACTGACTGTTTAAAGCAACACAAGGGACTAATGAGCACAATATGTAACAGGTAAATTAAGCAGTTCTTCTCACTCAAAATCATATGCCAAAACAAAAGATGCCAAAGTAGTCCTTGTTAGCACTGTGGCTCTGATATTGCAAACCTTCCATGCACAGAAGTTGTCCTAGATATTGCAAATTCTTGTAGGCAACCTGCAGAACTCATCAGGTAAAAAGCATCAGGGCAATGGTATAACTTCATCTCACTGTTCTAGTAGGGTGGCTACGCGGTAGAACTCTCCAGTTGGTGCTGAGCTGGAAAAATTCTCATGTCCCAGCTCAGAATTACAAAAAAAATAATTTTTCACTTCTACACCCACAACTTCCTTACAGCACCTTCATTTCTTCCAGTTGGAGAAAATTTAAGATAAGCCTAGATAATTCAGGATTCATTGGATCTACACCCAAACAACCATTAAAATACCACTTCTTTCTAGGTTGCAGACTGTCCTCATCTAACTCAACCTGTGATGTGTAGGTCCACTGTTAAGTTTCTCAGTAAACTGTCATACGTGTTAGTTCCTCTGAGTCAGCAAGGTGACAAGAAAAACAGTATTGAGAAGGAGGCTTTTTTTATACTGTCACCAAAAAAAACCCCCTGAATCTGTTATGTACAATGCACATTTGTAATTAGGGTTTTTTTAAGATTATGAGGTACTAAATTACACAACAGTCCCCCTAATAAAACATTTATGAAATTATTGTACATGAACAACGATGTGAAATCATCAATAGCTACGCTTACACAAAATAGGTTCTCCAAAACAACCAAAGAAACCTCTAAACTTAATATCATGTGAGCAAGAAAAAAAACCAAATGATCTTTCTCAAAACTGAGAAATTTGCTAGGGCCACAGAACACAGACTGAAGGAAAGAGGTAGTCATGTAATATAAAAACATCATGGCTTTTCAAGAAGATGAATGTCCACAACTTGGAAAGCTTTTACACTTGCAGGTAGCACATGTCGGTTTGAATAGTTCTGTTACAGTCAGCAGGCCGTTCATGGCAATATTTGGAGGAGCAGGCCCTAAATTTATTTTAAAATGAGAGTATTTAGCACACAGCAAGCTGCACAGAAAATTGTTTTTTAAATGCCTCAAAATCCTCAGTTATTTTTATTGTATTTCTAGTTCACTGTGGTCATCACAGTAGTCCCAATATTTCTACTCAACTCTTGAATGCTCCGTCAATAATTAATTGATATTTGACATTAAATATCCATTTATAGATGCTCATATAAGATGTTTAAGTATTTAACATTAATAGGATTGCAAATAATTGATTTTTTCAAATTGTTAACTACCATTGAATCATCTGTAGTAAAATAAGGGGAATTAAGCAACTTTCTAGCCCAGCTTCACACCACTACACGACCCCAAGAAGACCATGTACAGCCGTAAGGCAACTGCGTGGTTGAAAGAAATCCATTTACCTATTCTGCTGTCACTTTCAGAAATGAAAACACTAAGGAATGTTTAACCACAGGGGCCTCTCACTTTTCACGGTGACAGCTCTGCGGCCCTTGCTGAAGCAGACTCTGCAGAGGTACAGAAGAAATTTCTAAAGGTTCAGCTACTGTGCTGGACCATTAAGCCTCTGAGGCACCAAGGAAAACACAAAAGGATTGTCAGTGTCAGGTCTGAGGCAGAAAAAAGCTTTGAAATATAAGAAGGGATAAAAAGAAAAGTCTGTACAGGTATGTCATCCCCGGTCAGATAAAAATACCAGCAGAATGGATGATCAAGCCAGATTTGAAAAGCTGCTGTCTCTGGGAGAAACCCATCTCATTTATTTTAACTGGAAACCTGACACATTAGGTAGTTGCAACTTAAAGTCTTAAGAGCCCACTATGGCTACAAGCTCAGCAGTAAGAATCAGAAAAAATTCAGAGAAGTAGTAGACAAAACAAGCTCTCTGGTTGCTGGTTTTATGCATATTTCACCTACTGTATATCAAAGAGAAGATGACATGTTTCACCCAAGTTCCTTTTCAAAAAATGGCAAATTTTAATTTGTCCTAAAGGTGCCATAGAGAATATATAGCCACAAATAAAGTCAGTGATGAAGTGGCTTGATGTTTATTAGATGCTTAAAGTCGTTCCTGGGGAATATTTGTAATAGAAACATATTTTTGAAATGACAAAATATGACATCTTTATCAAAGGAAAACTGTATCCAGGCAGATCCTGAATTTGGCTTGGTTCCCCCCACAAAAATTCAACAGTTGCAGCCTTCTTACAAAAGATGTAAAGATTTAATGCTTTTAGTTTTCTGACCTTTTGATTTATCTGGGACAATTGTATATAAATATCCAGAGTTACACATCCTCAATAAGCATCAGTTTTCCCAGTTTATAGTCTGGCATATTTTGGGCTGCCTGTCTCTGTGCAGTTAAGATTTATGTTGGAAGTAAGAAGTGAGAGCAAAACAAAATGAAAATTATGGTGAAATGCTTTTCTTACTTAGCAGAAATCCCAACTCTAACCAAAATAATTTTAGATAATAGTCCTTAGGAGAGGTACCAAACTTTGCACCACTTGAAAGACAAGACAAACCCAAGCAAAAGTTACAGATTGAATGTTGGTGTGCTTGAAGCATTGTAAATGGGGTTTGGTGGTAATTTACACGTGGTGAAAATGTTCTCTCTACACTGAAGGCAGACTAAGGCCAAAAGACAGTGTTTTTAGAGTACACTGCATTATGATAATTCTTACCCTGCATAAAAGCCATTGCAACAAATGTGATTAAAAGTCATTCCAAAGCTTCTGTAAGAGTATGGAATGTGAACTTTCTCCAGGGTCAATACATGGGGAAGGAAGAGGAAAGACAGGAAAAAGAAAAATCCTGGACCAAAAATCCCCTTTGATATGGAGCAGTAATAGCTTTTGGCTTAATGGAGATTCATGCACATAGGGAAAAAGAGATGGGTCTATGGACTAACTTCTTCCATCCTCCCACCCTTCCTCCTACCTTCTACTTGCTTCCCCACCTCCCAAAATGTGGTCTTTGAAATCAAGTCCTTATCTATCTCCACTCAGCTACTGCATGTCCCACTGCCACAAACAAAGATCTCAATCTATGTTCCAGCTTCCTGTGCCCTCTTTCTTCCCATTAGAAGTCCTGATGCCATGCCCTCGTTTACCTTTACACATCAAGGTGTTGCCACCTAAGGCACAGTTTCGCTCATGACTCCCACACTAGCTGCCGTGGCTCTATTTCTGCAGAGCTGAACTAGCCGCATCAGTTGGGGCACTGGCTTCATTCCTCCAGATGGTCCAAGACTCAGCAGAGCAACCTGAGGACCAGAGAGCATAGACAGACACTGAGAAAGGGACCTCTGATCAGCTCATTGGTATCAATTGCTTCTGTGTCTGGTGAGCCAGAGATGCAACTCCTCATAGGCAGGGCTAGGAGCTGCTGCCAGCATGTATCCTGAACAGTTTCATTTCTAGTCAGTTTCACCATCTGTGAATTCAGCCTCTGACTCAACTTGGATTTGATTCTGGTAAAGAACATTTAAATAGTGTTTTGTCTGGAATATTAAGTAAAGGAGGACAATTTTTGACTTCATGTAACTCTTGAGCATTTAGACATCTGTACCGTCTAAATTAAACAAACCAAGGTATTCTTGCACATACGTGTTAAATGAGTCTTATCAGACGTTCACTACTTTTCATTAGTGAATTTATATTTGTACACTACTAATGTAAGAATCACCATGAGAGGACTTAATAAAATACCTGTGAAAGTCCAAGGTGTTGATGGCAGAAATATGACAAAAACAACACACTGGATCTACAGACACAGTGGATTGCCAACCAAAGCATAAAATGTTATCCACAGAGACTCCTAGCTATAAGAAAAAATAAAGCAAGAGGTTTATAAAGTGGAGACACTCTGGAGTCTTTACAGGCAAAGCATAGACACGATAAATATGCTGGTAAGATACACAGAATGGCTGAAGAACACTGTTGGTGAACTATATAAAAAAAAATGCCCATAATGCTTTATTAGGCTGGATGTCTGTCAGTGGACAAAAATCATACCCTCAGTGGAAAAAAAAACCCTTTTTTTTGACAATGGAATAGAATAGAATAGAATAGAATAGAATAGAATAGAATAGAATAGAATAGAATAGAATAGAATAGAATAGAATAGAATAGAATAGAATAGAATAGAATAGAATAGAATATTTCAATTGAAATGATCATCTAGTCCAACTGCCTGACCACTTCAGGGCTGACCAAAAGTTCAAGCATGTTATTAAGGACATTGTCCAAATGCCTCTTAAACACTGACAAGCTTGGTGCCTTGACCACCTCTCTAGGAAGCCAGGTCCAAAATGTGACCACCCTCTCAGTAAAGAAATGTTTCCTAATGTCTGGTCTAAACCTCCCCTAATGCAGCTGTGAACCATCACCATGTATCCTGTCACGGGATCCCAGGGAGAAGAGATCAGCACCTCCTTCTCCAATTCCCCTCCTCAGGAAGCTGTAGAGAGCAATGAGGTGACCCCTCAGCCTCCTTTTCTCCAAACTAGACAAGCCCAAAGTCCTTAGCCACTCCTCACAGGACATGCCTTCCAGCCTTTTCCCCAGCTTTGATGCCCTTCACTGGACACACTCAAGGACCTTCACATCCTTCTTAAATTGTGGGGCCCAGAACTGCACACAGTGTTCAAAGTGAGGCTGCACCATCGCTGAATCCAGCAGGATAATCTGCTCTTTCAACCAGCTGGTCATGCTGTGTTTGATGCACCCCAGGGTCCCTCTTGGCTGCCAGGACACACTGATGACTCCTATTGAGTCTGCTGCCAACCAGCAGCCCCAGATCCCTTTCTGCAGGGCTGCTCCACAGCCATTCCTCTCCCAATTTATACTTGTGTCTGGTGTTTCTCTGTCCTAGGTACAGAGTCTGGCACTGGGACTTGTTAAATTTCATCCCACTGATCATTGCCCAATGCTCCAGCCTATCTAGATCCCTCTGCAAGGCCTCTTGTCTCTCAAGAGAGTCAACAGCACCTCCCAGATTAGTATCATCACATCATTGCATCCAGATCATTGGTAAAAATATTGAACAGAACTGCCCTGAGGAACATCGCTAGTGACCGGTCTCCAGCCGGATGTAGCCCCATTCATTACAACACTTCGAGCTCTGCCCTTCAGCCAGTTCTTCACCAGTGCACCCTGAACCCACTAATCCCACAGCTGGACAACTTGTCCAGAAGGGTGCTGTGAGGGACCGTACCAAAAGTCTTACTAAAATCCAAAAAACATACATCCACCACCTTCCATGCATCCACTAGGTGAGTGACCTTATTATAGAAGGATATCAAAATAGTTAAACAGGACTTCCACTTTGTGAACCCATGTTGGCAGTGCCTGATGATTGCATTGTTCTTTAAATGCCTTTCGATATTACCCAGTATAATCTTCTCCATAATTGTTGCAGGAACTGAGTTTAGACTAACAGGTCTGTAGTTTCCTTGGTCTTCCCTCTTGCCCTTCTTGTAAACAGGAATAACACTGGCTAGCTTCCAGTCAGCAGTAGGCCAAGGACTTAAGCCTGGTTTTCTAATAGTAATTGTAAGGGTGTAACAATCCTTTCCTTCTCCCTGTTTTCCTTATTTATTCTATATTGAACATATTTGACACTTAGCTCTTTTTTTTCATCTGGGGTCTGGTAAAGTAGCGAGAAGGTACACTGAAATAACAATCTAATACAATATTTTGCTGAGGATGGAAAAAATACAAAATAAAAGCACTTAGCATGTGTCTTGGAAATGTTCTTACAAACTTCAATGAGTAATCTTCCAAAAACTCCCTGACATACCTAAGTTTTACTATTCCTGCCTCACCAATGGAAGGGTTAGGTAATCTGTCCAGCAAGCACTTTGATTAGTATTTATGAGCATCTGGCTCTCATTTCCTTACGGAAAAGAAATCTTCCTCTGCAGTAGGTCTGCTGTAAGTATATCACTGAATATGTGCATGTAGTTGAAGTTTGTTCACTAAGAAGCTGTTTCTAATCTGGCATAGTTCTCTCTCTCTCTTTTAATTCTATTGCTCTCAGCTGACTACTTTAGCTCCTAGCTCCTACCAGAGAACTACAAAAGAAAAAAATATTTTTATAAAATCTTATGTGTACTTGCCAACAATGGCCAACATACAATAAAGGCTAGTGTCTCTCACGGCACTCCTCTGCTGAAATTTTCTGTTTAGAGCTAGTTTATTGAAGCTTGTTGAGTAAAAGTTTCTAGGATACCCTTTCCTAGAAAAGGATAGTAATGGGTAGTTTGGCAACCTCCTAACACAGCTGCAGGTATTAAAATAGGTAATAGAAGTGCCTGAGGACTGGAGGAAAGCTAATGTCATGCCAGTCTTCAAAAAGGGCAAGAAGGAGGACCCGGGAAACTACAGGCCAGTCAGCCTCACCTCCATCCCTGGAAAGTTGATGGAACAGCTCATTCTGGATGTCATCTCTAAGCATGTAGAGGAAAAGAAAGTTACTGGGAGTGGTCAACATGGATTCACCAAGGGAAAATCATGCTTGACCAATCTGATAGCCTTCTATGATGGAATGACTGTATGGGTGGATGAGGGGACAGCAGTAGACATTGTCTACCTTGACTCTAACAAGGCTTTTGATACAGTCTCCCATAACATCCTCATAGGTAAGCTTAGGAAGTGTGGGTTGAGGTGGACTGAGAACTAGTTGAATGGTAGAGCTCAGAGGGTTGTTATCAGCGGTGCAGGGTCTCATTGGAGGACTGTAACTAGCTGTGTTCCCCAGGGGTCAGAAGTGGGTCCAGTCTTGTTCAATATATTCATCAATGACCTTGATTAGGGGACAGAGTGTACCCTCAGCAAGTCTGCTGATGCTACAAAACCGGGAGGAGTGGCTGACACAGCAGAAGGCTGTGCCACCATACAGAGAGACCTGGACAGGCTGGAGAGTTGGGTGGAGAGAAACCTTATGAAATTCAATAAGGGCAAGTGTAGGGTGCTGCACCTGGGGAGGAATAACCCCATGCAACAGTACAGGTTGGGGGCTGACCTGCTGGAAAGCAGCTCTGTGGAAAGAGATGTGGGAGTCCTGGTGGACAACAGGATGACCATGAGCCAGCAATGTGCCCTTGTGGCCAAGAAGGCCTGGTCTCCTGGGGTGCATTAAAAAGAATGTGGCCAGGTCATCCTCCCCCTCTACTCTGCCCTAGTGAGGCCACATCTGGAGTACTGTGTCCAGTTCTGGGCCCTCCAGTTCAAGAAGGACAGAGAGAGTCCAGCGGAGGGCTACGAAGATGATCGAGGGACTGGAGCACCTCTCTTATGAGGAAAGGATGAGAGACCTGGGTCTGTTTAGCCTGGAGAGGAGAAGACTGAGAGGGGATCTCATCAATGCTTATAAATATCTAAAGAGCAGGTGTCAAGAGGATGGGGCCAGACTGTTTTCAGTGGTGCCCAGCAACAGGACAAGGGGAAATGGGCATAAACTGGAACATAGAAAATTCCATCTCAACATGAGGAAAAACTTCTTTACTTTGAGGATGAGAGAGCACTGGAACAGGCTGCCCAGAAAGGTAGTGGAGTCTCCTTCTCTGGTGTTATTCTAAACCTGCCTGGATGTGTTCCTGTTCAGGCTGCTCTAGGTGAACTTGCTTTGGCAGAGGGGTTGGACTAGATGATCTCCGAAGGTCCTTTCCAACCCCTGCCATTCTGTGATTCTGTAATTCTATATGACTTAAAAGCTTCATTAGGCCACCTTCAGTGGAGTTCTCTGAGTTTGAGATGTGACACCCTGAACGAAGAAATTACTCAAGTTTGCAATTCATTTCATTTATTCTGTCTGAGACCCTTGCAAGCATCACTTGGAAAGGTATGGTGGCTTGAAAGATACAAACAATTATGTCTGAAAGTAACAGAACTTTCTTTTTCTTCACTAGCAGATTTTTAATAAAAAATCTGTTATGGCAGTTAGAATGTGTGATAAAACTAGAATATTGTCTTCTAAGAAAACAGCTTCTTTTCATACACCATGCAACAGGAGATTCCCGTGGAGAAACTACTGAATCAGTTGTGGGTGATTTTCAGTATCCAATTCACAGACATGGACTGTCTAAAAACTGAATTTCTGTTTCTGCTTTTGAAAAATGCTATATTTATTACTGTGGTGACTGGCAGTTACTTGTAACAGAGCAGGCCGTGGCCTGCTGCATGCAGCTTTTTAACACTGCCCTGGCAAAACACTTGAGCAGGTACTGGGAAAGACCAGGTATGTCGTCAGCAAGTGCTGGTGGTGTTTGCTTACTCCTTGGTCTGCTTTCTAGGAATGGTCAATGTCACATATGTCAACCACATCAAAGACTAGATTCAAAGAGCTTCAATTTTCTTTCAACACAAAGTCCATAGCCAGAGGTTTTCTTCTAGATCCAGCTGCAACGATATATGATATTACAACACTGTAACTTCTTACAGTTACTTTCTTCTGCCCAAAAAGGTCTGTCAACAGAGCAGTTCTTGTGAGCTTTTATCTGATTCAGGTCATATCAATCAAGTCAGGTCAAACCTGTTAGCTCTGCTGATATTGCAGGGAGTAGACTAAGAAACAGTCTATCAGCACAGCTGTGTGAGCAAAACCCCACAGCAGAGGGGTAGTAACAAGCAGCTGGAGGGCACTGGTAGCTTCAACTTCTACAGATGTTTACAAAATATGCATCAGTTCATAGTCCAGTAAATAGCTTAAGATTCAGTTCCCAAACACCGTTTGATTTTTTAGAATCCTTTGTACTCACCTACACCAAGTTAGAGACCTAGAGAAAATTTCAGTGGCAAAACCAGAAAGCAACTCCTGCTTGGAAAATACAGCAAGAATTAAATAGCAAATGACAAATGAAACAAACCTCCACAATAACTTTGGTCCCTCTGGATTAACTCAATTCTCAATGCACCAGTGCAAACAAGCAGCACAGAAAATTTTTTTTCCTATGTCTTCAACATTCCTCCCAGTTTGGTTTCTGTGGACAGCAAAATCTCAAGTGTCACAGGAACAGGTTTCTCCCCAATTCACTAAGAAGTTCTACACATTTTTTTCTGGGCTGTATTAATCTATCTAAATGTAGCAAATACAGTTTAGAAAGTGTCTGAACACAATGACCCTCACCTAAGTTTTCTTAGATTGTTTTAGTTCTTTACATCTTCAGCACAGAGTGTCCCATGGATCATCTCCTCTTGGAGAATCCTCTCTCACAATGTTGTCTGACAGAGGTAAAACAGGCACAGGAAAGACCCTTGAACAGAATCCTTACAGTGAGGGCTATATTTACAGTTGAAGTCTAAAAGTCCTCTTTACCTTCTCCCAGTCAGCTATGATTTTGCGTTCAGTTGTGGGTAACTTACAAAAGTATGCTGTAGGAGAAAAAGCAAATTCATTTCCCTTTGTCAGTTGTGCTGGTAGCCAAGCAGAAGTCCTATGAGAAGCAAATGTACCTGCGACACTAGATCTTCTACATGCGTACTCTAAATAGATAATTTAAACAGATAAACTTCCCCTGTCCAAACTGCAAGGTGTGGTATTGAACAGGCCTTTGCATGCACCCCAGGGTTGTGAGCTTGCCAAGGCACCCTGCAGCTCCTTTTTAGCCTCCATATCCTAATTGCCTTTGCCCAGAACTGGGGCATGGAACGTGGAATTGTAACACGGGATCAAAGCACAGCCTGCATGCACGCATGAGTTTAGGAGCGGAGGTGACCATCTGCCTCCCTGTTTGAAACATAGCTTTAGTGGCCATTCTTTCCTCTGTTCTCAAACAAATTAATAGAGATCTCCTCACTTTCTATACCTTCAGTTACATGGATCAAATAAATCTGTCAAGAATTCTCTGAACAATAGCAGATCTTAGAGTAAAATGTTTTGATTTGTTGGGTCTTGTTACTCTTTATGTGTGAAAGAGTACACAACAGTGGAGGTACCTGAATCCTAGTACAACAAGTATTCTTCTGAATACCTAAACCATCTGTCTGTTGTGGTCTTGTTTGTAAAAGTTTCGGTCTACCACAGAAAACCATACATTGTGATTTAGACAACTCATAATGCAAGGTGAACAGTCAATACTTATTCCTGTATATGCTAAACAATTCAGAGACTACATCTGAGAAGTATTAACTAGTGGTTTGTATTAGCCAATAGCTGTTACATTCATAGTAGCTGTTCCTGATAGGCAAAGAATTTTATCTCTAAGAATGGGTTAACAGTAAACGAGTATTATTCCAAATGAGAAGTTCAACAAGTTTCTTTTTCCAACTCAGTCAACAATATACCAGTTCATTGCAATGGTATCATAACAATGGCATTGCTTTGATTACAGTTTTATCCAAGTTAGAAACTCATTTCAGACATGGGAATTTTTGATGTTTCAGTTAAGAATCTGTTCTTCAGGTAGAGTACAAAATACATGTCTTCATATATTGGGTTTGCATGGCAAGGTTTGGGTTTTTTTGGGGGGGGGGTGGGTGGTATGAGGGTGTTGGTTTCTGTAAGGAGCTGCTAGAAGATTCCCTTATGTCCAATAGAGTCAATGCCAGCTGGCCCCAAGATGGATCCACCGCTGGCCAAGGCTGAGCCCATCAGCAACGGTGGTAGCGCCTCTGTGATAATACATTTAAGAAGGGGGGAAATAAACCTGTGCAACTGCAGCGAAAGAGAAGAGTGAGAATATGTGAGAGAAACAACTCTGCAGACACCAACGTCAGTGAAGAAGGAGGTGGAGGAGGTGCTCCAGGCACCACAGCAGAGATTCCCCCGCAGCCTGTGGTGAAGACCATGGTGAGGCAGGCTGTGCCCCTGCAGCCCATGGAGGTTAATGATGGAGCAAATTTCCACCCGCAGCCTGTGGAGGACCCCAAGCCAGAGCAGGTGGATGCCCTGAAGAGGCTGTGACTCCATGGGAAGCCCATGCTGGAGCAGGTTCCTTGCAGGACTTATGACCCTCATGGGGGACCCATGCTGGAGTAGTCTGTTCCTAAAGGACTGCACCCTATGGAAGGGACCCATGCTGATGCAGTTTGTGAAGAACTGCAGCCTGTGGGAAGGACTCACATTGGAGAAGTTCATGGAGAACCGTCTCTCATGGGAGGGACCCCACACTGGAGTAGGGGAAGAGTGTGAGGAGTCCTCTCCCTGAGGAGGAAGGAGCGGCAGAGAAATGTGATGAACTGACCATAATGCCCATTTCCCATTTGGAGTGAAATTCAACCCAGGAAGAAAGGAGTGTGGGGGGAAGGTGTTTAAAGATTTAGTTTTTATTTCTCATTATTCTCCTCTGATTTGATTGGTAATAAGTTAAATTGGTTTTCCCCAAGTTGAGTCTGTTTTTTGCATGATGGTAAATGCTGAATGATCTCTCCCTGTCCTTATCTTGACATAAGATCTTTTTCTTATGTTTTCTCTCCCCTGCCCAGCTGAGGAGGGGGATTGATGGTGGTCTTTGGTGGTCTCCTGGGATCTAGCCAGGGTCAACTCACCACACTTAACTAGCTCAAGACATATAGAATCATAGAATTGTTGAGGTTGGAAGGGACCTTTAAGATCATCGAGTCCAACCTTTAGCCTACCCTGACAAGAGCCACTTCTAAACCATGTCCCTAAGCAGCAGAAGATGAACCCATATTGGCAAGGTACAAATCTGGATTTCCTTTAAAATGTTTTGCTTTATCATTTATACATAACCTTAAGCAAAAACCAAAAAAATTAGTATATAATTCTTCTTGCTGAATGTCTACTTGGAAGGAATACTGAAAACAAGGTTTACAGAGGAGGAAAAAATGAAGTCAGGTTTACAGGTAGCATTAGTAAGAATAGCATGATAACAAGGCTCTCAGGTAGGCACATATTTATAAGTATTTGTTTCTTCAAGTTTTCTTTGTAAACTCTTCTGAAAAGCTGTTAAAATGTCAGCTTTTCAATATACCAAGAAAAAACAGTCAAAAATACCTATTATCTTTAAATTCAAGACGTTGACCCATTTTTGCAGAAGTACATGGAGTTGCTTAAAATAGCTGTTCCAATGGACTGATGTTTCCAGGTCGAATTCTGCATTTCGATAGACTAGGGACCCCTGGTGCAGCCTGATGTCTATGAACACGGCTGTGACTTTTGCTGCACACTGTTGCTGTGTTTGTGGTTTTTCTGGTCAATGAATTAAGGCAACTAAGTGTGTTTAGCAAGATACATTACAGCTGAGGTAAACTCAAGATGTCGTTGCTGAATAGTCATTGCAATAATTTTTTTCACAATAAACATATAAATGAAACAATGCCAAGAAAGAAACATTTCTGGAAACAGTAGCTTGAAACCTCTAGAAAAATATTTCAGAGCTCTACCATCCTGAGTGAGCTCAAGGCATATGAGAAGCATTTGCCTGCTTAAAGGGAGCACTAATCTTAAGGTTTTGCCTCTACTGAGTAAATCTGCTCAGTTCCTCTGGCCCCGTCCCAGCTTTGACAATAGTTTTGGTAACTTCTGCTGCTGAGGGAGGATCCCTGGTATGGAAAAAGTACCAGAGTGCCTCTTCCTAAAAGACCCAGTTCTCTCCCTCCCTGGTGAACTCATTATGCTGAACAAGCATTTAGTTTGGCTTCTCCAGCATTTTTTGGTGATTAAAATGTAGTTTTGACCAGGAAGTTTTCAGATGGCAACTGTCGTAGCCCCTTTTTCTTCTGATTCCACACCTGAAAAAATTCAATGTTCTTTTTTACCTGCAAAAATTACCACTGTTTGGCCCACCTCTAATCAGGAAATCTCTTTGTTGGAATGGTATTCCTTTTACTCTTAAGAAGAATTTAATATGAAAAACACTTTGTAGAAAGCCTGAAAGAAGACTCCTTTGTGTTCTGCAGTAGGGCAACTATATTTCACTACCATGCTGAGTAACTATTCACAGAGCAGAAAGATTTTGGAAATCATGACTAACACCAAAAAGCTGAGGAAGGTTTCCATTATTATATTGGGCACAGGGAATAGGAATAGACAAACCAAAAAGGTGTTCCCAAGAGATACTCCATTCCTTAGGATTTACAGAAAACAAGGCTAGGTTTTGAAAAAAGATGGGTTTGAATCTCAAATCTGAATTGGAATCTACAGGAAGTTTCATATCACAGTTTTGTATCATACCAAAAAAAAAAAAGATAAATCAATCAGACTGTAGGACTAAAAATACCTCAGCTTTGAACATTTTTTTTCCCCAATCTTATTAGAGTTGAAAGCATGCCCATTGATCTAGCAGGAGCAATTTGCTAATAATTAGACCAGCGAGGGAAGACTTGGGATTTTAACCAGGAAAGGGGGGAGGAGGAGGTGCTCAAACTTCACAATTCCTGGTTTAATAGAGATGAAGATGGAACAGATCATACAGGAAAAAACACACAATTATGCTAGTCACTATATCAAATTACCATGCAAAGCCACAAGTTCAATAGAGATTCAGATAGGAGATTATAGACAGCAACACTATTTGAGATGACCATAAAATATTTTAAAACTTACTGATACAATGTAGATCTCTGGTTCTCCAGAGTTTTTTGCATTTACCTCAGTGCACATTACCATTGCTTGTAGCTGGATTACACTAGAAGTAGTGGCTTGCATTACATAAAGCAGACAGTAACTCAGAAATACATGATTTTAAATAATAATTACCTCTGAAAGTTTTTACACAAATGTTTGTGCACTCTAGCTTAATAAAACTTTTTTAAAGAAATAAAAATAAGTGTGAAAGAATGCAGATTTTTATGAATAGTTAAGAAGCTCATCATCCTCATTGTGAATGCTTATCAACCAATTCAAAAAAATATCAAAGGTATTCATTTTCTCATAAAATATACATTGTTTTATATTTTAAAAGAAAGAAATAAATCAATTTTAGTTTGAAAGGCATATTAAAAATGTAAGCTCAAGAATATGGGATACATTTCACAGAAGATTGCAACTGCTAACATTTTTTTTTCTCATCTACCACAAGAAATAAAATGAAACCCATTCGCCTCTGGGGTTTTTAACATCATTACAATTCATCTTAATAATGAAGTTAAAATTAACTGAAAGAAGACAAAATTAAAAAACCTGAGAATCCTCAACCAAAGACCTTTCCCCCTGCCAACACACGGGTTTATTCAAGAAAAATGGATAAAGGTAATGCCTGCTGTATATGTTTAAAATGAACAGTAAGATATCAAAAGCATAGGTGTCATCGGATTCAGGAAGTACAAGACTGCGTATACATTCTGCAGATACATTTTCAAAAGCAATAGATGTGTGTTTTCCAAACTCATACAAAGCATACAAAATATATGAACAAAGGCATGAAGATATGCTATAATTATACTGACAATAACACTCACGCTGAAAATATATGGTTCCAATACAGCCTGTTTATTTATTTATCTGTAGAAGAATGAAAGCAATGGTGCAGAGGTCAGTAAGGGCATCTAATCTGTCCAGGCCCCCTATAAATGCTATAATGAGTTTGCTTGCATTCACTGACCTTGATCTTAAACTGTGCTGAGAGCTTTCCATTCCTACAGTGCGTGGAAAGCACCTTACAGTATTAAGCCTGCTGTCTCCCATCCCCTCAGAATGTGCACTAAGCTTATTAGGAATGTTTTATATCACAAATTAAGTCCTTTAGGAAAAATAAGGTTGTCACATCCCAGCTATGACAATGATGCTGACAATAATGGATGGCACTGTAAAGCTGAACAAAAGGAGAGCGCTGGTCGTTTCTAGAGCTGTCAGGAAAGATCCCCATCTTACTATCTTTTTACCCTGTCTAGCTGTCAATTTTAGTAGCACTAAATCATTGTAGTGCAGCCATTTTAAACATTCTGCATGCTTTAAACAGGCCTGTGGAAAAAAAAACCAAACACGTGTTCACTCCAGCTTGTTGAAGCATGTAGACAGAAAGGAGTCTGACCCCAGGAGGTATTTCTACTTGCCTTTTTGCCCTTGATGCCTGGAAGAAATTTTTTCAACAATAACAAAACCAGAATCGATGAAAGAAGAAGGTTGAATTCGCCAAGGGGAAGTTGCTCGCCAGCAAGTTTCTTCACGGATTCTTTCAGCCTAAGCGTTGCAGCGTAACAAAGTGGCTGAGTCAGACACAACTGAATCTGAAATTACAACTCCCGAGAGAGGGGCATTACAGCCAAGATAACATGAGGGGCAGTCCCTGGAACTGCACTACTCTTCCTACACTTCCTCCCCATTTTGTGTCATTGCCAAATACATATAGAAGCAACACGAAAACCTTGAGTTTAACCCCACTAGCAGATTGTAGAGATCTACAATGCTCTGCAGTAGTCAGGGCAAGTACTTGCTTTGTTACCACCTCCTCACAGTCTGACTGATTGTGGAAACAGCTGCTGCCATTAGAGACTATGGCCGATCTTCAGCACTCATTTGCCTGCTCCACACCTCTCTGCAAAACACAACCTTACCCTCTTCTGAGCATCTTTGTAACATCAGTTCCTTTGACTGTGCAGGATAGATAATGCCTGTGTGGAACTCCTTGCTTCAGAATGGTTTGGATGCTGCAAGCCAACGAGTGTCCAGAAAGCAACCTGACTACTTGATGGAATAAAAATCTGCCACAGTCTATTAACAACATGACACCTCTTCCCAGTTCATAAGTGACCAGCTGCTCTCCAAAACAGGATACTGTGCCAGATGGGCCCTTGGTTTGACTGCGGCCAGTTGCTCTTCTTTTCACCTGCAGTTTTTCAAATTGTTGCTACTTGCTACTGATAAAAACAGACCTAAGTGAAGTGAAAGCTTCAGCTGCAAATTGTGCCCGTAACTAATTACTGCTCTATTTACCATCCTTGGCTAGTAGTTTATTCATAATACCATCATGACTTTTGCTACGACATTAAGTCCTTCACAACTTTAAGGTTTGTTTTAGTAATACATATGGCCAGCAGCTACAAGGAATCCCAATCTGATTTCCTCATCTAGGTGCTATTAGAGTGCAAAGAAAGACTACAACTGTATGATGCTTTTTTTGTGGTCAGATAGGTGGGTGTCTAATTTTTCTTTTCTGAATCCTCCTTGAAACTGAAAATAAAACTCCGAGAAACACAGATCACAAGTTTAGCCAGTTTCCCTCCTGAGAAGGTGGGCAGGCTGTTATGGCTCTCTTTGAAACATCTGCTGTCCTTTCACATCTATTTGCCTACTGTACTTTTAAGACCTTTGTGGTTTGTTTCACAGAGTGAATGCTTGAAACAGGTCTGCAAATGCATGAGGTGTCCAAGAGTACAAAAAACTGCTGCAGTTCAAAAAACCCTAACCTGTTTTTTTTGTTTTGTTTTTAACTAAAATTCAACTTTTTTTGGCATTGTGAGCTTTACAAAAGCAATCTGGAGATGTCTTGTTCTAATTAGCTTTTTCAAATTCTTTTTTTCCAATGCACATTGCTTCCAGGAAAATATTACCTTGAAGATCTGAAGAGGCATAGCAGAGAAGATATTGACTGAGCTGTTAGCTGGAAGAGTAGATCTCAGTGGGCTGCGTTGTTGGGCTTTGATGGAGCTAGCATAACGAATGGATACGTCTCTACAGCCCAAGTAGTCATTTACAGTAAATACCCAGCGTATGGGTGAGGTCTTTGCAACTATTTGGTGATATTGCAAGTGCAGGATCTCTCAGTAAGTAGAGAAAAGAATGGCGCACCTGGAACACAGTGTCAGTAATGCTCGTGATAACAGCAAACAAATGCCTCATTTTTGGTAACTGTTGCTGAGTGGATCAGCATAATTCACTCATAATTTTCCACTAAATTCTTACTTATATTTTAAGTACTCTGAAAGGACTGAGAGTGGGAACACCCCATGACTGCAGAGAATTGTCATTTCAAACAAAAGGAGCACTTAGTAATTTCATTTAGCTTTTCCCAGGCAGTTATGTGTGACAAACAAAATGACAGCAGTGCACGGACCTCTTACGTGACAACTAGTTTATTACCTTTAACTACTTTGGAATGGTGGAGTGGAGCTTCTAAAATTATTATCAGAATAATTAATGACATGAGACTAACAAGAAGTGATGTTTTTCTGGTCATTTTAGAGACTCACAATGATCTGTTAGGTCCAAAACCCAGACAGCATTGTTGTAACAATCAGTTCTTCTGGTACTAATGGATGTTTCACTCGTGTGGCAAAAGTGATACTCAGCTCCTACAGGAAAACCGTATCCAGCATTATTCATCTGCAACCTAAACAGTTCAATAAATAAAATAGAATGAAACCATGTAATCAGCTAACCAGTGTTTTGACTTCAGTGGGGTCTGGGCTTCATCCCAGGCTCCTAGAAGCAGAGAAGATACTGATACAGTAAAGAAGCCATTCCCATATCATTACTGAAACCTGAACTCAGTACTACCCAATGTTATTTCAGAATATCTGGTTACCGCTACACTTCTGAGATCAGCAGAGCAGGTCATTCTATCTGACTGGTATCTGGCTCAGCACAACAACAGTTCTGACTTGATCACGTAATTGCTATCATGATATAAACATTCAATCAAAATAACATAAAAAATAGTTTAGTTCAGATTGTTTACTATTCTGTCCATGCATAAAATGAACAGTGTTCTCTCTTCACCTTGCTAGTAAAAAATTTGCTAATGCGTAGCAATAATTAATGGCCTGCTGAATGAAACAGCACTGATTATTCAGTGAAAAGTGACTTTGCTTATTAATAAATCCAAAGCAAATACAAGCTCTGCTTTGTAAAACAACCATAATCTCAGAGGTTATACATTAGAACATTAGACACAGTGCAGTTCACCATCTTCCAAGAAGCAGTAGTAATCTTTTGTGTAACAGTAATAGTAACCACTGTGGCAGTGATAATTTGAATTTTTCTGTTTCAGACTTGAAAAGGGCTTGTGCGCATGAAAGCCTCTACTTTTTTCTGGATATATTGCTTTTTCTAATAAAAGATTTTTCCCTATAAGTCTTGCTTGCCTTATAAACCTTTATGATATTCATAACATAACACTGTTATGGTGGATTTTCATCTATTCTTCCAGTGCAAAATGTCAGGTCCATCACTATACAGTAAATAAGACAAAGGAAGGCAAAGAAAGGTAGCAAGAATGGGTCCCTATCTATATGTTATCTGGAGTCTTAAAGGTAGCATATATAGATGGGAACATATTCATGTACGTGTATACAAAATAAATACATGTGATTTAACTCTTGAAATCCTGGATCCTATGGACGTCAATAGGTAAACAGAAGTCTTAGTGGTAATGGGGCCAAACAATTGAACCCAGTGAAGTATGGGAGATTTTAAAGCTGAGGCTTTCCACTGCTCACTGATATATTTCTGTTATTACGAACTGCTGGCAATTATGAAAAACCTTTAGTGCATAATGTAATGATTGGTCATGCAGAGGGAATTCTCTCTATTTTCTGTTCTGCAGAGGGTAAAGCTGACATTAAAATCAACACCTCTGTCTTCAGTTGTTTAGTCCCATGGCTTACATTTAGAAAATATAATAATAGATCAGTACCAGAAAGGAGTAATAATGGTGTTTAGTTTGCTACGCATGAATGATTTCTGCACGTGCACAAAAGTCTAATGTGTTTTTGAATTTTCATTCATCAGTAGGAATTTTAGATCCTTTCATTGCACCACTGGTTTCAATCTCAGCAGAAACACAGAAATAAATTATCTACCTTTAAAGTCTGAGGCATTTGCAGGTGGAATACTACTTACGATTAACTTGCATTGAGTGAAAATTTAGGGATTTCTTCCCTGAATAAATTAAAGTACATGATCAATAGCTAAGTGAAAGAAAAACATTCAAATAAGCACAGGAACTGGAAGAAAAGTTCCCAAAATCCCAAGAGTCCCTCCCGAGTATACTCTAAATATAAATTCTGAAAAAAGAAGAATAGAAGTGTATTAATGTATGTAAAAAATGTTAATTTGAGTGGCAACCATATTGGTCTGTCTCTGAGTTATATACACCTTTCAAATAACATTCTGAAAAAAATGAACAAAGTTACTTTCAGCAAATTCTTATTTTAGTTATTAAACTGATAACAGTAGTTTGTGAGATAATTGGGTTATTTTTCCTACAGGGAAATAAATACTTATTGCTTTATGTACTTTATATGGTTGAAAGTAAATGATGTAACTTCAAGTGTAGGAGTTAGTTACTGATTTAAATTCAAATTATCTTGCAAGTGAATTCCCTGTCTTTTTAAATTAGTTAATAATTTACTTAACAACTTACTGAAGGGGATCGCAATTTCAAAAAATAAACTGTTGTGTCTATATGTTTTGAACAACTATATGAATCATTTTATGCTGTAAACAAAATTTATGTGTGGAAAATACATTGTTTTCATTGACCTAAATATAGCTTTTTAAGCATAATTATTATATATGATTTTTCCATTTAACATACATTTTAGAGTGCATTCATTTTTTTATTCCAGATGTTGTTTTCCATTATCAAAAGTGGTATTCTATTCAGTAGAAATGGGATTTTAAAGATTTGATACTGATTTTCAAATTGCATTGGCTTGAAACAGGTCTTTACTTAGGCATATTCTTAAACCTCCGTTTGAATTTACTTGACATCTACAGATGGAATGTACATGCAGAATATTTTCCTGGATGAAAGCTGAAACATTATTCTACCTTTTGTTTTGCTTCGGTTTAAGCTTATAGCAATGAAATCACCTCATTACCTGAAGCTATTCTTCACAGCTCATTCTTCTCAAAATAAGTACCACAAATAATGAGTATAGTCTATTTATAATTATAGGCTGGAGAGGAGGGGTTTGCTTTGCTACTGTTTTGTTGGATTATGTCCTCAGGTATGCTTTTGAAAGTTAAATAATACATTGAAAGATGGAGAGTACTAAATAATGCAGGTTTGCAGGGTATGAGTTTTCCTACGATAAGTGAGGGAACATTCTTTGAACAGAAAATTGTAACTGGAAGAAAAATATGTCCTTGTGCTAGATAATTTTTTTATTTTAATTTTAGTCAATGAAACCAGTTCATTAAGTTTCCAAATTAGCTATCATACATGTATTCTAGATCACAAATTCAGGCAACTGTTTGAAAACCTATGCATTACATACTTTTTATCAACATGTGAACAAACACAGGAAAAGAGTAGACGTTCTTTTGTGCCATAGCCAAGTTAAAAAATACTTATCGGAGAATTTACCTTCTTTACAATTTGATCAGATGGCATCTGCTCGCTTAAAAATCCCTTGTTTAAGACATTTGCACTTCTCTGCGCTTTCCTGTGAATTTGGTGTCATATCTCAGGCCTAGTTTGTAACTCAGATAAAATACAACATCTAGAGAGTTACCTCCAGTATTAATTTGAATATTCTTTATTTCCAAATGAACAATGAATATTTCAGGTACCTGAAATATTTTTTTCCTTTTTTTTATTTTTTACTTTTACAGACATAGGAACTAGCAGTGGTAGCTCAGTGAATAGGTATTATATTATTTCTTTGAACATAACACTTAGGAGTGTTATGTTCAAAGCACTCTCTATACTTGAGACCAGAGCCCCCGCCTCTGCTTTAAGAGAGATGCACTTGACGGTCCCAGCCTCTGTGTGTGTGGGCTAGCTCATGTCCGCAGAGCAAGTGTACTCCATGGGGACCTCTTGGAGAAAACACTGCGGCTGAGAAATGGGGAACAGCACTCACCCAGCTGTTGTCCTGATAGGCAGCCAGGATGTGTCCTAGGACCGTGCAAAGGGATCAAGACTGCTGAGCACACATGCTTCAAAGAGCTACAACACCTACTTCAACAGCAACAACCAAAAAAATAAAAGGTGAATTGTGAGACAACATAAGCCAGTATTGCAGCCACAATCTCAGGGAAAACATTTCTCTTTTACTAAGCAGGATTCAAAACAGCAATTCTGAGTTTATACAGGTTTTCATAAAATTATGATGCCTTTTAATCCAGATGAGATAAAAATCCAGGAATTAGAGCAGAAACCCAGAAGGTGCTCTGCAAGGTTTGTGACATCCATAACAGTAAATAAAACAGGGCCAGGGGCCCAAGTGTTGACCCATGCTTATTCATACTGTTAACCCTTTAGGACTCTCTACAGTGGAGTTTTGATGTGTATCAGCTCTCATGTGGTCAGACAGTTTCTGAACAGAGTTCAGGGATTTAGGACGCGCCAAGCATCACATAAGGCTCTGAAGAGTAGGGTTTTGGCTTTTCTTGGGGAGGTGTGAGCAGTGGTTTGCAACCTGTTTTTGCTATCAGATAATGATTTCAGCTCTTTGGTCTCCAGCAGACCTTGAGTCTAATGCATCCATTCAGTGATGAGCTACAGCTGTCTGGAGACCAGAACCAGGATCCTGCATCACCCTGTTCAAGCGCCAGTGTCACACGTTGATCCATTCAACTATGCAGTCCATGTTACTGCGTCCCAGCTAACTACCATCACCGATATAGTCTGAAGTTCAACATTAGTGAAATATTGACTAAACTGTCCGCGAATGTTTGATTAACCTGTAAGATGACTCACTGATATTCACAGTTGGGCTTCAAATTCCGTGTTCAAGCTTCTGATGACATTGATAATACTTCAGCTATCCAAGACACCTCTTCCAAGTTCTGTCTTCTGTTTATACATCACGTTTCACTACTTAACTTTTTTAGGATAACACCTGAATTTCAGTTATTTTTCTCCTATATATTCCCAGTGATCTGGCACTAACTAACACTAAATATTTAATTCCCCCATGCTTTAATTCTAGGAGGCCAAGATTTCTTTAAAGCCTATTTACCCAAATCAAGTGTCGTAACTTGTAGTCTGATACATAAAAATCTTCCCATTAGTAATTCAGCAAGCACACATTTCTAGACTACATGGTGTTGTTTGATAAGACAGCAGCAAAGAAGCTATTTTCTGATTTAAAGATATTTTATCTTCTTTGACAGTTTTCATACCAGTTAAAAAATGTATCTTGGGAAATACTGTCTTTTCAAATAGAGCATAGATTGTGGTAGGCAGACAAAGTATATAAATATTATTGATCTCATAACTTTTTCTATGTTCATCAGGGTCAATTAGTAGAAATTGACTTACTTGGTAACATATGCATCACAAAGCTAAACCTTGAACTTAAAAACATTGCTTGTATGGCACTGACAACCTATAGGTAACTTCTGCTTACACTGATGACGAATCTTTGATATCTTAAAAAAAATCACCAAAGAAAGGATTGTTAAAAATAAATAGAATGTACTGGTCATGGGCATGATGACTATTTCAAGGGATGCCCTGGTGCACAAAAGAAATCATTTGTGCAAACTTCTTTTTCAGTCTGCTTTCCGTTCCCCACTCTCCTCTAAGCACAGTCAAATCAAGAATGACATAGAACTCAGGTATAATGCTTTTCTTTGAGCATTAACAAAGCCCAGTTACTATTAATACATTTATATAACCGGACTCAAATGAATTTTTTTTTTCCCTGATAAATGTTGCTCTGTCTTTTATTCATTAATTATCTCAGATCCCATTAAAACAGCTAATACTAGCCACATAACCATTCTTTTTTGGTTATTTCAAATTGTGACGTCTCTGAGAGGTTTGCATAAATATGCAGTACATAACATTTTTGTTTTTCTCATGCTGACTTGTATGTATTTACTTATGTTTCAGATTAATCTTTAAATTATTCTGTGCATGTCTGATCACAAAGTGGTAATACCTGGCATTCAGTTACTCCTTATTTTAAGACAGGTGAGAGCTCTACTGCATCTGGCTAATATCTCTTTGAATGGTTTATAAAACTTCTGATGCTGCCTGCTCTGCTCTCTCACACAGCTAGAAGCTGCTGGAATTCATTAAAGCTGCTCTGCGAAATAAATATAGATATGCCTTGCGTGCTGGAGCATGCGGTTACTTGGTTTCCAGTGCATCTGCATGTGTCACGAAATGTTAATTCTAAGATCCTGCACAACTTTGAGGTAGCAGCAATTTAAGGTTTATTAACTCAGGATTAGGTTGTATGGTTTTTAACAATACTTAATAATCAGCTAATTATCAGAGTGATTTAATAAAATTCGCTATAATCAACACAATGACTTAGTTAAAGGTTCAAAAATGGTGAGGTTAATATGAGACTTATGACAGAGTTTCTTAAATCAAATTGCACACACACAAACATAAGACTTACAACGGAGCTCCCTAAATGAAATCACACACACACAAACAGATATAGAAGTTAACCTGTATAATTAAGATGTTTCCCTATTTGCAAAAGCTAGTTAATTATTGGTACCAAATTGTCTTTGAAACCTCAGGAAATGCAATAGCAGTGAATTACTCTTTTCCTTTGTCGGCATTTGTCAGCAGAAGGTCTCTGAAATCCTCACAAAATCTACTCTTTGAAATCTTTGCAAAATCTGCATTTTAATATCATCACAAAATCTATGCTGAGAGGCGTCCCAACTCAGGGGGAGACACTGGGTCACAGTCTGCTGCGATCCTGGGGGGCAAAAAGGGTCTCACTATTTATAGCATTGCAAGGCGATTGACTTTGGTCAGTGTTTTTCCATTTTGGCCACAATTTTTGTCAGGTAATTCTGGTACCTTCCAGAGTGGGCTATGATCCTGAGCAGGAGTTCCAGGTACAGTTCCCAGGCAGCAAGAGTTTCAGGTATGGTTAGGGAATGCATGTCTCCTTCTTACTAATGGTGTTCAGACCAAAAGGCATACCAGTTCTCTGGCTTTCAGTAGGGTTTCACGGACTCTTCAATGTCACTGAAGATGCCAAACAGCCTTGCATTGTTTTCTTTTGTAAAGACAGCAAAATGTTTATAGGGAGCAACACTGTTTGCAGTAATGTTCTTATTGTCTCTGCCTAATGTTTTATACCTGAAGTCACACATGCCATAGGACAATTTAAGCACTCATGGGTAACAGAAAATATACCTTAATTAAGGAACAACTGATTAATGAAAAGACAAAGACATTTATTATTATATACCTACTAATTTATTTATGTATTAAGTACAGCTAATTATTTATATATTTATTTATTATTATTCAATATACGTAAGCAGTTCTTACACTTTTTTATGGCTCAGGATTGATAACTTTTATTGACATTTCAGATCACAGCACATGAGATTTTCCACAAGTGTGGTTAATGAGTATCTGCCTTCCAGACTCAGATGCATGGACAAATGCATGCAATTCCATGGGTCCCGATGGGATGCACCCAAGAGTGCTGAGGGAGCTGGTGGCAGTCATTGCTGGGCCGCTCTCCGTCATCTTTGAAAGGACCTGGAGAACAGGCGAGGTGCCTGAGGGATGGAGGAAAGCCAATGTCACTCCAGTCTTCAAAAAGGGCAAGAAGGAGGAGCCGGGGAACTACAGGCCGGTCAGCCTCACCTCCATCCCTGGAAAGATGATGGAACAGCTTGTTCTGGGCGTCATCTCAAGGCATGTGGAGGAAAAGAAAGCTATCAGAAGTACTCAGCATGGATTCACCAAGGGGAAATCATGTCTGACTAATCTGACAGCCTTCTATGATGGAATGGCTGGATGGACAGATGAGGGGAGGGCAGTGGATGTTGTCTACCTTGACTTCAGCAAGGCGTTTGACATGGTCTCCCACAGCATCCTCATAGGGAAGCTAGGAAGTGTGGGTTGGATGAATGGACAGTGGGGTGGATAGAAAACTAGTTGAAAGACGGAGCTCAGACAGTCGTGATTAGGGGCACAGAATCTAGTTGGAGGTCAATAACAAGTGGTGTTCCCCAGGGGTCAGTACTGGGTCCAGTCCTGTTCAATATAGTCATCAATGACCTGGGTGAAGGGATAGAGTGCACCCTCAACAAGTTTGCTGATGACACAAAGCTGGGAAGGGTGGCTGACCCAGCAAAAGGCTGTGCCACCATACAGAGAGACGTGGACAGGCTGGAGAGTTGGCTGGAGAGAAACCTTATGAAATTCAATAAACGCAAGTGTAGGGTGCTGCACCTGGGGAGGAATAACCCCATGCACCAGTACAGGTTGGGGGCTGACCTGCTGGAGAGCAGCTATGTGGAAAGAGACATGGGAGTCCTGGTGGACAACAGGATGACCGTGCGCCAGCAGTGTGGCCAGCAGGTCGAGGGAGGTCATCCTCCCCCTCTATTCTGCCTTGGTGAGGCTGCATCTGGATTACTGTGTCCAGTTCTGGGCTCCGTGGTTCAAGAAGGACAGGAAACTGCTGGAGAGGGTACAGCAAAGAGCCACAAGGATGATTAGTGTATTGGAACATCTCTCTTATGAAGAAAGGCTGAGAGATTTGGGTCTCTACAGTCTGGAAAAAAGGCGACTAAGGGTGGATCTTATCAACGCTTATAAATACTTAAAGGGTGGGTGTCAGGAGGATGGGGCCAGGCTCTTTTCAGTGGTGCCCAGCAACAGGAAAAGAGGTAACGGGCACAAAGTTGAACATAGGAAGTTCCATCTCAACATGAGGAGGAACTTCTTTACTTTGAGGGTGGCAGAGCACTGGAAGAGGCTGCCCAAAGAGGTGGTGGAGTCTCCATCTCTGGAGACATTCAAAACCCGCCTGGATGCGTTCCTGTGCAACCCGCTCTAGGTGACCCTACTCTGGCAGGGGGGTTGGACTAGATGATCTCAAGAGGTCCCTTCCAACCCCTACCATTCTGTGATTCTGTGAAATGGACGTGAACTGGGTGTCAACCTACTGAGTGAGGAGGGCTTTCAGTGTCTGTTTACAGCCAGTACAGCTGTAATAGACCACAACCCTCACAGCTGCCACTACAACACTGTGGTTCTGACCAAACATGACAGAAGCGACGCAGATGATCAAGCATTAAGTGCATGAGCAACCATCACAAAGTTGAGAACAGTTTTCAGAGAATGTAGTAGCTGACAGCTCGCAGTTTGGTACTGGGGTAAGGGAATCCATAGCATGTCCCATACCGTACACTGCTTGGAGCTCAGTTTTGTTGTGGTTTCACGGAGATGGCAAAACAGGATGAGACTAAATGCTTCATGGGTTCTCCTTGCTCCCCATACTGACTGATAGCAGTGAAGGACACACAGGTTTAGGTTTTCCCTGAAAAGCTGTTAAGCCTGGAGGTAGCCTCTGAAAAGCAGAGCAGCTGCTAGGTCATCCTGCCCCACTGCTGTACAGTGTCAGGGCAGAGCCTACAAAATCAGCTGCTTATCCTGCCCATCTACTTCTTCCCTGAGGTAAGCTGATTCCTCTCAGTCAGGTATGTAAGTATCCTCATGTATTACCTTGCTGTAAAGCAGCTCCTGACAAAATCCTATGAAAATCCACACAACAGCTCCAAAATATTTGGATTTTTTAAAAAACAAGATATTATACAAGAGAGAATATTATTTGTAGGTTTTTACTTGTCTTAAAAATCACACTGAGAACAGGCTGTGAATCAGGACACAAATCTAAAGGAGGATCATAAGAAGATGACACAAAGCACAGATATTTTGAAAATTAATGCATTGTTTTCTCCCACTGAGTGATGCTGAACTCAACAGTTACTTTTCAAACAGAAAGTTAATTGATAAAAAATACCCACATTCTCCCATTATTCTTACCACAAGCCATCTACAGTATTACCCAGAGAGGCATTCAGTTAAAACAGCTCAAGTTTGGCCTCCAGAATTCATTTTACATGATACTACTTGTTGCACTTACTGTCACTTTTTGACCTGTGAATGTTTCTGGTCCAGTCTTTGGTGGGCTTCGGTAGATCCTTAAGCCTTCTCTCAGTTATTTTTCTCAGTTATTGAGGTACTGACATACTGGATCACTTCCATTACACAAACTGGTTCCTTATTTCCACTTGGAAGTAATTTCTGGATGCTATTTTGATCTTGGAGATTTATGGACATGTTTCAAATTAATTTCCACGTCAGTTTTTCTTCAGTCTCATTAGTATTCATTACTGTTTCTAAATCACTTACTTTTGTTGTTTTTGTCATTAGTCTTTTGTGTCGCTCTTTTCCTGATGGTGTGTTTTGCTTAGATAGATATTTTTTGGCTATTCATGTTATATGTAAAGTTAACGTGTCCAACATTTTGGCATTTGTTACACCTGGCTTTCTATAAACACGTACGTGGATTAACTGGTTTTATTTACCCTGATGAAAGTTTTCTAGTGCTTTCAGTTTTCTTCTGAAGTTACACAGCCTTGATTTGTCTATTTGTTTCTTTCCAATCTCATGGTTTCTCTTAAACATTTTTGCATGGAGTGGTATCACTTTCTTTCTTTCTGAGATAAATACAGGTTTGCCCAGTAAAGCTTCTTCTGAAAATTGCCCGAAATGACATGTATTTTTCACTATAAGCTCTTTCTTAGATGAATTTCTTGTCTCTTCAAATGAAACTATAAGAAAAACTCTGTAGTGTGGCTGTGAAAGAACTTCCCATTAGGAGTAGCGCAGGTAGAATCTTACTGATTTCAAGATGGGTCTTGATTCAACTACTATTGGACAAATACACCACTGTTGCCCACACTAGCAGTGCGTTCAACCTCATGTCCCATTGTATGCGCTTCGCACCAGCTGAATTTCAAATTTCAGTCATTAATTAATTTTTCATGCCCCAGATGCTTGACTCTCTAGTAAAACACATAATCCAAATGCATTAGCAAGCTCTTGGTCTGGTAAAATTTCTTACACCACTTTAAGCAGAACATTTGGGGATACTAATCAAGCTGTTTGCTTTCTCTACTCACACTCCCAAAAGACTGTCTTTTCCACTTCCCCACTCCCCTCTTTTTTACTTTCTCAAAGTCAGCTTCAAAATCTGGCCTGGCCTCTGTATACCTTAATTTCATCTGTGTAATCTATTTTTCTTATGCATTTTTATTTGCACTACAAAAAAATACAACCCAAAAAAAAAAATACCAACCCAACCCAAACCCCAAGTGATCCGACATTCTTAGAAAGACCACTAGAATCAGATAAGCTCATATTTACTTCATTTCCCTGCTCTTCTTCACCCACACTCATCATCATCCTTGCTAGTATTTGGTCTGTCAGCTCA
The DNA here is from genome assembly GCF_963924245.1 of Chroicocephalus ridibundus. Lineage (NCBI taxonomy): Eukaryota > Metazoa > Chordata > Aves > Charadriiformes > Laridae > Chroicocephalus > Chroicocephalus ridibundus. The sequence continues at coordinate 24,274,366 of NC_086316.1, forward strand.
TTTGGAGAGACAAAAACTTTTCTGCCTTCTGTACAACACTCACTACAATTTGGTATACCATTAAATGAAAAAGCCATCAACTGGTGACTGTGCAGTATATAGTTTTCTAAGTTCTCTCCTTTGTGACAAAGCAGCAGTTCTTTTAAAGGCAGATTGTACTGTTAACATTTTCTTGAGAAAGACACGAAGATCTAGAAGGTGATCTGTGTGAATTATGGTCAAACTTATTTTTTGTGCCTAGTTAGAATCCTTGATTGTATTATCATCCCTACCTGTATGTTGCCAATAGTTTTTCTCACCCATGACAAAGCTGGGCCAGGAGACAGGGTGAGTACACTTTATCTGTGTTAGGGCAAAAGAAAACCCCAAACAAATGCAAACCCCCAAACCAGAGTAATCAAACCCTTAAACTTCCATCTGTTTTCTTTTAAAGACAATGCAGGAACACAAATGTTATCATTTTCATTATTTTTTAGGTAGGCGTATGCTTTAGTATGTCTGGAACATATTATTGTTACATTAGTGATAATAACAAAAAGAGGGACAATTTACCTAATATTTTATTGTAGAAAACAGGGATTTTTCTTAAGAAAAAGACTGCAAAATTTACTCTAAGAAATGCTATATCAAGTTATTGTTCAATTGTCATGAGGTTTTATGTTTTCTTCCATATTTGCCATTTCTTTTTAACTCAGAACTTCAGGGCCAATAAAGGGACTCATTTTATGTGCAGTGAAAGTCTTGTCACTGAGTCTATAGATTGTTTTCCTCAAAGGGTCCTCTTCCAAATCAGAATTTCAAATGGGTTCACATTAAAGACAGAATTCAAAATGGTGAGTTTTCCGGTAATTAACTGTGATAACACAGGGGATGTGGAATGCCCTTTAAAATATAGCTGTAGGCTTGCAGCTGTCTTTCTGGGATGTACTACAGTTTAGTCATTGTAGTGTGCATTATGATTTAACAGACCTAGAAGCACTTTCAAAAGATTGACATGTGTTGTGGCAAAATTCAGTCAACCGAGCAAACATACAACCAGCTCTTCTCAAGCTTTTTAAAAGTACCAGAAGCCGCATTGCCATTACTAGAGTTGGCTAAAAGGTTAAAAATTTGAATTTTGCTCGCCATGAGTGAGATTTACAAAGGCATAGAAATAGCCAGTCAGCTTCCACTTAGTATTTCATGAATTGCTGTGCTAAGGTACAAAGGAAAAGAGTCTAATTAGTGATTACAGGAAAATGATTCCTGTGCCTCCCAGCTTCCACCTCCTCTGCTTACGACAGATTGCCCTCAGCTTGTGCTTCAGTCTTATGAAATCCAAAAGCACTGCCCTCCTCTCTGACGTGTGATTCCCCATTCAGAATTAATAATAACTTGCAGGATGAACTTGCAATTAAAATGATAGGTGAACTTGTTTATTCCGTCAAAGAAGCAAACAGCTATAACAATAAAATCTGCAAAAACCGCCCACAGGGAGAGCTAGAGTGTATGTTGAGAATTCATAGTATAACATAAGGAGTTCGCACAACGCATTTGGTGCTATTTGAGCCAAAGACATCCTGAGCTGAATCTTTAAGAGAAGGCAGTGTATCTGCTTTCCTGAACTCTGCAAACTCACAAAATGTGAGTCAGCTGGTAGCAGAACAAAAGTATCAACGATGGATGGATTAATTGAATGCCAGGGGACAGAAGCAATGTAGGAATTGCCTTGAGGTTCTTGCCCTAATGATGAACTGTGAATAAGTTTCCCTCCTGCATTTTCCTCACGGGAGTACTTCACCCTCTCATGCTTCAGGAGGTTGAAAAGACAATGAGTGATAATGTCTGGCTACAATTTAGATTCACAGGTAACAAAGAGACACATAAACGAAAGCTAACCCTATATTTTCTGCCTCAGTTTGATTGCAGTCTTGATCACATCTATTTGGAATTTCTAAGCACAAAGCTCTGGGGAGGTCTATGTTTGGTTCTATACATATGTATGGGATTATCAATATTGAGGCAATAATGCCTTTCCTGAGAGAGAGGTCAGTCAAATGCACAGAAGAATCATGAGAATCGATCATGAGAATTGGCTGCCTGAGACTCCTGAGGTAGTTTTCCTGACCTGAGATATTGTCAGAGGAGTCACTTTCCTCAGTAACTGGGTTAGTGGCTTCAAAAAAGCAATGTCGTTGACTGCTCTGCCCACCTGTCAGTATGACTGCTTATTTGAGATCAGGGTGATATCCTGCATCTTTAAGACAGCACTAGTGTCTGATCTGAAGTTAATATTGCTATGTGGAGTGAAAGAAAATAAAATTGAGGTAGATACTGTCTCACTCGGGCATTCAATTCAGAAGAATATCTAAAATTAGTTTTCCCCTTTATTCTACCTATTTTATTCACTTCAGGTCCACAGTCACAAAAATACTCATAGGTAGGCTTTCTTTTCTGTTTGTTTGCCTTATTTTTTTTTCCTTTTGACTTCCATATACCCTTTTTATTCCTTGACACACCATCACAGTCATGATTACTTGCAACCATATGCAGTTTTTTTTCTCTGTTGCACAATTTTGTTTCATATTCTACTGAGAAAGGCACACAGTAGAAACAATGAGAATGCAATTATGTATTTCCAACATTTGTTTGAATAGAGTTGTACCTTTTAATGGCAATTTTTATAAAAATCGGACATATTTATGGACAAAAATAGTACTTACAGAATAATACAGGGGAGTAAAGCAGTGTTCTGCCTTACGATGTTTGGCAAGTCATTACATAAAAAATACCTAAGGAAAGTTTATATGAAATAAACTTTCCAAAACATCATAAGTTGTACCTGAAACAGCTTAAACAAACATTTTTAAGGGAACCTTAAAAATAGATTTCTGACTCTTTCCACTTACAAGCCTGGCAAAAATAGCAATTCACATTTCTATAAACATTTCTTTGGCTTCAATTTATTATGTGACAAGGGTTTTTTTTTGTTTAAATTGAAAAAAGGACAAACTGACAAAGTAACGCATAAACAATAGAAAATGTTACAATACTGGATGAATAAGCAGACCAATATTTTAAAGGGTCAGACAAATCCTGAAACACATTATCCGTTATCATTCTAACGTTTCTTATAATCTATCATTGTGACAAACACACAAGCTGTCTTCATTTTTCTGGACTGTGGACATTTTGCGCACCTAGTGAATTCTGGGTCACATCTGGGTCTGTGGAAACCGCAAGTACGGCAAAACACAAAATCAGATATTGGTGTTGCAGAGAAGACCACTAAAAGGTTACAAGAGATTCAATGATATTTAAAATACCTGAAAAGTGAAAACATCAGTGGGGAAGATTTTAAATGCAGATAAATGGAACTGCCGTGGATGCTCTAAGTGCAGAGAGCTCTCAGCAGAGGGACGCAGCCACACACCTGAAAAAAGAGAGCCCTGTAACCCCCGTCCCTGGAGGGGCAGTGGGAGTCCCTGTGCCGTCTCTAAATGCACCACTTCTTTTGCCTATCAGCAGGACTGCGATACACACTGGCTACTCTTCAACTTGAATAAAAAGTCAGATGCCTTTAACCCATTCACGGTTTTTACCCCTTCCAATCTTACTGATCTTCATTTTATCGAGTCATTGTAGAAAAGATGGTGAAAAAGCACTAGTAAAAGAAACAGGGAATTGGTACAATGGAATGGAAGTAAGATCGTATTTGGGAAAAGGTGATGATGGGATTTGAGATGGAAAGACTAAAAGGAGAGAGAAAGAGAAAAAAAGGAATCTTTTCTCCTTCAGCCTGTCAGACCTTTCATTCAACTCCTCACTCACTCAGCCTTCTTAACAGAATACTAAAATTTATCTTGCATGACACACCCAATTCATCAAAATTTCTCCACAAGCTATTTATTGTCTGCCACAATGCTAGAGACTCCCATAGGAATAATTACTTCTGTTGTTCTTCACAGACATTCACACGCACAATAGAGATAATTTCACCAATGGTGGGAGTGAACATGATATATGTGCACGCATACATTCACAAAAATCCATGGGCATGCATGCACGCACCTATACATTCCCTCCCCACTTTTCTGAACATATCTCCATTGTTATTACTACATATCCCAATGCCAATTTGCATTGCAAATACTTTTATAATTTCATAAAATGAAACCAATGCTTTTCATAAATTGGTATCTAAAGTCTCAGCCAAGAACTACTGCTAATTAAAAAAGACATTAATGTGTTAAATATTTTGTCATAGTTCATAAATGGAGTTCCTAATTATCCTTGATGATCTATTTTAATGGCTCATGAGTTACTTCTTCTCTTATTAATTGTTTCATTTTTAAGAATCTGAAATAAAGATTTTCTAAAGCTACGAAAACCATATTCATATAAAGTCTGACATTTCAGCTTGTTGCTTTTAAGTGCCTATGATCCAGGTATTACGAAGTATTTGAATGTCTAAAGATGTATTACAGTTCTCAAAAGTATCTAGATAAATAAGGTGCAATTGGAGCATAAGCTGTGAAGTAGGCAGCTGACACGTTTATGCATTTGTTAGTCCTGTTTTGATGATGCTAAATGCTTTTGAAATCTAGTCGTGTAATGCTAAATTTAGTTTTTAAAGAGGAATATTCTGAAGGGCAAGTACAACTATAGTCCTGTCCAGAGATCATAGACACATAATTCATGATCTTGTGATACTCATTCTTTGTCCAAAATAGATATTTTTAAATCCATTGCTTTTAGTTTTGTTAAAAACCAGCAACCTTACAGATTAGGTTGCCTTTTCTTTATTTATTACAAAACTGACCACCAACATAGTGTTAGGCTGGTATGTAATAAGTGATTTACAAGCCACTATCAGAACATTGGTATAAAGAAGATAACAGTCATTTGTCCTTTAAGGTCAATTTTTACAGTATTCACCAATTCCGAATAAAATGAGAATATTTTAATCAAACTATATGACAATAATATCTATGGCTAAAATAACTACATTTTACTTGCAGTTGTGGTTTACAAACTTCAGACAAGATTGATACTCTCATGGCAAGTCTATTTTATGTAGACAGGGGGCTAAGCCTTGGCTAGTTTAGGTTATTTATTTTAAAGAAAGAGTTTTTGGAAATACCTTGTCCTCGCCACCTATATTTTAAAGAGTCTTACAGTTCTTTCACCAAGAATGTTGGAAGAGAATATCTGAAGTACAGCAGGGCTAATCTTTTGCTTTAATATTACTCTTTTTGCTTCCCCCTTTCCCTTTCTCTGACACAGGAAAAAAATCAATGTTAGTAATGTTTGAGAAATCTGGGGTGACAGACTATGGAGACTACTGAGGATTTTTCAAAGACTCTGTTAACAAACAGACGTTCAAGAACCCCATCTGAGCAGAAAATCTCCTGCTGTCCTGTGCCATAGCCCGCTGTGGTCCTGAGGGACTGTACCTCTTATAAGCTCTCCATGCCCCTTGCCAGCATTTGAAAAGAAATAACTGCATTTTAAATCAGAGACAATGAGAAGTTCTGCACAGAGAAGCTGACTGGGGAAGCCAAAGATTGACTACAGAATGAGGAGACAGGGGTTAAGACTAACAGCATTTGGGAACGGTAACATTTTGTGAGCTAGTGAAGGAAAAAGTCTAAGATCAAAGTAGCAAACAATGGTAGAAATGGGAGAAAACAGGAAAAGTGGTGAGTTAAAAGGCTTGACTGGGAAAGAAAAAAAAATTAGTATGAAAAGTTTCAAAATAAAATGACAGGATGAGAAACTGGAAAGGACATGAAAACTGGTGTATAGAAGAAGCAAATGGATTAGGAAAACAGGCTCAGGGGACAGGCAATAAGGGCTCATGCCCACTGAAGTGCACTTCCCAGGATCTGATAGAAGAGTGTGTCTTGGACCAGACATCTAGATTCCTACAGTTTACTATTGCCACACTGTCAACAATACCTGAGAAAAACATGCGCAAATAAAGAAAGCAAGCTCAAGTTGTGTTTCCCATCTCTCAGCTGTCTAGTGTGATCAGGCTCTCTATGGCCTGCAAGGAGGAGTAGGCATGCGTACTGCACTCCAGTATCCCCCAGCTCTACTGACATGTCTTTCTGGGGACTGAACAGATTCCAGTGCTGCTGCTGACCTATTTCTGTGTCACTATGAATTCAAGGAATACATTTTTTGCAGGTTTGTTTTCATTTTAGTTTTCTTAAAAAAAAAACAAACAAAAAACACAAAAGACAGGTAAAACTATATTTAAAAAAAAAAAAAGACTTGTAAAAAAGTGCCTATCAAGAAATGGAAGTGAAAGGTAGTGTGGTCTGTGAGAACTTAATACATTTTTTTGTGCTCTTGCATTCCACACTGGTAACCTGCATCAGCGCACAGGTGGATTAGACCTGTTGCTGAATGCAACTGTGTAATGAACAAAACTAATCTGTAGAGTACCAGTTTCTTTTGTTACAGAATTCAGATTGTGCTGCAGTCACTGGGAAAGATTGTTCTCATAAAAGCAGTGATACAAAACTTAAAGATAGAAAATGTGGAAACAAAAAATAAAGAAGGTAAATAGCAAATGTACTTACTTGAGAAGGTAAAAACATTAAGGGGGAAAGCAGAGGTTGACGTAACTTAAGGAAATAGCAAGGAGCTTTTAAAGCATCCAAGAAATAAAGAAATACCATAAATATCTTAACAGAGGATATCATAAAATTGTAAATAATGAGGCAGAAAAAACAGAGACGACAATTCTGCTCAGGATTTGGAAAGAAGCACAACACTTTACTAACATCACTTTACAGGGATCCAATTCAATCTATCACTAACTAAGGGGAATGTTAAAGAGAATGTATTAGAATTATGTAGTTTTACATCAACAGGTACATGTAACTTTCAGCCACACATTATTAGTAAGTTGGCTGAAGAATTTTCTGGACTTTTATTAAGTAGCATTACTTTAGCTAGCATATTGAAGGCACTCTAGAGGATTCAGAAAGTATTAAGAATTCTGCAATGGGAAATTGTGGGTAACTGTGTCGTACTAGGAAAAAACACAGAAAAGCTTTAGAAATTAAATGCAGGTGATAACATCAAGGTCAACTGATACCATGTAAGCGAAAAAAAAAAAAGCTCTTGTAATCAAATCATATTCAATCTTTGGTGAGATTAGAATTTTGGTTGGTGATTTTACTGCACAAATATAACTTTTATGAGGCTTTTGACTCAACATCTATTAGCCTTTAATTAACAAATTAATGGTAAACTCTACAACAAAGTGTATATAAAAATACTAATAATTAGATAATTGATGAGTTGCAAAAACTACTGGCAATAAAGAATCAATATTAAACAGGGGCAGTTTCTAGATGTGAGTAGTATAAACCACCATATTTCTAAGTATGATTCATAAGTATGTATTGTATGAGTGCTGAAGAAGCTGATAAAGGTCACACAAAACTAATAGACAAGAGTAAGGCCAAGGAGACCAGCTCTGGAATTGAAACACAATGCATTTTTTACAGAGAAACAAAAATTCCCTTCCTTCTCCACTCCCTACCCACAAAATGCAGTACATATCTACACAATAAGAATTCCTATTCTCTATTTCCTGATAGAAGCAAGTCTAAAAAAGAAATTCAGGGTCATTACAGACAAAAAATAAAAATTACTTTCTAGTAAAACAGAGAGAAAATGTGGTTTAATGCAAACCTTCAAGGAACAAGCAAGGAGGAGTAATGAAAAACACTGGTGATTTTATGCCTCTAGATAGCACTGGTGAGACTGATATTGGCAAAGTGACTCCTGTTCTGCATACTACACGCAGTTCATTTTTGAAATGTCACGAAAAAAAATTGTAGATGATATAGAAAAAAGCTGCAAAATTATTCCAGGCTGCAGAAAATTCAGGTGAGTGAGGACTTAGAAATATCAGTGTGTTTATCTTATAAAAAAAAAAAAAAGACTGGCAGGTAGCTTGATTGCAGTGTATAAGCACCCTCACAAGGAACTAACAAACTCTTTAATCTAGCAGGGAAAGACAGAAATCAACAGATAGAGGAGGAAGGAAGGCAAATTCAAAACAGGAATAAGGTAAAAAATTTAACAGCATAGGTGATTAACAGTTGGAACAAACTCCCAACAGGAATGGCAGATTGTCCGTTACTTGGTGCTCTCAAATCAAAGCTAGGCACCTTTCCAGAAAATGTACTTAGTCTGGAGTCACTGGAAAATATTTAATGTCCTGAATTATACAGGACATATGTGTCTAGATGATCTAATGGTCCCTTCTGGCCTTAAAATCTGTCAATCAAAGGCAAGATTGTAAAATATTGCCACACAAAATTGGATTTTAACCCTCCTTCTGCCACACAGAATACCTAGATAATGTGTGGCAAATCACTTGATTCAAAATGTCTATAAACAGTTGCTGCCAGTGTACTACTGTTTGGTGCTTGGGTCCCCATCTTAAAGCCTTCCATACTGATGCTTACAAGCACAACCAAAATCGGTGAGAACAATGAGAGAACTTACCAGTGTGACATGGGTCACTAGCTGAGTATCAGCCTCTGGGAATTTCGGAGTAATAGGCCTTAACTTTTTGTGCCTCTGCTCCCTACATGTTAATGCCACTAAGAGTATTCTCTTCCCATCTAAGCACAATGAAAATAAACCAGTCTCCACAAACGTTATCATACCGAATGCCAAAGAAAAGCCTGTAAGAAAACTAGCGATTTTTAATCTCAAATATAGATTTCAGCGAGTAAGACATGAACGTGTACATTACATAACAACAGTTTAATGACCAAAAAGCCTTTGCGTTAGTTTATAGATGATTTCATTCGATTAACAGGGCAAGGAACCTATGGATAGGGTGCAGTTACAAAAGACTGTATTAAACATTTGCCCAAATGACCCAAAACGCTGATGTTGCATCTCTTCACAGTATTTTTTATTTTTTTCACTGGGAATACTGTCCCATCTATGGTGGATTTCACACTGCCCTGGTCATAACTGGCGAAGTGGCCTCTTCTCCAAATTGTCACAAACCATAAGAAAGTTGGAAAGTGAGAAATATTAAATGGATGCAATAACACTGTCTGGGAAGAAATGTGGTCTATCTACTCCCAGTACAACAGCGTAACCAGATAAAAATTACTTTGGATGCCAGATGGTACAACAACAAAACACCTAATGACCTATCCACCTTGCAGTGCAGTTTGAGAAATCTCTGAGCCTCCCTGCTCAAGACCCTATAGTTCTGGGAGTGGATAAGGCACATGGATAAGGACAAGGCTTGAAGGGGGACCAGCTGCCTCTCATAATGCAGTAAAACTTGAAAGCAGGGAATAGGAATGTAAGCCCACCCCCATTGTTCTGTCTGAACAGTAAGTGAAGTGATAAGTTATCAGCTGCTTGTCTTTTGGATTTGCTTCCTCTGCAAAATTTCACATGATGAGTAAAATATCCATTTGTTGTGTTTCAGTTCTGGCCAGAATATTCTAAGAATCAACTTTAGCTTCCCAAAGTGGATAGGATACCTGTACATGAATAGTTTTACAGCCCCATTGTGAGGTAATGGAGTAGTGGTTTTCATCCTGTTCAGACATGAATGTATGGTAAGTTGTAAAATGTTTTCTCAGCAGTTGATATTGTCCATTTTGTATGCAGATAAACTCAGGCACAGAAAAGTTAACTCAGTTACCTGGTCTCACTTGGCAATTCAGGGGCAGACACAGGAATGCATTTACACATTGTACAAGTTTTCATGAAATGGTCAAGGTAAAGTTTGTCTTTTACACAATTTTGGAACAAATTTAATCTGTTTGCCTTCAAATGTTTTGTTTACAGTTAAACTTAACTGTGTAAGGAATTGTCTATCCATGAAAATTCAGCTTGCGTCCTATGCACATATATCCTACCTGCCATGTCCTCTGGTGTAGATATGAATTTAAAGCTAATCATTTTAACTCAATGCTTATCAGTAATAAAATACAATTGCATTATTTTCGGCCAGCTATGTTTTCTAAGTCTGCAGGCCGGTGAGATCCTTTATAGCTTCACATGAAGACAAATATTAAAGCTTCCAGCAGTGTTCTCTAAAATCGATTCTAAAGTCATGGTAGTGTATCTTTGTCCATCCTCTTGCAAGTGAATTTCATTACTGTCACTTTGTCTAGAAATCAGGTTATTAAGTGCCATCCTTACAGAGAAAACAAATAATCATTACTTTATCATCCAAAATTATACTATTTCCAATGCATATACTTGAACATCTTTGCTGAAATAGCAAATTGCATTTATGCAGCATTATGACCGAGACTGGGTCTATTATTCAGATTCAGATCTAACAATCTTCTTTTAGAAAGGCAATGGTAGAACCGGACAAGGAGCCTAAAGATAGGAAAGGGTTGTCCTGTACCCACTTTACAGAACAATTAGTCAAATTATGGCAAGTACTCATGTACAGACAACACAGGCTGTTAGCACACACAGCAGAATCTGGGGGGTGGCACCTACACGAGTAAGTTAAAGAGAGGTCTGTACCTTTTTTTATGACTAGAATAACAAAAACTTTTCACTAGTCCTGAATCAGGTGCAATCTCAGTATTCCAATGCAATCAGTTGTATCACTAAACTTATTCTAAAGTGTGTGGGGGTTTGTTGGGGGTTTTTGGCTGTTGCCTTTTTGTTTTTGTAAACATGTAACACTGCTTTTTATTACTTGACAGTCCTATCTATGCTTTGATTGTAAGTTAGTGTTTGTGTGAAATGTGTCTGAATGGCTATAATAAATCTTGACAAATTTTCTACAATCAGGAGCATAATATCTTAACTTTCTCACATCTTGGCAGGATTTAAGAGAAGACTATACCCACAATGGAGCTGACAATCCACTAGTTGTTTTCTCTATTAATTTAAGTTTCTTCTAAAAGGTATTTTAGCCTCATTTGTTACAATTAATTAAGTCTATTTGTTCATAATGATCATCCCAAGACTCCTGATGCCAATGTAGAAAATGTAGGATGACTGAGGAATTCAGGCATCATGTGAAAGCTTAGAATAACAAAGCATTCCCTTACACATTCGATTTCTAGGAACTAAAATCTTGAGAAGACTATATGCATGTGTTTGGCTACACATTTCTACCACGTGTATCTTTGAACATATCTAAAATGCATAAACAATTATGTGTTTGGAAAGGCACAAGATAGAATTAGTTTCATCTGTCATCTGGGTACCACAGAAACTTCCCCTCCACTTTCTTTTACTGATCTCCTCCTCCCATGTGTCCTATGCATAGGACATATAGGTTACATATTCTGGTTGATAAATATAAATAAATAAAAATATAAATAAAAACTGCCTCAGATCAATAATTGAGTCTCTTTTTGTCTTTTTGGAATACAACAAGCTACGGCAGTACCAGCTAATCTCAATCACACTGCAATCTGCTCTCTTCTGTTTTTCATTATTTCTTCAAAACAGACCTTTTGTTTCCTTTGTTTCACACCAGGTGCCCTATGTAAGGGCTTTAGCTTTTAAAGACATAAGCTACAAGACAACAAGAATGCAATGTTTCGAAACAAGATATTAATTACATTATGTGAAAGATTTGCATGACCATTTTTCCGTAGCAACAGTGTGCACACCCTTGAAGTACGCCTTCAATGGATGAGCCTAGCAAAGAACATTGGTACATACTGCAATTCCCATCTTTTCTCTAGCACTTAAACATTGAACAACCTATCCCCTCCCAGCTTTGATATCATTCCCCTGCCTCATTCATCTATAAAATGACATAATACAGCAGAGTGAGAGATATGAACCAAAAATGGAAGTCCTAATAAAATAAGGGACCCCAGTTTCCTGGTATTAATAATTTTTATTCTCATGGCAGATCCAGTTCACCAGTAGAAAGTGAACTCTCAGAAGAATAAGAAGGTCTTTCATTAGGGGCAATGGTGATATTTCATATTAGGCAGCCACCAGGCACAGACATAGTGGGCCTGCTCAATATAAGTAAAAGGCAGCACAAAAAACAAGGGAAATTATGAGCCCTAGTGTCGCTTCTTGCCTTTTTAGGTTGTTGCAGTCATGATGTGATAAAACATACTCATGTGGGAATTAAACACATAATCTTGTTGTAAGAAATAACATCTGGTTTGCCTTGTTCTCATGTCCCAGAGGGTTAATTTGTTTGCTTTTGTTCAGAAATGGAAGAAAGACCTGCATTTGAAAAGGCAGCTGGAAAATGATCTTCTGGATACTTACAAAAGTAGCAGCAGTGAGTAATCACTCAAAAATCTGTGTTTCTGAGACCTCAGTGTGCCTGCGTATCTCTATCTGCCAACAAGCATTGACAGCCTGCAAATGCACTTGGCTTGAGACCTTCCTCTAGAGAGCACAAGTCATCGTATAGTTTCTTCATATATATCAATCTTTATTCCCAAGTCCTTGGCACGTTACATTGCACGCATAGCCCTATAGCAGTAAAGGCATGCCCCAGGGAACAGGCTGTTCAGTGAAGGGTATTAAAAAATCCCCAACTATTTCTGGAGATGCAAATTCTGTGTCTATTACTAAAGCAAAGAGATTCAGTGAAAACAGAAATCTGAATTCCAAAGACATGCCTGCAAGTGCTGCAATGCCAATACTGATACTGTAGACCTACATATAGGGAAGTGGTGAGGAGCAAAAGCAAATAGAGCTGTTGAATCACTTCCTGTTTTTAAAATAGTGCATTTTGCTGTTTTAATATCTAAAGATACAGGAAAATTAATATTAAAAAGCATCTGCTTTACATGAAACGTCACCTGCTTGTTCTGACAATCAGCATTTTTAATACAGAAATTAAGAAAAATCCCAAACCTGAATAAACTGTTCAGAGAAAGTAATACATTCAGCTATGTCTTCATAAGCTTAAGTTGTAGAACTGTTGCAGAATTTCCTTAACTATGGAGCTTCAAACGGTACAGCAGGTCTGCCAGCCATATGGGCAAATGCTTACCTGCTCATCTCCATTTGCAGGATACTGCAGAATTCAGATTTCTCCTCCCTCTTCTCTACTATGCTTGTGAAACCATTAGCTAGTGAAATGAAGGCTCTAAGGTTTTCTGCCATGTTGGTAGGATGTACCCATTTCTACCTCCCTGCTGTGATGGAAGCAACACAAAAAATGACCTGAGTGTGAGTGTGTCTGGGTTTTTTTAAGTTGTCTTCTTTAGAGTCAGTGAAGCAACACTGCAGGAAAAAATCTGCAGGTTTCGGTGATGATATCAGCCCTTCAAAATGAAACAATTTAGTTGCTGTTTCTTAGTTTGGCAATTTTTAGGGTCCCAAATTTAAACTCTTCAGACCTTTCAGATACATTAAATAATGCATCTACTCAAAATGTCACACTTCACAGTGTCAGAACTAAAAAGCTCCTGACAATTCTGAACTCTGAGATCTGTACCTTCAAGAATTGTTGCATTACCTCTGCAGTCTTTCATTTCATTCTCTCAACTTAAAAATAACAGCTTAAGTGCTGTTCCTCAAAGTCTGTAGCTTGAGACAAAGCTGCAGTACGGAAAGAATGTGGGGAGAAAAAAAAAAAAAAACCAGCACAAGAAACTTCAAAGGTTAACAACTTTGAAAAAAAACCACCTAAAACCACAACCTCCCCAAAACTCAAAAAACCCTGCTGATCCTTAACAATAAAGAGCATTGTCTGTGTTCACTGCAATATACATGTTAGGCAGGAACCTAAGAGCTGCCATGAGTAAAGCCTTGGAAAGCACTGAAGCTGCCTAGACTTGAGACTATATTTTGCAGGTAAGCGATTAATCAGTTGTTGAAGGGTAAAGAGGAAAAAAAGAACCAAAGCTAAGCATAAAAATGATCAACCATGTGGAACCACTGCCCAGCCCAGTACGCAGTCAGGCTGAACAGGACACGGGCAGCTCATAGGCTGGAACAATGCCACCCGTCAGCACTGTCCTGATCCCCTTTAGGGTCGCGCAAGATACAGCTGTGAACAACGAAAGCAGAGCCACTGCGCCTGGTCTCGGTGTGGGTGGCTGCAAGGTGAGCAACGCTTACCTTGGTTTTTCAGCCACAGCAGCAGAACCATACCAAGTTTAAAGTGAAAACCAGAAAGCTACAGCTGTTTGATATTAGCTTGCATTTAACAAAAAGACATGATGAGGCAGTCTTAGGGTATGCATAAGGCATGCATCTCTCAGAATACCGTGAGCCCTTAGAAAGGTGAGAAGCGAAGGCTGTTTGCGCACACGGACATGGTCTGCCCACAGTGCCATACTGATGTGGCCAGTGAATTTTACAACAGGTTGAGCTCTCTGTACTAGAAACATAATGCAGACCTAGAGCTTACCAGTGTACCACTAACAAAGATAGAACTGTAACTGCATTTGTCTAAATTCAGCTATGCCAATACAGTCCCGTATTGATTTTGCTGTAACATGAGTGAAAACCGCAAGTATGAAGCTACACTGACTGTTTTTGCAGATTAAATGAAGGCTGTTCCCATAATTGACTGGATGTTGTCTTGTTGTACAGTAAACAGCCACATTAATTGTAAGCTGTGCAAGAAAGAGAAAGATGAGTGTGTAGTGGGGGATGACTGTATGAGGAAAGGCAATGCTTGCTAAATGGAAAATTGAAGAAGTTGAGAAAGTACATTCTGACTTTTTATTCTGAATAATAAAAACCAGGAATTTTAGCATTTTGACAAAACTTCCTTTAAACAGAAAAAGAAAAGGGTGGGGGGAGTGAGAAAAAAGCAAGCTCATTCCTGGCATGCATGCACACTTTCTTTGCTGCCTTTAGTAAAGGATCACTTCCAAAGGTGATTTCCCACTTGGATGTGTGCCCTTTGCCTTTTTTAGCCCCTTGAACCATTTTCACGTGCAGTTCAGGCTGAATAAACTGCACACACAGGGTTTGGCTTTTAGATAAGAACAAAAGCTATCCCCAAGACTGTGCAGGAAAGAGAGTCAGAGCTTTAGATTAATGCAATGAAATTTCAGGACATTCAGCATTTCTTTATAAAGAAATAAAAAGCTTGCAAACAAACGGGAAGACTAGTTAACGTATCTCTAAGGTATTCCCCTAAGGAAAAAATAAGAAGAGATATTCCTGGTCTCTTGTGACTCATCTTCATTATGCCATTATTTCTGCTTTATTTCAGCTGGTCTTTATATGGTATTATATTGTCTGATATATTAGTGATCAATTTTATTGTTGTACATGGGTTTTTCTCTCCTCCAAATAGGGACTAAAACAATGTAATTATGGCTACAATCTCAGAAGCAAGATAATTAAATATAAGTGTTGTATTTTCACGTACATATCCATTAAACAAACAAACAAACAAACAAACAAAAAAACACCACTGTTTTTTCTGCTCTGAAAATCTCCCCACAGAAGCACATTTCTATGTAAAAACCCCAGGAAAATAATCCAAGAGCTCAAAGACCAAAGTGGGGTAAACTTCCATGGATGAGATCAGCACAACATGCTGTGTCCTGAATGGAGGCCCCTTCAACGCCTTGTGATGTGGGGTTCCTAGCATCTGAAGGGGTGTAAGGTTATCTATACTACTAACTCTTTCCTTATATTGTTAATGGCTTTCTAAATGGTAATTCACAGAGTCTTGAGTGCTTTTCTTACTGGGATCACAAAAAAGCAGTGTAAAATTGGTGCAAAACACCTTCCTCCAAGCTTCCTGGGGAAACTGCTTTTTCAAAATCTACACCTTTAAGGCAACCAGCTATGAGTTGAAGATACCAGTGACTCCAGATCCCGTAACTCCAAGGCTGTCTTCCAGCCATAGAAACTACATCAGCACCAGAAACTTAGGAGTTTCATTGTTTTCACCAAATATATTTTTTCTGCAGAATTTTTAACCCAAAGACACACACCTCTTACATTTCGTAAATGGCAGCTCACTAAATTTATTCTGTCGCCATATGTCACTCCTTATAAGAACAGCAGTTTCTTCCCCATATAAGCCTTCTAGCTTCCTCCCTACCAAGATCTCGATAAAACACGAAAGTATCAAGATATGAATCTTTTCTCAAATACTGACAACCAAGACACAAATAAAGCTTTGAGAAAACCTTGTTTTGTTCTTCCCATTTCATGTGCTTAGTTCTTTATCTTATCAGTTTACTCATTTGCAAACGTTCTTCAATTGAGATTCCTTTAGTAAGTCTCTTTTGGATGTATCTCCAGCTATGTGTTCCATGATGCATATTTCTAATTCTTTAAAAATCCAAACTGTAGCTAGTTCTATCACGTGAATAATTTAGAAATTCAGAAACAGTTGAAATCTGAAAATTTTTGATATTGTTATAAATGCATTTCACATGAAAAGCAATATTTTTCTGGGATATTTGTACTACTACTCAAAGATACTTAGGTGCATATGTATATTTGATGGATTTGAAGCTCTCAGGTCCATATGCTCAAACACAAATAACATATGAATTGAAGATTCATAGGCTGGTCTTCAAGTTGTTGATTAAATTACTAAGCCTTTAGAAAAAGTACAGGAAGACAAGCTTCTGCAAGTTTCAGACACTATGTCCTGCTAGGTATCTACACTGCCTTATCATATTGATAGACTTGTGTCTGGTTTTCTTTGCCATCTTTTCTGGTTTCCTGGACAGTTGAGCAAACATGCACAAGCATAGGTACATAAAATCACCAACCATGCAATATAGATAAAAATTATGATTCAGAGCTTGCTTAGTTCTTTCATGTTTTGCTGTTTCTCATAACCCAAAAGCAATGTCATAAAATTTTTAGGAGCATGTTTCTGCTGTGTATGGAAATAAACATTAGGGTTATTAACAAAACACAGTATATACATACCTTTACACTTCCTGACCAACAAGAGTCAGGCATTTGGTTGTGGGAAAGGAAATAAATCAAGTTATCGTCCAAAGAACTCAGTGTACTGAAGGTGAGTGAAACAGACCAGCCGAACCATGGTCATCAACAGCTGTGTAGTGAAATTATGACATGGAGAGAATGAATAAGTATCCTGCTTAGAAATCCTCTGGGCCGATGCAGTGAACTTGGCCAAAATTGCTACTTTTGAGAGTCTGCTTTCAGTATGTATTGTAACTTTTGTGAAAGTTACTTGTCGCTTGTTGAATTCTCTGGGTAAATTCAACTCTTTTGCATGATGGTGAGATACGGTATTTCACACCTGCTATGATTTCTCCCACAGGTGCATACTATGTGGTGGTAATTAAATGATTCTCAACATTATAGATAATGTTTGAAAAATACTCCAGGATTTTTGGAGATTGTCTACATTTACTGAGTTGAATGACACCGTAGAGATTTAGCACACTGCATACTCTCATCTACTTAAGAGAACCAAAGTTAGGAAAGTAAATGCTCTGTATCACTAATGGGGAAATGCAGTACCTTCCAAAAAGATGACTCAATGCAACCAGGTTATATGCTTAAAAGTGGTCAACAACGACTCTCCCATGTATTCGCAAACAAAATATCATTCACAATGTGTATTTTGTATGAAGAATAAAACCCCACAGAAACAAAAGTGCCCACCTAGGTGGTGCTCTCTTAAGAGTGACAATATGAAATGCATTTATTTATGGAATTCAGTCAACTACTTCAAGCAGAAGACACATGCAATTTAAGTCTTACAATATACACACAATATTGCTGTTAAATATCTATGGCTAGCAAGGAACTCCCCCTTGAAGGCATCTTTACTAGCATGAAAGCAGCAGGTGGGTAATTGACATGTTGTTGTAAGTGCTCTCCAGCTCTTCAGTGGAGTAACACTCTTATGAATTAGCCATCCTCAGGCTGATGTTCTATTACAAACAGGTTCTCTGTGGCAAAAATGTAAAGATAGTCTGCATCCACAGTACTCAAACAGGGAATCAGAGGAATAGGTAACTTCCGCATGATGAGTGCAAAGCATTTATTAAAAATTGAAGGGAGTTTTGATTCATAAAATAACAGAGATAGCAGAATCAGCTTTGACCCTTTTCCAGAGTGCTCCCCTCACACTAGACCTACTGTGATCTCTGATCAGAGAACTGAACTGATTTTTATGTTGGGTTTCTGAAGAAAGGAAAAAGAGATGGATTTTCTAAGAAAGGAAAGACACTTCAGACTTGATTATGAATTTGTTTTTTTGTTGATCAAATGCTGTTCCATAGACATTAATTCTTCTCATTCATTAGATCAGTAATTGTTATTTGTCATAGAATGTTACAGGTAACAGTTGCAAACAAGATAATGCAAGCGCAATAGAATTGATTGAGTGCTTAATCATAGACAATTTGTCTCAATATATTTGTATTGTACTCACGTTCATATCAGGCATAGAAAAAGAAAAAGTAAATAAGGCTGAGCAAATCCAAAACAAGATTTCTGCAAGTCATCTCAACTTAGTGGCTCTGAATTAAGACAATGGATTTAATCCTTTAATTATAATTTGAATTAAAATTGCCCATTTTGGAATGTTCTGGTATCAACTATTTGTACTTAACACTCCAGCAATAATACAATAACTTAATTTTTTTAAGACACTCAAAGGATAATGTTTTTTAAAACAATATGAGCCTGAGGAAAATAATCTATAACTCTTGCTTGTATTAAGTATAGAACAGGTTTGTGTTCTACTTACCTTTGGATTAGCTGAAAAGTTTTATATCAGTGAGAAATGAGTAGCTTAATCTTGAAGTCCTTCCTCAAGGAAAATTAACAACAAAGAAGGTGAAGATATTGTTCAATTCCTAAATGAAGATAGTCACAATATATAACAAACATAACAGAAGCTTATGGTGCAGCTATGCTCAGTTTCGACTGGAAGGCAAGGTTTTGGATAATTTAATGGATTAAAAGAATAAAATATTTATTCCCTGTATTTAGGCTATATAATGCATGAGTAAACCCAGATTTCTCTGAGAATTTTTATGCATTTTTACTTATACTTTAGGATCAAAGACTTCGACATAAGACATTTTCATATTCCTTTGTTTAAAAAACTATTTGTTAAGATTTATACTTTCATATAGAATTTGAAATTCACTGTAATAAATTCTGTAATAAAAAAGGTAATTTCTGTTGAAGTTCAATACAAATCCAACAGTTAATTATCACCTGAGCGCAGTAAATTCCAAGTTCTAAGATAATGGACAATCACATATAACAAGCATTTCTCTTACTGGCATGAGGGCTCACTCTGGTGATGTCACATTACTGATAAATTCTCTTTTGTTACAGATTTTCTGTAGAATTCAGGTCATAAATATACTAAATTAATTCCAATTATTCTGCATTAAAAAATGTCCTATTGTTCTGATTTTCTTGTTTTCAAAATTATGACCATATTTAGACATTACAACAACTTTCAAGCTATGGATAAAGTTGTCTTTAATAACAAAGAGGTCCATAGGAGTAAACAAACAGTTCAATATTCTTGTCTCACTCAAGGCAACTATCATGAGATGCTCCAGGAAAAAGGTAATTATCACAACCAATTTGAACAAGCAGATTCTGTATAGTCTGCTAAATGACAATATAGTAGCTTTGTATGCTATAAATAAAGTACGTAAATCTGAGAGACACAAAAGAGAATTTTGATTAAGCTGTATAGTAAGTATACTTCCTATCTCACTATTGCAAAAAAAATCCTGTTTGGTTTAGGGATTTAGTGATAGGTAGGCGTGAAGAGCTGTTGTTCCTTCCAAATCTGTTTTCCCTTCTGTGATATGAAGCTGTTCATTTAAGAAGATTCATATTAGCAGAGCCAAAGAATGTCTAAATAATTAGTATCTTCACCAACTACCCGAAAACTGGATTAGCATGGAATATATGCTGTACCTTTCATACTGTAATCATGTTTATTTATTTAAATTTTACCATATTGGAAGCAGCAGAGACATTACAGAAATCCAGAGACTCGAACACAGCTGTTCTTCCCATCCTTTAAGCTCAATATAAATTATATTTACAAAAGCCTAGCAATTACATTCATGCTAAAAGATACTAAATTATTCATGACAAAAAGACATGCTATAAATAACATATCAGTTTTATTACAACAATTCAGTTAATATTTATAAGGCACCAAATATCCTCCAGGAGTAAGAGCTCAGCAAAAACAAGGGCAGTTACTTTATGACACCTGCTTTGCTGTATCCTCATAGAATTAGTCATTCTGAGCCAGATATTCAGACAACTAAACCTAAGAGGATCAGCTATAAATGGCCTCAGCAATCTTGCATTCTGTCAAAGACAAGGGCCACAAAATTTTAATTGCTGCTTTAAAAAATAGAAGCTGAATATCACTACAAAGATGAAACACACTGTATATAAAAGATTGGATGAGATCAGTCCCTATCTATAAAACCCTGACAAGCTTCAATTATCAAACTTTACATTGTAAAATGTCAAAATCCTTTGTAGCATTAATTGCATTACTCCATAGAGAAGGAAAACTACTGGCAATACAATTTCCAATTTTTCATCAAAATGGGCTTTGTCTTGTTTTACACAATTAGAGTTTTGTTTAATATGTCCCAAAGAGCAGCATTGAATAAACTTGTAGACATGACGTATGTATTTTTTTTTTCATTGACTGCTGAGAAGACCTCCTACAAAACACAGTTGCCCAAGCTGAGCCGAAACTAGCTAAAAATGTGGAAAAAGTAGTGCCAAGATGCAGCCTTATCAGAGATTCACATTAGAGATATCCGGCTAGAGCTACTAAATGCATTGTGCTAACCTAAGTCTACCAGTCAAGATTCACAGCTCGTGGCAAACCAAAACAGGACAAGAGAGCTCGAAGAAAAACAGACACTAAATCATAGGATCATTTAGGTTGTAAAACACCTTTCAGATCATCAGGTCCAACCAGAAACCTAACACTGTCAAGTCCACCTCTGAACCATGACCCTAAGCACCATGTCTACATGTTTTTTAAATAACTCCAGGGATGGTGACACAACCATTTCCCTGGGGCAGCCTGTTCCAATGCTTCACAACCCTTTTGGTGAAGAAATTTTTCCTAATATCTATTCTAAAACCTCCTCTGGCACAACTTGAGGCCATTTCCTCACTTGTTACTTGGGACCAGAGACCGACCCCCACCTTGCTACAGCCTCCTGTCAGGCAGTTGCAGAAAGCAATAATGTCTCCCCTCAGCCTCCTTTGCTCCAGATTAAACAATCCCAGTTCCCTCAACTGCTCCTCATAGGACTTGTTCTCTAGACCCTTCAGCAACTTCATTGTTATTTTTTGGACATGCTCCAGCACCTCAATGTCTTTCTTGTAGTGAGAGGCCCAAAACTGAACACAGTATTCAAGGCGGAAACTCACCAGTGCTGAGTACAGGGGGACAATCACTTCCCTAGTCCTGCTGGCCATGCTATTTCTGATACAAGCCAGGACGCTATTGACCTTCTTGGACACCTGGGCACTCTGCTGGCTGATATTCAGCTGGCTGTTGACCAAAACCCCCAGACCCTTTTCTGCCAGACAGCTTTCCAGCCACTCTTCCCCAAGCCTGTAATGCTGCATGGCACTGTTGTGACCCAAATGCAGGACCCGGCAAATGGCCTTGTTGAATCTCATACCATTGGCCATGGCTCATCGACCCAGCCTGTCCAGATCCCTCTGTAGAGCCTTCCTACCCTCAAGCAGATCAACACTCCTGCCCAACTTGTTGTCATGCAAGCTTACTGAGGGTGCACATGATCCCCTCGTCCAGGTGGTGTGCAAAGATACTAAACAGAACTGGCCCCAATACTGAGCCCTGGGGAACGTCCCTTGTGATTGGCCACTAACTGGATTTGATTCCATTCACCACAACTCTCTGGGCCCGGCCATCCAGACAGGTTTTTATCCAGAAAATAGTACACCCTTCTAAGGCATGAGCAGCCAGTTTCTCCAGGAGGATTCTGTGGGCAACAGTGTCAAAGGCTTCACTAAAGCCCAGTTCAACAATAACCACAGCCTTTCCCTTGTCCACTAAGCAGATCACCCTGTTATAGAAGGAGATTGGGTTAGTCAAGCAGCACCTGCCTTTCATAAACCCATGCTGACTGGGCCCATTCACCAGGTTGCCCTGTACATGCTGTGTGAAGGCATTCAAGATGATCTGCTCCATAACCTTCCCAGGCACCGAGGTCATACTGACAGGCCTGTACTTCCTCGAATCCTTCTTTCGGCCCTTCTTGTAGATGGGTGTCACATGGGTGTACACCCATGGGTGTATCCCATCAGACCTCATAGACTTGTGTGTGTCTAAGTGGTGTAGCAGGTCACTAACCATTGTCCCTTGGATTACGGGGGCTTCATTCTGCTCCCTGTCTCTGCCTTCCAATGCAGGGGCCTGGGTACTCTGAGAACAACTGGTCTTAATATTAAAGACTGAGACAAAGAAGACAACAAGTACTTCAGCCTTTTCCTCATCTTTTGTCGCTGTCTTTCCCCCTGCACCCAATAAAGGATGGAGATTCTCCTTATCCCTCCTGTTGTTGTTATATACTTATAGAAACATATTTTATTGTCTTTTATGACAGTAGTCAGATTAAATTCTAGTTGGGCTTTGGCCCTTCTGCTCTTCTCCCTGCATAACCTCATGACACCTTGGTAGTCCTGTTGAGTTGGCTGCCCCTTCTTCCAAAGGTGATAAACTCTCTTTTTTTTCCTGAGTTACAGCCAAATCTCTCTGTTCAGCCAGGCTGGTCTTCTTCCCCGCCAGCTCATCATTCAGCACATAGGCACAGCCTGCTCCTGTGCCTTTAAGATTTCATTCTTGAAGACTGTCCAGCCTTCCTGGACTCCTTTGCCCTTCAGGACTGCCTCCCAAGGGACTCTGTCAACCAGCCCCCTAAAGAGGCCAACATCTGCCCTCTGGAAGTCCAAGGTTGCAGTTCTGCTAGCCCCCCTCCTTATTTCTCCAATAATTGAAAACTCTATAATTTCATGATTTCTGTGCCCAAGATGGCCTTCAACTATCACATCAGCCACAAGTGCTTCTCTGTTCACAAACAACAGGTCAAGTGGAACACCTTCCCTAGTTGGCTCACTCACCAAGTGTGTCAGGAAGTTATCTTCCACACACTCTAGGAACCTCCTAGACATATATTTGTTCTATTGGCCTGTGACTGTAGGCAGGCCACACAAAGGAATTCAAAGTGTGCATGTGTGACAGAAGGTGACGTGGCCTGTGTGGATGTTTTACTCCTGCTTTGCCATCCTGTGAGATGGATGGGCTTACTTGGTGCTGACCTTTGTGCTTGTAGACATGATGGTGCTCTTGGTGTCTATCCTTGTGGTAGGACAGGGCCTCTCCATGGCAGGGCCTTCGTCCTTGTTGCGCTGGTGAGACATCAGCGTTCCAAGACATTTCCAAATGGTGATGAGGGGGTGCAGGAGGGGAGGTGCTTGGTGCTGCAGGACACTCCTTCCTCCTGCACCTGCCCTAGCTGTGCCTCCAGCTCTCAAGCTGCTACTCTGCATTGGCTTGTGTCCAAGCCTCCCACTGCTTCAGCAAGAAGTGCATCTGGAGGCCCAGTCCGTACTTATGGTGCTTGTTCCTCCGCACTTATGGTACTTCTTCCCTATGCCGAGGGATCACCACTTGGATACCATGGTGTCCACCTTCCCAGGGGTTGCACCTGGGCAGCACTCTTGCTCTCCCCGGGGTTGGTTTGCTGTTCATCTGGTGCAAGCCCTCTGACAAGCACAGCCACCTACAACAGACTACCCAGGACCATGTCCAGATGACTTTCAAAGGTTGGAGTCTCCACAACCACCCCAGACAGCCTATGTGAGTGTTAGAGCACCCTCAGACTCATAGAATCATAGATTCATAAAATCGTAGAATGGTTAGAGTTGCTAGACCAGGTTGCTCAAAGTTCCATCCAACCTGGCCTTGAACACTTCCAGGGATGGGGCATCCACAGCCTCCCTGGGCAACGTGTTCCAGTGTCTCACCACACTCACAATAAAGAATTTCTTCCTAATAACTAATCTAAATCTACCCACTTGCAGTTTAGAAGCATTACCTCTCGTCCTATCACTACACTCCCTGGTTACTTGTCCCTCCCCATCTTTTCTGTAGGTCCCCTTTAGGTACTGGAGGTACTGGAAGGCCGCTATAAGGTCTCCCCAGAGCCTTCTCTTTTCCAGAGTGAACAACCCCAACTCTCTCAGGAGCACCTGCTCCATGATCTTGCCGGGCACAGAGGTGAGACTGACAGACCTGTAGTTCCCTGGGTGTTCCTTTTCTCCCTTTTTAAAAATGAGGGTTACGTTTCCTCTTTTCCAGTCAGTGGGAACTTCTCTGCACTGCCATGACTTCTCAAATATGATGGATAGTGACTTAGCAACTTCATCCACCAGTTTCAGTCATCTGTACATGCCTTAGATAAAATCAGTTAATTTAAATTCTTTCATTTGATAATAGAAAACAAAATTACACTCAGTAATATTTGTGAATATATCTGACACAGAGACGATACTTGTACATTAAGAACAAATTACTGGATTACACCTCCTGGATCATCCAGTGCTGTCCCCTGGTGTCACAAATACTTAGTTTGTGTTCTGCATTCTGAGAAAAGAATTTTTTTGGTCCACAGTGGAAGTTTGCTTTAGAAAGGAGGACATCTAATTACTGAACAGCTTCATGTAGTTTCTAGAATTAATTCATGGCCTGTTTACCCCCTTTGTCCTTTATTATAAATAGTCATTTTCCTCTCTAGGATTAAGTCTTTGATGTTCTTATATCCATGCTTGGGTATCAGTAGGCTAAATAAAGTGAGCTCATCTAAATTCAAGAGAAAGGGTTCATACCGCCCCAGCCATCCAAGGAACCCTCATCTACACCAGCCTAACTTTTATTTATTTCTTTTTTAATATAAGAAACCAGAACTGAACATGAAATATAGAAAAACCTCTTACACAAGTCCTGAACAACAGCACTAAAATGTTAATGCTTTTCTGTTTCCTAAGAATTCTTCTCCCGTCATTTTAGGATCATACTTGCCTTTTTCAAGACTACTTACTGCTGACAGTTCACAGTTATTCTGTGATAAATCAGAATATCCAGCTGCTTATTCACATCCTTCTCCACCTCCCACCCCCTCCCCTCCCCCTGCCCAACTGATGAACCCCTATTATATAGCAAAACCTTCTGTTATGAACTCCCAATGCAGGCATCAATAAAGGGCCTTAGGCACTGTGATGTTCAGCACTGGAAAGCTTAATAGATATTTAGGTCAGGGACTGGAATATATGAAACTGACTTTTGTAAACAAAAAGTCTTACATGTAGCACAAGGGTGAATGAAGAGTCTGCTTCAGGAATGCAAACAGCCAACATTCTGAGCGCTAGGACCCCAAAGAAATCCAAGAGGAAATGTTAAAAATTGATGCACGTGTGAAACCTTGTTTCCTGCATAGGCTTATATACCTGTCTTGTGGCTGCAGTTGAGAGTCCTGGGAGATAGAGACGGACCCTAAATTCACTTACCTCACTTTGCGAAGAGCATCCACATAGGATTTGAGGCCAATGGAATTCTTCACATTTGCCTTCAAAGGAGAAGAAACTGTGAAGATTCCCATGTTAGGACCCTCTGTTGTGGAGGATTCATCACAGTACCTGTCTTTTTAGCAAAGTAAGAAGCCATGGTATAAAAGGGAAGGTCCTTGTATGGGCAAAATAAAAAAAAAAAAAGACAAGAAACAGAAAAACAATAAAAATTGGTTAGTTCTTGAAACGAAGGGAAGTTAGCGGTTCCATAGGTATATGTGGCTGTTCAACATTTCTGTATGTATCCTGAAAAAGGGGACGAGCAATGGGATGGCAGTTTGCTGTCACCCGTTATTCAGTGTCATGAGTACTGGTTGAGATGAACTGCATTTCACATGACCAAGGAATCTATCTAAAACGGCAAATGAGATTCAGTGTGATTAAACGTAACACTAGGCAGGGGATGGTGTGGGGGGAAGACACATGTGAAGTTAGAATTGTTCTCAATTGCCCATTAACCCCAAGACATTGCTTGCGAGTAGTATGATAAGCAGTTTGGTGGTCAGCAGAGATAAAAGAAGAGAACAAACAAGCAAATCAAAAGTCAAGAAAGGATTAGCAAATAAAGAAGAGATCATAATTGCTTTGCTACATAAATCCATGCTGCATATGAGCCGTGAATACTATCTGCAGTTCTGGTCTCCTTATCTCAGAAAGGATATGGTGGAACTGGAAGCTACTCAAACTTCCTTGTTGCTTTAGCTAGAATTATAAAACAGTTTCTTTTTAAGAAATAGTTGAGCAGGCTAGGACTTTTTAGAAAAATAGAGGACCTTGAGGGAATATGACAAAAATCTACAAAATCCTGAGTGGTACAGAGAAGATGGATAGATGCTGACAATAACCAAATCTGAGGTATCGTCTGATAGCAGGAGGGGTTGGAACTAGATGATCTTTAAGGTCCCTTCTAAGCCAAACCATTCTGTGATTCTATGGTTCTAAGAAGTATGCTACTGGTTTTCTTTTGTTTACGGTGCTTCATAACATTCCATGTTTATGGAAGCTCAAACAGGTGAAAAATCTGTGTTTCCACCAGATGACTGGCACCTTCATGTCAACAAGTGTCTTCAGCCATAGCAGCTCAAAACCTTTTATGCTTAATCTTTCAACAGTGGTGCAGGGCACAGTGCAAGACAGTGGTACAGATAGTGTGTGCCACAGTGGTATTCCAAAGGGTTTTGGGGTTTGTCTGTGCAGATAACAGCCTCTTGCCTTCAAAATGCTCACTTTGTTGTCACCATTCAACAATAACTAAGGCATAATCGAGCTATTTTGGTGGGATGCACTACAGTAATCAGAGTACATGCACATAAGTAAAGGCAGAAGGTAACTGTCAGTCAAGCACATTTAAAGTAAAACAGCATCAAGAACCAAGGATTGCAACAGGCCAGTCAATGATCAAAGAAGGCACAGAAAGGAGGCTAATAGGGGAATAGTCTGTATGCAAACACAGTACATTAGTATTAGGCTGACAATAGAAATGAAAAATTAAACGTGTTATTGATTGCTTTCCCAGGTAATAGTGCCTCCATTTCTACAAAACAGCTTGCACAGTTCAGCTCCATGGAAAACTAAAACACATGCCAGCAGGAAAATAAAAAATATTATTCTAAGTAAAACTAGTAAACTGATCAAGTAAGCATATAGAAGATAAATAAAAACTACAGAGCTTCCTGTGGCTGGTTGAGCACAAGCTAAAATACAGTATTTTAGCTGTTTTTCTCAAAGTGGGGGACACAGATCCTTGACTATACGTGGCAGTGACTGAACTCTGCATTCTAAGGCACAATCCAGCAAAGACTCACTCACAGGCTGACAAAAAAGGTGCATATTTAAGAGGTATATGGTGTTGTGTCTCCATTAGCAAGGAAGGAACAAGTCTTAAACATAGCCATGTTCTGCCTCACAAAAGGCTTTTAAAACCCACAGGGGCAGTGTAAAGCTAGTCTGCCGTTCCACTGTCAGCCAAAATAAAACAGGTCAAGCATTATGCGTTCACAATTGCACAAACCAAGAACAAATACATTACTCCATTCTGAACAAGCTTTAAGTGGTGTAGACATTGTGCTTCTAGGAAGAAATTACAGAAATGAGCCTCCCAGTCAAGCAATTAGATGTTGCTTCACAATTTTTTCATGAGATCATTAGGCTAACTGCTTGCACGCATTAAACCAGTGGGAAACTTACACATGACAAAAAAGCAAGTCAGAAGGAATACATAAATTCTGCAGGAGCTCACTAACACTAAAAGTATCATCTTGAGAGAAGAGAAAACCCTTTTCTGGCTCACAAAGATTTCTTCTCCACAAAATAGTCTTCTTGGACTCACTGGTGAGGCATATACACAGCCAATACAGACAAGGTGAACCACAAAAATAAGTAAATTAAAGTTTAATCCAGTAGGATAAGCACTATCTTGAAATAAGCGAGTAGCATTTTTTAGTCATTTGCGTCCCACAACATAGATCAAAACTTTAAAAGTCCACAAAAAAGAAGCTACATTACGCTTCTCAATAAAAACACTGTTGGGTCTCCTGAGATGCTCCAATGAAACATAATTTCTCTCTTTCTGGAGAGTGAAAAAAGGAGTGGATGCCAACAATGCTTTGTGTAGAAGAGGAGGCATCAAAACCTGTGGGAGTTAAAGTTAGCTTTCCTTTCTGTCTATTCCGTGGTCACGTGGGAACATAAGAAAAGGCAGCAGAACAACACTTGTGTTGTCCCTTAGTTACATGAGTTGAGGATGAGTACACGCTGGGAAAAAGAAGAAAGAGTATATATACAAAATAAATTATAAGAACACATACATGATATAAGCTGGGGAAAACCAGGACAATAAAAAAAACCAGATATGTTTGGCTTTTCTTAATGCCATAGGATATATGGCTTTAAAAGGAGAGATAAGGAAGAGGAAAAAAGAAAAAGTTAGAAACATGACCTAGGGCAAAAAGTACGATGAAAATGAAACGAAAGAGGTGTTTGTGAGAGCAATGAAGGAAAAAAAATAAGTGAAGGAAAAGAAAGTAAGCGAAAAAGAAAGACAAACCAAAAGGACAAGGACAATAAAGCTACTTTTAAGAGAAGTATTGTGGCTTAAGTGCTACAATACGAAAAACAGGTATCTCCAGTAGTTCAGACAATAGACATTTATACTTTTATCGCTGAAATGTTCCAGCTTCCATCTCTGTGGACAATTCTGCTGTCTGGATTTGTGGCATGACTATATTCGCACAGAATTTGGACAGAAAATATGCGTCTCTGTAGGAAAAAATAAAGCAAGAATAAAAGAACCACTTAACCCAATAAAGAAAAACCAACCAGAGATTGGGAATTGCCTATAATTTAAAAAAAAAAAAAAAAGAAAAAAAAAAAAAAAGAAAAAACCAGTTACAAACTAGTGAAAACATATGAGAAAGTCATCCCCAGAGTCTACAAAGGTAAGCTGTTTAAATGGCTTATTCTTTGATTTTTGTATTATAAAAATGTATACCAAACCGACATTCCCCTGCTACTGCTGTACATGCATATTTATTTTAAAGCATATCTGCACTCTGGGTAGCTATTTAATCTTTTGCTTTCTCTCCTGTAGCAGGAATGGAATCTATTATTTCTTAATGGACTAAAACACTTGAACAGTCACAAGTAATGTGCAGACATATAGACAATCTGGCAATTTGTTTAATTAAGGCTTTAAAAATTTCAGATCCTTCTAAGAAGTTGGTGGCTGCCAGTTTGGACAATGCCAGTAATGTGAGGGTTAAGCAATGCATTTAGAAGTGACAAGTGCTCAAACACTCCTGAATTATAAGAAAAAGATTCTGGACAGCATTGACATGACACAAACACAAGCACTGTCAAACATGACAATAAATCACTTGTCACAGGAAAAGAGCAAGAAATGTTTAATGCAAGCAGATGCTTCTGTGATTTATATGCAGCCCTGATCTTCGTCAAGAAATACAGTGAATAGGAACAACATGAAGTTTATTGTCACCAAGGAAGAGAATGCATATCCTGCAACTATAAATGAAGCAATTAGACTATCTATTGCCCACACATGTACGCATAGCAGCCCTCTACAAATACTGGCAGGATTAATGCTGTCTTTAGAATGACAGATCTGCTGCTTTTTTTTTTTTTTTTTGCACAGCATGTGCTAGTAGCTTTTCATTTAAAATGTGAACATTGATTTTTGCCTTTTTTCCTTCATTTTTAAAATGGCACATCTAAAAAACACACACCATAAATAAGATAATTTAAAATGACATCTATATCAGGGAACAAGAGAAAATGTTTTTAAATGATTCAATACTATCCCCTTTGCCGCACATACAGCTTCTTTAGCTGTGCAAATATTTCAGTTATTTCTCTCCTCCTACCCTGTCACTTTACCTCATACTCCTTTACAATGTTGCTGGATAGTAGCTTAAGAAATTATTCAAACTAGAAAAAACGCCTGCAATTTTCAGGCTAAATCCACAAAGCCATTTGTCTACAGTGCAAAGAAAAAATAAAGACAAAATTAAAAAAATAAGTACTGAGATACCAAGTAAGATCCAGGTGCTTCAAATCTTTGTGGCTTTCGCCTTAAATGATTCGTACCTTTGACCCACCTTTCAGAGACAGACCCAAATGATTTGTGATCTGGAGCCCAAAGAGGCTGAGGAAGACAGATTTTTCAGCCTAGAGAAGAATAATCTGAAATTGATTTTATCAGCTGCCTAATAGGGTGTTACAGACCCAGAATGCTCAGAGGTGCACAGAGAAGAGGCAGAAGTTGTGATAATGCAAATGCCAAACAAGGGGAAAATCTTCCACAGAGAGAGCAGGTAAGTGAAGGGACACATTGCTCACAGAGGTTGTGGAACCTTTTAGATGCTTTTCAAAATTCAATTTGATAAGGACTTGAATAAAACACTCTAACTTGGAAGATATCCCTGCTTCGCGCTGACTACATGGGACTTACAGATGTCCCTTCCAAATGAAATAATTTTATGATCCTAAATGAGTTTCGAAAATAGAACATACAACTAAATCACATGAGGACTTTTGGGTTTTTTCCACATTTTCACAGTGTATGAATGTGAAGGCTTCTGGATATTAACTTTAAATCTAGACTGATAAGCATTACTAAAATAACGAAAAGTGTTTACTTGTAGTTCTGCTTTTTGACTATCCTGGAGTATCAGCATGTCCAGACTCTAATCAATAGAAAATGAATGAGTCATGAGACTGGATGCTCTGCATCATCATTTAATTCTTCAAATGCAGCTCAACTCAGTGGCAATTCATAGATTCTTACCATGAGAAGGCTGCTTAACCTGAATAGAAATGAATTAGCCACGCAGTTACCACACACCCATGCTACATAAATATACATTCCTTGGTAGATTCAACACTTTTTCCTAAATTTTAATGAGCATAAAATACTCGTATTTAGAGATTGTCATTTCAGCCCTTTGTTTACTTGCACAAGGAAACCAGACAAAATTTTAAACCTTTCCTGCATTTTATTGTGTGTTTTCAGTGAATAAGGAGAACATTCCATCCTCCAGGAATATTGATCTATTCACAGGCACTAAATTCATTTTTTAAAAGACAGTATAAGAGCTTTTCCACACTGGATATCTATACAAAGCTGTGAAAAATCAAAGAAAATTAAATTTGAAGAGTAAAGTTTCTTTTGATATATGCATGGTGAACTACCAACACAGAAAGCCCTGTTTATTCAGCAACAGAAAAACAGATTCTATAACAGAAAAAAAAATATATATTACAGCAAAGGTGGGGAAGGCAAGAAAGTAATTAATTTTTATTAATACTAATGACTGAAGGAATGTGGGGTTTTTGCAGAAGTCTACAACACTAAATCATCACATTTTCTTAAAAAAAAAGATATGTGGTCTTCTCAATTAAACAAATACAAATTCAGAATAACCCTACTCAGTGATTTACTCCACTCTTCTAAGTGAGCTAACCTAATGCAACCTTGATGTAAGATCAAAATCTGCCCCTTGTTAAAATTGGCTACTCATAAATCCAAATTTACTAACTATCCTTTTAAATCTGCCAGAAATTTAAGTGACACCCACAAATACTTGATTTAAGGTCAAGGCATATAACTATATTTCAAAGAAAGCACGTCCAATGAGGTATGCAAATTAGGAGTTATGAGTAATAAAAATATAATGTGCGTAACCTCAGGGGGGTTTTATATGGTTATAGCTTAAGGACAACTTCATGAAGAAATCCCAAATGTTAACATTTCTCGATTGTGTGAAACAAAACCATCCAAAACACCCTTTGATAAATTCTGTGGATTTACTATGACTTCAATTTACAGCAGGAGTCTATGGTGCAGCACAGGTTCAAGTGGAGGGTTACTTGTCCTCCTCTTACTAGCAAAGACATTCAAGATGGAAAACAGCCAAGGTGATATGGCATTCACAAACCTGACTGAATCTGCAGCATTGGCAGTCTGGAAATCAACATCATTTAGTATATAACGTAAGCGTTCTTAGTACAGAAACAGACAAAACAAAATCCCAGATTGCCAATTTCACAGTGCTTTTAGGGTAGAAATTTACAGTATTGTATTACTGCTGAAGCTGAAATGGTAAAATTCTATTAAACACTTCAAGTTTAAATTATCATCTGAGTTTGGCCGGTACCAAACACCAGGCAACTCTACAAAACTATTCTGAGGTACATCTCCTATCAGAATAGGAATTGGATACATTTATCAAAGCAAGAATTTTGTACAGAGGTCACACTTTGAAAGTTCATTCCATTTGTGGAGAAGTTGTCAGTTCCAGTGGTATCCACCTTTTAACTATATGGATTCTCTCTCAAAGCTAGGGAAGCAACCAAAAGAGAATTAACTTTTTAAGTGCAACCACTGTACATCAAATCAGTCACCTTTCAGTGAATTACAATGAGTGTACCAGCTATTGAATCAAAGTTATCACCTCGTAAATCATACTAGGATCAAGCCAATGTCAGATACACCGCATGGTTGAGTAGTTATTTCCCCTGGTAAATTAAAATCCTGATATCCTACAGCTGCTAACATTTACAAAAGCAATTATATTCAGACCTGACGTGGTATAACTTGCTGGGAAAAATCCTGATACAGTAGGTTTTTAGGAAGTCATTGTACCTTCCTTTAGAGGGAAGACAGCAAAAGCACCGGATTTTTCACGTGTGCAATCTAATACTAATTCTAAAATGGTCATCATGCTTTATAGAGCAAATTACCAAGTAACAAATACTGCACTCATACCTGGAAAGTCCTTTTGCTTTATGAGGCTTCCTGTAAAATAAACAGATTAGCAGATATGCATTCACTAAATTTAAAAAAAAATATATTTGAGATTAGGAGTACTAATTTAATATAATATAATGAAGTTGTTCAATCACACACAAGTAATCTCACACAATAAGATCCTCTTTATAATAACTTTGTAACACTTCAATTTTTTGTCACTATATTTTCCAGATGGGCAACTTAAAATCTGTAATTTTATTTATAGTTGTATAATTCATAATATGTATACATTTAAAGTTGAGGTAATATGCTTTTTCAATGAATTGAAAGAATTTGAGAAGGTCAAAATATTTCACTGTCAATGTTATTGAGACAGTCTTATACTGTTTTGCTTTGAAATTTTACTTTTATTATATTTTTCCTTACATTGTGATTTACAAAATGGAAGTTAACTGGCTCACTCCAATCTATTTTACAAAAAAACCCAAAACTCTTTCAAAATTAAATATTTTGTTCCAATTCAGAATGAAAACTAATGTGTAAAAATGTACCATGTTTTGAGAAATAAAACCTCTTCTTCCTATGCAGCTACTTAAGAGAAATCAGTTTGAAGTAGTATTCACAGTGCCTTCATCATTACCGCTTTTGGAATAAATAACATACCCTCATTTATATTTTATTTACCACAAAGCTTTTTTCTATAATACTTAGGTCAAGTGTTATAAGATGCTGCCCTCAGAAACTAGAGTTACTATATTATTCCATTCCCCAAAATGTCAGGAACACAGAGTAGGAATCAATTATTTCCTGCAGCACTCTTAAAATATTGTACTTTCAAAGAAAAGAAAGTGAATGTTCCAAAATGAAAACTCAAGTGACAGAGAACTGACATTATAAAAAATCTGCAAGATTGGCCCATTTTATTTAATTTTATTTTATTTAATTTTATTTTATTTTATTTTATTTTATTTTATTTTATTTTATTTTATTTTATTTTATTTTATTTTATTTTATTTTATTTTAAAGAAATCTGAACTGTAGGGCTGAAAGAGTAAATATTGATGTATGTCTTTTGTATGGAGATATGGGGGAAGGGACGAATTTGGGTTGGAATAAATGAAGTTTCTGGGAACCCTTTAGTCAATTCTCTTTCCCCTAACATGGATGTGGTGCCCGTGACAGTGAGAAAAGAACAATACGTTATGTAGATAACTTCCGCATGTACCTTCCAATTTTTCATACATATAGTTTTGGATGTGAAAGCACACAGCAAACACTTCAAGAAAGAGGACATTAAGAAAATAACTTAACAAATCATAGTCACGTAATCCCATATCTTTTCAGACCACTAACCCTACAAATTGGGAATAGTTCCTTAAACTATAAATTTTACATCCCGTGTTGAACTAGCAGCGTAATTTCTGTTTAAATCCCATATAAGTGCAGCAGAAATGGCATGCAAGCTTACAGGTTAAAAAAAACCTGAGCCAGCATATGTGATTTCCAGGACGTAGACCATTAGAGCTAGGCATGTCTGTTAAGATGTCATGATGATCAACTTTCAAATCCTTGCTAGAGGTTTTTCTGGTATAAGCAGAACAGGCTATGGGAAAAATACCCTGACAATGTTCTAAGCTAACCTTGAAAAGTAGTATATATATTATACAGTAATATATGTAGTATATATTTTATATCTTAAAGTTATATTGCATATATTATAATACATTATTATTATTATATAGACTATATATTATATAAAATAATCACTTATTATATACTTTATTAAAATATTTCAACACAAAGCAGTATCAACTTAAATGAGTGCATCATGTAAGCCATGAGAACACGTGATTCTATTAAATGTTTCATAATGTCTAACATCAGAAGATAAATATTGCTCCTTAGGAAATTCTCATAAATAATGATTCCGCAACATCTGGTTGCTTATTTTTGTCAGGGGGTGAAGCACCGTTCTATTTTTATAAAATCAGTATTGAGGAAATATTAATTCTTAAGTAACTGTAGACTTGTAGTCTGAAAGAGCTCAGGGATTTTCAAAGGACAGATTTATTGAAGCCAACCTCATATCCAAGCAAAACAGACCATATGATTTGTAATGCACAATTTATTTGACAAATTTTCCTGTTTCTTTGTAAATTGGCTGCTAACAAATGGCAGCGTTCTCAGATATTCATTATTCAAAATTATTTGTGAACACAGTGAGATAATAATTTCTATTTGGCACATTGTTTAGGACACTTAATTTGTACTGTTTTGCTCATTAATATAGCAGATGTTATACTATTCCCTAACAGAACACCTTATTCAATAATCATTACCTGTGTGCAATTTAAGTTATGCATTTGAACACTATACTCAACATAAGAGCACTAATTGTGTAAATTGAAGTTAACTTTTTTGTAATATTCAAATTTACTTTTTTAAGCTTTTCTTGAATCTTTGTTCTAGTGAAGCTGTGGTGCTTTAGAAAAATACAGAAAAGAAAACTAAAAAAAAATTTCTTACACCTCCAGGACGACTTAACTGAAAATTAATATTCATCAAATATTGATCAGCAGTTTTGCAGCATGCACCACATTCCATATGCAAAGCTGGAAGTAGAAAGACTATTCTTCTCAAATCGGGAATCATTAGCTGAGAAAGTGCAACCTACATCTCAAACAATAAATGTGTATACATATATTTTTTTCCTCCACAGAGGTAAACAAACATTAACATAAATTACTCCAGAGGTATTCTCATATATTGAAAAATTAAAATTTAATGAACATAGGAAAATTATGGCCATATTTCTCTCAAGCATCTAAGGAAAAAATGAAAATATTCTCATTTATTAAGAAAGGAGCAGAATGTTACAAAGAACCTTTATTGTTTGCTTTTTATTAAATCATTTTAGAAAAAAAATAACTTTTTGAGACATAAACACAATTTTTCTGAAAACTAGTTTTCAGTACAGTCCTTTTTTATTACATTTTTCTAAAATCTCTATCCTAGTGACTACAACTCTTTAATCTAGATAAGTCATTCTATTTACAAGTTGGTGCTTTTTTTATTAAAGCACTGTACACATGGCTGGTATCTCTCATTGTTTCTCAAAACTGGATGCAGAAACAAATAGAACAGGTGCATAACTGTCTTTTCATTTTTTTTTCCTTTGCAGCCCCTCAGAGACAATTGATATTTCAAAATTACTACTTTTTTAAAAAACATTAACTGAAAACTTTCAATACATCAAATATTTAATCCCATTTCCGTATGGAAACAACTGTTGACCTGTGAGAACTTCTTCAGCAACAAATATTCTAATTTTCAGTCAGCTCATATTGGAAAGATCCACAGCACAAGGACAGATATTGTGTTACTAATACTGGAGAGCACGTGAATAGATACAGCAAACCTAAAGTTAGAGAGATTAAATAATCCTATTTATGTAAATAATCCTATTTAAGTAACTCCGAACAAACCTAATAAAGAAGGAGATACAGTGAAAAGCATGAAAGTGGACTTGAGATGAGTCCAAATGTCTGTTTTGTTGGACACTTTTTGCATTGATGTGTTTTTTATGTTCATATATCATAAACACAGAAGGATCAGTGCCTTTGTGTCTTCCATCATAAACAATTCAAACTAACCTTGTTAGGGTTCTGTATACTTTTGGATGATTTAGAAGAGTGTTTCTGTTCATAATTCAGAATCTCTGAGTGCCTCATAGTAAATAATTAATTACAACTACTATTGAATTTCAGTATTTTTATTTTTTCAGGCTGAAACAAGGACTGTATCTTATGTACCCAAGAACAGCATTTCAATTTTCATTTTTTCATACAAATATTACTGGATTCTAGGGACATAGCCAATAAAACCCATTTCTAATTACTTTAATTTTGGCAAGTTTAACCACTGAAGCCGAAAGTTTTCAAGCTGGTTTGTCTGCCTTCAGTCAAACAGTCTGAAAAATTTCAGGTTCCACTCTTGTTCAGAATAAGGCTAGCGATCAGAGTAGAGACAACAGAAGAGGGGAAGACATGCCAGAAAAATATGGTGCTGGAACTAACTAAGCAGAAACACAACCAAAAATGGCAGAAGAGGGGTTACCAAAGGATGAGAAGGGTCAGGGAAGGAGGAAGGGGTGGACAACAAAAAAAAAAAGGCAGGAAGTAAAATCTTGGAGAAAGATACTGAGACTAGACGACCTATTAGTTAAGTTTTGTCATGTGAAGACCCATGTGGAGAAAGCATAAAGTAGGAGATAGGGTCTAGTAGACAAGGAATAGCTGAACAGAGTAACAGAACACATAGC
Source organism: Chroicocephalus ridibundus (assembly GCF_963924245.1). Taxonomy (NCBI): domain Eukaryota; kingdom Metazoa; phylum Chordata; class Aves; order Charadriiformes; family Laridae; genus Chroicocephalus; species Chroicocephalus ridibundus. Next base: position 24,311,535 of record NC_086316.1, read on the forward strand.
AGGCCTCAAGAAACAGAAAGGAGACAGACTGAAGCAGAAGTGGGGTCTGTGAGCATTGGGGAACCCTCTCCTTTCACAGAGCTTCAGATGCTGGCTGCTCATCACTCTGTAGCTATCAGCATGTATCTGTGACACCTGCTAGAAACAAACAAATTTCATCGCTCTCCAGTGCCAGTTTGCCTGTGGAACAACTACGTTTCACATCAGTTACTTGCTTGACAACTGGCAGTGGTACACACAGCAAAGGTGTACACTCACTTTCGTACTGCACGTGGGCATTTTTCTCTCCAGCACACAAGAAAAGAATCACAGAGATAAACTCCTCCTTCCACAGCCAAAACGACCATTAAATTAATTCTCCTCTCCTTATCTCTTTTTTTCATACAAAAGTGAAAATTCTTTTTAAAATTTTCAAAATAAAAATTACCTCAAATGAAAAAGACAGTTGCAGAGGATCATTCCATGTATAATACCTGTATATATATGATATACTTGCTTTCTACTTTGTGTTTTTCTTGCCTACTTCGAGAGTTGGAACAGGAATTGTCTCTTGTTTTGCAGAAGATGGCTTTGCTCTTGATTAAAGTACAACAGTAACAAATAATTAACCCTCTGCACATATACAATGTCATATACGTACACAAACATTTTGTGTGCATAAGTCTGGCAAACTTGTGTGCAGTTGAACCATTTAATTGCATGTACTGTTCACAAAGCCAGCCTTTATTTATAAAGTAGACGCAATTTCTGAGTGTATTCACAACCGGAGGTGCTCAGCATTTACTCTGCCAGAAATAAGGGCACACAGACTGGAGTTGGGACTTTTGTGAAGGATCTTCATTGAAAATTAACTGTTCTGACTGCACAACTGTCAGCCATGTTCTCACGTATCATTAAGATGGCAGAATCCTGTGCTTTAATAGTTGTGTCATTCCATGGAGCAGAAAACTCTGCAAGAATGTTTTTGCAGTAATAAATAACTAGTATATATGACCGGCCATTTTGCATGCAGAAGTTTGTTGACAAAAGATTTGTATGAGATGAGACTATATCCCTTTTCCTTCCTCAACACCCATTAAATCACCAGCACTACTTGAGCTCTCAAATCTTTGAAGCTTTTGACCTCTAAGCACAGCAGGATAAATACAGCCTGAGATTACTAGCATTTGCTCCATTCATTACACTTTTCTCCTAAAAGTGGCAAAATGGCTTCAGGTTCAGCCATTTCCCTATAGTCAGTGTTCATACAGGGTCCTCTAGTCTGCCTCTCCACAAAACAGGGAATTAACTCTTAAACAAAGATTAGATTGGCACTGGATTCATGTCTTAATTGATCTGCATAAGGCAGTATGGCAAAGAACATATTGCCAATAGCAAGTATGCTATCAGTCAAGTGACAATATTGTGGAGTCTAGCAATGCCAATGAGCTGCAGCTCCCCAAAAACGTGGAAAAACACACATTACTTTTTCATGCTGGTTTTAGTCTTCTAACATACTGATCATATGTTTCTTAGTTGTCTAGACCATGCTTTTGCCAAGACAGGTTGGACCGGATGATCCTTGAGGTGCCTTTCAACCTGTTATTCTATGATTCTATGATTCAATGATAATGAGTTAACTAACCTAGCCACAAACTAAACAGACCCTACAGGCAGAACCAGTTCGTGTGCAATGTTGTATAACTGTGAAAGCCAACTGAGATGCTTTGTGATCTGTATATCCCCTGACTTTCCACTGCTTAATACAATCTTCCAACACTCATCATTTCACTATGGGCAGCCAAACCACAAAGACAATTTATATCTTTTCCAGACAAGCACCTCACCTTAGCTACCAGTTTAGTCAAAATTAAATCTCAGCAGAGATAATCAGGCTTCTTGTTTTCCAAATATGAATATGTAGTGTGCCATTTCAAGTCCAAGTCTTCATAACACCGCTTGGCCTCAGCCTATACAGCATTGTTTCGCTCTGTCATTCCTGAAAACTCTGGGCATTCAGCCCCACAATGAGCCCAGCTGGCCACTATTTGGTAGCAGTTACACAAGTAAGAAAATGACGCCATTAACTTGAGTGCAGGCTTTTGTTTGGCCAATTATTAACTGAACAGGCTGGTAAAATTTTAATAAATACTGAAGTGATTAAAGTGTAAGAAAACTGATATTTGCAATGACAATATCAAATGGCTTAATATGGGTTGCAATAATAAATCAACAAAATTAGCAACTAGCCTTATCAAAGAGCAGTTTCTCAACCAACTATAAGAATATTGGCATTTTTCCAGACTGACCTCAAATTAATGTTTAAAGGAATGCATTTGCATAACACATTACACAGCACATACACAGAGTTACTAACAGCTTGTTGAAACCATCCTGTTTTCTCACTTAGGCAGAAGCAGAACAGCAGCTGCTTGCATACTAAGCTCCCTGCTCGGTACTCCCTTACCACAGCTGGGTGCACGTAGGGAACTGATTTGACTTCCTCTAGAAGGCAGAGGTAGGGGTGACCTGTTCATTAATTCAGTTCATTTCCAGGTATCTTTGTTTTAGTAAATGTGTATAAGCAATGACATTTGTGCACTTGATCTATTAAGTGATAAGGCTAATGTAACATGCCTCTCCTTTTATGTTGACTATTACTGTGATGCAACAGACTGTATTCTGCAACACGAAGTACAGTAGTGTTCTTCATCAGTACAAAACGTGTAATTTATTGTTTTTCTACCTCTCTGTTTTACCACCACTTTTTCTGCATTTTCCTCAAATACTGTTGACAATTCCATCTTTGTTCTTGAAATTTGTCCTTCATAGAGGCATATGAGACTCTGTTCACTACCGCTGACATGTGCTGGGCTCATTATGGCAGGCAGGGCCATGCTGGAGCCGGGCAGCGGCTGTAAGGGCCGCATCCACAGCTCCTCCACCACTTCTGAGCTTCTCTAAGAACTAAAGAAATGCAACAGGCAAGCTCAGCGGTAACATTTTCCTTCATGAAAAGGCAGCAGCAAACTCCATGCCTGTGGTATGAGCGAAGCAGGGGTACACACCTGTGTGGAGAAAGAAACGGGGTTTCCCCCACACCACTCTCCTCCCTGTGGGTGGGCAGGTGGCCAAGCTGCCTTGCTGGGCTGTCTTCCAAAGCCCACACATCCGCCAAGGGAGAATTTCACTGTATTCCGCAGGGAGAGCAGCATCCCAAAAACATGGAGTTTATTGAAGCTCCACGGCAGTCTGGTGCGTCCCAGGGTGGGCTGTTCACGGTCTGATAAGCCAAGAGGGGTTAAAAGCGTCCTACAGCATTGTGGCAGCTCCTCCTTCTACCAGCCAAAGAAGGGGGCAGCGGGGGGGTGGGGTGGGTGGCCAGGAATTACTAAAGGAAAAAGTTTGTGTGCAAACAGGCAATCACAATTCATAGGGAGACTTCTGTTAAGTCACACAACCAAGTACACAACGCGCATTAGGTTACAAGTGAAGTTTCTGCAGAGCTAATGCAACACTACAATGAATATAAAGACACAGTTTAAACATATGATCACATACCATTTTTTCCCAGGGTTCCCTCATTTATTCACTGCACAGTGTGGATGGTACTTACTTCAAAACCAGCTGTTCAATATTTTATTTCTCTCCTCATTGTTCTTGTGTAGTTATAACATTATTCAAGCTCTGCTCTGAAGACGGAATTTCTAATTTCCCTTTGGGCTCTTTTAGGGCTCAAATCAGCACTAAATACCTAAATTTCTGAGTGAGTGCATTTATTTAGTTTCATGAGACCCTTGTACAGTGAGAGCCTGGTTAACTCCATTTAGCAGACAAATCAATACCCGAACTCCACAGCTGTTTAACTAGCCCAACCTGGTGCTATCACCCCACACTCCTCCCAGCCCCAGCCCATGGCCACCCATTCCTGCCTTCTGGCTACGTTCTCCTTCTGGCCCAAGTGTCCACACAGGCTTTTCTAGGAAGGAGTAGAAACCAAATTACCTTAACCTACTGAAAATCTCCTTCTTCTGGCAGAAAACCTACACATCTAGGACACAGTACCAGAACCGTTGCTTTCAGACAGGCTTCTTGTGGGTATGATAAAGCAGCTATCTCAGACTTGGAACACTAAGTAAAGTTGCTTTGTGGCTAAAAGCACTTAAATGGACTTTCTAATAACCTGAAAGGTATAAACTAATCTATAAAGCAGCTTTTAAAGTATAGCAAAATGGCAAAATGAATGGCCATTTCCAGGCAGGCCTGACAGATCCTGGCACTCTGGCATGCTGCAGAAGATTCAGAACCCTTGTAATGGCTTTGAGGTTTTTCCTAGTCAAGACAGGAAAATATCTACATAGGAAATCTGAGAACGTAGTAAGTGTTTATTCCTCATTTGTGAAAAAGTGACTGCCTGCTCTTTCTTACCATTAAGCCACAACTAGATCCTATTTAGTATATAGTGAGAAGAGGTCAGCTTTCAGTTGTCTTTAGGGCATTATAGATGTCTTATCTTATTACAGTTTTAATTTCTGTCTAAGGAGTGCAGAGATCTGGAATATTCTCATAAGTACAACCCAGTCAACATTTCTCTTTGGCTCTTTCTGCAAATGTCTCACAGGGCCACAGCACAGATCCAGTTTAAACCATGCTCCAGGTCCCATTAGCACACCCCTAAGTAACTAAAGACTCAATTTGATGAGTTTGTAAATGACTGCTTCTTCTCCTAAAAGGAGATATTTGTAAAACCCCTGTTAAGATACATGTTGAATTCCCTGGCAAGTACTTAAACACAGTTCCTTAAAAGCCTCCATGACTTGAACTTTGCAAACGGGAAGTTCTCATTAAGTAACTAAGGCCAAGATAGTTGTAACTTAAAACTGCCCTGGGCAGTTGAGGAGTGTTCATATATCATTTTTGAAGCTGAGGGGGACTATGCCTCCGTTTTGATGAGATTATTTTGAATTCTTCAATGACCTTGATGTTCCTTCTGGCTAGGTGCTGCTTACAAATGTAATAACTATACTTTTGCTTTCATCATCTATATCATAATGAAAATATTGACTAGTATATCCCTCAGGACAGTCCCCAGCAGAATCCTAGTCAATACACCCTTTCATTTAGACAATGAAACATTGATAATTCTAGCGAGCTTCTGACCAGTCAGGAAATACCATCTTTCAAACAAAGAATTGTAAACCATTTGACCATATGATTACTAGTCATTGTTTACTTTGCAGCATTCTACTTCATACAACACAAAGTACAAAATAATTTCCACCATTCTAGCAGCTGAAAGGAGGTTGCAGATGTTAGGGATCAGCGAAGTGACTTTTGACTGGTGCAGAGAGACACCACTAGCCAGAAGTAGACATAGCGTACTGTCTTGAGCTAGGCTGTTTCTCAGGGTGGAATTCAATACTGCAGAGCAGGATTCCTCTGTTGCAAACTGGTGACTAATCTGCCAGTCTGTCTGGAAAAGTAGGCAGCATTGATCTGCAGAAAAAGTGCTGAACAGCATGTGGCTTTTCCTGTGATGCTGCTCAGAGCCTGCTGCATAGTGGTTTCATCCACCTCAAATTCATACTTTCCTAAAACTGCAGCTGCCAGAATACTTTGAGTAGCTTATACTGATCCTTATTTTAACACAGTAATTCCCAAACCTAATTTTCAAGATAGCAGCATCAGTCCTAATGAACTGGAACCACAGTACCTGGATGGGTCAGGTCCAGCCAGGGAGAAGGAATGCACGTCCATCTGCTCCACCATGCTATGTATCCTCTTTCTTTGCAAAATTTACAACACTAGCTTTCCCCTATCTCCTACACTCACCACAAACAGGCACTAGTCCTTTCTCCTTGCTTTACCACGCTGGCATAGGTTGTTCTGAGCTCTTTGTCTCATTCTGCCTTGCCAGCCCACTACTGATACATGTTCTGGAGACCTGCATGCAGGGCAGCTGGCTGGTCCAGGGCTCACGTAAGTACCTGCACCCCAGAAAGCAGGCAGGATCTGGTACAAGGAGCTCCTCAATGCCTGTCTTCAGCTGCTTATTTGTGAGTCATGATTAAATCAGCAAGGAGCCTATAATCTGGTGATTGCTGAATGCATGTAACTGCTGATGTACAGGACCGTGGATCCAGGAAACACCTCTGTGCAAGTAATTCATGTCATAAGCCACCAAGACCATGACTTGAGTACGTCTGTTGTCCTGTGGTTACACAGGGTGTGCAACAGAAGAATGTCACCAGCTCAGTAGGTAAGAGGCTGGGCAGATGCTCAAATAACTTTATCCTGTTCCTGGGTTTTGCACTGGCTTAGTCCTATAAAATCAGATGTAACTTCTCTAGGTGCCTATACTGACCCTCAGACCTGGTTTCTCTTGCCTGTTTTGTCTGAAAAATCTTTGTGATACAGATGGGTCCATCAACGTGCTGACATGGTGCCTTGCAAAACAGAACCCACGTCCACAGGAGCTAAATGCAAGGAGTCCAGAACACTCGTGCCTGTGGTCTTAGTTCAAATTGAGATTTTCATCAAGAAAAACAAACAAAAACTGACTTCAAAAGAAGTCTAGCCAATCTGTCAAAACAACAGAGAGGAGAATGCCTTTACTCTAGTTTAGCTTTTGGCCCCTTCCTACATACCCCTTCCTACATACCCCCTTTATTGTATTAGTCAACTAATACAATAAAACAGGTGCATGAAAGACTATATTCAAAGGTAGTCGTTATCTTTTGTCAAAACAAAGATGAAAGATATTATCTAGAGTTTTCTTTCTGGAAAACAATGTTATAGTAAATATTAGCTACACTTCTTTGATATAACACCTTTAATGAGAATTGTTCAAATGAAAAGTGTGTTTTCTTTTATATGAGAAACGACCACTGAAATAGGTTGTTAAGGGTAATGTTTTTTCATGGCATGTTTTCCACTTTTTTTTCTCCTCCATGTGAAGAAAATCAAGTTGTCTGGAAAACCTTAGATTCAAGTATCTTAACCTATAGTGGCTATTCAACTACTCTTCTGATTTTTTTTGTTTGTGTGTGGTTAATCTCTAAACAGAGACACCAAATTCTGCGCTAGTAATAATAATAATGATAATTACTATCTGTAACCTGTATCAATAAGCATGCTTTCATAGAGATTTACTACCATAGAAGAGGACAATGGTAGTTAGGCCCCTTTTTTTTTTTTAATTTATTTATTATATCACAAGATACTGAACACTTGTTCAGGTAAAGAAAGGAGACTACTTGGATAATCGAGTTGAACTTAGCAAAGGAAATTAAAATAGAGATTTTTTTTTTTTTTACCCCCATTCCTATAATTAAGAAGAGGAATAACAAAAGAGGGGGAGAGAAGAGAATGCACAGACAAGTATAAAGTTTATATGGTTTGAGGGCTTGTGGCATCAGTGGATTCTGAGCAGCCCATAGAGTGTGACTGGGTGAAACTGATGCTGGAAACCTTGGAAGCTAACCAATAAAGTCGATATTCTTCATGGTTTTGTTACCATTAGTAAAAAGACTAAAGTCCAGGGTGCTTTCCATTCATAGGAAATTACAAGAAAAATGGAAGGGTACAAAGTTGGTACGGCTCCAAAAATTAATATTTTACCTGAGTTTTCAAGATACATAATAACTTCTAATGTACAAACAAAAGCAAAAAGAAATTATTTGTTTTTCCACTAGAGGACAGGATATTTTTTATTCCAGAATTGTGAAAGAGTTGGGAAATGAAATCACATACCCAGCAGTGAGAATTCACAATGAATCTTTCATTCCAGAGAAAGGTACCATCAATCTAGAAACCAGAACATGATTCAATATTAAGATAGGCTCAAAAAGGAAGTGTTAAAAGGGAAATGAGTTGGGAAACCACATGGGCAATAGTTTGGCCTCTGCAATAGTTAGGGCTCAAATTAGTCTTTACGTGAAAAATTGTGGGTAAACTGAAAACGGACTAAGCATACAACAGTGTTAGAAAGGCAGGTTGTGTCATCAAGCATTTTTCACAGATAAAAATAATTCATATTCTGGACAAGGGAAATGCTCCAGGTCTCTTCTCTTTGGAATTCAGTGGAGGAATTTGACTTAATGCCACGTAGGAAGTTATTAGTTCAAGTGGAAAAGGTGGGAATTACTACACGAATAATAAAAGGATAAAGGTTTACCTATTGGGAAGGTAACAAAACCAAAAAGCACCCTGTAGGGATGTGATTAGTGGACTCCCCAGAAGTTGTAGAAGCCAGCCTGGAGTGAGTACTTTTGTTGATGATCTTAGCATAATATGCTGTCGTGTACTTCTGAAACAAAGTCCCGAGGCATTGTCACTACAGAAGGGGGAATCAAATGTAGCTCGAAAACCAAGATAGAGTACAAGTGTCTTTTGTTGTACAGCTGCCCCAAAAATACAAACTCTTTTAAGGTTATTGCTGAACCTGCCAATAACTTGCATAAATCTAATCACTTGGACAGGTGGAGGAGGAGGAATGGGATTGTCAGAAAAGTGTAGAAATTGTATTACAGAACACTGTTGATAGATTTTTAAATATTTTTTAGAAAAATCCCAAACCAAGCAATGTATGCATTGCTGTCAACTTTTAGAAACAAAGATCAGACATATGATTTTTCTACAGATTTTAGTGCAAACTCAAGATTAGTCCTTAAGCGACAAGAAATGAGCATGCCAGAAACATGAACCAATTTAGATTTCTTCACATCCACCACTGGAGATATTTGTATACCTCAGGCTAGAGTGACAGAATGATCAGCAACATGACTCTGCAACTATGATCTGGCTAGATGTTCGGAGTCATGTAAAATTAGAAGCATTGCTGTTTCTGTCCCTCCCTGTCACTGCAAATGCACTAGTTTAGGGTTTAAATACACTGTTAATTACTGCTATAAATGAAGGATAGCAGAGAGGCCTTTCTCGTTCTAAACAAGGTATATAAAAAAAGGAAGTTATGATTAGATGATCTTACCCTATAGAATTTCCTTTCTGAATGTTATCTTGTGTAATTCAGGTAGAAATTTTGTGTACATACACAAATTTCCAGGGTGAAAATGTTCAGAAGAGACTGGATCTCCTGGTGCAGTCATGCCTTAAAGCACTAGGTTGCATACAGGAATCATCTGGCACCTCATTGCAGAGATAGGGTGTATTTCAGAATTTTTATCAAATTGTTAAATTGGATCATAGAAACAGCTGTGAAATATGCAGCTGATAGTTTAAGATATGAATTTGACCATATTATAGCTTTCACTACAGAAATATTGTACTAAAGATGAAATTTAGAAAAAAAAAAAGACTTACTATACTTGGTCCAGCATGCAATGTTACATGGAATTCATTAATATAGATGTTCATAATTCTGCTGCATCTTCTCTCATGTTGAGGACTTATTGTGAATTATTTTGGTTTAAAAATAAGATTATTCAAGATACCTAAGAACAAAGATAAAAGGGAATACACGTTGGTTACTGCACAAATTAATAATGCTCCACTAAAATAACTTATTTGAAAAACACTTGTTGAGCCTTAATTGTTTCCCATGAAGCATCACAATTTCCATTAGCTTTCACCAAGTCCAAGGAGTCTTCCAAGGGAATCTGCAGGAACTCCTTTCATACTGCTTGAAACTGGAGATGCCAGGGTCTTACCTTTGGCTTGCAGGTAGCCACAGTGGAGGCCCTTTCCGAAGCTGGGTATCTGGCAAGTTCTGATTCCCAGGTGGTGGAGAAATATCTGCCCCACAGGACTCCATCCAGGCCTCCCAAGTAGATTCCAGCAGCTTAGGAGGTAGATTTCCCTGGTACGTGGCTCGAGGTCAAGGGCTGCAAATGAGTGAGGGTAATCAAAAGGCAAAAGCAGCAGGAAGGTATTAAGAACCCCAAACAGAGCCAAGGCACTCAGGCTCCTATCTGCAAGGTTGAAACTCTAAGGATAGAAATCCTAGGGGAGTTTGGACGGTCCCTGGCAACAGAGCAGTCCGTATAGAGCGTGGATGGCTGCAAGCAGTGCCGGGAATCCTGAAAGCCAGCCAGTGAAGCTGATACTCCTGGGTTGGTTTGTGGGGTTTTTTTTGCTGCTAGTAAGCAGAACAAAGTCCAGGGTGCTTTTAGTTCACTGGAAATTAAAGGTAAATACTTTATGTTAATTTTGTATGAAAACACACAAACAGTAACCGCCACACAACCTGGAAATCTTACTGCCATACTTGCAAGCTTTGGTTCAGCCCGTGACTGCTGCTGTTATAGGTTCAAAGAGGTGGATTTGAACGTAACATGGTGCTCTAAAAAGTACTGTGCCACATTGTGTGCATCTAGACTAATACTCTCAGGAGCATTTTACTAAAAGCACACAAAGATCGAGAGAAACTATATGTCTCATGCAACTATATTCAGTTACCCAACATAAAAGTGCAGAACTTTATGTGAACAAGAGCTACAGGAATAATTAGGTACTTAATACTTTAGATAAAGTTTTTAAAGCATTTTACAATTGCAAGTAGGCCATGCTACCAGAACACGTTCTGGTGGACAGGTGAGAAACACCTCCAAGCAAAATAGTAGAGAGAAAGAAACTGCTCTTGAACACTATCTTACGTTTTAAAAACAAGCAAATCACAAGCATCTTTCATTGCTAATAGTAAACTTATATTAAAGGAGTCTTAAATACAGATATCAATAGTTTCTCTTCTGATTTTCTGATATTTGATCCTTATTCACTGCCAAATGATCACTGATCAATAAAGACAAGTTTATTTTTTTAGCAGAATTCAAACACTGAAATGGTTCAAGCTTTGGTATAAAAGACTTTCCTGTAAAGTAGTTACTCTACTGCTTGGTCACTATTTTCTCTCAAGAAAGAAGCAAGGCAGTTGTTAGTGAAATTCCTTCATCAGTAATACAATTCTCGCTTGTAGGAAATCAGCAGTGGGGAACCTAGATGCAGTTTGCTGGTCACATTGTTGCTTACGTACCTGCTTAGTTTCATCTAGCAGTTTTCCAGCCAGTGCGCCTAGAACAGCCTGAGCTTTTGCAGTAAGAGAAACCACCTTATTTGGGCCTCACATTCTCAAAGTGTGGGCTTCTATGTCAGCAACACGGGGGTTGTATAGAGCTTTTCTGATGTCGTCTCTGTCACAGGAAGTCTGCCTCATCCCTTTTCTTTTTTCCTCTGTTTGGATTCCCTTTCTCGGGTTTTTTTTTTGTTTTTTTCCCCCTCATCACTTCCGCTTTCCACAGCTTGTACTCTCAGATATTCTTTAACTGGAATTTCAACTTTCTTCCAACTCATACAGAAGAATTTGTGGTGTATAAACAATTGCTTTCAGACTCATGACTAGGAGTTTTAGTCCTCTGGGGCTCTGTTCATACAATTGTGTTTCTTTCTCTGCCACGCTGTTAATTTTTTCCTTTGATAAGCCCTTTTAGCAAAAGGCATATCTATATTGTTTAGTATGTCAGCTGTATTTAAAACACAAATCCATCAACACTACTGCCAAACTACCAAGCAGACCATACTATATAACCTGTATTCTAACAATAAAATAACCTCTGCCGTTATAGTTTGAATGTATAACTTAACAGTACAATGAACTGTGAAGGCTGGAAGGGATAAACGTGAAATGGCTGCACTGTCATGTCCTAAGCAGTAATAAATGTACCAATGAAACATTACGAATAACAGGCAGTCAGAAACATCCTTAAACAATGTGAGGAAAGTAGCCACCTCTTTGTTTGCATTCACAGAATTACATAGTCTGCACTTAAATTACTACAAAGAAAAAAGGTCTCCCAGAATTTCTGAGCATACCTGAAAGATCATCTGTGGGAAAACACTGGATAAAAAGTCAAACATGAAGAAAGGAGATATTCTTCTCCTCCTTCTCATTTTGTTCCCTGCCACAACAAACATCCTGTATTTGATCTGCAATTTGTAAAGCTCCTTTGACATCTTGGTTGTGAATACTTGCTGTGAGTGTCACAGCTGCACTCAAGACACAAATTAACACCCTCAAGGTCAGGCAGCTGTGGGGACAACTCATATACTATCATTACTTACCTGCAGAGTAGCCCTCTTAAAAGTCTTTGTTCTGCAGATAATGTGTGTAAGCAAGTCATTTTAATTTCTTTTCCACTCTATCATTTTTAATGCTACTTGCTATGTTATTCTGCAGCTTAAAACTGCCTCAATCAGTAAAGGATTTTTTCAGTCACTCTGGCCATGCTTTGAACTAGGTCCCCAGGCTGAACAGCTGCAGAACTTAATCTAGCTTTTCAGTAATGAATTCATTCACCTCATTCATATGCAAGTCATGCATAAGTACCACAACTTTAAAGTAAGACCAAAACCAATCTTTTTAAATGGAGTGAATGTACAGTAGACTTAAACTGAAGAAGCTTGCACAGAATTCACAAAGGATTTGCTGTGTTAGTGAATAAGCTGCACACATTGCAGTTAGAAAAATTCCTTTCAGTGTTGCCATCTAATTCTCTTTCTCTCCCACAAAATGCTATCAGTCATTGCTGTCTCTTGGGCAGAGGCATGAACAGCTGACTTCCAACAGCACCCCTTAAGCTGTGGCCCTTTAAAGGGGCCTGTAGTGCAGCCATAGGTGTAAGGACACCTTGCTTCTTGCTTGCCTGCTGCACTCTAACCTGGATGTAGAAGTGGCAAATGAGCCCTGTATCGGGAGCGTCTCAAATGGTTGTCAATGCGTTGCAGCATCGTCTATCCAGAACAGCACACTTCAGCTGAGCAAACTGCCTCGTGGGTAACCTGGGTCTGGTGCAGCTCAGACAGTATTACAAGGAGGGTCTCTGTAACAAACTCGTATATTAGCATGCTCCAGGGTATACCTGGAGTGCCTTCAAGCCTAGAATCTTCCTATTTTTTTATTGGTAGAGAAGATAAAGTTGAAGGAATAATGGTTGGAAATAGGTAGGAGAATGATGCTACTATGGGCAGCCCAATGCTGGCATTGCACATTTTATATTTGGCCTTTCTGGTGTGGGGTTATTTTGCTATATTCATGTGCCACAAGATGCTCTGCAATGGTCAGATCAATCAAGAGTCTGTTACCAAGGACTACGGTAAATATACTGCTCAAATGCCATTCTGCTCAGTGCTAGAGAGGTGGCTATCTGTCTGAAATGTATTTTTCCTCTTTTTAGTGCTGCCAGTAGTGTAGTTTCAAAATAAATTAAGTTGAAAATTTAATTGCATCAGTCCTAGATAATTTTTTCGCACCTCTCATAGATCCATAGCATGCTGAGTGGTATAGGGCTCTTCACTGTTTTGCTTCTCCTTTATATTGGACTACATATGATTATTCTTAAAAGAGTGTATAAAAGCTTTGTGAAGAAAATTTGGATAGCTGAATGCCTTTGTCACTGTAGATGCTAATGTATTAAGTGAGAGCAGTGTTTTTCTTTAAATGTCATTTTTTTGAAGAGTAGTAACTTCTTGACCTCGTAAAAATTTAATTCTGCAAATTGGGTTTTGTGCTTTGTGGAAGACTCTTTTGTCCAGTTTTTATTTCACTGCCAAAGCTTGAAAGCTTCTCATTTACTTGAGAAAAACCTGAATTAAGGTCACCAGCAAGCCACTTGAAAAATTATGCTTGTTTAGTCCATTCCATGTGTGTAAGTGTTGCTCTGCTGCATGTTCCAAAAATGCTCTAATACAATATTGCTCGGTGATATTTTTTTTTTGTCACAACTGTAGTACTTCACATATTTAAACAACTCTTTGAACAAATAATGAAATGGAAAGTCATTGTCATTCTGACAGGATGCAGCAGCGTCTGTATGGCTTTTGTTTGTCAGAAGTGCCACTGTTGCCAGGATACTCTGAGGGAAGATGTCAAAAGACAACAAACTGAAAGGACAGACTATCTGGACTTTCTGGAACACTGCCCCTTGCATACTAACAAATTTGGGGAGTGCTCCTTTTCCCACTGACTTCAACAAAAACAAAATTGAGTTGCTAGTTTCACTTAGGGACAAGCTGGAAAGGATCCCATGAGGCATTGTTAAATTTCTGACACCAAAGAAGCAGCTAAGATAGTATCTCTGCTTCCAATAACTTTTACGCTTTCTCTGGATGTAGCTAAATCATCCCTGCAAGAAGCTTGTAAAAGTTGTTTGCCTTTTGAATGGATTCTGCTGTACAGTGTTTTCCTGGAGCAAGATCTCTAGAAAGTGTAGTTTTAAGACCTTCTTAAATTGTACAGTTCCTGATAAGATTTGGTTGTTAGTACAGGATACAGTTTAGGCCCTGATGCTGTGCCCTCACTTCGGTGGGCAGGTTGACAAGCCTCTCAAAGACCTAGTGTCTTAAAAGGGAAATTACCCAAATTAAGACTAGAAATATGATAGAAATGTAACTGACAGCAGCATAACTCTTACTAAACTTTCATATCTTTATGTGTAATCACCTTTGCCCGAAAGAGGACGACTGCACTTCTTTATCAAAGTGGTACCCACAGTCCAGAGGCTGCCAGCTGTTTTTGTCATTAATGCTGATGAATCACTGTGTACATCAGTGCTCCAGATGGCCTTCCTTGCAGCTGGCACACAGTGGAGACACAGAGAGGACATGCCCAGCTGTGCTGCCATACCCAGCGATCTATGCTCAACTGCCCATACTGCGGATCCTCTTTCATTTTCTCTTTACCTACCACTCATTTCCCCCGTGCTGCTAAACCCCTCTGTCTGCGTCTGTTGCTCATACCCCTACACAAATAGCCCTTGCAAGCCACACAACAAACCTCCCCCCCAGCCTGGGTCCTGGCTGCAGAACTCACACCGAGACCTGCCCCATCTCCACAGCCGTCCCCCCAGCCCGCTCCTCGCCGGGCCTGCGGCCACCGCACTTCCCTTCTCTGTTGGCACAGGCACGTTTCACACTTGCTGAATAAGAAATGTTCGTACTGCTGTTTCCCTTCCCGGAAAAGGACCCCCTAATTGCATGCGCTGCCGCATGCACTCTCCCTCCTCCCTGATGAAGGCAACGGTTAGCAAAGGCAATAAAGAGCTATGTGTGCAGCAGGCCGTTTCTTGACAGGTTGGCTGCCCCTGCGGTCACCAGTGGTTACAGAACTGATTCACCACATCGCCCCTGTGTGCCTGCATTATAAGGCAGTCTTCAGAATAACCTTGACATTTGTGCGCCTCTGGAACAGACTGCAGTCTGAGAGGGGGCATGGCGAGCACGCCGTGCCAGCCCCAGGCTTCCCAGGCGCTCAAGTGTTCTTCTTCTGCAGCTTATTTATGAGTAGTGAGGAGTGGACACCATGCAGCGTTGTCAGTGTCATCAAAACAGATTTCAGAAATAGAATACAGATGTTACCAGACGATGCCCTTGAGATTGCACTGTGTGCTTGGTGGGAAGGCACCTTTCCTTGTTTTGATCATAAGGAAGTATTTTTGTTTCAGACAGAATCCACAGGTCTCTTCATCTTCTGTGGAGAAAATATAGCTTGAGGTACAGGAGCTTATCACAGGCTGAGTAAAAATGTTTAAGGGCACATGAAGTAAGCTGAAACCAGAATACTACCAGGACTACCATTCTTTTATTCTGTGTTTCCCATTGCTGGTATAATAAAGCAAGGCTATTTATTTGAATTCTGTTGAGAGAGACAGAATCAGTTGTTAAAGGTGGCAATAATAACCCTTTATTTAAGTATAGCACTAGCATTTAAGAGGGTGATTCATTAGTACATACCTCTGATTCATCATAATGCATAAACAATTACGCCACCAAAACATAATGTTGTCATAAAGCTTTGCCTAAACCACGTTGAAAGCAATAAAAAAATTAATTCTGCTCAGTGAACTTTGTGTCAGACTCTTCGTAATATAAAAATAAGGCTTTTTAGACTTCCTACTATGTGTTATTCAAGCCTTTTTTTACAGTTTATTCAACATGAAAAAATTATATTCACAATGTGAGAAAATAACACAATTTTCAACTGGGGCCATTCATTAAAATTTTTAATAACTCATTTCCTATATGAATAGTTGAAGAATTTGTGTTGCTCAGTATGTGGTTTTGAGACATTCAGAATAGGTATGAAAGCCTGTAAAGTACATTTAAAAGGTGCACTTTTTCTCAGTCTTCATTAAAAATATAGTCCAGAGAAATGCAGAAGTGCGTGTGCGTAAAACACAGACTGGAAGGTATATAGTGGTGCATTTACAACCCAAATTGGAACATCCCCTCATAAAGATTTCTGGGCTACCATGGAATTATACAACATTACTATCCAGAGTCCTAAGTCAGTATGTGAAATGACTACTGTGTATATTCTTGTTGTTTGTGTGTAATGGCTGTACAAAACAAGGGACTTGGCTTTGACTGCTGAGTCAATGAATTCATTTTCTTCATACAGAACTCCAAAGCACCTGGCTGCTCATGATTTGCAATTCTTTTTGGTAAAAGACTTAAATATTAGGGCATGACATGACCAAAATTACATAAGATCCTATGGAGAGCTGCTGCATTGACTGAAAACTATCCAAAGCCAAAATGCATGTGAAAATTTAACTTACAAAACGTCAGTGTAACTTCCTATAAAAGATGGAGCAGAACTACACTTTGAGCACCTGGAGTTTAAGATCCTGTCTTTTACAGGCTCAGCTATTGCAATTGCTAGATGGTTACTAGCCCCTTGTAAACGTGAACATTTTCAGAAACTGTGATTGCATATGGCAAGATTTATTATTATCAGAGGCCAAATTACAAAGATAACTGAGGAAAAAGAGGTCTGAAATTTAGAACGTCTGATTGCTCCAAGGTTGCAAAAATAAATAGATCATAGTCCAGCCACCACCCTGGAGGAGTTTTTCTGCCTCATTTCTTGCAGCCCCAGCTATATTTAGAAATGAAAAATGGAAGGAAAACACCCTGTCTATATAGACCTAAGGGTATGTCTGTATTGTAGAAAGCAGCGTGTCACAGAAACTCGTGGGCAAAAATGGCATAAGCTAGCTTCAGAAACAACTTGCGTAGTCCCTTCAGATCAAGACTGTGCCAAAGCTCATGAGCACTGTGCTGTGCTATGTTGACAGTACATCATGCACTGAGCTGGCAGCGGGAGCCCTGTGCTCTGTACTAATGTCCTTCATAGACACACCCAAAAGGCAACCACTGCCTTAAAGCATCCACTGTTGAAGATATAAAACCTGACTTTTTTGCAAACGTCATTCTACCACTGCTTTCAAAGACAAACAGTGTTATCACCATGCTCAACTTATAGTACATTTATTGTACAGTCAATTGATTACAATGACTCATGGCAAATGGCAAATAGGATATGATTGCAAAAATGCAGCACAAGGGAAAATGGGCACATTTTACAGAAAACATGTTTTACGTAGCTTCATATCTTAATTGTTTTACTTCACCTTAGCAATTTACAGTGTGATGTCAGTATGTCAATCTAAATATGATGCACACAACAGCCAACACCAATTTCTTACATGCTCAGGAATGCTGAAGCCTAGGTACCATGAGAAGGAAAAAATAAAAAATAAAAGGCAAAGCAACTCAGAAGAAAGGGAAACAGAACTCCTTCATTTAAACCAATATCTTGGAAGTAAACTTGGGAGCTTATGTTTATACTGGATTTTAGAAAAATGTATTGTACAAAAAAAAATGAACAGAATTTGCTGGATAAATGTGTCGGATATCATGTTATAATGATTATCTTTCCCTGAATCCCCAAGGATACACATTAGTCTTCTAAATTCTCTATTAAAAATACCCCACAAAACCTTAAGTGACAGATTCCTGGAAACAAGGATTAAGTAGAAAATGAGAAACTTAAGTTTTTGTTTTGTTTATGGTGTGTTACAGATTTTTGCATGCTTAAAATCCAGACCAAGAAGAAATTTTACATTGCATAAATGCATCCCATTAAGCATTGTGCTCCAAGCTAAACCTGAGAAAGATTAAAACGCAATTGCAGAGTACATACTGACACACTGGAAGAAGTGTGATGACTTCAGCGGCATGGAACAAGGCATAAGCTGCCTGGATGAGGATCGGGGAAGAGTATTAAGCTTCCACAGATGCTGACTTTATAGCATTTTTAAAATACTACTCAGAGGGTTATTTAAATACTCTCCACAGTTCACCCATGCTTCTCACCAGTCTCTCACCGTTTGCTCCATTTTTTCCTTTCATTTTTGATCCTTGCTGCTCCCAAAGGTTCCTTTTCTCCCCTGCATTCCAGTTTCCCTTTTCAAACATCAGCAGGTTCCAGACACCACCTTCCTGTGTCCCTTCCTCATCACCTGGGGTAGCACTGTCCCAAAATTGCATTTATTTCATCTGTACTTGCTGCCCATGCAATCCCCTTTGTTTCCTTCTTCCCTTTTACATGCTGCCCTGTACCCTTCTCTGAGTTTCTGAAGTGTACGCTCCATCTTTAACGTGATTCCTAATGGCTGTTTCTAGGGAACTAAGACATTCATGACCTTTCAGCTTGCTTGTCTCTACTACAGCCATTCCTGGATCCCTGTGTCACATACAGTGACACAGAAATTACCTTGATTTTCCTCATACAGAGAATAATTTAGGCACTGGGCTTCTTCATGTCTTTCCACACCCTGTCACCTCTGGCTTCGTAGCTTCTCTCGGCTTTTTTTGGGCAGCAGCCTCAGAGCCTCTTTCCTCCGTTTGTTCTCATATCAAATGTACCTAGCCATCAATCTGTTTTCTAGATTTAAGCTCTTTGGTTTCCTGGATTTTTGTCTTTTGTGATAGTCTGTTAAACATCATCTGTGATGATGTCAGCCTTCGTGTCAATGATCAGTCCACCCCCTGCTCTGCACATTACCTCACCCTGATGTTTTAATATAATCAGGAGTCTTGGTTTCACATCCACCCAAAAAGCTATTATTTGATTACAGTCTTCACCAGGTGCTACTTTAATTTAGCTGTCTTTTGCTGCCGTTCTCCTTTTTAATCATCCTTCAGTCTTTTTCCACAGTACCTACCAGTGTCAATTTTGTGCCCTTGTCTTTAGTATTTCTATGACTTTCTCTCGTTCACCACCTGTGACTTTCTGTTCTTAAGTCGTTCTTCCCTTTTTTTTTTTTTCTTCAGTATGATGACTGAGTCTCTCAGTGCTTCACATTTCTCTGTCCACAAGTCCTATTCATCTCTTGCCTGTTGGTAGGTCCATAGTGCTAGTCACTACCTAACAGGCCCTTCTCATGCTCTGCTGTTGCCCTTGCCCTTGCCCTCACCCTTGCCCTCACCCTTGCTGTGGAAATCATAGAATCATAGAATGGTTCGGGTTGGAAGGAACCTTAAAGATCATGTAGTTCCACCCCCCCTGCCACGGGCAGGGACACCTCCCGCTAGACCAGGCTGCTAAAAGCCCCATCCAGCCTGGCCTTGAACACTTCCAGGGATGGGGCACACACAACTTCCCTGGGCAACCTGTTCCACTGCCTCACTGCCCTCACAGTAAAGAATTTCTTCCTGATATCCAATCTAAATCTACCCTCTTTCAGCTTGAAGCTGTTACCCCATGTCCTATCATTACACTCCCCGATAAAGAGTCCCTCCCCATCCTTCCTGTAGGCCCCCTTCAGGTACTGGAAGGTCGCTATAAGGTTTCCCCGGAGCCTTCTCTTCTCCAGGATGAACAACCCCAATTCTCTCAGCCTGTCCTCATAGCAGAGGTGCTCCAGCCCTCTGATCATCTTTGTGGCCCTCCACTGGACCCACTCCAAGAGGTCCATGTCCTTCTTGTGCTGAGGACTCCAGAGCTGGACGCAGTACTCCAGGTGGGGGTCTCACAAGAGTGGAGTAGAGGGGATGAATTAGCTCCCTCGACCTGCTGGACATTCTTCTTTTGATTCAGCCCAGCATGCCATTGGCTTTCTGGGCTGCAAGTGCACATTGCCTGCTCATGTTGAGCTTCTTGTCCACCAGCACCCCCAAGTCCTTCTCCTCAGGACTGCTCTCAAGCCATTCTCTGCCCAACCTGTATTTGTGCCTGGGATTGCACTTGGCCTGGTTGAACTTCATGAAGCTCACACAGGCCTGCCTCTCAAGCCTGTCCAGGTCCCTCTGGATGGCATCCCTTCCCTCCAGTGTGTTGACCGTGCCATACAGCTTGGTGTCATCAGCAAATTTTCTGAGGGTGCGCTCCCTTAACCAATGTAAATCCTTTAACCAATGTAACTTTCTCTATGTCAGCTTCATTCTTTTCTTAGTTTCTCCTTAGCATTTCTCTTTCTGGATGATGGGCAAGATTCCTGAGCAAGACAGTAATGCGTATAGTGAATATAAAATAGTATTTCTGAAAATTATATTAAGAGGTGGAAGTAAGTCAATATTCCAAAGCATTCTTACAATCAATATCTGTTGGTAATATTTGCTCTTCAAGGCGCATCTGATTTTTTTTTTTTTTAATTTTATCTTTCTCCAATAAACTGATTTTGTTTTCCTGTGCAGGATACAGAAACAAAGGTTACAGGCAGGTAATAAGCTTGTTGGATATGGACGAAGGGTCACTAATAGTTGTTGGGTGATTTGTTATTATTTCAAATAGCACCTAAATCTTGAAATAAATATATTGTGAGACTTATCCCCAGAGAGAACATGGATCATTTTTCTTTCATTAAATGGAGCTGGAATAGCATTGTTTTTATTTATAAACACATTTCCAGGCGTAAAAGCTTGTCCCTTTCAAATTGCTAGTATTAAATTCTGATCAGCTCTTGATGAAGAAAGAACAATTGTTCAACAGCAACCCTGTTGACATCTGTGCTTGTTAAAAAGAAACCTAAAAGCCTAAAAAGGTTTTGCAAAGTTTATCAGTTTTTCCTCCAAAAGTAAGATGGGATGAATTGCACAGTTCTAAGTCAGTAAAGAGGTAAATTGGATTATGTTTTGCAATATTGGAGTCCCCATATGTATTGTAATGTGCAGCTGCCCTCCCTAGAATGTTGAATGTGTTTTTGCAACACGTTGCAGGATAGTAACCTCTGCTTTGTACACCAATAACACTGGAACGTGGATTTTATAAGTCCTTCTACATACCTACTTCAATATTTAATGCACACTGCTTAACCAAGCATTTTTCACATGGTTAGTATGGTCTAAACCTCAAAAGCTGGGGCTCTAAAGCATCGCAGTAACAGATGATGGTCACTAGATATAGTTCCGCAATTTGGAGAGATCACAGAACTTTGTGTGAATTTATCTAAGTATAGGACTTAAACTTAGAATTATAACCATGCTATTGTTATATCATTTAACAGGTTCCACAGAACAAACAGAACACAAAACAAAGGTGTTATGAAATGTTTTCAGAACCCTCAACCATGAATTCTGGATTTTACAACCAGAAAATTGTCTCGGTATTTTTACTAGAGACAATCTAAAGCAACTTAGGTACCAGAGGACCTCTAGCCTCTCAAATCTGTGTTATTACTGGCTGATGAATCTTTTGTCAGAATGACTAATGGGTCATTCATTGGAGGACAAGGCAAATGGTTGCAATTCTCTATGAAAGATCAAAACACCCCGTTTGGCTTGTTTCCATTTCACAATTACTGTTACATTATAAATAGTGTCTGAATCCAGTATCCAGTCTCCATACATGAGAAGGCAAATGTGCCAATGACTTTTGAAGAAGAATCCTTGTAATCCCTACATGTGTGAACAGGAGCAATGTAAGTAATTCAGATGGAAAACATGGAAATGGTGAATCATCTGACAAGTCTGCAGAATGTCTATGACCAGGTAGAAGAACGAAGTTCAACATGGTAAGCAGAGCCTGTTCTTCTCAAGATATGTATAAAGGATGTTGTTCCTGCCCTTTTCATAAGTACCATTTTGTGAATCAGACCAGTTTTTTAGAGGAGATTGATGTTCCTTCGTACCTAAAACAGCATGTCTTTTCTAGACATAAGGGTCTAATTGATTCCAATGACTGTCTAGACTTGACTAATGCTCTCAAGAACAGATGCTTCAAACACCAATCAGGTGATTATTTTTAAGTGTCTTATTGTAACATTGTTAGCAGAGGCATATGAATTCTCCATGTGTAGCTTGTGATATTTACCCCTGTAACTTTAAAGGAGCTCTAGTGTGTTGTGGTTCTGAGATCTAGTCAAGGATCAGTCTTGCTGACAAACTTACTCTGGGTTCCCATTCAAGATGGACGCTAGGCATGCAGCCCTATATCTGCTTTAGGTCCTGTCTGTCACTGAGTCTGCTGTGACTGAAGCTAAGGCTGTGTCTTCATCACTCTTTGCTGAGCTTTTTAAACCTGTTATGACTTTTGACAGACAGGATCCCAGTGATTACTTTTCAAATAGTAAGAATGCTGAATCTTTTTGAGTGCCTTGTTTGAGAATGACATAACAATATCGCCTGCTGGGTAACTTGCAGCAGTCAAGTTTATTAATTTCCATTATTTCTCCTGGAAGCTGAGTCCTTCTCTTGTCTCAGAGGGGCACATCATTTTGTATTTTATTACAAATTTAATATGCATTTTGAAATATCTTGTGAAGACCTTTTGTAACAATATGCATTTTTTTGCATACAGAACATTTTCAATTGGTGTGTCTCAAAACACCGATAAAAACTAATCAATTAAAACTCACAAAACTTAAAAGATATGAAATTTCTGTTTTCCAGTAGAGGACAGTGATATAAAGAGAAGTTTAGTTACTTCCATAAGATTTCACAAAAATCCCAAGCTTCAGTTCTCACTCCCATTTTTGACTTTTTAACCATTCCCCCCAGTTGTGATCACTGTGCCATTTCACCTGCTATTCACCTCTTTGATGACATTTTAATTTTCATCCTTCTGAAATACGTTACTAGCAGAAAACAAGATACACTTGAGTACATTGTTTATTATAGCTCAGTTCCTAGGAAGTCAATCCCTTAAAAATTTATATGTCAGAGAACAATGAAGAACATACAGAAACAACAAGGTATTAGAAGGCCTCTTGAGGAAACTGAAAGGTCAACATCATCATCATTTTGGAGAGATAAGACACTCTTTTGGTTTCTTCATAGTCTACTGCAAGAAATAGCCTCTTTACAGAATGCACTGGTTCTCACAATTCTGCATGCACTCTGAAAAGGTCTCTTCCCCAGTCAAAACATCATCCACCAGTTCAGGTTTTTACACCAGAAAATACCCTAAGTACCATATTTGATCTCTGTAAATGTCCATAACTTTGCAATGCTATACTGTCAAGAGTACAAACATTCAGTCTATTCTGCAGAAAAGCGTTGTCTCACATTGGCAAAGTCCCTTCCAGTTCAGTATGGAAAACCACTAATTCCACTAATTAGTGGACTGTTAATTCATAAGAGATTTAAAGTTGATAAGGCATCAATTAAATTGTGATAATGGATTTATATAGCACTAGACCATTAGACTTGTTCAGTTTATCAGCTTTCTTTCCCTCCTGAATTAGAATAAAAGACCCAAGCTCTACAGATGATGCTACCGTATCATTTATTCATAGATCATCAATAGAATAGATCATGCTTCCATGTAATTTACATGCAATAAAGCTTTTTCACACACGAGAAGTCAGTTTCTGGTCCAATTAGTGGTTAACACTGTTTCTGAAAAGAAGAGGAAGAGTCGTATATGCACTTTCCAAATTTGCAGTGCCACCCATGAGACACAGATGTCCCTTGTGGTAATTAGTTTACACCCTGAAGCAAGAAGCTTGATTACCCCTACATAATTAAATTAACTGTGGCTACAAATGTAATTAATGGCCTGAATGTTATCCAGCCTTTAAAAAAAAAGGCAACATTGTAATCCAGTGATCTCCCCAGCCTGATTACAGTGTACATAGCATAGAATCATATAAGCATAGAATCCTTTAGGTTGGAAAAAACCCTTAAGATCATCGAGTCCCACCATTAACTGAGCACTGTCAAATCCACCGTGAAACTATGTCCCTAAGTGCCACATCTACAGGTCTTTCAAATACCTCCAGGGATGGTGACTCCATCACTTCCCTGAGCAGCCTGTTCCAAAGCTTGATAACCCGTTCAGTGAAGAATTTTTTCCTAATATCATAGAATCATAGAATTGCCTAGGTTGGAAGGGACCTTTCAGATCATCTAGTCCAACCATCAACCTAAATCTGACAAAAACCATCACTAAACCATATCTCTAAACACTATGTCCACCCGTCTTTTAAATACCTTCAGGGATGGTGCCTCAACCACTTCCCTGGGCAGCCTGTTCCAGTGCTTAATAACCCTTTCAGTGTAAAAATGTTTCCTAATATCCAATCTAAACCTCCCCTAGTGCAACTTGAGGTGGTTTCCTCTTGTCCTATCGTCTGTCACTTGGGAGAAGAGACTGACCCCTACCTCTCTACAACCTCCTCTCAGGTAGTTGTAGAGAGGAATCTACACCTCCCCTGGTGCAGCTTGGGGCCATTTCCTCTTGTCCTATCACTTGCTACTTGGGAGAAGAGAATGACCCCCACCTCACTACAACCACCTTTCAGGTAGTTGCAGAGAGCGATAAGGGTGATGAGACAATGGAACAGGTTGCCCAGAAAAGCTGTGGATGCCCTGTCATTGGAAACATTCAAAGTCAGGTTAAACAGGTCTTTGGCCAACCTGATATAGTGAAAGATGTGTCTGCCCATGGCAGAGGGGTTGGAACTAGATAATCTTTAAAGATGCCTTCCAACCAAAGTGTTCTATGATTCTATGATTTATTATCCTTTTTCTCTTGTGGAGTCCAGTTCAAGACACAGGTTCAAAACAGATCTAGTGAATTGAGTCAAGGAAATTAAACAGCAAGAAATAAAATTTTTCTTGGCTGCCTATACTGCATCAAGTACCTCAGTGGCTGGGGCAAGCAAATTAATATGATCATTATAATGACTTGAGTAATGTGTATTCACTGGGGAGAAAGTCTAATTTTAAGACAGCAGATCCTCACCAGAACCCTATTAAAGGAACTGCAAGTCATTTCATAGGCGTAATTTTAGACATGTAAATGCCATGTTGCTCATGAGGTCACGTATGTTATATTGGTCAAAAACAGTTTGCCAAAATTATTTTAAATTATCTAACCCTGGATATTGATCAGATGCAGGACTCTCTCTCAGACTGCTGAAAGTATGTGGCGCTGACCTAAGGAGGTCTTATGGCAGAGACATAAGCTAGTGTACAGCCATTTTAACCTAGAGGGAAACCTTGGGTATTTGGCACTAGAAGAGTAGTTATCCAGTGACCAAGTATTTGAAACGGATTTGTCCCTTCTTGTTCTAAAATTTTTCACTGATGATATACATTTATTAGTGATAACTCAGTTTGATACAATATTTTCATAGAAGGATATAAAATAGCCAAACTTTCCAAGTATTTATAAAAATAGGATCCAATTAGGATTGCTGTACAATCGTATGAGAAATGGTTGAATTTTGGAGCTTTCTTTCAGGTAGGAACAGTATAGTGACTGTAGATGAAGCTACCTGGTTCATATTTTCTAACTTGACTTTAGTTTTCAAAGAAAACAAAAAAAAAAAAAAACAAAGCAGGAAAGTTGCTTCTTTAGTTTAACAAGGCTTCTTCTCTTCATCAAAGTTTCGTTTAATTCATCAGTCTTGCTACTGCATACAAAGTTAATTGATGTCATTAACTATATTACATTTCTAAAAAAAAAATCTCCCCTTGCCTCCAGGGAAGGGGATTGACTATTTACACCTTTGAAAATAAATTATTTGCTAATCTTTCATTGTAAATTACTGGAAAAAGTCCTCTGACTCAGCACCTTTAGGACAACATTGTTCCTGAAATATCATAAAACAACCAAAGTACATTCCTGCAATGCAAATGGAAAGTTATGTTACCTTAATATTGATGACAGTTTACTTCAATGAGCCACTGTGTAGCATGGAATTTAATGTTTTTTTACATATATAATTCAAGTAAATACCTGTAGATCTAGGATAAACAATGTTGAATTTTAGTCTGCCCATAGCTTTCCAGCATTTAATAGTTTTTGCTTCACTAATTTGAAGTAATTTCCAAAAAATTCAGACCTTTACAGATATGGTTAACTGGTTATCCTGGGCAAATTAAATTAAGCCTCTGGCATATGATGAAAAGTTTGTTTCACCTAATTAAGCATCTAATGAGTATGGATGAATTTAAGCTACTCATAGAAATTTTGTTTTTCAAAGCTTTTCTGATTAACATCCATTCAATTGGAGAAAGAAACACATTGCATTTATATATACAAAAGGTTTTGAAAGAAAGCTTAAAATAAGATTCTGATCCCTCCAGAAGGTTTCACCTCAAATTTTTGTGTCCTGTAGTAATAACTGTAATTATTACTGAAATACCCTGGCCCACTTTTCCTTTTGATTCATACAATTGCCTCTTCTTATTTCCCTCGGCTTTTCTGTGCAATATTGTGTATATTCACTAAAAAGGTGTGCTCTTCAGAAGCTTTACTATTACTCTGATCAAACTAGCATGTCAGTTTTCTCCCTCTAGAATATGCACCTGGAAACTAGATATAGCCTTTTTACCATCAAAATGTCAAGCAACAAGAGAAAGGGGTGGATAAAATTTTGGACTCTTTTGAGATTACTGAAAGCTTTATACCTTTGACCTTGCTCCATTTGATAGTATTCCTCTATGAATTCTTCATCTTAATAGTATTGCAAAAGCCTGAGATGGGCACTTTATTCTTTTTTACTCGTTATTACACATCAATAAAGCTCTGGACTCTATCTTGTCTTTTGGGTTAGGATAAAGGAAGAAATTCTTGTAAAGTAAAAAGTCAAAAATTTTTATCCTAGAAATCTTCTCATTTTGAGGAAACCCACAGGCTTTTAGACAAAGGATTTTAAATGAAGAGATTGTGTCCGAAGAAAGTTCACAGCCAGTTTTTCACACCACACAGCTTGGTCACAGTTCTGTTACTAAGAGCTCGTGTGGTTATCTACACTTGTTTCCCTCAATTCCACATTAAAAAAAAATAAGTCTCTTGTACAGCAAAAACCTGATTTGACCGTGTCTTTTTGAAGCTTGCACTAGCTTTTTTCCTTCAAAACATTTTGTTCTGCCTTTCCTTTCCTTTTAAATCACTACACATTTTGATCCTGCCTACATCCAGACCCTAATCCCTTCTTGCTATCACCCTACCACTTTTGTTTGTTCAGGCTTTTCTTGCCATTTCCTTTGTCTTGAACTAGGTGCTTTCATTTAATGTCTTTATACCACCATCCATTTATCCTATGCCTACACTGAGTTTAAAGATGTGATTGAAGCACATGGAGGTGTGCCCATGCTAGCCTTAATCTACCTGTTTGTGCTATGAGATTATTGCCTTCTAGTGCAAACCTGTCAGAAATTTGAGTGACCTACTCAAAATGTGACTCCCTTTGCCCTGAAATCTATGACTCTACTTCTTCCCTACATTGCTTCCAAAATTGCCTGGTTTAGAGCTAGTATGGATATATATCCCAAAGAGTGCCAGTCACCTTAATTCTGGCTGCATAGATTCACGTAGAGTATATTTTTAACCCAGAGCAATGCGTGGCTTATTTCATTGGGGTGGTTGTGTTCCTTACCCGGAGAAGGATTTGTCTCTGTGCCCTGCTTCCACGAGATTACAGATTATGGTTTAATTGGATAAGGTTTCTTCCAGTTCCTACAGATACTCATGAAAGGACCCTATGTCATTTGCTGTTAAAATAAGCTTTTTTCTATTCTCAGAAGAAATCAGATATTACACACTATTCACTGATGCCCTATGTTTCTCAGTTTCAAAGCATCTGTTAGGTGAAGCAAAAGGAAAACATAAGTAGGAATTTAACCACTGCTGGGCTGACAAACTGGCTTCTTGCTGTAATGAGGTCCATATGAGGTCCAGCGAGTTGTGATTCACCTCCCATTACAGGTATGGTCTTGGGCATGGGAATATTTTCCCACAGAAGTGAAATTAATACCCTAGACGACATATAGTTTTTTAGATAATCTAAGTAAAGCTATATTTGCTTTAATACAGAGGATCATTTTTTCCTGTGGCACTAATGTGGGCTTTCACTTGACCTGGGCTGTTCAGTTATAGCAAGGTTTAAAAAATTCAACATTGATCATCTAAGGCTAGAATAAAACATTCTTAGATTTTCTCAGGATTTACCATCCCTAAAGGCCTTCATTTATCCTTTTACACAAAGTATTCCATAATACTTTATGAATCTTCGTCCTTGTATTAAACCAAATAATGCTAAAAAATGAAAACACACCTTCTTCTCTTCTCCAGCTTGCAACAAAACCCAGGAATATACTTTCACAGATGCCCATGCTAAAAGGTACAATGCTTTCTTTGTGGTCTCTCCCAAAGCAGTACCTTAATCTGTGATAATTCAAGTTTATGGTTTTGTTTTATTTTTACTAAAAAAGTTAACCACTATTGTATTCGGACTTTTCTTTGCTATATTACACTTAAATGCCAGAAGGACTGCAGCTGCTCTCAAGTGCTTGTGCACGTTCTGATGTTTTCAATTAAAGTATTTACAATAATGACATACCATGGACTAAGAAGAATTTTCAGAGATGAAAACGGAGTCAAAATGGAGTAGTTGGGAACCACTTATGTAAAGAATGTTTTTGCTCTCATTCATTTTAACAACCCTTGTCGGCCTGTATAGGTGGAAAAAAAATCATCTCCACTTTCTCTCAGGGGAAGGAATAGGGAAGGGTAAAAGTGCCTGTTTGCCAAGTCCCCTGCTGGTAATAATAATTTGAGATTTTTGTTCCATTTTGGGTAATGCTTGCCTCCCATCAAGACTTAAAGGCTTTTGTATTCAGAGAGTTCCTCTGCATTTATGATGCTTCATTTCTGCTCGCTTACCTCGCATGCAGACCAATGGTCTTCAATTTTGAGCAGCAGTTTTCACACTGCTGAAAAGAGGATTATGCTAATACCCCCTTTGGAGTCATCTGTAGACAACTGAAATTGTTCTTCCTGGTGTTGTTCCTGACCACTACTGCTTCCTTAATTCATTATTAAGGGGGGAAACGGGTTCAAGTTACGTCAGGGGAGGTTTAGATTAGATATTAGGAAACATTTTTTCACTGAAAGGGTTATTAAACATTGGAATAGGCTGCCCAGGGAGGTGGTGGATTCACCATCCCTGGAGGTGTTTAAAAAAAGGGTAGATGGGGCACTGAGGGACATGGTTTAGAAGTGGCTCTTGTCAGGGTAGGCTAAAGGTTGGACTCGATGATCTTAAAGGTCCCTTCCAACCTCAACAATTCTATGATTCTATGATTCTATGATTCCTCAATTAACTCCTTCAGCTTCTTTTATTTTGTGTTAAGGTTTTCATTTAATGTCCACAGGACATCAGTCCAGAGTGGTATTCTCAGATTACTGTGCTGAGCAGCTAGATTAGGCACACTTCTTATGAAGCACATTGTTCCATAGGATCTTTGCTGGAGCAAAAGTATTACTGATGGAAACAAATGTAGTCTGTGCTACTCCTAGGCTTTCTTCTTTTGAGGATGATTTTTGTCTCAGGTATGCTTTTTTATAGAATTACCTGTGTAATACCCATGCCTGTTTTCATTGTTAGTACTAATTAGTACCACTTCTGGCAACACTCTCTTTTGTACATCAGGGTCCAGCTCAAAATCCAGCTCATTTAATAACTCATTTCCTTTCAGGCTTTTATAGAGAATTTGACTATGATGTTATTGGCACCTTTGCCAATTTTGTGCATATTATGCAAGCTCTTACTAACTGTTGTAAAATGATGTAATTATGTTTCTTGCAACATTTATATGGGTGCTGAACATTGTCTTGGCTCCAGTATCCTCCTGAGCAGTTGTTAGAGCTCACCAGTCCTGAGGTCTGCCATTCTAAATTATGTCTTTTTTCATGAGGTATTTCAGATTTGGGGGTTGGGGGGGGGGTTTAACCATTCTTGTTGCTCTGGAATGGTCCCCACATTTTATAAAATTCATTCTGGGCTGGACTATTTCCGATGCCTGCCCAATTGCTTTGTCAAAAGGCAGACTGACGTTTTTGGTTTTCTTGCCCTCCCTTTCTATTCCCCCAATTCTTTTGTTACACGTCCAATCAAGGTGTACTCTTCGTCCTAGAGTACTGTTCATCTTTTAATTCTTAAATAAAGTCGCAGGGTTTTTTTTGTAGTCTCATTTGCTTTAGGTACAACACCCTCAAAGATTTTACTTTAATGTGAAATGCAAAAATACTCCCCAAACTTTTTTATTGGTTTCAGCTAGCTTCCTGTTTGATTTCGCTGCTGTGCTCATCAAGTGTGTCAGAATTAGCCATTTGGTAGAAATATGGCAAGGTTTTCTCTGTCTTTCAGTTCTTTCAGATATAGAGTGTGATACAGGTAAAATTTCTCCACCCTCCCTCCATACCTAGATTTTTTAGTCATTGACCACTTCAGCCTCTCATTGAGGCAGTTTTCTTAGCTCCTTTTTAATTCATTATGCTGTGGTATTCAGCAGCTGCCCAGTGCTTCTAGCATTTTGTCCTCTATCGGCTGAGCTTCACGTCTGAAGCCAGGATGAAAAATTCTGCACTCAAACTGCCCCCAGTTAAGGATCCAGCCAGTTCCCTTGCTGTGTTAGAAACTGCGTAACTTTGAAATGGGCAGTGGAGGATGAGCTACCATCTTCAGGCTGTGATTCCCACCAGCGATACACCTATCTCAGTGCTGTGCCCTTAAGGTTTCTGAGATTTCCTGTGTCAGACTCCTCCCCTGCTGGGTGCAGCACAGAACTATCTCACTTGGGACATCAGCAACCATGTAAGCCCATTCACACAGAGAAAATATGTCAGGGGAAGGACCCTGGCAGCACTTTGGACTTGCCTTTAATGGCTGTTGCCCCAACAGCTCCTTTACTGTGTCTGATGCTGTCCCAGAATGATTTATACTTGTCATCACTAAGATCCCAATGAAGACCCAGAGGAATCTTGGCTCCTCATGCAGGACCCTCAGAGTAGCAAACTATCTACATCGGTGACAACTTTCTTCCTCGCAGCTGAGTGAGTGCAAGCTGAAGAGAGAGGGTTGAACTGCTCATAAGAGTGGAAGAGTCATAACACAACTGAAGCTTCACACCAAACCCACGTACTTGTTGCATTGCTCACTGACCCCTTGCACTGGTATACCTTCATCTCTATCTCCTCTTTCCATCGTCTTCAGCATTACCAGTTATTACATTAACCTCCTCTCACCCAGCAGCACTGCTGTTCAAGCCATGTGTAGCCTGCAAATACTCTAATGAGCAATTACATTTCTAAGATTTCCCTCAGGTGAAGTAGTGAATGCTTGCACAGCATCACGGTGCTCAGTAGGTGCAGTCTTTTCAGCTGGCTAATTCTCTCCCCCAAAGCAATGCAAATGTGAGACTGGAAGAGTTAGTCTCCTTCTCCTTTGTCAGAAAGACTTCACAGAAAGAATATTTGATCACTTTGGGATTCTGGATTGCATAGAGCTAGAGCTTTATCCTCTGTATCAGTAAATTTTCTTGTACCTCTTTATGTCCTCCAACACATTTCTCTGCAGAACATGGTCTCTTTTTCTTTGGTATTCAATACCTAATAAACACTGAATGCTTTTAAAAAACAACCATGTGATTATATAAAAATAAAAACAAATTATCTGCTTCATTCCAGTCTGGAATCTGGTAGGTAGGAAAACAATTCTATTTTATCTAGATTGCTGAATCTGGATAAAGAAATATTCTTCCTCAAGAAGTCTCATTAACTGTATTTCTGTCTCATCACTTCAAATGCTTGTGGAAATAAGACAGCTAACATTTCTTCTCTAGAACGAGTCATTGCATTCATATACTAATAGAGATCTTGGGAAGATTCTCTCCTTTAAAAGCTATGAGACAAGTTTATCTGTAACTTTGAAATTGTTGTTCAAATGTTAAGCTAAAATCAGTGAAATTTGATTGAGTATACCACAACACCTTTTTAAATCACACTTATTTTTAGAGTTAGAAAGCCAATTAAGTTTTTCTGCTCAGTTTTTCTTCTCCTTTACAGAAAACTGATAAAATTAGGTTCAGATGTCCTAAGTGGGCAATATATCTGATCTTACAAAACAGTCTAGTCTGTGAGAAGTACTTAGATTTTTCAGCAAATTTCTCCGTAAGAATCTAATAAAACTTTCTTTGTGTAAGCACACTATTTCATGTAAAACATCTCCACTTTAAAATTAAATTTTCTTCCTTCTTGCACAAAATATTGGTTGGTTTTTTTTAAGACTTAGGATTCTAATTTCAAAATTACATCCTGTGAATTAGAGCAGAACATAAACCGCCTTTCTGTTGAAGCCTTAGAAGAAATTTTTGAATATGTGAACACATGGATTATAAGTCTTAAAAAAAAAAAGTAAAATAAAATTGTTTTTTAGATGAATGAGTGCTATAATAGTGAGAGCATCTGGTATAACATTTTGCTGACCTCTATATGAAATACAGTTTGGCTAACACTTAATCAAAATTGATCATTCTTTCTGTAAACTAAAATGCAATCCATATAGCCTGAAAAGCCTCTAAAACACGTTCGGTTTAGATTTTGCCTATGACTTGCACTCTAATTTGAAGACCTCCATCTATGAACAGAATAATCCCCCAGCTTTCAAGGCACTATTTTCAGCACAAACTGCACAATTACCAAGCTGAGAAGTTCTGGCATGGCATTGGATATAACTACATCTCTATGTATTTATACATATGTGCACACAGAGAGAGATTTTTTGTGTTTAGTTTCTAGCAGAAAGTCATTCATTATTCCATGAATTTCAGACTGGGACTTGCAGTTCTTTATTAAATGAATGACAAAAACGTGAATGATACTGAACAGAAACATTAATATAAAGACTAATCAGTTTCCTTTTTTGTATGACTTCCATTTCAAGGTCTTCCCTTCTCAATTAGTCTCCATGAATTGATTGTTTAATGCATACCTAATCTTGAACTTGTTCTTCTCTTGCTGATGGGAAAATTAAAGTTAATTTGGTTGAAGTCATGATGCTTATGTTGCCCATTTATCAAATGGTGATATTTTCAAAATCCGTATGGCAGCTGTTCTGTTTCTCCTCAGCAGTACATGGAAGACAATTCTATTTATAAACATGCAGACCTCTACCCTGTTTCCTGGAAATAAAAAACAAACAAACAAACAAATATTTTCTCCAGTAATATAGAATTTTTCTCTCATGGTGGTAGGAATTATGTTCCCATGTGCTGCATTACAATAGGTTAAAAAAATATTGCTTAGGTTGGAAGGTCTAAGCTGCTGGCAAAAAGGGATAGAAAAACAACAGAAGTTTATTTCTCTCTAGAAGGCACACAAAAAGAAAAGTTGCAAAGGTCTGTGTATTTGCTGCAGCAGTTATATTTTAACCAAGTAAAACAATACCTGTGTCATACAATTACTTGAAATGAATCTGAACCTCACCTCCATGCCTTTTGGGAGTACTTGACCAAGTTCACCTCTGTTAGTTGTTAGTCCCCTATTTCCAGCTTTACCTTTTTCCAAGGGAATTTTGCTTCATAAAACACTGGGACAACTATATTTTCATTCAGAATATAGTTGCAGCTTTTGCATTTGCCTTCCGCTGATTTTCAACAAATCTTTTGTAAATGCGTTATCCAACACAAAACTCCTATTAAGTGTCTTGGAGTTGTAAAGAAAAACGAATGAATAAAGGTGAAAGTAATGATAAAACCAGTATCAAATCCTCACTGCAAAATCAACTAGGAAAAGACTGTGAATCCTCATTTACAGCACAGATACAGAGTGCTGACCATTTCTAGAGCTATTACTTAGCAGCTAAGACAGCAGCTAAGAAATAGCATAAATTCAGACTATTGCACTAATTTTGCAAGGATTTTTGTTTCCCCAGTAGTGCACTATCCAAATTCCTTCAGGCCTACTAGAGTCACGTCAGTCATTCGTACCATATTTTTTTGCATGCACAGATGCCATGGGTTTATTTCACTGGATGAAGTGGAGATGGAATCTGCCTTTCTCTCCTGTGCCAGCATTGTCTTGTGCCCCAAGACACAGCAGAGCATCATGTGCCAGCAGGAGGATGGAAGAGATTCAATTCTGTTCACTCAAGTTTAGCCACAAAATTATTCATATGGTCTGAGCCTTGAGCTTTGGAATGCCCAATCCCTAATCTTGACCCAGAAATGATCCCCAGATCATTTCATTAACTATAATGAACTATGACAAGTGAATTTCCTCTCATTTAAATAAGGGTGTGACAGTTTTGCTTTTCTGTTTTTTTCACTTTACCAGCTAGTTTTTTCTTAGCAATTACTAAGAGGTCATATTAAGTTTAGTTGAATCCCTTGACCTATGTGTTCAAGCATCATGGCAGTCTTGTGATTTAACATACCACAAAGAAGCTTTTATCATCATTTGGAGATAGAAAAATACAGATACGTATCCAAACATATATAATTGATGAAATTAGCAGCCTGAAAGCACACAACATTAGTAAGCACTGAGAATTAATATATGAACTTAAAAAATTACTGAGGAGCTGCCTGAAAGGGAGATGGCCTGGAGCTCTGATGAAAGAAGAACTACTGGGCTGGAGAAAGGCAACTGGGGAGTTTTTCAAGTATTGGTTTTAGAACTGATGGTATTTAAATATTTTCATCAATGACCTTGGCAAACATAGTAGGAGTATGCTAATGCAATGTGCCAGCACCATGTTTTGTCAGGTCATGGCGACATTCCAGCTGCAATATAAAAAAGGCCATATGGATTTCTCTTCACTACATAATAAGCTGCTGCTGCCAAAGCAGTTTGGCTTTTGGAGCACTCCATGCTACTGTTCTCCCCCAGCCCCCTCACACGTGGAAAGGGAGCAAGATACAAACCTGAGGACTGTTTTCAGAGGCTGGTGAATATTCTGGGAAGATTGCAGACTCTTCCCTACCATTTGCTCTCCCAAGAGCCTCTTTGTCTCCTCATATTGACATGACCAGGTATGTGTATCACATGAATAAGTTCAGTTACTTAATTATCCCTGGTTACATACCAGACACACACCGAGTTAGGGAATGGGAGCACACATGCATTTCAAGCCACATGGGAAGAAAGAGCATGGGAGTCCTATCTTATGACCTACACAAAGATTAGGGGAAGACGTTCAGGCCAAGGCAAGAAATTCTGTGTTACAGTCTTAACTGCCTCTGTTGCCAAAAGTTATGTAAATTAAGCTACCTAACAAGGCTTTTGGGGAAGCAAAATGTGAATTACCCAGATATCCTACTTAGGAATGTTCTTGATGTATGAATAATATACTTGGTTCAATATAACTTTTAGAATGTCTTTCTGTTGACTTTTATTTTAGCACAAAGTGAATGTATAGGATACAGATGAAGTTTCTACTGGAACAGCTCTTCTTTTGAGTCAGTCATCTTCTTATGTACATAATCTAATAAGGTTTTCCTTTTGTTATAACAGTCTGATAAAGAACAAGAACAACATGTGGACCTGTCTTCAATAATGTCCTCTAAGGCTACATACCTTTCATGTGCTTTTCATGTATTCCAGCCTCACAGAAAATGTTTCTAAACTCACACGAGTTCAAACCTTCATGATCTCTGAGGACCCAAGAAAAACGCATTTGCTAGTTTTTCAGATTATTGTTTTCAAGTTTACAAGTTTAAAATTATGAATAGTCAAAAACAGGAGGAAAAAGGAGAGTCACTGCTTTTTCTTTCCTAACACTCTTCTGTAGGTAGACAAACCTTTCCTTTCAGAATTTTGCATTTTGCAGATGTTTTATTTTCTTTACACCAAAGATTCTGAGGTACCTGGAGGCATACCTCTGTTCTGGAAACTATTCAGTGTACTTATGGCAAATAACAGTGGGCAGCTGGGTGAGCTTGACTGACATGATATACTCCAAATACAGAAGTCATTTACGCTACACAAGTTCTCTTAAGCTTTTGCCAACAGAACTAGACTACAATATCATGCTATATCAATTATGTAAAAGAGACTACAACTCTCTATTTCTAAGAAAAAGCAAATTTTTGTTAGTGATTCACCTACTGAGTCATTAAAATATTTTTTAGTAGAGATGCGAAGAGGCTACGCATACTTTTTATTTTTAGCTACAAGGGAGGTAATGCTTATTTATGAATTTTAGTCTGTGTGTCTGAATTGCACTTATTTTCCTACAACCACCATTTCAGTAGAATCTTGCCTGAGAATTACTCTGCATAATTCTGCATAAATGGACGCCATTGATAAGAATAGCCATAAAGTGCTCTACAGAGAGGAATACATGATTTATATCTCGTGTGAGCAATTTTGCATAATAATTGTTAGATTTTTCAGATTTGGGGTGTATGTAGTTTAACAAACAGTGGCCAAAATATTATTTTTAAGAGAAGACCATTACTACAGGACCACCATAAAATAATCTTTATCCTGCTTTACTCTCCTGACTTCCAACAAGTAATGGCTTAGGGATTTTCAGTACCTGGGTGGTTGTTTATAACAGCCCCTGGAAAACCTATCTTTTGTCTAACCACTTTTTGAATCTATTTACCTATTGGGTTTCCACAAGTTATACTACCTCCTTTTTTTAGTTTAAATTTGTTAATCAGTAATTTCATTCTGTCTTAACTAGTTCTTATGAGATAAAAAGATAGTAAGTAATTTCCTATCATCTACTGTATCCACACACATTTATAGTTTCATCATTTTATAAATGCCTTTCAGTTTGCCATTTGTTGATGAGTCCCAGCTCTTTAGTCTTTCCTCATATGGCAGCCACTCTAATCATCCCTGTTGGGCACCTATATATTTTTCTAGTTCTACTATATCCTTTTAAAGATGAAATAATTAGAACTGCAGGCAATATTCAAGACAGGGGCATACTGTTGATTTGTGCAAATTCAAAACAGTATTTTCTGGTTGGTTTTGGTTTGGTTTTGGTTTTTTTTCCTCCACTCTCCTTCTACCAATAAAACCCAATGTTATGTTTTCTGTCTTGTCTGAGCACCGGAACTGACCTTTTCAGAGAACTGCATGCAGTGCATCCTGCATCTCTTTCCTCAGTAGCAGCTAATTTAGAGCCCATAATTTTGTATATCTATATCGCTTACCATATGTACTTACCCATTCTGAAATACATCTCCCAGTCCCATTGCCCTGTCTCTGGTATATACATCGCAATGCCTAATCCCGAATAGTAAGTGTGGTGCCAAAAGAATACAAAAGTATAAGAATTATAGAAAAAGCCTCAGTAGATATGTATGTCCAAAAATGAAAGATATGTTTCTGATTAAAAGTATTTACATGCCAATAGAGAAGATATGTTTAAGGGAAAATGCTGAAGTATCAAGTCTATTAACATTGTTGCAAAGTTAGTTAAAAGTCTGGACAAAGTGTTATAGCAAATACTGGAATTATTTCACAGAAAAAACTCTAGTCTCAAAGACATCCAAAGACTATGAAAATATTAACAGGAATTTAATCTTCATGAAGGCCTAAAGCTACTGAAAGCAGAGAACATTCAAGTCAGAAAGGTTTGATACCAAAGAAATATCACTGACTCAGAAAAATGAGGGAAGGATATTTTCCACTATTGTTCACAACATGTGTTTCTTCTGATAATTTTTTTCAGTCCAGGAAACACAGTATCAAGAATGAAAAGTGCTGTGAGAAGACATTTTTCTTTCTTTAATAGATAGAACATGCCTATAATATCATATTCATCCAACTATGGATAGGTGAAGAGATCTGGAAAGCCTGAAATAAAATTTATAATTGACAAAACCCCCTTTCTTTATCAATAGAAATTTAAGACAATTCAGAGAACTGCTTATATCACAAAAGCTAGTTGAAAAGAAAATTAAAATTTTTCAAACAGATTAGAATCAGAAGAGATCAATCAAATAAAACTTTTAATTTGCATACATAGAAGTAAGCATGTCATTGTAGCAACCAATAACCTTGTATTCTCTCTGTTGGTCATGTGATGCAAATATTGACATGAATTATGTAGTCAGCCTTTGGGAATACTAATGAACATTTCATATGGTAAATAAAGTATTGCTCTCTTTTTCCTTTCAAATCTTCTCCTAAGACTCATTACTACCTAGATGCCTACAAAAACCTTAGCAGATATATTTTGCTAGGTAATAGATCAATCATAGGCAAGTATTATTGCTTATTTATGACAAAAAGATGAACTGAGAAATAACTGGTCACAAATCTAACAGAAATAGAAACGCTCTCTAATAATTCATGAACATACAGGTTAAGTCTAATGGCAGGTAGGACAGGGACACAGAGGTTGGAAGAAGCAGAAAAAAAAGGAAAAAGAAATCAAAATAACTTCTTCACATTTCATTAGCAATAAAGAGTTAAGAGAAAATTCTATGAAAGGACATGGCTGATGATAGATCAGAAAGGCTACCGCAATTCTTTTTTGTTTTTTAAAGAAGAGGTTAGCTACTGTGGTAGCTTTTATAATAGAATAGACAAATGCACAGACACCTATTGGAACATCTGAAGATGATAAGCATTCCAGGATATAGGATAGATGTGTATATATAACACTCTGTCTTTTAAAGTCTTTCTGCTCTGTTCTTACCATTAAAATAAACCATGCATTGTATTGGTATCCATTTATATACATCCGTGCTATGGGTACAAGTGTACTGACATTGTTAAGCAGAGACTTTTACACTTTTATCCATCCTGGAGCGTCCAAGACTCCTGCTCTCACTTTCAATTTATACAGAAATACAAATGGATAGATCTCTCCCAGTCACTCCTTCCAGTCCAAGAATCTGAACTGAGGATTCTGAGGGTGACAAACAGAAAGGTAGGTTATAAAGGTACATATTGGAAACATTTCTAAAGAACAGTTATTATTAAGTAACATTTTTTTTTTTTTTTTTTACTTTGCTTGATCATCTCTGGATGTATTCCCATTGGGGAAGATTCTCAGCCTTCCCAAAAAGTGTTACGTGGGGAGTTTTTGTGGCAAAGAATAGGCACTTGTTCGTGCTATCTAGCATCTCTTCAAAAGCTTGATTTTATTGTTGAGCTTATCTATTACAAGAAGCTGGTGCCAAGTATAAAACTGAAAAAAAGAAAAAAAAAGAAGTCAAGAAATGGCACTTAAGAATTAGGAAGACCTGAAGAAAGCAAAGAAGTTTTAGTACTGGTGACAGAGAGAGTTTCAAATGGCAGTGAAGGAGGACTGAAGGATGTCACAGTGCAAGGGGACATCTTTAAACTATGCATACTCTGTAGAATAAAGCAGATCAGCCATCTAGGCAGCTGATAGCAGGCTGATATGTATCAGCTCACTTCTGGGTGTTAATCACGCCCCAACAAGTCAGGATCAAACATGTTCAATAGCAACATTAGAGAATACCACTCGAAGGGGTCATCCACCATTGAGTGAATTAGAGAATTAACTTTTTCACCACAACTCAAGCAGATTATCAAATCAGACAACAAGAGTAAGTGATGACCCCTAAGAATTTCTGGGTGAAACCCCTTTGTCATGAGAGATTAACCATATTCTGTCACTTTTACCTTTGGGGAGAACTCAAATCACAAGCCTAATAGAAGGGAATTCTTAATTAACTAAGAATTATCCCTTATATATCTTAATATCCCAATATCGGTTTCTGTCATCATCCCAGATG
Source organism: Chroicocephalus ridibundus (assembly GCF_963924245.1). Classification (NCBI taxonomy): domain Eukaryota; kingdom Metazoa; phylum Chordata; class Aves; order Charadriiformes; family Laridae; genus Chroicocephalus; species Chroicocephalus ridibundus. The sequence goes on from NC_086316.1 coordinate 24,351,270, forward strand.
CAGACATTCGGGAACCTATAACACAAATGCCACTAGCTAGCTAACCTACAGCCTTTTGGAACTCTGTAGCTTCCTGAATCGGATAGTTGGTAAACAAGTGCAAACCACAGAATGCCATGACATCCCAGCTAAAATGCCAGTAAATATAAATGATAGTCAAGGGATTCTTGGGCTGCTGAAGAGCGGAGTCTCGTAGTAAGTGACATAAAAGTACAATATATGCATACATTTTCATTTTAGCTTACATTGATTTTCTAACATATATGCTACTTACTATGCTCCTCCATCACCATCCTGCTGGCCAGCACAAATTGTTGCACAAAAGAATTTTTAAAAATATCTCAATATTGGATAAAAACATTCCTGAGGGTTATATGGCAGGCTGCTATTTCCAAGCCAACTCACATATTTTTTCATATTTCATCATTTTCAACAGCCACAAGACAAAGTGAAATTAGAGCATCCAGGTATTTGTATACATTTTTAAATTTTACATATTTTGAAACTTTGATCCTAGGAAAATACTCATGAGACAAGTATCTTCTTTGAATATTCATCTAGATGTAGGAAAATTTGCAAATTTGGATCTCTGACTTAGCCGTTTGAGCCAAAATGCCTCCCACACTTGTGCTACATATGCATATTTGTTAAATATTATCCCCTTTCTCCTGCAACTCTAAAGCAACCCTGTGTATTCCCAGCTAAGGGACAGATGTGGTTTGTCGTCTACAACAGGCAATATTCTGACTTGCACTGATAAAAAAATTAAAGTTCACTGTCTAACAGCTTAATATTAATAGATATTATTTATAAAGACAATATGAAAAAATACCAAGGTTCACAATAGCTGTCAATGTACTTGTAGTTCTGGAGAGTCATAAACTATTCTGCTTTTAAAAAGCGGGATATTCTAATAAAGAGAAGAGTAAACGGAGTCTCTGAAAGCATCAGTGCTTTCCAAGTTCTGTATAGTTGGCCTTCTGGTACCAGACAGGCTGACAGAGCTGGAAGAGCTTTGTATGCTGGAATACAGGAAGTATTTTTCCGACATGCAGAGGAGCAACCTTTCTTAAAATTCACAATCTAACATCCTTTCTCGTAACACCAGTGGCTGACTGGAAACAAACTTCCTGAGAGATACCTCTCAGTGTGGCGTTCCTGGTATCTTGTTTATCTTACTATAAATTAGCATACATACACATAAGAATATTTATTAGACAACTATTGCTGATTGTATCTGAAATGGCTTCTTTGTAAACTCTAAGAATACAGTCTGGATCTAATGTATAACAGAATGATTTGTGAGAAAGATACTTTTTTTTTTTTATTTTTTTGCTAGAAAGTAGTACTTGGGAAAGACCTGCATCAGTTTTATAGCGTGATTTCCTTTAGTATTCATAAAGGAGATAGCAGAATTAGACTCACTGAAAAGTACACAGTAGAAAAGCAGAATGAATTATGAGAATTAACTCTATGAGATGGCTAAACTGAATTGTTGAATTGTAGGGGTTTGCAGTTTTCTTAACCCTACAGTCCCTAAACTTCAGAGTGGCTCATCCACGTCTGAATCCCTAGAAATTCCAGCAGGCATCTGGAAAGGAAAATCATGACCATGTATGTATTTCAAGACCAGTTCGGATAGCCTTGTCAATCTGCAGATACAGAATCTTAGAACCACAAAAGACTGGTTGAAATAGCTGAACATTTACAATTTATACTCGTTACTGTCTAATGTGAATAGCAAGCTTGCAGAGCCCTCTGGAGAACACACAGTAGGCACCCTTTGGGATACAGAAAAGCAGACGTATTCTCCCCAGGCCAACTGCACAATGACCAAACCCACAGTGTGATCTCCAGCACAGCTGCCAAAGTCAGCACACGAGCAGTTTTAAATTTCATGCAACAAAGTCAGCAATCGAGGGCTACGTCATCTTGAAAGAATGGGATCTGTGAGACATAACAAATGTGGTCTAAACTCAGAAGAAGCCAAAAACGCCATGCTGAAGGGCAATACTGTCAGCATCTAATTTCTCTGAGGGGCAGCATGTTCTCATTCCAGAAAGTTAATTTTAGAAAGACCCATCCCAACATACCATTTTTCCAACACAGCAGATGACAGGGATGTTTGCAACATGCCGAACAGATGTGCAAAATGCTCCCAACTTTCTTGGAACCAGAACTGACTTGCTATAATGGAAGTGGCTATGATCACAATGTGTAAGGCCTTTCTGGCTTTATTATTGAAAACTATGGCTTTTAGCTATATCTCTACAGCTAGGAAGTCAGATATAGCAATACTAAAATGATGTGGAAGCTAGATTCTTCTGTTTTTATTGGATATGAACAGAAGGTTAATGGTGTTGCCTTTATACTATGCATCCTCTCTGTGAATCCAACAAGTAACATCCCGTTGTGATAGCTGCAAGCACTGATTATTATTTTTAAACTCTCAAACACTTTCTAGGATGTTTTATACATAAATTAGGTGAGAAATTTTTTTTACATAGGTGATTTACTTTGTGCAGCTTTCCCAGGCAATTTTTGCCAAGTGATAATAAAAATTTGGAAAACCAGGCATAGAACTGCTAGTGAAGAGCAAGAAGTGCATGTAGTCCCTGTCTGCAAGAATTACTGTTATTTGCTACTGAAAGGACTGGAACACTGTTACATGTACTAAATGGTACTATGCAGAAGACTCAGAGATTTTTGCCAGTGCGAAGTTACTTTACCTGCTAAGAGACAGAGGACACTGAAGTCACTTTCTGTGCTAAACTCAAAATTGCATTTTCCACCGTGGAGTAAGTAGCAGAGGAATGACTAGAGATGTGTTTTTTCAGATGAAGTGACCCTAATTGATTGCTTGCACAGCTGAACACAAAAGTTTAAACAGTGAACAACGGAGAAAGTGAGCTGGAGTAGTAAAGCTCTCTGTTTTCTGCAGTGTCAACAGTAGGACACTGACTTTAGTAGAACTTCAGGAATGTAAATGACACTGTATTTTGGCCTGCTGGCTTCAGACACAAACCTCATCACATCCTAAAGTACAGTGAAAATCAAAATTCTCATATCCTCCACTTCATTGTATTACCCTTCTTATGAAAGCAGAGATGTATAGTCGGACAAACTTGACCATACATAGGCCTACATTTTAAGAAATTCTGCATTCGCAACTTTTCCTCAATTGTATTTGAAGGCACACTTACAATCAAACATGGTTTCTTATCTTGTTTGTTGTTAGTCTTCTATTAACTTTATCTTATCTTTCTTCATGTAAGGAATTTGGAGCAGGAAAAGCAAGCTGAGCATCAGGCTTGGAGAAAGAAAGCAAGCTCTTCCAAGCAACAAAAGAGGGACCAAAGCCATTGTCATGGCAACAAGAATCAGAAGTGAATGCTCCTGTTGCCCATATTCTAGTAGATAGGTGAAATAATTTATGTCTGAACTGGAGGTGCAGTATTCCTTGTTATTGATTGCATCTCTGAATTATAGAATAATTCATATAAATTGCAAGGAAAAAATATGCAGAGAAACAGATTTGTGTATTAAATGATCTAAATATAATTTGTAAGAATGTGGAACAGTGTACAGGTATTATATAAAAATCAAATCTCTCCAATATGTTATTTTTTAAAAAAATCATCCATTCTGAATAGTTGCCTCTCAGCATTTTGTGTTGAGAAAATATTCTGTTTTCCAAATAGTATGTCCTAAATATAATTATTTCCTGAAATTCAAAATACAAACAAAATATACGTATCTGCACACTATAGTGTACTAAACAACAAATTGAAAAAAGATCACTGTAATCACTTCACTAAGTAATCTAATAGGTACATGATTTTTAACTGTGTTCTTTTCCTTTATATTTTAAAAGAGGATTACATACATTTGAAAAGGCTTTTGGAAGACTACAGATCCAATGATCCTGTACTATAATCCACCAATATTTGCAGAATACATTAAACACTTTCAAGCATTATGTGCTGAATATTTAACACATGAAACACTCAGGAAGACCAGAAAGTCTGAAAGTGTTTTAATTTAAAAGCTGGGACTCTGGAATAATTTGTTCCTTTGCTCACAGGAGTTACACACGGTACCACTTTAGGTTTAAAGGAAAGTATCTTTTCTCCCATTTTTAACATAGAATCATAGAATCATGGAATGGTTCGGGTTAGAATGGACCTTAAGGATCACCCAGTTCCAACTCATGTCCCACGACAGAGTCTTACCAGCTTTCCATCCTGACTGTGCTAATTCTAGCTGTTGCCTAACACCAAATCTTTGGTTTCTCAGCAAGAAGCTTCCAACTGAGCTCCCTACCCAGCAATTCACTTTGCAGAGCCTGAGCAGCACCTGCCTGCCTGGCACCGCTGCTTTGTGCTCCACTGCCTGCCGCAGCTGGGAGTGCTGGCTTCATCTTCACCTCCTCTGCGGCATTGGTCACTGTTGGCCATGACTACCTCTACACCTGTGTGTCACCTAGGAAACATGGTGTGTGAGCAAATGTGTTGGAATTCTTTCCTGAAGAAAGAAACCCCACAGACAGTAACGTGAACCTGCATCATGACCTACTGGCTTTTCAGCCCCCAAATCTCACAGGAGCATTTTGCTTGCAGTACCAGCCAACATGCCACCTATAGGGAATCTGCTGTTTTGGTGTAAATCAGAGCTCTAGCAATATGCAGGTGATAGTCCCTCTACTTACTATCCTTGGGTGATGATCAGAGAAATGCTTCCGTGCTTTAATTTAACCAAGTACTGAATGAAAAACTGTGATTCTGTTCAGCTGCAAGAGAGAGGCTGATTTCACAAAGTCATTGGAGCAACTTTCAGCCACAGCCCACCCTTCTGTGCTAGAAGGTACATATACAAATTAGTCAATGTAGCCTGTATTCTAGTATTGATATTATAATCTTCACTGACAGTAAATTGTTATATTGCAGCGTCCAAAAATATGTCTTTTTGCCTTTTGGCTTTATATCCTGTTATATCCTTTCTTCAATTTTTTTTTATTTTTTTTTTTTTTTAGATATCTTTTTGGCTCAAAGGCTGCTGTGCCCAATCTGTTTGATCTCTTGATGTGAGATGATATTCGGAAAGATAAAGTTGAGCCCCAGAAGATTAATCTCCCTCAAAGCACCTGTATATAAACATGAGAGAGGGCTGTGCAGTGAATGTTTCAGTGCACATAAAAGCAAACTTCTCTGAGTCACTCTGCAGAAGACTTATTTACTCTCCCTGAAAGCAGAGAACCAAGAGAGAAATTAGCCTCCTGTAGCTAAAGTATGCTCTTCCACATGCTTTTCCATGGTTGCTGCCATGGAGCATCCTCCTTCATGAAACTACTGAATGCCTTTAGTACTTCTGTGTTATGACAAAGTCTGCCACAAACATGTCAAAACACGTCCTCTGCCTTATGCGCTGGTCCCTTATATCGTAGAGAGACTTTTCCAACGTCTCAGTTCTAATTTTCAAGAGTCTTATGACTTCAAACAGCATATCTAAATGAATTCTTTCCATGTGAATATGATGATAGTAAGAAACTTACAATTTGAATCAAGATGAAACATTCAAACAGCTGATGAGAACTACACCAAGGTCTCTCTGACTTCAGCCACCACTGTAAGCCATCTTTCAAAGTAAACTTGAGGAAATCTGTGTTTTCCAAAAATCTGCTTTTCCTGGCTTTTCTGTTTTAATTCACAGGCACAAAATTTTTACAGCATTTCCTCAACTAAAACCTCAAAATTGAGGATTTTTAAGTAATGTTGCCCTTATGATAGAAAAATCCTTAATCAGACTTTAATGAGGAAATTTAGGTAAACCCTTGAAACCTACATTCAACTTATACATCATTTTGCTACACAGGTCAGAATAGTTATAGAATCTCTCCCTTTTCTGGATGGAGGCCGGTCTTGTACTGTTTATTCTTCTCAGAGTGAACCAAATCAAATATCCACTTTTTTTAAAGGGCTTCTTCATTTGGCTTGTCACATTTTCTCTACTCAAACTGAAACAATTATCAGTTTGAGTTGGCAGGATCTGTACACTGCTCAAATGACAGAAATCCATTTGCGCTTTCCAAATCTCCAAACAAGAGTTTTGTAGGGTTCTTTGCTGATGGTCAGCTATGAGGAATGCTGCTGTGGGCCAACCAGATTGTTACTGTTGTTGAGCAACCAGATGCTGTACATGGATCTCATCTTTATAGCATTAGTTTACAAAAGTCATCATGCCAATCCCCACTGTCCCCTCGAAATCCTACAGAAGTTTGCATGTTTCCTAAGATAGTATGAATTTTTAGATTTCAAGTATCTCAGCTTGCCAAAGCACTATAGATTCATGTTTCCCCCTTGGTCTGTAATAGATGCAAAAATGTGCATTCACTGTAAACTTTTCTTTCTGTTTGTTAAGTTTCAGACCTCTTACACAATTCAAAGCCCCAGTTATGTTAACAATATGTACTTCATTGTTTTTCCGGTGACCTAGTCTTGGCTAGGTGCTCGCTTGATCCCACTTTTTGCACACTTTCCACTGCCCAATTTTCTTTTTCTCCAGATAAATTCTGCCTTACCTTGACTGAAGTTTTTAGAACTGCAGAATGTCCAACAGTTTAAAATAATGACATAATCTTACAACCTTCCTCTTCCTGGCAGAAGCAGTGGAGCCATGCTCTGATCATGAACTGCCTTTCATCTCTCCTGTGGAATACTTAACCTTTGAAATCCAAGCATTCTCTCTGTGATCAGGAACAATTTACCATGGACTTGAAGATGAACTGTATTTCTAGAATGGATCCTTGCCTGTTGATTTTCCAGTTCCATAAATTTACTTATTTGTCTCTTTACCTTAAAAAAAATATCTGCTGCCTTTGAGTGCAAGCCTGCTATCCTATACCTATTTCTCAGCTGTGGAAATGGGCATATTTATATTTCTTCTAATCATTAAAGCATAGACATAAATCTCATCTTCCAGAGCAAACCACATCTTTTCCACAGCAAATTTATTGCTATTTTCCTGAAGGGCACTGATTTAACAAGGATGAAATGCAAAATGAATATAATAGAAATTCAGATTTGCTGATTAGCAAGTAGTTACTTGTCCATTACATAAGACGGAAGATCTCTGCAGTAACCGCAGACTTCCTTCCATAATAATAGTGATACAAACAGTAAGGAAGATATCTATATACTTGATTCTCTCAACAAGTTCTTAAAGTAGATGTTAGCTTTTTTTGTAATATGGACATCAGCTTTGCAAAACTTTGGGGTTCTCGTGCCTGTGTCCAACGTGGACAATATAGGTAGATGAGTGTATGAACAGCTGCCATAACTTTACCAACTTTGACCACTAGAGCAAAAATTGGTGTTTCTTATCCATAAAAGAGTTCTGAAAAATTGGCAAATCCACAAGCAGATGATGTATAATAGGAGCAAACTCCAACAAAAGTCCTTCCATCTATGTCTGTCTGGGAAATTATCCAGTTTTGAGCATTCTCAGTTCTGGTTTTGCTGCTGGAAATTTCTCTTTGTTGATTGTGTGGCTAAAATAAATTAATCACTTTTGAAATGATTCACATTCCTTCACCTTTGTTCATATTGACAATCTTGTGTTTTCACAGGCCAGTCGAAACTGTATTGATTCTTGTTCAAACTGTAATACGGACAAAGATACCATCTTGCAGCAAACAAGTAATAGCCCTCAAACATGGTTTGAGGCATTATGTAAGAGGAGAGAAATCACTTTGTATTATCACAGCTCTGGCATTACCACAAAAATTTTTTCACTTTGCCCTTTGGATTAGTTTCCATTTGCCTACCTACTTTTAAAGCCAAGTGTAGAATACAAAATTAAACCGAACACTGGTGCCAAGTTACTATGCATCAATGACAATTGATCAAAATCCTTTTAATCTCAGTTTCCAGCTTGGTCCAAACATAAGGTGGCGTTGAATTGGTGATTGCCCTCACTTTTATAGGAACTGTAATGTCCCACCCTGACCACCCACAGTTCCACACCTCCCATCACAACACAGACAGCACCTTTACAACCCAGTTACTCTGTGACCTTCACATACAAAATGCTACCTGTCATCATGGTCACAAGGCTTTGGGCACCTAATGACTTACATGGTGCCAAAGTGAAAGCAGTGTGCCTCGAAAGGCCAGTAAAATGCATATCTTGACAGTTTGTGCTACAAAAGTGAACTGGACTTTTATAGACCTTATATTGTGGAATTCTAGATATCATGACAGAGATGATGTGACATTGCCAGAGACTGGATGAAATATAAGTGTGTTGGGGGTGGGGGTGTTTCTTCCACTGAGTTTTTAGTTGAAACATGGAGAAGATGACAAGGACTGCTGGAAGACTCCTTACAGATTTTTGACAAAGTCCCGAGGAATGAGATTTCAATGCTTGGGGTTTTTTTTTGGCTACTGATGTTTATTTAGGTGGTGCCTGTTTCACACATACCACCATACCAGATTGCTGTTAGGTCAGTGAATCATAGCCATTTTTTTTTCTTGGATTTAGAAGTTTGCTCTTGAATCCTAGCTTTTTGGTTCTCCCCACTTAAAAGTATGTCATCATCAAAGAAGGAAACTGTATTTGCTTTTTCCTCTTGGCTAGTACTTGCATGATTCATTGTTTCATATATTAAAAATACACACCACACACCCCCTCTCCCCCCCCCCCCCCCCCCAGCACTTGGTTACTAGTTGTCAAAAACATCCAGAAAATCAAGAGAGATCCATTTCTGGTCCGTATCTGCAGGAGGTTTAACTGCTAAAATCTCCCAAACTATGGATTTTCCCTTTTCAGCTACTCCTCATGTATTCTGTACTGGAAAGCTACTAATAGCCCACAGATCACAAGTTTCAAACAGACCTTATTTTTAAAGATGAACCTCCACAAACTCAATTTATAAGGCACCTTTCCTAGCAGCAATTACACATTTATTAGCTATATTAAAACCCAACTCAACCCAATTATTAGCGTCTTGGCTTATATTCCAAAGGCCCAATTTTTGATGAATGAAAAATCACAACTCATTTTCTCTATTTGGAGACCAATTAGGTTAATAGGTTGCGGATCTCTGTGCCAAAACCATTTGAGTAAGTTCGCCTTACAGTTAAATTTGAGCTTTCACAGTTTCTTTCTCATGTCTACTAGCCAAGCCGGTAGAATTCATTTACAAAGATATAAGCAAAAGAAATGGAACTGATTTTGGCACTGTCAAAATAAACGATTTCCTTTTTGGGGTGCAAACCTTAAGTCTCTATCTGGATGAAGGACTTTTACTAGAATGCTCCATTCAGAATTAACACATTTGTAACATCTGTATTCAATCTTTTGACACAATCAAAATTGTCTATTTGAATTTCTTCCATTAAACTGATATTGTTTGACTTATTTTGGCTTGGAATGGGTTACGGTTTTAAATAATTAAAAACATATGGAACAAAGATGATACTTCTTTTCACTGTCACAGGTATTAAACAAAGAGTTTTGCGAGCAAAGGTCATCAGTTTTCAAAGGTGTTTTTCTCAGTACACTGCTGCAAGTGATTCAGACCACACTGCTTAGGATGTATAGCAACCCCAACAGGCATTTTAAAGGGCAAGTCCAAACTCAACTTTAAACTTGCCAATTTCCGTTTTCTCCTGGAAATGTTCAGTGCTGCACATTGAACCAGGAAAAACATTTCTGGTAAAGGTTGTTCCTTCTCTGAATTTTCAGCGATCATCTTTGGCCTCACATCCTCAAACATGCATCTGATTCTTGTAAAAGTTCTAGTTATCAGATGAAGCCTTCCTTCCGCTTCACAGGAACAGGCCATGCAGCACCACAGAATGACTGAATTAATGAGGTTGGCAGGGACCTCTGGAGGAGGGGGCTGGCAGGGACCCCTGCTTTGGCAGGGGGGTTGGACTAGATGATCTCCAGAGGTCCCTTCCAACCCCTACCATTCTGTAATTCTGTGATTCTGTGAAAATGCTGCTCAAGCAGGGCCTCCTACAGCCAATTGCCCAGGACCATAATGTCTAGACAGCTTTTGAGTATTGCAAAGGGTGGAGATGGCACCGCCTCTCTGGGCAACTGTGCCAGTCCTTGGTCACCCTCACAGTGCAAAAGTGTTTCCTGATGTTCAGGAGGAACCTCCTGTGTTTCAATTTGTGTCCATTGTCTCTGGACCTGTCACTGGGCACCACTGAAAAGAGCCTGGCTCTGTCCTCTTTGCCCCACCACTTTATGTGTTTATATACATTGATAAGATTCTCCTGGGCCTTCTGTTCCTCAGGCTGAACAGTCCCAGCTCTTTCAGACCCTCCTCATATGACAGGGGCTCCAGTCCCTAGAAGAACAAAACTACACAATGTCATTAACAGGCCTTTTTTATTATTTTCTTGCTCCTTTTCACATCTACTGCTTTGGCCCCCATGCTGAATTAAGCCTAGTAAGTCACCAAGGAATTTTCTCGAAGTTATAAGACTTCTGCATGAATTGGATTGGGACAATTTGCTTTCTCTTCCTCAAGCCTTCTTGAACCTTCAGAACTGCTCTAAATGTACAGTATTGCTGATAACATTTAACTGATATCATTAAAAAGATTGACCTTCACTGTCATCTAGAACTGTGCATTTTCTTTCATCAGTGCATTTTACTGATGAAGTCTTTGAAGCTCTTTCTGTTATTAAGTTCAAAGTTGGCCAAAACTTTAATATACTCTATTTTCCAGACAGCTTTCTGATCTAGCACAATCAGGTTGCTGTCTCTCTCTTTAATGTGACTTGAGTGTCCAGTTGTTTTATGGCTGGGTTTCTCAATATGCCTAAATCTTTTGATCTAGCAAATACTTCATCTGTGCTTACAGGTCATTTTTTTATCTTTCCTGGAAATCCTCCAGTTCTTCTCGTTTTTTTTAAAAAAAAAAAAAAAAAAAAAAGCATACCTACTTTTGCTGTCTTAAAAGATGGTGGAACCTAGCAGTTTCAGATATTTTGCCTGCAACAATATGTGTATAATACAGAACATATACCTTTGCTCACGGCACGTTATTTCTCACTTTTTGCGGTACTAGAAGACAGTTGCTATGCAGAAAAGTCTTTGGAATTGACTTGAAGCTATTATTTACTGGAAAACTGAGAACTTGCAAATGATTTTGATTTCACTGTTCTTATTAAGTTCTTCCAGTACAAAGCCTATGGTTTAATCTGATTTGAGTTCTAAAGAGAGAGCTGTAAAAAGCCTAATTTCTTCAGAATGAATTGGGTTGCATCCCATTCTTACTGAGATTTACACACACAAATTACTTGAACTAGAGATTTCTTTTTTCAAACTATCTATACCTATAGTTTACCTGCTTCTGGAAAACAGAGAGTTAGGAAACATCTTACATCAAACTCAAAGTGAAAGTAGCCCAAACCACAGAAATTATAGATTTTGTTGGTCACTGATGTGAACAGGTTGCTCTTAGAGGGTGCCTGGTAGCCAAAGCCCTAACAGTGGGCATTATCAAAATGTCTCTGATTTATTATCGTCTGATCAAGACAGATCAATTAATTCTGAGCATATTCAGGACTTCTGGAAAGTAGGTTACAGGTAAACTTGGGGATGACTGACAGGTCCTGAAATGGAGATCACGTTATATCATGCTACCACTGGCAGAGCACTCTCCCATCTCTCTTGATGAGCGTCAGGAATACCTGGATTCTTCACCACACACAATTCCAGCTCACAAATGTATAAATTTATTTTGGAAAACTAGGGAAGGAGAGAGGAGGAGAAAAAGGGAGAACGGCAGCGAAGTGTGTTCAAATGGATTTTCAGAGACAGAAAAATGTATGTGCCTGAAGAGCAGGCTAGAGATGGAAGGAAGTTGTGCCAAGCAAATAGGGTTTGTGCCCCATTCACATGCTGATTGATGTAGATTAAAAAGCTGGCTGAGCGCTCACATCCAGCCCATCTCATGTTTTGGCTCACACTGCAGGCAGTCGGACTCCAGAAAGCTCTAGGCAGAGCTGGAAGGCTGTGTACGTGCTGGAGTCCACAAACGCCTACACGCTTAGCTGGCATGCTAAGAAAGGAGAAAGTTGTACAAAAGGAAAAACTCAGACATCAAAATAAAAATAGACTAGCCATCTGAGGAGATCGCAAGGTACTTTGCAGGTCATGATTTGAGAGGAACAGAGGCACATGCCATCCATGTGTGGTGGTACACCACAGGGCCTGGCGGTGGTGGTAAAGCAGGACAGACACTGCTGGGATTAAAGTCTTCAGTTTAGTCATACCCATGATATGAATGATTATATAGATTGACAGTAAAAGGATATCCCCTTAGCACACAGTCTATGAGGAAGAGTATAAGAGTATGCTATACTGAGAAACTAAAGCTCTGAAGCTTACAATTAAAAATATCCATCTTTACAGTTCAAATACCACAAGTTTACATACGTGATGGAAGTTTTTTATTTAATTATTTTCTCATTACCCTCAGCGTTATTAAATAATTTACCTAAAGGAAGGAGAGTAATGTAAATAATGTATTATTGCTACTCTGCATAGAAATTCTGGCAGACAAAAGCTCGTGGTGCAATATGGACTTCAAATATCTATTAGTTCATAAAAATCTGTATATTACAAGACTGATGGCTCCACAATTTAGTATTATAATTTACAGAAATATTTGGAGACAGAGAAACTTTGTATCAGTAAGAACATTGCCTGAAAATCCCAAATCCTCCAATGAATTGAGCTTATTCTAGGTAATGTACTGCATTTTTTGTATGTTCCCTCTTTTAGAAGACAAAATTAATATGTCTCATTTTTGTTGTTGCAATTCTTAATATTATGGAAGAGTCATTATCCCAAAATAAATAGGACAACAAATTGAATGTCTATTTTATATTTTGCCATATATGAAACTCATTACAAGTCAGATAACCATTTAAATCTCAGCAATATATTTTAGTGTCAGTATCAGTAAAGATACAACAATGGACAGGTACATACCAAATACAGTTAATTTAATTTCAAAAAGTAAAAGACTTTATTGGTAAAAGGAATTAATGGAGTATGTTCTGTCCAGATTCTGATATTAATGGATTCCAGAATAGGATGACCTTAAGAAGGTGAAGGCGTGCTTCAAATTGGACCCATACCCATTGTTGTCTGCTGCAGTTAGATGTTACATACTTTTTTTTATCTTGAAGCACCTTTATAAAATTATGTGGATTTACACTGTATATGTTTATGTATACTTTTATATTTATAGCTAAGACTATCCAGTCCAAAATCAAATAGCTTCAGGCACTGACTGAAATTTATACTAATTGTCTTTGCAACTCATTATGCTCAAGCACCATCAGCACTTTGGGAAACCTGCAAAGCATCTATGCCTGTTCAACCTCTCCTATGTAATTACAACATATTACAATACCATTATATTATTTTCTTAAAAATGTTCCATCTAATTACAATTGAACTGTTATTTTGACTTTATTTTCAAATGGTGTGTTAGTTAATTTAATTTACAAGAACAGCTTCGAGTCAGTTACTCTCAAATGCTTAAAGGAGAAATGAGATTAATTCAAGTAAAAAAAAAATTTAGAATTCTACACCTTCTACTATTTTCTGCTAAGTCACTGCAAGGTTTCTTTTGTGAAAGAAGAGCTACCCATTATGTCTGAAGTTAGCATCTATCTTCTCTGTTTGGCAACTGTGAAATAGATTGCATCTTTCACCAGGAGTTCATCTCACTACAGGTAATTGTCACTCCCAACCTTCTCAAAGAAAGCATGCTTGTTGTTTATCTTTTTTTTCTTTTATTTAAATTAAAGGTATTAATGACACTGACCACATCTCACAATAACATTATCTTTTATTCGAGATCTTATTTTACATATCCCCATAAGATATAAAACCTTCCAAGAGAAAATATCAAAAACCTTCAGTTGAAATCAGTTTGTTTCAGACAATATGAGCAAGTCAACCAAAGACATTTAAGATAAAGAAATGTAAAAAAAATTCAGTACAGGTACAACTCTGGTATGAAAAGTAATTACGAGGTTTTAAACCATTTATTACATAGCATTGTCTTTAAAACCATATTGTAAGGTAAGGATGCTTGGTTCTCTTAACCAGTAGTTATAAACCCAGCAGCTATAAAAATAGAAAAAAAAGAAAATAATATGATTAAATTAGCTGGCTAATGCACAAAAAGCCCAAGAACTTAAATGAAATATCCAATGTAAAGAAAATACGGCGTAAGAATTCATTAAGAGTTGTCAGGAAAAAACAAAACAAAACAACAACCAAGCCCATCGACAGCCACATTCTGAACCAATTAAAGTAAAATTTATTATCAGACTTTGACTGGGGCCTACAGGAAGGATGGGGAGGGACTCTTTATCAGGAAGTGTAATGATAGGACACAGGGTAACGGTTTCAAGCTGAAAGAGGGGAGATTTAGATTGGATATTAGGAAGAAAGTCTTTACTGTGAGGGTGGTGAGGCACTGGAACAGGTTGCCCAGGGAAGCTGTGGATGCCCCATCCCTGGAAGTGTTCAAGGCCAGGCTGGATGGGGCTTTGAGCAGCCTGGTCTAGTGGGAGGTGTCCCTGCCCAGGGCAGGGGGTTGGAACTAGATGGTCTTTAAGGTCCCTTCCAACCCAAACCATTCTATGATTCTGTGACTGGAGTTTTGACTTAGTCATGGATTTCAGGAAAGGATCAGAAATTGAAGGCTGTTCTGTTGTTCACAAAAAAAATGCAAAATAAAGGAACAACGATTAAATCTGCTGGTTAAGGAAGATTCAGGCATCATGATTGTACAACTGATGATAAAAGAAATGATCGAATGTTATATGAAACATCTTTTGGAAGTAATTCCAACAGGCAAAATACTTCAAAACTTTATTGCATCAAAATTTTCTTTCTTCTGCCTAACAAAACTGAAATAGTATTTTGAAAGCTCTCTTGCAAAGAACACATAAAAGTCTCTGAAGCATTTTAATTTTGAAGATGCAACAAAATAGATGTTATGAGAAAATTCTGCTGGCAGGTCTACCAAGCTTTAAGTTCCAACAAAAAATAGGATTTTCAAATACTACAGCTAAGAAAAGTTACAGTACATGTTTATTGCATGAAAACATCCATTTATTGGATCCATCTGATTCTTCCATTTGTGGTTAGTGGTTCTTATATTCTTGATATAACTTGCACCAGATCCTACTAAGTATTCCATTAATTACAAAACACACAGTAGCTTGAATTAATTAGGGAAATCTACACAATCTCAACAGAGATCCAACCTGTGACAATGCATGAAATCAAAGTTTCACATTCATTTTCTTTTAAGATAGCCTGTAGCTACATGATATAATTTGATACACTGTGGACCAACAATGATGAAATTAAATACAGTAGGCAATATCAGAGTTAGAAAATAGCATATCTTTTTAACAGTTATGATGACTTTTCATGCATTAGTATTAAAGATAAGCAATGATGTATGGAAAAGTAAAGCATAAGCAAGGGATAGAAGAAAGAGTTATGAAGATAAATGAAGACTAGGAAATGGGATCACACTCAGGTGCCTGTTTATATATATAAACTGTAAACAGCAGCTCTACTTAGGGAAATACTTTTCACACTTGAACAACTTCAGCACTAAATATGGATTGCTTGATATGTGAAAACAAAGCAAAAAGTAAAGATTCCATTTTTCAGTAACGTGAGCACTGGCAATGTAAGTGAGGTTGCAAGTTTGAAAAATGTCATTTAAAATATAGGCACATGATTTTGAATTAACAGGTCACCACAATCTGTGACATGCAAGCACATATTTTGATGGGTTTGCAAACTATGTCTTGCTTACTATCAACTCTGCATCAAGTTGCAATTTCCTTGAAAGCAGCTGAATTTAGATTTTACAGTAATTCTTTTTTTTGTCTGTCTCATGTTATGACATCATTTTAATACATTCAAATAGTCAAAATGTTCAGAATAAGATAGCACAAACTTGGTGCAGGAGGACATAGATCAGAGTGTGGCCAGCATTGTCAAATAGGAGATACACAGCTTAATTATTATATAAACTAACTTTCCCCCAAAAACATTAACATAGACACCAAAATTGTAACAAGACGTATCAAAAAATAAGGCACATTTATCTTGATATGATAATCTTGAAATAGAAAACTCATTTCAGAGAACATCGGTATCTAAATGAGTTTTATAAAAAATCTTGTATTCATGATAATTATGGACATTTCTCATCATACATGATAATGGAATAATTGCACATATCCCAGTGTGTCAAGTAACAAAATGGGAGTTTTATTAAACATTTCCATTGCAAAATTATTTTGTAGGTTCATGTTTTCCTATTTACATAACTCAGGTGAAGGATAGAAGTATTAAAATCTACCATCACTTATCACAAGTACTGCAGGCTTTTATTTTACCACAATTAATAATCCCCTTTATGTTGAATAAATTGAAATTAATTGTGGAATAAATTGAGATTATTGTCATTTATATAAATGATTGTAAATATTTGGACATTAGCTACTACACAAGAACATTTTATTTCATTTAATTTCCAAGCTGCATCAGGACTTTCTACACTGAATTATTTGTACATAAATTCATCAAGGATCAGCAAAGAAGGCTGTTTAAAATCCAATCCCCTCTTTATGAAAATTAAAACACCAGAAAACATCATTAGTTAGCATTTAACCTGAGATATAATCTGTTGAGAGGTTAACATCCTTAGAAATTTCTTCACTTGTTGCATTAACTTATACTGATGTTGCTATTTTATGAAAACAAAACAAAATAAAAACCCCCAAACAAAAAAGTTGCTTGCAACATGGCTTTTCACTGTGTTGGTCAAAAAAATTATAGAATGCATGTTTTTGTCACAGTATCCAGAAGCTGGAATAATAATAATGTGCTTCTTATTGCACGTAAAACTTAGAGGAGATATATTTGCAGATTCCTGTTCTCTATCTGAGTAGTAAAGCCAGATTTCATCTTAGCCGAATCCGGAACGTATTTATCTCCATAGAATTCATATTTATTTCACTTATATTTCCGGCATCCGGAGGTGAATGCATCAAAGATAAAGATGTGGGTGTAAGACTTTCCACTCTGAATTTGTTAAAGAGTTTATGCACCTTTATCTGAAAAAAAAAAATAAAAAAAATAGAAAATATGGCATATATCTTAAAATTGACTTTAATCTAATCTCTAACAATGATTCAAATGATACATCTCCTTATGGGTATTACCACAGCAATTCTTACACCAAACATTATGAATATTTTTAAGTACCATCTCTCAAATGCTATACACTATATCTTTTTAATCAGCGTTCCCTTGCCACGTTTCAAAGCAGGTAAGTTAAAATGACACATTAAAAAACTCATCAGAAATATTTGGATTAAAACTCTTCTTGTTTCTAAACAAAACAGCACTTACTCTTCTGTTTAAAGAAAATCTCAATCAGATTTCAAAATTTGATTACAAAATTGCTACAGATTCATAACCATCCAGTCCATCTGTAACCCTCAGAACAACATTGTATAATTCATACTTCATAATTTTACATATCACATCAATTCTCTAGCAATTGCAAAACACTCAGGTATTTGCAATGGCGTAGGCCATGCATGTGAACATGGGTAGACAAAGGACATGCTATAATAATCAACAGTTTTCAAAGTAACAGACACATAACTTGTGGATATGTTAATAATATTCAAAAGATACACTTCATAATATGTAATATGACTCTTTTTACTTAGTAAAGTCCTAAAACACTATCAAAAAAATATTTGAGAAATACCAATCTGTGTTATACGAAAACATTTACAGGAAGATGATGAGATTAAAACTGACCTAGAAGTTTACTAGTTGATGCTTACATGCCATTCCCCCACACCAGCAGATCCATATATTTATCAAATGGAAAGCAGTTTTCAAGATAAACTTAACTATTACCCTGAAAGTATAACTCCTGAGAAATAAGTACCTAGACTTTTCCTATAATTTAACTTAAAAGATCAGTGTTTCTGCAATACTTGTAAGGTAAGCTACCCATAAAATTTCAGTATACCTTTCCCTGAGTAGTGGAACAGAGCAGACCCATGTCTCTGTTTGAAAATCTGCAGTCAAATCCCTTTCTGTGAAGAATCAGAGCAGCTTCATCAGACGGCTCAATATCTACCTACAAATAAACAAAATAAAAAATTACTCAGAAAGTAGCAGAGCTGGAAAGACATTTTAGGACCTCATAAAATTATCACTACCTTACAGCGATAGAGCCACTTATGCCTTAAATAATTAATGTTCAGCCTAGATTGAACAGTCATGTTTCTTTTAATGTTTGTAAGACTAAACATTGAAAGAGCTAAACAGCAAAGAGAGTTTAGATATACAAAGTACCACAGAATATGAAGGTAAGTTGTTAAGCAAAGAGTTCGAAGCTCAATAGATGCACATGTACAGACTCAGAATTCAAGTGTATAGTAGTATTAATTGGCTTCCCAGAAAAATGACATGGCAAAACTAAAAACTGACTAGAAATCACAAGCTAATTACAATATCCGGTTTTTAACAGTCATCATGACTATATTCCATCAAGCTTTCATTTTGCAAACCAGATCTCTAAAATCTGACTCAGATTAAGGTGTACATGACATACAGTGCTCTTGAGCCTCAACAGGCATCAAAGAGCAATCCACAATTTCAACTTCCTAGTTTGGACCAAATCACTAACATCACTTAGGACGAATGGTCACAAGGATAGCATATAAAGACCTCAAATCAGAATATTGTTTTGATATGTACTTCATAAAACAAAATAACCTAGAACTGGCTGGGAAACTTCAATTTACACAAAAACTTCATTATTTTTTTTTCTTTTACACTAAAATGTAGACAACCACTCTTGTTCAGCAAGAGTAACAGAAAAGAAATTCTTCACATTACAGATGGATGTGCATGCAAGCTATCTTCATGTCACAAGACTGGCACATGACAAGATGTCCTTTGTGCTGCAAGATGGCTGCTGTATCGCTACACTCACCTTAGTAATTTATTTTCCATGATGCATTCCTTTATTTATTTTTTTTTTTGTTGTTGACATTGTTTTACATTCTTCAGCTCTTCATCTTATTGCATATATAATAAGGGTATAAAAAAAGATGGCTCTATCCACAACCATGACAGGTCTTCAGGCTATTTTTCTCTAATTTATGTCTGGTTTACTTGTTTTTGTACTGGTGCTTTTTCCCAAAAGTCTCTGCCATGAGTTAGGTTCATTTCTGGTACTTCAGTAAGTATCTATTGCCTTGGAGAAACCTACGCCAACAAGCATTAGGCACTTTGTGATGCTTTAGCTCTTGAAGGTGTAACAAACAAGAGAGGTCTTAATCTAAAACACTTCAGTTCATAACCAATCTTCTAATAAAGGAGGTCTTCGAACAGCTTGAATCAGCTTCTTTGAAACCCAGCACAACACAGCTTCATGGGAGTACAAATTCATAGTACTAAGTAGTCATTCAGATAATAAAAAATGGTAAACTGATAAACTTAATGTTAGTGTTTTCTAAATATTTAAGTATTTAAAATAGCAAAAAATTATTTGCTATTTTCATATTGATAGCAATATTGATATTGCTAATATCAACAGTATTCGGAATTGAAATGAGATACTTTTCAGTAAAACATTGCCTGGTAAAAACTCTGCATAGTTTACAAATCATGAATAAATCTCAGTATGAGAAGATTTTAATGAACAACAATAGCTTATAACCACGTAAAATCATATTTTTAATTAATGAATGATGTCTATAGTCAGCACAATGAAACTAGTTTGCAGCACTTAATATCACTGATGGTTGAAAGAGTTCTTATCCTATTTATTGGAACAGTAGTACCACCTTCTACATTAAGTAAGGTAATAATGACGCTGTGACAAAATTATTTTCTGTCTCCAACTATGAAATACCTGACTTGGTTTTCACTGTCACTGATGTGACAAAGTTGCACTTGAAAGTAGACATTTTTATGTACACAAAATAATGCTGTCTGCCTAAACATCAGAATACTGAAATTTTAAAATTCATACTGCAAAAGCCTCACTTCCTATGGAGGAAACTGGTATTAAAAATGACAAGCCAATAATGGATATCAAAATTTTCTCTATTAAAGTGGAATTATCTTGTAGTAATCTGCATAACAAATGCATTTCTGCATTTCAAATGATGGCATGAATATTTCACCTCTTAAGTTTTTAAAATTAAATATTATCTTAATTCTTAATTAAGATTCAAAAGATTTAAAACAGAAAGATAATAAACAATTAATGACACCTTCAGGAAAAGAGTTTTGGTGAGTATAAATATCTATGATACAGCAGTCAACCTTTTAGAATTCCCAGGACTTTATCATGCTCACAGCATTCATATGTAATAAATTAAGCTGTTCTAACCTATTATCAAAGCAGGTGTAAGACTGAGTAAGTTACCACAGCCTCTGCATCTACTTTAACTTACCTCTTGTATCCTTTCTAGGTGAATTAGATTAAGTGTATGCAAGCCTCAGGAAATGTCTGAGCAAGGATGAACCTAATTTACATCAAATACACCTTCTAAACATGATCATGCTAACTGCATGAAAACCTGTAACAAATTCTCAATTTTCAACGAACAACACCACTTTTAATTGCAGAACTTTACAGCATTGTTATATGACAAATACTGTACTATCAAATCTCTGCCTGCCTCTCTTGGAAGAGCTGCCAAAGCTTGATTTGATTTTGATCTCTGAGAAATAAAATGTGGTTCTCACATCAAGATGTCTAGATGGAAAAAAAAAGAAAAAATTCTCATAAGCAGCACTCCAGGGCAGTGCTGCTAAAATTTTGATGAGAAAGAAAGAAACGTTTAAACACTTTTTTTATCTGATTACTGTAAGCTAACAGGCATGCATTTAAAAGTTCAAGGAACATGACAAAACTATGTATTTATATTTAGTATAAAGGGACAAAAATGTACTTTGTTTTTAAATCTTGAGGGCCAGTCTATTTACAGTAGGTAAAATCATGTCAAACAACCTAAAAACCGGAGCTTTATTAAAAATTCATAACAAAAATTTCATATTCCTGAGGCATTGGAATCTTCCATGACAAGATCACTTATCTTACAACAATAGCAGTATTATTCCCACTAAGAGGAGCAGAGTTTAAAGGGAAACCAAGAATCCCCTTAAGTTTTTTCTCATTTATGCTTTAATGCACTTGCTTGCATTTGATTTCTACCTTAAATCTTAAAAATATTTTAATTTGGTATCCTTTTATGTGGAATTGTAATGATATGATTTCTTGAAAACCAACTTCAACGGCTAAAGCAATGGAGAAGTAGCCCACATTTCTGGAAAAAATGGCACTGTATCAATTAGCCAGAATTATGACACTTGTCATTCAAATTCTTGGAAGACAGAAAGGAAGCAGAAGGTGAGAAAAGATAAAAAGAGGCCACTTTGGTATGCAAGAAATTATTTGCAAGGCATAGCACCATTTCTGCTGTGGGGAAGAACTGTTCTGTACCTATAACGATAGTGCTCCTACCCTATGACTACTGATAACTTTCACTTTGAAGTGCACAGAGTAATGCTGCAAGCTCAAGAGCTGTCAAACAAGTAATCATTGAAATATACAGTTGTGGACAGGGAAGAGATCATAGCCTCAAACAATCTTATACCAATTGGGATAGTGGGGTCAGTATAGCCCAGATAAAATCGCAGAATTCACCTGTGAATAGTAACATTGAACTCAAAAAACGCAGACACAGAGCCAGCCTTCCATTTCACAGGTTTCACACCCACATGATACAAACAAGGGGAGGAAGTTTAGTTCTGGAAAAGGGAGAGGGGGCACGTTCATGAAGGTCTGCCCTGAACTTGACATGCTGAAGCAAACAGGTGCTGCTGAGCTGGCTGAGGTAAATGAAAAGAGTTTACAGTGAAGTGTGGAATGTGAACTTCGCATAAACATTTAATTCATTACAAAGCTTCCTCCTAACTCTTCAAAGGCATAAGACCTGCAGAATCAAGAGTTATTCCACTTTGAAATTTAAAATAATAAATGGTCACAGCTGAAGGAGCGTACATGAGACTGAACTACTAACAGAGGAAGTGTGAGAAACTAAACTAATTCTTTAAGTTTTGAAATAAGGATTAAGACAAAAATGAAGAACTACAGTAAAACAGCAGCTAATGGCAAGTTTTTTAGATATTCTGAAGATAATCTGGGGCTATTAGAGATGAGCAGTTCTACCTCAGCCACCACAGAGACTCTATGGGAAGAGGGACAACTGTAGTTTCTAAGTATCTAAGCATGGTAGAATTAGAAAGGGATTTCACCTATGGTAACAGCACTGGTGAGTGATACTGCAATACAGCATAAAGTTAATATACTCACATTTTAAAAGGTGTTGAAAAACTGAAAAGAATTTATACAAGAGCTGGCAGAAGAAGGATGTCTAAACAGTCCTACTTCTACAGTTTATCAAACAGAAAACAGAAATATGGTTGTTAACAATTGTGTAAGTTCCTTTGCAAGGAAAAAAAATATTGAGTAGAAAACAGGTTTTTTGTTTGGTTATTTTTTTTTTGGTAAACCTACCAGAGAACAGTTTCACAGGAACCAAGGATTGTAAGCTGATATAAGAATAATTAAAATAGGTCTTGTATTTAAGCTTAACGATATTTTAACAATTTATTCCTACAGATGTTAAGATGTGGTAAATTTTCTTTAAGCCTTCCAAATGGAATCAGATGGGTTTAAAACTATATGCTTTAATAAAAACACAAATTATTGTACCCAGAACAAAGTCCAATTACCTTAATTTCAATTCCTCTTTATAGAGGAGAGGCCAAGGTATATGAGCCCTTCCGCTCTTAAATTTTGGGAATGCATTGAAATGTGCCTCCTCCAGACAGAGAATAATACACTATGCATTTTATTATGTTGTGAAAAAACAAGTCCTGTATTTCATGTTACTCAGACACAAGTCTCTAGTTCTTGCAGAATTAACCAAAACTAGTCATCACAGAGCAGTTTATCAAATCATACAAAAAAACTCCCACAAATTACTTTCCTAGAATGAAGCATTTGATTAGATTATATTACTAAGCTATATCATATGTTTACTTATAAGAATAGTGGTTTGAGCTTACCTTTGATTGGATTGTCCTCAGATTGACTATATGCATGTCACAAGGCATAGATGACACGAGTGGAGAAAAAGTATTTAGCATCTCTGGGACACCTGAATCTGCATATGTTGTCATTGGAATTACAGGATGATTTAAGAAAGAAGAAGTCATATGGCTAAGAAGTGAGGGAAAACTGACTGATGCCTTCTCTTCATTCTGCAAAATACAAGAGAAAATATTTGTAAAATCAAGTTAATATACCATCACGTTTAAATTTTGAAACCCATTTACTTTATACATGACTCCATTAATTTAATACAAAATTTTAGTTTATAGACTGTCCCTTTAATTGGTTTTGGAAATTTCTAATCATCCGCTAATTCTCTTCTAGTACTAGGTATACTTCCTGTTTTTACAAATCATTAGTACATCTTTCAAGAAGATCATTAGATGACACTTCATTTTACAGTATTAGCCCTTGATGTGTAAACAATGTGGTTTAGAGAACGAAACTAGCTACTACTTTAGCAAGTTACTCCTATCTATTCAGAATCTACCTGAATACTGACAGCCAGCTAGTCTTTTGGAGGCTTCCTTTTCTGCATAAATTTCTGTCCTGTATTTCTTATCTACTTTCTTCAGATTCATCTAACTTTTATCCTACATCCCTCTTTCGTCTCAAATCCAACTTCTTAAAACTTTTTGCTGGAAGAAATTGCAAGTAGCATCTTTGTCTTAGCCTGTAATGTAAAAGATTTCATGTCCTGCCAGCAGGAACTGAAGAGGCTCTCTCCCAAGATTTTACAAGTTCTGTACTTTCCCAAGTTTTGTATTTGCAGTGCTTTTACATGACTGCAGAAGCTGTGTTACAAACACAAGACGACCCAGTCCTATGTATTCACAACAGCTAGTTAAAACTCCATAGAAGCCAGAAAAGAAAACAAAGGAAGTTCAAAAACGCGATTTCTGTTTTAGTATGTCAGTGAAATTAAGGTAGAAATGGGTGAAAACTTATTTTGCTCTTATTTTAACTTGCATACTTAATCAGATAAATCCCTGCTTGTTTATAGTTAAATAGGTGACTTTTAGTGAAAACTTCGCAGAAAGTTTATTGGAAACATAGTATCTTAAGCATTGATATCTTAAATTTGCATTTTACGACAGGCTGAAAATATGAAACAAAAAAAATAAATGGAAGACACTTAAAGCAAAAGGGAGGATTATTTATCAACTTAAAATGGACAACCATAACAGTAATTCCTGTTTTAGGGTGCATATGCATGTATGTATATTTATTCATACCTCTGCAGAAACATTTAATACATCTGATAGTGTAGCAATTGAAAATATGCCAGAACTGGATTGATGCAAAATGATAATTTCTGTTTTATTCTTGGTGCTTTTCTTAGTAATGACTAACACCGTTTGCCTGTTTGGTAGCCACTAAGCATTAAGGCTAGTATTATAACACCCAAAATTGCTTTCCAAAAATGGTAATAGTTGATAGTTATAGAGGATTGCTTCTGCATGCACTTCACTAAATTTACTTACATTGAATTCTATCTGCCACTTTACTGCATGCTAAATCACCGAGTCCTCCAACTGCCCAGTTAGCCTTGATTTTTTTTTTTTTTGTACTACCTTGAATAGTTCAGCATCCGTGGAAAATTTGTTTGTCATGATTTTATTCTTTTCCAATGAAAGTATGAGCAAGCTTACTCTAAGTACAGCAAAAGCTAAAAGTCTTCCGTTCAAGTGACTGCATGCATGCCCCACCCACATGGAAAATGCGCATATACATGTTCTTTCAAAGAATTCACTGTTTCACACCAAAAGGAACACCGTTTACTCTGTTGCCTTAGATGTGGTAAAGTCAGTCAAAACATGTTCTTGTCAGTTTTCATATTATTATTCTATCATTTTTTCTCTATAAAGTAAGTTGATTGCTTGCATCTGAGAACTTTAAAAAGGATCTCCTAGAATATCTTACAAATTACTCATGAATCAGTCAAATAATTTATTTATACTATTATATTTAAAACAAAAGATTTATCAAAAGCCCTGCAACTGGTTCCTAGTTCTAGGCATGTAACCTGAGAATGAGCAGAAGATAAAACTACTGTCCAGCTACAACAGATAACTGAGATCAGTTTTTCACACACCCTTTTAAACTCAAAACATTTGAGATCAGTGATTTTGCCTAAGTGGGATTCACAGTCCATCATTTCCTCCCCTACTTTCAACCATTGCCTAATATACACTACAAACATGTTGAAGCAAGAAGTGCACACCCCATATCCAACACAGTTCTCCTCAACTCCATTTTTCTAAAATTTAAGAGACTCCAAGGAATTGCAAAGACGAAGAAGGGTGAGCCTTCACAGAAACAACTGGGGTTTTGTTTTTTTAAATAAAATGTTTTATCTACTTGCAAATTCTCACTGTAAGACATCCCAAATACTTACTTGGAGAAGGGCCACAGTTTGTTATGAGAAGAGAGACTGAAAAACCATTCTACTACGTGCAACTTTACACCTGGAAATACAGTGCTTGCTGTAAACAAACAAAACTCATTTAGATGTACTCAAAACTTCCTTTAAAAGCTTTTAAGCTTTAAAAACTTCCTTTCTGTTCCTCAGAAAATGCCACCAAGGTCATCTGAGATGAAGAGACATGAGATCTTTATGAAAGCTTCTGTTCCATGTACAGAAGAATACCACGTACATAAACACAAGCATGATACCATGGGTCAAAACCTTGCCCGAATCCCAGAAATCAGAACTACAGGAAAAGATGGGAAGCAAGTTTGTATATTGGCGAACATGACTGTAAAAAATCCCCCATGGCAAAAATATCGGGCAAATCCTCAGCTTTGTCTAGGAAAAGATAGCACAGAGCAGGTCAATCTTCTAGGACCGAATCCTTCAAAGCCTTCTATAAGGCTAACAGAAGTAATGTGAACAAAAAAAAAAAAGCTGTTTTTAACATAAAGATGCAGTAACATATATTGCAGATGAGAAATCAGGAGAGATGGAAGGAAAGACACTGGAAACTTTGAAGAAGAATGTGGGTGGGAGAGTATCATCTACTATTTTATGGGCAATGGGACAAAATTCTCAGATAACCTGTAGCAGAACCATAAAGAGTGGGTCCTCAATTCCTTGATTCTGGAAATAACCGAGGACTACAGAGAAACACAGTCTTGAAGGTCTCTGGCAAATGCTAGAACCAGAGCTGATTCACCTTGACTCATTTTTCTCCTGCTGTGTTTACATGTTTTATCATGGGCACAAGCATTCTATTTAAGCATTATGCACTTTGAAACTTTGAAAAGCTGCACTAAAACTTAAGTGGAGATTTTATCTTGAATCTTGTATTCCCACAGTTCAAACAACAGTCAGTTATGCTACCACAGAAGACCCAGAAGGGATATTTCAAATCCCACTCCCCGCAAGGTACACCACAGTCACAAAAGGACTGGAGTACGTCTTTGCCCTCTCAACCTAGTGATCCAAAATTTCAACAGGACTCTGAGGAAAGAGAAAGATGGGAAGGTTTTGCACGTACAGACAACACATTTGGAAGAATAGTTACTCTATATGCACATTCATTATATGGGCAGCTTTCAGCAGTACCCTGCTAATGGTAAGTCAGAAGACATAGTCCCACAATCTCCATCTAACTAAAGTACTACTCTCTCAAAAGTGGCATTATTTCCTCAACTTCAATAACAGTGTTTAGCACTCAAAAGTGTGAATGGAGCTCCACTGGCAGCCTTACAAACATTACGTACTGGCAAGATTGTGACAAATGCCACTGATATAGCTGAGTGCTGGCTTTATGAGCTCTAATCAAAGCAAATACTGCCTTTTTACCTACCTTACAGTGCATTCATATACAGTTATCCAATTGGAAACTGTGTTGAAACACAACCCCTTGAATGACTGTGCAATAGATGTAAATGAAGGATCTTTCCTTGTCATCAAAAGTAAGGTGAATAATTATAAATTTTTAGTTTTGAGGAAAAACAAACAAACTAACCACACTCCAGTATAACCTTAGGTTACAACTTGCAACAAGTTCTGAGAATGGCCTCATCTATATAAAGTGCCCATATAACAGAAATGAGCTATTTTATCAATAAATGGAGGATGGAACAGATTAAGAAAAGACTCAAAGGGTTTGCTGTAAGAGTTTAAATTGAGGAACTGAGGTCCTTAATTAGAGGGGAAAAACACTAATTAGACTCTTCAGGAATCATTTAGTAATTGAATGGAAGAAAGAAATGGAAAATACTGTAGACAAGAAAGTAAAGCTGAAGCAGTTGATAATTAGAATTCAATTGAGCTAACAGAGAAACAATTAACTTTTCAACACAGACAAGTAGTCTTAAATTTCCCATACAAAAGTAAGGAAAGGAAACTGAGGCAAAGAGAATATCAAATCACAAATCTTGACTATTTACTCCTCCTCTAAACTGTTCTCTGCTATGAACAACCCTGGTCAGGAAAGAAATTTAATTATAAACCGAAAACCCACCAGCATCCAAACTATCTGATCAAACATGCTGAAATGTGGATGCTGAATTTGGATGCCAGTGCATTCAAATAAAATCTGGGAACAGATAGAATTCTGGTCCTGCTAAATCAAGGGATGCAGATCAAAATAGTCTGATATCAAACAATCTGGACTATTCCTGCAAGGAAAAATTCTCTCACTCTCTCTCATGTTGTGTGAGGAAACAATTTTTACCAACTTTCCCTGTTACCAGTTCAGAAAACCAACTGGCAGCACTCTTCAAAGACTGGTAAATCTAATCTGTGCAGTAAAATGACTCTTCAGAACATCCCTAGGCCCAAGACAGAGGGAGACAATACTATTAAATCTCTCTCAATCATAATCTAGCAACTGACAGCAACCGCAATGGTCCGCTGAAGAATCTAAAGCTTTCCAAAGACAAACATGGAAAGAAAAATTTGTTTCTTTCTGCATGATCCAAAGATTCACAATCCATCTGCATGTTTGATGAGATGCCGGAAGTGGTTGTGTAATACTGTGCTAGCCTGCTTATAGGTGAGAAACAAAATGGCAGACAACATCACTGACTATGTGAATATGCAGTTTTACAACACATAACAAAAATAAGTTACAGGTAAGGACAGAAGCCTTAGCTTTAAAATTACATATATTCTTCCCCAAATGCAAATATCTTGAATCCTTAACTATTTAGAGTGCTCCCCGCTTGAGGTGTCTGTAAACCAAAAGAGAGTGAGAAAATCGCACAATATTCTTGCATGCACATTGCCCTAAAGCTTCCAACTTGAAAGAGAAATTCAGATTTTATTTGGGACTGACACTAGTCAAGTTAATGAAATTGACATCAAGCTGTTAATGGTTTCAACTTAGTTGCAGGTTTTACACACGAGATTGCCTGGCTGTTCCCTCACTAAATGAAAATCAGATGCACGTGCTTTAAATTCACCCAAAGTTGCACACTGTAATACAAAAAGAATAATTGAAGTCTGACAAGTTGCGAAAGTCCTCCAGATATGGATAAATCATTCCCTTTCTTCTGAGGTCAATGTCTGGAGCTAGATTTTTGTGTGTCTGTAAAAACTCCCAGTGCTTTTGAGAAAGAAAGAAGGAAGATACATAACAGGGCTTAAACCCGTAATGCAACAAATGGCGATTAGTCTGATGAAAACTGGGTTAATTCTTCTGAGGTGAGTAATTCCTTTTCAGTGTCCAACAGTACAATGTGATGTAACCAAGTGTCAAAGGAAACACTGACCATCACTTCAAGCAGCCTTCAAACTGCCTAGTGGTTGCAGAGGTAATTTTGTATGGAAATCAGATAAGGTGATAGGAAGACCACCTTTTCTGGCAACGGGATTCAGAACACCCAAGACCTCAAAGCTGTACAAGAACAATCTTCAGGTACGATGAATCAGACTTTTAGGAAGGCCTGGATAAATTGCAACCAGAAATAACAGCCACAAATGTGAGTACTGAACAGGCAGTTACCCCGGAATCTTACAAAGACTATAAACAAGAATACCAGGTGCCAGATTATTTTCTGCTATACTACAGCATCAATCTTCCCTGAAATCCTGGGGGACAAAGATACTGAAAAATATAAGGATGAGATCAGCCTGAATTGTTCATATACACATTTTCGTCAACATTGAAATATTCATCAGTTACGTTACAGTTTTGCACATCAAAGTGTAAATTCTTTTGGCAACATGTTTCAAGTCCTTTATTGAAAACCATGACCTGGAATGCTTAGGGTTTTTTGATAGCTATTGAAGTGACCAGCAAAGGGGGACTCAACTGAGCAGACAAAAACTGATATTACCTCTTTACCTCAGGGAATGGAAAAATTTCTATCAGTTCACTTGGAGACTATTACACTGGAAATGAATTTCTGCCACACTAGGTGAAAGGGGTCCCTGGAGGCTGATTATAGAAGTAATGAAAATTCTGAGTCACTGTAAAATGTCCACGAGCCTGTGAGTTGGTTCAGAGTGACTCTAAAATCACCACAGAACTTCTGTACTGCCTGTGGATTCTTAGCTGGCACTAAGACTTCAGGTGAGGAAACCTGGGACAGCTACAGGTAACCAAATCCAGGGAAATTTGGACCCACAGGAGGAGTTCCTCACAGGCTGCTAGAGCCAAATTTGATGGTCTCTAAGACCAGGGGACTCCACTCTTCCCAGGTCAAGAGATGGGAGCCTGCTATACTTCTGCTCCTCCAAGACCAGGCTGGAGAAAGTCAGAGCATATATTTCCAGTAGGCATGCACACACACATGGGCAGCCATACAAGCGAGCAGAGAGCAGCACTTTTACCAGCACCCACATAAACACAAAGCACTTAGGTAACACGAGCAGAAAATCCAAACCTGACTGTGCTCTCCAGATGATCAGGTCTGAAGTTCACTAGTCAAAGACCCTGACCTTCATGATTCACAAGTACACTCAACAACCACTGATCCCTCAAAAATCAGCGTGGACCTCAAGTCTGTCTGATATCCAGGCCTGGACTCACCAGCTCAGACTTCACATCCTTACAGGTGCTGGACCCCAACCTGTCAGCTTGAAGTTTTCTAGCTGTTTACATGCACTCACAGAAAATATAGGTCTTGCGAGCAACTAGCAGCCAGTTGCACTGGTCCCTCAGTCCCATGGTGTCTCTCTCCAATAACTAACACACAGACCTCTTATTCTACTTGCTTCCTAATTCTTACCTGAAGCTGGCTAATAGCTCACACAAATTCAGAGAAGATTGTGCACTTGCTCAGAAACAAGATTTAATACGAACACAGGGTAGGCTGTGGTGATCAAGCACTGACCTATTTATGCCTCTTTTACCCCTATTTTTCCCACTTGTTCCTCCTCAGTCCTTTTCTTTCCCCTCCTGCGGCACTTACACTGAACATCCCATAACAAGCCTCTAATTTTTTTATTTTTTTTTAAAAGTACAAAATTCACTCCTCCTCCAAATCCTGTAAATCTTGGACTCCTTTAGGCAATAATCCCCTTAGTCGGCATAAAGTGATTTCTGCTGAGTTGTCCTGCTAGGTTTCACAACAGGAACAATCTTAACTTCTCCCTATCATGGCCTCAGGCACAGCCAGTTCAGTGCGCTCCACTCCTCGCTGGTTAGGTTCCTTCACTTTCTCCACCTATCACTGTTCTTTTGATGACTGTCAGGTCCTTGCGTTTAATTTAGTTAGTCTTTAATCAGATGCCATAATACCAATCATGTTCTATAAACAGATCATTTGGAGAACAGCTGCTCACTGGTCTACAGAAGAGTGCAGACAGCAAAGAAAGTAACTAGTCACTGTGACCATAAGCACACCACCGTAATTGCTGAGGTTGACAAATATGTAGCCATCAGTATAGTAGGATGAAAAGGACCACAAAAGCAGACCAACAACACAAAACACTTTTCTCAACAATAAAAGTATTTTATACTTTAGTTATAGACTCTCCCACCAATTTTATTTCTTCTCTTCTAGTTCTTCTTACAGTGTTTATATTGTTCAATAACAGTGCAGGAAGAAGGAGGAGGGACTTAATATCTAAATAAATAAACCATGTTAAGAGTTACGGGAGGGACACGGTGCTAAATTTTGTTTCCTGTTGACTGGTAAGAGCTTATCCTGTTCCCGACGATGGCAGAACACAGTGATCAGAAATTTTCTGGAATTCTGCTTTGATGAGAAAGTAGGTCATCAAACTGATGATAAAGACAGAAACTACATAGTGATATCCTCCTGAATTTTGTCCTCCAGAGAGACTACCTGCATTGGAAGACTGCTACTCATGGAAACTTCTTGTTCCATGTGTAAGGAAATTATCCCTTGAGAGTTATATGTCTTGAGAATACAAAAAGCCGCTCTGGACTTTGCAGCCTTTCTCCCTTCTTTAAGAAGGATTCTGCCCTACTGCCAGACCTTACAGCAGGAATGAGCAGGCCTTCCTAGAAGTGCTGATACAGAAAGGTTTAAATCTAATACCTCAAACTGCACCAGCTCAGATAGGCTCAGAAAAGACCTTAAAGAGGTAGACTCTCCCACTTTGGTGAATTATATGGGCTAAAAGTGGAGAGACCAAGCTTGAATACTGTGCATACTACTGAATAAAATACTTCCTTTCAAAATAGAGCTGGCAGACAGGTTATGCACAAATGAAGACAAATAAAAACAACACAAAGTAATTCCCTGTAGAGATGTACACACATACATACAAAGAAAACCCACAAAAAAGACACACCTGTAAGCCCAAAAATCAGAGGAAGGCAGTCCTCTGTACTACCTATTGCACCATGAGACAGTTATAACAAGTGGCTGCTGCCCTCTTGTAGGGGGAGAACATTCACCCCTGTGGCTTTGGACAGTTTCACATGAATGGAGCTTGGAGGCAAATCTGTCTTTATTTAGAACCTGTCTGCAACACATCTTTGTCACAATGTCAAGAAAAAACATGTGAAAGAAATTAAGCTGTAAGGTGCCCTGGCATAAAAACAAAGACAGTGCTGACCTGAAAGCAGGTAGTATTTGTAGATAAATAAGAGATGGAAACATTGTTCTTGAGCAGCAGAAACAAACTTCCAGCATAAGAAATACAGTATCATCTGTATAGTAAGTAGCAGTAATAATTTAAATGTAGTGTTTTAAGCAAATTTGTAAAAGAACTAATGCATGCCTGAATCTCTTTTCAAATGAAACAAGAAATAAGTGTATTTCCTTTACTAAATATATGTGGCAAGGCTCTAAAGGAGAAGCATTGTGTTCTGTTTAGAGAGAGGGAGAAAGGGAAATGTCTTTTTTCTTCTGTGGCTACCATAAACCCCTAAAATTTTAAGTTTTAAGATTTTGTGTACATTTGACAAGTTCGCTATGGTAGTCATAACTAAAAGTGATATTAGAATATCTGAGGTTGTCACACATGGGCTTGAAAATGCTTCTAAATGGTAGTAGTTAAGCCAATGTTAAGATTCTACTTTTTTGAAACATCAGTTATGCTTGTTAAGGTGTGGTTACACATATCATAGCAATGCACAGTATAGTATATAGCTACTATGTGAAAGATACACATGTATTATAAATATGCACATCAAGTAAGTGGAAAATGCAACTCAATAATCAGACAGAAATGGCTGTATTACCAAGCATACATTTTCAGAGAAAGTGGATACTGACGGATATTTAATAAGAAAAAAAGAATAGCTGTACGTGGTGGAAGAAAAGGGGTTTGATTATCTGACTGCCATATATCTGTGATTTTATTAACTGTCTGTATCATTGTTTCTCTAAACAACCTCCCACAAACCATAGCAAGTATTTGAGCCACTGAATCCTGGATCTCTTCTTGAGACTAGGCTCTAAATCCAGTTATATAAATTGAGCAGGTCAAGGCAAGGTATGAAAGAGGAATCTGAACAAGAAAGCATGTGCCTGGCACAGCATCTTTTCTCCAGCTATGTCATTGATGAAATAAAGATATTATTACTTCCTATAAATTCTATTTCATTTTCTTATACTAATATAACGCACTAAGGGCCAGAAAGCAAAACAGTATCAATGCTTATTTTTAACCAAACTTATAGTAAATGTAAAATAAAGATACCATATTTTCAAAAATAAAGAAACATTTACTCTTTTGACAAACAAGTATTGGTAACTGTACTCAGTTTCATTCTCAGCTAAATAATAATCCCTTCAGTTTAAGAATTAAATGCATTCAGTTCTCGCTTAAAAATCTCAATTAATATTAGGAGAGAAGACAAAAAGATATGCAGAATCAAAAAAGGCCTGCAAGGACAAAATGAACATGTAAGCAGAATTAGATCTAGGTAGGAGGAAAAAAAGATGTATACAGAAATTGTATCAAAACACAGTAACAGAATTCATGAGCCAAAACCCAGGTAACACTAGGACTAGAGACTTAGCAGAATACAGGCCACCTCAATTAAGAATTCCACCTTCCCACTGGACACGTCAATCTTACACTTCAGAACACTCATGCAGTTTGACTCTGCCATTAAAATACACTGTTCAGGGTGGGGTTGGGAAAGAAAAACAAGTATTTCAGAGATGTAAATTAAATTAATTGGAATAATTGGCTGAGATTGTCATAACCAAAAAGCTCCTCCGTAATTGCACCACAGTGGTGCATGTTTATTTGAATTAATTTTAAAGAATTGTACATCTTACACTTCACACACTCTCCTTTCATGGAGAAGTTTCCCAGAGAAAAAATCCTGTTCTTCAGAACTGTTTTTGAGAAAAGACAGAATGAAATATTTTGGAATACACTTTAGGAAAAGCTTGTACTGGCAAAGATGCCAAGTGATCAAAACTCTCTCCTCCTGTAGCTTCCATGGTTCCTCAAGTCAATAACAAAAACAGGCTTGACAATAAAATTAGGGTCAGTGTATGAGTCACGCTGCAGCTGGTTACATATATAAACTGCATATAATTTCTTCATAACTTTCTGACAGGGCTATTTTTAAACTATTATAACAACTACCTTCTGAGTAACAATGCACTAAAAAAAAATGTTTGTACATTTAAAAAAACTGAAAGAAAGGGTACTACTACTCTTCCTTACTTTAACACATCTGAAAACGTTACATTAATCAGAAAACGTTACTGAAGTTCAAATAAATTTTGAAAGACAAAATGCTAGAACACTCT
Organism: Chroicocephalus ridibundus; assembly: GCF_963924245.1. Lineage (NCBI taxonomy): Eukaryota > Metazoa > Chordata > Aves > Charadriiformes > Laridae > Chroicocephalus > Chroicocephalus ridibundus. Next base: position 24,385,714 of record NC_086316.1, read on the forward strand.
TAATATAGCAAAGGGGAATTCCAGATACAGCACCAGAAAGATAATGTTTCCTTAAAACACCTTGCTTGGCTCCTGGGCGTTACGCACGCTGTATCAGTTGGGCCAACAGCACCTCTTTGACTGTGCCCATTCCCCCATAACTTTGATCCTCCTTCCTTTCAAGTCCCTGCAGGCATGTATAAGAACCAACTGTCATTAAAGGCTTACTCTGCAGGTATTTAAAACCACTACAAGCTCAGCAGAAAGAGTCAGGGAGAAGCAACATAGATGCTGTAACACAGGTACCCAAAACACCTCAAAGATTTTTTGATTGTAGTGGGTAACCGTCCCTGCTCCTTTGAATGATTCTCAGCAACTTGCACAGAATCTTTCAAAGATGGAGGAAAAGAAGAGGATTTTAGTAATAAAAGAAAAATACATTGTTATTCCACTAAGCTTATATCTGACTTGTATCCCAAACAAAGTGGTAAATGTATGCAAAGCCACATGTAAACGTTTCACTAACCAGATAATCCCAGAGTTGTTTAGGCTGCCTGTTCTGCTGCCCATTCTAATTGAGGTTTGTCTGTTCTGACATTAAAATAGACCTGCTTTCAGCAGGACTAGAAGACTTCCAGAGATACCTTTTAGTGAGTTATTTTATGGTCCCATGGAAAATACCAAAACTGCACACAGTGTCAATGCAAGCACCATGGTACTAACTGATTTGATCTGCTCCTGTTGTTTCAAATTATTTGCTAATGTAAACATAGATGTCCATGTCCAATAATTCTTACTTATCAGCTTCATATTCTAATTTAATACAACACAAATTACCCTCAGAACTCAAAAAGTTTTCTGTGGTGGTATAGATCTCTCTGCAGGTTTCTTCTTGTGAAGGTAGATTAACCTGGGCGATGCTCATTGCTGTCAAAGCTAGACTGCTGCAGAACTCAAGTTAGCTTCTTTCAAGTTAACTAGGATATTTGCATACCACACTGATAAATGCAGTTAATATGCTGCCTGAGTTATACAGGATGAGGAACTAGAAAATCATAATGACACGTACAACCTGAAAAAAACACCGGCAATCACTAAGTGGTGAAAATTAGCTTTAAGCTTGATATTATCATCCTCTCACAGTGGTTAATGATATCCATTATAAACCAGAAATAATTCCAATTTATCTGCATATTCATTAGTAGCTCGGTATACAACCTCTCATGTTTAGCTATGTGATGTTTTTAAAATATACTCAGTGCTATCATCATGATTCTACTGCTTCAGTACGAAGATGTACTACTTATTTTGTCCTCAAAAATGACAGGAAAAAAAAGCAGAGATGATACGAAAAGAACTGAAAGAAAACTGAAGAGTTATTTGAAAGACTAATACAGGAAAAGGTGAACTGAAATTATCTGTGTGAGTAAAAAAACCCACACCCTTACAATAAAGGGTGTCAACTTTCCCAGAATCATAATGAAGTGAGAAGGTTTATATGTCTGACAACTTAATATTTCAACTTAAATCTTATTTCCTAAGAAAACTAAATTTATAACATGTTTTTTCTTTTCACCCATTTATCTAAAACAATTTGTCAACCTTTTTCCAGATTCAGTTAACTTTGTTAAGAAGCAGAAGTCTCGCTCATTAGCAATTTTTTAAAAGCTCCCTCATTAAAAAAGAAAACAGGAAAAAAATAGAAAGAAAAAAGAAAAGACTTCCACAACAGTACCCCAGTCATGTGTCGAAGTGTGAGTGAGAAAGTACACACTGCAGGTACTTGTCTGAGGAGTAGTGAAAGATGAAGTCTTTACGATAACAATATGCAAGCAAGCTGACAAAACTCCCTTGAAAGTTATTTTTCCTTAGTTCTACTGGTCTTAGAGTAATTTCTTTCCTGAGTTCATGGCTGCTGCAACAAAAATAAATATTTATATCTTAATTAGCTAGAGAAATACAGACAATGAATCCTACCACATCTGTTCCATGTCTTCTTTCCAGCAGAAGTCGGAAGATATTAGCTGTAATCTTGTTATCTTGGACACCTTGTCCAAGGCCACGGTTGTCATCCTGCATAAGACGACGATCCATGATCACTTCCAACTGACCTGAAAGAGCAATACAAGGATTAGGCTGGTAATAAGAGCATGTAAAGCTTCTATTAAACATAAGAAAAATACTCTGAAACATAACTTACAAAGAATCACAGCTGTTCTCTTGTGTATGCAATAGCAGATCTATATTGTTTGGACTGATTATGAAAACAGTTAATACCCTTGGGTTTTGGCTGTTAATAACCTTCGAAAAATTTTTTCACTAGCCTTTCAGCACAACGTCCTGCAAAGTTTCAATGTAAAAGTCTAAACTGAAGTTTAGCACTGTTAACAGTGACAAGTGGCATCCCTCAGGGGTCCAAAATGGTACTGGTACTGTTCAATATCTGCATAAATGACACAGATAGTGGATCAAGTGCACCCTCAGCAAGTTTGCGGATGACACCAAGCTGAGTTGTACAGTTGACACACCTAAGGGACTGGATGCCATCCAGAGGGACCTGGACAAGCTTGATGAGTGGGCCTGTGTGAACTCCATAAGGCTCAATGAGGCCACCTGCACCTGGGTCAGGACAACGCCCAGAGTCAATATAGGCTGGGGAATGAAGGGATTGAGAGAAGCCCCATGTAGAAGGACTTGGGGGTACTGGTGGATGAACAGATGTACATGAGCCAACAATGTGTGCTTGCAGCCCAGAAAGTCAACTGTATCCTGGGCTGTACCAAAAGAAGCGAGACCAGAAGGTTGAGCGAAGTGACTCTGCCCCTCTACTCTGCCCTTGTGAGACCTTACATGGAGTACCGTGTCCAGATCTGGAACAGGAAAGACACGGACCTGTTGGAGCGGGTCCAGAGAAAGGCCACAAAAATGGTGAGAGGGATGGAACACTTCTCCTATGAGGACAGGCTGAGACAGTTGAGGTTGCTCAGCCTGGAGTAAAGGCAGCTCCGGGGAGACCTTATTGCAGCCTTTCAGTGCTTTAAGCGGGCCTACAGAAAAGATGGGGACAAACTTTTTAGCAGGGCCTATTGCGATAGGACAAGGGATAACGGCTTTAAACTGAAAGAGGGCAGATTTAGATTAGGTACAAGGAAGAAATTTTTTATGATGAGGGTGGTGAAACACTGGAACAGGTTGCCCAGAGGGGTGGTAGAACCAGAGAGGTAGAACTTTGCACCAGATGAATGCTGAGTATGAAGTTCTGAATTTATGTTGAACTGTAACATTGCCATTCAGAATAGCTCTTTAAGCATGATGTTAAATCATAAATAGCCTTATGGAAGATGAAGTTCATATCTTTTCAAGTTTATATCTCCAGAGGGAAACCAGTTCAGGGCATGTAATTAGGGCTGTTACAGTTTTTGCACGCTGAATCTTCAAACAAATGTATTTGTTTCCTAAATAAAACTGGAAGATTGAAGTACTTGTTTCCTAAATAAGAAATGCACAATTTAAGCTACTAAAAGAAGCTGCTTAGTAAGACGGTCTCTTTTATAATTCTTCATTGTTTTACAAACACTTATCCAATTTTCCTAAATACTTATTCTTCTCTTCCTGCAAGGAAAAACAGATTTTGTGTATTCAGGACAGAAGTCAGCTGGCAATGAGTAAGAAACAAATTTACCATTTCATACTAAGGTATAAGGCTAGGATTGTGCCTCAAATTGATGGTCTTTGTGGATCGCTGTACGAACATGGGAGACAGGCATGATAAGTCTCTGAAAAAACCTAGAGCCACAGTAAGAAGGACAAACCTACGATACACTTAGGTCAAAGTTTTTTAAAAAAACAACTTAGATCCAAAACTATCCAACTGCATTTCCAACTTTATTAGAGAAGCTAGGATAACGAAGGCTAACAAAATAAAGCTTTATGATTCTTAAAGCCATTGTGAACAGCAAATACAAAAAAAATGATCAGTCCTGTTATAAAAAACATTTGAAAAGTGGGTCAAAGATTAAAGATTGTTTTAGGGAAATTTCTGGCTTAAAAGTGGTGTAAGTGTACTGCATGAAGCTTCAGGACATAAGTGATCCCTGCTACGCCATTAGTTATCCACTAGACTGCAGGGAAGTCCATCTCTAAATGACTGGTGCATCCCATCTGGAGGTCTTCCCTAGGTCATGGAGGATAATCCACTAAGCAGTAAATTAGAGCAGAACTGGATGGAATTTACAAGGTGAAGCACGTTCAGCATGTAACATTAAAAAATGCTTATGCATCCAATCCCACAAATGGAAGAGAGATGGAAAGCAGGAATAAAGTTGTGGCATATGTACTTCACAGTTTTTGATCAAGTTTCTTAGAAGCTGATATTGAAGACTAATGATAATACAGTGAGAAATCCTAATCCATACTGCTGAGATCACCTGACAGCATGACAGTTAACTAACTGCTCCTTAGTAAGGAACGTGTCTCTAATCCAAGAATGAGAAGTGAGAAATAATCAGCTGTTCATGTCTCAGATGATGGGTTATGCCTTGAGACACACAGTCTCAGACACACAGATACACAGCTACTGAAGGTGGTTGCCTAAACTGTAATGTTTCGAGATCCTGAGGGGCCTTCAAAAGGAGTGTGACGAGGTGTATGACTTTCAGCAGCCACAGAACCTTCAGCTTCATTTTTTGTTTTCTTTCAAGGAGTCCAACATGCCCTCAGGACAAAGGCAGTAAACACACATTTCATGAAATGTTACCTAATGATAAGAAGTCAGATTAATACATTCTCCTGCTTTTTTTAGTGGGCACTGAGTAAATATTTGATGTTGCTAACTATCTCTTAACCTTGAGTGGTATAACAGAGTTTGCCAAAGAGTGACATTGTTAAGAAATTAATGCCATGATCAGGTATGGGACACATCTTTCGCTCTTTTATATAACTGGAATAGGGGAAAAGCCTCTAATGTCCTCTGACTGTGGTAAAATCAATGCTCACAGAAAGCCAGTTTCTCCCTGATACTTAACTGCAATATGTCAATCAAAGCTAGCCTTAATTTCCCTAACTTGGAAGCAGATAGAGGGGGTCTCTGTCGATTTAGATGTTCCACTATTCTATGATGCAGAGACTAGGATTGTTAAAGAACAAATGCAGACACTATTCCAAGGTAACAGAGCCTCTGCACACTAATTTAGTCTCCAATACCTATGTAACAAGTGTCTACAAACATTTGGTGGTGTCAAGATAATTCACAAGATCAGGCCAAAGGGAATTTTGTTCCTATCAATGAAAGACATGAAAATACGTATCTTGTATCAGGCAGCCTTGGAACAAAAGGCTGATATTTTCCACTATGGCTTTATTAAAGCATCAGTCTATAGGCCAGTGTTAACTCTTTGCCCTGAAATAAATTAGGTTTGCTAATACTGCCATCAATCTAGTACACTATTCACCTTTTGTCAGAACAGACATTAATATGACACTTTTCTGAAAAGCGACTGGGAAGTAGGTTTTGGCATAGTTTCTGATGGGCTATTTTTCTAAGTATTCATTCCATTGTTTTTTAAAACTATGTAGATTTAAACTCACAATATACTACTGCAAGGAATTATACATCTTAAATTATGAATTACATACCTTATTTTGTCAACTACTTGCTAGCTTTAATTCATAAAATCATAAAATGGTTTAGTTTGGAAGGTACCTCAAAGATCATCTAGTCCAACTCCCCTGCCATGGGCAGGGACACCTCCCACTAGACCAGGCTGCTCAAAGCCCCATCCAGGCTAGCCTTGAACACTTCCAGGGATGGGGCATCCACAGCTTCCCTGGGAAACCACTTCCAGGGCCTCACCACTCTCAATAGTGAAAAATTTCTTCCTAATATCTAATTTGAATCTACCATCTTTCAGTTTGGAGCTATTAGACTTTGTCCTACCGCAATAGGCCCTTGTAAGAAGTCCTTCCCCACCTTTCCTATAGACCCCCCTTAGGTACTGGAAGGCTGCTATAAGGTCTCCCTTGAGCCTTCTCTTCTCCAGGGTGAACAACCACAACTCTCTCAGCCTGTCTTCATAGGAGAGGTGCTCCAGCTCTCTGATCATGTTTTTCACCCTCCTCTGGACTCACTCCAACGGGTCAATGTCCTTATGTTGGAAGCTCCAGACCCGGACCCAGTACTGCAGGTGAGGTCTCATCAGAGCAGAGTAGAGAGGGAGAATCACCCCCCTCAACCTGCTCGTCTCACTTCTTTTGGTGCAGCCAAGGATACAGTTGGCTTTCTGGTCTGAGAGAACACATTGCCAGCTCATGTTGAGCTTCTCATCAACCAACACCCCCAAGTCCTTCTCCTCAGGGCTGCTCTCAAGCCATTCTCCACCCAGCCTGTATTTGTGCTTGGGATTGCCCTAACCCAAGTGCAGGACCTTGTGCCCTAACCCAAGTGCAGGACCTTGCACTTGGGCTGGCTGAACTTCATGAGGTTCGCACAGGCGCACCTCTCAAGCCTGTCCAGGTCCCTCTGGATGGCAAGCCATCGCTCAGGTATGTCAACCACACCACTCTACTTGGTGTCTTTACCAAACTTGCTGAGGGCACGCTCAATCTCACTGTCCATGTCACTGACAAAGATGTTAAAGAGCGGTGGTTCCAATACTGACCCCTGAGAAACCCACTCATCACTCATTTTCACTTCGGTATTGAGCTGTTGAGAGCAACTCTTTGAGTACAACCAGCCAATCCCTTTTCCATCGAGTGGTCCGTCCATCAAATTCAGGTCTCTCCAATTTAGAAACAAGGATGTAATGTGGGACAGTGCCAAATGCTTTGACAAATGTTTGTCAAATGCATTTATTTGAATTCCTCCTCATTCTGGTAGCAGGATAGACTGAACAACTGACTTCTGTTTCCACCCCTCCAAGGCCATTCATCATCACCTTCTTTGCTCTGAGGGACAAGACTGTGTATCTTTCGGAATTCTTAATATGAATTGATTTTTCTTGCCAATGTATTCATCAGCTCTTTCAAAGTACTCCATTAAATTTGTGGGGTACAATTTTGCTTCAGAAGAAGTACATTGATTCTTACCCAGGGTAATTTTTATCCTTTATTTCACTAATTCTTGTCTTCAAAAAAGCTACCAATGTTTTCTTTGATAGGGATGTTACACTATACAGCCTATACTTTAAGACTTGTGCTTTCTACCCTAAAGCAAACAAACAAATCAAAAAACATAATCAGCAACACATTGTCCATCTTAAGCCTTCTGCTACCAGAGCATTACAAAAAAGAACAAATCACTTAGTTTTGCGGTTTCACCCTTGAGCTCCATGTGAGTTCTTGGGTGAAAAACACTTGGTTATGACAACTTATTGCTCATTTTATCTTTTTTGTAATCTCTTTCCTCTGTCTCTAGTTTGAGACAGAATTTCTATTGAAGATGACAGGATCTCACGTGGGAACAACCTCTACCTCCTTCCTTATGGACATATTCTAAAACTTGTCAGAATTGGAGAACCGTATTTCCTTTCTTCAAATGTTAGTAGGTACGGCAATCTCTGAATGAACTATTTCAGACAATCATGAAGGACAGGCCTTTATAGTATCTATCCTCTTGTACTTACCATTTTTCAAGCTTGCAACACCTAGAGATTGAGCTGAATGAAGTGTCAAACGCACGCCAACATCTTGGATATAAGCCATTGTAGTCATAGGATAGATATTTGCTTGAAGAGGTAATTTGCTCATCGTCAGTCTGGGCTGGATCTGCAGTATGAACAGGAACTTCAATAAAATACATTCTTTTTATGCATTTAAATTTCAAAGACCTTTTCAGACATTTATCCCATGTGCTTTAGAAGCACAACTGGCACCAAAGCACTCACTCAACTGTATTATTTAGCTTTTTGGAGATTTGTGGCTAAAATTACCACTTTGGAAATGATAACTTCAATGTACTTTTAGATCAAAGACTATTTAAAAAAACCTGAAAGATTCATCAAGGGAACCTACAAAAAAAGCAATAATCACAGTTATAGAATGAGAGAAAAAAAATTCTCCTCTAGAGAGAAGGCAGAGAATAGATTCAAGGTAGCAGAAAATGAACTGTTGGTTTATAATTGGAACTTATTAAAGTGCTAGTGGAATTCTTGAATGGTACATGACAAATGAGTGGTAGTACTAAAATTATTTTCATGTTTATATATTCACTTTACTGTCTCCAGCAAAACACAGGACTACACACTAACTGGAAAAAACACAGGTATGATTTTAAATGTATTTGCAAAATTATTTTTAGCAAGGAAGGAAGATAGGGAAAAGAAAATTTTCTTTCTTTTGTGTGTGCTGCAGTGTCCAAGTTAAGAAAATAGTCACACTATATTTAATCAGATGCATTACCAATAGAATAAGTTACTACACTCCAAAAATACATCACTTATTTCCACCACAGCAGCAAGAAAGTGTTCTCTAGGTCTGAGTTGCTGGGCCTTATGCACCTCTAGCGTTGTGCTACCCAAAGGGCTCTAATTAAATAGAAAAATCGAGGGGGAAAGGCACGCAGATATACAAGCTACTACATGGTAGCTTGTCATAACTTCCTTTATTACAATTCTTATGTTAAAAAGGACATAAAGGAATATTTAGCAAACACTTTGAAACTATTTACAATCAGAAGTATTAAGACAATCCAAAACTGAGACCCTAGGCTTTTATAATTAATAGACGATCATTACCTGATATCCATTAAGATCAGTATAGAATTTATTTTGACTGTTTATGTCAGATGAAATTCTCATGGCAAGCTCACGATTATATTCTCCTCTAATATCCACAATATTGGAAACTTCAAGAGACTGGCCTTCCAAACCTACATGAAAAAGATGCATTTAAAATCTCTCAAATTTTAAAAGTGATTGACACATATATAAGAAAGACTATGCTCCCAGAACACAGTGATTTATCTAGTTTTTGCCTGCTAGTTTTCCTTTTCTGTTATATCTAACCAGATATCTGAAGCCAGTTCAGTTTTATACCATATGATATAGCAATACTTCTAATCCAGTACTCATTGAGCAGACAGTCTGAAACCTTCACTGAAATAGAACAGAAGCAATTAATGGTAAAAACCAATGTGGGTTCCAGAAGATCAGCAGGAAACGGTACACAGCTGTTAAGTGCTGTCTTTAGCAGCAGGTAATACGCTGGAGCAAGAGCTAGGCATTTATGTGGTTGTTGCCATTCACAGACAAGAAGGAAGTCCCAGCTCCTTGACAGCAACTGTTCCATTAAGCAGGAAACTAGTCCGCTGTTTTAACCAAAACAGGGAGAAGCTTCCGTAAGGACAGTGAATTAAGAAACCACATACTCATATGACCACAACCAGGACACAAGTCTTTGCTGACAGGGAAAAGATGCCTATTTATTAAAAGAAGAATTAAGTATTTGAAAAAGCAGACATATGTTCACTGAGATTCTTTTCTACAGTGCCTTGCCCTGAAAATTGAATACCATTAAAAATAACCTGACCTTTTCCAACAGTTCAAGACAGAGTTTGGACTGGAATCATACCATCATTCAGCATGACCACATCTACCCCTTCTGTAGTCTAATGGGACTAACAATTGTGAACAGAATTACACCAAGCACAACAAAGATATGAAGTCTCTCTTTGTAGTGAGATGAAATTACGTGTGCTTGTCTGAGGGATTGCAAACAGAAGAAAGCGAGGCATTGATTAACCAGCGTAGTCCTTTAAAGTTTGAAGTCAGGATTTAAAAATCTTAGGTACTTAACACTTTTTTTTTTTCCTCCCAACACTTCACTGTCAACTCACAAGACCCAGAGGTGTGCTAATCAGTTAGAGGCTCATCACAGACAGAGGTTAGTACAACCTCTTTTTCCTTCTGCATATACAGTTTTAAAATTTTTCTAGCAGTTCTGTTTGAGAGCATGTTGGAGTAGTTTCCTTAAGAAGGTCTTTACTTTGTCAAATTCTAAAACAAACACTGAACCTTTACACAATGGAATGCTGAAAGTGTCCGCCTGCTTCAATTTTTATGCTATTATTTTGTATGTAAAATGCATACTAAATGGGTTGTGATTTTGTCACCTGAAAAAGAAGGATGTCAAGCTCTATATCTGTTATAAAATCTGAATGCCACCTGCAGCAGTACCAGCAACTGTTAAAATGTTAACATTTACCAATTACTATTATGCTACAGTGCTAAATTAAAAACATTTGATTCAGGTAATTATTTCTATTTTCACAGACATAGTCAGTAAAAAGTGGATCTATATGTTCCACTTTTGACGGTCTTAGTCATAGACTTTCCACCTATTTTAAAGCAGGACTATTAAAGCACGAGTACATTGAACAAGGAAACAATATTTTAGTTTACAATTTCGGAATGACCAGACCATTAATTACTCTCAGCTCTTTGCTACTGCATTATTTGAGTTAATACAAAAATACAATTAAGAAGATAATGAAACATAAGAAGCTTCCTATAAAAAGATTAACAAAACCCTGCTGATGCCAGTGGAAGCAGAAAAAGACAAAAATCACTCATTGGCCAACTACTGAGCAGAGTTGCCAAGCCAGACTATTTTCTGCTGAAAATTAACAGAATCCTAAAGCCATAAGTGGAAAAAGCAGTGTTTTACTAAAATTGCTGAAGAAGTCATAGGACTAGGAAGTACTGTCTAACAGTTGGATCAGGCTTTCCAACACCTGGCAAGCAGGAGTACCAGGTCTTTATTTAAAAAAAAAGGTACATATTCACATACACCTATTTCTTTCTCTCCATATGATCTGTTACTGTGCATATCTAGTAAGACTTCAAGATACCTTCTTTTAACTGAAGTAATGCTATACAAATAACTTCCCTTACAAAGCCCAGGAATCAGATCTCAGCAAAATGATGATGCAAAGACATCAAATTTTAAATTTTGAAAAAGGCTATTGCATATGAAGAAATTAAAATAAATCACAAAAGTAAACAGAGACAATATATAAAATAATGGCATCATTTTTCCTTGTAAAAGCTGTGAACATGGTAAAGGACTTCACCATGATGACTGGATAGGTAATGGTGTAAGTACTGAACCAGTGCGACGAATTAAAAACTGTCAAAAAAAAAGAAAAAGAGGAAAAAAAACTAGATAGTGCACTCAGAATGAAAGATAAACTTATGTTTTAGGAAAGATTTTCACTGACAGCCCATTTTCTGTGAACTGTGAAATGGAGTATAATACTTCTGGTAGGTACTTACTAACAAATTAAAGAAAAAGGAGTATTATAAAGAAATCCATTAAAAAAACCAAACAACCTCACCCTAAACAGACAAGAGAATTTTCAGGCTTTTTCTCTCCCCTTCACTACAATAAACATCCTCTTTATGTAAGTTCCCTCCTTGCTAAGAAGTTTAATTTACTGGAAGCCACATAAAGTAACTTTCTTTTCACATTTTTGGCAATCTAGTATATCTTCACCTCAGGGTACCTTTTCTTTCATCTAGACATCATTGGTCACATAAAACCAAGAAAATTTCACATCACCTCCAAGATATTTCTAATTATTTTTTTTCTCATTTTCATAAGTTATAGCTGCCTACAGCATTCAGATGACCCGGTAAAGCTCAAGACACCCTTGTAGGTAATTTATAATACAAAATTTCCTAATACTGAGAGGTGTATCTAACAAATATGTTAAGTCTAAGCACGCCAGCTTAATGACTAGCATGATGCTCAGAAAGGGATCATTGTGCACTGGACTCAGTAAGACTTCAGTCTGACAAATTCTGCACTAGTTCAGAAGTGCATTTAAACATTAGTAAGTCAGGTAGGATCCAAGACTGTAGCAATGAAAAATAACTGCTGAGACAGAATTTCACAAGTCTTACCCTGGACTTTATACAGTCGCATGGTGTGTGTCACGTGGTGGAAAAAACAAACAACTTCTGAGAAAATCTTTCCATGAGCAACTCTTACGGTAGGTGGATCTGTGAAAATATAAGGCTACAAAAAAAAAAGGAAGTTAGACTAATTATTTTGAGAGTTTTGCATAAACATAGTGTCAATAAATCAAAATATTTAATATGTATTAAACAGCCTTTTAATTTTCTTGAGTTGTTCTATGTATAAGTCTAGTCTAAAAACTGGGAATTAAAAGCTACTCCTGATCTTAAATTCAGCATCTTCTCTTCAGTGCCTCACTTATCCTTTGGCTAAAATTAGGATAACCCTCATTACATATCTCACAGGTATTTTATGAGGATTAATGGATACAAGGACTACATATAAACACAGCAATGTATTAATATTGCAAACATACGGATTGAGGTTTTTTTGCTAGCAAACTACAGTAATCAAATACTGTAGTTCATAATCTGTGGCAGATGTTTGTGTTTGTGTTTGCTCACAGTTTACTGTATCACTGGTACACAATGCACGAGGAAAACTGCCTCTACATTGTCTTGTGGATCAGTTTGCATATCCTTTTGACAGTGAAAGAGGAAGCTTTGTCTGCATCAAAAGCAGCTACAGTTGTCAGGGGAGTCCCCTGGAATGCAGGGTATTGCTGGGAACAATTAAGAAACCTCAAGAGGGACACTGGCTTCTTATTAATGTCTCTCAAAGACTAGCAGAAATTTTGCACATTCACAGTCAAACCAAAGAGATGAAGAGAATTATTTTTCCATGTAGTTACAGTATTTTGAGTCTCAGCTAAGCAAAAAATGACTTTTTTTTTTAAGTTGATCCCAAACTGAACTGTATATACTATATAGAAACACATGGATGGCTACAAAGGTAAAAATGGGTTAAATATTAAGCGTGTACAAAGCCAAAAATGAAAACACAACACATGCAATACTACTATAGGGCAACAGCAATAAAGACTTCACTCAAAAAAAACCCAACAGAATACTTGAAAAACATGTTATTCAGAAGGATCTATGCAGAAAGCTCTTAGAGGGTGGCTGCCTTCCTCCTGTATGTACCAATGTCATAAGAACAGAACATGCTTTTTTTCTCAAGAAAAAAAAAACAAAGATCAAATGTATCTTGAGGAAGAGACAAAAATCAAGATTACATACATACAGAGAAAAACAAGTACAGATACATAAAATCCAATCATCTTCTTCGAGCATGCACTATATGTATATTCACAGAGAAGATTTCAAGAAGTATTGTATAAAAGAAGAAACTGAAAGAGATTTTCAAAGACTAAAAGCCTGCCTTTCTATTCACATATTTATTCTTAAAGCTTCAGCCAGAACACTGTTTAATATGAGCTTTGCCAGAGCTCCGAGAGGCAACTCTGCAGCTATCAACTAGAGGAATACTTCGTACAGGAGTTTGGTAGAGGAATCATAATTGCTTACACTTCTGTAAGATGGGTTGTTTTAGGGAGAGAGGGACTTTTCTGCTGATCATCTTACACCAATGTTGTATCCCGTTAATCAGTACAAAAACCCAAATGAGGAAATGGTTTTTTGTACTTCTTAACAGTTGACATAAAAAAAATGATGAGATACTTCCAAGGGGTCTCATCTTGTCACTAAGACAAAAAAGTGTTATCTATTATACAAAACTGATTTTCTAGCTGAGAAATAAAAGAGGACTATGGTAGTAGGAAGGCACGGAAGCCAGACGAATTATTATGCTGGGATTATTATTTGAAGATCAGATTTTAGCTTAGAATTTGAGATGGCTTTTGGGTTCTGTTATTTCCATGAAAAACTGCCAACATAAGTAAATGTAGACTGAATCTTCCCCTTTCTTCTGGCAGAAGAGATTGTTATCTATCTGCTTATCTATCACACATAGGTATAGAAGACAAACTCATTTAAACTGTGACTGTACGCTCTTAGAAGTATAGCTTTAGATTAAAATCCCACAGAGGAACTGGATTACTGACAGGAAGGTGGAATAATCAAACCCTTCAAAATCCTACCTACAGGGTAGGGTGACATGAAGATCCTCAGGTTAGCAATGAAGGACTGAAACAGCAGCTAAAGCAACTCTCAGAAAATGAACTGAGAAACCCGAAGTTTTCAGATCAAGCAAATACCCTCACCAATTATTACCTAGGAGAACACTACTTGCATGAATAACAGCCTGACAAATACATTCTGTTAGCACAGTAACACCTATCTTATGGGCTTATTTCTGTTGTTTGTAAGAACATTTCTCATGAGATCTTTCACTGGAGCTATACAGGACCAAACCAGCAAAATACAAAGATGCTGCATGAGTGACAAAGGAACGCAAAAGGCTGTGCGCTTATTAAAAAAAAAAAAAGAGAGAAAAAAATAAATTACCTGAAGTAATTTTTTTTAAAACAAACAGTAAAAAAAATACTTGGAGGAACTCTGTTCCATCCAGCTTTAGTATAAAACATGATGGTGACATTGACAACTACCAAAATACGTTGTTCCCATACAAGTAGAAAGCTGCAATTAGATGCATTTAACAGCTCTCAGATTCTGGGATATTGCCACAAACACTAAGTTAACACATGCAAGCTGCACATGTAGCCAGATCAGCTCCCCAGCTGAAGATAATGACAACCATACTTACCATTCTGAATTTAAGGAAAGATGACGTCGTAAGAAAGAAAAGTAATTATGTGTCATTTTACAGATATTGCCTGAAACTAATTATTTTTCTTTAAATCATAATTTGTGATTCCACTAGCATACCCACAGAGAGAAATGTATCAAACCCAGTTTGCAAGCCTCTAATTCAGACATGGTGCAGTGAAAAGGTGCAAACGAGGAAAGAGAGTTACAAAGGCACATGCTATCATGTGATTTTGGGGGTTAGACAAGCTCTTTCTGATACAAAGAGTGCAGATATTTGATGTATACTTGAGTTCTTAAAGACGCCTGTTGCTTCCTGATTGTTGGACAAACAGGAAAAATGAAGAAAAAATACAGTACTGAGTGAAGAGGGAAGTCTCCTAATTCATATTTAGTTCTTAGAGAAGCACTAATCCTAGAACATTATTTCTTGATAGTCATCTGGAGACATACTGAATTCACAAGCTACAAAGATATAATTGACCTCCTCTGCCACACTGAAAAGTTTTCAATGATTCAGGCAGGAAAACACCTTTATGCATTGAATGTGCAATTACTCTAGTATCATTGTAAAAATCCTCAGTGAGATGCACAAAGGCCTGTGAAATGATCCTGGTCCTGGATCTGAAATATAAAGATAGCTTTGATGTGAAAGTCTGGCTAAAATGCCAAAATAAGCCTCTTACTACTCAGACACAATCCACTGTCCTTTCTAAGTGGAAGGAATAAACAGTGATAGAGCTATTTGCAAAACTGATTGGACAAAACCCTGGTCTGAATTCAGTATTTACTCTGCTTTGAGTGGGAACTTGGACTAAATGACCTTCCAAGCGTGAAGGACTATGTTTACTTAGACCTTAAATTAGGAAGAAAAAGATTTGGGTCTCATACCCAGTGATACTCTCAAGAGTCCGCTTCCTAAACAGTTAAAATGAATAGTTGCTGTAAAATCTGTTCCCCTCAGCTCCACTGGAATGAGTTCCATTCTAAAAGATTCAGCAGCTACTGTGGCAGGTTTTCTTGAGCCTGGAAAGCAGTATATTCAGAATAAGGGTAACAGAACTATGGGTCAAAGGGTCCAGAAACCATTTTTCAGTACTTATATTGAAGAGAAACATGTCAACCTCCCCTTGAGGGAAAGAAAGAAAAAAAAAAAAGCAATCTTGAAATTTTAAGAGAGAATACTTGGAGCAAAATAATATCCCATAGTTTCCTAGCATATTTTAAAATACTTGCCATCAAATTGTGTGCCAAAGTGCCAAGGGGCAGTGAAAACTGGAGAGAGGTTTACGGGCTCACTTAGCAGCTGGCATGGCATATTGCAGTCTGAAGGCATGAAGCATGGGCAATAAGCCTTTCCCCTTGCAGTCAACCGAAGCACTACTAACCATCTTAGTGCGGCCTAGAAATTTCTGGCAGCGCAGCACACCGTTGGTGCGGAAGTCAAATAAACTATGCCCAGAAGAAAGGTTTCCAACACAGACTGAATTGCTCTTGATATGCCTGAGATTTTATTAAAGATCTCAAGACAAAGCCTTCAAGAAAAATTGCTTCTCAATAGCAGATTACCCTTCATTTGGCAGGGTTTGAGATTAGACTGGGCTTTGGGGCTGTGAGGGGGAATGAAAATCAAATACAATGAACTCTTGAGAACTGTGTTTTTAAGAATTAGGTGTCAGAAGTGAGACAGTTGTCATTTTAAATACTTTTGTCTGCAAAACCAACCCCACCAATACATGGGGCAGATTTTTAGATGACAGATAAGATGCTTGAGGAAAATACATAGCACCAAGGAAAGAAGAGAAGCTTAAAAGGCAGACGATTTTTGAGCATTGTGAGCACCCTCCAGGTAATGGTGCCTGCATACTTGTCTTTTCCTGTTATAAGGCACACAATAATGACGGAAGCATTAAAAATATGCTTGAATGAGGATCCTCTCCCCTTTTGAGAGAGAAGATCTGAAGTTGGATACAGTGGGATACCCTAAATGTATAGTCTGTCTCCTTTTGGGCAGTGGAACTTCCCAATCTCACTTATAAAAATGCAGAAAGATACCATTATCTCTTCCTTAGGTTTGAAGGCCAAGCATTTAGATAACTCAGATAAGTGTTCTCTGAGAAGTAGAGGCAACAGGTAATCCTGACAGATTAAAAAAGAACCTGTCACAAAAAATGCTTCTTGAAGCTAGTGGCAGCAGCTGCAGCTATCCAAGCCAGAGATCATCATCAGTAAAGGAAGTCCAACCATGGAGACAAAGCGTGAAGAAATAAGGAGAAAAGCTCTAGCACTAGAGATCCAGCAGGCTTAAAAAAAAAATAGATCTCTCTTCTTATATATTCTGTTACTACTTAAGTATCTCCTACTAGTACATACATAGACACAGCTGCCTGAGGGAGAATCACAATTTCCCAGTCTGGGTCTACCGAAAAAGTCCACTTTTATTCTAAAAAACTGATTTGCAAAAAAAAGAAACTGAACCACTCACATTGATCCCACAAACACTTAGCATCTGACTCCTTGGAAAAAAACTGTTTTGTTCTATTTCCTACTGATATTGAACATGGCTACTAAGTAGGTCATCACATACTGAATTCTCTTGAATACATAGAAGAAAACGTAGACAGTTAACTGTTCAGAATTTATTGAATGCTGATCTAACAGATTTATGGAGGTGGCCATCCTTCACAAAAATCACAAGAGATACAAATGTTTTCCCTTCATAGGCAGAATGCTTTTGTTTATAGTTGTTGTGAGGTCCACGGGTCCAAGGGAAGCCCCTTCCTTCCAAACCTTGACAACATTGTCAGTCAGTTAAGCAGCACTGATGTTTTAAAAACTTAAGATACTCCCTGGTACTTTGCTTTTGCTCTATTTTGCAGAAAATACAAAGACATGGTAGGGGTACTGCCTTATCTCTACAGCTGCAGCACGGAGCTTCTGCTCTGTGTCAATGTCCTGGCACTGATGTCCCAGCCTGAGGCTGCCACTGAACTACTTTCACACTTCAGAGACAGCAGGGACAGCATGGTCATGACCCTATGCCACAGTCCCAGAGACTCCTCTTACTGGGGGCTGTCTAGCTGCACCATGGCAATGTTTGCCAATGTGTCATAGAGCCTTAAGTCCAGCTATTCTTTCAGAGCAGTGACAGAGCTATCTGTGTTCAGTGTACCTTCTATTTAATACTGTGTAAACCACTGTCATTAACCCAGGCGTCTGCTGATGACCAACTTAGTGCTGATACTAAAGGCTTACCACGTCTTAGCTGGAATGTACTCTTTGCAGTACTCCAGGCTCGTTTTTGGTCAGCCATAAAGATAATTAATCCAAGGAACCTCTTGAAAGATCCAGATTTGTGTACATTCTAAGCACACAGACCATCATCTGCAGAAAACATGACATTCACTCCTTACAGCCTACTGATGAACAGAGCTGCACTGTATGTGTCAAGTGTGAACATGGCTTTAAGTCATGGCCTACAAATGTAGCATGTTACAGAACCAAGTTTCCAAAATAAAACTGGCAGAAGAACTCAAGACCAAAAAGGCTATATAAGTCCTATAGTAAGACAGACAATTAAACTAGGTGAAGAAAAATAATGAAGAAAAATAATTTCTGAGTATTGCAGAACTGAAAAGAAAGGAAGCAAAAGACTTAATCAGGTGACAATATAATCAGCTAATAAAGGCAAAGAAAACATAGAACTGTACTCATATACCAGAGAAAAATGACCCAACATCAAATGCAATTTATTCTTTGTAATTTTTGCAGTAATACATAGGGTAAGGGGGATAGAAAAAACAACCACCTAGCCAAAAATCAAGAAAACTGCCTGTAATCTACCCTATATCCACTCCACACAAGAACTTTGGAAGTGTCAGTCCACCTCACGTTGAGAACCGTGAACAGATGGCATTTCTTTAAAGACAGAAATTAGTTCAAACTGGTTTAGAAACTACTATAGAATTACATCGTTATTCCCAGTTGGACAACCCAATTAATGTTATTAAAATGTAAGCCAAATGAGCCTTATGGTATATTTATGAAGCAGAATTTTTAGAAGTATCATGATTTAATTTTTATTATATAAAAAGTTACAAAAGCTGAACCCACCATCCTTTTTAATGTTAACTAAAAATGTACTTTAATTTCATTTTTCATAAAAGTTCAATATGTACCTTATTTTCTAACTGTGCTTGCAGGCATGTGAGACAACTTCTGTTCAAACCATAGCATTATGCTATCTAGATTTGTCTACGTTATTTTATAAAGCAAGTAATTCAAAAGTGTAGTTAAAATTATATAATTGATACATTTAGGGATTATTGTTTTTATAAGCAAAAGACGAAGAAGTATCTAAAATAAAAGTGTCACCATGCAGCTGATGAAAGGTAAAAAAATCAAAAAATATAATTGATATTATTCATGTATTCACAGATCAAACCCACTGACATTTAAAAATTAAGAGTAAGTGAACCCTGGTGAATATAACTAATGCAAACAATTAGGGGACTAAATACACGAAATGATTTAAAACTGCCAACTCACAGACCTCGGAACGTGTGCTTCTAGGACAGGCTGCGAAAAGGAAAAGAAACTGTTCTGTCCACTTCCAGACTGATTTACGAGTGATTACCCTTGTGTATTTCCTGAAGTGGTGAACATAGAACTCCCAGTTTGCCTTATGCATGCAGCTTAAGTTTCCCCAGGAGAAAATGGGCAGAAGAAATATGCTGCAAACTAGCTAGCTTTTTATAAGTCTTCATTATCTCTTCATTTTCCTCCTGAAATATCGTCTTTCCAGTTCCAAAAGTGATACAATACATTTTGTGTATTAAGTCAGTATATTCCTTATATTAAGTCACTGTAAGAACACTGTCATTTTCTGAATTTCCAATTTGAAAACTAATATGAGCATGCTGTTGCCCTCCAATAATTACACAGATTAAAGTATTGATAACTCTAGACAACTAAATCAGAACAGTTGCTTGTTACTCCAGCTTTATACTCATCCGTTGGGACTCAGTATCTTAATTACTGTATTAAACTACATATGCTAATATCAGCTTTAAAAGTACTACACTCTGAACTGGAATCTCCTAATTCACAAAAAAGAAAGCTTAAGAATCAGAAAAGTGAAGAAATGCAGGAATGAATCAGTATGTCCTATACATTTGCACCATAGGAAGTGAAAGTGAACTTATTTTATTGATAGTGAATGGTCACATCTCACTGGCTTTCTTGCAAGGGTGTCATCTTATTTAAGTTTTTTGTTGAATCATGAAATAATCTGTCTATTTTTACGCTTCCAAATTAATGCTGTCTTTTTACCCAAATCTAGTGTTATGAAGTATGAAGTTCTGACAATCATTTCAATAACTGATGTCATTATTTCTAGTCACACAGCTGTATTTCAGTGTTGGGGAAAACTAGGTCTTCCAATCTGTATTTGCAGAATGCTTGAAGTTACTTCAAGATGAGAATCTCTCTGCAAATGGAAGATTTACCTTGGCGTCTCCATCTGGTAAGAAGAGATAAGCTCCACTTTTATCCCGGTTACTTGTCGTTCCATACCAAGAAAACTCAACCTTCATTTGATGATTTTTACCATCTTCTTTGGTATTTATTTTCTAAGGACAGAGAATCATGTTTGAAATAGTTGACAGATTTAGGTTTCCACAAATAAGAACAAAAATTCTTAAAAAAGTAAAACACCGTGTTTCTAAATATAATGCAACACACCTCAAGTAATCCAGACATTCCAGAAAACCACAGTTTCATATAAGAATTTTCTAAGATGATATTATCCACAGAATTCTGCATCTCTTTTATCTTGAAAAGTCTGTCCGGCTTCTCCTGCCTACTATTCCTTGTGTATATATTATAGTCTGCTAAAACTGCTTCTGAACTCTGAACCTCCAAAAGCTGGTAAACTCCAAGCCCCAGAGGTGGTAGACGCGCCACGAAAGAGATCTGTTGGGATCAAAGAAGAAGCCATTATTAAAAACATCAAAGTATCAACTTTCTATACTACATTTATGCTCAGACTAACTCCTTTTGTTTCAATTATTTTAGGATGGCTGAATTCTTTCCAATATTCCATAAATGAATATGAAATTACAAATGTCAGTCCAAAATTAATAGCTGAAGCATATTAAGAAGAATTAGGAAACAAAAATGTCTGCATTGTCAATTTGTTAATCAAGAGCACTGTTACAATAATGCAATAATGATTCTGAACCTTATTAAAAAAGAATGTTAGTTGTGATGTGCAGTTCTGAGCATATTTGCTGTACATTAAAGATGCGTGTGTAGCGTATCAAGCGTGCACAGACCCTACTTCTAAGCTGCATTTAAAAATTCACAAGTTTAAATCGTGAAATATAAGGCAACTGTCTCATTTTTAGTCGCCGTAATTTTATTTTTCCTTCTTCAGACTCATACAGTGCTATGTTTTGATATCAACAATGTTAAAAACAGAGGGATGTTTTATCTACGGCTGAGTAGTGCTCATACAGGACCAAGGCCTTTTCAGCTTCTCAGTCGACCCTGCCAGCGAGCAGGCTGGGGGTGCACAGGAGCTGGGAGGGGACACAGTGGGGACAGCTGACCCCAGCTGACCAAAGGGATACCCCAGACCATATGACGGCATGCTCAGCAATAAAAACCGGGAGAAGAAGGAGGAAGAGGGGACGCAGAGAGTGATGGTGTTTGTCGCGTAATGGAGCCCTGCTTTCCTGGAGATGGACAAACACCTGCCTGCTGATGGAAAGCTGCGAATGAATTCCTTATTTCACTTTGCTCACACGCACAGCTTTTGCTTTACCTATTAAACTGTTATTATATCAATCCTCCAGTGTTCTCACTGTTACCATTTCAATTTTCTGCCCCATCCTACTGGGGGCAGTGAGCGAGCAGCTGTGTGGGGCTGCGCTGCTTACCGGGGTTAACCCATAGCAATTATCAATAATTACCCCTTTGAGGGACGACTGAGAGACACTTACTGAATTATCTTCACAGGAATGTTATCCTGAAACATGTTCAATTTAGCTCACAAGTCAAAAGGAATCACACTAAGAATGTAAGCCTGCAAGTAATACAGTGCTGTTACACTAATACAGTACTATTATATCACTAAGAATTTAACATAATATAGTTTCTGATGTGTGATCATTGAGGACAATCTTCTATAATGACGCAGGATTCAAAAATTATCAGAAATTTTGTTTAAAGCCAAAAACAAGAGGTGGACCCAAAGTCATCTCCCTAGCTTGAGTACAAGAGTAATGAAGATTACTATCCAGCCTCTATATCCGAAAGATGGAAAAAAAAAAATTAAAAAAAATCAGAATCTAACTGCTTAAGCCATTGCACTTACAAACCTTCCAGCTGTAGTGCTTGAGCACATACAGACAGTGTGACTGTGTATAGACTATCATTTGAACGAAAAAGCAGCTTTGGAAAGACACACATCCAGTATTTTCTGTTCACACAGCTGAGACTGACCCTTCAAATGTAGTACACCATATCAAAAAAATTTAATAACTTCTCAGTTTAAGAAACATTAATGCTAAATATATGTATTTCCTTTTTTCCTTAAAATGACTAAATTAACAGGACGATCTGCAGAAGACAGAATTGCCAATATTTGAAGCATGCTTTCCATTTCCTTAGACTGTGAAGCTACAATATCTGTCAAAAAAAACTTCAATGCCTTTTACTTAAAGCAGCATACCTGATATGCTTCATGTGATACTGTAGTTGCTCCATCCCAAACAGCACTGATCTGGACACTAACAGGTTTTCCCAAAGGAGATAATATTTTAACTCTGGGTGAATTCACATTGACTGAAACAACTGAAAATCGCTCTTGTTCCGTAGGATTATATATCAAAAGGTACCTGCAAAAACATATTTACCAAATTATCTTTTGGCAAACAAGCTTCCTCCTTCAGGTTTAATATTATTGCACATAAATTTTACATACAGAGCGTTAAAACAATGTTAGAACAACAGATACATACCACAACAAATAAATATGCAAAACATAACCAGGAAACAATGGATATTTAACATCAATTCTTGTCAGATCTTCTTTTCTTAATGCTATTATTTTTCCAAGCAATTTTGAAAATACCTTACAATAAAAATACCTCATTTTCCCATCTTAACTACTAAAAAATTGCTATTAACAGTTGCAAGCACAATCAAGATATTTAAGGACATTTTAAATGTACTTTTCAGGGTGAACTACTAAATTCTTTTGCACAGTTGCTCTCCATTTAACATAATTTAAAAACAACGAAAGAATGAACAAAGCCTCCTGTATATACATATAATTGATATATATTCTTTAAAGCAACCAGTTTCTTTCTGCTATAAGGGAAAGTTAAAAATTATTTAAATTATAATTTACCAAAATTCCCTATGGCAACTGCCTACGTATACATTGAAATCTTTTTATTAGGTACATCATGAATAACTCATTTTTATGTAATCTTATGCCTGTTATTCTGTTTGAACACAGATTTTGTTACTAACCAAAAGAATCATCCCTGAAACTGAATAGAGCAACTTTGTCAGCCTCTATAATTTTTCTTTTTAATTACAAGTTCGTACATTGTAAGGTATAGAAAAATAAAATTATACTAGAACATTTGTCCCTCACGCATCTCTAGGACTATCGTTGTACTTCTTGTCTTTTCACTGCCAAGCTCAAAGAATACACTATTTTAAACTGTTCTCTGAAGTTTCCCTCTCTTCATTTCATCTTTTAAAAAAATTGTCTTTTAACAGTGAAAAATGTTCTTGCCAAAATTTCTAATAACTTCGATACACAGCAGAACCACTATTCTATCTTCAACCTCCTTGACCCTTCCGCACTGTAAAACATAGTTTACTTCTTCATGAAATCTTATTTTTCATCAGTTTCCATGATATCCACTTCTCACTTATCAAATCACTCCTTCAGCATTTCTTCTAAGTAGATTCTCCTCATTCTCTGCTCCATTTTCTATGCAGATTCCTCAGGGTTTTGCCGGTGATTTTCTTCCTTTCTCTTTCACATCTTAACCTTCAAATTCAATTACCACCTTCACAGAACAAACTGCTTCATCTAGAATTGCTTCCTTCCACCCAAACTAGAAATCTCATTCTGTCACTCAGGTCTTTAACTTAAACATGACCTGTAGCTTGAATCTCTTTCTATAAGCGCACATTCTGACTGTAAGTCTTCTAGGTTCCTTACCCATACATTTAGATGCTCTGTGCTCCATTATTCACTAGCCTAGCACTACAGTACAACTAAGGTCCTGCTAATAAGTTACTTACATCACAAACCCTTTCATCTTTTCTCTTTTCCAACATTATCTCTAAACAGACTGAGGGTAGCCCTCCTCTACACACACGCCAGAGGACAGTGAGGTCTTCTTGGCACCATAAAGTCTGGCAGGCAGTGGACAAAACTGCTGAGATGATACTTTGGAAATAATGAAACAGCAAAAGTTCAAGGCTGAGAAGCAGCAGCGAACTACTTAGAGTTAATAAGGAAGTACAAATTTAACTCCTCTATTCTGGGAGAGAGGACTTCCACGCAATTTCAGTGTAAAGTCTGAGCAACTATGTTAATCCACCTTTAAACTACAAACGCAATACAGGCATAAAAGGAAAATTCTTCCTCCTTCTCCATACTGCTGAAAAATTTCACCTACTTTCCTTCCATCCTGCCCTTTTATTTTTTTTGCAACACTACTCTAATTTTAACAAGTGCTGTTTTGCTCTATGGATACTCAAAATCCTCATGAACACTAATGAGGCTACCATTTTCCCCTTTTCTTTTCCTTGGCTCCCTCTTTTTTTCTGCACCAAACTTAGGTTTTTCATCTTCAATTTCATAGCCCTTCACTGCTATCCTATTACCTCACAGTCAGTAGAAAAGAAAAGATGAACTCCAACTTCTCATTCATTGAATAAACTAAAATCAAAGGCTATATTAGTTTTTCTATCAAGCAGCTTTGGATTACCTGCCATATATAGGATGAGCTTCCCATAAAAATTATTTTCCTTTTAACTCTTCAAATGAAGATTCCTGTGCTTAAGTATTGTTAAATCATGACTTCTGTGTATAACAACTACTTTCCTCCCATATTTGTGCAACTAACTGTGGTCAGTTACCTTCTAGCAGAACTAAAAGTGCTTTGGGATGCTCCTTTTGCCCTGTTTCATGTTGAAGACTCCTAGATTATGAGATATCACAAGAGTTAACTGTATTCTTGGTCAGCTATTGGAGTCTTTAAGAACTTGCACAAGACTTTGTGAGGGCCTCCACTAGACTTGGGTAGGTCATTTTACAGTTCTGCTTTACTGAAGATGTCTTCTTTTTAGATAAGATTTTAATTTAAATATTAAAGTAAATTTCTTTAGTAACAGGTGTGGAACCAAAACCAAACTAAACCAACACTGCTCTCAGTCTAGACCCTTTAAAAAGTAGGAAGCCACAAAAAATAAAATTAGTGAAATACTTTTTTCAGAACTCCTCATATACTGTCAGAAACTATACATATCTAAGAGATGATCCAACACCAAAGCTCAGAATAAATCATCATTCTCATCCATCAACAGAACATTACAAAAATCTTTTGTTTATTCTTTCTATACAGTGGAATTCTTCAATTATTACGCCTCCAAGTAAAATGCTAGCTTATGCTTACAATTCATTTCTAGTAATGCTATACATCTTCATTAAATTTAAATTATCTGTAAAAACATTTCCAGAAACTTTGTTCGCTTTCCCATTGATACAAACATGTTTCAAAATTTTAATTAACTGCATGACGAATTTACCCATGACAGAAGACCTTAGGAAGTGCCATAATATCATTATATTTCAGCAGGTTATTTTTTTGTTATGTTTGGATAAAACAAAGCTCCTCTTGTACCAAGGTATATATGCTTTGTACCTTCTTGAATCAAGGTACTGTAACTGCATTATGTGTATGTAGAATAATAAGGCAGTCAGATGAAGCTAGTAATGACAGATTTTCAGCAGTTGAAATGCAGAAATACTAGACGCTACTATTTTATTTTCAAATTCTATTACAGCAGGACTGAAGTTTTTATGCTCCATAAGATATAATTCTTGTGCATATACAAAAGCACTGATTAACGTAACTAACTCATGTTAGTTCTGAAGCACCATTCAACTCCCAGCTTTAAAACAGAGTGGGATATTATTTAAGTTCTTTATGAAACAAAAGAGCTACACTTAACTTAAGCTGTATCATTACAAAGAATGTCATCCACAAATGTAGATTACAACTGCGTAACGTATTGTGGTTACATTACACAGAGAACCAACTTGACAATATTTAAAAGTTTTCTATTCCAGATTTTAAGGAAAAAAAATTAAATTACTGTCTTTCAGAAGCAGCAAGCAATTATTTTCCTTTCATTTTTCAGATCACTGGTCTTTGGCAGCAGCACCGAGAAAACTACAAAAGCTCACATATTGTCCAAATAAAGGGGGAGGGTTTTTAATGACTACTGGTAAAATTCAGATGAAAAATTTTACCTGAAATATTTTACTTTAGAAACACCACTATGGCCAAGTGTCAGCCATCATTTCTTTCACTTACTCAAGAAACCAAAGAATTCTGAAACTATTTTAATATAAACTGTATTGAAACAAAAGGAAATCATGTAACTTTCTACAGCTAAAACCACGGCCAGTTTACTCACACAGAGACCACATATTCCATCTGTGCACTGGAAGCAGGAGTAAACTGCTCTCAGCCCCTCAAAAAAAATGAGAAACAGGTGCACATTTGAGCTCTTAATCCTAAATTGGACGCATCTCTGATGTGCAAATATTTGCAATTTCAGAAAAGCAAATCCTGCCACCTGCTTTTCAGACACTTTTGGAAAGATATACCTTGAATTTTTTTACCCCATACTTTTTTGGGTCTCTGAAACCTAGAACAAGTACTTTTTATTCATTTTCCCTATATAGCCTACCATATGCCATTAATAAACCCTTCTAATATTCGCATACGTCCAAGCATCAAGGAATATTTTGACTAGTCTTTCCTGTAGTAAAAATTTAATTTGCTGTGGAACATTCTCAGCCAAAGCTGAAAAAAGTCACCCCCTATTTCCCCCCATTCTTATTTCAAATACTTTCTTTACTAAATTATCAAGAAAACACGTAAACCGGTGTAGCTATATTCACAGGCAAAATGTGAATAAAGCTGATACAGATCTTTAACAACTTCCTGGTTTCCTCGAAGAATGCTATTGCAAATTTTGTTTCTTAAACTGAAAAGTTACAGTATTTCAGACCACTGTTCTTTTTTTTTCCACTGATGTGCATAAACATATGGGCATACATATATATTGATACATAGACACATTTACTGGTAACACCTGCAACACATACACCATTTTCTTCTAAAGTTCATTCAGTGCTGTCTTCACAAGCAATGCCTTCAACTAGCATGAGAAACTAGAACTCATTACTAGTAAAAGTCAGAGGATCATCAAGTTACAAAGGATTATTCAGAAGACCACCTCTTCAAGACACTTGGACTCATGACAGCTTAGGACAACAGCTTGCATTGCTCAGTGGAGAATCTTTATTCAAGTTTGCTTTGACAACCAGTTCTTTCAGGCACTCTAGCTCAGACTGATCAATTTTACTGGAAGCTCTCTGACAAACCTGCACAGACAGATGAGAGAATTTCCCATTATAACTCATCAGAACCAGTCCTCTGGGCACATACGGATGATTTCAATGCAAAGTTATGTGAACAGCACCTTCAAAGCTGGTTAGTTTCTTTCCCTCGCCTATTCTAGAGGCTAAGCTAGAAAATCACTAAGTGGTGAAAAAAAGCAAAACTGCAAACATGTACAACATCTCTGATGAAAAGACCTCAATGATTCTTGCATTGAAGCCCAAGAAAACATGTTAATAGACACTTAGTTTCCTCAGTTTTACTCTCGTGTTATTTAAGAAGCTCTTTCCTTGCTTTAGAGGACCATGGGAAAAAACTTTGAACAAAAACTAACCACAACAATCCCTTTTTCTTAAGAAGAAATACTCTCCAGAGTTATTTACTCAAAACACTAAGTTAAAAACCAAAAAGTTATATCAAGTTACTTAGTTCTGTTCAAAGCTCTTATGGTCTCTCACGTAAGAGTCAAGGCCTCCTTAGTCAAAAGTATGACTAAAGTGACATTTTAAGTACAGATCCCCATATCCACTTTTTTACGTATCTGTCCTAGTTTGCATTCATTTCTGCTATGAATTACTAAAGATGGAAAGAGTCTACAACATCATTGCTCTTAAAATAAATGCCATGTAAATGCCACATATACAACTTGAAGTGTCCTTTAATCAACTTCAGTTTTTTGAAAACAGGGATTCAGGATATCATCTGAAATCATCTGGTCATGCTGCTCCTCTGGTTCTACAAAAATTAGACATCTTCTAATATCTCAAGCCATGTTCTTAATATTCCTTTAGGAACATGACTAATCAAAAGCCAACTATACAGGCTCATGATCGCGACACTCTCCTTAACAGCAGATTAATGCTTTTTCTACAACTCTTCTATCAGTTACTAAATTGAGTTTTAGAAACTATATGTTTCACAGCATTTCAAGACACCTTTAAATCCAATTCAAAATATATTTAGGAAGAAAGTTAGGTAATGGAGAAAGTTTTGGACAGTCATTCAAAATCTACTGCATGAAAACCATGTGACCAATCCACTTTCCAAAGGTATTCAAGTCTGATCCATGCTTGTTTTAAAGAAAATTTGACTCTGCAGGTATTTTTTAAAACCATCCTCATTTCCCACTCTGTCACATGGGTATTTATTTCTGAAATGTAAAAAGTTCTCCTGATTTCACCAAAATTATACTTTTTCTAATACATGTTATTCAAAACACTGAACACCAAGCCTCTGTGTGTCAAAGACATCTGGCTCACAACTTTCTTTTAACAGTGGCAAACCCTACCAAAAAATAGAAAACAAAGAATGTGGAAACCAATTGTCTGTTAATTTTTAGTTAAAAAGTCCATAAACCCCTGAGGAATTTTTGAATGTATTTTTGAAGACATATGCATGGATAGTTGTCCAATAATACAAAAATAATTTTCTTCCTAGTTCATATTCAGAAAGGAAGCAAAAATAGTAATACCCATAAGATGGAATAATTGTGCATCAGAGTCTGTTTTTTTCCCAGAAGGGGAAATACACTTTTATATCAAGCCATACCCACTAATTTACAGAACTACAATGTTAGGGATTCAGGACATTTCTTTTATAAATATAACTGGATACATACCCATAGTATATATGCTACTTATGGGTGGGGGAGGGGTGGGCCAGGTAGAGGGAAAATCCAGAATTTTCCAGTATTAGGACATATCTTGACCTGTGCATTCCTATAGAAAACTGATCTGTTGTTACTAATGTAAATAATTATTAGTTTACTCAACATTTTGCACTTCATCAGAAAGCCACCTACCCACAGTAAAAAACCATAAAATAAATGTATTACTTTGCAAACATTTAATGTGTAAAACAGTTAAAATACCCAGCACTGAGACAGCTCTTTTATCAGAAGTGATACAGAAACACTTTTCCTTTTATAGCAGATCTGCCAAGTGCCAAAATAATGCTTGTCAGAAGAAAAAAAACCCCTTTTTATCCTAAACAGGAAATTATTTTTGCCTGTACGACAAACTGAACACAAAATGCAGCGCTTGTGCATTAGGGACAGCAGTTCTCATTAGAGCAACTAGCTCTCATACAAACATCAGGTAACGTTTCAGGTCACTGGAAGGTCTTGTATGCCTTAAACCTGCCCACTTTTCTCATTTATTCCAGTTGGTCAAATAAAAGACAGTATATACAAAACACACTAGCCTATAGCCTTAGGCCATGCTCAGTACTGCAAAATATACTGGGTTATTATGACTCTCAAAAGTCAAAAGGCAAATCTATATATTAATAAAAAACCCAGAGGACTAGAAGGTTGCTGTAGTTTGACCTCTTACCCAGATGGAGAATTCAGTAGGACAAGCTTTGACAAATGCTTTAACCACTATTCTTGAAAACTTCCAAAACAGTTTATACTGTTCAAGCCTTCTCAAAGTCTCATCTCCTGAAGTATGCTTTCTAAAACTATATACCATATTTTTGATGCAGCCTTCATCACACAGAGATGTGATAGCACACTATTTCAACTGTATTTTACACAGAACTTCCATTTAAATAATCCAAAAGCAAAATTGTCTCTGACACCATACAAGTAACTCTTTCAATTTGATCTTTTGTAATGCCTTGTCTTTTTCTGCTTCACTGATGTCTACTAGGTTAGTCCCCACATTATTTTTCCATGTGGTGTTTAATACTTCCACTTGCCTGCTTCACGTCATTCTTTGACTATGAAACATTGGCTCCGTTTTATTAAGATATTTTTAAATTTTAATCCTATATGGAGTGTTTGTTCCCAGTATGATTTCAAATTTTATAATCTATTTACATTCTACTCAATCAGCATGACTGATACAAATAGAAAACAATTTGTGATTTTATGATCAGAACTGAAGAATTTCTTCTTTGTTTTTGGCCTCACTTTGCACAAAAAACTCCACCCTGTTCAGATGGATACTCAAGGATATAAGATGAATAATATGTGATATCCAAAATTTAGCAATGGCCATTTGAGTCATTGCTAGGCAACCAGCAATTCTGTCTATTAACTGAGTGAAGGTAGCACTGGCAAAAATATATTTACAACAAATGGACTAGAAATTAAAGTGTGGAATTAAAACATGACGCTACGTCTTATTTTTTACTTTCTAGTTTTAAAGAAAGGGGATCAGATGTACTTCAATATTCCTGTTTGGGTTAGTGTTTTTTTTTTTTAAACTTAATCTGCATATTATGAGAATAAACTTTCAGAAAAAGCTGTAACAAGTTAAGCTCAAAGCACCAAACAAAACTACAGTGAAGGTGTCCTTTAAATTGCATCAACACACCTAATTGTATTACAACATTTAGTTTCAATAATTGCTACACCTTTAATGTACACCTCCT
The DNA here is from genome assembly GCF_963924245.1 of Chroicocephalus ridibundus. NCBI lineage: Eukaryota > Metazoa > Chordata > Aves > Charadriiformes > Laridae > Chroicocephalus > Chroicocephalus ridibundus. Next base: position 24,416,378 of record NC_086316.1, read on the forward strand.
CTAAGATATAGTAGATGCTGAAACTTATGTTAAGAGTTCATAACTATACAATCCTAGACATTTAATTGAATAGAGAAGTCTTGTGTAAGGAAAACCTTATGCTTACAGAGCTGCAGTCTCAGATACACTGCCAAAGGTAAACGTGAAGTTTGGGGCAGTGGGAATATGGGTGGCTTAATAAAAATTCAAGTTAAGCAAGCAGTTCTCCTCTATGTAGTCAGAGAAAAGCAAGTTCTTCCCAAAAGGAGATTCCGATACCTTCTCAAGGGCCTTTTCATTGAGTGGATAAAGCGTAAGGAGATTTTTCAGCTTACTTAACTGGGTAAGATAAATAATGCTAATATGGTCCTCTGCATCACATCCAGCTAAGCTTCTTGTAAATTTAAAAATCCTAATTTGTGACTACCAATACTGTAACAGATGTAACAAACAAACAAACAAAAAAATCAATTTACATTTAAGCGCCAATTCTTATAATCCAATTACACTGTTTATTATAGAGTAGAATATTAATTTTAAATATATATAATCAAATATTATCATATATGAACAAATATTAAGATTTTTGCCTCCTCCTAAATAAAACATCTTTTCTAGTTTATGAAAAAAATCCTACAGAAGAATTAGTAGAAATCAAATCTCAACTTGAAACTACAAGCACACAATATAAATTTGTGTTGCTTTCATAAGGTATAAAAACCAAGGTGGAAACAGTATCTATTATCCACAGATCATCTTTTCATTATAAAATCAAACTGGTGACATCAAGAAATTAAAAAAAGAGATAGTATCAATAAATCAGTAAATTCACAAGAACTCAGTAGCTTTTCAACCAACACAAAATAGAATTATGCTATGTTTATAACAGCATTTGAAGAAGTAGTTAAATGCACAGTATAGAAACAAAGGTATAACGTTAAAATTAGACATTCCTTCTAAAAGAAGTAGTGGCTGGCTTACAGTTCTGATTAACATACAAATAATTAAAAGCAATGATAGTGTGCTTAAAAAAAAAGTTCCATTATCTTAGCTTGACATTTCAGAATTCTGAATCACTCCAGGAACGCCCTTCCTAATGACAAACCCAAAGTCGAACTTTAGATTCGTTGATAAAGGTAAAAGAACTCACTCACATACGTTCCTATCAATTCTCTTTTCATAGCTCTACAGATATATCTTTATAATAGCCATTACTCATGCAAAAGGCAGAGAATTAGGCAGACAATCGGCACATATTCCAGCCCTCTACTCTCACAGGAAACAGGACCTTTGTGTGGCTTTCTCAAGAACAAACCATGGAACACCCTCAAGAAAACAGCGTTCACGATAAACACAGACAACAGCACAGCAAGAACTATAAATTTTGAGAACACAAAAAACCAACATCAACCTAAGACAAGACTTTTAAAATGTTATGTACCTACTACATATGCCAGATACACATACTTCCTATGATTTGGATGGATTGTAGTGGCACACATATCCTAATCTGGAGCACATAACTACTCTCCAATTAAGGATAAAAGGATTAAGTCCAAAGGCACTATTTTAAATTTTTCTTTTACCACAAAGTTGTGAGGTGTTCTGAAGTCCAAGATGGGCTTGAAGCCCCCTGACTTTTTCAGGATCAGGAAGTACCTTCACTAAAATCCTTTCCTTGTTCCTCTTGTAGTGCAGGCTTTATAAATCTGCATTTAGAAGGGAAAAAAAATCTGGTTCAGAAGAGCAGAAAGACTTTTAAGTATGCCATATCGCTTCAGTCTGTGCCTTGAGAGCCTTGGACTAACTACAGTATTGCCTCAAAGCAACTCCAGTAAAAAGGCTGAAGGGGCCAGTGCCTGGAAAAAAAAAAAGAAATAATACACAAATATACTAATATACTGAAAACGTGTATCTTCTACTTCCAAAACTGCTTCAACAAATACATGCATACAATGCAGTATATTTCAGTTATATTCAGTTCTTTACTAGCATATTCCTTCATAATGATCACTTTTTGGTTTTTGAAAAACAAACACAGTTTTTTTCCTCCCCCCAAAGTATGTTTAGTTAATCTATTCTTTCTATATTTCATATGACACTTCCATTACAAACAGCATTTTCAGAGAAACCCAGAATTTACTTGTAACACCTAATTGTGGGATTTTTCATTTAATGTTTAAGTTTATGTAGCAAATGAAGCACTCTGATTGCATTGGTACTGCAAACCCCAACAAAAACTGTGCACTGAACCGAAAATCCTAAATTTGTGTAGTTTTGAGAAACTGCAAAGATTCTACAAATGCTACAAATTGTACCAACTTATTTACTGGTTTAATTTTGCAACTGTAATTTCAGAGACAATCAGTAAACAAAAATACTTAGAACAGACCATCATTGGTTTACCAACAATAAGACAGACCAAAAACTGAAAATGCTTGATTTATAAGAATTTTTATGCACTGAAAAAGTAATTATTAAAAGTTCAAAATTTAAGAAATTTTAGAACAACTTGAATTCAGAAGCATGACAGTCAAAACTGAAGTTTGAAAAATAAAGATTAATTACACAGAAAGCTTTGGAGTGCAATTAATTGCAAATCAAAGCTGCTTTTGTCTTCTTAATAATGAAAATTTATAATAACTAAAAAAATGAACCACTGTTCGGTTTTAAAGAGCTACACTTTACATCAAAACAGACATTCATCCCTTAACTTATTTGTTGTTTTGTTTTCAGAGTTCACACATAAACTTTTAATGAAGTCAACTGCCAGTGCAGTTCTGAGATAAGCCTGCATGTGGTGTAATTAACACAAGTAGTAGAAAACACACAATAAAAATGGAAATCTCTGAAAAACTGCTGTGACCTTACAGAAAAGAGTGGGAATTAAGAGACCAAGGTGCTGTGAACTCTTCCACACCCCTCGCATCCTCTCCTATTAGACATTGTCAATGCATAATTTGCTGGGTTTGGTCATAAAGATAGCTGCACAGCTAACGTACACCCATACAACAGAATGAATGTATCCTGGTTTTTGTTTTGTTCATTTTGTCACCACTATTGCCAGAATGACTTTTACTGAAATATTTATTTCAGGTTCACAGTAACTGATGTTTCAGGATTCAGATGCCTGAGTTACCCTGTGTCAGCCAAGCATTTGATTGCCTTTGCAACTGCTCCTCCATCATGAAAATCAAAGTGAGAGACTGCTTTTTAAATACCCATTCAATTTAGTCAAAATGACCTTGAGTTTACTACAAACAGAACATGTTCATGGCAGTTATAGGTCACGGGAAATCTAGTAAATTGATCAGGCAGCTGAACACTGAGATTAACACTTTAAAGTAATTTTTAAAAAATCATTAGGCTGATTTTCAGCTTAAGCTGCCAGGGTATTGGAAACTGAAAGTGCGACTCTTCACATATAATTTCAAAGAGTTTTCTCATTTTTTTAACTTCTTGCACTACTGTGCTGAGAATATAAGTGCTTAATTAAGTGTTGTTTCTTAACAGAAGAAAAGAGTCTTAAGGCTCGATTGCACGACCATTCAACCTGTCCACCTCCCTTAGAGTTACTAATACAGAGGTTTCACTTTAACAAAAACATAACAAGGCTGTGCATATTGCTATCACTATTTCATCCAATAAAAAGCTAAAACTGTCGGCTTGGTTTTGGTTTTTGTGGGTTTTTTCCTCCCTGGGAAACAAGTGTGCTTATTAACAATATATGGACCCCCACAAATATTTTTGGCTTTATTTTAAATGTTACTGTATTCTTTCTTGTTTTCTTTAAACATTTTTCCCCCTCATTGACAACTGAATATACCCTTGTTTCAACTGTGGGTTTTTTTAACTGTTTCAGTATTTAACTAGACATACATATGCCTCAGAACTTGTGCAAGCATAAAAGGTAATTAAAATGTATATTATTAAAATGTCAAATGCTGTCAGAGCACCCTCTGCTTGTACAATTGTTAGGCTGGACAACTGCTTAGACTGATTGTCCCAACATGGACAACACAGGTGAAAAAAAAAAATTAAAAAACCCCACCACCCCAAGGTAAAGTTGCCAAATGAGAATATTAAAACATTACCCCAATCCAGTCACCTTCTAAACTCAGAAAGATACAGTTTCTTTGGTGTGAAGCTTTAATCAATTTCTTCACATCATCAGGACAGCTCTCCCTTTTGGCATATCACACCAACAGAGTTTCCTTCTCAGGCAAGTTATCCTTGCTGTCATCTCCAACAAAATACACTAACACAGACACTGCTCTGCCAAGAATTTTTGACCTTTGTACATTATTCTTTATCACGCATTAAACTTAATAACTTAACTTCAATTTTCTACATTATAGTGCTGTGTTGAGAAAGCAGTAGGTTCATGTGCCAAGCAAATTTTTGAAAAGGTAACCAACTTGCAAAATCTTAATGGTAAATCATCATTTTCTTTCTCAAAAAAGACCACAAATCTTGGACCTAACAGGATGAGCACATCTTATGTCAAAAGTTTGTTAATTACAATCTTATGCCAAAACTTGCTCACAGATACTGAAGTACGGATAATAGCCCAGAATACTGTGAATCCTCAAATTTGGAAAAATGAAACTTTCTTTTATAAGGTGGATGTCACTAAACTGCTTGGTCCTTTGACAGATCTTTGAAGAATCATTGATTACAGTGTATCCTACCCAGAATTAATCCCCTAGGCAACCTGAATGTTTCAACCAGTGGAAAATGTCTGCTAAGCTATTGAAGTAGCTTGATAAGAAGGATATAATGCCATTCCTCCACGATGAGCTAACAAAAGTAACTTGTGGGCAAATTACAAGTATTGTTGGTTTAGCACTAGAAATAATCCCAAATAAATAATTTTTTAAAATCTTTCAATATCATAGTATCTTCAGTTCAGATGGGATGCCTTATACCATGCTTGCAGGGTGCAATGGAGTTCAGGACTGAAACTCCACAGCCAGGTACATGAAGGTTCAGAAATAGATAAAAAAAAGGGGGGGAAAGGGAGGAGAGGAGAGTGTGTCTCATTCACTCCTAGGTTCATCATGTTGTGCGAAACAATACTACTACAAAATCCAAGCTGGTACAGACTGCCAATTCAGTTATTTGGTCATGTATCACATTCCCCTTCAATGCTGTCTCGGGAAACACTGTAGATGGAAATAGCTATGAAATCTTACCAATCACTTTATCAACACACCCTTCATCAACAGCTGACAGCTTAAACTGGATGGCGTGAGGTTCAAACCCACATCCCCCTCCAAGTCCAGTGAGTGTGAGTCTTTTGCCATTGGGAAGTATGACCTCTGACAGACTATTCCCAAGAAACAATGATTATATCAAAGGACAGGGCTCTCGCAGAAGTATGATGCAGCATCCACTTTATCAGCACACTCACGGGCTTTGTTTCCAAGACTCACTGTAATAACTGTTAATTTCAGAACAAGGTAAAAGTAGTTCCATATCTAGTTGGATATTAACTTGTGAAAGCTTTGTTTTTCAGCTGGAAGTAACCATTTTTTAAAAAAACATGCAACTCTATTTATCAGTTAAAAGGGGGTTATAATAATTAAATACACCATAACTTCAGTACTTAAAAGCCTGATCAAAGACCACTTAGTTCGTCTAAGGAGGCAGAGTCACAATAAGATTTAAAATACTCTACATACCTGTTTCATTGAAATTAACACATTACTTTTCTTATGAAACTACGGATTCATAAAAAGATGGCAACACAGCACTACAAAGAACCAATGCAGGGTGGGGTGAGGGGGTGGGGGAACCACGTCAAATATATCAGAAGTGGTACCTACTTAGAAGCAGTTTGAAAGATACTTCGCCACTACACAACCATCTGGAGCTGCTTTGTACTACAACAATGACTACTGAAAAGATAGGTTCTTTTCCTCTTTTCTTTTTTTCCATGTAATCAAATTGTACTAGCTCTCCTGTATAGTCTGTCCAATCAGTTTGCACTACTGACTACAACTTTCACAAGCAGTGAAGAGAACACAACTAAAAAAAAAAAAAAAAAAAAAAATCGAAAAGGAAGGCTGTTTGAGAGAGGCAAAAGCATACTATGAAATTGTTTCCTGTTGAAAAGCAGGTTAGATTTGAAATTCAGTATCAACTCAGTAAAATAAGAAAAAAATAGGAAAATGACTGAATAATTAATCAGATAAAAATATCCGTTATCTTATGAGCTTCCCATCAGCAGTGCTTCTCTAAATTTATAGCTGATATGAACCAAACTTTTTTAAGAATAATCAATTTACAATACAGTTATTTTTAAAAATCTTGACATGGAAATGCAAAACTACAAAAACCTAAACAGTCAATTAAAGGAAAATAACACTTTGCCAGTTACATTGACTTAATTTCTATCCCACATAATGGTATATTAGAACACATCAACAGAAAGAAATCCAGAGATTTCATGCTCCAGACATAAATAATAAAGACTATTATGACTAGAGGATAACCAAGCAATAAAGTTTTGAAGATAATCAGTATTTTCAATCTGCTGATGCCTCAAAATTTGAAATGAAAAAATCAGTTTCTGTCTTAGAAGCTTCAAACTCTGGAGTTTAAGCACAGTAATCCTTAATGATAAATTTATCAAGTTAAGTTTAAGATTCTACTGAAATGAACTTTTCATATCTTTACTGGTTACCTAGAAAACTCAGATGCACAGTCATAATATTCACATACTAGATTTAAGCAAAAGTTACTGTCTCAGCTTACATACTACTTTTCACAATAATAATAATAATAATAATAATGTTAGTGGAGATTCAGACTACACCCAGAGATAAAGCTAAAAGCCTAGAAAGACTATGCTCATTTTTATAAGAGAAAATAATTGAACATACAGATACTCAAATGAAAATTTTAACAACAAAGTAAACATGATGTAGTGTGCACTTCAGCATTGCTTTGAAAGCGTTTCCAAACAGGAAGTCATTACAAAAATAGGTTTTCAGGCAGCAATATCAATATTCTCTTGTAATCTTTCTCCTCCCCTTCTCCCTCACATTTTTCTCCTGTTTAGTCTATCTCCCATAATTCTTATTACACAGTCTTTGGAACACGAACTGCATCTTATATGACTGTATGGTACCTTCACAATACCAGACAAGTTAAAATTAGCAATTATCTACCAATGTCATCTTCTTAGTAAGTTAAGAAAAGTTTGGAGAACAGCAGCAAAAGGCTGCTAGGATAATATTAATTTTATAATAAAAAATCTTGACATATATATCTACTTAATGAACTACTAAGAGGGGAAAAAAAAAGCAAATGCCTGAAATGCATAAACACCAAAAAGGGAAAAACTTACTTAGCATACTATGCAGAGAGATAAGTGGAACAGCAGATGTAAACAAAAGGCATATCAGGGGATGGAAGGGGCATGGGGAAAATTTCAACAGTAACCTAGGCAAGGAAAGCAAAAGCATTAAAGCTATCCTCAAACGGAAAGAATGTCTATAATATAACTTGCCTCCAGCCAAGTGTTTATGTACAATATATACAGTCCTCTCCTAGTGAGGATATCTGAGGGGACATTTTGAGAAAGTTGAAAGATTTTAGTTAAATAAATAGCTAGGCACCTGAGTTTTTGACCATTTTGGACAAGTTTAAGATAACCTATTAGCACCTATCTAGTACTCCAATACAAGAATAAAACTCCTATCTTAGCAAAAATGTGTGTCTACAGGACTGCTCTGGAAACAAGCTTATATTAAAACTACATATACACACACATTATATACATTTAACTTCAGAGCACAAAAGACAGCTTCCCCAAAAAGCTCACAAGGACCAAACTTCACTCATTTTTTCAAAGAATCTGATTAGAATTTTTTAACAGCAGTTAGTCTGCTGAATAGCCTGACACCTTCATGAATTAGGCATGTAAGTTTTATTAGCTTGCCACTTGCTAGAACTAGAGAAATTAAATACTAACAACAGCAAAAACAGCATTCACTACTTTTTAAATGGATCTTAAATCTTCTCTTCTGTAAGCAAAAACCTTGGTACTACTTGATTTACACTCATAACAGCTCTCATATCCATACAGTTTATTCACTTGGTGTGGATTAGTCAGCATTGAACAGATGTTTAAGTTTTTTCAGGTTGGATACGGAATGTTCACGGGGAGACCAGAATGACACAGTTTCAACTAATACTCCAATGACAGTTTCAACTGAATACTCTGGAACTACACATAAAGAAGTAAGCCCTCTTAATACAATGGAAAGTTGGAGTTAAGACAAAACAGAGTCCTAGTTTATCCTCTACTTGAATTTTAAAGACAATCCAACACTTATGTATTGTGATTTTTAGGCCTCATAAAAACTAAGGTTTTGCACACAGTGTTAGTTGAGCAAGCTGTAATTACATTTAATTAGAATTTTCTACTGCTAAGGATTACAATGCTCTAAAAGCACTTAGTAAACAGACTCTTTACTTGCTGCAGCTGAATTAGTGGTATGTGAGAAACTTCTATGGTTTTAAAGTGCTGTGTCCTCTTTATACTAGACATACCAGTATTAACATAATATGCCAGACTACCTTTTTAATTCATTTATTTTTTTTTTAATTTTACTTTTATTTTGACTGAAAGTTAAAAAGGAATGAATTGGCATAAAAACCTAGTAGGCAGTGAAAACACACACATTGCTAAAAGAATCTCAGAAACTAAGTAATATATAAATTATTTACCTTGGTTGTGATGTCAGCTTTATAACTGTCTTACGTGGCAAAGAATCTTGGGAAGATTGAACATCATCCTACAAGAGAACATCTTTGAATTTGTTTGGAATACACTTAAACATATATTATATGAGCTTTGTCTATTATGTGAACTTTATGAAGTAAAAAACCATGATGGCTGTACCATAAACAGAAACCTGTTCTAGCATGTTACACAGGACGATGAACCACAAAACTGTATAAACTAAGTACTTCAGACTGACAAAAGAAAAGGGCTCACTTTGACCAATTCATTGAGAAACCTTTGCTTTCACTAAACGTCTCTTACCAGACCATTACCAAATTGTTACCCCCATGTTTTCATTTTTTGCATAAAAGACATCATAATCACCAACTTCCTTGAAGTTTTGCATATACTTGTCATATTTTTATTAACTTTCTCTTGCTATAATCTACTCTCTGAAACCTTATGCTCCTGTGTATTTATCACAAGAATTTAGAGTTTAGTTTTCTGACAGACCTCATTGTTACCTTATATTGTATGTAAAGAAAATTTTCAAAAACATATTTTGGGATGTGCATTTATGATTTTTATGTGATATAAACCACTTGAAGAATTGTTTCACAATATTGGTTAATTCTTATTTTTCACTAGTTTCTCTCTTTTCCTAAACACAATACAACTGAGGGCTCAATTCCAGTGAGAAAAGGTAGTGACAAGCCATTGCTGTCACTATTGTGTTACTCTTTAATTAAAAGAACAGCCAACCTGTTGATGTACTGTTACATTCCTATTGGCTCATATAATGGTGACAACAATAGACCTTGCAACTGAAGTACAAAGCTCCTAGTTCCTCAGGGCACTCCAAAACATCCTCAAAATCATGGTTTTCAAATCCAACTATTGCCACTTAGACGAAATTTTTCTTTCTACACTCAAAGAAATAAGACTAATATACAGGAATGGTGCAATGGTTGGATAGCTTTACTTTTATACATTGGATCTCATCCTGTTGGTTGGATCATTCAGGGATCTCTAGGTTTCTTCCATTTTTCAGTGTGTTGTGTTCCAAGAGATCTGGGTTTTGTTTGTTTACTAGTGTAGAGTCTGTAAAACTTACACATGATATACAAAGTATTCAGTTATCGTCTGAGAAAACCATGATGCTTTTGTGTGTAACTAATAATTAAGAATAGCAGAAACACAGTGCAAGCGGTGTCATTCTGTAATCTTTCCATCCTTCTCTTTTCCAGCTTCCTTTTTTCTAGCTTCAAGAAGCAATTTTACCCTGGTTGCACCTACTACCTACTGGAATGCTGCTAGTCTCTTGCTCTGTTCCTTTGACCATGTGTTTTTTTCCTTCTTCACCCCCGCAAACACAAATGAAGCCTGTTAGATCAAAAACAGCTATTGTCTTTCTCAAGTCTCTCAGCATTCACTCTGGATGCCCATCTCTGAGCAATGATTGATGTCAGCTTCCATCGGCCACGAAAATACCATGATAGTATTTCAGAACAAGTGCCTCTGAACTTTCTACTTGCTCAAGGTTTGCAAAAGGTTTTTCGTAAATATCCTTAAGTTCTCCCATTAGCATTCCCCACATTAAAAACATTTTGTTGTGGTAAACAAAGTACTGTGGGAATATTAGGTTTATGATATGCTGTAGTTACTGTATAAGATATAGATAAATCATAATCTACTTCTTTAATCATCTTTTCTTTCTGTGTTATATAGATATAATAAATTCATTGAAATAAGAGCTTTCTTTTTCATTTCTGCTTTCACAGTAGTAATAATGGTGGGTTTGACTTAGTGTGCTCCTAGGCAATATACAGTTTAAACAGCAATTAGTACTTCTACAATCCATTAGTATTAACCCAGACTCATAAAGAACAGGAACAATGAAAGTTTATCAAAATATAACATCACAACATCCTCCAATATAATTCAGAGCAGAAATGAAAACTTCCTCCCATGAACAACTTCCAAAGATTCTTAGTTTATGAAGGTGCACATTCTCTTTGTTACCCTTTCCAACCGGGAGAAAAAGGACATATTTTTGTCACACAACCACAGGCACATATATGCATCATGCACATATATATTAGTATCAAAGTCATAAAATGCATAAAGAACTGTTTTAATAATTCATTATTTTTTTAAATATATGTGACTGAAGATTCAAAACATGATACACCTGGCACATCTAAGCCAGCACGATACATGTCATGTTAGTTACATTAGAAATGTGAGGTAATCATATAATAAAAATTGTATTAATCCTGCTATGTTTATCCACAAAGAAATGAAAGCATCTTGTTTCCCCTCTAGTCCAGGTTTATGGACTTAGGTAGACTTACGAAGACTACCTAGCTATGACAGCAGAAAGTTTTCATTCAGAAAGTGAAGAAACTAAACGGAACAATATTAGCAAGCGTGTTTCTTCAAGGTGCTCTTCACTGAAAAATGGGTCACAAAATGATATGTGGGGATCTGTTGCTGACTTTACCATCAGTAGATCCTGTTTCAAATAATTTCAGCTAAGGAAAAAAGCACAAGGTCATGTCTAGACCTGGTCTTGCAAATTTAGCTTAGGTTTATTTCAGGATGGAAATTTTCAACTTCCTACATTTGTTAAGTAATAAGGTGAAGTCAAATTAGAGGACTGCATACCATTCTGTATTCATTTATCATACACATGTCACTGAAGTCAACAACAAATTCATGCCCATAAGAAAATTAGAACACCTGGCTTTACTATGTGATTCACGAAGTGGAACAAAATAAGCCTATTTAATTTAGGTATGTGGTGTTTTTTCAGCATTAACTACTGAAGTTTTCACTTTTTACTTTCCAATATCTTCAATTAATAGGAACAATGATAAGCAGCAGGTTTTGAGCAAGTATTAGCAGCAAATTTCATTCTGACTTTTAGCAGACCACTTAAACTGTATTGAAACTGCATGGTTCACATTTTATTTTTGGAGAAAATCAAGAAAGATAGCTCACCATTTTCAGGAATGGAGTTGATGTGTCATAATTATAAGCACCTTTATCCTTTAGGATAAGAATATGAGCGGAGTCAATTATCACTTTCTTCAAGTTCATTATTGAATGGAAAAGCCTGTTAAAAAATTTAAAGTCTTAGTTAGTTTTCAGTTGTTTTTATTTGATGTGATAATCGAAATTTAAAAACATTAAAGAACTCAAAACTATGAGTTATAAAAAAATAAATGTAATTTTTAATATCAATATAGCATGAAATTAACAACAGCTAGTTGAAATAAGTGACTAGACTGCAAAATGCAGACATATTCTGAATTTCATTATATTCCTACCTTGCATACTGAAAATGAGGTACATCTCCACCCCACTGTTAAGCTACAAAATGTATACCCTCAAAATAACAAGTACTTTTTCAAAATACTAATCTTAGGAAAGTTTATGCTTTCTATGTTTGATTTCCAGTATCTATAGTGGGGACAACCTGAAATGCTGGTCACAAAGTCAAGTCAGTCTGCCTTTAAGCAGTATTAGAAAAACAATCAGAAGCACAAAAATTTAAATTATCGTTATTTCCATTGCTTCAACTGACACAAGGTTTCCAAATTCTTATATACAGAGTGCTGTGTAATTTTATTTGCAAAGTGAAAAAAGCCTTTATTTTACTCTCTCATAACCAAATGCATTGCACATGTTCACACCTTGATTATACCTGTGCTTTAATAGATAAGAAATTAACAAATTTATGGAACTTAAAAATACTTGTCATGAATGCAGTAGTTTAAACCAAAAAAGAGTATTCGAGAGGCATTTAAAAAAAAACTTATTTAATGGACATGCTCTGCCATCAACCATCTACCCCAATTAATCAAATGTACTAGTGTTTAACATCCCAGTATGTAACAATTTTCTGAACAAATGCATAATTAAAGCATGTATCTGCATACACAGACATACACATATAAAATTCCACAAAGTTGCTAGTAGACTAATTGATCAATACTGAGAAAATAACTACCCACCAGATATAACAGTGTCCTGGTTTCAGCTGGGATAGAGGTAGTTGTCTTTCTAGTGGCTGCTGTATTTTCAATTTGGTATGAAAGGAATGTCAATAATGCATATTGGTTAAGTTCTTGCTAGGTGATGTTTATATTAATCAACAACTTTTTTCAGCTTCCCATAGAAGCTGAGAAGGCGTGTACACAGAACAATGGAATGGCCAATGGAATATTCCACAACATAGGCATCATGCTTAATATATAAATGAGGGTTGGCCAGGAGGAAGGAATCCACAGATCACTGCTCGGGATGAGCTGGGAAACCAGTTCACCAGGTGGTGAGAGTGACTTGCGTTGTATTACTTTATCTTATATATTCTTTTACTGCTATTATTATTATTGTTATTTTCATTTTTCTGTTACTGTTCTATTAAACTGCCTTTATTTCAACCCACGAGGTTTTTTTCCCTTTACTTTCCACTCCTTTTCTCCCTCTGGGGGAGGAAGGGGCAGAACCGTGAAAGCGGCTGCATGGTACTAGCTGCTGTCTGGGGTTAAACCACGGCAAACATCAATACAGAACAACAGACAAATTAAGTAAAGTTTGGCAATATGAAAAAGATTTCCCACATTGAAGAAAGGCAGGTTACAGAGGGTGTGGGACTTTCCAAGGAATATATGCCTAAATTAGCATGTCTCTTGATCATTGCTTAGCACAGGCAGATACAAAGTGTTCTCCTATACAATAGCTACTGCAGAAAATAATAGCCCTGTTAATAAAGAACTCTCGGCATGATGTCTACCTAGCTTCTTTTGAAACCTCAGAAAGTTTGTTTGGACATCAAATTCTTACTTCAGAGGATTAAAAAATATTTCATAAATGAAGAGCATGGGTAATCAAATCCACTTCTTATCTACAGCACCACTACACTTTGAGTACTGAGTATGTTGCTAGCTCTAGCAAATCTGCATGTCTAAAATAAATACCTGTGTTTTAAAAAAGGTAAAGGGAAAATAAGATTTAAGTTTATATAGTCATAATAAATTACCTAGTGCCATAATCCACAACTACCCAATCTTTAGACGTTCCTGTAATAGCATCATGATGCTGAAAGAGTCCAAGGTTCCTCCTAGCTTCTGTCAGCAATTTATAGTTATCCACTGAAGGAAATAGACCCATTTTCTCAGATTTGCTGGACTGTACCAAAGCCAAGGAGTAGAGGATTTCAGCTGCTCTGGAATTGCAGAGAAGAATCAAATATTTATATAGGTTTAAAAACCAAAAAACAACACACATTTTATATGAAGAAGATACCAATGTTTTTACATCTTTCCTCATGCCTAGTTCCACGGGTTCTTTAAACCTTAATCTTGTACTTTTTGGCCTGTTTCTAGCTTCAAACAGTTAAAAATCACTGCTGCATTTGATCGTCACTAGTTTTGCATCTTGTAAGCTTCCTGCAAGTTTTCAGTGATGGAAAACATAGCTTGAGAACAAAAATAAGACAGTACAAAGTACCATAGCATTTTCACAAATGTGTGAGGTATACAGAGCTGAACTCAAATGATACAGCAATGATAGCCTGCATTACAGGAGGCATACAATTCCCATTTCAAAAAGCAACTTATTAAACAAATAAAATTATCTTAAAATAAATACATTAATCTGTACACTCTATATAATATCTATTCTGCCATTTGTACTCTAACCAAAAATAACTTCTAAAGACGTAGGCAGCTGCTCACTAAACATTCACCTGAATGGTGAGAACATTGGATTCAAAGACCCTTAGACTGAACCAGATGCAGAGCCCTTCTCTCCTTCTTATACAAAAGCCTAGCACTAAAATATTGCCATCAGGTTCTCACTTGATTTATGAGAATCTAAATTTATTTTACAAAAAAAAACCCCCAAACAACAAAACTAAAACAAAACAAACTATAATTGCCAGTCATTATGAGTATCTGACTAACAAGATGCCTGTAGAAATTCTGGGAAATCATTTGTTAACTTTTTTTGTTATCTCCTTATCCTAAAATGTTACAGTTCTGTTTTTCTAAGTCTGATAAGTGTCAGATTCTTTTTCAAACTTTATTTGATCTTAATCAAGGTTTCTCATGTGTTTAAAGAAATCAAGAAGATACAGGTTAATGTTATAAAAAACAAAAAAAAGCAAAATAGCATGTTCTTGAAACAAACGTAAAACTAACTTCTAAGCATATAAAGAAAAAAAAAAAAAAGATTTAAAAAGGGAAAATATGTTAACTCTTATACTTACCCAAACTGTCAGTGAGTGCATGTGTTCAAATTTAAACTAGGTACAACAACAAATTTTAAAATAATTCTCAACTTGGGTTTTCAGACTGTGGAGTGCTATTAACTGTTAACATGAAAAATAAATGTATTCATAAATGGATTCAGCTTGATCTCTTTCTCTTTGTGCATCACATAGTTGACAATTATGTAAAAACTGCAAGTAGCATGCGTCAAACTAAACTGAAATGTACGCTGTACATATAACAGATCAATTCACTTTCATATTGTCAATATTTGAGGAATAGGGTGAGATTTTGCTCTTACAGGTAACATAACTGCTCAGAAGCTACGCACAAAATCAAGGAGCTAAAAGTTGTAATTCCTTTTTTTATTACTAGTGCACTTAAGCTTAATGGCTGTGATTTTAATGTTCCGTAGTATAAATTCATACATCTATGCATTCCTCCTACTTTGTTCTATTACAGCTTAACTTTAAATGAAAACAAGTACATTTTAGTTAAAATGGCATCCGATTCACATTCATTTAGTGGATAAGCCTTGTCTGAAAGTGTTTTACTGTTTTTTGTAAAATTTGACTTAGCCACTAAACACTGACCCAACTGTCAAGTAGAGAACACAAAAAATTCTAGTCCTCAAAATACAGGTTTGATTTCCCTCCCCACAATCCACCTCCATTTTTTTTTGTTAAATAGGGAAGTCCATTATATGTAAACAAGGTAACAACCTTAAAGCAAAAGAAATAACATTAAAATGAAGTTGTATAGTAAATATATTCTGAGTTCATACTGCTTCCAGAACTTCACTTTAAATCCATTTTGTCTATAAGGAGCACTCAAAACTCTTTTGACTTTCAGAAAAACAACTGATTTTGTTTTACAGATCCCTTCAATACATCAGTCTTTTAGATGCAGAATTTTCCTTTCAAGTCACAATATTATTCTAAATAATAGAATTGTTCAATGGTCTCAAAGATGAAAGACACTCAGAAGTGAAACCACAAGAAACACTGTATTAGAGAACACTTCATCTTATAAGTAAACATTTACCTCTCCGTAATACCTTTCTACAAAAGCTGTAAAAAGCCTTGGTTTTCTCACCTCTATTTCAAACTACTGCAGATCACCTGAAGTAGTTACCCCAGATTATCTACTTTGGTGTAATTTGTAACTGTATCTCTACCTAATGGGACACTGCAAATAAACCAAAATTTCCTTCACTGATTGCTCAAAGTCTACACTAGGTTACATTTAGGTATACTTTATAGGCAATTTACATAAATAATAAATGATTTCTACAAGAGTTTCTGAACTCTCAACATGTGGTCTTATCTATCCGTCTGTACAGCTAGAAATATCACTGCAGCTCTTCTTCTGCTTTGGAATTACTGCAACGATCTCTTTTGCAGACTAATCATAATTTTCCCCCGATTACATCTGTAAAGAATGAAATCACAGAATGCATTCCTAACTTACCCCCAACTACACTATTGTTCTTTGCATCTTCCAATTACTACATTAAAAAAACTTCTGGTCACTGATTTCATCACCCTTCAAACTACTTTGATCCATCCATCCACCTCTCACTTAGGATTAAAAAAATCAGTTATGTCTCAAATTAGCAGTGATGTCAATCTCCATTACAAAATCCTTAAACTTTCATGTACTTTAATGCACAAACCAAAAAGTTTTTTAAAAACAGGAAAAACCCATCCAACCAACTGTTTTTCTGGCTTAAATGGCCAGCCATCATAGCAGGTCCTGAGGCTGAACAGTTTCCTGGCTATTAAGTAGCAGCGAAGTACTTCTTAATCCTGATACTGCTGGAACTTAAAAGCATTCATCCTTGGTAAAGAATACACGCACACATATTTATCTCCTGTTCATGGTTCATTCCCCTACATGTATACACATACATATGAACACTAGATAGATAGAAAGAACTTAGCTCAAAAAGAACTATGGAAAATTTAATCACAAGGGTGGGATGAGGGTGTTATTGATTAAATATGATCATAACATATTTCTTCTGACTCTAAAGAAAATAAAAAAATAAAAGACAAACCCCCTAATTCTGCTAATATGCCAGCCTTGAAGATCCTCCAGGTCTCTGAAAGCACAACTGCCAAAAAACCTGATACTAAACTGACAAGAACACTTCTATACATTTTGTTCTTGCACGGTATTCAAAGAGGATAATGAAGGATGAAAAACTTCACAGGTACATTTTTAGAAATGTGATTTGTTTTAATTCATAAGACTGAAGGTTTAGTTTTCTTTCAGAGATTCTTTACATGTAAGACTAGCAGTTTTCATGAGTTAAAGGTAATTGAAATCCTTATGTGAAGGAATCTTTTAAGAGTGTAAAGTTGTAAATACTACAAAGAAACTTGCAAGCAATTAATACTAAGTTTTATGCAATGTAAGTAATTAAAAACAGAAAAATGTACAGTACAATAAAGTAAACATACTTAAAAATTTTGAGAGAATAGGCTATGATAAAGCTAAAAGAAAATTAAATCTTGGTGCATTTTAATGAACAGAAAGGAATTTAGGCAAAAGTATGAAAAACAATTCAATAGGGAATTCAATTTACAAAGACACCATCTTTCTATACATTCTATATTTCCCAACAGCAGTATTAAACAAGGTTGTTTTCACTGAAAAGCAAAGATTCTTACGATAAACAAGCTAATAAGAACAGAGCTAATTAGTATTTATAATGTCAATACAGCAAGTAAAAAATAAAATGCTTCTAAGAAAATCATATTCCTAGCGATGCTTGATAATCTATTTGTAAACTATTTCTGAATAGCTGTCAAAATTCCTAATTACTGTTAGCCTTATAAATGCCCTCTTTCTAATTTTCTAACATTCTTGGTTTTGTACATAAGTTAAGCATAACACTTTTAACATTCCAAAGTTCTGATTAAAACACTGAATAAGTCACTGCTCTAATAACTTCTCCTGAATATATTATTTTTACATTCTTCTGCCAAAGGGATCCTAGCCTTGCTTTTTGTCATTCCTCTAAGCATTGGTCTTATTTTTCTTCTTCTTCCTGACAGTCTTTGGCTTCTTTCATCCCTGCTTTCCCATTTGTGAGCACCAAGGAGAAAAGTTTCAATGTGATGCCTTCAAAGTTACATTACCTTGTCTCTTCCCTAACACCGTTCTGTTCTCAGGCCCTTGATCTCACTTCTCCTTACACATTTCTGAGTCTATTGCTTTCATTTGTTCTTCATTTAGGTTCTTGATTTCCCCAGGTCTCATACTCTGTATTCATAGAGTGCAGAGAGAAGGCTAGAAAAAGCCACTTTTATTACGAGAAAAACATACTACGGATCACAGAGTAGCTACGTCCCAAGTTTGCAAAACCTCCATTGTACCAGAGTAAAGACTTGATTCCTTGTCAGAAGGAAAACAAATTCTTCTAGATACGGAGGTTTCTCTTCTGAAAGGTACTTATATCTGCCTCCAAACTGCTGCTTTCCATGCTCCCAAAACACTACTTTCCACACCTCTCTTGCTCTCTCCACTACTGCAGCAGCCATTACAACACAAAAAAACCATAACTGTAAGAAATCCTTAAGGAAGGATTTCTCAGCTTTACAGAAGTTCTTCTCTAGCACAAAAAGGTCTGAACAGCATATAGAAGCACGAATATAGGTATATTTTAAAGGGTCCTTCCAAAAGACAAAAAGCGTCCTTTGACTAAGGATACTTGGAAGAGTAATCTTTTGGAAACCTAGTCTCCAAGTTTTGGCAATAGATGAAACGTCCAGGGTTTACATCACATGCATTTGCCCCAGAGTTCTTTCTGGAGCTTTAAAATACAGTGTGTCTTATCTACAGCTGCTACATGGGAGAACCACTTAAATACTCCATTATAAAAATTCAAAAATTCAGCAGTAACTTTTTCTGTAAAGGTGCAAACACTTTTCAGCAGAGCAGTACCTTACAAACTGAGATCACTTGGCACACAATATTCCTTACTACTTCTCACCTCTATCTAACAACCCTTGGAAAATTGACACCTTTGTATTTCTCTCTAAGAGTTCACAGTATAGCTATAATGACCAATTGATCTGACAGCTACTCAAATCTGATCCAAAAATAAAAAGCATACTACTTGCTATTTTTCACAGAATCAAGCCTTGCTGATCACTTGAACAGTATTTTCCAAGAATTTCTCTCAATTTACTAAAAAAACAGATAGATCAACTAATCCTTATAACAAGAACTATATTTGAGGGCCATTTAGGCTATCCTTATTGTAAGTAGACTTAAACTGTGCATTTTGAAATCACTTTTCCATCTGCCCAACAGATTTGGAGTACTTATACATACACTCATCTCTTCTGTGTGCCAAGACATATGTTATGAATTTACTGGATGGCAGTATTTACCGTAAGTAGGATTCCAGAACTCTATCCAGTCGTTTATAGAAGGGTCGCGATGTAAAATATCCACTCCAGTAATGATGATCTCTGTCTGCATAGGTGAAGAAGTCTCCACTTAAAACAGGGAAAAATGAATTGCTGCTCTTTTCACCCAAATTGCTTTCTTTGCGCAGAGCTTCAAAGTAATCTGATAAGGTTCCAAACTGGGCCTGAATGAAAATTAAAATTACTATAACATAGTTCCTTTTTCTTTATTTAGACATATGAAGATAATTAATATGCTTGGTTTCATATACGTTTCAGAAACATGCCAGTCTTTCAGCAGAATTGTAGCGCAAATCCTATCCTAAAGAGCTTTAAAGTTTCCCTGCACACTTTTCAGACAAGCTGAATAACTCTTCCAAAAGCATTTCAACTTTATTTCAACTCAGTACAAGGAAGACATGGACTTGTTGCACCAGGTCCAGAGGAGAGCCACAAAAAAGATCAGAGAGATGGTACACCTCTCCTATGAGGACAAGCTGAGAGAGTTAGGGTTGTTCAGCCTGAAGAAGACGCAGCTCCGGGGAGACCTTATTGCGGCCTTTCAGTACTTCAAGCAAGGCCTAGAGGAAAGATTGGGACAAACTTTTTAGCAGGGCCTATTGCAATAGGACAAGGGATAATGGCTTTAAACTGAAAGAGGGCAGGTTCAGATTAGATATAAGGAAGAAATTTTTTATGATGAGGGTGGTAAAACACTGGAACAGGTTGCCCAGAGAGGTGGTAGATGCCCCATCCCTGGGAATATTGAAGGTCAGCCTGGACGGGGGTCTGAGCAACCTGATCTAGATGTCCCTGCTTATTGCAGGGGAATTGGACTAGGTGACCTTTAAAGGTCCTTTCCAACTCAGATTATTCTATGATTCATGAAATACGAAAGACGCAATATTATGTAAGTAGATGTCTGGACCAAACAAGGAACTTAATGTAATATGACAAGAACATAATTGTCTTAATCCCATGTTTTCAAAACTAACTCTGTTGTGCTCCAGATCTCCGACATTTGCCTAATCCAAAATGACTGTTGATCAAAAAATTAGCATTTGCTTTCAGAAGCTCAGGGGTTTTTTTGAAAACTATATACAAAGAAATTGCATTTAGAGATGTAACACAGGGGAGTACCAAAAATTCATTACCTTCTGGTCATTTTTAAAAATGCTCAGTCAAATAAGGCAGTAACAGCCCTTCACAGGGTAGGTCAAAAGATGGGGTACAAAAAAGGGAAGAAAATAAAAGAGGGACAGGGACCAACGTCAATGCTGCCAGCTTTGAGAGATGTTGTTAAAGAAGGCAGAGATGGCAAACTAGATTTTGAATGAGAGTGGAAAAACAATTAACGGAAGTGCAAACAGCACAGAAGATCACATTACCACAAGTATCCTCATAATAAATTATAGTGATAAATCTTCAAGTTTAAATTAAGTCACTTTTGGGTGGGTTTTTTTTTTTGGGCAGGGGGGTGTATTTTTATTTTATTCTGAATTTTTAATTTTAATAACAAGCATATGAAGTAGCATGCTACAATTTACAACACCAGAAAACAAGTTTCTAGTAAAAATTCTTTTTAAAGTGACTTGGAATATAAGGACTGTTACTGTGACAACGAAGATACACTATTTCAATGTTAAAAAAAACCCCAACAAAATCCCAACAGTATTCACTCTTCAAAATCATTCAGAAGATCCAAGTATTTGTTAGGTGGATACAATTTGATAACTTGCTACTTTGAATGGAAGTAAAGCAGAAAAAGAGACACGCTGCCACAGAAATCCCAGTATTAGTGATCCTTGCCTTATCAGGCACTTCTAGGACACCTGGCATTTCCCCTCACTATCATAAACAACTTCAAGACGGAATTCAGAAAAAGTAAAAATAAAAATCAATGGAACAAAAGAAATCAGGTATAGGTGGCCTCCCTTCTGCATGCTGGGCTACATCAGAGGAACAAAACCTCATCAGAGGAACAAAACCTCACCAGAGGAACCGACAAAGTTGAAGAAAACTCACTCTCATGTCAGGTGAGTGGAAACAGTGAAATAATCTGGTAGACTCTTCTACTGGCACATAAATCTCAGCTTAATTTATGCATAACAGATGTAAAGGACATCTCCAAAAGGGAGATTAAACTCTCTGAGAGCAAAATAGGTATCTTTTCAAGTAATCTACCACATCCTTTTAGGACCACAGAAGAGTGGCTGGCATGAGAATCTCAAAGCTAACAGGCATATCCACTAGATAAACATCTCTAAATTTGTCTGAAAGGGTAAATCTCTCATAAAATCATAAAGGCAGAGTAGGCAGTCCCTTGTGTAAGTAGAATATCCTAGGCATCTCAGAACTTAAGAAATGTGAACTCTTCCTTTACATAATCTAGGTTCATAGGAAGCTGAGTGTGACCCCTTACTTGCCTGTGGAGTTACAGTCCAGTGAGGAAACTAGTACAGTGTGAAAGTTCTCCACCCAAGCTTGTATTTCCAAGGATAAATGACATCAGTTTATAAAAGGAATGAACGAACAAACAAAAGCAAACATTAAACAACCACGAAAACCTAATCCCAAAATACAGAGAGAGAAGGAAAAAAAAACTCAACTAAATAAATTAAATGAAAAGAGATGCGCTCGAGTGCCAACAGTGCACTGGCTAAGCAAAGTACCCTACGTATGAAGTGGCTGAATCAGAGTATTGCATATCTTTTTGTCTGGGTATTAAGAACCAGAAAAAGGGTTGGATAGTCTATGAGGGCCACAAGGCATGTTGTGATTACTAAGGCATTAATCTTGGCAGGCAAGCCAGGGCTAATGAAGTAGACTTCTGGAGTGGCTGAGCAGAACCTTTTAGATAAGGATCTTTCAGATAACTCAGGACAGGATTGGTCCTTGAAGAATGACGTCAGAGCTAAAGCCTGCAAGTTTTTGCCCCAGAGAAGAGATCATTCAGCGCAGGTTAGCAGGAATGGAGACTACAGAAGCTATGCTGCTGTTAGTATGCAAAAAGTAACTACCTGCACACTATATCCAGTTTTGAGGGGAGTAAAACTGGTGAGAGCAGCAAGCTTTAGGTTTAAAACATAGACTTGAGATTTAAAAGATTTTAAAAATACTCTTCAGCCCCATCCCCCTCTACTGAGACATAACAGGCATTCCCACACATCATGTCACCCACAATAGCTCTCTCTCATGTGATACTCAAGAAAAAATAAGGTTGTGGTCCCCTATTTTCTTATTCCCATGCTGAAAGATGATGAAAAGGTGTCTCAGTACAGAAAACATCTATAGTACAAGAAGTCTCTAAAGTACTCAGATTACACATTAGAATGTATGAATGTGTATTATAACACTCAAACATAATTAATGAATTAAAGTGAAACATAATTAATTATTTAAAGTGATATCTCATCCCATAATTGTGGTAGTATATTCACATATATTTTGTAGCCAGGTCACTCTCCTTGATTTTATTGTATTCAAGAACATGTGCTAGCAATGGCACCTCTTTGGAATATTTTTTTGGTTTGGGAGATAAAACCAAGGGGACACAAGCAAAGGAACAAAATTTGATTGAAATTCTAAAAAGAGAAAATACAATAGTTTTAAATAACAAAGCCTGCAAGCCTCAAATAACTATGTCTGATGCCTGTGGAAACATGAGTACTAAGAAAACAATCAAACTTAATAGCTCCTCTCTAAAATAATCTAGCTTGGATACTATTTACAGTTTTCAAGCGGATATTACTAACAGAAAAGTTTTTGTTTTGGAGGGAGAGAAGGCAGTAAAGGTAAAAAAAAAAAGTTATCTGCCAAGACAAACCAATGTGCTGTTAAATAAGATAAGAAGCTCCACAGTTTAAAAAAAAAAAAAACAAAAAAAAAAACCACACAAACCAAAAAAACCCAAACACCAGCAAAAAAACAACCACAACTTATTTCCATGAAGAATCTTAAAATACTAAGAAATATTGTTTCCTCCAGAAATCACAAAAAGTGTTGTATTTACCTTAACATGCCACTCAGGATGAGAATTCATATAATCAAACAGCTTCTGATAATTCTGGTACTGTTGATCCCATTCTGAGCTCTCAGCATAGCGGAAATCATCCCCTAGTGGAGCCAACAGAACTTTAGTACGGAAAAGCTTTGACTTCTTCCTGTATTGATCTAAAATCATCCAAGCCCTTGAGGCGGGGGGGGAAAAAAAGAAGACAATTTAGAAAACAGAATAATAAAGGTCAGATTTTGACAAAACAATTCTTAGATATCAAGTTGTGCATTAGGGTGACCCTACACAAGAGATATAAAACTCTGCTATCTCATTTTGTAACAAAAAGCTGGATGCAATTCCCCCCACTGAGACACCACATTCAACCTACTATTGTTGCAAACGCTATGCTAATTAAATCCTTCAATAAGCTTATCAAGTTCCATCTCAAACAGTAGGTCAGTCTGCATCAATTTGTTCCTGTGCCAAAACTAACCTTCAGTTTAAATTATGTTTACCTGCTTTATATTTAGATAACAATCCTAATCCTCTCCAACCCTTATTTACAACAATAAGCAAGCCCTTCTCATCCCCTCTGGTAATTCCCTTGGATACTTTGCTTCATATCTTCATGTCCTTGACAGAAAAGCTGCCCATAAATTAATCTTTGAGGAACTCCAGCCTTGCCAAAAAAAAAAGAATATTCTGGAGAAAGTTCACTAATAACAATCATTGTTCTCCCTCTCAGAGACAGCCCTCTTAAGCTTTAAGCACATTCTAAAAAATTAAACACTCTGCTTTTCTGCTTTTGGCCTTAAAAAAAAAACAAAACACAAAAATACCCCAAAAACCCCATACAAACAAAACCCACACATGTACACACAGAAAAAAAGGCAGTAAAATTATCCTTTGGCACTTACTAACTCTCTGACAGGTAAAATATCGGTTCTGTCATTAAGCAGCAATGTATTAGAAGTTACAAGTCTGACGTCTTGGTTACTGAAAAGTTCCATTTCCCCCTCCCTCCCCCTCCCAACCACAATCACTATCAACATTTTCAGATGCTGATCCTCTATAATCAAAGTTATGAAAATATTTTTAGTAGGAAGTATAAACTGTAGTAACATATTTAAGAAAACAGGAGTACAAATTACAACATTTTAAAGAGAAAATAGCAGCAAAATCCAGATTCCAGTGAGCTTTTTGTTTCTACAAGTCTGTTGAATAGATGGTCTAGCAAAATCTACTTTCAACTCATACTCTTGAAGATTTGTTACATAAACTTTTATGTGAGAATTGAATCTAGTCCAATATATTTGAAACCCATATTTCTTTGACCAGCATGTCAAGGTTTATTTATCAGATTATAGAAGTATTTAGCAAACATGTGGTCTGACTGTATTCTGGAGGGAGAAAGGGGGCACAACAACATCTTTAGTTAAGGATCTACATAGTTCTGCTGAGACTACAATAGACCCAGCTAGTGGCTTCCCTCTCTCTCTCTAGTTTGATTTACTGTTCAGATTACCAAGTATTTGCTTGACTGCTTGACTCGGTATTTTCCATGACTTTCAACAGGCTGACGATTTACACATAAAAACTTCCTCTCCCCACAACTAACAGAACAACTGGCACAGCACAAGACTTTGTAATTCTGCCTTCTAAGAAGCCAGCCTAACTCAACTTTTCTACATGCAGACTACGGCTGGAAATATACTTTATTTTAGACCGTCCAGAAAAATACAGGTTTACAGTTAACACAATATTTGACTTTGACATCTATCTTCAAATTATTCCTCTAGTTTCTTCCCAAATCTCCTGCAAAATTCATCAGTGCTGCTGTTCTCCCTTTCTTCAAAGTACTTCAAACTGTAGGATTATTAGGTGTTTTTAAGGGGGCAGCAGGATCTTCCTCCATTGCAAACTAGTTTCAATTACAATAACGCTAAAGAAAAATCAGATATCCTAAGTCAGGTATATCCTCTTACATTTCTCTCAAATAACTTCCTAAATCACTATTTCATACAGGAGTGAGAAATAATCAGCAGAAAGCCCCTGACAGAATCTGCTGAAGACGAAAAACACTTCTGAAGGAAAAAAAAAAAAAATAGACTTCCCCTTCTGGTTCCCCAGCAAGACATTATTATATCTATTTTGATATATGTTTATCCTGCCTACCTGAATGAAAATTTGAAAACCAAAGAGATTGGTCATGATAAACTTTTTACAGCACTGTAATTACGAATATAGCATATCAGCAGCAACTCCATTGTAATGGCTTTAAAAAAAAACCCTCAAATTTTCATTTTTATACAATTAAGAGTTCTTGGAATTGTACACAATGCATTATGTAGTTTTCACTATTCAGAGCAACCCTAACTGCACTCTTAGTTGACAACACTGAAGTATATCAACATTGTCAGTAACATTGTCAAGAATGTTTTTCACCTTTCTTTTGGAAGCTTTCAGATTATCATTGAAAGACTAAGACCTTTCAGAAATGAAGAAAATCCCTTCATATGACAGGTGTGTTCTTTTAACACAAAAACCCCAAATATTTGTCTAAAACATATCAAAACAAGTAACATGTCTGGTTTTGCCCCTTCCTGTGTCAAAGAAGGAGGAGCAGTAGCCACCCAGAATCTGTGGGAACCACAAGAAATTTTGCAGCAGCTATAGCAAGTCCTATGTAGACAGGTTTGACAGTGGTCATGGCTTCACAGTCCCTACTACATCAGCCCATACTGCACATGAAGCATTAGGGACTCACTCTGCTCAACTATCTCAATTAGAAAACAAAACCATTTAGTGGATTGGCAATTTTCTGTTCAAGTAATTTTATGGAGGACATGGCTATGCAGATAGGACAAGTACTTCCTAAGGGGGTGATCTCAGATTCTTGAGGTTGGCAGTCACAAACATTAACGATCAAAGCCACATGAGCAATATAATTCTGAACACCAGTTGCATGTTGTGCAATGTCACCAACCATAAAGCGAAAAAAGCTGAAGCATAAAATTGGGCTCTCGAACAGCAGAAGGTGAAGGGGAAAGTTCATTTTCTACTCCTTCTCTGAATCATGTAACTTGGAGTACAGATTCTGTCCTATTTTCCATGCACAGGAGAGAGACATACACCAAAACAAGCTATGCTTCCTTTAACAAAACAGCTCATTCCATTCAAGGAAAAAAACAGCAACAGCTGTTTTTTCTTGCTATAAGGACAGGCTGAGAGTTGGGGTTGTTCAGCCTGGAGAAGAGAAGGCTCCGGGGAGACCTTATAGCAGCCTTCCAGTACCTAAAGAGGGCCTACAGAAAGAATGGGGAGGGACTCTATCAGGGAGTGTAATGATAGGACATGGGGTAACAGCTTCAAACAGAAAGAGGGTAGATTTAGATTAGATATAAGGAAGAAATTTTTTTATGATGAGGATGGTGAAACACTGAAACAGGTTACCCAGAGAGATGGTAGATGCCTCATCCCTGTGAATATTCAAGGTCAGCCTGGATGGGGCTCTGAGCAACCTGATCTAGTTGGAGATGTCCCTGCTCATTGCAGGGGAGGCTGGACTAGATGACTTTTGAAAGTCCCTTCCAACCCCAATTATTCTATGGTTTATTCAAACATATGGATAAGGATGCAGTTGCAAAACAAGGCAAGTGCAGCAGCAATCTTTATAAACTAAGGTGTGATGAAGTGCAATCGAACAAGCACAGGCTTTCAATTAGGCTGTTGTTTCATTCCTTCCTACCAAATCATAACTAAAGTAGCAAGACAATGATAAAACCAACAGCTAATAGTTTTAAGTTTTCAATTCAATATCTCTTCAGTAGGTATATACGGCCATAATATTATCAAAATCAAAAGCAAGAGTCCCATCTGAGTATTCAAGATCTGTGTTTTATTAATTTTGTTGCACATTTAGTATTGAAGAAAGGTCAGTGATCTAAACCTTGCCTCTAAATTAATCATGTGTATCAAATACATTTTTCAGATCCATGTACTGTAGATCTCCTGTATTTTTCCAGTCTTAAAAAACAAAGCAATCAGAGATGAGAGACACATTAGTGTGCTACAAACTTTTAACCTTGGAAAGCTTATTATGTAAAGACAGATTTTTACAATTACTTCTGCATCTCATACATCTCCTCATCATAACAGCTGTAAAACTTGTGTTGTTACTGAGGTCACATCAGAGAAGTTTTTGATTGCCTACAGTATTCCAACTTTTTATTTTATGTGACATATGAGTAGCGTCTTTAGCTTTCTCCAGCAAAACACTGCTTCCTATGTTTTAGTGGATTTATTTGAAACTACACTCTCAAAGTATGGTTCCTGTGTTCCTTCCAGTGTTCAAAATGTAAATAATCCAGGCTCACCACTCAAAGACCATGTTTGAGTTTTTAC
The DNA here is from genome assembly GCF_963924245.1 of Chroicocephalus ridibundus. Lineage (NCBI taxonomy): Eukaryota > Metazoa > Chordata > Aves > Charadriiformes > Laridae > Chroicocephalus > Chroicocephalus ridibundus. Next base: position 24,444,194 of record NC_086316.1, read on the forward strand.
TTTTCCTTTAGGTATTATCTTAGCTATTATAATACTGCTCTTTAAACTCCCTGTTAGAGACCGAAACTGATTTTGTCTACCAAAAGCTGCCACAAAAAAATTAAGTTTCAGAGACTATACTGAGATGATGATCTCTTCAACTCGATTGTACGTTAACTACATACCTGCCCCATTTCTTTTATTCTTTGATTTCATATGACATGGTGAAAGAAGCATTTCTTTTACAAGGCCTAATTTAGATTATGCAAAGGTTGCATCTTGGAAGTGCAGGGATAAATTAAGATTTAATTGAAAAACAAAAACCTTAAAAAGCATTCCAAGTAGGCTCACTCTACATTATATTTATAGCCTGTATGTTCCAGGTATTCATTAAACAAGCTGTTACTCTTCTACAAATATTTGTCTCAGCTAATTGGGACACATATTCAATGTTTTTCTTCTTACAACTTAGATTAAAAGACACATGAGCTTTCCTTCACATTTCATAAGCACTGGGTGTGTCATAAGGATTCTTCTATTAGGTCTACTTGTTCTCCTGTCACCTTCAGCTTTCATTTTCCTATTTTTAAAGAAAATTACTTTCCCCTATCATCATTCCAATTTCTACCTTACAATATGACAGTTGTGATGTATTCTGTTTTATTTTGGTTTTATCTTCAATAAAATTTCATAATTGAATTCTACTGACAAAGTGCAGTTTTCAAGATGCTTGCTAAAATCCACACTCAAAAAGGACATGCAGACTTGACATGCAGACAACCAACGCATCATCATCAGATCATCACTTCAGAACTTCAGCATCAAGACTAGAACCAAAAAGTCACCCTGCTATCCTTAATACATTTGTTATACTCAGCAATTTGCAACAATTGTAAACACCTACCTGAATTTCTAACTCTTGAGCTTGGGATGGTTTGAAGGCCTGAAGATAGTAACAGGGCCATAGAATATAATCTTTTTCTGGAAAAAACTTTCAGCAGTTCTGTCTTGCCTTTCTTTTTTCCCCTTTCTGTTTTGGGGTTTGTTTCCCCCACCCCTTTTTTTTCCCCCTCCTCCACAAACTGAAAAGTAGTTTTGTAAAACTGTAGACTTGATTCTTACCCATGGCAAAACAATTCAGTGTTTCTATTTGAAAAATAAAATTGAGGTTAACATGATTACTCTCCCTGCCAGGACATGTAAGACATAGGACAGATTCACTTGAAAGTGCCCACTTCAGGAAACCTAGGTCACAGATTACCAAGTTCTGCAAAGATATACCATGAAAAATACCTCATTGTTTGCAGTTACAGCATACTATACCATGTTGTCCCTGAAGTCTTCCTCTGACAGAAGACAAATCACTGTCTATTCATAAAATTTGCAAAAACTACAGTAACATAACTATAATCAGTTGACTATGTTCTGTCTAGCATTCAGAGATAGTAATAGTTAGACTCATGCATTATGAAAGGAAAAGAAAAAAAAATTAATGCATCCTTCTTAATCATAACCTATCTTCAAATTTCACTGTCAATTACATTCTGAACTTATGAACAAACACTAGGCTAAGCAACAGGTATCTCGTTTTCCTATTAAAAGTTTCTTTTTAGAAGCATATAAATTCAACAAACTATGTTAGATACCATCTTTGACCAGCATGAATATTTTTGTTTTAAACTTAGTCCCTTGAAGAATATGTAAAAACTGTACCTGTGCTGAACATTTCCAGCATGAATGGCTTCTGGTGGAACTCTCCACGGACAGCTTACTCGTCCTCCAGGAAGACGTTTGAAATCAAACTGGCAGCAGATTTTCGGATCTGGACCACAAGTATGAGGAACATCATAGCTATAGAAAGGCATCATATGACAAAGGATATCTGTACTGGATCCCAAATCTGGAATTAAATACATAGAGCACATCTTTAAAATAAACCCTCTCAGATTTGCCAAAAACTATATCAGTTCCATGCTCTTATTCCAAGACTTGTATTAAAAACATCAGATCAAGACAATTCCTTGCTTTGAATAGCCATACCTGGAGTCTCCCTTTGCATGTACCTTACACATAAAAAGGCTAAAAAACAGAGACACAAACAAGATTGGCATGCTCCAATCAAGCACCAGCTGGTGGACAAAGACAGGAACAGAATGTTAGGGATTTTTTTACCCAGGTAGGTCTCACTATTACCAGAATTTTAGAGGTGAACATACATCTTTTATACTTCGAGTGAATCAAAACCAAACAACAACAACAAAACAGCAACAAAAAAAACCAAACCCAACTATCCTGTTGTCATCACTTCATTAGCACAACATATTAATTGGTTGACTTTAGCGATATCCTTATTTCTTGAACACATAACTTCAATACATTAACAGTATGATTCTATGCACTTGTAGATAGATTATGTGCACTTGTACATAGAACTGCATGGAATCCTCTGCACTTCTGAGACCATCGTTGCAATCCCAACTTTTCCATCTAGTCATTCCATTCCCTTAAGTTTGACCCACCAGGAGCAGATATCTACCCACATTTTGTCAAGTCTCAGTAGAAAGTCTTTCAAAATTTAACTTTAAAGAAAACCTGAATTTCTCATAAAATTTAAGATAACCTTAAGTTTACTCATCTGGTAAAACAACTAAATGCTGCTTACCTATTTCCAGCACTAACAACTTACAGCAATTTTATGCCCAAAAAAAGGGATGAATGCTGTAGATGTGCCACAGAACCTGGCTCCTAAGTATGTCAACAATACACAAAACCTTTAATAGCATAAGTCTTCACAGTTCTAATCCAGATCTTTTGTTTAAAAACTCCTATTTTACTACTACTTACTTATTACTAAAAAGGTAAATATATTTTATTTTTCAGCTACAGGTGTTCTCTTTATGTCAGATAGCATGTCTACATATTATGCCAGATAACTGTGCAGTGATCTTTGATTTGTGATCTGGTTTGAAAAGATGTCTTCTGAAGCCTGAACACTAGACCATACACGTGATTTACATATGCAAGTATTTTGGAAAAAGTCCTGTCAACTAAGTATTCTGTAGACTGAGTGGCATACACCAACGTTCAAAGAAAAATCTCTGAAGTGTCAGTATCTGACAAATTCTTTCACAGTGGCATGCTTTCCTCAAATGAAGCTTACTTGTGCAGCAGATTGCTTTCTCTGAATAACCTCCTCCCTACAACTTCTGATTAAAAACACAGAAGAACTAAAAAAGCTTCAAAATCACCATCATCTTTCAATAGTAAGTACTAAACACATTTGTTTCACCCTGTATCGATACAGCAGTGACATATTAGCTTAGTTTAAAAACCAGAAAGACCAAAACCTACGTACATTCATCATACAGTTTACTGGAATGCCAGTGCAGTACAAAGAAAAAGAAAGTATTCATATAGAAAAGTACATTCATTTACAAACACATCAGTTTCCTAAGGCATAATCACTACATTACCTAAGAAAACTTTCATACTCTATATTGTATAAAGAATAACAAAAAAGCAGTCACATTTATTCTAAGAATAAGGTTTTAGATGAGACTTCAATTGCAAATTAAAATGGTGACATTTTTAATCTATTTTTCTGACCAAAGATAACTTACAAATTTCAACTCCACAGAAAGCTACTGTAACTAATTATGCTAATTTGTTACACCAGCTGAGGAAAACTGGTTGCTTGAAAGTTTTTTCCGTAGTAAGAACATAAACAAGACGGATCTCTTCATCTTCAAATGTTCACTTTTGGCCTTTTTTTTTTTTTCCTCTCCAAAAGAAATGTTCCTTCTCCTCCACATTATTTCCACATAGTAGAGTAAGAGGAAGAAAACAAAGAAGTGAGAAAAGGAAAAAGAATATTTCACTCCATTTACTTTTTTTATATATATTTGTAAGGAATGTGGGAGTAGCGAAATAAGAGAAAGTAAAAGCACAAAAGAAAGTGAAGAAACAGAAAGATTGGAGGAACAATGGCAATAATACAGTTGGGTTTTTTTAACTCTTTTCCCAACACACAGGTACTCACATTCCCTGTCTGTTATTTAAAAAAAAATATATATATGTATTGCTGGAACTTAACCTAGAAGACTTTTTTTTTTTTTAAAACAGAACTACAAGTCAAAGATTTTCAAGTCTAGGTTGACTTCTCTAAGTAAACTATTCTGTAAAGATTTCCATAGTATTTATTCAAGTTCTCTCCACATTTTACCTGTGTAAATTAACAAAATAAATTGACATAAAGGAAAAACACATACCCCAGTTCTGTCTCCAAAAAAATTCTAGTGTCTTCTGCATTGCAAAATGTTTTTTAACTGAGTAATGAACTCTCTGTATAAGCATATTGGAAAATCCTGTGCGTTTTAGAAGGTAGGCCATTGTTGGTGAATGCCCAAAAGGATCAATTGCCCAACCAGACTTTGGTTTTACTCCTGTTGACAAATGAAAAAAGTAAAAAGGAAAGAAAGTTTTACTTTATACTCAAAGAAAGCTATATCAATATAATTCAAATCAGAGCACTAAAGAAGATAAATTAAAATATACAGGTGAGTATTAAGCCTCCTGCAGAACACACCCTGGAATTAACAAGCTAGGATTAAAACAGATAAACAATTAACAAAAAAAATCAAATGTCTTAGAGGCAAAGCATTCTGTCTAACTACATAAAAACCCTGAGATTAGTACTCTACATTGTTACAGTATTTCAATTGTGCCTCAAACATCTTTACATGGAATGATAATGAATGCACCTCCTTTTTCACTTCAAGTAGTTTACAGATGTTACAGAAAATGAACGGATGGAGATGGACTGATGTTGCGGCTTGTTGCATTTTCACTGTAATTTAAATAATGTTAACCTTCGTTGGCTTTAGAACTAACTTTTCTTTTCTTTTGATTTATTTGGTTGGCAATCATTAGAATCACGTTGATTAATACTGTCCTTTCACTGAACTTCATACTAGCAAATAAAGAAGCTATATCTAACTCTTGTTTTACTGATTCTTCAACATGGTTCCTTTACTGTCGTATCAAAAAAAACAGTAGGGAATGCATTATTCTTTTATCAGGCCTTCCTCCCCGCCCCTTAATTATGGCAAGCTGCATTTATGGAAATTTCAATTTTCCATTTAAGAAAAACAGTGAAACAGCTTTTCAAAATAATTTCAGTTAATTGGATGAAGACATGTGAACTTATTATTAAAATCACTATACAATTTTTTTCTGTAGAAAAAGGGTTCTCTACTTACAGAACATTACCTCTATTTATAGAACTAAACAAAAAAAACCCTCCCAAAGCCACCAAAACAGTTCAGCCAATGTTACTGCAGCCAGTAATTCCTCAAGTTTCAAAAGTGAATGAGTCAGCTTAGCTTTTTTTTTTTTTAAAATATGAACATTACAATGGGTTTAGGTTTTATAACTACTACTGGTACAACAACCACTACTAAATTTCACATTTACTTTTTTGAAAGCCTTACATAAGAGAGCCTAATGAATACACAGCCTGCAGAACAGATTCAAACACATGAAAGGAATATTAATTTTTAGGTCATTTTAAGGCCTTTGTCATGATTTTCAAAAGACAGAAACAGCAAACAGAAACTGTTTGTGACACCAGAGACATGATCTACAGTTCAGAATGATCTAGTGTTAAATTTTATTATACTAATATACTACACACGTCTTTCATTGATCAAGACAAAATGTTATGACATAAAATTGTTTAAATGCACTTCATCCAGGAACTTCTATCTGCAAACAGTAATTGCAAATATTAGATTCAATCCTCTAGCTTACAGTAAGTGGTCTGATTTAATGTTTCAGGAAAGCAGAGTAGAGAGTCTTCTAAGCACCTCATAAATACAAAAAGCGTTTTCAAATTTACTTCTTCTATTAACACAGTTAAATTTTGGATCAAGATACATACCGAGGTTCTTTTCTAGCCATTGATGTCCTTCTATCAGTTGGTCAATTAAAGCAAAATAATGAGGAGAGGCTTCATCAGGCATGACCCATCCTCCTGTTACTATTTCAAATTGTCCATCTTTTATCAACCTGAAAAATACGTAAATTGTGTTCAGAATCTTGCACACGGAAACACACTCTTAAAAATCAATTTCTGAATACCCAATAGCTATTTACCAGGGACACAATACCAAAATCTAAATCGTTTGTGCTACTTCCATCACTGGACTACATTTCTTTAACCAAACTGGGAAAGAATGAATAGATGGAACAGTGAATCTTTTAATGCCTCTGTGCAATTAAAACTACCAGCTCTACTGCATATGCCATAATACTTGATTTTTTTTTAAATCAGGAAGAGGCTATTTCCTGCCTAGTTTATCAAAACAAAAGTGTATGTGCCACAGTACCAAAGGTCAATTGAGCGAGACCTTTCCAAGCACATTTCAAGCATTACTAATATGTCCCCATCTTTGATCTGCTCTTCCTTTTATTGTTTTAGAGAGCTGATAGAGCTTCAAAGTTTATTGTATCTATAAAGGCTTCAAACCATCTCCCTCATTAAAATGCCTTCTTGAAACAGATCACAGGACGATGACATCAATGAAAACAATGACCATGCTTACAGTACCAGGTAGTCCCTACAGTAAAATAATGTAATTTCAACACTTATACTGTACACTGGCATATAAACGTTTAATGAATTCAAGAAAGGAATACAGTAAACTTAAGTCACATTATAGATAATACCTGTAAGAGTAATGAAAAACATACAGCAAAAATAATCGCCAGTGCAGCTTCTGTAAGTCTTACAGCAGTTTAACCAATACCTGATTCCCCTGAAGAAAGGACAGAGTTTCTTAGCGACTATCATTTACTGTTTATTGTGTGCCAAGGGATCTTTTTAATCTCAGAAAACAACAGCTGTGCTATAATACTCATGCATTGTACATAAATTTTTAAATAGACAGTTTTCTGTCATACCCAAGATTTCCAGCTCTACCTAACCTTTGCAGCTGTGAGGCTCTCATAGCATAATGTACACTGCAACTTCTGCATCTTGAAGAGGGGCATGAGAATGAGGGCATCACAGAGATGAGCTAAGAAGTGTTGGATCCTGTCTTAAAACCAGCCCCTTTTGGAAAACTTCAAACTATATCCTTTCTTCAAGTTTATACAAGCAGCATGCTTTCTTGTCTCAATGTCTATGCAAAACTTTTACTTTTGTCTCACATTTTGAACTTTAATTTTAAAAAGAACTGAGAAGAGCAAGGGTGTGGAGTATGTACTACTTTACCATTAAAGCAGCTGCATGTTTATAAAAAAATACTCACATTTAACACCAAAAAATTCTCATTTCATAATTGTGTTAAAACTGAAGAAAAAATTACCACATATAAAGAGCTAATATGAAAAATTATTTTTATTCCATTGCCAATACTTCAATGTGACTTCAAATAAAGTTTATAATCACAACTCTATTACAATTATAATGACATCTTTATGGTTGTACATGGAAACTTTTAGTCAATTTTTTCAGTAACTCAGTAATTTGTCTTCAAAATCTAAACGCATTTTTATTTTGTAACTGGCAAAAAAAAGAACCAAGGCCAAAAATATTAGAACTTGAGTAGTCAATTATTCTAGCAATTCTGCATTGCAGAAAGTGAAATCTCAAGTTTACCATGTAGTCAAATACACAGAGTCCCAGAACATTCCACATAGAAAATAAGAAATAGTTCAGTGTTCAAACCTTTTAACAGCATCCTTTTTTTGGCTATCTATTCCATCCCACCATTTTGAAAAGTAAGAAATCTCAGACCACATAAATTTCCTTCGATTGTCTTCTTGCAGTTTTATAACCATATTACTTAAGATATGCTGCGTCTGATCTCTGAAGTAATCATCAAAAGTCTTCAGCCAACCTAAAAAAAAAAAGAATATATGAAATTCAAGTTGCTTTCAACAGTCTTAGAGATCTGCCTTCTTCCCAATGCCTACAAGAAGTGAAGCATTTTCTTAAAGAGCTGAACTTTACACCCTGCGGACAGTTCAAAGTGCTAAGCTCTCCAGGAGTTTCTTTCTACAAAGTTTAGATGCTTTATTCCCTAAACATGTAAGTATATGGAAGGCTTTCCACTTGGATCAACAGGATACACAGATTTAAAAAATTGTGAATTTTTCTTTTTTAAGCACAACCTAAGTAGTTGAAAAGGAAGATGTATACACCTGCAAATTGATCTTTGATAACTTCCACCAGACTTCCTCGTGTCTCACATCAGGACTGTAGCATCTACTCACAGATCATCTTCCCAGCCCCAACACTATTCCAAATACACACACGCACAATACCCTCTAATACTTCCCTCAATGTCTTATTTCTTCTTTCAAGTCAAAGCACCCCAAACCTCCTTTATGTAAAACAACCAAACAAAAATCCTTACTAGCAGCATCTTACACCTACGGCTTGAGGAGAAAATTAAGAGTTATCCCACAGACCTTGAGGGTAAAGAAATCACATGGGGGCAAACCAAGCAGCAGTAAGCCCTGCATCCCATGTTCAGCATCATTTGTGAATGAAGGGCTTGTTAGCAACGACTGAGAAAAGAAATATGTTATAGCTGCAACCCTCATTAAAAAAAGATATTGGTGAGACGCGGAATAAAAGAAAACTCAACTTTAACCATATATTCAGACCTCACAATACAAAGCCTTCCGTGAAAATTTTTAACCTCTTCCTAAAACCTTGCATGAGAAAGTACATGTATCTTCCCTCCCAGAACCTGGAAGGGGTGTATTCTTTCTGTAACTATAACTAGAAAAAAGAAGCAGTTAATCCTGGCTACTAAATACACAAGTGGCATACTCCTACTCTTCATACCATGTCACATATGGGCATTTTCATTAAAGTGCTTCCAAAAGGGATTCAGCAGTTGAGTTTGAAGCCTAAGTATCATGTACAACACAGTAACAACTGAAGAATGGAAGTGATGTTATGAAACTATCCTATAGCATGCATCCACACAGTGTGAGGATTGTGCTCCAGAAAAATATGATCGTAGTGATTCCACTCTGATTTACCAGTTCTGTTCTGCAGAGGCACTGCCATTCTAGCACAATGCCAGTCTGCTTATAAGATACAGGATGAGGCTGCTCTGGACTGAGATTATATTGTTCCAAGGCAGTTATATAAATGCAGAAAATTTCAGTATTAAAAAAATAATTTTTAAGTCTTATAAAAGAAAACCACTTTATTTCCAAATAGGGTCCAAACACGGATTCAGAGAGGATATATTATCCTTTATTTTAAGGATGAAAAACAAGTGATATTCACCTTAGGTAGAAATGTAGAGCTAACATAATTTGACAATACGCACATTCTTTTCCAGTTCACATCGAATTGTTCATTATATTTCAAAGAAAAACTCTTGTAATTAGGAATAACCAGTAGGCACAGGCTCACTCTTACTTTTATTGCAATACTTTCAGGCTGGACTCTCGCTTTGTAAAGCTCAGATTTTAATAAAGTAGTCAGAAACAAACAAAATCACCACGAATTTCCAAAAACCTTCCTTTTTTATTTCGCAAATGAGGAAATAAACCTGTAACACTCAAGAGGAAGAGTGCTAGCTCAGTATTTTTTATTTTTTTTTAACAGATGTTTAGCATCAAGAAAAATCATCACATCTGATGCAAGTTTCTATACAGATAGAACAAGAGAGTCTAAATTATCTTAAGGAGGAAAATACATTTTGTCAAGACAGTTAATATGAGGACTTGAAATTTAAAAACTTAAAACATTTTCTTTAAAGGCATGGAAACAGCTTAGTAGAAAAAAGTTGTCAGTAAATTACTATTACACAATAATTTCATGGAGACTGAAAACAGAAAAGCAATGAATAAGCTGAATTTATTTTCTTTTTGTGCTCTTTTTACTCAAAATTTGTTGTGATCTCTGCCTATTTCAGTGGTTTTTTTAATGGAAGTTTTCACTCAAAGAATTGAGATCACATAGCCAATTAATCTTTTTCAGTGCTCTTTGACTTTTCAACAAATCAAAGAAATATTGAACTGATATTTACATAAGAAGATCCAGATGTAGCTGACTACAAATTTATAGCTTTTTACCAGGAATTTCTTCTGCAAGAGACAGTATCATGCTGGCACACAACTAATGGAAGATGAACTTAACCCATCCTATGTTTTTCCTACACAGAAATATATCATAATCATAGAACCATAGAATGGTTCGGGTTGGAAGGGACCTTAAAGATCATCTAGTTCCAACCCCCTGCCATGGGCAGGGACACCTCCCACCAGACCCCTGTGTTGAAGCACTAAGTCTGATTCAGAAGAAGACAAATAGAAGATGAGCCCCTTGTTCCCCAAAAATATGGTCTGAAATAAAGTCATTTAGGTAGAAGCAGCGACACTGATATTAGAAAGGCACGACCATATTGATTTGTCCAATGACATACTTTAACTTGTAAAAGATCTCTGCTCAATGGACCACAAGAATCATTTCATATTTATCACATTTAATTTCATAAGCATAGCTAGAAACTCAAATAATTGCACATTTCACCAAAAGCAAAATCTGTCATGAACCATAAGGTACTTCAAAAACTATAATTAGACTTCTTATGTATTAGGCTTACACAGTGCAAGGTATTGTATATATCAAGTCTGCTGCCCTCATAACTAAGATGGGAAGAAAATTTGTACTGATCAGAAATTAAAAGTGTGTTCTCTGTAACAGTCCTGTCAATTTGCAATGTAACTTCCCTGAATTTTCTTCCCCCTGCCTCCACCACCTGACAAAGGAAAAAGAAAAAGTTCTCTTACTAAAAGTACCCTACCACCTCATACACAAACACAGAAACATTGAGAAGTGAGCCAGCAATAAAATTTAGATTTCTGTAATTCAGCATGTCAAGAAAAACTCATGAGCTGCCCGGTTTCCCATTCTATTTCTAGGTCTCATCATCCTCTACAATAGAAAAATTAGGTGTACACCATTCAATGTGTATTTTTATAGTCTTTTCATAGCCACAGAATCACAGAATCTTCATGGTTGGAAGGGATCTTTGAGATCACCGAGTCCGTAGCCATCACAGTTGTTTGGGTTTTTTTTTGTTAGAAAACTCTATATACTGTTCATGTTTACAAAAAGGAAAACAAGTTCTGGACAGTGGTGACAGATTTTTATTTTTTATCTTCCTATGTAAACACAACGCGAACATATTAATCATTGAACTTTCAATTTACAGTCTGAAACTTTTAAAGGTAAAGTTTTCAGATGTTATTCAACTAGCATTTTTTCTTTTCTGCTTCAGTTCTATACTAACCTGTTCCTACATTTTGGTGGGTCAGACAACAGTCTAAATAACCTGTGTTTCAAACATGTCAGAGAAACAAAGATACCTGAAAACCATATCCAGATCTGGTCAACAGAAAACAAACCTGAATCTCCATGGTATATCAACAGCCTCAAACTGCTATGCTTAAGTTTTCTCTTATCTTAACACTGCAATTAGCTTCACAGGGCCATACAGATTTCCTCTTGAGAACCAGAGACTGTCTTAAGTAATAAAAATGTATTAACATGAGTGCAAGTAAAGTAAAGTTACCGATGTTATGGATAATTAATGAAGTGTTAAAAAGTAGCATTTAGACCTGACATATGTGCACATACACTATTAATTAGGTAGAAATTAGGGGTGGGCAGGCAGAGGGGCAAGGGAAAAATCTATTTTTCCTCTCTTTTAATTCCACTTAAGCACTGTTTGTACTAGGTCTGTAACAACCACATTCAGCAATAAAATAATCTGATCTGCTACACACATATATTACAAAGCTCATAAGTCTCAATTCTTAAATAATTTATTGAGAAGCCGTTACCAAAATCATCACTGCCAACAGAGCAAGAAATGCTAGAGGTGTCTTTCAACCCCTCAGGTGATATCTGAATATCATCTTTCAAGTCCAGTTGTGCTGGTTGACAGTATCTCTGTCCCTGACCAGGATTCTCCCCTCTGGAGTTCAGCTGCCTAATCCACCTCAGGCAGTCACATGAAACTGCTGCTGAAGCACATGAGAGCTAACATAAGGGCTTTGCCAGCACAGCATGTTATACGATCGCTCATTAATCTGCTCCAGAAAGAAAAGTCACCCATCTGCAACAGCTATAACCTCACACAACACAGCTATTTGTAAATTGAACATCTCTCCATGGCTTGAGATTAATCTGCACTGGGTGAATCCCCCCCAGATCAGGCATGCTACTGAGGTGCTCAAATTTTCATCAGCTGTCAGCAATTAAAAGACAGTTATGCCTGCCACTAAGCAAAAGTGTGAAGGGTATCCATCCTCATACCTGATTTCCCCATAACAGGTAAATGTATTAGCTACTGAAGGGAGAAGCACAGACACCCCAAGTTTGTGGGTCCTGGTTGAATCACACAGAAGCAATTAACTCAGATTTAGCAGAATTTAGCAACATAAAGGGTTTTGGAGCACATAAATTATTCCCCAAAACAGAACTTGGAACCTAAGACCACTCCCTTCACTACTGATTCTGTTTCAAGGCAGTTTCTTTGCCTTTTAGCTACAGATTCTCGCTAGCTAGCATAACTGGTTATGTGAAAAGTTAAAGTAGCCTCAGATAAGAAGACATAAAACGTAATGAGAATTTAAAGCTTCTGCAGCTAATACAGTTATATCTTTACTGATCCCATTTCTTAGTAAATATTTTTCACATACATTGTTACGCTATAGGTTCATTATGCCTTAAACTTTTTCGCTAGAAGGCATTTCCTTTGCACTATGCCTTTTAATCCTCTGTGGGAAAGGAATAATGTAACCATTAGCTATACAAGAGGTTTCAGATCTCTGTTACAGATAAATTTTCCTTCTTTCAAGTGCTTATTAATATGCAGTTTCATACTGCAGACAATTCCACAGAAATGTCCTTACCAAAAGCAGTACCAACTCAGGAGATTTCTATATCACTCTTTGTAAAAGCAAACAATAACCAGTCTCACATGATCGCCTTTGGTGATGAACAGTTTACGTTTACCAGGATTATATCTCAGTTTAACTCTACTTGATATCAACTGAGGAGCCTGAACCAGCTGCGAGATACTTAGATTATATGCATGAGGAGATGCAAATGTTTTGATTTTAGTTGCTGCTGGTGGAAGGACTGATACAATTTTATAGTATAGTAAAGGCATGAAGAACTTAGGTATCAAGAAGGAAGACCTTAGGAACCCAAACTAGACACCAGTGAGAAAGTCAACTATTAAAAGTGAATGACAACATCATTAACAACAACTTCAGACTAGTCCTTGGGAATAACCTATGCAGGAAAAAAGTTGTAACAGAAAGACGCGAGACAGCTCTCATAACTTCACAGAATTCTTCAAGCCTTATTATTGAAGGGGCAGTCATAGAAAGGACTTCTTTCAGAGAGCTGAAAGAACAAGTACCTTACTATAGATTTAATGAGTGACTCCCTCCAAAATAGATATCTGAATGCTGGGAAAAAATCCATCTGTGAAGCCAAGTTCATTATGGCCCACACCCCTATTTGGAAGAGGGCCAGTGCAGTGGTGGAGAGGGCAAAACAGAATCACATTAAACTTCCCAAGTGCACCAAGAGACATCATTCAGATGTAAAATTAAGGAATAGACAGACACATCACGAACATGTTTCCTGCGTAAGTAAAAAAAAATCCTACTGGAAAGTACAGGAAATTCCAAGATTGGTAAGAAAAAAAATTAAACAGGAAAAAGTGTTGGTGAGGCTACCTCTGGTTGTAGAGCAGTATCTATCTTTATCTGTCTTAGAAGTTTAATAATTATTTTTTTAGAGAGGGTGGCGGGTTTTGGTTGGGGTTTTTTTGTTTGTTTTTTTTTGGTGGTGTGGTTGGTTTTTGTTGGTTTTTTTTTTAGACACAGACCAAGAACCCAAACTTGACAGAGAAGAATGCTGTACATAGAGAGGGTCTCCAGACCTGGAGAAAACCCTTGTTATCCTCTGACCTTTCAAATGAAGGTGTAACATTTTAAGAATCATAGCAAATATATAGCAAAGCTCAAAGCATTCCTCACTGAACGAGTTTAGTAACTTGACATCCTAATTTGGAGGCTATTAAGATATGTGTCCATCTTCCCAAGGATTCCACTATTTTTGGGACCCTTCTCATACGAGCAATACAGAGCTATTCAGTCTGCTAGACCCAAAAGACACATACCTAAAAATTTGGAGGCTCTGATGAAGCCCCCTCCAGCATAACCTGATATTGATGGCTTCTGCTACTGGCCAGCTCAGCCAAAAAATGACTGTAAAGACTGGGGCTTCTTTCTAGGAAAGTTTCCAGAAAAACAACAACCAGAGAGGAAATAAATGGACACCGGTTTAAAAACAGTTCTACAGAAAGGCAGACCAAAGTTTATACTGGGATTATTTTACCTGAATATTTTTACTATATCCATACTTTGTTATTTTAGCTGTCATAACTGGACAATACAGTCCCTCCAAATTCCATTGCTCATTTTCTTTGAAATGGCTAGATATGTGCAAATGGAAGTCACTTACTTCACTCAGATCCACAGTACTTCAAACAACAAATTAAATTGTTAGACAGATACACAGCGCTAAAGTTTGAAATCACTGAAATTTTGGCTTTCCACAATAACAAGTAGCTTCACCAGCTTCTCATGGTCAGTGTACATGTACCAGGAGTATACTACAGCAGTATAACTCACTGCTTTTTGGTGCGTTTTACAGTCATTTCAAAATAAAGTGACACTTCTCCATTTTATTCATTATACAGTAAACATCCACCCAGGAGGAAGTGAAATTACGTAAGCATAACTAGGTTTCGTTTAGATCCAGACTTTCTATTATCCCACTGTATGTTGTGGGTGGGGGCATGCACAAAACAGTAAAGAGTGTTACAGTAAAAAACCTCAGATTTGCCATTGTCACGTCTTCCAAAAAGCACAGGCTGAGGGTTAAATATCTATCTATGACAGCCCAAAAAGTCAAAATCAGAGCAGGCCATATTTAATGCAGCAGTGAATAAACTGACTGGGTTACCAGCAGGATGAACACAGAAAATCCGTATTACCTTCCAATATCAACACCAAAGTTCTAGTCCAGTTAATAAATAAGTATGCATACAACTTTTATCATAACAGTTGTCACTCAAAGTCAATGGTACTTGAATTACACATCTGCTTATGCACCCTGCTAGACTTAAATCTAACATATTAAGTTGTATGCTTCAAAAAAAAAAAAACCCAAGTCTTAACAGAAATGGCAATATATTTCTTAATTCAAAAGTTCCTATATATTCAAATCAATACAGTTAAAATATTACCTGGGTCATTATGTGAGTGAGGCACAACAAAAACTTGAAGTGGTTCATTGTCCCATTCATTTTCATTGTATGTGATATCAAATCCTTGTTTCCACACGCCACCATCTGGATTATCAAAAGGAAGAATGTCATAGACATCCAACATCTAAAAAAAGAGTAAAAGAAATACAAAACATGAATTCACAAAAACACTTCTGCTATTAAAACCCAAAGCTGTTTTCATCAAAAATGGATCAGCTTGTTCATTACGCAAGGAGAGACCAAGTGTCAAATGAATAGAAAACTGACAAATGAGAGCTAGTTTCAAGTCACACTACAACACCCAAGACACAGCTGCCAGGAAGAGGAGCATTTTGGCAGGCCCTGTTCTAAGGAAACTGAAATTCATTAGATAAACAGTAGGAATAAGAGCCTTAAGTCACAAAAATTATGACAGCTCACAATGGCATTGGAGCAGGAAAGCAGGGAGAGGATTATAGACAATAGCACAATACCCTAAATAGGGGAATGCAGAAGATGATGAGGACAAACTAAGGAAGCGGTAAGAAGGGAGGACAAAAGGAGAGAGAAGGGAGGACAAAAGGAGAGAGAAGGGAGGACAAAAGGAGAGAGAAGGGAGGACAAAAGGAGAGAGAAGGGAGGACAAAAGGAGAGAGAAGGGAGGACAAAAGGAGAGAAATTGAGGCAAAAATCAAACTCTCAAAAGGGAACTGAAAGAACCTATCAAGGACAAATGTTCAGAAATACAGCCAATTGCTATAACAAAGTTACTTATATATTTACTGTTGCCCAGTATACTAATTACACAAGGAAGGACATATTTCACTTGTCAAGGCAAATAATAAGGTTACAGGTAAGTAAATCAACGCTAAGAGTTATTTTAACAAGTTCCTATGAAATTCAGAAACCACCAGATAGCTTCAAAAGAGAATTTTCTAATGTGAGTTCAGACCAAAGTTACCATATCCAAGGTTTTTTTGTTTAGTTGGTTTGGTTTTTTCTTTTGTAATGCTCTGGTCTGCTTTTAGGAAAGAAGGCAAACTTTACGAAGGTGGACTATCATTTGGAAAAGCCTTTTACTGGCAATAGTTTAAAAAACTTAAACTAAACTTTAGTTCTAGCCCCATGTTAGAATAGAACTGTATACTTGACAAACTTCCTTCAACAAACATTTCACTTGCACAAAAATAGCCTACAGGAGTCATTTGCTACATGAACACCACAAGAGTTAAAACTTTCCAGTGGTAAGCCAATTTCTGTCCTGCTATGAAACTTTAGAAAAATACAGGTATCTGAAACAAACATCTGACTAAAGAAGTTAAGGCCTTGTGATGGGTTGACCTTGGCTGGCTGCCAAACCCCCACCCAGCTGCTCTCTCACTCTCCCTCCTCAACAGGACAGGGAGAGAAATAAGATGAAAAGCTCATCAGTCAAGATAAAGGCAGAGAGATCACTTACCATCACAGGCAAAACAGACCTGACTCAAAAACATTACATTAATTTATTGCCAATTAAGAGAGTTGGATAGTGAGAAACAAAGACAAAACTAAAACACCTTTTCCCCACTCCCCTTCTAGCCTGGTTCAACTTCACTCCTTCATTCCCAACTCCTCTACGTCCCCCTACCCTAAGTGGGGCAGGGGTACAGGGGCTGCAGTCAGTCCATAATGGTTCCTCTTTATCACTTCTTCCTCGTCACACTTTTTTTCTGCTCCAGCATGGGGTCCCTTCCACAAGCTCCAGTCCTTCATGAACTGCTCCAGCATGGGATCCCCCATGGCCACTGTTCCTTCTGAAATTATCTACCTGCTCTACCTTTAGCTTGAGACACAAAGAGAAGTAAGCAATGTTAGACGGGAATACAAACCACTGTAATCCTAGAACTAGCAGAGCATCAGTTAGGCCTACAACATCCATACACTAGATATCTATGGCCTGTACGAGATCATCTTGTCACATCACTGCTCTACCAGGATTGCTTCCACCTTTGGACAACATTGCTTAGTGGAAAATACAGGTGCAATACTTGCAGATATACGCATTCTGTAAGCCCAGCTTGAAGGGCCCAAATAAAGGTTACAATGAAATTACTGTAATACCATACTTCCCTGCTTTTCTAACATTTGATTTTGAGTAACTGCAATTTTTCTGTGAAATGCAACCTTCTGAAGAAAATTAAATGAATGCAAACTCTGTAAATTTGCCAGTTACCAATGTCTGATCTTAAGACTGATAAACTCATAGGAATGTGGGCAATTCCAGGAATTGTTCTTTTTAAACAAATATGTTTTCAAGGTTGAAACGTCAAGAGCTTCTCTCATGGACAGAGCCTGAATTTCACAAGCAACTTTCTGCAGCCTGCAGGACACCAGTTTTTATAGTCCATAACATACATAACTGTAAGGTAATAGATGTTAGGGAAAAAATTATCTCAAACCATGCTCCCATGATTATGAGCTCAAGAGCTGGAAAGTGCAACTCGGGAAATAGATCTTGGAATCTTAATCTATAGTTGTTTGATATAACTGGCTCAATGACCTGATGCATCTTCTACAGAGGTTTGCTCCCTGCCAAGGGCACGGATCCAGGATGTTCTAGAGGAACTGTCAAAGCTTGTCCAACTTGATGACTGCTACCCCCTTGCTCTTCTTCCATGCGGGTACCAACGATACTGCCAGGGGCAACCCAGACTGCATCAGAAGTGATTACAGAGTTCTTGGGGTAGCAGTCGAAGTCATGGAGGCCCAGGTGGTATCCTCTTCAATCTCACCAGTGAAGGGTAAGAGTAAGAGTGTGAGAGGAGGACACCAACAGCACAGGTCAATAATTGGCCTCGGAGCTGGTGTTGGGAACAGGTTTTGGGGTTCTATGACCACAGGACCCTGTTTGCAGATCAGTGTCTGTTTAGGAGAGAAGAGATCCAACTCACTAAAGTGGGGCAAAGGCATCTGTGCCAGGAGGATGGCTAACCTGTTAAGGAGAGCTTTTAGCTAGGAATAAAGCCTGAGGAACAGAGTTACCAGCAGGCCTGTGATGGACAGAAGTAATGTGACACAAAAGGATTTAAAAAAAATAGTTAAAAAAAAAAAACCAAAAATAATCAGGGCTTAAGTAGGGTCACCTCCAGTGTTTGCATGTAAGTAAGGAAGTGCCTAAGGCACAATAACAGAGAAATCCCCAAAATTCTCTCTGGGAAATCAGCATCCTGGGGTGCCTCTCTGAAGTACACTAACACACACAGCATGGGGAATAAACATGATAAACTAGAGATCTGTGTGCACTTGCAAGCCTATGATCTTGTCAGGATCATGGAGATATGGTGGGATGACTAATGACTGTAAATGGAGGGATACAAGACAGAAGATCTTGAGGAAAGACAGACCAGGAAAACAAGGAGGAAGAGTTGGCCTTTATACCAGAGAGCAGCTGGTATGCATGGATCTCTGCCTGCAGATGGATCAGAAGCCAACCGAGAGCTTATCGGCAAGGACTAAAAAGCAGACCAGTACAGGTGACGTTGTAGTGGATGCCTGCTATAGGTCGCCTGACCAGGAATACAAGTGAATGAGGCCCTCCACAGTCAGATAGGAGCAGCCTCATATTTGCAGGACCTGTTCCTCATGGGGAACTTCAACCATCTTGTTATCTGCTGGAGGGACAACAGAAAACTGGTTAATATTCAAGGATCACCTCATGCAAGCTCAAGTCCATCCCGACAAATAGGAAGTCAGGCAAAAATGCCAGGAGGTCTGCATGGATGAACAAGGAGCTCCTGGCAAAACTCAAACACAAAAGGAAGCATACAGAGTGTAGAAGCAGAGAGAGGTAATGTGGGAGGAATACAGAAACATTGTCCTGGCATCCAGAAATGAAGTTAGGAAAGCTTAATTTCAAATGGAATTGAATACAGCCAGGAATGTCACAGGCAAGAGGAGGGCTTCTATAAGTACATGGGTGACAAAAGGAAGGCTGCTGAATGAGACAGGGGGTCTGATGACATAGGACACGGAAAGGGCTGAGGTACTGAGCCTTCTTTGCCTCAGTCTTTACTAGCAAGACTGGCTTTCATGAATCCCAGGTCCCACAGACCAGGGGAAAAGTCTGGAGCAAGGAAGACACACACTTGGTGGAAAATGGCCAGGTCAGGGAATACTTAAACCAACTGGACATAAGTAAGTCCGTGGGCCCTGGTGGGATGCACCCACAAGTACAGAGGGATCTGGCTGATGTCACTGCAAGGTCACTTGCAAGATGCGTTACAAATCATGGTGGTTGGAAGAAGTGCCCAAGGACTGGAGGAAAGCAATGTCACTCCTATCTTCAAGAACAGCAAGGAGGAAGACCCAGGGAACTACAGGCTGCCCAGCTTACCTTGGTCCCTGGGAAGGTGATGGAGCAGCTAATCCTGGAAACCATTTCCAGGCACATGAAAGACAAGAAAGTCAACAGGAGTAGTGAGCATGGATTCACCAAGGGCAAGTCATGCTTGACCAACTTGAGAAACTTCTATGATGAAATGACTGGCCTGCTAGACGAGGGAACAGCTGTGGATATTGTCTACCTTGACTTCTGTAAGGCTTCAGCCCTGACTCCTCTCACATCCTCACAGAGAAGCTGCAGATGTATGAGCAGTGAGATGGACCAAAAACCATCTGAACAGCCACACCCAGATGGTAGTGATCAATGCGCAGCATGAAGTCTAGTTGGTGGCCAATAACCAGTGGTTACTCAGGGGTCGCTACTGGGTCCGATCCTGCTTAACATCTTCATTAATGATTTGGATGATGGCACAGAGTGCACCCTCAGCAAATTTGTAGACGATGCCTAACTGGGAAAAGTGGCTGATACACCAGAGGATCATGATCCCTCATCCAGAGGGATGCCAACAGGCTGGAGAAATGGGCTGACAGGAACCTCATGCAGTTTAACAAGAGGAAGCACAAAGTCCCGCACCTGGGGAGGAACAACCCCAAGCATCAGTACATGCTACAAGTAGCCCAGCTAGAAAGCAGCTTTGCAGAAAGTAACCTGGGGGTCCTGGTGGATGACAAACTGAATGCAAGACAGCAATGCGCCTTTACAGCAAAGAAAGCCAAGGGCATCCTTAGCTTCATTAAGAAGAGTTGCCAGCAAGTCAAGGGAGGTGACCCATCCCCTCTACTCCACACTGGTGAGGCCACACCTGGAGTACTGTGTTCAGTTCCGAGCTCCGCAGTACAAAAGAGACATAGACACAATGGAGAGAGTCCAGCAAAGGGCCACTAAGATGATGACGGGACTGCAGCAGCTTTCCTATGAGGAATGGCTGAACTGTTTAGCCTAGAGACGCTTGGGGGATCTTATCAATGCATACAAATACCTCAAGGAAAAGTGCAGAGAAGGAGGAGCTAGGTTCTTTTCAGTGGTGCCCAGTGACAGGACCAGAGCCAACAGGCACAAACTAGAACACAAGAGGTTCCTCCTGAATATCAGGAAACACATTTTCCCTATGAAAGTGACAGAGCACTGGCACAGGTTGGTGGTAGTCTCCATCCTTGGAGATACTCAAAACATGTCTGGACGTGGTCCTGGGCAACTGGCTCTAGGTGACCCTGCTTGAGCAGGGGGTTGGACCAGATGACCTCCAGAGATCTCTCCCAACCTCAACCATTCAGTCATTCTATGATTCAAACATTAGTCAGAAGCAGTTAAGAAAATACAAGAAAAAACTTAGGACTCAAAAACTTCCACTGGAATAAACTGAAGCCAGATCAGGCCGAAATCTATGCACTTATACAAAGACTTCCAGAAACAGATGTTAAGTCTTTTTTACCTTTCACAAAACACCATCCTCTGTAAGAATTGTGCAAAGGATTAATTACAAATTGCACCATCACTTGACCAGGTTACACAACTGCAAGTGAAGAATAAGTTCCAAATACCCAGTCAGTAAGGAGCAAAAAAGATTAAAGACAAGCATTACCTGGATATATTTTAATTTTATTTCTAAGTATAAAACACCGATATACTAAGCAAGGACTTTGTAAAAAGAGTAAACAAACAGAAACTCAAAAAAGATGCTGCCTGCTTTCATTACAGTTGCTTCAGAAGACAGTCATGTTTTTACAAGCTTTTCAATTAAAACATTTAAAAACTTACGAGTTTCCCTTTTTCCCTCTATATGGCCTTATTCTTTCTCTACACTGAGGACTCAAACTGCTTAAGTAATGCAAGTCTTGGGCAAACATCACAACATTTACCCCAGTAAACACTAAACTACCACACGGAAGAAATAAAAGCATAGTCTGTGCCTCTTGAAGTCACCTTTTTAAAGAGTGATTCGTGACTCATTTTAAAAGGAGCAACATTACTAAGCACAATGTTAGATCCTTCAGTAGTTGAAAGGGACAAGAGAGGAGACACCTTGCTGTATTAAAAGACCTTCCAGCTCAACATGATGGCTGTTCAGAATTCTATCTTCTTTGAGCACAAATTCCAGATACTTCTTGAACTACTGACCTAAAAAAGCATCAGGTCACAATGATATTTGATCCAAGTTCTTCATTTTGTTGGTTTTATTACCTAGCTCTACTTTTACCTTTTGAAAAAAGTACACATTAGTCTTCTATTTCATTTGAATTACATCAATTCTCAAGTTAGTGCTAATTTCAGTGGCCAGCTGTACTACAGTTTCCCACCTACTTAAAAACACCACAAGTAACAGTTGTACTTGTGGTACATGTATATTACCTGAACCATACAAGTATACAATTTCTTGATTTACAATTCCTTCATGAAAAAAAATCCTTTAGCTCTCCTATCCAAGAATCTTTTGAGGCTCATGTTATTAGTAACTTGTTTTGTCTGATTTATGCAAAGAAAATACATCTCTGAGTAGCAAGTCATGGTAATATTTCTCACTGAAATATCACAAAGGTTTTTAATCCATATTTGAATGCATTCTCATAATGGTTTCTCTATTATGAGAGACTATAATAAGTTCCCATAATTTATTCAGTGAAGCCTCTTTTGCCTTAATTCTCTAAAGTGATCTTTAGCCAAACACTATGTCTCACCTATATTAGCTTTTACTTCTTTCTAGTCTCTTGTTTCATTCTCATACACCCACTTAAGAGACAAACCATGGAAAAAGTAAGGTCTAAATCTGTAGGTTTAAGTTAATGTTTATGAACAGCAGGTAATTAACACAAGCTGGTTTGGAATTTAAAATATAATTAAGAAAAAATACTCCAAGTAATCTACTCAGAATTTTTCAGTCCTTATAAAAAAAAATCTAGAAGAAAATAAATTAACTGAGCTTGCAGAGCACGTCAGGCTTGGCAAATTATTAAATAGTAAAACCATATTCAAATACAGTAATTTAGATCAGCTTTTGAACGTAGTGTTACAAGAATTCTGCTAAAGTCAAGGTCTTAGATTTCATAACGGAAATGTGGGTCAGGCTCACAGGATGAGAAGCCACATACAGAAGCTGTATTAAAGTGACTTAGTGACGATGGTGGATAACCTGCTGAGTACAAGGTACTAATGCAATGACACAAAAAACACTAGAGCCCTCCCTCCCTGTTCAAGGCAAGGAAAGAAGTGTGAATATGGGAGTAGTCTAAGAATATTCCATGCTATATTTATTGCTTAAGTACATGCATATAACTTTAAAAGTAAAGTTACCAAAAAGCAGTTTAGCTAGTACAGCCTACCATTAAGTGGGTAGCTACATTAGCTGACAGTAGGTACATGTTCTGACATTCTGCAAATATGAAGCAAAACATGGGAATAGTTTAAGCAAACATGTTTTGCTTCCCATTCACAACAGGTTAACACATCCAAGAATTTAAACCAACTCATTTTACCCCAAAATTCACAATTCACATTTATGATAATTTATTTCTAACGCTCCTAAAAAGCACACCACTCATATGGCAACAGACCATACAAGGAATAACCTGTTAACAATCCAGTAACTTGAAAACATATAATCATAGATCCACGTGCTTTAGTTTTCTGCACAGAAGTCTTAAAATATATTAGAAATATGAACAGTCAGATATTGTCTTTAAAAACTACTTTTCCTGTAAAAGACATTAAGGTGGTGCCTACCCTTGAAGAGCCTAAAGGAATTATGAACAATACATCAGAGGTTACAATTGTTCTAATATGTGTACTTATTCATCCTAAGTCCACTGTCTTTCTTCTGCAATAGAAATACTTTCAGTTCTAGACTGAGAAAGCTGGACTTCAAAATTTAATCTTTGCTTTAGAGTGCTACGAATAGTTATAGTACTCCCACAAGACTCCTGAAAACAGTACAGATCACAAACTTCACATAGTATTCTCAGTGCTCCAGAAACACTCCATTGAAACTGCATACATAAGAGTCCATGAACTCACAAGCATCACCAGAAAGCCAAATAAATTCAACTTGAAGTGTTTGACTTTAAAAACTTCAACCTCCCCAGTTCATGGCAACCAGTCAACATGGTATATGTTCCTCCTTTCTGATCAAAGTGCCTATACAAACTGGAGACACACGAGAATGCTGAAATACAGAAATGTCATTTAAAAGGTTATGCACTACCTGAGATTTTTTTTAAACTGTTAGTTCTTGAACACTCTTTACCTCCCCATCAAGATCCATCTACACAGATATCCCTAAAACGTAAAACCTATTTAAATCAAGACTATCCACCATTTCCAGTCAATTTCTCATTGATTTTAGAACAATTTTGGGAAACTGAAAGAGACTCTCAAACAAAGTCTTTCCAAAGAGCTTCTGACTGGACAATAATCTGGAAAATAATCTGAGTATAATTGTTTTAAAACCCTGGGTTCTGTTTAGCATTTTTTAAGAACTTTCAAGCTTTCTGAAATGTTGGCTCTTCACAATCATTAGTCAATTTCTAGACAGTTTAAAACCGGTAAAAAAGAACAGTTTCATAACATCTGTTAAACACAACAGTCACCTGAACAATTCTATTATGTCTTAGATTAGAAGCTTAGTACCAAGCTTTTACCAGTAAATTAGACATTTTCAGAATTAAAAGGTAACGACAGCTAGCACTTCGGTAGAATGAAAGAGAACGACATACGGCTTACCTGTACACTTGAACTGTGACTTCCACTTTTTGAAGCAAACAAACAATCCTCAGAGTCAACTGAAAGCAAAACTGAAGCAGAAGGAAAGAGCTCGGAGACAGATCCTTGACTGAAGTTTATAGCCTCTGCATTTTTTTGACCATCCTTTACTGATTCACTCAGATTGATCACAGAATCTCTTATGTTTGAAATAATCTCATTATTTTCTGCCAACAGGCGTTCTAAGTGATCTATTTTTTCTTGCAACATTGAAAGTTGGCCCTGTAAAAAAAAAAAGTAAATTTTAATTATTTCTCAGACCAATTCTTGACAGAATTTAAAAAAAAGTATCAATTTCACAATAGTATATGATCACACACACAAAATCAAATCTTTATTCTATATTTTATGTAAAGTCAAACTAATAAGAAATTGAACGAACATATGAAGTTTTCTCCTTTCAGAAAAAGGGAAAAGAGCAAAAATTACATCTTCCACTATGAACTTGAATTCTCAGCACAAGATTTAATCAGTGATACAAAGGTATCCTTAAAAGGTCACACTGTTTCAAGTACCAATTATGCAAACTTCAACTTTTTTCATGTCTTTCACAGATTTGCAAAAATCTGATCTTTTCATTTATCTTCACATCAGAACATCAAAGAGAAAATCATTTTTAGAAAGACGTCGCATCGTTATGGGATTAACAGGATATATACATTTTAGGTTTTTCCTGTACATGGAAAATAGTAAGTCAGTAAATACTGAGTTCCTTATTTTCAGTGAAATTTTGAGACAAACGAACAAAAGCACTTAAACTGCCTGATCATAGTAATAATCTGTATAATTGGAACATCACAAACATCAAGATAACCAATAACGCTTTCAGTCGGAAGGTCCTATTCAGTTGCCAAACATGAATTTGTAGATGATTCTAGTCTATACCACAAGAAGGATATAGCAGTGTGAACTGACAGAAGTCAAAGTATCTCCCAAAAATACTTCAAAGGAGAGACAGATACCACAAAGCAATTTAATAGCATCTAATCACTGTATTGCTGGAATACAGGAGGGAGCATAGCAGAACAAGGTATCTGGAAGTGCTACTGCCCTCTCATGTACTAGTAATCACTCCTTCCAGATGATTTGAGGTATGCTTTTTCAGGCATGAATGTGTTAGCTTTTACACAAAAGGCCAGATTATTTAACTTGTTTTTAGGGATATTTACTTAACAGTAATTTCTTTCTTTCCCTAGATTGACTTCAACCTAACACTATTAAGAAAAGATAGAAAAGAAAAAGCCGGTCGCTCCCTGTTATTAAAGTTGTGGTTAGACCCCAACATACACAATACATGTTTTTTTTTCAAGAAGCTGTCATTACAGCAAAAACCCCACTGCAGATTCAGGCATTTTCATATTACCCATTACATTCAACACAAATAACATTGATTTGGTAGACAGCTACTCTGTGACCTATGATTTTAAGGACAGGTAAAACTTTTTCCTAGCACCAATGACTTATTTTCTAAGTAATACAGAATAAGATTAGAAACAACAACTGTACATGACAACTTTTTTCCTCTTTGACAATAATTCATTTGAGGTCTTTGCATTTTCCTTTTTAGTGACAAAGTGCTTTCCTCAAATGCTAAATTAATTCCAACTTCTGTAGTTAGGCTGTAGTTTGCAAAGGACTAAGCCTCCTTTCTAAATTGTGATGCGTACTTACTTTTAAATTCTGTTCACTTTGAGAATAAAAATAAAAAACAACCCTTACCAAGAGACATTAATCAGCCTTTTGGGTTCTACTAAATCGGCATTCTTATAATTATATCTTTATGGAAGTTCTGTGTAATTTTGCAGAACATATGTTTTAGTATTTTTTTTTAACCTGTTGGTAAGTTTTTCCTCTCATTTTCTGAGCTGTATAAAGCGCTGACCCACTCCTTTGATTTTTTTCTTAGATTGATACATCCTGAAAATGCTTACAGGTTATAAGATGCAACATGGGCAAACTGTTATTGCTCCCCAAAAGACAAAAACATATTTTGACAATAGATCCCGATTAAGCTAATTGAGATGTAGGGCAAACATTCTAGGATCTTGGCAGTTTAAAGACAAATACTAGAAACTTAAAAAATAGATGAACTGAAAACAATAGGAAATCAATATGCAGATGATGGGATGCTCGAGAGAAAAAAAAAAAAAAAACAAACAACTGTTGTCCCATGCCCCCTGGTGGCACAAAAGAAACAAGAACCAGACTGAAATCTTTCAAATGCTACATTAAAGACAGGGTACACACATTTCTGTGTAAAATTAGTATTTTTCCTTTCAATGTCTGCAACATTTTAAAAGAAAACAAGGTTTCTCTACTCAGAGAGAGTACTCAGTGGCTTAGTATGCTGCTCACTCTAAACATAACATATATAAAATAATACTGATTGGGGCTTTATAGGCTGCCCAACATAGGCTCTAATCTTTAGATTCCTAAGAAGCTAAAGTATAGCTGCCACCTATACAAATTATTACCTGCTTCACTGCACATGACTATAGTTCACCAAAGTTACCAAGTGTGTAAGCAGCTAAAATGCCATTCACACCTATCCCACCACTATATACGCTGCCTCTACAACTGTAAAATCAGACAACTGTTTAAAATTTATATTCTCACTCACATATGTTATAGAAATACTTTACCTCTTCCTACAAGAAAAGCATTTTATACTGCTTAGCAATAGCCTGTCAACTACCTGGTCATAGATTACACCACCAATCTGCCTTATGTCATCGAGCCAATTATGGTCTCTCCAGCACTGACCGACAACAGGCACACACAGCAAAAACCAAAAAAACCCTGAACCCAAGATTAAAAAAAAAAACAAAACAAAACACCAAACACACATTTAAACTGATCCTTTCATTAGCATATACTGCCAACCCCTAGCAGTCAGATACAAACTTCCAGTTTAGAGGTCATGTCATATTTCACATCTCCAAGATGGACCTTTCATTTAACTTATCACACTTCAAACCTTCAAATATCTGCAATAACCAGTTCCACCATTTTACCATTTATTATGTGACAAAACACTTTTCTTTGTAAAATAAGTTCTCTGCTTCCTGTTTCACAATAAATAGTAATTTGTTCCCTGATAATCTTCAAAAAACAATGATTTTATATGTTGCTATATACTTCCAGTAATAATTTATTGTTAAGCTGGAGGGTTCAAGCCTACCTAGGACTCTGAAGAGCAGTGGTTTTTAGAATTCTGTTAAAGTATGTTAGTTTAACTTTGAAGGTAGATATTCTGTTATTTGGAGAAAAAAAAAATCCTTACAAAGACCTCCCATTGTGGAACTTAACAGAGGACATTAATAAAGACAATCCTGCTTTCTTTTCTGAAGACTATGAGATGCATCCTGCCTCTCTTTTAAAGCATTTTGACATGCTATGTACTAACTCAATTTGAATGTAAAACATGAAATAAAAAGCTACAGTTAAGGACATATAACTATGACCTCATGCAGTACTCAAGTTAAAACTGACAGGCAACCAAACCTTTTGAGATTTTAAAAATATTTTCCATTTGAGGTTTTAAAAATATTTTCCACTTATGTTGTGAAATGCATCAGCCATGAGAGTTAACTTTAAGAAACAATAGTGTGACAAACTAGAAACAAATCCCAGTTTTCATTCAGTATGAAAATAGTTCATGTCAGGAATCCATTCTCAAGTTGAAAGTTTCACATGGATCCAAATTATGCAAAAGCTAAGTCTATTTCTATTGCACATTCACCTTTTCTTCTCACTCTTTTTAAAAGGGAGTAGACAATGCCTAGAACATAGTATTCAAGAGAAAAATTATTTTAAAATGTGAGCTAAACGTGGAAAATATGGCAACTCTTCAAGACAACAAAATTAACATATGAAAATAAATGAAATTCAGTTTCAACATTTTTAGAGGAAGGCAAACAACTTACACTGCCCAACTTCAAATGTCAAGGCCAAACAGTACAAAACAGTGAAGTTACTCTAAAACTGTTTCATCTTATTGATTGCTAGTAACAGATGTTGATTTACTAGTAAAACAGATTAGAAGCATGTTGCAGGTGGCATTAAATAGGTCTAATTAAAAAATTAAAAACACAGGTCCTCTCCACTACAAAAAAACATACTCTAAAAGTATGTTGGTTTACAATAATTTTGAAAATTTTTCATCCATTTAGGGGGCAAGGGGGGATTATTTTTCTTTTTTTTAAATCTGAGCAAGAGATGCACCATTTTTACCTTAACCAATTCTGCCTCAAAAATTTGTAATCTACATGGCTTTGTGGATAGCAAAATTTGGCCAGCTGCACGATCCATAAATGTCAGCAGACCTCCCCCTGACTTTACAGCATCAATTCTTCTCAGAAAAGATGCAATCCTGATCTGAGACTTTGAGCCCTGCCTAACTGCACAGAAAATTGGAGATATGTTGTCTGGATAAGTATGTCTTAGTCCAAATTAACGTCATTAAAGGATGCTCTGTTAATGTACATACTTGTTTTAAAGAAAGGAAATGCAATGTAAAGTTATGTGAATCACCTGGCCTATGCAACCACTTAAAAAGTTAATAACAACTTTGGTGAAAATATCTTTCTTTCATTTCTCTCTGACTTTATATATTGATCAGATGGTGCAAATAAAGGTCTTACTAAAAAAGGAAGAAAGGCAACCCTGCTGTTACTCCACAGCAAAGCAACCACTTCTACAGTAAGTACAAAGTGCCAACAAATCCAACAGTACTGAAAGTAGGTACAGCTGCATCGGTAGAGAAGTGGCATCACACGAGCAGCGCATCTGGTCATCATCCCCATGGTTACACAGGGCTGGACTTAACCAACAAAATCTGCCCATGGGAGATCATCTCTGAGCAGAGACCAGCACACCTTCCTCCCACCTGGAACAAAAACTGTCCATACCTGCAAGCTGCACTGAGCAACCCGCCACTACCACCACATGAACCAGCTACATAAACAGTTCCTTATGCTTCAGTCAGTCCGAACCCTTCAGCAGTTTTCATGCCCCAAATACTCCAAAGCAATCTGCTTTCCCACTGCCCTCTGCTTGTCCTTCTCTGTTTGCTTCTGACACTGGTCCAATCTGCAGCAAGGAGTCTCTCCAGAAGGGAGTATACTGCCACCCAGCACAAGGAGGCAAGTCCAGTAAGACAATGAAAGATCATAGAATCATAGAATGTGTTGGGTTGGAAGGGACCTTTAAAGGTCATCTAGTCCGACCCCCCTGCAGTAAGCAGGGACATCTCTAACTAGATCAGATTGCTCAGAGCCTCATCAAGCCTGACCTCGAACGTCTCCAGGGATGGGGCATCCACCACCTCTCTGGGCAACACGTTCCAGTGTCTCACCACCCTCATTGTAAAGAACTTCTTCCTAATGTCTAATCTAAACCTACCCTGCTCTAGTTTAAAACCATTGCCCCTCGTCCCATCGCTACATGCCCTTGCAAAGAGCCCCTCCCCAGCATTCTCATAGGCCCCCTTCAAGTACAGGAAGGATCAAGGTGCTTTATTCTGGGGAAGTGGAGAACGGACAGTTTCTCCCATCTAACCATTGTACACTGCAGAAAAGATACTAGTTGCAACTTTAATTTCCTCAGTGAACGTTCACGGCTTCTCTAAATGCAGTGCTTTCAGCAGGCCACTAACCACCATTTCATCAGGAAAAAGACAGATAGCTCAAATAACTGATGTGGGAGTATGACAGGCCCACAAATGAGGAAATCTCATGGAAACAGGCAGGCAGAAGAGAAATCCACATTAGAGACTTCTGAGGTTAGGTCGGCTGGAACTTGATTATTTGAATCCAGACTCAGCCAGCAACCACTAAGCGCTTGGTCCAAAACCAGCCAGAGCCCATGTTCCTTCTCACCCACATGAACAAGTAAGAGACCACAAAGGAACTGGCAGTGTCCTGCATATGAGGCTCTGGTGCACCGATGAGTGGTAGTGAAGAAAGCAGACGCGGAATTCAAGTCAAGATAGTTGCCTATACAGATTTACTGCAGTAAGCAGTGAGGAAATTGGAACTCAAATCTCATTTTCTGTCTGCGCTGAATGGCAGTCATCATAACAATATTCCACACCAGTCTTGTAAATAACTATTTCCAGGTACATTTTCAGAAATCGCATACTACCTTCACTAAAATCTTAATATAAACCTCTGATCAGATGCCAGTGTACCAAAATGGTAAGACCAGCAAGCATTCTCTGTTGACTGTTAGAGCACTGTACAGTGAACAGAACATACTAAATGTAGAATTAAATGGTCAGCTCCTGTACAGAAAAAGCAAGCAGGTAAAAGTTAAAAATGCAACCTGATGTAGCATCAAAGCTTAATATTCAAAGACACTGTTTCAGCATGTATTCACATTGCAAGGTAGGTCATAGAACAAAAAACCAAGCATACAAAGCATCTATCAAAAGGACAAGTCAAGGTTTAAAGCCTTTACTAATCTGAGCAGAAGACTTATGTGCCTTTGTAATGATGAAAATTGCATAAGTAACCTTGTTAATAATTTCCTACCTTTAAAGTACCATTCAAAACAAGCTTACTTTACAAAGACACTGGAATTCTTCTGAACTAACTGAACTAAAAAACAAAAGTCGTGTTCTCTTAAAAAATGAGAAAGTTCTATTCCAAAGATGCATCAGCCTAACAAATGGATTCGAAGAGGCTGATGGACTTCCACATTCTATTTTACCAGAGGCAGCAATAACAGGAGTACTTAATGTACTATTATCCTAGACTTAAGTTTCACATAATTTACTGAGATAAAAATAAGGCATGCTGTTAGGGACTAATTTGACACCATCATCAGTGATCTGAAGGTAAAGAGAAAGGAAAGGGATATGGAGACAAATCTAGAAATATTCCCTGTTTACAGTCAATTACTCTGAAAAATGTTCACTACTACTCTATCTGATATGTTTCAGGTTCATTTCCTTTTTGATTCCCCTCTCTGTTCTATGTTTAATCCTTATTTAAATGGCTAGCAGTACAAAACTAAAGCACAGCTTACATGGCATTAAGAGCATGACCATTTTAATAATGTTTATTTTTATTTGAACAAGTCAAAACTTAAAATAACAAAACCATGTGTCAGACAAAGAAAAGGTCAAGTAAGAGCAAATTAGGAAACTTTCTCTCTCCATTTAGTTTATACAGTTTAAGTTAGGCATTGACTCTAGGTAACAGAAGGAAGTGTTCATTTAGAGGTGGTGGTACTACTTTGCCGCAAAACACATTTCACTCAACAGTTTGCACCAGATCTAAAGACTGTAATTGAAGGACACTAGCTTCTGCTTGACTGCTGCTTAGCCAAATAACAAGCAACAAAGACAAATACTGTGAACATTAGGAAGTACAAAGAATTGTTACTGACCTGCAATTATGTTCACAAAGACGCCCCCTCCTTCTTTACAAACCTACTAGAAACTCAGCAGAAGAAATCTAAATTTTTGTTATCTTACATTCAAGATAATTCCCATGACACTCAAAGGCTTGTAGATTGTGAACTTTCTGGGTGTTGTTAATAGTATTTTGTTTGTTTGTTTTTTAAATGAGTCAACATGTTTCAAATCCGGGAAAATTATTCCGTCTGTGGATTTCTTCACTCAACATTCAATCTTCTCTGATGTGAAACTCATAAGAATGCTAATAAAAGTCACTGTGCCCACAATTTTTCAGTACTCAGAAATCAGAAAATGCCAACTTCAAAATTATGTACAACCTTAATTGCCACTATTCAGATTTTAGAGTAAGCCAAACATTTCCTAAATACCTGATCATACTGCTTCCAATACTTCTGCATACAGAAGTCCTGTTTCTTGTTATACAACATAGGTCTGAAAGCTGCCTAACAAGCTCATAAAAATACAGCAATTGCTAAGAACATGCAGCAACAAAACGTGTGTATTTGTAGTCCATGTAAGCCATTTATTTCAGCTACTTCACTATGACAAGGCACCTAGCAAAACTATAGCTGGAAAAGGTGTTTACAGTGCATCAGGAGCTATTTCAAAACAGGAAGCATACAAACTTGCCGACACTGGAGGGAGCTGAGCTTTGCACTGCACAGTATTGGGACATGGTAACTACCAAGCATAAGCTGATACGCTACAGTTACAGCCACCTAATAGAGACTCAGGGCTGACTAAAGGTATTGCTTCCTTACAGCAGGGGAAATACTACCTTAGCCGTGCTCCAGAGTAAAGTTCACAAGGTGCCTTTGTTCAACACAGATTCAGAGAACTGCTGGTGTTTCTGCCATGTATTTGGTCCTAATTTCCTACTGTTACTGCTACACCCTACCATGATTCATATTTTGGCCAGGTGGTACTACTATCAAATCATTGGCAAGCTCAGATGAAATAACACTCCATAACGAAGGAATCACCACTTGCGCCATTTGTGCGGAAGTATTTGATGCATTGTGTCGATGCCTTAAAAGTATGAATCCAGTAAAGAAGCTTTAGCAGTACCACCAACAGCCAGGCCACTTGATGCTTTGCTGGAAGGATACTGCAAACAAAACAAGCCAGCTGCTTTTATAGGAACTGTACTTGATCACCTCTGCTCAATGCAATGCAACCAGTGAGCCCATAAAAGCAGTTAACACACATGAGAAGATCTAAGTAAGCTTCAAATAATGGTGGTGAAAGGTGGGGGCAGAGAGGGTGAGGGGGTGGGGAAGAGAAATCTTATTCAAATAAGAATTTGTTTAGAAAAACGGAAACAGTAAGGATGGAAGTTGCTGTACGTTTGTGCTTTGCCTTTTAATAAATTTTAAGGGAAAGACCAAAGATAAAAAGGAGCAATCGCTCCTTGCCATTCCAGTTATCAACTGGAATCATGGCAGACCTGAGTTTTAAAAATGTATTTACAGAAACAACAGAATGTCTCCATGGGGAGACATTCCATAAAAACCAAAGCAAGCTGTGTGAAAGTAGCTAGAGGGAAAAACTCCTGTCCAAAGCATTCACCTATGAGGTAGTATCAGAGGATGCTGCATTGTGTTGCTGTTTTGCCTTGCTCAGGCATAAAATTCATTAAAAATAAACTTTCATGTGAAGACTACACAAAGGCCATATATTTCTGAAGCAAGATACTCTTACAAACAAATCCCGAGCTTTTTTTTTTTTTTAAACTGGATTTTCAATGTGTGCCATGCGTGTTTAGGTGTGAATCTAGCAAAATTTAGAATTGAAAGAACTATTCCACAGACTTCTATAAATGAACAGCTTTTATGGATCTGTTCTAAGTCAAGGTAAAGTTAGTTAAGAAAACAAGCCATGTTAGGCTAATGATTTAGTGTTTGGGTTTTTTTTTTTTCCCTATTTAGGTCCAAAATACATAATAGATTAATATGGGCTTATCAGTATTTGGTATTCATCTGTATACAGTAACATAGGTTCTTTAATACAAGATGCTTATGGACTTGTTCCAATTTAGACTTGATTTGAATGTAGTTTTCATTTAGTAGTTATCAATTTAGCCCACAAATCACTTGCACCTGACACTAGTGCAGAAGCGATGGCATAGGACTAACCACCACTCTGAACCTCCCTCCACTCTACAGTCACACAAGATTTCTCAGAGAAATCTGTGTTATTACAGACAAAAACAATATACTCAACCATTTTTCCACTATATTCCACTAGACAACTCTTAGACAATGATCTGTACTGACAACTGGTACAATAATAACCTAAAAATGCACCCAAGGCATTCCTCCACCTTGAGCTGGTCTCTGCGCAGTGTTGTAACGTTGTTCCTAGACTGAGATAGGACGCTAGGACACATCGTATACTGAGATGTGTCCTGAGACAGGAGCATCCTATGGCTATTAACAGGCTCATGAGAAAGACAGAGCTTGCAATATGGCCATAGTAAGAATAGTATACACCTGACAACTAGGCAGGATCCATAAAGATATATGCAGGAATTACAGAGAAGAAGCCAGTAAGTCTTGATCTCTTGGGAGAGAGATCCCACTCCTCTTGGGAGATCTTGTTCAAAAATTATTTCTGCAAGACATTTCCATTGGCATCCTTGAACAACTACCTGAACTCTCAAATGGGAAAGCAAGCTCCAGAAGGACAACTCTTGACTACACTGGCAGATAAGCCTGAAAGAAGACAGGTTCACAAAATTGAGTCTGATGCAAACTTCCCCAAGACCATGCAAAGAGAAGGTGTTTTGTCTGGAAGAAAAAGTAGAAATGAAAGTGGAGCAGCAATCCTAACCATTTATTTCAGTACTGGTATTAGGTACTGTGACACACTAGGTGAATGCAGACCAACAGACACTGCCAGTTGAAGAATTCCAACTCTAATCCTAGCAGAAATTAAATAAAAAGCCTAGATAGACAAACACTCATAAACTAAACAGGAGACCACTTGCAGAGGTACCCCCTTCTCTCCTCTGAGCTTAATGTAAGCCACGTAAGTCAGGAAGAAACTAATCAATATGCAACTTCCAGGACACAAAAAGGTGACGTGTACTGTTACCAGGACTGCAAAGAGGAACAGAAAAACTGAAGAATTAGCACACTGTCAGAACAGAAAGAGGTATGAAGTGAATCAATCCAATAATCTGTGAAAAAAAGTCTCAGTTCCTTTTTCTAAGCAAAAAAGGTTCCGATCTTTGCCATCAGGAATGAGAATGCCTTCTTAAATCTACAGACAGATGATCTACTGCTGCCGTAACTTATCACAAACAAAAAAAGCTTCAAGTTTTTACATCTGTGGCTAGTTTCACTTACAGTACAATGAGTTATGGCAACACTGCACTGACACAAACAACTTTTTGTCAGCTGAGGTAGGATTAAACTTGTTTTTTTCAAATATTTGTGGTGGCTTCTATTTCACTTTTCATCTTTTGCATTTACTTTAAACTGATGTTATAAGGCTCTGAAAACATTTGCTAGCTGTCAAGAGGTTTCCCAGTTGTAGCAAAGTGAAAAATTTCTACCCTATGGGCGGCAAAAGGAAACGACAAAATCACATCGACTTCATCCGTAACTTCCTCAAAGGATAAAGCAGTAAGAAAGGAAAAGGTAACTGTTCGCCTAAAGGAAGGACAAAACCAGCAACACACAGAGGATTCTCCAGTGAGAGTCAGCAGCCCCAAAGAAATTTAGGTACGGAAAAGGCAGAAAGAGTAAACACTGACAGATTGTTCTAGAAGATCGAGGGGAAGGAGGAGGACGGAAGGAGAAATGGTTGTCGCCAGCTGACTAGATCATGTAGAAGTGTAACAACAGATTAAGGTACTAAACCCTTGGTGACAAGAGATAAGACCATGTTACACAGCAAACCAGTGTTACATGTAGGACAGAGACAGGAATTTCAACTGCAAGACACTGACAATGGAATACAAAACACATTTAATAAATATAGTGCCTGTTCACTCAAGTATTTCAAACCAAAATC
This sequence comes from Chroicocephalus ridibundus, assembly GCF_963924245.1. NCBI lineage: Eukaryota > Metazoa > Chordata > Aves > Charadriiformes > Laridae > Chroicocephalus > Chroicocephalus ridibundus. The sequence continues at coordinate 24,480,114 of NC_086316.1, forward strand.
TAACATCAAAAAAAAAGACCACCCACGTACAAGATTTCCCGTTCTATACTTTAGCTGTATTATACTCAACTGGTGGTTTAAAGACACATGAAGTGATTTCCACATATAAGATACTGACTGTATCACCAAAGCAGCGCTTGTACTTAACTGTTACAAGTGTCACACATGGCATTACTCTCCTGCTGGAGTTATATATTGAGCAGACACCGCTGCTGTAGCCAGACTTCTTTTGCTTTCTTCTCCTAAGCTTCTTTGCCATTCTCTTAGTTCCTGAAAAAAATAGTGGCTGACCTCTGAACTGTAACTTGAAGGAAAAAAGGCACTACAGATCTGCACTCTTTCTTTACATTTCAGTCAAGGATTTTATCTTTACTGCTAACAAAACTGTATCAATTACTTTTGCAGTAACCGAAAAATTTGTGATTCTATCAGAGAGAGAATTGTCACTTTTTAAATAAGCCTTTTGAGTTCTTCCATTCACTTGAAGCCTCACTGCTGTACTGAAAAAAAAAGTTTCATTCCTTTTATTTCCCAAAAAAAATAGTACAGTGGAACCATAAATAAGCTGTAACTTCACTTTCTAATTGTTATTCTTTTTTGTCTACTACTATAAGAAAACAGACCTATTTATACACGACGGTACTCTGACAGCATACCATGTGCTCTCTGAAGTACTTCTATCACGGTTAAACATTCCTTATTAGAACACTACCACGATACACAGCTTTTAAATTTCTCTGCCGCACAGACAAGAAGGGAAAGTGAGGAACTAAAGAACCGCTTCGTTTCACCATGCGGTGCAGTCAGGTATCGGCCAATTACGGCTCCAAAGCAAGGCTTAGCGAAAAGGAAAGCAGTAACATAAAGTCAGCATTTTTCTAAACCTACCTGTTGATGCCATAGCTGAGGTCTACCCCCGACTTCCCGACTTCCCCCGCCAGCTCCCGCCCGTTCTCAACACTGGTTTCCACAGCGCGGAGTTAAAGCCCTGCGCTCCCCCTGCCCCGGTGCCGCGGAGGGCGGCCGGACGGTGAACCCACAGCGCGACCCCGGCCCGGCCCGCCCAGGGGGAAGCCCCCCCTCCAGGGGCCCCGGTGCCGGACGGGTGGGCTGCGCCCGCCTCCCTCCGCAGCCCCACGCCGGCAGCAGCGCCGCCCCGAGGCGGCACCGCTCGTCCCCCGCCCCTACGGCCCGGCAGCCGCCGCACCTCGCCGCCGGCCCGGAGGGGGCGAGCCGCGCCTCGGCGCTCCGGCACCCCCCGGCGGGGAAAGGGGAAGAGGCGGGGGGGCCCCGTGGCGGCACCGCCGCCCTCCCCTCCGCCCCGCGCCCCGGCCGCCGCCTCGCTCACCTTGGGGAAGGTGCCCTCCCGCCGCGGGCTCTTCGGGTGGTCGAAGTGGCCGCGGTCCAGCATCAGGTAGAGGGAGAAGATCACCACGCAGAAGACCGCGCTGCCGAAGACCGTGAACTGCCGGCTCAGCTTCATCGCCGCCGCCGCCCGGCCGGCCCCGCCGCCGCGCTCCTCCCGCCGCGGCCGGCGCTCCCGGGCCCCACTCGCCGCTCCGCGCTCGGAGGGGAAAAGTTCTGCCGCCGCAGCGGGCGGCGGGGAACACAGGCGCTGCCGCCGCCGCCCCCCCGGACGCGGGGCAGCGCCGGGTCTTCTCCGGAGAAGTGCGAGAAGTTACCTCTTACCGTCCCCCCGCTTCCACCTCGGCCGCTGAGCTGGGGCGGAGAGCCCTGCCGACACCCCGCCGCAGCGGCGAGAGGCGAACCGAGAGTTTCCGGGAGAGGATCGGGTTCCCGGGCAGGCTTAGCGCCCAGCGGGGAAGTGGCGGCGGCGGCGGCGGCAGCGCTGCGGGGCCGACTGAGCGCCGCTGCTTCCTTCCTCCCTCCTCCTCGCTAACCGCTCCGCTCCTCCTCGTTACCGGCAAAGCGTCGCCGGAGCCTGACGCCTCCTCCCCCTCCCGGCGGCCGGAGCGCTGCCGCCGCCGGAGCACCGCGGGCCGCCGCGCACAGTCTGTCCGCGCCCAACGAGACCTCGCCGCCGCCGGAGCGCCGCGCTCCGCCCCCGCGCGCCCGGGCGGTTGGGCGGCGCCGCGCGCGTGTGACGGCCACGGCACCGCCCCCGCCGGCCCGCCCAGCCACGGCGCTGCGCTGGGTGGGGGTGCGCGCGCGGCGGCCGTTGGGGAGGCGGAGGCCGTTGGGGAGGCGGCTGGCGCCCTTTCCTCTCACCCGCCGGTCCGCCGTGAGGAGGAGGAGGAGGAGGAGGAGGACGAGGACCCCCTCACACCCCCCGCCCCGGTTCGGCGCGGCAGGGCCGGGCACCCGAGCTGTCTCCCACCTTTCCCGCCCCGCGGCAGCGGCTCCGAGGCGCCGCGTAACGGTCTGCCTGCTCGCGGGGAGACCGTGTGGGGCAGCCTCCGCCTGGTGAATCGACAAGGCCTCCGCCGTCCTTCCCGGGCCTTGCCGTGCCCAGCTGCGGAGCGGGGAACGGCGGCCCGTGAGAGGAGGGGGGGGTGTGGGGTGACCTCCGGCACCGAACGAGCCCCCGCGTACCCGCGGTGTTTCGCAAAGAGACGTCCCGCTTTTCCGTGCACCTTTTCCTGTTCCTCAGCTAGCAGCATCAGACGCGTTTGCGGGTCACTGTCGAGCTCCAGCTTTTCCGCCTCTGAAGCAAGCTTCAGGAAAAGCACCGCATGTTCCCCGTAGGAACGGGCCACAGCTGTGCTCGAGGGCCAGCCGTTCTGATTGCCCCCCTCCTCCATTGCAGCGCTTAGCTCCTTCTCATTTTCACAGATGTCGTCTGCTCAGATTTGAAAACGTTCACGCCTGATGTCTGCTTCTGACCAATATTTTGGGGAAGTACTTAAAATGCATTGGCTGCCACTGAGAACTAGACACATGCTGAAAACATCTTTTACTACTCTGTGTGTGCTGCTTTTTTGAGCACTATCATGGGGGTATACCCCTATGACTTGAAGTCAGGATGTATGTGTTAGCATTGCTATGTTCTTTCTCCATGGAAATCTCACCAATCGTACCCAGATGTTAAAACTGTAATAACACATAAAAATTTGGCCAATAAAGTTCAGTAGGCTTTTTGCAGGAGCCAAGAAGCTTAAATCATTGCTAATGTTTTCCATATTTGGAGCTTGTTCCATTATCTTACAGAACATACTTGAGGGCTCGATTATTCATAACTTCTCCCTCCCTTTCTCCCACTGGACAAAAAGTTAAAGCATTTGATTCTGGTGGCACAGGACTCCTGCGGTTTCTGGGTATGGACATTATGAGCTGCCGTGGTGGGAGCAGAGAAACAGCCTCTCTTGTGCGTTGTGCACTATTGTGCATACTGACTGCATTCAAGACTTCTAATGCAGGGGAAAGAGTTAGAGAGGTTGAATAGAAAAGCAGCTGAGCAGTGGGGACAATACAGGGAATAACCTGAGGAAGGACAAAAAGATGGGGGCTAGTGTAGGAACGGAAAGGAACTGACAACCAGGGAAAGCTAGGAATAAGAGATGAAGCAGGTTAGGGGAAAGAATTACACTGGAAAGGCACAACGCTCAGTGTCAGGCAAAATAGAAGAAAGCTTCAGATGGGTCTCCTACAGAATCTGGAATAAAACTCAGGAGTTTTGAAACCTGATATTGCTGTGCTGTTCAGCAAAAAGCTGCAAACGTAAGGATCTTGCCATTTCGCATTTGCTCTATTCCCCCTCTAGTGGCGGATCTCCACAGAAATTACGATGCTTTTATTTTCCATCTCTAGTTGTTAGTGGAGTTCAGATGTCTTTGTGAATCCAAAAATCTAGCTTTGCCACGATCTACATAAGATGTCATTTCCAAATTTCTTTTTCTTAAGAGGGAAACTGTATTTAAAGCTGGAGTAAACTAACACTGAGATTACAAAAAATGGCCTCAGGATTTGGGATATCTGTTATTAAAATTAAGTCTGAAGCCTCTGTTCATCTTGTGCATGATCAGATAGATATTATCTCTTTTTTTTGCTGGAATATATAGTTGATTCATTGAACAGGGTAATGGTGTGCCTAGAGGGAAAAAACAGGACTGTGAACAAACCAGTCCTCTGCAGACCTTCTGTTTCACCTGTTAAAAAAGTCAGAAACTGATGAACGAGACAAGAATACCACAGAGAGACAGTAGTGTTCAGGTGGCTAAGAGAACAAATGTTGCCACAGACAATCAGACCCTGTTCTCCTCCCTGCTGGAAGATTTCTGGGTGATATTAAATCACACGAACGGAAATACCTACGGAGAGGTGGTAAGGATTCTTTGCTTTCTGTGGTCCTTCTCAAGACACTTGTAATCTAAATTGCAGAAATATGCAGAACTCATTTGCAGCTGAGGCCAATGAAAGCAATGAGCTTAGACCTCTCCTCACAAGGACCTTTTACATATAAAACTGTAATGTTTGTAATAAACCATGATTTTTTAGAACATCATTAAACTATGAGGAAATTAACCGTTCTACTGTCAGTTCATGTTTCAATGGTGTATATGGAGTAATGTGAGAGGTCACAATTTACAGTTAGAATAAAACCATATTTGAATCCTAAAAGTTTCAGTGAGAGCTGTCTGAATAAACCAGGGGTCAAGTGGAAAGTAGTATCTGGTCTAACATTTTGAAGCTGTGTCATAATGTTCATAATGTATATATGGACCAACTCAGGTTTTCTAGGCAACGTTGTGACATGTTGTTGCTCTGATTTTGCAACTCTCCATATTCTTGTGGTCTGAGATTTTTGTCAGGTGACACTTAAGATTAGATATCATTACCTGTTTAGATACATGCTTTGTTCTCTTGTGTTAGATACACTGTAGTATTCTAATGTTTAATGGCTGATAAATAAGAATGTATCTTCTGTAGAATGAGGGACTCAGCTAATGTGTGAGACTAAACTTTTAGTCTAGGATCATCTCAATGTATCTGGTATGGCTGGTATCAAAGTCAAGAACTACAATGTTTCCAGTTCTGATTTGTTGGGGTTTTTTGTGTTGTGGTGTTTTTGAGTTTTGGGTTGGGGTTTTTTGTTGTTTGTTTTTTTTTTCTTTCACACATAATGTGAAATACCAGTAGTACACAGTATTAAAACCCATGTGGAATTCTGATTCTCTTAGAGATGTAGTGCTAGGCCCAAAAAATTCTTCTCAGGTAGAATTCAGGTTCTTTTGTTAGATACCTAAATTATGATACACAGGGGATAAGGAGAAGTGCTAACCTCATAAATAAGGGTCAAAACCTCAAGCTGTTCAAAGAACTCTCCTGGGCAGTCACCACTAAAGACACCACTTTAGTCACCACTAAAGACAGTCGTTTGAGTAAAACCCTGCCCTTTCCCAAGATTTAGGCTTATTAATAAGAGACTGGAAATGTGTGTTTTCACCTACTTGGGCCTGTAACTTTGAATTTTCTCTTGAATATAGATGTTCAATGTTCATTTTTCAAAGATATACTATTTTCACTTTTGATGTGGAAGGAAGAAAATGGTGACGCTGGCCACTTTTATAGACTAGCCATCTTTACTTAAGGCTTTATATGGATATCTCTGTGTTTATGAAGCCATAAATAAATACATATTATAATAATCATGTATGTGTGTGGTTTTGTTTTTTAAGTTTTAGTGTCAAGAATTGTATTTTGTGAAGGATGCAATCTTCTTGCTATACCTTTAGAGCTACGCCTGTGTTTTTTCTACCCATTTAAGGTTAGATGGGAACCTGGGTACTGAGGTTGGGGCAAACTTTTGTGGAAGTGCAGGAGCTGTATTCATATGAAAAAGTTTCATCTTAAATACAGATATGTCTTAAGCCATAGGCAGTTGCTGAGTGAATTTTTTTTTAGATCTCAGTTTTGGATTTGGGCACCTAAAGTTTGTCTAATCCTTTCCTTAGCTACCAAATTATTTTTCTGGATCTCTCCTCTAATAGCAAACAGAGGAAACTAGTTTTACAATGGTTATTTTCTTACTGACCAGGCTGATGGTATCTAAAATATATTTTCCACTACAGACTATGGAAACCTTATCTCTGGCTGTTAAGAAACTGTAGAACCAAGTAAATACCACACATGAAGGGATCTACTATCCAAAAAAGGATGAAAATATAAAAAATATTGTACAGGTATAACTTTTACAACTTTCTTAACTGCATGCTAACTCTTAAGAGAGGATAAAGATATAATTATTGTTGTTAATAATATTGTAAAAAAAAATCTGTCAAAGTATTTACTGATAAAATTTTGTTTTCCCACCAAGTCAATGAATATTAAATTGTGAGATTGAGAGATGGTTTGCCTATTTTAAAATATATATAACTTGTATAATTAAAGTATATATACCTTTAGTTCTTGGAGACAAATTATTTTGGTCAGGGTATTGGAAGTGTGTAATCATGATATAAAACCATTATTGTTGGATTGGACAACCAGTGATCTATAGTTGCTTATTTGAAAACTGTAACTAGCATCAGAAATTTGGTAGGAACACAGAAATTTGGCAAACTTTGCCTTTCATCTTCAAGAAACTGATTTTTCTCATTTGCTTCTTGAATCAAATGCTTATACATAACATTCATCCTTTGTAGCAACAGTTGTAATATAAGAAACGGAGACATTTTCTTAAATCTGTAACATACTGTGTTTGATGGGTACTTATATTTCTAAGTATATAGAACATTTCTGAGGGCTAGAACATTTTTAGTTTGCCTAAACTAAACTAAAACATTTCTATTGGAAATGGAACTCAGTGTTGTTGTTATACATTAGAAAAGAGTTGTGGTTGTTCAGAAATTTTTATTTCTTCTGAGTTTCTCTTGTATACTAAGCTTTTTGTAAGTGTTTTTTTAATAATGCAAAAACAGCTGAGGTAAGAGCAGCACACGCATATATGCATGATACTATAACGGGAAGAACCTGCAGGTGTAATAATGGTGGATAGTATATTTTGGTGTACAGATACAAGCACATAAGTGAGAAGAATTCACCTTTATCACAATCTGTCCTCAAGACTTGAGATCCTTCCTGTCCTTCTTCACTTTTCCCCACCATTTTTAAACATACGTATTCCTAGGATATAAATTTGGTACAAATGGACATAGGAGGGGACAATTCTTAATTTCATTTTCTTAAGAAACTTAGCTTGTCTGAACATACATTCCTTTTTCCTTTCCCACTTCAGTAATTTTTCAACCTGTGGAAGCAGTAGACTGCATTTGACAAAGATGGAATCTTGAAAACACTTAATTTCCCAGACATGTATGAGAAGTGGTGGCTGGGGTACAGTAGGGGAAAAAGCTACACAGATACTGACGGTCCAAGAGGAAATGTTGCTCAGAACATGCACAGTTTATGCTGCCTTTGCCTGTAAGGAAGGCACAAAGAAACAACGAAGGCACTGTGGAGGAAAAGGTAGCTAAAACATTCTGTTAAGGAAGAAAGGAAGAGTGAACTGGAAACACTGTAAGGAAGAAATGCAGGAAAAACAGAGGGAACAAGGAGGGGGAGGGACACTATTGTGATTGGAGATGTTTACTACTTCAAATACAGCTATAGAAAACTATAATCCATTAGTTAATTGTTCATGGAGTAACTTGATTGAGCTAGAATTATTGCAAGCTTCTTTTTCCCTTTTCTGTTTCTTTCCCCCTTCCTATTCACTCTCCTTCCTCTTCCCCGTCCCCTTCCCCTTTTTAAACCAACAAGGCCTTACATTCCTGCCAGGCTATTTTTATTTGATGTTTCCTCAATGTCAGATCAATCACTTTTGTTTAAATACAAATGAAAAATCAACCAGGAAACAGTTTAGTAGTGCCTCGTTGCCTACTATTAGTATCACGTAGCAGTACTTGCCAGTCTTTGCATTTATTGAAGGTGTAAGGCTCCAGACTGCAAAAATCAATCAAATTTCCAAGCAGTCAGGTCATTCTTTAAAATATTAGTAACTACTGGAGGAAAATAAGGCATTGCTCTCACCTTTATTGAATTTCTTTGCTTGGTTTTTTGAATATAACTTTTAAATATTGTGTTTGACCACTTGATTGACTGAAGGGCCACAATAATGTAAATTTTAAATAAATCATTAATGTGTGTATATATAGAGAGAGGTATTTAAACACTGATGGCTTTAGAACTAGACTGCATTGTCCTAGTATAGATCTTGAAACACTGTATAATAGAGTGGAGCATCAGGCAATTAACAAAGCCTCTTGTGTTTTCTGAAGTGAATTGCTACAGGAATTTGATTTTTATAAGGTACTTGTATGTCTCTGGTTTTTTTATTCCCTTACATGCAGAACTTGCCTCCATCTGCTTTTAGAGTGCGTATTTTTAAGTATCTGTCTTCATTTAACAATATATTATTTAGAGAGGAAAAAGTGGTGTGGTACTTCTTTGTTAAAATCAGAATGTTGAAACTATATCCATGCAGAAAGTTAATGCAGAGGCTGACAATCGATTATTTCTGATCTGTTATTCTGATAGGCTAAGTAACTCAATCAGTATATTAATGTATTATAGATTGCACTAAACTGCAAAAGCATAGAGTAAAACAATGCTAAATGCATGTCCATTAAGATTCATGGCTCTTTCAAACCCATGAAGACTTTTTGTTTGTCTACAGACAAAAAGGCTGACCATTCTTGCAGGTCAAATTAGAACTATATGAACTCTCTCACTAAGTGCTGTCTGACACCCTTTTCCAAGCTTTTCAATGAACCATTTCATATGTCTTAGTCCGTATAAAAGATGTTTGCCTTGACCACTGAATTCGTTTTTCCTAATGGATGGCCAGTTTGCACACTAACTGTAGCAAAGCCCTTTTCTACTGGAGAACCTTGAACTGAACAGTCCTGCCTTAATCCTAGATGAGATGAATCAAAACAGCTGGATTCAAGGGGGCAGATAGCTTCACAACAAATGTTGATTTAATGAACGTGGCATGACAAAAATCAGAAAGTTACCTTCACAGATCTGAAAGTAAGCCACATGTCATTAAATGTGGCTGAATGAGCGTAAACCCACATGAAAGCTTACTGAAGTTCTTACAGAAAAATAATATACCATTCTGTAACAAGGAACACTCAAATCAAAATTTTAAATTAAAAAAAAATGTTGTTGGACAAGCCTGTTCATTCATGGTGAATTAAGTCATTGCACAATGTATCAATGTATTTTTACAAAGTGAAAGAATGCCTTGTTTCTTTGCTGAATGCTATTGGATATCTGTGTTTTATTTGTGTGTTCAGTCATGTCTTTAATTATATGGACATTCTCTAAAAAAACAGAATAAAAACATGAGAAAAAAAATCAACACTGTATCTGCTATCCATATATTTTATTCTCAAAATAAAAGCTGATTCTTTCAGTATTAGGCACAAAGTGAAGACGGAGCACAGAGAGAGAAGCCTTTATTGTAAAGAACACAGCACTAGCTTTAAGAGTAAAGCATAGGCTGAGCTAAGAAAAGAAAATCTGAACATCGTAGAACAGAACTTTCAGGGGCCTCTTCCAGTGTCATTCAGTTCTCTAGAAAAATAGTGATTGTAGAGATTATATAATGCTATGGTTAGATCTCCAAAACAGGTACAGTCAGTTTTCTGCACCTCCAAATATCCGAAGTGTAGTAAATACCATGTCTAGAAAGCATAACAGAGAAGGCAGTATTTAATAATAGTCAAAGTATATAGTACTGTCCTGATTATTCTCAGAATTACCCACAACTGGGAAAGCATTCCGGGAACTGCAAATCTTTAAGTGCAAACATAGTTTAAAGGGAATAAATCAACAGTTAATGGGTGGAGATAAAGTTCTGCATTAGCAACATCAAAGTAAAGGGAAAAGTCTCAGATATGTTGTAAGAAGTCACATAAAAATATCAGTTTAGATATTAAATTAACTAATATTTAATAAATATTAAAAAGCAAACAGTAACAAAAATGTTCATCAGAGCAGCAAATGTTATACTTGTTAAAAAGGCCAGTTACAAGTGTAAAATTAGTACTATCTACTTCAGAAAGTCTGTTTTATCATTGTAAGTCTAGTAACAGAAATAAACATAAATCAAGCTTAGCTTATGTTTTGCTGTGATATATTTGATTAAAATATAATCCTGCCCATCTGACTTAGCCTCAAAGTACAAAAACTGGGTCAAATACCACAGTCACCTGTATTTATGTAAATATTAAATGTATTAGAGACATGTTTCATTCTTTTTGAACTTTTACCTGGGGCAAAAAAGCTAATTATTATGGAACCTCACTAATGCTCTTATGCAGGTTTTGAATTCACAAGTTTTAAACCATGTGCTATAAGACCAAAGCTGAACACATCCACAACTCTCTCTCACATTATTCAGTAGTGGCCAAAGTAGCCAGGGTGGTCCAGAAGTACGTTTGGTAGTGAATATTTTGCTATGCTTTGGAGTGATGCCTCGGAGTATATGCAAGTATATGAGAACATGTTATTTCATGGCCCACCATTTCTACAGAAGTTCTAGATCTTTATTTGAAGAGATAATTCACTGTAACTTCAAATGCAAACACCCCTAGGAATATGTCAGATGTTTCTAATGTTTGGTATACAAACTAATTAAATCACAGCATATATTTTCAAATTTACTTTTCTTGCAATAATGTTGAGAATATGGAACAAAATTTGCATATGTCTATTGTTGCTTACTGAGTATTGAAAATAAGGCTTCAAAATTGCAGGAACAAAGTATGGTATATTTTCAGATGATATTTTGGTTCTTATTTTTTCCTTTGATCTCTTTTCAATTCAACTGAAAAGTACATCCTGAAAAGAATATTACAAATCAACTTCACCTTTTGAGAAATACCTTTTTCTCTTGCTTGATGTAGTTGACTATAGGCAAGAAGGTTGTGAAAAATTGCCCTTAATGTGTGAAGCTCTGTACAAACCAACAAAAAAAATCGTGTGGGCAGCCAAATTCTAAAAAGCCTACACAATAAATGTATTATTAATTTAATAATACACTATTAAAAGGAGAAGACAAAAAAAATGGACAAAAAGTGACAAACAAAAATAGACAAAAAGCAACAAACACCACAGGAGTACAGATTTCACTAGTTACATTTCTTCAGACCAAACTAATCCTTTTTGCCTTCCTAAATTTCCCTAAAAAACAATAAAATATCTACCTTTCATGCTGCCCACACACATATCTCAGAAATGTGCTGAAGATTAATTCTAACTGAATAAAGCTAAGAATATTACCCTGACCAAAGGGATGGACAGCACGTGTCTCCACCTGCCCCAGCACCCCCTACAGAAGGGGAATGCTTTCCACGGTCCCTGGCTGCTGCTCTGGGCTGTTTGGGGTTGAAGGAGGTAGTGTCCATAACCACAACATCACTTAGCTGCTTGAGATTTCAACAGAAACTTTTGCAGTACCTTTGTGTCTGCATTTGTGTGCGCAGCATAAAGTAGTGGACACTTGAAGGGCAATAATATAGAAAAAAATTAACAAGGTGATAATATTGTTATATATTGGAAAACAGGAAGAATGCCCATTACCTTGTCAAGCATCTTGCCACTTCCTCCCATCAGCCCATTTTTGTGTTTGGACTATTTGCCACATATCCAATTCTGCAATTGAATAACCTCCTAGATAGACAGACTATTTAGGGCTACCAGGCAGCAATACTCCTGTGGAAGAACTCTGTAGGATGTTGAAGTGTTAAAACTAATAAATAAATAAGCAAACAAACAAACACAAAAATAAATAAATAAATAAAAGGGGGGAAAAGAGGATTTTTTTGCATGTTGTTGTTGTAACAAGCTTATATGACCCTTGCAGTGCATGACCTACATTGTAGGAAGGCACAATACTTGCTTGCATTATTCTATTACTTCATGTCACAATTTAGAAAGAAAAACAAAGAAGGATTTTAGCACTAGTTATACAGTTCTGGTGAGGATGCCCCCACAATTCCTGTGGGAGATGCACAAAGGAAGAATTTTGTAACATGGTGTCCTACAGTTACAGCATTTTAGAGTTTTAGTTTAAAGGTAAAAAGGGAAAGGTAGGAGGAAAACGAGAGGCTTTTCTGCTGCCAGCAGAACAAATAAGATGTAGTTTCCTATCATTTTGCTCCTTCTTCTTTGATTTGCTGTAATTTAATAAAGGACAAGCACCATTTTCCACAGTGGTGGCATTTATTATCCTCTTTTCCCTTATGAAACCTTATATGTTTAAATAGGAGTTAAGCTAACTGTGAAACTTCTCCATCAGAAGGGCATTAATCAGATGTCTGTCTTCTACCTGGCTGCCTATTTTTATTAATTCTGCAAGACCATAGTATCTTTTTTATCATTGCTTTTCTCTAATATTTTATTGATGTTTGCTAGTGCTTTTAAAAGTTGTAGAAGAGAGAGGATGCATGAGCCTTCTTATTTCAGAATTTTTATCTTTCCTCATTAAATAGGGAACAGTGCTGAGATTTTTGAGAAAATATTGTTCTCTGTCATGTAAAGATTTCATAATAAGCATAGTGCTCTCCACCACCACAGCATGGAAGACTGGAAACAAGTCCTAACAGAAATGTATGCTATCAAGTACTGCAACTATCCTCAACGCCAGTAATCCTCAGACATTTCATTATCAAATGGCATCAAACAGGAACTGCTAAGTAGTTATGATAACATCCTGACATTGTATCTTGGCTTTTCTGTTGGCGATGTTGCATTTTTTCCATCAATGATTAATTAGCTCCTTAGGTCTTTCATCTCTTTATTTCTGCTGTGAGGAAAAATGTGTGAGTGATGGGGAGGAAATTATCTCCCAGTCTCCTCTCTGCTGGAGGCAACAGGGAGAGGATTGACTTCTATAGCTTATTCTTCAGGGCATGCTAACTGCATCTCAAGCAATCACATGCTTGTCAACATGACCATGACTGCTCCATGACTACATTGCCAGTGTCAGCAAGATACAAGACTCAATTGGCACTCTCTGCGGTGATGACAAGTAATACAGGTGTCTGATCTGTGTGCAGAGATTCACACTGTATCATTTTATTCTTGCATTTGTAAGAGCTGGATTTAATTTGCCTGCTAATGCTTATCATCATAGAAGGAAACTGTTCAAGTCAACACATGTCACTTCATTGAAGTCACATGCTGCAAGTATGAATCTTTGCCTTAGTAATTACTAGGACCAACACCTGCTTTTCAGAAGGGAAATCTGTTTTGAGGAATTTGTGTTGATTTTGTGTTTCGTAACTGTTTGTTTTACTGCTGTAAGGGAAATTGAGAAGTTTGCTTAAGGGACAGAGAAAATGGAGAAGAAAAAGATGTCCCTTAGAGTAGTGTAACAACTAAAAAGGAGCACATAAGCATGCATATATAGATCAGGTACAAGATCTCCGCAAAAACTAGGACCTCAACAATGGGTGGGACCACTTAATGACAGAAACTTAAGGTGATGAAGCATGGGCTCAGAACTTTTCCAAGAAGAAAAATAAATTAAGACATTTTTGTAAGGAGCTTGCTCAGTGCTTTAATGACAGTATGCTCCTACAAGAGTATGTCTGGGGTGGTAATGGTCTTGAAGACACTGCTCAGTGTATACTGGCAAAGGAGACTTCAGATCAGACAGGTGCTAGCAAATTCTAGGTGGTGCAGTGGTTCTAGTGGTTCATGCCTGCTGTGCTTTCAGGAAACCTAAAAAACCCCTGCTGCCCTTTGGATGAACCTTTATTTTGATGTGTGTCAACTGGATAAGAAAAAATATAACTATATGCCAATAGTGAGAGAATGTACCTTCAACAAGTTTTACAATACCTACAAGCCTGAAAGAGAATACTTTGGAAGGGACTGATGGTACATGATAGAATTGCAAATAACCATTAAGAGAATATTCACACTTAAGCATTTAGACTGTACAGCAAAACCACTGATGGAGTTCCATGGAGTACTTTTTTGCTTTCAGTTACACCAAAATTGTGTGTGTTACGAACCGTGGTTATTGCTTTGTATTTGATGTGCAACTTGTAGATGCCTTACAAACTACAAACTACCATCTCTTTGCCGTTGATGAAAGTATATGATGCCCAGAAAGTGGACACATAACTTGATGAAAGTATATGATAATGTAATTTTCTAAATCATAACGACAACATAAATCATTAACATATTTTTTCTCTTCTGTGCTTTATTAGATATAAATTACTCAGCAGACTATTGACTTATTAATGTGAGTATTTTGTAGTACATCAAATTAGAAGGAGTCTAGAAATTTAACTTTGGTTTTAAATCAAGATCTTTATTAGGATTTAAAGTAGATTAAACTTTTACTTCAGTTGCATAAACACTAAACTTCTAGTAAACATTTGAAAACTGCTCTGTAGTTAAAAAATCAAGTGACATGAGTTTCTGTTTTTAGAAACCATAAACTATATGCCACTATCATTTACTTAATAATACAGCAGTAGTCTTCAAGGGGGGAAATGTGGCTTTTGCTGAATCTTTTTAAAATTTAGGATGAAGGAGAGTGATGAATCTGGAATGATAATGAATTAGTGGTTTTGAAGTTCTTATCACCAAGCAGGAAGAACCTCTCTTTTTATTGTCATCACAAAAGAGTCGTTAGGGATACAGCCTCAAAAAATTTTCTTAGATGAGAAAGTACAACTTCATTCTAGATTTGCTTTCACAGTTAAGCTGAGGCAGCAAATCTTTGGCAAGATAATGTGTTTCTTGACAGAACAATTCTCTTTCCCTGTTTTTTTAAGACATCCTGCTTTCTTTTTTGTGTATTTTATTTCTACCAGTGCTAATGCTAACCAGTATTTAAACTGATGTTTAAGGGCTAACCTGTCCACCTTTACGTAGAATCACAGAACCATAGGGTTGGAAGGGACCTCTGGAGACCATCTAGTCCATCCATCACAGCTTACACAGGGAGGGAAGTCAGGCCTTTAATGGTACAGTTTAAGTTTACCTGAGTTGTCACTAATGCTAACAGAGTCAGTCTTACTGTTTTCCCCATTCCTGAATTCACATGACCTGTCTTGTGCTGCAGTGTTAGAGATCACGATGGTGCATGGTTAGTGCAATCAGGCAACCAATTAAGTTGATACCTAAGGAAACAAAAAATAATTTATTCTGAGCCAGCTGGGTTCCTGAATCCAGCTGTCCCTTTGATTGCAAAATACTTGTGCTGGCATAAGCAAGAGAATATACGTTTATATTGGTTTAAACTGAATGTTAAACAACACCTTTAATTGTAAAACAGTTTAACAGGCAAACAAAGATGAATTTACTTACAATTTTAAGTCAGGGATGCAGTGATTGGAATTTTGCCTGTGTCTGGATTGTATGTAAGAGTCAAACATGCAAGACTGAAATTCATTACTGGGTTCTGGATCTGTTTGTTTACTAGTGACTAATGAAAAGCTATCAATAATTCTGTTCTTCTAATGTATCCTGCCTCTGCAGAGCTAAAATACTCTCTAGGCAGTTTAAGCCTTCTGGGACAACTTTTCCAGAGCCAAAGAAGAAAACAATGTGAATTTTGAATTGAAACTGTCATAATGGATGAACATAGAATTACATTTCTGGATCTGTATTATTTCTTTGAAAGAAATACAATATATGCAAAATAAGTTGAAGGAAGCTGAGTATCATATTGGACAACAGAATTGTTCTGATCACACAGGATTTTTGCATTTATGCAGTTTAGAAATCATCTGCCTAACTACATAGAACTTAGAGAAACTGAGTGAAACTAGATAATCTATTTTAAAACAGCTTGGGTTTTGGAATGGAATTAATTAATCAAAATACATTTGAAAACCACAAAATTCTGGTAGAAAAAATAGAAACAGATTATTGCCCTTTTCACCTAACAGTTGAAAGGGCAGTTCCTAACCTTGACCCTAGGCCTGGTGTCTGAAAGATATGTACAGTATTTGTTCTGAAACTATCCAACTTGCAATAAAAACAGACAAATCTGACAAATGTTAGGTAAACTTTTCTTTTGTCACTGTTTTCAGAGTGATCTGTCAATTAAAGAGTAAAGCTCTGAAATTGTATTACTGCTACCTGTTGTCAGGGACTAGATAAAACCTTAACAGGTCTTATTCACCTTAACAGGGTGCATAGAGCAGTCACTTTTAATCTGTTGAATTAAATAAGTTATTAGAATGTTTTTATTTAAAAAAGTAGCCAAACAATAATAAGGTCAAAACACAGCCTTAAGTAGCATCTACAAGTCTATGCAGAGTGTCATGCTGCCTTACTTAGGCTTCTGTCAGTACCTAGATGAATAAATAGCTGCCAATATATTAATCTTTCTTGAAAGGAAAAAAAAATAAAATTAAAAGAGGAAATCTATGAGCTACATTTGACTACAGATAGAATAGAGCTGTGACCAAAGCAATTTTCAGCTGTTTGATTACTCCCGAGTTCTGAAAAATGACTGTGCGTTCCTTGTAAACAAATAGAAGTTAGTAGATTCCATCATCTTCTCTTCTCAATTTCTTTTTTAGTGGAAGGCTTTGATTTTGTTCAAAATCTAGACAAATAAAGCAGAGGCCATGTTACTCTTGTACTATTTTCTAACTGAAACATTATTTTTCATTTAACAACAGTTCAGGAGTAGATGCATTTTTAGTCTTGTAAAATAAAATTGCTGTTCAGTTACAGAAATAATTTCACATGCATCTAGAAATATTTAAATATATATTTGTAAATTTCAGCAAAGATTAGATACAGGGAGCAAAAGAATGTATCCTGCAATAACCATGTGGCAATGAGAAAGCTATACACTCAAATACAGTCTAGAATAGCTTTACAATTACATTTTTTTAAATGTTGATAATGGCAAGTGTAGCAGAAGATATTTTAGGGAATATCAACAAGTTGAAAGCCAAAATCTGAACAGATAAGAAGATTACCAGTCGTTTTTAAAAGTCATTATTTTATTATTACTGTGTGGTATTTTTCTGCATCACAGTTAGTCTGGACCCATCTTTACTCAGTAAGACTAAACGTCACAGTTATGTTACACTGCTGCAGCGAATTATTTTAAATGTGTAACCTTACAGATTGTCTATGATTAAAATAAAAGAAAACAACAAAAACCAAACCAAACCAAAACAAACTATTTACCCACCACAGCTGGCACACTTGCTCAAAATCTCAGCAAAATTAAAGATTATGGAATTCAAATGTTACTTCCTAGTGTTACTGTCAGCCTGGTCATTACTACAAAGACTTATCAATGACACTTGGCTTCTTTTAGCACAATCTGTCTGTATTCATAGAGTTCTCTAAATAATTCTCATGCATTTACCAGCAAATACAAACCTGTTCCTCAAACAAAGTAAGAGCTCTGTTAGTATATTTGCATTTATGCAGTGCCTCAGCAGAAAAAGAATGATATCACAGTTTAAACAGTTCTTCCCCAGCAAACTGACAATGCAGCTGTTCCTGCAGAAGAAGCTTCACTGGTACAATGTTTTAATTCTGCTTCATGGAGCAAAGCGCAGTTGAAAGTCTGACTGTCAAATCCCAGCATAGCTTTCCGGGAATGATGCCTGCTCCACCCCACTTTTATGCTGTTCTGTGCTTTAGGAAAAATCTATTTCCTTAAAACATTGATATACACATATTGCATCAGCAATAGTGTGGATTTTTTGTTGGAATGGGAGGCAGGGAAGTCCAGAGGTACAGCAGGACGGGGTCTATGCCAGCTAGAGAGAAATGAAATACACCACATTTACCAAGATTAAGGAGTAAAAATATTAGCCTGAATATTCTAATTGAGATATGCTTTTTAAGTATTCATCACTGACATGTTAAATTGGAACCGTGGTATCTTCCTATTAGTAATAATGGACAGTGATCTAATCTGAATGGAGACTTGTCCTTAAAATGGTGCCTGTGGGAGAGAATGTTAAAGCTGTAAATGCAAAAGATGTTGAGAGCAAGAGTTAAATGCTTGGAAACGTCTCTGGATACAGTAAAAAAGGAATTTGAGTAGATGTGATGCAGAAGTGGCTGCTTCATGAATATAGACAGCTTATTTTCTCCAAAATCCTTTCTCCACCTTCTTCTCAAAATGATAGCTGTATGTACTTTCTTGTTTGAACTTGGACATTTATTTTCATTATAACATGGTGCTTGATAGCAGTCAAAAATGAGACATACTTTGCAGAGATGTTTGCTAAGTAGTTATGTTATGTTATGTTACACTATAAAACTGAGTAGGAAAGACTGATCTTCAGTACTCAAAGAGATCTTGCATCTTTCAGCACAAAAGACTTAAGTGTCAAGAGTGCACTATTGATCAAAATACCAGCAGGCTTACAGCACAGCAGCCACTTGACAATACAGAAAAAAATTACTT
Organism: Chroicocephalus ridibundus; assembly: GCF_963924245.1. Lineage (NCBI taxonomy): Eukaryota > Metazoa > Chordata > Aves > Charadriiformes > Laridae > Chroicocephalus > Chroicocephalus ridibundus. The sequence continues at coordinate 24,498,499 of NC_086316.1, forward strand.
CTGTCCAGGTAATGTAAAACCCTTCATCGGGTTTTCAGTCTTCCTAGAAGTATACCTATAATCTCACTCTGGCAGAAAATAATAAGAACTGCTATGAATAAACTTACTGTCAGTCACAATTATGCTCTGCGTGGGCTATTAAACGGCAGAGAGCACTCTGGCAGAAGCCAGTTTCCTACATCGTGATAACCTGGCCAAATCGTGTAAGAAATAAAGGCTGGCCATTAAGCCTAAATGACTGATAGGTGTCCATGCTGGTCCCTCTGCTGCTGTATTACTCGGTGGGCTACTTTGCACCAGGACCATAAATACAGCATCCCCTTTGCTGGGGCCCTGCATGGGCTCCCAGCGGACCAGTCACGAGCACTGCACCGGTCTGCCTTCAGCTTTCCTCATGTCTGTCCCACAAGCTGTCTCAGGACCTGCTTGGTAGGGTTACTGGCAGCTAAGCTGGGTGCTGGGCATGCTCCTGCCTTGCCTTTGGTTTGGCTTTTACTTCTTGACCTTGTACAGTCCTTACTTCCATTCCTTGTATTAGCCTGCTCAGACCAATTGTGACAGCCCATGCCTTGTTCATGCTCTTTTAACATCTACTGCATACACTGAGAATCTTGCATATTAATATTTCCACATTTTAAGTAATATTTTCTAGACAATTCCAGTTGAAGAAAAAAAAGAATGTATTTTCTTTGTCCTGAGACACACACAGATGTCAACATTTTGCAAAGCAATTATTCCTTTTTGCATTGTACGATTTCATACTCTGTGTAACCGTTCTTTGAAATCTTACCTTGGCCACATAGCAAAATATTGGCATATCTCACATTACGTGAAGTCAGCAGGCAAATTGAACCTCTTGCCATCAGCCTTGGAGCTAGAATGTCCTCTGGGCATCACAAATGTTATGAAATGCAATCATGCCACAATAGCATGAGGGATATTGTCTCTGTCTAGACTGTCCTAGGTGTAAGGCATTTTTAACCTTCCTTCTGTCTTCCAAAGATACATGCCATGACCTGTGCTGGGCCAGGAGACAGTTAAATCTTACTCTGGAAATGCTGATTGTCTTTCCTGATGCTGTCATTCTGCAAATAGAAAAGTACCTCTCACCCTCTCAATATATATGAGATAGTTCCACTGATCAATACAGCATTCATGTTACTAGCAGCAAGACATGTTAAGAAAGATAAATGGTACTAAAAAGAATGGAAACAGAGGGTTTTCTTGGAATGTTGCCCAAGTACTCAGGCAGATTTTGTGGAGCTGTGCTATACATTACACTAAGTCTAAAATACAGAGAAAAGAGAACCCACAGAGTACTGCATCACATGCTTTCCTGTGAGACACAAGGAGGCCCTCGCCCAAAACCTTATATATTTTGCTATAGTCTTTTTCTTCTAGGTCTTGATGAATCTGGGAGAGGCAGACAGCTCTGATTACGCCCTATCAGAAGAACAATACTGGCTTCACCGTGTCTGCTGGTAAAACCTCCTAGGCAGTAGACAAGCATGACTTAGAATGAAGTGCATGATCCAAGCATCACTGGAAAATGAACATCTCTGGGGAAAAGAATATGATTTCTCACTTTTCACCAGCATTAAAAATCGGCTGACAGAAAGGAAAAGATGTGACTATTAGGATATTGATAAATTTCCTTCATTTTTTCATTTGTTTTGCAAAATTCATTCTGGGAGCATGACAGTTAAATAATACTATCTCATGAACGTAAAGAGGTAGCAAGTTTACCTTGATAAAAATCCTTATTCTAAAAGCAAACTTATTTGCCTATTTACTCAACATCTAAGGAAGTTTCTAAGGAGGCATGCATTAGCATAACTATCTTTCTAAAAGATGGTCTTTTGAATCATCAAGAGTGTAATTTGAGGAAATTGATATAGTAAGAAAGAATGTAATAGTATTTAAGGTTTGGAGAAGCTGTAGAAACAGAGGACTGTATCACATTTGCATTCAGAGACTAACCACAATCCAGTATGCCTGTACCTCCACTGCAGCAGAATAATTCACTATTGATATTGAACTTTTGTACCTCTGAATTCTGAAAACTAATCTGTGCTTCAAACAGTTTTGGCAGAAATGGCACTGTCTTGCAATTCAGACTTTTGGATGTTATCCAGATACACTAACTTTATAACATGATAAATAATACCTTAGCATACTGCATTGACCTGTGTTACTTTTGTATGTTTTCTGGCTTGTGCTTAATGAATTGCCTTTATCTTGCCAATCTGTTTTCCTTTTTGTTCAGTTACCAAGTACCATTTACCAAGAGAGTAGATAATAAAGAAAGGCTCATTCAGTACTTTCTAAATAAGCCAGACTTCCACAGAGATGTGAGAGAGAGGTGTAACCTTCCATCAGATTTCATAGGTCTGAACTAAGTAATACAGGTGTTTGAGTAGCTGATCCACTAAACACAGAGAACTACTACTTGCCTCCTGTCCACTGAGTGATGAAAGGAAAACAAGAAAGGATTTAGCTATGATTTTGTTTAAAATACATTCTTGCTAACAATACTTGTAGTATTTCTTATGCTGAATATATTTTCTTAGCACTGAATTTATTATGGATAACATAAAAAATGAATACGTATTATATGAATTTAAATAGAGGAATACCATTTTTTTCTTGGTTTTGTTTTTCTTTTTTTTTTTTTTATGAAAGGTATTATCATCATTTTGTCTAATACCTCCTGCATTTATTTAGGAAATTATTTCATTTTTTGAAATGTGTGACGTGACATATTAAATCTAAACACTCATGATTTAGAAATAATCAAAAGACATCAAAGTGGATACTAAAGGTATGAATTTCTTTAATTTTACCAGAGTAAGCATCTTGTATATATCATTACAGACAATGCTGGCTATAGTAATTCGTCCAGCTTGAGTCGCTCAGACCATTCTTAGGGTCCTTTTGCACAGCAGTCCTAGGAGAATGTGATCAGCAATTTGCTCATGCAGATCTCCTACAGAAATTATCATAAAAAAGGACAAAATAAAGTGGTTTTCCCCTCTTAGAAGTCAGTTCTGTCAAACATATCTTGATCACCTTGTGTTTTTTCCAGGATCTGATTCAAAATCCAAACAAGACCATGGGAATTTTTCAGAGGAAACTTTTTCAGACCTTTATTCCATGTGTTGCCTAATTCTTTTCTCTTTATCTCTGCCCTACTTTAGCACTAAACAAGCTATGAGATACGTAGGCCAAGTCAGACATCTATCGTGTATATAAAAAGAGTTTCAGTTCTGATTAGGCATATTCTCTCCTAATAGAAAAGAGAAGTACTCTTTAAGGCTAGTGGAAGAATGACGGAACAGCGTTTATTGAACAATAAGACATACATACAACTAGAATAGATCCAATTAGGAGTGCATGAATAGTGATGCTTAAAACTTTCTTTTCGCTATCAGTGGCTTAACATACTTTCTGTGAGGTATAGCAAAAGCAATAGTTATTACACCTATAGTTGTCATAAATGTTACAATACTATGAAATATGAAGAAGACAACAAAAGACACTTAAAACTTTCTTAAACCCTAACCTTACCAAACCATCAGTATACCCTAGAAGTTATTAAAAATTGATTAGGCTTATGATTCAACTCTCTCAAGTATGAAGCTTCCTATTCAGCTGAGGAAAAAGGGGTCTGCAGGAGGGAAGATTCCTTGGACAGGCAGAATGCCTATTTCTTCCTCTTCCCTGGAGGTTGTGTGCCTCTCTATCCAGAACCCTGTGCTCAGATTTAGCCTTTGTTTTATTTATGCTTTGTCCTTACTTTTTCCCCATTTATGTGCAGGTTTCATTCTAAAACTGTGAATGTCAGATTATTTTTAAATAGCCTTAGTTAATCCACTCTATATTTTCATACATCTAAAGTATGTTAAAATAATGTATTAGTCTGATGCTCTTGTATTACTAGCCTTCATTTTATTCATAGAGCTGTTCATAGCCCTTGATACCATCCAGTATCAAATTGGGTTTATCTTTCCTTGTCCCCGGACATATCCAGTATTTTTAGGAACATTTCCCAGAAGCTAGATGCCATAGTCTATGGTAATAAACTTTTATTATTTTTTCTTGACACAGATTTGGCATATTTCTAGCAACACACTTTCTAAATAATTCACTGGCATAATTCAGCAACTTCCAGGGAATGTTTCCTTTCAGTATTCCAGATGAGACTGTACCTCTTCTGCTCGTTGCCTCCCACAGCAACTGCAGCAGACAGAAGCAACAGCTGCTGAAAGATACCTCCTTAGCTGCCAGCTAGACCACACTGCAGGGTCCTGCCACCTCATCTCACCTGGTGCAGTTAAAGCAAACACAACCAGGCTTACCTGTCTTTCAAGCAAGAATGACGCTGGCAAGCATTTTTATATGGCTGTGTGCATGCACACATACTCAATGATCCAGTCCTCTTCTGCTCCGCCCCCTCCCAACAGAGGACATGGTAAGCACACACGGAAACTGACACTGGATACTCCATCCATAGCTATTTTCACTATTCAAGCCATCTTTCTTAGCCCAGGCTCAAGGCTACTATGAACAAAACCAGCAGCTTTCTCAACCTCCCTCTCCTCACCCCAGAGCTCCTTTCCACATCCCCATCATCTGCCTCATCTTCCAGACAGCTCTATCCATGTCTGGTGAGGGTTGTGACTGCTCATCATGCCAGCAAGGGAGGGTCCATACACAACCCAGTATTGCAGAGCAATGTGGTCACCATGTAGGTCCTCAACTAGGTCAGGGTCTGGATGCAGGAGAAGCGGACACACATGTCCCAGGAAGGACTTATTCTGTTCTGAGCATCATCTCAAGGCATGTGGAGGAAAAGAAAGCTATCAGAAGTACTCAACATGGATTCACCAAGGGGAAATCAGGTCTGACTAATCTGATAGCCTTCTATGATGGCATGACTGGATGGATAGATGAGGGGAGGGCAGTGGATGTTGTCTACCTTGACTTCAGCAAGGTGTTTGACACAGTCTCCCACAGCATCCTCATAGGGAAGCTTAGGAAGTGTGGGTTGGATGAATGGACAGTGGGGTGGAGAGAAAACCGGTTGAAAGAGAGAGCTCAGAGGGTCGTGATTAGGGGCAGAGAGTCTAGTTGGAGGTCAGTGACGAGTGGTGTTCCCCAGGGGTCAGTACTGGGTCCAGTCCTGTTCAATATAGTCATCAATGACCTGGGTGAAGGGATAGAGTGCACCTTCAGCAAGTTTGCTGATGACACAAAGCTGGGAGGGGTGGCTGACCCAGCAGAAGGCTGTGCTGCCATACAGAGAGACGTGGACAGGCTGGAGAGTTGGCTGGAGAGAAACCTTATGAAATTCAATAAACGCAAGTGTAGGGTGCTGCACCTGGGGAGGAATAACCCCATGCACCAGTACAGGTTGGGGGCTGACCTGCTGGAGAGAAGCTCTGTGGAAAGAGACATGGGAGTCCTGGTGGACGACGGGATGACCATGAGCCAGCAATGTGCCCTTGCGGCCAAGAAGGCCAATGGCACCCTGGGGTGCATCAAGAAGAGTGTGGCCAGCAGGTCGAGGGAGGTCATCCTCCCCCTCTACTCTGCCCTGGTGAGGCCACACCCGAAGTACTGTGTCCAGTTCTGGGCTCCCCGGTTCAAGAAGGACAGAGAACTGCTGGAGAGGGTACAGCAAAGGACTATGAAGATGATTAGGGGACTGGAACACCTCTCTTATGAAGAAAGGCTGAGGGATTTGGGTCTCTTCGGTCTGGAAAAAAGACAACAGGGTGGATCTTATCAACGCTTATAAATACTTAAGGAAGGGTGTCAGGAGGATGGGGCCAGGCTCTCTTCAGTGGTGCCCGGCAACAGGACAAGAGGTAATGGGCACAAAGTTGAACATAGGAAGTTCCACCTAAACATGAGGAGGAACTTCTTTACTTTGAGGGTGGCAGAGCACTGGAACAGGCTGCCCAGAGAGGTGGTGGAGTCTCCATCTCTGGAGACATTCAAAACCCACCTGGATACGTTCCTGTGCAACCTGCTCTAGGTGACCCTGCTCTGGCAGGGGGGTTGGACTAGATGATCTCAAGAGGTCCCTTCCAACCCTACGATTCTGTGATTCTGTGATTCTGCGTAATTGCAATTAAGGCTTTCCTTGGATCCTAGGCTTCTAGTAGAATATTTTCATAGTAGCCACCCTGGCATCCCACAACTTGGCTGAGGTGTGTTGGCATATTTTTGCAGTCTCACATGTAAGACAGCAACAGGAGCAGCCTACAGAGATTGGAGCAACGCAGCCACAGCTGGGTTTGTGTGCCCCACCATATCACTCCTGGATCCAGACGGGCAGCAGCTTGGCAGGTGCTGCCCACCTTCTGTGGATCTGTGTGATGCTGAGCTGCAGCTGTGTGCTCTGCAACAGCTTCAGGTAGGCTGAATGGTGTAAAATGCAGCTAATAAGCTAGCATACCTAGGTTTTTCTGAAAACCAACTTTGCAACCATCCTCTAGTGGCACCAATTAGACGCTTGATTCACTGATGGTACAAAACAAGCTCAGCAAATGAGCACAGGGAGCCTCTCATGGCTCCAGCCATCTTTTCTCTACCCGCTTTACCCAAACCTCTCTGTCTCTCTTCCTACAGTCTTGGCAGCAGCCTATACACAAGAGACACATGTCAATCAAAAAACATTGCCCAGAGTAGTTCCTGTGCTGGGAAATACTCAGATCTTCTTGGACCATCCCGTCCTCACATTGGGTCAGCAGCATTAGGGTCAGTGCTGCTGCGTAGTTCTGAGGTAAGTGATACAACTGAGCCTTTGCCATGAAGTGGCTTGGTGTGTTGCAGCTGATGGGTCTAATCATACTACAAGTATTCCATCCAACTTGCCTCATTCTTCACTATTGAAGTTTTATAATTTGTAATTTGAATTTTGTATTATTTTTCCACCATTTTCCATAATTTTCTGTTTGAAAATAGCATATATTTTGCTTCAGCACTTGATTACGTAATAAAATTAAAATGTCAAATACTTAATTAAATTTGATGGTAAAATAATTTTTAAGAAAGTCTAAAGGTGAAAATTAATAAAATGAGTCACCTCAAAATGACCATCCAATGGAATGAAACTTTCTATTTCACTGGCCAAATAAGTGACTGTTTTTCAAATTCAAGACGGGTATCTTCTAGCCGTTTAACTGTTAAACTGCTTAACTGTTTATTGTTTAACTGTTCTGTTATTGTTAGCTGGTGGGAAAGTGGCATCAAACATTCCACTTGAATTTTTCCGATTTTATAATAAACCTTAGACTATCCCTTGGAAAAGTATGTAATTTTATCATTGTAAAAGGACTTTGATCTGCCTCCTTCCTTTGATGTTTCTAATGAATCTGTAAAAGTACTTCCTCTACATTGTTCTCCCCATTTCCTTGGAAATATGAAGCTGCCAATGCGTTAAGGTACAACGTTACATCTCGATGCATTCTGCACTTGCAGATCTATTCTGTACACGTTTGCCTATTTGTCTTATATTCGTAGGCAATTCATCAGTCCCGCTCCCAGACATTCAAAACTTGTGATAGCTCACCATGTCACAAGTCTGGATGGTCTAAGCTGCGCATTCAGGAAAAATCAAGTTATAAAAGAAGACTTCACCTGGATTTACATGACTCTAAACAACTGCCACAATAAATCTGTGTTCTGGTCGCCTATGTTCATGTAATGAATATCAATGTGTGTGGTAAAGCTAACCGAACTGAAAAGTGGCCTGGACACGGCACACAAAAAACACTGCAAAAATTCACCCTTTTGCCTCTCCCCTATTGCTTCTTTCTCTTTATGTTTGTCACCACTGCAAGTTCTTCCATCTCCACCAGCCACACAGATAGTGCCAGGCTGGGGGATGCTCGCCCCGGGGCAGGCAGGGAGCGGGTAGGCCACGGGGGCCAGTGGGGGCAGCCCCAGCCCAGGGCATCCGGTACCTCCGTGGGTGCGGAAACTCCCACAGTTCCAGGCAGACCGGTTGGGCTACAAATGTTACTCTCCACTCTGAGGGTGAAAAGCAATTTTCATGAATTTTCTGCATGAAGCAGCAGAGTTAGAAGCTTCGTGCGCTCCTGTCCTACAGAGTTACAGCCAATTCCCTTAGTTAGAGCAGGTGTGCTGGGTCAGTGATTCTCAGGATTGGGTCAAAGAATGCACTAGCACTATATACATTCACCAAAAGCCGCTCGCCTCCCATTTGCTGTCCACTATCATGAACCTGACAGATAAAATGTGGCAGGTACATTCTTACCTAACTTTATCGCTAACTTTTGAAGCAGCCAAATGCACAAATTAAATCTCTTTGAGAATTTGAATGTGCTTCAGGTGTTGTATCAGTGAGGAAATGGGACTTTCTTGGACTCGATATAATGTATTTTTAAACCTTTTTTAGACTTATGTTGTCAATACTACTCATTATGTTTTACAGCAGGGAGGGAGCAACAGCTGGAAGTAAACTCTTTTGATCTTGGCCAAACAAACAGAAAGTCCCATGGAATGGCATGAAGGATGGAGCAGCCTGACCACAAAACTACAAAGATACACAAAGAAAACACAAAGATAACGAAGAAAAAGTCTCTTGGAGTTTTTTTTTCTTTTAGAAAAGATTCATTTGGGTTTGCTCCTATAGTTCTCCAAAGAATTATTCATTTTCTTCCTTGTTTTTAACACATTTAATGCATTTTTAACCCATTTCACTGCCTTTAAATAAGCCAAAATATTCTAGAGTTTCTTCCATTAACAACAGAAGCAACTAAAAGGACTTTTTTATTTTATTGATTTAATTGCAATATGGCAGGGTTGAATTCAGATTATTTAAAAGAATTAATGACATCTAACATTTTTAAGTTTTGGCCTGATTATAAACTAAAAGCAGAAAGACTTGAAGGCATTGTTTTAATGAAACTAATCTTGTATTTCTATTTGTTTAAATCACTGCCACTCTTCTGATTAAACTAAGAAGTACTGATTGACATAGAACATTTCTCATATTTAAAAATATCCAAGTTAGTCAATATTAACATATTTTCTTGGATGAGTAGCTAGGAGATATGAAGGACAGACGTTTCTTTCACAGATGGAGAGAAATGGGTCAACTGTTTTGTTTTACTTGACAATTTAAATATGACTTGTAAACAGCCCAGCAGGAACATTAGGAACATTAATATTTGACTCCCTTCTGCTAGAAAAGGTCTGGGTTTTTTATCAGGAAGTGCAACATTGCCACGTATTCTCTGACGCTGTGTGACACCCGCTTCGTTTCGTGCACAGGGAAGCTGGAGAAGGGGTCGGGAGCGCAGGTATCCCCTGCGGCCCCGGGCAATGGAACGAGTTCCGACAGGCAGCAGCGTCTCCCACACCCTGCTCCTGGCTGCAGGCTTCCTCCACTGCACCCCGCTTCTGCCAGTATTGGCACTCATCGGTCTTGTGTGACGACAGTTCTGTTACCAGAACGGAGAGAAAACAAACCTAACAGCGAACTGAATACTTTCCTGCTGGGCTGGTGAGTTGAAGCAGTTTGGGAGAGCGGCCAGACACCAATCAAGGGAAAGCCTCTGGCTGGGAGAATGGACATGGGATGCAAGGGCAGGAGGCGGCAGAGGAAGCAGGATCTCCTCCCCTTAAATCTTTTCAGCTATCTTGTGTAAGTTCACCCTGGCACACAGAACACTGTTTGCATGGCAGCAACATTTCTTCATGTTCGTTAAAACAAATGAGTTATCCTCAGACCTTCTTTGTCATTGAAAGATACACATATAAATCAAATATTCTTTAATAGGTCACCCGTAGTTGATACAGGTGCTTATCTTGTGAACGGTAAAGTGAGTCCTGGTTCATGACTAGGACTCCTAAGAGTTACAGTATAAATAATAACAATTGCTGGGCACGGTGGATTTCTTTTACTTCGCTACCAAACATACAGCTTGCAGAATCAGGAGTGGCTCAGAATTACGATGAGCAAACTAGAAATATTCCTTCCCTTTCCTCCAACAAGCTATTTAATCATCTTTGAAGGATCAAGCCCTTTATGCTGGTTTGAGAGGAAACCAATCTCTTGGTACTGCGGGAAGAGATTGCACAGTTTGAAATGAATCTGGAAATTACTCCAATCGGTAAAAGAAAACAAAATGGATAACAAAGCTCTTAGAACTGATGTTTTCTGTTCATACTTAAGTCTTCAGTCTCATTTGTGGAATGATGAGATTTGTGAAATGATGAAAAGATGATTTTGACCCATGTTTTTTTCTTTTTCTTCAGAACTGAAGAAAGTTGAAAGTAAACATGTAAAATTGCAAAAGTACAGTCTTAATTACCATCAATCTCTGTTAAATTGTTTGTTTGTTCCAAATTCTGAAACTTGTATTATTCTAGTCCAAAAAAAAATGATTGTTTCTATTGCACTTTTCATTATCTTATGCTTCTTCATGCTAATCTGAATGAGCTACTTCATCAGCCTCCAAGCCTAATCCAACCTGATAATTTTCAAACGGTTGGCTCCCTCCTCTGTTTACTGGAACAGCCCAATTTAGCATTATCAGCAAATTTAGGTACATTTGAAATTGCATGCTCCCTTCAAGGTCATTTATGTCCACAAAGAAACCTGCAATAAAAGAATGTTAATGAGATAGAATAAAAGCAATGAAATTCACTTACAGCTGAAATGTATCTTGTATGACCTACAAAACAGAAGTACAATACAGTACTTTATAAAGCTGCTCAGGTGGCACCTTGTGGTGGTTAATTTGAAAAGGCATATGGTACATTTCAGTCTTGTTTGTGATTTTCCTTCCTCTTATTGCTTTCTTTCATGACCTTTAACCTAGCTCTAGTAAAGCAATAATAAACTAATGTCCTTTCCTGGCTGATTTTGAAGAAAGAATGCCTCTGGAAAGCCCCATCTTTTCATAACAGCACGCTGTTGGAAGAATGTGGTTATATAACTTCTGAATAATGATATCAAAAGCTTCCATTTTCAAAAAAATTACTGTGTCCACCTCCTCAGTACAGTTCTTTTTCCTGCTTGATAGACCTGAGAGGGAAAAGGAGTGGGAATTGGCCAAGCTGCAGGGAGAAAAGGTCAAAATGAAAGAACATTCAGGAACGTAAATGTTATTAAAGATGGGTATCTTTGCCTATTCCATGGTGTGCCACCATGGAGGGAGCATCTTGAATAATGGATCCCAAATTAAGCCATGTTTCTATGTAAAAAAAAAAAAAAAAGGTTTCTAGGCAGCAGACAGATGTCCAGAGAATCAGCTGTAACGTTTCACTCCTGAAGTGACTGGCCTGTTTGGGCTATAGATGTCTTATTCGGTGTAAGCTCTTCAGAAGAAATAAGTGTTTGTATATTGAAAAACTCTTCACTGAGAATAAATTTTACCTCTAAATATCTGCTTTAATAGTAGCCTTTTACAGAATTCCTTTTAGAACAGATGTCAAACAACCCCCATTAATTTAGCTGTCCAGCTTTTAACTCTCTGAATTTTTTTCTCTTTTTTGATACAGTGAAAAACAACTTCTGAACATATTCCTTCTTGCCTAGTGCACCTTTTCCCAAACTATTTCCGTAAAGCCTTGCTTGCTTGCTGGGTGCTGTACATGACTGCATTCCCCCTCCTTTCTCTCTGTCCCCGAACATGCTGTCCCTCGCTCCCCTGCCCTGGACAAAGGGGTTTTCTGCAGAGCACTGCTGCCGTCCCGCTCGGTGGCTTCCAGCAGCTTGCTTCACTTCCCCTTAGTTACGGTTTCTCCCCCAAGCCACCAGTGCAGTAATTGTCCTCACTATAAAGTGTCCTGAGATCAACCAGTGAGTTACACAAGCACTGGGTATTCTCGTCAGAAGGCACAAATCAGAGCAATTCACACTTATGGCGTCTCCCAGCCCTGAATCGTTCATTTCACACGGCTGGCGCGCAGCGGGTGCACCCCCGAGCGCTCTGCTCCCCGTCTCCCTCCTGGGGACAGGCTCTGCGCCCACTTGCAGGTGGGGCAACCCCTGCCCCACGCTCAGCACAGTCAGAGTCCGGCTTTTTAGACACAGGCAGGATAACTACCCCAGGTCTGCTGCCTGCATGAACGGCGGCTCCCGGCTGGTGGACAACCTGGAAGTTGCTGTCCAAAGATATTGTGGACCTCTCTTATTCTGCACTCCATCTCTTTAATTCAATTTGTTCCACCTGTCTGTGTTGCGTTTGGATTTTTCTTGAATATGATGCTGTTCTTAAGTACGGAATCAAATGCTTTAATGAAATATGGATAGACTTTTTTTTCACTAAATCAGCAAGATAATTAAAGAATTCAAGCACAACAGTGAGACATCTTTTTTTTTTTCCCCTTCAGGAATTCATAATGAATATTCATTAATAAATTACAGCCTAGTGGTACATGAACAGATGTGCCTGTGTGAACTATTACATCTGCAAAGAATGCGATCATGTTCCTCACAGATCTTAAAATCTGCATTAGTACCTCCCTGTTCAGGTCTGAAGCTTTCTGTATGTTGCTTCTTAAGAATTTTTATTTTTTTTCTATTATTTTCCAAATAACTGTAATCAAGTCCACAGGCTTGTGGTTTGGTTGGTTTTCATTATTTTAATTAAACAGAAAAACAACTGCAGCCCACCTACAGGTCTTTGTAATGGGCCATTTTCACTGTACTCCAGCTTGCATTCAGAGAATTTCCAATGCTATAAAACTTCCATTTATTTGTCTTTGCTTTTTCCTAAAATTAAGATTACAGTACACACAAATTCCATGCAATTGCCTCCAGAGAACAATAGAAAACTGGGAATGACTTGACTTGATTTTCCGTTCTCTCTGGAGGGTGCACAGAAGAGAGGATTTAAGCCTTTAAGTTAAGGAGATTAAAAAAAACCCCTGAATTAGCTGTGTGAGTACAAAAATAACAAACAAAATTATTTAAGTCAGTTGGTGTGTGCACTCCTTCCTAAGTGGTCCTTAGCTAATCCTAAAGAAACAAAATTATAAAATAGAAGCAATCGTTTGCTAGCATAAAGTTTGAACCCATGTACTACTTCATCATGGCGAACGATAGTTGTTATATATTTTTTCTAAAATCTAAAACAATCTTAAATTAGTTTTCCTAAGCATTATAGCTATCTTTTCAGGAACTAAAGGTGCTTTTAAAAAAAATATTATTTTTATATCTTTTATATATTTTTAAATGGGTCTCATTCTCTTCCTTTTTTCCATTTTGCACTTGAATCCTAAAGTACACAAGTAATTGCCATGTTTTAAAATTAATAAATAAATGAATGCATGCATTTTCAGAATAAATCTTTGTACATCTTTGCTATTGAAATGTTAGCACTTGGTTTGAGTCCAATAATTTTTAAATTCAAATGACCTAACATCCCAGGACTTTTTTAATTTTGCATTTACAATGTTTCTCTTGTGGTGCAGAAGTAGCATGAAAAAGGACTTAAATTTTGCAGATGTTCCTCTGCAAGAGTGTACTCCAGATATTAGTGCTGTATAGCACAGTTTTCACATAGCTGGAAACTATCTGCCCCTGTTTCTTACCCTTCCTCCTCTCATACGCTTAAAAATACCTGATATTCATATTTTAATTCAACAACTGTTCCTTCAAGATAGTCACTAAATAGATGTGCAATAAACATTAACCTATGCAACACTTTTCTTCTGTAGTCCTCAGTTACTCAAATTATTCATATTGATTTTTTAAATTATTCAGCTTGTTCTTATGCACAGTAATTTGTTGAAACAATTTAGGTTTAATTTCCTATTACGATCCCATAAATCTTCGATGTGCTGCTTTGCCTTAGTGATATTGACTCTGTGCAAACAATTCAGGGGCTTTAGACATTTTTCGATATTCATCACTTTAAACATGATTAAAATTTTTCCCTCAGATCCTTATTTCTGAGACCTAAAATTTAGGTAATAACCTATTTAGGGCCCAGAATATTTCTTTCATTACAAATATTGATGCAGCTGATTCAGGAAGAAGTGAGAGAGCATGAAACTCATTGTTTTAGTATATCACATGCCACACTTCTGTTGTTTTTGCTACTCAATTTCCTCCCTCTCACTGGAAAAATAGTGAGAAAACCATTTTTTTAATCCTTTTAATTGTACAGTCGAATACTGTTTAATCTTTCATCTTGATGGATTACAAAAAGAAGGGAGAGAACATTTTAACCCTCAAATACAAGGTATTTCCTGATCCCATGAATTTCAGGCAGTTTGCTATTCCCCAGAAAGCCCGCACATTTCTCCTTTGGTTGGATGTCACTGCCCTGTGCAAAGGTCCGTGAGGAGAGAAGTAGCATCCTTTGCAGGCTGATGGAGTCCCAACAGCTACAAGGATCAGGTTTCTGGATTTCGCCTGTTGTCTATGGGTACTGGCCGCCCATATGGGTAAGAAGAAAGGTATTTCGATACCTTCTTGTTACATGCGGAGACAGTTGTGGGAATGCCTGGAGTCTGACCACATCACTGTGTGCATTTCCAGGAAGAGACATTAAACTACCAGAGCAGACTGTGCTGCCTAAATCACCTTCTCTAAGAAGACCATGAGCTAGATGGCAGCCTTTTGTAGGTGGAACCCATCCCAAGGTTTACAGTAGCGAATGCAGACTGCTTCCTTCACTAAGACTGAGCCCTGACCACTACGTGCTTCAGTGCATAAAGTGAGAAAGCGGGAGTGCATTCAGTCTGACCAGGATTGATTCTGCTTGGCTGCAGATTGACAATCATCCAAACCTTTAATTGGTTTTCTTGTAAGTTCTTACTTTCCCTCTACTGCTTCCTTTGAAAAGCATGGAATATCAGAGATCTTAAAAAGTAGCCGTGTATGAATTCTCAAGAAAAAAAATTTATGATCTCCTAAAAAGTTGCATGCTGCTTCTGACTTCACAGACATGCAAAAATCTAATTGGCGGTTTTGATTGCTCAGGGAAGATGGGACTTTTCCCTAATTGTGTCTTGAGTTAGGCTAGGTAAAGACAAGCACTGATTGAAATCTATAAAGAATTCATAAACTTATTAAGGAAAAGATCATTTTAAGCTTTTTTTTAGGTTCTTCTTTTTCTAATTGAGCATATAGAATCCTCCAAATGCTATATAAACAGTAGATAAGTGATCTTCATATACTCCACTTCCCTGAACTATATAGCCCCACTTCATGGGTATAGAAACCCAGAAGAAAGTATCCACGTGAAGACAGAGATTTTTTTATACAGTTTTTTATTTGCATTTCAAAAAACAAGAAAGACTTAGTTCAAACTGCAAGCACATCTAAGTATTACAGATTTTTCTAATCCCTTTTGAACTCATGCAGATTTTTGTTCTGAACAATATTCTGTTGAACTAAGTTCATGTTGTGTGAAGGAGGACTTCCAAATATTCATTCTGTATGTGTGAAAACTGAGCATATAATCTGATGTTTAGTGTTCTACCTTTTAACTGTGTGCAATCCCACCTTCCTGTTTTATGAGATTCCTTTCTTTAAGTGTTTGTGATGCCAGAACTTTGGTATCCCTATGAACCTTGGTTTCTTCAGAGAACCCCGCCTCTGCGTAAGGAGTGACTTCTCTTTACAGAGTTGGGTTGACTCTTCCTCAATGTGTTAGTTACACCCACGTGCCAACTAATTTTGTTCTTTAAAAACATTTCTGCTCACTTGTCCCATCTGGGTAACATAGTTCAGGTCTGTGGCTCCCCAGGTCTCCACTGGAATCTTTTAAAAAGTTAGCATCACATTAACTACCTACCGGTCCTCTGGTACACACAGTCAGTTTTGAGTAAAATATTATACTTCATGGTTGGCAATTCCTGGTGTCCCTGTGGAACCTGATAGGTGAATACTATCTGGTCCTAGCAATCCATTATTTATTGGTTTAGTCCATTTTACCAATATGTCCTGTAATCTCGTCTAGCAGCCCTCTGCCTACCTCTAGTTTTGCGTGTTTCTCAAGTTGTTTTTTAACCTTTCTTATGTTTCTACCCTGCACTTAAAAGAACTCATGATTCTTTCTATTTTGTGCATTTTGCTACATCATTACCTCTGCTTCTCAGGCATGCAGGCTTTCTTATGGGATTCCTAAAGGGAGCTTTTTTGTCAGAAGTGGTAAATGTTTGCTCTGTGCCTCCATTAGGGTCGTTTCTAATTGTCTGTGTCACTTACAAAGATTTTTTTGTCTTTCCTCTCTTAACAAATCTCATTTTTATGCAACTTTGAACTAAGCATTAGATTTTTTGCCTTTGAATATCACGTGCCAGTACCCTATGATCACTGTGACTTTGTACAGTAACGTTATGAACAAGGTCTGGCAATCAGGACCAGCTGAGGTGTTGCTTCTCCTGTTGAGGTTCCCTGTCTCACTGCTCCACAAAGCAGTCATTTACGATATCTAAGGATTTAGTCTCAGCTTCATGACCTGATAGGACATCTGTTCAAACTATGTGGGGGTAATAGCAGTCTCCCATTACCATTGTGTTTCCTTGCCCTCTCAGCTTCTTTGCTGTCATTCAGGATGTCAATCACCTATCAAGCTTATTGTCATGTCCTTATTTCCACTCTGGGCAGGTTTATCAAGACATATGAGATGGATTGATGCCACGTCATTGGCTGCAGGGCTGATAGCCTAGGCACAGCTTAACAGGGGCTGTCAGCAGGTGTTCTCACAGTACTGCTTATTGTTGCCAGAAATACTGCTTCAAGAAGAAAACGACCTGATAAAGGAGAGGGTACACAGCGTGGGAGAGGAGTAACGTTTCTAGTCAGACTATCAAGTAGATGCCGCAGTGCTGTCCGTGTGGTATTTCGATTGACCGTGTGCTCTTGAGACTGTTATTTTAAGAAGAACATCTGGTGACTCTCCCTCTCATATACTGCTTTTGGTTTAGTAATTTCATGACCAAATACATGCATGCAAATTTGTGTTACACTGTTGGATAACTAACCACCTTTTCAACAATCCTGAAGGACCTCATGAGGACACAGTTGCAGTGGCGTTAGCACTACCCTCCAGTGACATGCTGGAGACACGACTGACGTACAGTTGGTTAAACAAGCTTCGTTGCACAGCGGGATGGTCAAGTCAGCCCATTTCAGAAAGGACCTCTTCTAATTTCTAGAGCTGAAGAACTTGCACACTGATTAGTAAGTCTGTTAATCACTTTAACATCTTTTGGTGTATGACATACAGAGTAAGAATGTATCCAACATATCACGTGATACATCTTTTATAAAATGTTATTAGATGACTGTATATAAAATAATCAGGCTAACTTGCTTGTTATATATATACACACGTATATATTACCCACATATACCACGTGGTATTGTTTGAATTAAAATCTAGTCATTGAATTTTTGTTAATGTGTGTAAACTGTACTTCAGATTTTGCCGGCATATATTGACTAATGGAATGACTGATCATAGAAAGTAAAAAGGCTGAAAATAAGCCAAAATTAAAAATGCTTAATGACTGGTGCAAAATAAGCATGAAATAATTTCTCTAATAAATTTCAATATGACATCTTTGCACTGAAATTCAGCTGCACTGAATAGAAATTTGAATGAAAACTTACTCTTCTTCCCTGTACCTGCTATATTTTGAAGTGTGAACAACATTCATTGATAAAAATATCTGATTAACAATATCCATCAAATAAATAATAAAAACATCTGATTAACAATATTCATCAAATATACAGCTTGTATCGCTAGGTACAGATGTGGATATAGATACAGACATAATAAGGACATAGATAAGGATATAGATGGAGGTGGAGATGGATACCATAAAGAGTGAAAGCTAGTATTTTTATTTCCTAAAATGTAATAATAAGATAATCAATTACTAATTATATACTAATTACATACCATAGCCTTAGATATAATCCATGTACACAGGTGTGTTCATATTTACAGTTCAAGTCAGTACTAAGGTTGGTAAATTGGTCAAGGAACTGAACAATACTATTTATATCATGATCTCAAACTAGGGCTCCATACTTTGTTTATGCTTGGAAAGCACACATTGGTCTTTCTTGATTCTTTCACAAATATTTTTAATTATATGGGATCAGATGCATGCTTTATAACTGATTTTTAACTACAGACATGAAAAATTGATTTCTTAGGAAGCAGTCTTGACTTACTTTTGAATGACTGTACACGAGTAACCTTCACATATAGAGTTGCTTTACTTCTTTTTAAGCATTCTTTATATGGATAGTATGCTGAAGTATTGAGATCTTTTTAAGTTTATAAACTAAGCCCAAAGCATTTGAGAATAGAATTGCTTACCATAAAAAACTGAAGAACTGTAAGAGAAAATGAAACATAAAAATAAATTTCCATGCAAAATTTGAGTCAACACTGTCAAACCGTATTGTGCCTACGCAAAAACTATTATCTTTAATCCAGAAAACTGCTCCAGAAAACTGAAAAAGTGAAAACAAATAAAATCAAACAAAAGAGTAAGATAAAACCCATTATGTTTGTGGACATGTTGTGTTATCTACTGCCTTTTCTGGGAAAATATATTTGTTATATTTGTTTCTGAACACATAAAAGGTGTTACAGTGCAATATCAAGTAATCATCTACTTTTCAGTTTTGATTTTTAACGTATTACAGTATTGAAATTTAGAACAGAAATAATGTAGTAATCCTGTGAAATCAATGTGCCTTTTTTGTGTTTTATATCATACTTCATATTCGATACAGCAATTTATTATTGCAGCAATTCTTTGTAAAATGTAAAATCATATAAATCATTATTTGGTAGTTGAGATTGTAATCCCTATTGCTATGTTTCTCTACTGAACATACAGATTTAATGAAATTAAAGCACTTGTTCATCATCTTGTCGACCTAAACATCCATTCTGTATTTAAACATTAATTTAATGTAATGTTATGGGTAACTGGACTTGTGTCAGTATGATTTAAGGACTGCCTCTACTGCTGTCTCAGTTGGACTTATCTAGAATAATGTGCTTTATAACAGCTTTTTGTGTTGTACTAGGGGTCTACTGCACATGTAATGGCAACACCATCAAATGTTTAACATTGATAACAAATATCCAGAGCTAAGAGCACTGTATAGCTAAAACATCCAAGGGACAGGACGCTGTGGAGAATCAAGTACCTAATGCAAATACCAACAAGTCCTCTGGGCACTAAAAGAAAAAGGCAAATAGAAACAAGTGCTTTGACGTATTTTGTTGACAAACTAATGAAATCTATACACGTATATGTAGGATCAGATGACAATTTGTGTGGGTGCTGTATTTCTAATGTAACCAGAGTTTAAAATTTATATCTTGTACTTGTCTTCCTTTGTAGTTTGTAATCTTTGACTCAAGAAAAAAGTAAATCGGAAAATATCCAAGAGTGTCAGTGACACAGAATTTTCATAATGATCTCAAGCACGTTTGAGAAAATTTAAAAATATTTCCGTGTCTTCTCTTTGCTCTACAAGGGAGCTCTGTGAGAATATCTATAAATAAATATTACTTGAGCATTTTTAAATACATACATGAGGTAGATATAAATAAGTGTCAAATGGAGAGGTTAGGCAAAATGTAGGGGTGGACATTAAAATGAGAGGAATGACAAGACTAATTGCCCTCATTGTTCATAACATGGTATCACAGATGTAGGTTAAAACAGCTGTGCTTTCCTTCTGCTCAGTTACACATTAACCATTGTAAACCAGTGTGCATGAAGTAAATTTTATGGGTTAACACCATACCTTAACCACAGCGAAGATTTTTAGTGGGTCTCTAGTCCAGTAAAGAAACAGCTAGCTAAAGGCAAAGTGCCCAAATAACACACAGTTAATAATAGTTTACAGTACATTTACTCTGAGAAATTAAATGTATACTGCAACATGTAGTTACTTAATCAACAGGGCGGAAAAGCAAACCATCTCTGAAAAGTCACCTGAGATCAAATACCCGCAGGTATTTTCTCCTTTATGTGAAATGGAAGGGAAAGTTGGAAAGGGTCTTATGCCACTCTGCCTGACGCCTGTGCTATAGGCATTTCAGAGGGCTTTTACTTCAAATTAGCACTGGACTGAGTGCCTGATACTCATTGCACTACCAAAGCTGCTGCCCTGTGCTGCCTTTCTGGTTTAGTGTCATCTGAAGGAAGCGTCTGCCCTCTGGGAACTCTGAACCAGAGCGTGTGGGGACAAGCAGGAGATCCACTTCAAAAGTGCACACCTGACCCAAACCAAAATGCTCATGCAGGTACATCTACGAGGACCGGGATGCAGAGGGTACATGCCTGACTGGGGACATGAAGAACCCAGCCTGTGTGTTTTCCAGCGCTGTTATGGAAATTGCTACATCTCCAAATGTCTGCACTTAACCAGAGCCTGTGATATTTGCAACACTTCCCTTCTCAGACATTGTTTGGAAAATGTCTGCTTCTCTTCAGTGCCACATCTGAGGAATTATTGGTACCTGAAATGCATCCAGCTCTTACCTCTGAGCAATATGTGGCTGACACTGCTAATTCCTAGAGATACTGGTGGCCACCATGCTGAGCGTCTGCCCAAACAACCCCTATTAAAAAATCTGCACCTTGCTTTACTCCATTTGCATTCTTCTGTAAAAGTCATTAGCCACTGCAAGCTGAAAAATTGCATCTAGTATATCTTCGCTGAATAGAAGTTGGAGCAACATGTTTACCCTGGGGGAAAGCTAAGACCTACCTTACTATCTGGGATGAAAAGCACATCCAAGGTGAGTTTAATTCTGAAAAATGCAATCATAAGCTGCTTTGATGGGATCTGATCACCTCGCAAATGGGGAAATTCAGCACACTGCTTACAAAGGTGAAGCAAAATGACCTTTGAATTTTCCACAGAATAGGACGAAATATTTTGTGAATATCTGTAATACCAACAGAGAACCTCGCCTTCTTTTGAAGAGCTGGATTGAGCTGTGAGCCAAAATGTAACTCATCTTCATAAACAGCAGTTTGACTGAAATGAACAACAAAGGCACAAAGGAAAAAAGGAGCAAGAAACGGCGACATTTCATTGTTGCTCAGTCTGTTTTAGACTGTTTGCCAAAGTGAAATGGAGAGAAAAAGAGCAGGAGTTGGAAACATATCTGAGTTACTCCGTATTTCTGACCTTTTTCTTACTTTGTGTAAGAGTTCACTCCTGAAAGCAGAATACATCTTCGATGTGTGCCTAGTCCAGGAGACAAACCATTTTCTCCAACTGTATTTTCCCTTGGTTACATTAATTAGCCATTTTGTGTAAGAAATATGTTAGGATCTTTAAGTAGTCGCCAGGAGCTCTCACAGGATTAAAAAAATACATACATTGAGCACTTATTGCTCCCCACACTTGTAATGGGAAGAGCAAAACCTGGCAAGGAAAGAAGCAGGGCGGAGGAACTTAAATCATTTTAATCATAATTTAAATCAGTAAGCACGAAATCTTGCTTTAATGGACCTTATTATCTTGTTTTTCATGAGTAATTTTTAGTTACTTTCACAAAGGAAGTTTGATTCTCATTAGCCGGTAAAATCATTGTACAGCTTGTTTTTGGCTAATACAGAATTTCCAGTAAGTATATTTTGGTTTCTGGAAGGATCTGTAATATTTGTCTGAGCAACTATACACTTTAGCATAAATTTTATCTAGATTCAAGTATTCTTGTTTTATTATCAGCAAATCATTCTCCTCTACTTTCCTGACAAGGAGTATTTAATTTTCCTTTGTTTATGTCTGTATCTCTAGAAGTTATAGAAATGTAGAAAATGAGATGGAGTTTTAAAAAAATACATAAAGCAATATTTTAAGTTACCTTATTTATGATTGGAAAGACATCTTTAAATAATCTAACTAACATAACACAGATCTCTAATGTCGCAATAGTTTTTATTTTGAAGTGATGTAATGAAAACAAATTATTACATACTGTTAGTGGACTGAAGGAATTAATATTCCCATGAAGTTTTTTAAAACTAGCAAGCCCTACCTTTTTGCACTTTAATCCTGTAGGTGAGGAAATTGGGGAAAAAAACTCCAGTCTGTCTCCTTCTTAAATTCACTGTAGGTTTCATAGTTGTGGAACTAGTCTTTGGGGTGAACTATATGAATAAATTAAGATGAGAAAAGTCTTCTCTCAGCATCATCAGAAACTGTTGATAATTAGAAAACTCTGAGTCTGTATACATATTATGTGTCTCGGTTTAGGTACAGCGGAAAGGATTTTCACCTGTTGTCTTATTTGACTCTGTGTCTAATTTCAGAAATAGCTTTTGGACTTACCCTTTTCTGTTAAACCAATCTGTGTCAAACCCTGCAAAGAGATTTAAGTGTACTGGAAACCTGGGTTGTTTGACAGCATAGATCTCTGTTTTCCCACTATTCTGAAAATTTAGAGATCTTATTGATGTTGCAGAAACTGATGGCTGGTATGCCATCAGAATGTTATATTACGAAGCAGAATACATTCTCCATCATGCCCTTTTTGCTCTAAAGTTCTGTATCTGCCTGAAAGCCTGCAAGATGTTGAAACTGTAAAATGATTTCCTGTTCCCATATGTTTTACTTTAATAAGAACTGTAGACCACCTGGTTTAACCAGTTAATTTTAGAGACAACCATGGAATATATAGCTGTGGCTACAGCACATAGAAAGGTGCATTAAAATGAATTATGTATTTTAAAGCCATAATAAATGAAGTAGCAAAGAAAATGATTCAGGGAGTTGACCAGTGGCCCAGATCCCAAGCCGTACTGCAGCATTTGTGCAAGACACAGCTTTGGTGAAGTGTCCCTGCAGCTGATTCCAACCAGTTTATTACTTTAAATGCATAGTGATTTGAGTACTTTGACTACCACTTACTTTGCTACGTTATTAACCTAATATGCCCTCGTAAAGTCCAAAGATAGTTGCAAAGTTCAGTAGCCAATCTCCATGGCCAGCTTCCAAGCTACTGCAGTAACTCTCTTATCTGTGGGAACAGCTGAAATAATACAGCAGTTAGTTTTTCATTGCAAAGTGGGTTCTACTCTCGTCTGTCAGTCATCTGTCGTCTGACCTAGTCATCTGCACATGTCTTCTTGAGTCACTGCTTCTCCAAAAAGTGAAAAGATATATTCCATGAATTTAGTTTGACAAAGACAAGCAGGTAATCAGAAAAAGTCAATATGGATTTACCAAGGGAAAATCAAGCTTGATCAACCTGTCTGCTCTCTACGATGAAATGACTGACTATGTGAATGAGGTGGGGTGGGGGGATGTGGATGTAAAATAGCTTGAATTTAGTAAGGCTTTTGACTCCGCTTTTCACAGCATTCTCATTTGGAAGCTGAGTTGAGAAAGGCAGGACAAACAGACTGTTAGATGGACTGAAAATTGGCTGGTCAACCAGAATTACAGGCAAGTAATCAATAGTCTGACATCTGGCTGGAATACCTACTTAGACAGGTGTCTGTACTAAGGTCTTATTGTTCAATAGCTTCATCAGTGACCTGGGTGACAAGACAGAACTCATCAGCAGCACATCTGTGGACAATACTAAATCAATGGGGGTGGCTGGCACACCCAACAACAGTGTCTCAGTCCAGACGAACCCTGAAAATCTCAAGTATAGGACCAACAAAGGATCGGTTCCACCATAAGAAGGACAAAGATCTGTACCTGTGAGTACCTTTCACCAACCAAGGCTGGGAACCAACTGGCTGAGCATTAGTCCTGGTGGAACACACCTGGGGGTTACAGCAGAGTATGTGCCAACAGTACACCTCAATCACAAAAGCAGAAAAAAGTAGCTACACCCTGGAAAAGCCAGATCCAGAAGGTTATTTTCTTGCACTGGGCTAAGGTGAAGCTGCACCTAGAATACGGTGTCCAGTTTTGGGCCCCCTGTTCGAGACGGATGTTGATTAACTGGAAAGAATCCATTGGGGCTACCAAGATGGCTAATGGCATACAGCGTGTAACATAGGAGGAGGTGCAGAGAGAACTAGGCTTGCTTAGTCTGGCAAAGAGGAGACTGAGAGGCAATTTAATACTTTCCTACAACTACCTGAACAGTTGTTTCAAAGGTGACAGGACCAAATTCTTCTCTGTGGAAGCAGAAAAAAACCAAGCAGCAGCAGCCACTAGTTTCAACTTGGAAGTTCAGATTGGACCTGAAGATTAACTTCTTCAGTAGGAGAGCAGAGCAGCACTGCAAGGAGTATTGGTATCCAGAGAGACCGTGGAAAGCCCATCCTTAGAGAAAAACTGAGCTGGACAAAGTCACAGCTGGCCCAGTTCTTGTGTTGCAACAGTTCTGCTTCAAGCAGGAGAGGTTCCTTCCAACCGACATGTCTGTGAGTCTGTGACTTCCTCAAAATTTGCCTTCTGCACTAGGTTCATTTGATGATGCAGATGGATAAAATCCTCTTAATTTATCTTTCCTTCTTTTTATGTGCCAGGCTGACGGGGACTAATACAGTTTTCATTTTGTTTTACATGAAATTTTTCAAACCAAAAATCTTAGGTGGTTGAAGATGAAACAACTGGAAGTACCAGACCTGTTACTATAGCTAATATCGCTGAATTAAAAATTGAATAATATCAAGCAAAACAGGGAGAAATCTGAAAAAAAACCAACACAAACAACAAACACACAGAATATTTGTAATCCTCGGCAGAGGCTTTTATATGGAAGAGCTAATGAATACCTGATAATATGGTTGTAAAATATTCTAATAAAAATACAGTTGGATAAAGGATGAGCTAGCTGCACATGCAAAACATTGGCTGCCGTGGTGGGAAGAAAGTTCTGTAATTTGTAACCAGCTAAAATAATTTGGTATTTATTTGAAATTCACAGCTTTAATCACTATATGGAAGAGAGCTTCAGTCACACTGGATTGATGGCATTGTGACACTTGAAAGATATTGAGTTGCTTTATTCATAATTCAGATAAAGCCAAGACTTATCCTTCTGAAAACAAAATGGTTTCTGAATATACAGTGATTGTCTATGGAAAAAAAGGACTCTCCAGACAAATATATAAACAGTATTTACTGTTTAAGAGACTTTAAACTATTAAAAACCTTTATACTGTTTAAGAGACTATAAACTATTTAAAACCTAATGTATAATACTTTTGTATATATGTAGAATATGTAGAATACCACACAGTGTTCAGGGCCTCACATGAGAAAATACATAAGTTCTGTTCCAGTAAGTTCTATTTTTCAGATCATAGAAAATCTGCAAAGAAAATCCTGTTGAGGGAAAACTACAGTACATGCTAAGAAAAGGAAAGCTCTCAGTTTCTAATTCTGACCTTATTAATCAACTGTGCACTGGAGCTGCACAGTGCACTGGCATTCATACATAATGAGAAATGGGGAAATCATTCTCAGCAGACACATGGCACGGAGAATGCCGGACTATTTTAAAAGCTCATTAATGAGGATCAGGGACTTTCAAGTCCCCTTGCAGAGTTTCTGTTCTCCTTTGTTTAATTGTACCAGTTAGGAGTACGGTGTATTTCCTTCCTCAGCTACCATTTTACAAAAGCACGGGTAAATATAGCTGAAGCACCTCCTAATTTGTCCCATCTCACTTGTTGTGGGCTCTTGAACTGAGCAAGCGACAAGAATCCCGCTTTAGGCTGACTAGCATTTGCACCTGCGTGCTAAGCATTCAGTAAATCTGGAGGAATATGTGAGCATCAAGGGATACACTCCTTTGACAATATTTTCAGGAACTGATCTGGACAGATTCATAGGTATTTTTTCAGGGAATCAGTTGTCTCAGCATAAAATCATCTAATGTGTTGCATGCTAATTTTATATGGGAAAATATGTTAATTGCTACCATCAGTCACAGAGCTGGATGTTGCTCACCGGTAGATAGAATTTAAGCAGAAAGAGCAAAAATGCCTTTTTATGTAGTGATAACCACTAGGTCACATGGGAAACCTGATGAGACGTACAGCACGTGGTTGGGAATGCTTGGGGAGAATTACAGCCAAAGGAATTCAGGCAGCAGCATTCCAGGTGGAGACGCAGCTGTTGCAAGCTGAAGCTGCGCAAAACTCAGTCTCGCATGATGTCACGATGTTATTCTAGATATCATTAAATTATCAATACAAAGACACGCTCCCACCCAGAAAATACTTAAACTCCTCCTTTTTTAGGGATATTGATTGCCTCGATGTGCACAAGCATAAGATAGGCAACAAAAGCGAACATGAAAGAGAGATTGTGGAGATGGACATTTTCTTGTATGTCTGTTTGTCTGTACTATGATCAGGGATAGGAGACTTTAGGTACATTCGATATAAACAAAAAGATAACATCAAAGAAATATCTGATTTGCATAATTGATTTCCCTTCTAGGGCAACATTTAAAGAGAATCAAACAAAAAAAGATAAACACATACTAAACAAATCTTCAAAATCAATAAAGTAGATGTTTACAGTACTAGTTAATGAGTTTCTAATCATGGTAGATCTTAGTGTTGATACTCTTCCCAGATACACACCTCTCTCTTAAAGAAAGAAACAATTAAATTACGCACACTTAGGAGGATGTCTGATATTCAATGGCTGTGGATGCTATTTACTTTGTTGCCTTACCGGTCATCATTTTGATATACATGTTATACATAAGGCCATTTTGAATATCTGCCTATCAGCACTTAGTATTTAATTTTCAATTTCCCTAGAGTGCTGCCTACTCAAAAAATTATTATTTTAAAGCCAGTATTCTAAAAATAGATACCATGCTAGCACTCATCAGACCACAGAAACTAACAAATTATTTCCCAGCTATAGCAGAAATAACACCATGTTATTTAATTTTTATAGGCAGAAAAGCCTATCCTAATGATGACTATCTGGCTCCATCTAAGTTTTGTCATTTTTGACATGTAGCTAGTTTTGGCTAAATGAAAGGATACAAAAATAATAGATAAACATTTTGACTTTAAGTGTTATTTAAAATTTTGTGAAGTTTTACAGAAAAACTGGTTTTGTATGTATACATATATGCATACAAATATATATGAATTTGACAGTATAAAGTTGATCTAAAGTTAGGATCCATGTTCATTCAAAATTATTGGTCCCGTCAACTAAGAGGGCCGTTTCAGCTTCTGAATACATAAATAATTGCAGTATTATCTTTACAAATATTTTTAGCAGTAATGCTCTACATTTTGCAATTTAGTTAAAATATAATATATCTAAAATTTCAGAAAGCCTGAAAGTAGGTTGTAAAAAAATCAGCTTCTGTGCCAGTAATTCCTCTGTATCACTGCGAATGCTTGTGCAGTGGGTTGACCAGATCCAGTACAGCTAGGAACACAAGAACAGGCCATCCCAGCCCTTCCCAGAGCTTTGTGCACATAAACCACCGCTGCTAAAATGTACAGATTGATTATGATCCAAACAAAAGCTCCCAATAAGGGAATAGTGATGAGTCATTATTATCTCAGATATAAGTGTAACAATGAAGTAATAATAGTAAAAAAGTGACTCTCTTGCTCAAAACATATACAAAAAAAACCCCACATTGTGCTTAGGTACATAGTGTATAGGCACCAAGTAAATAGCTTTAAAATACTTTCTAAAAAAGAATATCAGAATGGCTGTAAGATTATGATACGAGAACTAATTAACCCAATACTGGCAGAGATTTTTCAGTAATCTGTTGCAATCACAGAAATGTGTTAATAAAAAAGAAGCCAGGTAATGTAAAGCACTTTTTTTTTTTTTCCAAGTAAATTAACGAAGTCTCTCACAAGCAGATATTAAAGAAAGTCAGGAGATAAAAGACAAATTACTGCCCTAGGCAAAAGTTAGGAAGGAAAAAGATAAGCAAAAGGTATAAAAGGGGACACTTTATCAAGACAGAAGGATAAAAGCAGACCTATATTAAGTCCTGGTTTTGTTTAGTACATAGAAAGCAAGGTAACTACGTTGTTTAGTTATGCCAGGAAAAAAAAAAAAACACACAGAATTTCACAGGGACTCATGGAGTGGACTGGAAATGACAGAGGGAATTCAGTGATGATAAATGCAGTGGTAATGCTCACTGAAGGAGAAAAATGAGCTACTTGTACATATTAAGTCTAAATTAACTGTACTAACTGACAGGACATAGGCATTATTCTGGACAGCACTGCAATGAGAAACTGCAGATGGAGAAACGAAAAGATACAAACAAGTGGCAATAAGGAAAACTACATAGAAATTACCGTCTGCTAGAAAGATTCAGGCAGATGCTTACTTGGAGCACTGCTGCTAAATAAAAAAAAAAATTGAAATCACTTATTGTAAGCAGATTGATAACAGAAACAAAGAATTTCTATTTAATCAAGTTTTGCATTTGTACTTTGACTAATTTTCCTGCATAATTGTTCATTTGCATTGACTTATATAAAGATTAAACCTCGGAACCTTTACACTTACTTTGCTTTCTCTGCTGAAAATTACAACACTTTATATCTAAAATTATTTAACTAAATCACTCTATAGCTTCATAGGATTTGTTCACATTATTCATTCTTTCTTTTCGTTATTCTAGAAAACGTTCAACAATTCATCTGTTTATTACATTTTCATATTCTTTATAATTTCCTCTTTCCTAATTACATTCAGACCTTATATTCTAAGTTTGGGTTAAGCTGTATCTGGATTGAAAAAGGAATTCAATTGAAAGGTAACCAAAAGTATTTTAAATTAGTCTAAGAAAAGCCAGTGGAAACGGATACATTTTTAAAAAGAGAAGATTGAAAAGGGAGCAATAGCTGGAAAAAGGCAAGTGTTAAACACACCTTCAAAAAGGCAAGCAGGACAATCTGGAAAAGTACAGGATCATCAAACTCACCTTAGTACCTGGGTGTCTTTATATTGCAGTTCCTCCTGGAAACCATTTTAAAGCAGGGGAAGGACAGAAAGGTTATTGGGCACCGCACAAAGGGGAATTTGTGCTTTACCAACCTGTTTGGCTCCTGTGACGAAATGTCCAGTGTTATGTAGGGATGTCATTCACCTTGACTTTCTATACAGTCTCCTGTAGTATTTTGCTAGCCAAACTGTAGGATGGGAGGGCCAAAAGGAAGATCACGAAGATCAACAAAGAAATATTCTAAGTTTTACACTTAGGATGTAATAAGCCCAATGCAACAGTACATGCAGGGGATCGACTGGCCAGGGACCAGATCTGCAGAAAAGGAGTTGGAGGTTGTGGTGGGCAAACTGAACAGGAGTCAGCAGTGTGCCGTTGTGGCAAGAGCACAGCCACGCATCCTGTAGTCCCTGTTTTTCATTCATCATCTGGAAGTAGAAAACCAGAATTCTGGCTTATACAGTTTCCAGCCTTTTGAAGAACTGCTTTCAATTTGGGGAAAAAAAAGAAAAAAAACCAAACAGGTATTTACTGAAGTAGTTTGCTACAGCAGAAGTACTAGCAAAACATTTTCTACACATAAGGATTCAAAAAGATTTGATTTTTGTGTGAAACATATCCACATTTGCTGCACTGGAAATACTGAAAGCAATATATGTAGACTAATATATAACACTAGGACATTTTCAAAAAGCTTGAGCTACCTTAAAAAATTAAATGTTTCCCAACTTTCTGGTTCTGTATATAGTTTTGCAGCCTTTAGCTTTCATATCTGAGGAAGGTCGTAGATGTAGCACATAACTTGATTTATTAAAATAAATTGCCAAGGTTATAGTAGTTTCAGGCCTTAACTTAAGATTGTTATATTTTTGCATTTAATTTTAAATTGTTCCTTTTAAAAATGTATTCCTTTCATTTAAATGAACATAATGGTAGTTATTTAGTCTGCTTTCGGTGCATTTAATATTAAACAGGATATTGGAAAATTAGAGGGAATTCATGAGAGAGGGAAAAAGGATTAATAGAGATATGAAAAGCTTTGATTTGAAGAGAAATACAAACTATTTTCCTGCAAGGAGGGGAGGCATGGTAACAAGGTACTCAGCAGGTACCCTGCTCCTGCCTTCACTGCTGCCTATGAAAAGGAGCGTCTGATGCTTTCCTCCCTTCTCTTCTCCACCAGTCTTGACCGTGCATCAAGCATTAGCCATGCTCCTGCTATTTTCCATCCCCTGCTGTCATGACAGTGGAACACCCTGAGTCTTTCTCAGCATAGGGATACCATATATTTTGTAGTTTGTCTGTTTCCATTAGACTTTTTATCTTGTACCCTGTCTCACCTGCCTTTCGGGACCAGTCGTCAGTCATCTGGTCACTCTGAGCTTTGTATATGTCTTTCTCCTGCTATGTTAAACTTGTGATGCAGACTCATAAGATGATTCAGAAGACAATTCTAATCATTTAAGTAACCTATCACAGTGATCATCATGAGGAATATGATGAAATGAGTTTATGGTATCAGTTGCAAAATTTCCCAGGCTGAATCAGAAGCAAATGGTATTCAGTTCAGTGCCTTCTTTTGTAAGACTGACACTGACACAAAACAGAAATAATCATCCGGTCTTGACCACTAGAATAGATGTTTTGTTATTTTTTGTTCTGACAAATACTTCGGCGATCTTCACTAAAGTGTGTTATTTGTATTTCCATTGGAACATTAAGTCTGTACCTCTTGTCATATACCCATATTGTAGGAAAAGCCCATTCTGAGACTAAAGACTAGATGAAAGTGTTCAGGATTTGCTAGAGCATCTTGCTGTCCATCAGCTAATATTTTTCCTTAATCAGAAAGCTTTAGATCATATTAACTATACTTATGACCTCTGCAACCATTTTTCCATCATCATCCAACTGTGAAGAAAAAGATGACGAAACAAGCAGTTAGCAGTCATGTTGTCTGTTTCAGGATGCATTTTAAATTATATATAAATTCAAGAAATCTTGTTAGCAGTTATGTAATTCATTACACTGCTTGTTCAGTTCTTTTTCCTCTTAACAGTGTCATGGATAGATCGTGATTGCATGTAGTTTGTTTGACTCAATGACAGGCTATCTGTTGTTCTGTTGGCCATATGAGTGAGTTAAAAACTGCAGTTCACACATCTAATACTAAACCAATGTGAGATAAGTTGCCTCTTTCAAGGTTTCATCCTAATGTTTCATAGTCAGATACTAGTTTAAACCTCAAAGAGATTTTTTTTTTTTAGCCTTTCCAGTTATAACTGTGCTGTAGGCTTCATATGAGTAGGAAAGTCCAGAACTTCTGTATATCCTTCACATCTTATGGAAATGAGTCCTACCCCCTAATTACCGCATGTTCCCACAGCACTGTGCAGCACAGTATTGTATCAGTGCTGTTGACAGATCTGCAACCTTATTTTGATGCAAGGTCTGCAGCTTGCAATACCACACTGCATGAATGCTTACTTTTGAATTCTTTTCATGAGGCATAATGCTTTGTTCCCCTTGCTTCTTCATACTTTGTCTGTAAGTTCACATTTCCCATCATAGAATAGAGAAGATATGCAGAGAAAGAGAGTAACGCCAAGGAAGAGAGGAAAATGCAGAATATTAAAAAGGTCACAACAGTATGGCACACTATTTTAATTCATAAAATGTGAGACAGTCTAAATGCTTCCTGACACCTCATTCTAATGATAAATACTGTAATAAGAAACATAAATGGCAGAAATTATTCCATTCACTTGACAAAGATTATGAAAGCAGGAAGAGGTGCAAAATTAATCAGTTCTTTTTTGTATAATTGTATTCACGTAGTGGTCTTTAGACATATTATTTGGAATGACTAAATAACAGATCTAACTTAGCCATTAACTATAATAACAGAAAATAGGGAGAGATTTTCCTTAAATTGATTATTCCAATTTTTAAATAAAAATCATTAAGGAACTGGATTACTGTTAAATCATTTTCTGTTCATTTCAGTATAACTTTTTTCTGGCATACTGTGTTGTATTAACTTCCTTCTTTCCAGGAAATGCTCCACTGGAGCAAGAATCACATTTAACTTGAGAGGACAAAATTGATCAGAATTTTTTAATCGGTTTCTTACTGTGCCTGCTAGTATGCTGACAGACTGTTCTTTGGTATCCTAGATATGGTAGAGAGCATATTTTTATTTGTATCCAATCATGTTTTATCCAGTTTTGAAGGCTGCATACAGCAAGGTGTTTTGTTAATAACGATGCTATTTTCAATGTTATTTATTTGTCAGAATGGGAACTTTACTAGCACAGCATATAGCATGCAGAGAGCATGTGCTCTTTCAAGCAGCCCCACTACAGTAGCTGCTGGTACTGAACTGATTAAGAGCTCTTTATCTCTAAGCAACACTAAGCAACACTGCAGTTGAGGCTCACCATGGGTTTACCATAGTCACCGCTTTGGCCTTGTTAGCTCCCGGCTGCATGAATATTGCAACTGTTTTAAGATGTTTTATCATGACCCTTGCTCGTAAGACAAAACTCTGGTGGCTGTGGATAGCCTGTCCATGTATATTCCATAGCCCCGGTGCTCAGGGTCTCCAGGCACTCATGCCTGTACTGTTTGGACAGATATATTCCCTGAAGAACATGCTGAGCTCTGGGTGTCCTTTGGTCCTCCCTTCACACAGCATAAAAGTGGGAAGGCTACCTGTGTCTGAGAACATAGTATGCAACAGTTCTGAGATGTGTGCGCTGGCTCAGTGAACATTTAAAAGCCATAAGGCTGCTACCTCTCCAGAACTGACAATACTCAAGTGATAGAAGAATCTTGTAGAACTCTGCTGAGAAGTACCTGCCTCTGTACCATTTCTATCCAGTGATAATGGATGCCTCCATTTTAGATAGTGAGCTTACATATGTCAGTTCTAGACTCAAAGACATGTATCTACTCAAAAAGTTCATGCAGCATTTGACTCCTAGAGCTAAGAAGTATTTGGTAGGTTGAATAACACTGTTTCCAACAGTGAGAGGACTGATACGGGTGACAGTTTACTGTCATCTTACCTGCATCTTCACCTTCTTCCCTGTGCACTATGCAAGGTATGTGAGACCAAAAATAAAAAGGAGCCATGAAAGAGTCGAACATCTTACCTGCTGTTGATTACAACCAGGAAAAAAGGAAGAAGGGACAGATAAAAGGAAGAGGGGACACACAGCCCTTTCATATTTCCCGTTGAAGTTTTACAGGCTTGGGTCCAGAATGCACATGGGTCCCAGGCTTATGATCTTTTCCCCAACCACATATTCCTTTTTTATATTTTTATCAGTCTGAGGAACAAGGTTCACTCTCCTTGATTCTTATAGCAATAAGAAGTTTTTGAAAAACAGCGTTACCCCCTCTTGTTTTACACTGTAAGGACATGTACAAGGCTTTGCACCTCGACTGCTACAGTTTTTACTTATTTCGTGTTATAAGCAAGCCATAGCACAAGCATGGCAAGGCTGTGGCTATTAATACACTTATGTCTCTCACACCAGGGCTATCACAGACGATAAACGGTGGCATGAGGCTGCTGGGTATTCCACATCATTCTTTTAGCAAAAAGTGGGCAAGGAAGAGCTGCTAATGTCTCTCACAGGGATTCAGGTACACATCCTGTCCAACTACCATCCTTAGTAGAGCAACGGCCACTTGGGAGCCATGAATGACAAAATAATTCAGGCTGGAAGGGAGTTCAGGAGACCTCCAGTCCAACTGCCTGCTCACAGCCAGGTCAGCTTTGCAGTCAGAGCAGGTTGTTCAGAGCTCCAGTTGGCTCTCGAAAACCTTAGGTGTTGAAAATGATCAAAGAGACTGCGCAACCTCTCTGTACAACCTGCGCCACTGCTTGACTGTCCTCATGGGGAAAAAGATTTTTTCCTTTTATCCAGTCTGAACCTCTGTTCTTGCTATTTGTGTCCATTGTCTTTTATCCTCCTGCCATACACTGTTGTGAAGATCCTGGCTCCATCTTCTCAATAATCTCTTCATAAGTATTGGTTGTTATTTGGTCAGCACTGAAACCTCTTCTTGAGGCTGAACAAGCGCAGTTTCGCTGCAGTTGATCCATCTCTTTCTTGCATTTGGGGCCCAATAATCTGCTTGTCTCAAGAGTGCTGAGTAGAGAAGGATATTGATTTCCCTCCACCTACTGACTGTGCTCCCATCAATACAGCCCAAAATGCCGATGGCCTGTATTGCTGCATGGGGTTCTTCCTTTGCAGGTGCAGGACTTTGCATTGAATTGTTGAATTTCATGACGTTCCTGTTGGCCATTTCCTCCAGTCTGTACAGGTCCCCATTCAATGGCAGCTGTGTGGTCCTATCTGTCTCCTCAACTCTCCAAACTGTAGGGTATGAAACTCATACAGCTGAGGAAGCTGGCCATTTTTACTACTGCAAATAACAGTGCTTTAAAGAGAAGCTCATAACTTATGTGCATTTCCACTTGATGAGGACTCATAAACTTGTTCAGAACATAGTATCCCCCCCTACAGAAATGCATAAATTCTCCCTGTTCCTCTACACACATGACATGGAACCCAGTAAGTCATATTTTTATTAATCTGCATGCACTGCAATTTGGTCAATAAAATAAACCTTCTCCTCATTTGTCAGTAAGGATTTAATATCAAGCACTTTGCACTACCGTAACCTTATAAAACTACAAACTAGAATGTGAGCATGGGGAATAGACATACATTGTTTAATGGGTATTTATATGAAGCATCTCATATAAATCAATGAAAGTATTCATGTAATTAAAGAGATTACAATCTAGTTCTGGAATGCTGTTACATGTGCAAAATATTGCACACAAATTTTAAGGGTATGTTACAAGTACTAAGAAAGTAATGAGATCTAAACTGTAATCATCCATTCCATTATACTTTGAGATTACTTTGATACAGAATGCTTGGTTTTGTCTATTTTTTTAATTCATGTAATTCCAATTTGACTAAGTCAAATGGATATCCATTTTGAAATGGATAGTCTGAATTTCAGTATGGATTTCAAGTATCTTGTGAAATAAACCACAACAGTTTCACGAAAGTGAACACATGAATATGCATATACATTCAAAAGCCCTACCTCACCACAGTTGGGAAAACTCAAACACACTGTTGTGAAAAGAAAATCCACATACCAAAAAGCAAAGAGATATAAGATCTGTGAAGCACCAGTACCAATATTCTAGATATAAAAACTAAATAAAGCAAACAAATGATAAATCACCTTTCTTCGAAATGCATCCTACACAAAATAATGTATAAATCTTTCATCTCAACCTCTTCCTCTTGTTCCTCCTGAACCTCCATCATCAGGGTGTCAGACCTCACTGTAGCTCCTTCATCACTCTATCTCCAGAGCAGAAGCCAGGTCAGCTCCCCCAACTCTGAAAGTCCTGTTCTTTAACAGCTATAGCTTCCACCTTGACCATTGATGGTGTTTCTCCTTCACCTTCTAACACTCATTTCTCCTGAGTTTTGAAGAGTCTTTTTTCACTACTTACCCTCACAAGCCTTAAAAACTCTTCTTGCTATGCTGCTGCCCATTTCTACTTGGTTTTTTTTGCTCCTCTGTTGTTACAGCAGTGGTGCATGCAGTTTCATTGCTGTCTGGCGCCCTTAACACCTGATCAGCACTGACAAGAATCGTTCCATGTGTTAAGTGTGATGTATTAAAACAACCAGCTCAGTCCCAGCAATCTCTGACCCTTTGGTCATCAGAATCACTGGACTGGTGACTAAAAACTGTGCATGCAGGTGGAGAGAGCACTGTATGTTCACCTATTACTGTTTTTTCTTTGACCACAGAAGCTAATGGAAGGACAAGCGAGTTGACCTCATGCCCATGTGGAGCTAAGGAGGAGTAAGAGGAATGTCAGCATTTGCTGCCTGTCAGCCTTCAGCTTCTCTGGTATTGTCAGCCAGTACAATGCAGACTGCATCAGTCAGCAAAGAGAGAATAGAGAAAAATTAGATATATTGAGAATCTAGATGAAAAATAGCAATACTATCTCTGTTTTCCTAATCTACAAGAATTTCTCAGACTTCGTTGTGCAGGTTATAGCTGTGATTGTATCCCTCTTCTGCTCACCCTTTCTTCTTCCTCTGTCCTAAATACCTAGAGACAGTTGCTTTGAGAATGACCATCGCTTGTTATCACAGGTTTACAGTGGTATTTCAGTAGTCTCTGTCTTAAAGATTAATCCCTAAATTTAAAGATATTGAAGCCAGATCCATCTTCTTCAGAGAATAGTGGTGTACCACAGGGGACCTTCAGTTTCTATCACAGCAAAGCCAATTTCCTCTTCTTGTTTACAAA
Source organism: Chroicocephalus ridibundus (assembly GCF_963924245.1). Classification (NCBI taxonomy): domain Eukaryota; kingdom Metazoa; phylum Chordata; class Aves; order Charadriiformes; family Laridae; genus Chroicocephalus; species Chroicocephalus ridibundus. The sequence continues at coordinate 24,534,801 of NC_086316.1, forward strand.
ATTGCCTCTTAGATTTCCTCCATCACGACCCTGTCAATTGAGAGCCATCTACTTTGAATTCCCTCATCTTGGTCTCCTCTTGGTTCTCCCATGACTATGTAGAACTACTCCTTCCCTTGCAATTTCTCGTGTGTTGGCAGTTTTCCCCTCTGCCGCCTTCCCTTATTTAATCTCTCCCTCATCTCTCTCTTCACATTCAAGTAGTATGGACAACACTCATGTTCTCCAGTTTTGTTACTTCCTCCTGACATGAATATTACTCTACTGACCCAATTACAAAATACTTACCTCTCTCTTTTATATTTTAACTTTCATTTCTTTCTAATCTATCACATCACTTTGTTGTCACTTTCTGCATGCACCAAAGACACTGTTGTCAGTTCTGCAAAGTTTTATCTTGCTATTACTCTTCTCTTTCAGAAGCATTTTGTAAAATTTTGTATGAATGTCATTATACAAAAATAAATTGAATTGTTACATTTTGTCATTCATGCCTGAGTGAATGCGTCTTATGGAAAAAACCATATCTGAATTTCAACGTCTTCACAGGATTAGGATTTTCAGGGTTTTTTAATGACATATTCTAAGCATTGCCTGCAGTGGAGGAACCAAAAAATGTGGCTAAAGGAATTACATATGTGTATTAAGTAACCCACTGAAATACTGAGGTATAAAGTAATACACTGAAATAACCGAAAATAAATTAGAGATAATCCAAATTAGTGAGAAGAATTATTATACTGAATTAATGGGGGTAACAAATGATGACAGTGAGTCATACAAATCTTATTTTCTATCAATTGCTCCAGCAACCACTTAGCTCCATAGTACTATAAAACATTACACGACAGCATTAAACAAATGGGTGTGCTGCTGGCTCCCTTGCATTTATATTAAAAGAATGGAAACGTACATCCTGCATAACGATGCATGTACAGTAAAGCAAGACAGACAATCATAGGCAAATGTGAATGTCTAAGGAAAACCAGATGTTCAGTGGGATAACAGACATGTAGTATAAAGAGACCAAGACTGCCACAAACAGGATGTCAGATGATGATGCAAAAATGGCATACTTATAAAAAATTATATCATTGAAAATCATTATTTATGTGAGAAAGATCTGTTTCCAAATGGGAAATTCTGCTATATTTTTTTTTAAATACTGTGATGTGCAATGAACAAAAATACCACTTTGAGAAGACATTACGGTTCATACCCTTCTCTCTGGAGGTGGGAGAACAAATGAAATGTCAGCGCACCTCTCCAGAGGCAGAATGATGCGGGGCTGAAATCTGTTGCTCTCTCACATCAAGTGTCACAGAGTGTGTGCCTCACAGGATATGTTGAATCAAAAGCTTCAAGTCTCCTCAGTAAAATCACCCTGCTTTCTACATCAAATTTTACATGAAGATTTCCTTTACACGTGGAAGATTCTTCTCTTGACTGCCCTAAGGGTGTCTCTGTATCGTATGTTACAGCTTCATAAACTTTCTACAGACCTAGAAGGAGAAGGAACACGTGTCTTCATTTGAAATAATATATACAAAGCAAATATCATAGCTGTAGGTTGGGTGATGGTGGAATCCATGACTCACCTTTTCTTTTGTTATTGTCTCTTTCTTTGGAAATGGACATTATAAACTAACATTTCATTGTCCTATCCCCTCAGCATCCTGCCTCTCTCACCAGAGAGATGTGGTTCTTCTCCCATAGTAGAGCCGAGCAGCTCAAAAGGACTGATTTCGGGTCAATCCCAAGCACCGATATAGCTGGGCAAGCAGCGACTGGCTTGAGAGCAGCCCTGAAGAAAAGGACTTGGGGGTGCTGGTAGATGAGAGGCTCAACATGAGCTGTCAGCGTGCACTGGCAGCCCAGAAAATCAATCGTATCCTGGGCTGCATCAAGAGAAGCATGGCCAGCAGGTTGAGGGAGGTGATTCTCCCCCTCTACTCCACTCTCGTGAGACCCCACCTGGACTACTGCATCCAATTCTGGAGCTCCTACTACAAGAGAAATATGGACATGCTGGAACGTGTCCAGAGAAGGGCCACGAGGATGATCAGAGGGCTGGAGCACCTCTCCTATAAGGACAGACTGAGAGAGTTGGGGTTGTTCAGTCTGGAGAAAAGAAGGCTCTGAGAAGACCTTATAGTGGCCTACCAGTATCTTAAGGGGGCGTAAAAGAAAGCTGGTGAGGGACTTATTAGGATATTGGGTAATGGTAGGACTAGAGGGAATGGATTAAAACTAGAGATGGGACGATTCACACTGGACATTAGGAAGAAGTTCTTCACCATGAGGGTGGTGAGACACTGGAACGGGTTACCCAGAGAGGTGGTGGAAGCCCCATCCCTGGAAGTTTTTAAGGCCAGGCTGGACGGGGCTCTGAGCAACCTGATCTAGTGGGAGGTGTCCCTGCCCATGGCAGGGGGGTTGGAACTAGATGATTTTTAAGGTCCCTTCCAACCCTAACAATTCTATGATTCTATGATTCAGTGTTTTTGGTAAGAATCAGAATGCGACTGTGTTGCGTTGTTCTCAGAACATTTCCCTTTGATGGCTAGACCATATTATTTTATTTCTTCCTTTCTGTCTCCTCACCACCAACGACAGAAACCTTAGCTCTTTACTAAGTACTGTAGGAAAGGACAAGAACTCCTGAAGAAGAAATACTTCTTCCCTGCCAGCACCAGAACCACGAAAGTCACAGGACTGGCTTATAAGAAGCAGAGTTTGCATTTTATCATTTGTAAAGTTGCAACACGCACCTTTTCTTTATCTTTTTTAATGAAGTTTTGCCTTTTGCATCAAAGAAAGAATGACAAGACCGTACATATAATATTCTTTCAGTGTGGAGTCTATCATTGTTCAATAAGAAGGAAATATTCATATATATAGCTTCAAATCAACAAATATTCCCAAGACTGCTTACAGTTGCAGGGAAGGAGATGCCATCATTATTTCCAAATTTTTATTATGCCAACATGTTAATGGCTAACATCTCATCATATTTGTCATCATCAGTTAGTATTGTACAGAGATATCTGCATAATATACTCCATATCAAGCAGTGGATTATAGGCAGCTGCTACAGAAAGGGGTCTGTATATATGCCTAACTAAATCTTACAACTGACTATTTTTTACAATGATTCATACTGCGGCTTTGGAGTCCAGGCTTTATACAACATACCTGTTAGCAAGCTGTTATAAGCTGCCTTTGAGATATAATATAATAGCTTTTTCATCTTTAAACAGCTTCAGAAAAGATTTCCTGAGTAATAAATGCTTCATTTAGTAGGGCAGAATTTACTCTTTGACTGAAATGACCAGTTGCTCAAATGTACTTTTGAACTGATGCCTAATAGTGAAAGAAAACAAGCAAAACAACTGTAAATGATCAAAAAGAAACATGTTTATGTAAGATATCATTATGTAACTACCTGTTTTCACTGTAATAGCAAGCCAAATACCATAGACCATCTGCATGCATAAAATATTTCCACCTACATGGCATGAGGCTTTGATAGTCCTTTGTGGACTCCTTTTAGGTTTGAAATGTAAATATGATCTAACTGCTATGCTTTCACTTTAATTTCAGTGGGGCTTTTGTCCCGAGCAATTTGAGTTCGCTGTCATTTCTTCTAAGTAAACACATTGAAAGGAATTTGCTCTATTAGGATCACAAATACCCCAAACATGGGAGTTACAGCTTTTGTACGCTGCAGCTGTTTTACAGATGAATAATGGTAAGACTTGAGCCTATTCTTAGCATATTTCTTGTAGAAGTCCACTAGAAAAGTACACCAGAAGGTGTACACCAACATTTCTACCTGTTAAGAATGGTTTATTTCTATGCCTAAAAAACCTATGCCTAAAAGCGTTGGTCAGTCGTGACGACTCTCAACAAAAGATGCACGCACAAAACCACACAAACAATAGTTGCAAAATAAGTGACTGAAGATGTCAAATGCTAGGTAGGCATTTATGTAGGCATTGAACATAAATGCCTACGAGGTAGGTATTGATTTGTATATCCAGAGCTATCATTCTTGTCCAGTTTTGACATACGTATCCAGATGTTCACCTGCTGAAAATTGATTCTTTATTTCTGTTATCCGTGCAAGAATATGAACAACAATCTCCCCCTTGCCATCTTCTTATCAAAAGCCAAAAGCACAGTTTTAATTTGTGTTTACAGTTTCTGCAACACTAGTATAATTTCAGCCAATCTATGAAAGCAGATCAGAGAGTAAAATCTTTCTATAATTTTAATAATAATTTTTAATAATCTTAAAAAAAAATTACTTGCATTCCTAATTTTATCCATAGAATGCTCAGACCAATGGTTCTCTTCACAATGAGCAGTACTTTAACGCACAAGCAACTCTAGTGACTTCGGTGAGGTTTCCCATCCAATGTATTTCAGTGCAACAAAGCAAAAATGTCACAGGCTTCTACTGTGCCTACAGTCATGAATTCACGATGAGGCATTCTGAAAGCAATTGTAAACAAATAAAAGTAATCACTCACAGTAGCTAACATCGGGAAGATGTTTTCAAAAGTATAATTATGTATCTACAAGTATGGAGTAATGAAATAGGGTTACATTTTGGAAGAGTTTCAGCAGTTAGCAGCATACATCCAACTGGACCCTTTGGCATTTTTGATCCAGTCTTCTGAATAACACTAAAGAGGAATCTCCAGTAGAAAGCTTTCTCTAACATAGCTCTCACTAAGATTGTCCAAAGGACATGGCCTCTGTCAGATGTGACCATACACACAATTTTGAAGAAGACTATGGAAGTGCGACAGTGCAACAAGGGATGATGGTCTATTATTGCCTTTTCTTGCAGTGATTTAAGTTAAAACTGTCTTCAGCAAGTCTAACTTTCCCCAGATTGAGGTGAAATGGAGTAATTAACTCCAGCTGTCTCTCTGAAGAGCTATGTGCTGTCTGGGCTGAGATGAGTTCAAACGGACTATGAGAACATAAAATGAGAGCAGTCATAATGAATCAGACCAAGTATCCTGTCCATTTAACACAGTCTCCTGTCTCAGGCCTACATCCTAGACCCAGATGTCTGGGGATAAAACAAGAACAGGGCAACTGTGCACTGATAACTCCAAAGAAGAAGTCCTTCCATCCAGTGCTTTGCAGGTCAGGAAGGCAGGACCTTCCAGGGCATGAGGTGTCCTTCTCATGCAGAATCATGCACTTGACATGTAGGAAGTAAAGGCAAATTTGTTCAAATTCAACATAATTAAACAGCAGTCTTGAATTCAGTTTTAATAATTGTTATAAAATAATATAAAAACTAACGCATGACATCAAGAAAAGCTTTCTGGTTCCTGCAGATTTTCTCAGACATATATCCTCAGATAACCATCAGAAACAGTGCTGAAGGATTCTGAGCTTTAAAATTGCCAGTAAGAGTCTCTAGATTGTAAGTTTAGGGTAAATCATAGCTTTAGATACACGAGGTCATATTCACCTCCAGCGTTATGTACTTGAAATCCCATGGATTAATTTAGCACAGACTTAGTGTGATTTTTAGAAAAGTTCACCCAGAGAGCAATTGCTTTATGTTGGATGACATATTTAAGTCCTTTATTGTTTCTGACAAATCACTTTGCTGCCAAAGCATTTGAAAAGTTCACAGCTCTTCTGTCTCTAAGGTGCAGTATATTTATCACTCAATCCTTCACTGGACTTCAAGATATAAAAGTTTCCCAGGGTCATGTTCTAAAATATGATTATAAAATTATTCAGGTTCTAAAAAGCTTATAAGATTAATTCTGAAGTTATTTTTCAGTGTCTTTTGTGTAAACTAGAATTAAAAATTTGATTAGGCAAATACCTGAATCAAGACTTAGAAGTCTTATGCCACATTAGCGTTGACAAAGCAGCCAAAACTCTTGAGTGTGAATAGGCACTGCAGACCCATATATGCATTTGTGCATCTCTGTTACTGTCTGTATGCACATATACATACACATTCATATACATATATAAACAAGGATAGCTATGGATCTATATGCATACATATATTAGGATTGGAAGTATCTGCCAGCATTTTTATAAAAACTTTTGTTTAAACTATTTCTGTCATTAACTGACCTATTTAAAAATCAAGAAATGACAAAACGCCCTGGCTGGTTATCATCCAAGATTCATGCAATCATATTTTTCTCTGTTTTTATGAGCTCTCAAGAAATAATTTTTATAGAATATGTAATTATAAATATACATGCACAGCTGGACATTTCATATCTTTGTTAAAATAGTGCGTGACCTTTCCCTAAATCAAGTTACTTTTCTATCATCATATCAGAAGCTAGGGAGGAAAAAATGAAATTTTTTAACTTCAGATATACTTGTCAGTCTTCTCTTCTTTCCAATCAGATTTGAAAATTGTTACAAGCAAGCTTAATTACCTTCGCAATAAAAGCCATTAATTTTCTTCAGAGACTTAACCATAGTGATTTACAATACCATTGTGAATCTATAACATATAACAATCACTGAGACTCATGCTGCAAACGTTCGTAGGGCTACTCAAAGCATAGCGTAAATAAATGACTTAATGACTAATGGAGAACTGTCTAACACAAAGTAGTCTTCATCCTCACTTGGACATATTTTTAATATTATAGTCTGCAAATATAATAGTAGAAAAGGATAAAAAGCACAACCTGCAGCATTTTTTATTATGCTTGAGAAAATATTTTTCATATAAACAAAAAACACCTAAATGATTGAATAACCCCTTCAGAAAATAAGAAAAACAGATCCTCCCATGGCTGATTATATCCAGTATTCATGCATTGCTGGTTAGCATACTTTCCACAGACTATAAGAAAAAAGTTGTGTTTTATAGAATTCAAACACGTGACCATTTTCTAATGATCCAAGTAATCCTTGTAGACACAGTCATGTACGTGCATGCACACACACACATGCACATGCAGAGCGTCACTCTCCTCCTCCCCTCTGTGTTTCCCCCCCACCTGCCCACACCAGCAAGGAACTCGTTCCATGTTAGCACTGATGCTAACAAATTAGCATAGGGAGTAGTTACTATCCATTTGCCAGGAATTCATTACTCATAACTGCAACGTTTTCTATCTACCGGAAAGCAAATTGGTTATGTCACATGCAGAGACTATCACTGGTAGGGAGTTGGCCTTGAGGAATTGTGGGATGTTAAAAATGTGTCGTTCCTCATTGCAGCAATGTTGTCAGCCTGCAGTACATAAAATATCATGTCACATTTATCACCCAGAATCCGTACTGTTTATCTGTTCAGTACACACAATGGCTCATGCAGGTCTCACTGTTTGAGAATACGGCACTTGTCCATGGGGTGCTTCAGAAGCCCCAATACTTCTGTAATAGGACTAATAGAAGCTTTGGATATGAGCCTAAACAATTATGTATATTGATCAATCAGTCACTGTCTTCTCTTCATCCTTATGCCCAAATCTTTTAAAAGTATCCAGGTTCTTCACTGACAGAGAGCATGCATGCTCAGTATATAAAAAAAAAAATAATAAATGAACAGCTTAGTGTAATTTCCACCCTATGGCAGAAGATGGGAAAAGGGGAGTGGGGAGGAGGGAGAGCAGAGAGGGGAAAGAAAAGGTGTAAATATTTTCATGGAAATGCCAGGAGCAGTTGTGAACTCCTACACTATTTCCTCTGCAAATGGAAGGAAAATCAAAAGCTTTCCACAGATGAGGTGCATCCTGGGGAAAGAGAACGGGAATGTAGGACAGGAAGGCTCAGGGCAGCTGGAGAAGAGATCTCTGTCCAGAGAGATCGGAGGTGGGGGTGGGAAAAGAGCAATGCTACATGCGGGGCTCCTGGAATGGGGCTGGGCATCAGTGAGACAGCAATGTATTATTCACTCAAAATAATACAAATAAATAATAAATAAACAAATAAATAATACATTATAAAGTATAGATAAATATAATATAAACACATATTAAAAATATATATAAATAAATAAATTATACATGCTAGAACAGCAAATACTTACTAATCCTTACCAATACAGTCTTTGAATAAGTGTAAGAACTGTGTTGGGTTTTGGTTTTTGTGGACTTTTAGCATTCGTCACACAAAGTTAGACCTTGAATCAGATTGTTACGGCAGATTTTCTAAAAAAAGCTCAGGGGAACCTTCAATAGTGTGCTCGTGTTTGCTCAGGCAGCTACTATATTTACTAGATTTGCATGCACAAATATTTGAGTTCTGTGCACGTTCATGGAAAAGCAGTCATACAGACTGATATTAAAATACAGTCTAGAACAGGAACGCTTAGCCAACAGTCTTTCAGTGTGCCATTAAGAGTACCGCCATCCTGATTATGATAACTGAAGAAAACAAAAAGAAACTTAGCCTTTAGCAGAAACTGTTACCCTCAAATAAGAATGAAGAGAAGTGAAGGGAATGACACAAGACCTCTGCTTTCCTTTTAATTACTATAGAATTAAAATTGTGTGGAATAAGTGCTTCCAGGAATACACCAATAGAATAGGATTTTCCATTAAGAAGTAGAGTAGAGTTTGTAACTGGAGCAATCACTCATGTAGTAAGCTACTCTTACAGGAAATGGTGCACATACGTAGTTTGTTGGCTAATAAACGCAAGGGCCCTGAAGAGTTGTAGCTACAATGAGGAGGCCACGTACAAACCTATTTTTAGTTCCTGTCTAACAGTAAAACTATACCAAGATACTTATTACTGTGGTTTGTTTTGGTTTTGTTTTAAATTCAGTTTCCATGAAGTGCAGGCTTTGTAACATTGTATTTTTAAAAATAATTAGGTTACTAGCTTTTGCATTATACAGGACTCTTAAAAACATAAGCTACATACAAATAATATTCTGTTGACCAACCACATATGAGACCTCCCTGTTTTGTAATGGATGTGTGACTGATAAACATAAAAATCTGTTTGCAGTGGTTCTTCTCTGGTTTACATGGCCAAATGGCTTTATGATTCTCGTGTTGGCCAATTTTTAGGAATGTGTCTCCAAGCACAGTAAGTTGACAGGCTTTTACTGCCCATGACAATATTAATGTCCCTATAATTTTTTTAAGCCTTTTCATCTGTCAGTCTAGATAGTGTCTGCCCAGTGACTGACTGCCGTTAGATACCGCAATAATTCTACAAACAAACAGTGCAGGTGTCCATCTGTGTCTTACAGGCACAGTACTCATAATTCAGCAAGTGTACTTGAATGAATTTTAAAGTCCCTGTGGACCAGAATAAGAAAAGGGTTGCTGGGAGAGGTTACATCCCAGTATAACTGATACTGTTGGAAAAAAGCAGGCTATCAGACATTCAATCCATTCTTCAAGTCTAAAAGAAAGGCAACAGATTTCTCTTCGGGCTGAGAACAATTGCTATGACTTTAAACAAAATCTTTCGATGAATTATAAAGCCAGAAGAAAAAAAAAAAGAAAAAGAAGAGGGGAAAAAACAGAGCTTGCTTACATGAAAGAGCAAAGCAGCTTATTATTAAGAAGGCAAAAGGTGTGATGGTCATTAGTACTTGAAGACAAGGGGAGAGAGAGGTCTTTGGTAGCAGGGACCTGATAAAGGTGAGTAATTAGCTGATGATGGCTTTTGGAAGAAATTCTAATGCATCATAAAACCAGGGGCTCTACTGAGTTTGTAATTTTCAGCCCAACCAAATTAGAATATTTTATTTTGTAGGCTATATTGACTCACTGGTTTCAGTGCATTGCTATAGTTCAGTAGGCCAGGACAAAAGTGTATTCCGGTACTATTTTCTTTCCAATGTGGCGAATAAATTACTGTTTAGTTTTTCCTCATGAAGTAGATTATCTTCCATAGTCACATCCAGTGAGTTATTTTCCTTGGGTAACAGGTAACCAGAGCTTTTCCCACACCTACCTCTTTCTTTTCTCTACATCCATGGTTTCAGTTCAGATGGAAATTTTTCAACAAACAAACAACCCCACTGTTTTCCTCTCAGGACCATCACCGAAATCTGATCTACTCCTTATTCAGCAAAGAAGTAAGTAAAAGGACTTAAGACTTTACTTCGTTACATGTCTCAGAGTAACAGTAGATCAGCTTGCTCATCTGCGTTCTCCTCAGTCATGTATATGTCACCATATCAGTCACCATAATCACCAGTCACCATAATCATCACTGTTTGTATATTTTGGATTCACTGCCACTGACAGCTGTCCACATGGAAAATGCCCGAATTTAGTGGCAATTTCTCTTTTTTAATTTGGTTTACACCACTTTCAGTCAAAGTCACAAAGTTTTCTAATTAGCACTTATGCTCTTCAGAGTGGGTGAAACGTGTAGCTCTTGCTTTTTATTGTCCTCACAGCTCATATCATTACTTGAACAGCCATTTAAAGCAAGTTTTAATGACTTCTTTTGCAGGAGGGTAGACAGGTAGGAGTGAATAAATAAAACTTCTTGAATAAGTAAAAGAAGTTGAATTGAACTCCATAAGAACACTGCATATGAGCACTCTTTCTGAAAAGCTCCCTTCCTGGCAAACGACTTAAACACATTTAAATCCTACCAGCTTCAGTGACAGCTGGGTACATGTTTAAGTATTTTGTTGGTGACTGGCCACCGTTTTCTGTACCTCACAGAACCTAGCTTTTAGACAGATCTACTGAGTGAGAAAAGGGTTTCGGAGTGATTAAAATATAGGATATTAGCACCCGTAACATTTTTTTTTCCAGCTACAAAGAAGGAAAATTCAAGAAATACACTCTTGAAAGTGAATACGAAACTTCAAAAGTTTATAGAAAACTTCGGAAATTGGTTTCTCATATTACACCATGAGATAGCACTCATAGGAAAAAATAATTATTAATCTTTTAAAATAGTACATCACCAGATGTCCTTTCTCAACTTTTCAGTATCCATATGGCAGCCTTTCTTAAGTGTAAGTGTATTTGTCCATATACAAAAGCAATCTCCTTAGATATTCTGGGCTATCAAAACATGACAGAAAAATGAATGTGCCCTTTTCCAAAATCTCTTCCCTTTAAATCTGCCTCCTCAAAATAGCAGAAACTTCCAACTGTATATTCATGGACTGGCTTCACAAGTTAATTACCAGTGTTGTGGATCATTGTAAATGAAACCTAAAGGCCAGTCCAATCTACTGAGCTGCAAGGGGAGTCATTTATTTTATAACGTATGACACATCTAAATATACTGTGTAATTACATAAAGTTTTCTGATGCAATTTAGTTTCAGCTGTATCTGTATTTGATGAAAAACTTATATAACATAATGATGAAGTACACTACCTGTATCTATGTAATTTGTGAAAATTCCAAAAAAGAAACTTCCATTATATGAAGATAATAATGCCTACTACAATCATATTAGACTCAGGAACATGAAAGGAATACTAGATTAAAAATGGATTACCACTTACATATATATATTTCATTGAACAGATAAAAGTGAAGAAAAGCAGTGCAAGCTTTGATATATATTCTTGCTGTGATGACTATTTACCCATAACTCAAATGAATCTGTAGGTCTTTCCTACAGACGACCTGGTCCAGAGTATTCCTTGTGCTGTCCACATTCTGCAGTCCAATGCAATTCTTAGTTGATTTATTTTCAGTTACGTTCACAGATGGGAGGCAGAAGCTGATCCCCTGACTTTGAACAGTTTGATGTTCATTTGGAACGTGAGAAAAAGCTAGCAATGCTGTCATAAGGCCAAGACAAGATTTTAAAATGCTGACAGACAGCTTCTCTGACTCACTGGGAAGTCTGCAGAGCCAGCACCGAGACTGTGCAACACGACGCTTAGTCTTAACTGTGCTTTCACCTCAAATTGGCAAGCAATGCAAGATTAAGCAGAACAAGTGGCATTCAAAAAGAAGAACACATAGGTAATTATGCAAAGGCAAATCTCACTTAGCAGTGGTAATACTGCTGTCCTCCAGAGATTGCTGCTTCGCCATTGTATACATAAAGGATTCAAAATAAACAGCCATTCTCCAGGAATTTGCAGGCTGAAGACAACACCAATGCATTGTACAAACCCACAATCGAGGCAATGACTAAGGCACCTACTCAAAAGTATCTCCCCAAAAATGTCTGCTGTAATGGCTTTCACAAATATTCCCAAAAAAGAGATATTCCAAAATACGAAGCAGTGTTGAGACAGTGATTACTGGCTTCTGCCACTTAATCACAATGTGCAGCTGCACAGAATAATAGTGAAATTAATTTGAAGTTTATCCATGCAATAACAATGTTTCCTGGAAAATGTATGCATATTGCTTGAGATCAAATATGTGAACAACTGGTCAGTCCCCAAACAAGCAAGTTTTACAGCAGCAGTAACAACTGTTTATACAAAGACAGCCTTAACCTTTGGTAAAATATAATGTTTTCTTTCAAAGGAAAGGGTTACACTGATATATTCTGTTGAACAAGGTAGAGAGACTATGGCAGCAGTGACTAAAGCAATAAAGATCAATAAAAGTGACAGTACAATTCAGAAATGAATGTGATTTTTCTGGTAGAACAAAATGGTTTGCAATTGGCACTATAAAACGTAATTGAAAGTTCTGTATATGCCTACATTAGGAGCTTAATTCTTTGGAAAACACTATAGTTACTCTAAATAGCAATTCATGTTTCAAAGGTGCTTAAATTAATAATTGTTCCATTATGATTATATGGAAATTCATACTACATTTCAGAAGATTTGAGAAGTAATGAGTATTGGTTTAAGAAAAACAGGAAGTAACAGACAGTGTTGTGGAAGTCCTCATTGTAAGTTAGCTTCTGTGCTGGTTTGAAAGCACATGTTAGTATACATTGATTACACACAAGCTGATTTTTCTATTGTTATTAAATACACCTACTCCTACAATGTTTACTCCTACTACTCCACAACTAGTACTACTGTTGATGATAATGACACAAGACAGAGAAGCACAGTTTCATTTAAGTAAACAATTTTCTATCATCGTGCTTCTATCATTCTGGCAATTTAACCAAAGGAATAGCATAGCTAATTGATCCCATCACAATCCAAAGACCTATTAGCCTCTAAGCTTAATTGTACGTATTAGTACAGCAAAGAACAGAAAACCTTTATTTGAAGCGTTGACTTCTGAGAATCTGAAGGCAGAACAAGGGCTGACAAATAATGAAAATTGCTCAAAAATCATTAGGTGTTATTATGAATGGAAATCTATTCCATCTGTTGCAATGAACTGGTCATATACAGCCTTATTTTAAATAAGATAACTGTCTTACAAACAATGAATCCAGAAAACGTGCTCTTTCTGCTATTCTTACTGTCAGTAGAATTTAACAAGTAGGAACTCAAAATGAGAAAGGAGGTAATGAAAGCATTAGTTAGAATAATGCTATTTAAATAAGGAACAAGGCTAGTTCTCTTGTGTAGAGAGAAAGCACAGGAGAACATAAAAAAACAAGCCCTAAGGGATCAAGCTGCCCACCTGGACCTCTGAAAGGCGCCAGAAGTATGCAGCTAGAGCAGGGCGTAACAGCAGAGCCAGGCAGAGGTATTTCACTGGCAGTTCCATGGGGGGGGCTGCCCACCTCCACCCGGGGTCAACAGCAGCATCCCTCTGTTCAACAGCCCCCGAGGGACTTCGTACCACAGAGCGCAAGACAGAAGCAATGCACAAAGTGCCTCAGAGGCAGGAGGTGTCTGCATGAAGAAATTTTTTCTAGTGTATTTTCTTTACTTTATTAGAAAGAGAAGATTAAAGACTAGGGCTTGGATTTTGTCAATCTGATGTCTGGAAAACATGTAGAGCTTTATTCTCAAACTGTAAACAGGCTTGCACGTTTTTTGCAGAATGCTTTCTGCCTTTTGTACTTATTAGGAATGAATTCCTGGTCAACTTTCGTAAGGATGGTGAAAATTATACCTTGCTGAGGTGGTCAGAGTCCTAGACAGCTTTACCAAGTGTCAGAAGACCAAGGGTTTGTTCACAGATTCTCACAGGTCTTACCATTTACGCTTACATAATGACACTCACATAATGGTCCTAATCCTAGTTAATAGGGCATACCTGCTGAGATCACTAATGCAGCATCTCAATGGTAATTCAATTTAAAAGGAAGTTTTTATAGGGCGTCTGCAGTATACAATTTAATTATATTAAGATTAGTTTACTGTCAGCCTCACTGATAGTACTGATAGCCTGGCTATGTCAGCCTTATGTTTGAATATCTATTTCATTTAAATTGTAGGCCCAGGCCAAAATAATCAGGAACTTTCTAGATAAATCGCATGTTCCCAGTGGAAGAATGGTCAATATATCTACTTGATAGCGTAGTTTAGAGGAAAGGCAGGGGAGTGGAGTTTATCTTCTTTAAATCTGGACAATACAGAATTTACCCAATTTCCATCTATACCAAGTATATGATTTACTATTGTACTACTGCTTTTTGACACAGCATTATAATCAGGCTATTATGCTGGTAGCTTCACACTCGCTATTCATTCCTGTTGGACAGCATTTTGCTCTAAAAACACATGCCTCTTATAGGTGTGAGGGAGAAAAGGTTTGTGGAAGGGAAGAAGAAAGCCCTTTACTGCTAGTAATGCAGCCAAGTAAAAGCTGGGTTAGCTGCCTGGCCCAGGAATGGAGAACAAAATCCAGTTAACATTATACCTGAATGTCTTGAATGGCACATGGGACAAATGGACAACACTGTGATGGGGACAGAGCTGGTCTGCAGGGTTTGCAAATGCAATCCTGTCCTTTGGAGACATCATCTTCTGCTAGGATCAGCTCCCAAGGAGGCCAAAAGTCCTTCTTTAAAAGCTCTTAGTATGGTGCTTTTCTTTGCTAAGCATGGCCTCAGGAAGAGAAGAATGTGTGTCACTGAGAGTTTACCCTATGCGTTCACCCATGACAATGCATGGAGCATGATAAAAAACACGTTGGAAGAAAACACCTGAAGGCATGCTGCCATCTAAGACCTCCCACTACTTATTTCACAAGATGGCACAAGCCCTCTCTTGCTTTCTGCTGCACAATGAAAAAACTTCAGCAGCTTTCGCACCCACCTACTCTGCTAACCACAGTAGCTTATACACAGCAAACTTTTAAGATAGGCATAAAATGTGTGTTTATATCTTTTGAGGGGGAGAACAGAACTGAATATGAAAACAGAAGGAAACACCGTAGCTCATTTCAAAACAACATGAGTGCTTTGAAACAGGCTCATAGGATTTGTCCTGCATTGGTCTGTAAAGTGTATGTCACTTTTAGGATCACCCAGGATCAGGTAGCAAGTTAGGATCACCTTTCAAAATCCTAGTTGTAGATCAAGATACACTCCCACACACATAAAGTCACACTTTAGGTGTATAAATCTCTGCCACAGCCTCTGGTATCTCCATTCACCAGCAAGGGGGTTAAATGGATCAGTGACTTTTCTTGGTCACACAGAACCTGCTCACAGTGGCCTTTTGCGGAAACCTTCAAGAAAGAATGATTCAACCCCAAGTTTCATCATATGAGGCTTTGTTACCCTGGGGGGACTATATACATTGTCAGTGGTAGGGTGAATTTTCTTAATGGCACAGGAGCACAAGGCTGTGAGTTAGATAAAGCAACTATTCAGCTGGAAAAGCTTATGAAAAAATACTAGTCTCTAGGCTCAGGCAAATAATTTGAAGAAATATACAACTGATAAAAATGGAGACTTTGCTGAAGATGCAGGCATTGTAATTTGAGGTTAATACATTTCCCAAGAGATTTAGAGACTGATTCTGACATTACAGAAGTTTTTAAGCTGTTAACATAATACAATATTTATAAGATATCTCTGAAATGTTTTAAAATGTGTGTTTGGAAACCTTGATGATTTAATATATTTGATAATGATAGTGCAGTAATTACAAATTATTTTGTTTCCACTAAAGACTATGAATGATCAAGACCTAGAAGGAAAAGCAATTTTACAGAATTCAAAAAGAAAGAGGAGCTATATCCAATGTGCATTACTTCTCCTTTAGATCCTTTAAGA
Organism: Chroicocephalus ridibundus; assembly: GCF_963924245.1. Lineage (NCBI taxonomy): Eukaryota > Metazoa > Chordata > Aves > Charadriiformes > Laridae > Chroicocephalus > Chroicocephalus ridibundus. Next base: position 24,550,866 of record NC_086316.1, read on the forward strand.
CTAGACTCTAGTGCCTTGTGGGCACTAGAGTGGAATTACTGAAGTACTGTACTTTTTAAATATACATTCCTGAATGTTTCAGAAGCAATTATAGAAGAAATCTGGAAACTTATCTAAAGCTGTAAAGCCAAGTTGTAAAGTGTTGGGCCCAAAACTCCTGCTTTGTGAAAAGCATGGTCTGAAAAGCTGATCCTGGTCAAGGCTTCATTAAATCAACCACTAGCTAAGAAAGAGAAAAGAAACACTTTACTGAACAGGCAGCAAAAGAAAGGGAAAAAATTCTCTCTGCTACTGCATGCATTCAATTGTCTGATGTCATCCACGTATGTAAATAAAATAATAAAGGTAAAGCAAAATATGGTTTTGGAACAATCATAGAGGTCTTGCAAAAATACTGATAAACAGATTAAATCCGTGTTTCCAGTGGATGTTCAGGTGCTTTTGTAAAATTAACATTATATATAAACACAAATCAGTGTTTAAGTGCCAGATGGTTAATGAAGACCAGCCAGGCAACTTCCATAATTCACAATAATGAGTATGGTAATGAGCCTGCATTATAAACTGAACAGCCGAGTGATACATGGTGCCTACTTGAAGTAACAAAGCATTTGGAGTGTTTGATATTAACAAAAAATGTTGCATTACCACAAAAAAAGACAGGGAATGTAAATGATAGATTTGCTTAAGTTGAATGAAATGTTCCTCAATTTTGTTACAAATACTATAAACGAATTTAATCTCCATTAATAGCAAGAAACCTGAATTAAAATGAAGTGACAGAAATTTAAACATTAAATTAGTTCTACAAATGCTTCCAATAACAAACAGCTTTTCCATTCCAGCATTTTCTGTTTTCATTGGCTTTGCTAGGGGCAACACAGACTCCCACTGCTTTTTAGGGGCTTCATTGTTATGAAAGTCAGGTTTGGTACAACCATGATAGCGGCACATCTAGTACTTCTCTGCGATAATGGACTGATGTAATGATCTATTTGCATGTGCAGTTACAAGATGATACCTGGAGATTAGTCCTACAGTTGAAACAAACATTCCCACTGCGGCCTCTGTATGGTTACACTTTTAAAAAGAAAACAAGGTTGAATTCTTTTGTCCTTTATTGACAGGGACCAGTCTGGATCATAGATCATGTCTCAAATACTTAGGAGATGGCTGGGTAAAAGGTAATGCTAAGACACAGTATGGGGTAAGAAAAGCAAAGCCCTATGGTTCTCCCTGAAAGCTGATGACTTGGGAAGGTGGTTCCACTTCTTCCATTCACGGGTGGTCTCTGGTGGGAACTCTATACTCTCCAGCTGTCAAAATACTGTTCCCTTTCCTTAGACACAGGCTTTGTCTTCAGACCATGTCTGAATAGCTGCTTTTATCTCTCCAGCAGATGCCTTCACCTTGACCCTTTTCTTTTTCAGACACCCTCTTAGCCTTCTGAAATGCTCATGTGATCTGACACATCTGTTTTGCTTTTCCTCCAGAGCAACCTTCAGAGTAGCAACACTGCAATAAAGCAAAGGCTTCCCCTTTCTTTCCTTGTTGTGTGTCACGATTTTAATGTCATTTGCACCAGTACTCACATCCTCATTTTCTGGCTAGCTGCTCGTGCTAGGTACCTCTTTAAGAACAGATAAATGACAAGGTGCTGGCATTGGTCTACACCAATATGCTAATAAACATAGGCTCAGCAGAATCTATAGTGCTACCAGTTCTAAGATCATTATTTTTAAAGCATTTATTCATGGAATAGCTAAAAAAAAAAAAAAAGAACTGATTTTGAAAAATCTGGATAAAATCTTCTATTTGGGCCATAGAAAGCGAGACTAAAGTGCAAAATTTTCACTGGATTCAGTAACACATTTATCATTGACTGCAATTCTTTTTCAACAAAATTCTAGCCCTACATCTCCTTGATCTCTTAAAGCATTAAAGTTTCTGTAATTAACCAGTTCATCATTTTCATACCAACAACTTGTAAACTTTCAGGAGCTATTTGGTCACTTCCTTACACCTTGTACAGCCATCACTCAGTCACAGCCTGCTGATTTTTCTGGAGTCTGCAGATTTCTCTGCAGTCTGGGCTGGTGAGAAATATGCTTGACACCATTTTATCAGGAGTCAGTGTGGAAACGAAACCGCTGTTGAAAACAGACTAGCAGCACTCTGCTCCTTCCAACAGCTCTGTGATCTGCCTCTTTTTACTATTCTACATCCTCTTTCTTACCCTTCTGTCCTGTCAAACAGATGCCACGAAGTGCATTGTCAATAAAAAGCAGTTTAAGAGATGTCTATACAAGAATACTACACTTCGGCAAAGTGGGTGCTCTCAGAATGAAAGTTCAATATTCCCTTTGGATTCCTTTCACAGAAGGGTATCAGGGTGGAAAAATTTTGCTTTCTTAGCCTTATGTCTAGTATTAGATGCCTAGACAAAACCCTGCTTGTTTTAAAGAAGCGTCAATGCAAAAACAGTGGAATGATGGGGTTTGTGCAACACCTTTGCTTCATCCATACTGTTCTTCCATTTCCTTCTTCCCTGCCATTATTATTATTAGGCACTTCAGGAGCCCATTTTTCTGTCTGCCTCATTAATCCTTTTCTTGTATTTCATATCCTATTTCAGTCATTTCTGTACATTATTGTATGCTGTTTGTATTTGCTTGTTCCGCACAGCATGCCTTCCATTACCCAGTTTGTTTTCCCTTTGTTTCAAGCCATGTGGTTTCCCTGGATTCCTTTCTGGATGTTGGTTGCTTTGTTGCTTCTCAGCATTTCTACATGAGTCATTTCATTTTGGCTGTTGAGTCTGTTGTTCGGGTTTGGTATATATTTTAGAAGTATTATATCACAAAATGTTTGTAATTCCACTTTAAAAGCAATGACTGCCATTACAGTATGAATTGATTTCCTTTTAATTTAGATGTACCATGGAAATTTTCAGTATTAGTAATATGAATTCAAGAATGATTTGATGGGGAGCGGATATTATTGTGTCGGTGTTATTAACATACTTTGAAAATGCTTTTTCAGTATCTTCCATACACAATTTAAATAAGATAAATCAAATTTGATGACTGTAAGATTTTTATGTAAGCTAAACAAAAATACTAATTTTCTGTGGGAGGAATAATGATTGGTTACTAGTAAGACATAAACCTCTGGGACAAACCTGAGAGATGCTTTAAAATCCTGGCAGTAACAATCTGCAAGATTTCAATAGCTGCCTAAGAAAATGGTCAAATAAGAAGGATAATATGTTACCGACTGAAATAGTCTGAACTACTTCAAACAGAAATCTTTATCCTTAATACTGGTCGGCTGGCTTTGCTTTCTTCCTTTACTGTACATCTGTCATTCTAACTCTCTCTTTCGCTTTTTCTCACGCCTCTTTTCTTCCCCTCTCCTCCTTTTTCTCCTGAACATTTCTGTTTCTCTCATTTCACTTCTCTGTATTGATTGTTATCAGATTCTTAATAGTCCACAGGTCTTTAATCCCATTCTGATTTTACTACAAGGAGAAACTAAAAATGAATACATTGTACAAGCAAGGACATCTAAGACAACATCTTGAATTAATGTTTTCAGAACAGGATCACTCAAGTTTGTACTATTATGAACTATATTCAGCATAATTTTTCTTCTCAGTTGTTTTTTTAAACTACCTGTGTTGTTTTCTGGTACGCATGCATTTTGCCATTTAAAAGGAATGATAAGTTGTTGCATTCTAATTCTAATATAGGAATATATATAACTACAAGTACTACTACAACTACTAAAGCCTTTGTCTAATACACTGTATGTATGCAGTATATGATACATTATAAAAAAAAGATATAAAATTTTAAAGAAATACAATTTACCTCATGGAATACAATATTAATGGTGCTGCTACTGTTGTTAACTATGTTTGTGTAATGAGCTTGGGGGTCCTGGTAATACTGAGCTCTGTATAGATAAAGAGCATTTGTTTTGAAGAATTTGTAATCTCTTCATTTCATCCAGGTATACATATTCCACTATAAAGTTACATAAAGTTTATATAATCAAGATGATTTATAAATACACAATGTCCATACTGAATGACTCCATCCAGAAATATAATTTTAAAAGGGAAATTCAATGTGATTTAGTTTCACTAAAAGGGATTTTAGTCTCTCAATGGGATTTAGGATCTCTTGAAAGTCAAGCTTTCTGATGATAAAATCGTATTTTATTAAATATCTCACAGTTATGAATCTAAAATGAGTGTCATTATTGCTTTTCAGTGTTATTTGTATAATCAACTTGCTTCATCTGAGGGAAGTCAGGGATTAGCTATTTCTTCTTTAATGCCTTCCTGAATATTCTGACACACTTTGATTGAATACACTTGATTTTTCTGTACCTTCCAGGGATTTTTGCTCAGACCTGTGTCTGTGAGAATGGGATAGGAGATCAGTACAACTGTCTCACTGTTATTTTTTGAAGAGCATTAATTACTGTATATATAATTTAAAACATTTAAAATTAATTGTGAAGGATAGGGAAAAATTAAAAATGGATTCAGAATACAGAGACTTTCTTATGTGTGATTTGTGAAGGAGGAAAGCAGGAAAAAAGATTGTTTTCTGTCTTATAATGATTAGATAAAAAGCAAGAATAATTACCAGCTCAGTGGGTAGGCTGGTACAAAGGAAGAAACACTCATCAAGCAGTTGTTTTTTCGGCTTCAGCAGATTGTGCACATAAACACACAGACACCCCCCTTGGTGAGTTTTGCTATCCTATAAAATCTAATGAATTACCTTCATGGCACATTTTGATGCATATAGTTCCATAAGATCGGTTGATGTCACTTCACTTTTTATATTGTCTAAGACTTAACTAATGGCTGCAATTCAAATTAATGATAACAAGGTAGGTATGGAAATGATGAGTGCATTTTCCCAAGTTTTTCCAGACTAAGCTTGTTACCAGCATGAAACACAATGATGTCTCTATGAATAATTCTTAATAACCTTGAGAATAAAATGGTGAAATAAAGCTTCCATTTCCCCACTTGGTATTCTGGAGTTTGTTCATGGAAGAGATTACTTCTTTTATCTTTTCTTTTATAAAGTAAATTTCAGAGTAGACCTAGGAGTCCTGTAAATTTGGTATAGAGTAAACACATTAATATTAAACAGTATGTTATTTTGTCCAAAATTGCTTGATGTGCCTTACATTCTTTATCAAAAAGCTCCACAGGGTATCATATGCAATGCTCACAGGAACAGGACCTTTGGAAAACCAGGTTACAGAAATCCAGACTTGGTATCCAAGACAGGAATGACTAGACCAACACAGACCAACGCAAAAGACTAAATACAGAATTAGGCTTGTCAAGTCAGATAGTTCACTAGCTACAGTTTAATTCATAATGTATGTCTGTTGAGAGCCAAATTCTCCCGTGTGTTGCAAAGACTTCTAAGTCTGAATCCACCAAAATACTAAGTTGCCCAACTCCCATAACAGCATAGCTTCTGAGGTTTCAACTGACTATAAGTCTTGTTTATGTGGTGGATATCATTAGTTTTAAGATGAGGACAGAACACTTACAGAAATTAACAACAGAAATACATCAGCAAGTACTGGAGAGGAGGAACAAGAAAATTTTAAAAGTATCCATCTTCTACTGACTTCCTCCTCCTAGCAATAGGCACGGGGGGCTGTAGATTCAAGGGTTATTAGTGTCAGGAGAGAAGAAACGCTTACTGAAATTCATAGTTCATATCACGCTGGTACCAAAGCGTGCTTAGAAGATGTTTCCCCCCTCCAGTCCCCCCCATATTCTGTTCCCTGTCACCTAAAACAATGCTTTATTCTCTTTAGAGTACTGGGTGCAATATAAACCAAAGACTGCACATACACTTTTTTCCTTTTTTTTTTTTCTCATAAAATCTTTCACATCCTATAATGATTTAAGGAATAAAATTATTTGCTCACTAAACTATATGGTGTAGCACACAGTTAATAGACTGTCCATGCTTCTTTCAATGAAAGATCAAAATGATGTGCCTAATTCCTTCCTCATTGGTACCAATTTTAAACCCATCATGGGAGTATTATACAATGTTTTACTGCTATTCTAGTTTGTTCTTCACATAACAAACCCCATACTTGGATTTAAACAGATCTTAAAAGTCAGAAACACTCAGACCCAGTATTTGCGATAGGGAAACACTCATCAGCTGAATTGTTTCAAGATATTAATTTGTGTAAAAATAAAGGGTCTGTACAGTAGGTAAAAGAGATGGGTGCAAAGACTAAGACAGTAATCCCCAAGCAGATGAGGAAAGTAAAAGATTCTCCCAAAACAGAAAGCATAATCTGTGTTCTCTCGACTCACCTAATCTATGCAAATTTGCAATGTGTTCAGCAACCAGTAAATGTGGTCACAGTAAAGATGGATGTTCCATATAAGGGAAAGGCAATGCTTACCCAGATGCTGCAAAGCTATCTTAATTTGTGGCTCCTTTAGACCAAGAACAAAGCAGATTGCCTGCAACCATAGCTACTAGTTCAAATGTCAAACTTCTCTCTTAAATGTACTACGGAGGCGGCAGCAGCTGACAGGCAATCCAAGTGTAGAGGATAAGTGGATAATGGAAATTCCAGGAGAGATCCCTTGCAACAATTGAGGAAAGCCAAAGGTGAAAAGAAATGCTACAGTCACTTGGGTGTGAATGTTTGTGAATATTGCTGCTACATTCTGCTGTGAGCAGTGCAAATTCGGTATTGTTTCTGTCGTCTTCCTGTTCCCCTGCCAGAGTAAAGGATTCTTTTTCTTTTTTTTTTTTTTTCCTTTATTACTGGAAATGCAGACTACAGCAACAACATCAAGTGAAAATCTGACCCACGCAGCAAAAAATGACAAATGCAGCCAGGGATTCTCAGTTACTGCCTCACGTATAAATGCACAGAAATTCTACTATCTACCCAGACAAAGAAGAAAGCTGTAAGGCTCCTTTACTGACAACGATCTGGCACGAACACAGTCCTTCACAAGTCAGCACCAGTGCCTAGCTGGCTTACTGGGCCAGGTTGCAAAACACGTAATTTTGAGCACTGCTTTTGGATGAGATTAAACTATTGGAGAGATCTGGCCCTGCCATTGCTTTGGAAGGTCATTACTATTTCCACAACTCACCTTTGAGGATGCAAGTGAAGATTTATTTATCTTTTTTTATACACAAGAATCCAGACACGACAGCAGAGGAAAAATCTAGAGAGAAGTCCCACTGTGAAGCACAGGGCTAGGACAGAACTGTTCAACCAGAGAGCACCATTTTTTTAAATGAAGATCCTTGTTTAATGTGAGTTTTAACCATTGTCACACTGACAGCTGGGGTGCTGAATACACTTGTTTAGGATATGAGCAAGCATTTGCATGTGTACGTGCTTATGTGTAATTTACATAGTTTTTTTGAGATACATCACAATTTGCATCACTTTTTCTAAAGTGCTTGCAATATACCAGATGGAATAATTGTGTTTCTTTTCTGAAGGATTATTTTAAAACAAGATCCAGTGCAGTATTTTATTTATAATCACAGAGAAAAGTAAGAAGCAAGACATAAAGGAACTATATGAAATACTATTTTATTTTGTCAGAGTTCTTGTATGTCATTTGACCTCAGTGAACAATTCCTGCTTATCTTCTTTCTGGACGAAAAAACTCTTTTTTCCATATCCCAGGTTGCATTATAACATAGTCAAATATCCTTTTGTCACGGTTTAACCTGAGCCAGCAAATAAGCACCATGCAGCAGCTCCCTCCCCACCCTGAGTTTGGATGGGGGAGAGAATCAGAAAAGTGAGAAGAAACTCGTGGGTTGAGATAAAGACAGTTTAATAAGCAAAGCAAAATCCGCACATGCAAGCAAAGCAAAACACGGAATTCATTCACTGCTTCCCATCGGCAGGCAGGTGTTCAGCCATCTCCAGGAAAGCAGGGCTCCATCACGCCTAACGGTTACTTGGAAAGACAAATGCCATCACTCCAAATGTCCTCCCCCTCTCCCCTTCCTTCTTCTTCCCCCAGCTTTATATACTGAGCTTGACTTCACATGGCATAGAATGTCCCTTTGGTCAGCTGGGGTCACCTGTCCCAGCCGTGACCTCTCCCAACTTTTTGTGCCCTCCCAGCCTACCTATTGGCAGGGCGGTGTGAGGAGCAGTAAAGGCCTTGACTGCTTAGCAACAACCAAAAACATCAGTGCACTACCAACACTATTCTCATCCTAAATCCAAAACATAGCACTACACCAGCTGCTAGCAAGAAAGTCAGCCCCTTCCCAGCCAAAACTATAACACCTTTATATGCATCAGAATTTGAAATGGTCCTTTTTCACTGGAACTGCAATGCTCTAATAGTAGTGTCAGTTGCTTCAAAAGAAAAACCAAGTACTCCTGCAGCAAATGGCCTAAGGAGAAAAAATATAGTTCAAGAAAAATCTTTAACTAAGAGAACAGTTTGATGCACCATAGTCAGCTTTAAACAGTCTTCTTGAAGGGAAAGTTAACCATGTGAAGCTTGGCTTTAGCCACCTTTGGCTTTCAGATACCCAAGGTGGCTCATACAAAGCTGGTCAGCGCACCTTACAGCAAAATTATACCTTAGCTTTGCTTCAGAGTTTATATAGCCTTTCAAATATAGCAAGGTTATAAAGTCAGTTTGTCAACCGACATAAAAAAAAATTAATTTTTTTTTCGCTTTCAACACATTCAATTTGGTTGCATATCATAAAGGTTTGAAAAACGTGTTTCACAAGCTATGTGGAAGCTGATGTGTCTGACTAGATGCCATAACAAAAGAAATACCATTTGAGAGACAAACAATTAGCTCTCCAAGTTTCTTTCCCGCAGATTTTTGGATTATGAGGCCTTGATGACAAGACTGGTATGACAGACACACAGAAATAAAATTAACGAAGAAACCTTCCGCCTTAGGGCACCATCTGATCCTCTTGCAACCCTGTGTGAAAGCAGTCAAAAGTCTAAATTTCTAGTGTCATTATTACCCTTTCCCCCATATCTTCTGAAGGCCTAAACAGTGCATGTCCACCAATGCACACCTCTTTCTGTCATATAGATAAAATTATGACAGTACTCCATGTGTTTTACAGATTCTTTTGTCTAGGTTCTACATATTTTGAGATTTGCTTTATCTTCACAAAAACAAACGGGAAATAATCCTTTTGAAAATAATTTGCAAGGCTGTCCTGAAAAAAGGAATGGAATTACTTAAAACTTCTCTAAAACCTTTTTGGAAAGCTAACAACCTTATAAAGGATGGTATCACGCAGCTCTTTAAAACTAAACTTTTCCCAAATAATTTTTCTTTGATTAGAAACGTGATCTATGAATTTTTATATAATGAAGATTTACGTTAGATTAGGGTCAAGGTAAAGTTTGCATCTGTTGTAGGTTTACAAAAATTACTATCCTACTTCTCGTAAACACACCTATTTTACACATGTTCCTTAAAATTTTGTAGTAATTCCCTGCAGTGAAATCAGTGAAAACGGTGCTCAGTCACAAGGACATCAACTATTCACGGATACAAGCACTGAAAACAAGATATACCTTTACAGCAGCAAATTGTAGATAATGCTTTTGTCATCACTTCTCTCTCCTTAGTGTCTACCTATAATGCAAGCAGAACTTATTTAAGAAACCAAATATGAAGTCCTGAAACACGCCCCATTAAAAACCCTCACAATATTAAGATACAATGTTCACTTTGCAGAAATGATGCCAACAGCAGCTGCTGTAAAAATCTACCATTCCTCACGTTTTTGTGAAGCTGAGAATATGGATAGCCTATTAGCTTGTGTGTCGTGCCACTATTCCTGAATACAGCAGTATTATTCACAGGGAATTAGCTGTAACTATACCAGTAGGAGGGTATTTGTGTGATGAAAGGAATACAGATGTAAGAAAATACTTCTTAATGTTTTGGGAACAGAGAATTTGTTAGAGCAAATCTGCAGTGAAACACATTCAAGAACTGCTACTAGTGTGCTTTCTTTTAAAGGCAGTACTGCATCTAGGATTAGGGTACCAGGTAGAACAAAATATCACCAAAATATATGAAAAGCATAAATTACAGTGCTATTTTATTTTAAACAGTATTCTTGTAAGGTGGTTTTCCATTTTGCAGGAAGGCCATTCGGTTTCATTTTTTTCCTCACTAAAATGCTCAGAAAATAACCTCCCCTTGAAGGATCTCTGTGTACAAACTTGCTGTGTTATCCTCAGTGGACACAGTCCTAGTTGGGATATTTGGTCAAGAGAACAACTGGAGACTAAACACCGATGGGGAAATTAGGAATGAATGGTTAAGCTCTTAGGACAGCACTCTGTGCCCTTCTTGACTCTTCCTAACTTCTACCCATTTGTCCCTTACTGACAGCAGTAATTTACAGAGTGTAAAAGACAACCTTTGGAATGGCATCAGTGCTGGGCATCACAGCTGTTAGCTGTCCCCTGCTCCCAGTAACAAGACCAGCCAACTTTTGGAAGATGTGGATGGTATGGAAGAGCTTTGATAACTACGAAATAAACAGCGTACACTGCAGAGCTTTCTGCCAGCCACTGTGGTAAACTGTTCCTCAGCCACAAAGCTCTGGCTGCTTGTAATTACCATGCTTTTCCTCTCTCTATCACCTCTAAGGAGAAAACACTCCACACTGAATATAGTAATGAAAGACAATATAAGGTATATATTGCAGAAATTATATAACAATACAATTCGGTGAATAAATTATTCTATCAGAATTGAGGAAGAAAGACCAATTAGTGGCACTGACATGGGAAAAGGAGATATAGCATACAACACAGCTTGAAAGAGGGGAAATTAGCGAGATACAGATGGCAGGAAGTGCAGAGAAGAAAACATTGACATTAATGGCTTGCACAGTCTGCAAAGGAAAAAAGAAAGGAAGCAGTTTAAAAAAAAAAAAAAAGGTGATGGTGGACAGACAAATGAGGTGCTATATCCAAGAGGCAAACTGCAGAAAAATCTGTAGAGATTTTTAAAGGAAGAGGTGGTTTTGAACTGGATTCTTAAAGGGCTGAGGAGTCATTTCAAGGTGATCTGTTTCTATTTTTAGTCCAAGTGGTAAGATTGGTTGCAGAGTTCTGCAGGTAAGAAGATGACAGAGGAGTTACAAGGACAACAAAAGGGAATTAAAGGGAATGTAAAGACAAACAGGCGGAAGATTTCAACAGTGTCAGACAGCGCACTTGAACAGAAATATGTGCTGACTGAGGGAAAAGAAGCATAGTTTGGGATCCAGGACTCCACTGCTCTGAGAGAAGTCAAAGACAAGTCAGCAGGCAGCAGTCTCCTCAGAATCCTCCTTGCTGTTGTAATACAGCACCCTGAGCATTTTCTGGTGTTATTTCCAGCAGTAGAAATCAAATAACTATTGCCCACATTACCTGCTCATTGCAAATGGGGCCTGTAACGGCGAGAATGACCGTTAATCAGATTCCAGTATTATTTAACAACCTCTGGGTTTAACAATGAGCAGCTTAATTTTGAGCACTGAAACAGAGTGGCAGAGTTAAAGATTTTCTGAATGCCTAATGCTAGTGTGTACATTCCTATTTTACACAGTAGCCTCCACACCTCTGAATACAGATGTTTTCACCACGTGCTTGCATCCTGCTAAGTCAAATAAACACTCTGGAGTATCCAGAAGTCAGTAAGATAGAAAGCTGGAAACAGCCTAAGTATTCACTGGTCTACAGAACAGTTAAAGTCCTACTGATACACAAATGATTTCTAGCCCTCTCTCACTTTTTAGAAGACTTCAGTTGTGTTGTTGCTTTCATGATCTTTACTTAGATGAAGAGTTACATACAAACTTTGCTCTGCATTAAAAAAAAATCAGACAAAAATATTTTTTAAATAAACTCATCACCAGTCTTTCTAAAAGAGCCTTCCTCCTTTCTGGGTACACCAGATACTTATTTCCAGCTTCCTAGTTTAGAGACTTTTCTGTATGTTAACTTTTTGGCCTGTCAGACATATGTCCATTGACCTTATGGACTGTTGCCTTGATGGGTCTTAACCATACATCTGGATCCCACTGCGACTGCAGCCATGGATTATCACAAAGGCCTTACAGATAAGGAGTGACATCATGCGCTATTGTTCCTGCCTTGGCCAGCTCAGCAATACACACATCCAGGCAGCCAGGCACCTCACGGACTTCCTCTCCATGCTGCACTCGGGTAGTTGCGGACATGACCCTCGCGACAGTCACAGAACTATCCAAACAGTTCCTCAAAAGCGGTGCTAACTCTGATATAAACTGCTTGTGTTACACATTTCTGTGGTGGTCTAAGAGCTGTAATCTGTACGTGTAATCCTCTTTATGTTGTGACGCAGCACATGGGCTGGCTGGCTGATACAGCATTCCTATCCTCTTTGCACAAAAAAAAGGCATCTAAGTCACAGCATATTAAGCTGTTTGTAACACAGTGTCTTGGATACTTTCCACATTCTGAAAATATGGATTAAATTATGTTTCCCAAATCCTACCCTGAAAGAAAAAATTGAAGTGGTAAATAAGCCTATCAAAAATAATCATCATACCATGGCACCAAGTTTACAGAAAAGCATGTAACTGCTGCACAGCTGCCGGAGCCTCCCCACACTTTTCCCTGCTTTTCTACTTGTGTATAAAGTGTCCCTGGACACAATGTCCTTCGAAGGTGAAGCCAGGAACAGAACCTTCTTCATTAATAGCTTATTTTTCCTGGAATTATGTCAGAATTCAGTACTTCCAAAAACACAACAGGGATTGTATTATAACAAGAGAAAATTTAATTGCTCCAAGAAGGAAGTGATACAAGTTTACAAATTAATGGCTCTTTATAAAAGAAAGTGAAATCATTTTATTTATTTATAAATACCCCAGGACTTCAGACTCCCTGAATCTTACTCTCTTTCTCTCATCTCTTTCCTATGAAGAGGAGTTCTGCATGTTTTAGAAAGCCTCCTTCACTAAACGCCGCTGTACAGGGGCTTTTCGGCCTGAGGGCCGCGGGCTGCCGCGGGCTCCCGCCGGCCCCCGCCAGCCCCAGGGCGCCCCGGAGCCGGCCCGCCGATCACAACATGGCGCGCCCTCCTCCCCCGCCCCGCCCCCGGTGCCGGGGAGCGCCTCAGGGCTTTCCGGCGAGACATGCCGCTTTGCCGCAGTGAGGACGGGTTTTTCTCTCCCTTTCCTCGCAGAGGGGGGCCGGCAGGCCGGGACAAACCCGCCCGCACCCACTCCCACAGACCCGACCCCGCCGCCTCACGGCCGTCGCCGGCCGCCCCGCGGCCCCACAGCAGCGGCGCGGCGCCACCTGCCGGCCGTGAGGGGGCCGAGGGGAGCCAGGAGCTCGCCCTTACCTTGGGTCAGCCAAGTTAATTAATTACAGATGTCAAGCTGCTGCCTGCATGCCCAGGGTGGGGATTTTCCTTTCCTCAGGGAATCTCCCTTGCGAGAAGAAGCACGTCCCGACGGCAGCCGGCGCCTCGGGCACCCGAGCTTGGCCTCCCCACCTGCCCCAGCGCAGAGGCCAGCCTGGGTGCTCCAGCCGCTCCCTGGGGCTGGGGTTTCAGGAGAACTCAATAGGGTGATGCTCAGAGTGGAAAAAAGGTCCTTGAAAATGGCCGCAGCGCAAGTTTGAGGCACCGAAGCTGGTTGTAAATTCACCCGCTCGGGTACTGGTTACAGGCATGGCGGCTGGAAGCTCAGCAAGGGTGGGCTCGCCTTCCCCCGTGGCCTGAAGCTCTGCCTACCAGCCAGCGTCAGGAAGCTGGACCCATGTGATGCTGTCCAGATGCAGTCATTTTCTTCTGGAGCTGAAGGTGTCGACCGTTTTACGTTGGCTACAGCTGCCTCCTCTGAGAATTGATTTTGGGGGCAGCCCCCAGACGTTTGTCCCGTAACCTCTGCAGCTCAAGTCCTAAGACTTAGATCAGCTACAGAGCGTCATCATCTTCAATCAAAACCTTCCAGTTTGGTCTCATTTAATAGCTGGATGCTTTGGTGCATCGTGGTAGCCCGTAGGCTGTGTGAGATAGAGTTATCCTTTGGTATTATCTTTCCTTCTTGTAAATATCAGGGGTAAAGTGCCTTCGGAGACCACTGGAAACTTTGACATAGCTGTCTAACAGGCCCCATAGATGGCAGTGCAATTCACCCCTTGATCCTCTACAGATCCATGCTCTGAGCAAGTGGGGGGATAGTTTTCAGCATAAAAATTGGCTGCATTTTGAACTGAAGTCTGCAGGAGGCTAGCTGACCATTAGTGACAGGTTGTAGGAACATTGCATACTGAATTCTTTGAAAAACGCTCTTCCATTTCTAAAACTTGATATTGAGCCTGTGTGGTCAGTCACCAGGTGATGTCCTTCTCTTGTGTTGTGAGAAGCCTCTTCCCTTGGTTCAGTACGTTTACACTGCGATGTCTTCAGGGCTGGGACAAACATCTATGCTTTGTTTCGTCTGAAAAAATAGAAAACTTAAAACAGATAATAATAGACAATAAGTATTCACATTGTGCTATGATGTCTGCATATTCATACAGGCTAAGGAAGTGCTCCCGGTCTGTATATGTTTGCAGGTCAGAGATGCTTGACAATTACCTGTGTTTTAAAAATACCAGTTTTTCAGAATTAACAGCTCTGCAGAAATATAGTTCATGAAAAAATCCACCTAGAAATTAATAGATAAGGTGATGGTTTCATAAGGTGAAACTGTGAAATTTCATTTAAAATTTTTCTGTTTCAAGTGCATATAGTATTATTTTTAAATTTTGTATAATAAAGCCCCTAAAAGCTGGAAATATACATTGGTTTGCAAACTGTTCAGAATCTTCACTCACTTGCTTTTTTTTACCTGTATAAGGCATTGCTGAAAGGACTTACAGAGAGTTTTTGCCAGCAGTGCAGAGCACCAGGGTTTCTTTCAGGAACTTCTGCTGAAGTGAATGACACTCCAAATGTAATTGTTGACATCTGCAAATGTTGCGAGATGTAATTTTATTTCATTCTAACTCTTTTTGCAATAGTGGGATTTATTTTTTCTGTTCACTTGGAACAATGAGCTTCTAAAATCTTTGAATTATCTACATATAATAATGTTGCAATATTTTCCATGATTTATTTTAACGTAAGAGCTAAGACTTGGGAAATTCTGCAAGTCAGCCTTCTGTGTGATTTGTTGGTTAGTTTCTCCCTAAAGCCTTTTTCTGAAGGCAGATAGCCAAACTAGTACCACCATACCATTTTCTATTCTGATTTACGTACGGACAGTAGTATTGGATCTCATTCCTTAATGTTATCTCTGGGGCACACAGGACTGAATGCTGTCTCTTCAAATCTGTGCTGTGGTGCAGCTTCTTAATCAGAGCTGACTGGTACCTTTTCCATTCCTATATACAGGGTAGGTCGAAAATACCTGAACTTATATGCTTATAAAGGTGGAATGGTTGGTTGAAGACTTTGCTGTTTTGAAATTAGATGAGAAGTTGCTGCAGTGAAAACATTCTTTCACTGTCTACTTTATGGATGATACTGTTGTTGGGGAAAATCAATACATTTTATTTGAAAGTGTACACCAGCAGTAAAAAAAGATAAAGTTGGGCATAATTTCGCAGGTTACATCAATTGTTTTAAGTGAGATAACTGTGTTTTGTATCCTTATTAACTGGCTTAGTTTGAACAAGCAATCTGACTGGCAGGGAAGATTATGAACTCAATAAATAAAGAAAATTCAGACTGTGTATATATTCCACTTTCTCTGCCAGGAAACAAATTAGCTTGAAGCATGTAATAGAATAAACAAAATAGACTTGGCTTTCGCAGTATGATCTGCGAGGGTTGCCGAAGTTATGCAGAACTTTCAGATTCTGCCAACAGTCTCTTGATGTTTTACACATAAAAGATATGAACACAGCAAACAGTTTCCTCCTGGAGGGCAGGTAAGTATCTAGCAATCAATAGTATAGTAGATTATCAACAAACATAACAAGGTGGCTTGATTGGAAGTAGGTCAATATATATATCCAGTTTAATATTTTCAAGTTGTCCTACACAATAACTGTATAAAAATCAATCATTTTTTTCTCCAAGATTTAGCAAAATTGCCATCTGGTTTGCTAGTTACATCAATAAAATCTTACAGGTGCTGTTACTGAAACAGAATGAAGATAAGTAGCCAGATAATTCCTATAATAACTCCTAGACAGATTCTGGTTGGTGAAAAAATCAATCTCTAGCAAATGAATTATGCCATCCTATTTAATTTGGAAAGTTTACATTCTGAATTCTCAGCCTCTCGGTTAATTATGTTGTTGTTTTCATTTTTAAAGCAGTTGTTTTAGGAAGGGAAGAACTGGCAGGTCTGGTCTCCTGCGGATGAAGGAGCTGATGCTGAACACACATGGGAGTTACTCCACATGGGGTGGACTGTGCTGCTGTTTTCACAGGGAAGTCTGTCCTGCTCACTGCCGTTGAAACACGTAGAAGCTGAAAAAATTCTGAGACAGACAGACAAACTAGGAAACCAAACTCCAGATATGACATATTTAACCATGGAAGCTGCATATTTTAACTTTCTGATAGGTAGGCAGCACCAATTTTTGATGAAGCTATATCTGAGAATGGTCATTACAAAAATATTTGCCTTTCTTCGACTTATTTTAATTAAAGGGATAAAAATGTCTGTTTCCAAAACAAGTGCAGACTTCGTCTGTAACTTCAGCCCGAGTATCCAGCACGTTTCTGCTGTGGAGTGTTAAGGCGAGAGGATGCTGTGGTATTTTCTGTGCAGCAACGTTATCAGCGTTAGGTAGTTGTCCTAGTTTCTGTAGGGTGGTACAAGCAGAGGCTACCTGATTACAGGATGGGTATCTCTAGGGAGGTATCTAAATTCCTCCTTAGCCATTCACATGAAGACTCGCTATAGCACTACCTGCACAGAACAACTTTTAAAGATTCAGACAGTCTTGGGTTGGAGGAAAACTGCAAGCTAAAAGGTATGCGAGACCAGAATCTATTAAATGTAAGCTACCTATTTTGGTAGTGAAGGGACTGACATGCCTATTTTAAGCCTGTTTGAAAATCTTAACCACAATATCTACAGCTAAGATCACCATCGGTGTAATTATCATCTAAAATAGGCTTATCCCCCGTTGTTAAGCCAGGACCTATTTTGGTACATATGATTGTGGACAAACTTAAAAAGTTCATTACAGTACCCATATTCAGTAAGGAAAAAAATGCTGAAGTAGTGAAAAATAGATTCAAAGACCTACAGAATGGTGTCACTGTACTGGCTAAGGATTCTTTAACTTCAGTAGGCGAAGATGGAAAAAAGCTTGGTTCGCTCTATCAAGAAAAAAACAAACCAAAACCAAAACAAACCCCGCAATCCTCTGTTGACACAAAAACATACATCCTCACAAAGAGCAGGCAGTTTTCAAAATAATAGTTTTTTGTAGTAATTTCTGAACAACCATTACATACGAGGGTTTGAAAGACATGCTTGCAGCAGCTATACAGCTCATGCAGTTTTTTCCCATTTTAGGATCAAGTCTTCACCAATAGCACATACGAAACGAAAGAGTGCCTTAACACATTAGATCTGCCTTCTCTCAAGTCAGATTTTTCATTATTTCAAGAATGGGAAAGGAGTGTCTTGAGCAGTTGTATATTCAGGGATGTCAATAAAAAGGCTGAAAGAATCATTTGGAACTTGGAAAAAAATACAGTAACCCAAACTTTACTGTCAGTTACACAAATACAGCTCCCCGGATCATACTGCCTTTGCGAGAAATGCAGTCAGAAGTAAAAATGGATCAACGTTGTCAGTTCTCGAACCTGCATCTCTGCACCCGAAAGCAGAAATTGATTCAATACTTACAAATACATCTGCCAGATCACCAATAGGCTAAGACAAACTCCCCTTCCATGATGGTTTAAGTTAAATGCCAGGCTGTAGGCTGGAGATCCTGAGATACAGGCACGTTTTCCATTATGTCCACTCCAGAAAGGTAATCTTTATCTTCTCTGAGCTTGGGAGTGGTAATCTTTATCTTCTCAGAGCAGCAGAAATCCTTGCACCGTGCAAATTCAGAAGGCACTTTTATTGAACTTCCAAAGCTTTCCAAAACTTTGGCTCTTTCTCCTTGGCTAGGCCAAGATTTATTTTTTAATTTAATCATTACCATGATACCAAGAATGATAACACAGCAGACCTCTTAACTTATCTAGCTCCTAACAGATTAAACCCATTACTTACCTCTAAAGCTTTGAGATCCCTCTCTCAAGAAACAAACAACTCCCAGCCTTAAACTCCAAATTTTGTTTCTTTTTGGCAGAAAAAGTGTACCAAAATTGCATCAGGTGCAGGGAGACCTGGCTGCTCTGTGAGCCGGGATCCGAGAGTGACAGCACAGCACATGGGAGCAGTGGCCTCACCAACAACGTTGCAGGGGTCACGCTCACAGCACTGGCAAATTGGACTTTGTGCCAAAATTTGGACAGGTTAACACACGTGTGTAGACACACACTGGCCTTCAGTCAGCTCCAGAGAACACTGTCAGAACTACTTCAGCTACCCTGGGCTTTGGTATCAGAAATGTTTTGTAATTCTATTCTGGAGAGCAAAGACTAACCATTTTAGAACCATTGTTAGGTGTTTCCAATTAAGCTGGTTAGCTTGCTATAAATGGCCAGAAGAGCAAACTCTTGAAACTAGTGCCCAAAACACTTTGCTATATATTTAAAAACTAATCCGAGTACCACTTCATTTTTTTTTTGAGATGACAAACCTAATCAATCATTGTGAGAGCATTCATTTCTCTTGGTGTGCTTCCATGATGTCACCATTTTACTGTGTCACAGTATCACACTGACACACCTGCGAAATTTGGTAGAGGGGATCGGTCTTGCCCAGTTACGAGATTTTATCTTACGCGTTTTTGTGGGATCTTTCATGCTTAGTTTTAAAGTGTGTTGTGTGCCTAGGATGTAGCAAGTTCGAAGCAACAGCTTTAACTCCTACAGTAGAAGCAATTAGTTGTCTTTTAACATTTTTTTTCTTTTTGCAGGACAGAAAAAGTTGACTGCTTCTGTTT
Source organism: Chroicocephalus ridibundus (assembly GCF_963924245.1). Lineage (NCBI taxonomy): Eukaryota > Metazoa > Chordata > Aves > Charadriiformes > Laridae > Chroicocephalus > Chroicocephalus ridibundus. The sequence continues at coordinate 24,570,045 of NC_086316.1, forward strand.
GAACATGATGTAATTTAGAAAGGAGGTACCAGGAGAGATTTCCACAACCACAAGTATCAGAAACACAAGAATCTAGGGAGCTAGCAGCCTTTTGCTTGTTCATGCGTAGGCCTTCATGCATCTGTTTGAGTGCTTTCCTGACAAAAAATGCTTTCCTGACTAAAGCCCTTCAAATTTTAATCCTCGTGTGTGCTGGCTTGATGAATAAACAGGAATTATATTTGTATATTCATTACGAGAATCTGTAGCTATAACTAGTACAGTACCTGTTTGTGTTGTAGATTTTTGTGGAATTTCATAAGGGCTTGAGGGGGATGTTTTCTGTTGTTTGTTTGATTGTATTTTTTTTAATACAGAGCTCTTTGCTAGGATCTAAACTTCGATTCAGGGCATTACTGCTGAATAAATTGAATTAATCAGAGACCTGGCTAGGAATTTAAGTTATAAATTGTTTTTATTTAGGGAGTACTTTAGGACATAGAAAGATTGCATGCAGTACTTTGTTCATGCTTTATAGCCTGTGTATATCTTGGTACATTATTATGAGCTATAAATACATGTAGAGTGTATTCAGTCTCTTTAATGAAACTTTAATTTGTTTTGGTTGCCCTGGGAATTTTTTGGTAGTTAGGATTTCATTTACTACTCTGAGTTATCCTGCAGAGCTCAGTTTCTGCTAACCCATACAAGAGGTATTTTAGGAGGCCTGGGCAATAGGAACATGTCAGAACCACTAACGTATAGTATACAGGTGATGTAAGTTCCCATCTAGCATAACACTGGAACAGCCTTCCTGGGGTCAATGCCCCAGGCCTGTCAGTGTTATAGAGGCATTTGGACAATGCTCTTAATGACATACGTTAACTTTTGGTCAGCCCTGAAGTGGTCAGGGAATTGGACAACATCATCATTGGTAGATCCCTTCCAACTGAACTGAACTGAACTGTTTTGTTCTGCTCTATTATTCTATCCTATCCTAAGTAACTGCAATATGAAAGATGTATTTATTAATCAGTTAGTAATCGAGATGAATAACAACCACATCTTAACAATAAAGCAACCATTTAAATATTGTTATTAATAATTGGTTTAATTATTCAGCCCAATTTCAGACTGTAAGAGCAATTTTTTTTAGTTATATATATCTTATAGTTATGTTTTAGCATCCAAGTTAATTATCGAGACAATGTGACCTAGAATGAAATCATATTCCATTTGTTACCTTTTTTGTTTTGGTTTGGTTTGGTTTTGGAGATGTAAAAAGGACTGAAATAGTAGATAGCTTGTTTAGAAGCTCAGTAGGCTGGGTCCTAGCGCCATGCAAGGAATAGTAAGTGATGTTGGCTATAAGAAAGAGAAATTATTTTTATTAAGGTAGTTTAAAATCTTTCTTTATTTGCAGTACCATTTAATTCATTTCAATAAAGAAAGAAATGTTTTGTTACATAGAAATTGCCATACTCAATCAAGACAGAACTTAAATAATTTTAAGTCTTCTTTGTAATAGTGCCAGGAATCAAAGGACCTTGGGGAAGCACTCTGAAGTGCAAGGGTAGGGAATAATCCAGGCATGCTGAAACCATCTTCTTAATAAATTAGAAATGCTTTAACATCTCAAATTCTGAACACGGATTTGTAGTCCTTCTATCCACAGTTGTTGGTATGCATTTGTTATTTATGCTATTGTAAACCTAGATGTCGACATTATCTATATAAACTGTAAAATATGTCTTGTATCCTGCTAAACACTTGTTCTTAACAATAGTTACAAATAATATTGTTATTATTATTTGTAATAATATATATATTATTACTAATATATATATGTATAAAACTCTCTCTCTATATATATAACTAACGTCATCTTGCAGAAATACCCCTTGGCTAAATTTACAGTGTGTCAGCAAAATTATTTTAATAGATTTAAAATTTTCTGCCTTCATTTTATTAAACTGAGTGTTTTCTTGTTCTTGAATGGGAAGTGAATTTTTGTATGATAGGATTATATTAACATTATCTGTGTTTTAAACTGGAACATACCATGCTTTTCTGAATTTATAGCCATCTGAATTTTTGGCAGAGGAGATCTAGTTTGCAGTTCTGTGTTGTTATTGTTGTTTTTACAGCTTGTTGTGCTGTAATTTCAGAGTTTTGGGGATGCAAATGAATAACTGTACTTGAACAAATCACTTGCAGAGTATATATACAATAATTCTCATGCTCCTAAGAAATATTTGCTGTGCTGTAAAGTACACATAATACCTCATTTGCTCAGAAATATCCTGAAATCACCAAATTTACAACATTCCTAACATACAACAGTAACTCCAGTTGAAGCTACCACTGTAGGAATACCAAACATCTGAGAAAAAAAAAGAAAATTCTTGAAAACTACTGGACAAAAGTTCTGGTTTGGGTATGTCCAAGAAAACAGACAGGCATGAAAGTTTATGGTTTGCAATAGAATTTCATTACAGGAATCATCGTATTGTTTTTCATGTCTGCCTTTCAGTACTCTGTCATAGTTTTCTTTTAATTCCTCTACGAGGGAGGATGAACTTGATCATCAAAAAATTCCTCTCTTGTTATAAAACCTAACAATCTAGAGTTGGAAAAAGAAGTGGCACTCCTCAATACGGCAGTATTGTGTATGTTCTTACTGGGCGCAGCATCAGTATGTACACCTACAGTTTGGCTTCCTGAGAAAAAAGCTTGGTCTGAATACTGTGAAGATTTAAAAAGTTACAAAATTAGAAATTCTTACACACAGCTCACATGAAAAATCTTTCTATTTATGTGTTTACTTAGTCTTTTGAATACAATATGAATGATAGCATGGATGAATCAGTGATATGGAGGTGTCTTATGAACCGTTTAAAATTCATTAGAAAGAAACTGTTAGACTTCATGGACTTTCAGATTATGTATTTACTGGAGTATAATCACCAATCAGCAAAGCAATTCTTCAGGGAGAATACACTCTTGTGTCCCAGCTGAGGATAAAAACTCAAGATGCTTGCATGTTTGCGCAGTAGTAGTATTCTACTTAAACTGACAATTTTCTGCCAAAACTTTTCGTATTTCCATGGAATGAGGTGTTGATGCAACATGAACAGTATTCACAGAGGCTAATTTTAACCTTTGGTGCCTAATTTATCCTGTTCCCTTTTATGCAATCTGTGGGTGTATGGGGTGGCCTTAAGAGGATTATTTTCAATATGAGCCTAACTTAAAGAGCTGTATCCTTTGCTGCTGAGGGATTTATCCTCTACTGATTGTAGAGGTAGTCTACAAACAGTAGCCTATCTTGATCTTTTTGAATAACTCACATCCTTGCCTCAAAGTATCTGAGTTCGGCTTGTCTGTGCACCAGTCTGTCTGCATATATGCCTATAAGCACTCCTTCCTAATGGTTTTGAACCATTAGCTTTTTTTAGCAAAAATTTGACAAAAGGAAGGAGGTCCGGAAGAAAGAAGCAGAGCAGAGAGAGAGAGGAGAGGAGAGGAGGAGAGGGGAGGGGAGGGGAGAGGAGGGGAGGGGAGGGGAGGGGAGAGGAGGGGAGGGAAGTATCAGCTGGAAGGGACCTATAATGGTCATCTATTCCAACTGCTTGACCTCTTCAGGGCTGACGAAAAGTTAAAGCATGTTATTAAGGGCATTGACCAAATGCCTCATAAACACTGACAGGCTTGGGGTATTAACCACCTTTCTAGGAAGCCTGTTCCAGTGTTTGATCACCCTTTTGGTAAAGAAATGTTTCCTAATGTCAAGTTGTTATGTTTTGAAGAGCCCGCAACAATTCATTGTCATTTAGACAAGTATTCCATCTCCTGGTGACCCCTCCCCACTTGGGAAGAAGAATCGGGAAAAACCAAGGAAACCCGAAGGCTGAAATATAAATGATTTAATAGAATAATACTAAATAATTACATTAATAATGCTAAAGAACCAGTATTGATCCTGATACCAATATAAAATATACAAGAATTATATTGAGCCAATTCTATCAGTAGGAAGCTGTGCACTCCCAGCAGTGGACAGTAAGGTTGGACACTGAGAGCACTACAGCTTTGGGAGGAAGGGAAGGAGTCTGGTACCGGTGCAAGTTCTCTGGATCGCGGCCATTAAGGGAGAGAAAGAACTTTGCAGCAAACTTTCTACTTTATATCGAATGTGACGTTCATGGTGTAAGAGACGGACTGTAAATTCCCTGACAAGGGGCAGAAGACCTCCAAGCCTTCAATGGAATGCCTCAAACACTCATGAGAAAATAAATAATGCAGGCCTGTCCTTCAAAGAAGGCTAACACTTCTGGTGCCTGAAAGTGTGGCAGAACTGTCTTGTGAAGACAGGACAGTTCTGCTACTTGTGTGGTGAGCTTGCTAGTTCTCAGTTCTCAAGGCCATTGCGTACGATAAGTGACCTTTGCTTCATTATCCGTGAAACGCATAGGAAAGTGCACACCCTGCATATGCTAATGAAGATTATAGAGATCATGCTAAACATGTGTGACTATGGCACTCGTCTCTCCACCCAAATCATGCTACACGTCACCTGGGAGAAGGGAGAAACCTGAAACGATGCTGTCCTAGGCAAGGGGGGTGAATTCAACAAACATAAAAGGGGAAAATAGGTGCCCCTAGATGGGGAACAAAGAGGAAACAAAAGAAGAAGATAGTGCCTGGGAAGATTCTTCCCAAGAAAGAAGACTGTGCCTGGGAAGATTTTTCAAAAAAAGAAGATTATGCCTGGGAAGACTCCCTGAAAAAGACACTGGAACCAGGACCGGTGATCTCTTTTTTTCTGTCTTTTTCTCTGTCTTTTCCTTTCTCTATCCCTCAGTTTCTCTTTTCAAGTTGCTAAGTAACAGTTAGAGTTCTTAAGTAACGACCTTAAGTACAACCTTAAGTACCGCTTGCCATAAGTTGTCATCTACCTGTTGTTAAGTAACACAATGTGTACCTCACCATTTGCCATAATTTGTCATATACCTAACCAATTATCATGGACTTGTTGAGACCTATACTAACCATTTTGGGAAGCTAATAAATGTTTCTATATGGACCTTGAGATTTATCTCACCTTAGTCTGCGCCGTTGGGAATTTACGAATCTGAAGTCACTTACCCCCCCTCTTTCCTGGGAATGGGACATGACACATGGCATAAAATAATCTTGTTGACCAGCCTGAGTCAAGTGCCTGGGTCTTGCTCCTCCTCATTCCTGCACCTGGCAAGGCTCGCAAACACTAAGACCTTGAAACCCGCATGCCATAACTGGCTATAAAGTAAATATTTTCACAGATTCAGACACTACAGTTTTCTAGAAATGTAGTTTTCCCTCACATTAGAAGACACCTTACTGAAAAGTAAAATTACTGAAAGAGAAATTAATCCTGCGTTGCTCAAGCCAGGACACACCATCTAAAACTCCCCTGATGCAGGTTTGAGACATTCCCAGGTGTTCTGTCACTGGATGCCAGGGAGAAGAGATCAGCATCTCCCTCTCCCCTTCCCCTGCTCAGGAAGCTGTAGAGAGCAATGAGGTCACCCCTCAGCCTTCAAGGACCTTCACATCCTTCTTACATTGTGGGGCCCAGAACTGCAGACAGTATTCAAGATGAGGCTGCACTAACACCGAATACAGCGTTGACCAGCTGGCCATGCTGTGTTTGATGCACCCCAGGATGCGGTTTGCCCTCTTGGCTGCCAGGACACACTGATGACTCCTATTGAGCCTGTTGCCAACTGCACCTCCAGATCCCTTTCTGCAGGGTTGCTCCACAGCCACTCCTCTCCCAATTTATACTTGCGTCTGGCATTTCTCTATGCCACATGCAGAATCCAGTATTGGGACTTGTTAAATTTCATGCCACTGATGATTGCCCAATGTTCCGGTCTATCTAGATCCCTCTGCAAGGCCTCTTGTCCCTCAAGAGAGTCAGCAGCACCTCCCAGTTTAGTATCATCAGCAAACATTCAAATCCTGCATCCAGGTCATTGACAAATATATTGAACAGAATTGGTCCTAAAATGGAGCCCTGAGGAACACCGCTGGTGACCAGTCTCCAGGCAGATGTAGCCCCATTCACTACAACCCTTTGAGCTCTGCCCTTCAGCCAGTTCTTCAGCCAGTGCACTGTGAACCCGCTCATCCCACAACTGGACAACTTGTCCAAAAGGGTGCTGTGAGGGACCATATCAAAAGCCTTACTAAAATCCAAAAAACATACATCCACCACCTTCCATGCATCCACTAGGTGGGTGACCTTATTATAGAAGGATATCAAAATAGTTAAACAGGACTTCCACTTTGTGAACCCATGCTGGCTGTGCCTGATGATTGCATTGTTCTTTAAATGCCTTTCGATATTACCCAGTATAATCTTCTCCATAATTTTTCCAGGTACTGAGGTCAGACTAACAGGTTTTTACTTCCCTGGGTCTTCCCTCTTGCCCTTGTTGTAAACTGGACTAACACTGGCTAGCTTCCAATCAGTGCAGACCTCCCCAGACTCCCAAGACCTTTGGTAGATGATTGTGAAGGCTCCTGCCATACCATCCGCTAGCTCCTTCAGTACCCGGGGATGAATCCCATCAGGCCCCATGGATCTGTGAACATTCAGCTGATACAGCTGGTCCCTTACAATTTCAGTGTCCACAAATGGAAAGTCACCTTTGCCACTCTTGTGGTCCTCTGACTCAGGGACCGGACAGCCCCAGGTCTGTTAGTTTTATTAAAGACTGAGGCAAAAAAAGCATTGAATGCCTCCACTTTTTCTTCATCCCTATTAGTCAGGTGACCATCTACAACATACTCAGATTTCTGTAAGTTCTGCAAAAATCAGCAGCTATGTACAGGAGAAAGCAAAGTCATCAATTCTATTGAGCATGAACTCTACAGTTAGCCATTTATATTTATATTTAGCTTCCTGGCTAGCAGTCAGCATGCATGTACTGGCTAATGTATTAGCACATAGATAGTCACCACAGTATGCCCTCTCGCTTTTCTTGCATAAAATGGATAGATGTGAAAAAAAATTACAGGAAATGTGGAAGAGCAGAAGAGCCAAAGAGAAAGAACTGAACTGGTAATGTTAAGAGAGTAGGGGAGGAATTGTAAGAAAATGGATGACCGGGGATTCTTGTTGCTGAGTGGCAGCAGGAATATGGGAGATTTCATTAAGTCCAGTCTTCACTTGTTTCCTGCTTTGGGGATGAAGTTTATTCTCCATCTTGATTGTCATGTTTCAACAAGTAGATATGGGTGTTCACTAATGATTCATTCCTAAGTGTTATGTTTAGAGTGTACCCAACATGGTAATACTGGACTACTAAAAAGCTTTTGTTGTAGATGGAAGCAGGCTAGGATACCATTACCTAATATTGTTTGTTTTTTTTCAAGAACTGGATGTGTTTATTATTGGAACAGAGCATAGGGATGTTTACGCTGACAAGAGTCAAACAATGTTAAGTGTATGCTAGTTGAAGTATTCTATACAAAGTTGATAATGAGAGGTTTCCCCAAGGAATCACTAATCATATTGATAAAAATCAATATTCAAACTTCATAAAAACAGTAGCTGAACACAGGTGACAACGCGCAGCATGTCTTCTCTGGCCTCGTCTTTGTCTGTGCGCTGTCTTCATCCCAAATGCTGTGTGCTTATCCTCCTGCCTTCTGTATGCACAGAACATACCACAGCTCTTCCCACGTCAGGCCATTGTTTTCCTTCTTTTCCCTTGCTCTGCCCCTGTCTCTTTGCTCTCTGAAGTGTATGTCTTTTTGCTTATCTCCCTCTTTAGTACAATGTACACTACCTGATGCTGTGCATATATCTCTGTCCTACCATGAGCCACCCCTTTCCCACTTCTCCGCAGTAAAACGTGAAATTGCTTTCTGTCTGCCTATGAACAGTAAAATCTCCTTCTAAATTCAGATAAAAGCGACCAGCCCAGAGGTGAACTCACTCTGCATGAGTAAACGACTGATTAAAAGGCTAACAGTAATTTATTCAGGAACACGCCACAAACACAGTCCAAGAACACGAAACCCGAGCGGCAGCACAGCTCCGGGCGGGCAGCTCGCTGGCGATGCTGAGACACGCCGGCCTCCACGGCGTCCCTGCCGCGGCTGCCTCCGGCCCGGCCAGGCCCTGTGACCTCGGCGGCGGCCGCCCCGCTCGCACGACTCGGGGAGAGCAGCTCAGCGGCCCTCCTGCCGCGGGAGCCCACCTTAGCCGCGGCCTCCACGCCCCACCTGGGCACACCCGGGAGACAGCGCAGCCCTCATGCGGGCAGGGGGCCCGGCCCTGCCGGCCGACGGATGGAGAAGGGGCAGCCGAGCACGGACTCCCCAAGCCCCCTGACCCGATCCCCGACGCTGCACCGCCCCCGCCCCGCCCCGCCCCGCCCCGCCCCTCTGTGGGCGGCCGGGGCGAGCCCGCGGCCTCCGTTCCCGCCCCCTCGGTCTGGATTGGTCGCCGCTCCCTCCCCCTGGCCATGTATTGGCCGCCGCTGGCGACTCTAGAGCGCTAGGATTGGCTGCAGTGGCGGCCGTGGGTAGGCCGGCGGTGGCTGCGGGGAGGCGCGCGAGCCGTGTTCGGGAGGGGTGAGTGCGGGCGCCGGCCTGGCCCGGCTCGGCCCGGCGGCTGCGCGTCGAGGCCGGGCCAGCCTCGGCTCAATCCCGGGGATCTGCTTGCGGCCTCGGGCCGCGGAGAGAAGGCGGTCGTGGAGCCCAGGCAGCAGGGCTGTGCCGCTGCCGTCTTCAGCCCTCGGGGCGGTCGCTTGGGCCGCGGAGCGACAGCCTCCTCTCAGGGGCTGGGCCTGCGGGGCGGGGGCGGCCCGGCTGGTGCTGCGGTCGAGGGGGCAGCGCGGCCGCCTCCGTTCAGCGCAGCGGGCCGTGGTGGTCCGGCGTGCGTGAGAGGCTCCCCCGATGGGCGCGGGGAAGCCGACACGGCTCGCAGACACAGAGCAGGCCCGGGCAGGACTTCAGAGTTGGTTTTTTTGGGGCTGGTTGGTTGTTTCTGGTGTTTTCCCCACAACATTGCGACGGTGACTCTTTCTCCCGGGGCGGAGGTGGGGAGCCTGGTGCTGAGGCCGGAGAGCCGTCTGTGGCGGCGGGCCTGTGCTCCCTGTGCTGCCCAGGCAACCCTGCCGGCTGAGTTCTACCTTAGACGAAATAAAAACGGGTGTGAGCAGGCTCATTTCTAAAGTGAGCCTCTTGACGTTGCTTGGAGTCGGTTATGAAGCACTGACACTGCCTGTTTGCTGGAGGAGAGGTGTTGGTGGGCTGTGAGCAGAACCACCCCCAAACTAAGGGACAGAAGGAATGTGCCTTGGGCCTGGAATCCAGAGGAAACGTGTTAAGGTGCACCAGCTAAAAGCGTGCATTTTTTTCCCCACACAAGCAAAAGTGCATTAACCTGTAGTTATACTGCGCAGGATGGATTTTGTGCCAGGGTGAGAGCCTGGAGGGTGTTTGCTGTGTGTGCTTTGGTGTTGCACCTTAAGTGGGTTCACTTGAACTGCTTGCCTTCAGCTGTGCTGACTGTGGTGGACCTGAGTTTTCTCAGAATACTGGGCACTGCAGATATGCTGGACTGGCTGCTGCTGGTGAATTAACACTTCTTATGAAGAATATATATGTTACATAGCATGTGAATCTGCACAGTGCACAAAGATATAAAAAATATAAAAAGTTGGTATTGTAACTGTGGTGCTGAATACTTTGTAGGATGTGTTTGAAAGCTTAGAGACTGCATTTAGGTCCATTTTCTGTAATCTGACATGTTCAGACACTTCATTCGTTCAGTGTGGTTCTTGATTTGCACTTGTCTGTGTACACAGTTAAGCAGTTTAGAGGAATGATTTTTGATTAAAATTCTGTTACACTGTATCTAGAAGAAATAAATTATGTCCTGTAGCAATAAAGAGTGCTGTCAGACTACTACTGTTCTCTCTTAATGCACAAATCATGAAGAATACATACTTTATAGATGTAAATTTCATTTAGGAGAAGTATGCATATTAACTTGAGTAAGCAAATATCTGTAATAAAATAAGTTCACTTGCAGCTGAGTCAGACTTGCAAAGATATGATTTCCTGTCCTTTCTTACCCATTAAAGAAAGGAAAATGTCTGAAAATGTTGTTCAGAAAAATCATTATTTTGAAGTTGCATTAAAATGCATGATCAGGAAACTTCTTTGAAATATACTTTTTTCTTTTTATTTCCTTTGCCAACTCAGTGAATTGCAATGCAGTGTCAGTAGCGTGCAAAAGTTCTATACAGATCAAAGCCTCATCAAAATAAGAAATATTTATGAATTATCACCTTGTTAAGCTAGCTGCTCCCATGAGGATGTTTACTTCTGCAAAAGCAGTTTAGCCTAGTGAATGAAAAATACTCATATGATGTATTGGACTAATTCAGCAAATAGCGTAATGGGTATTTGTAGCAAAAAGTTAAGATGGCATTGCTACCATTTTTATATCGTAATCTCCGTTGTGGTCCATAGTACTTGTTGAGTTGTGTTGTTTTGGTTCTTGATCTCTTAAGAGGTCTTGAATGAAACAAAAAGTATTACTGTGCTCTATAGCACTAGAGGCCAGAATCCCATTGTATTGAGGACAATGCATTTGTAAGGCAGACAGGCCCTGGCTTGTGGTTTATCCTAGTATTGCTGAATAATATTTTGAACAAACAAAGTATGGGGAGCAAATTTATTCTGATAAATTTAAGTCTGATATTGTCCCCCCCTCCCCCTTCAAGCCTAGTTTAAAGCTGTGTCAATGAGCCCCGCTAGATTATGAGCAGAGACCTCTTGCCCCTTTCAGAAAGGTGAATCCCATCTGACGCCAACAAGGCTGGTGCCATGTAGGCCATCCCGTTATCAAAACCCCCAAAACTGTGGTGGTGACACCAGTCTTGGAGCCACTTATTAATAGGCTGGGCTTGTCTGTTTTTTCCAATGTTGCTGCCTGCAACTGGGATGAGAGAGGAGGCAGTAACTTGGTGCTCCAGAATTTGTTACCTTTTTTACTTTCCCCTTATCTCTGGAGTGACTTAAGTGTTGAAAAGCCCAGCAGTGTTCACAAAATATAAATTTGCTGTGATCGATACTTTCATTATCTCTCTAAATAGTGTTAAATGCAGAAATATTTTTGTCATTAAAGTGGGTGAGGTGACAATAAGCTTTTCGGATATCTTTAATTGCCTATGCTGTGTTTCCAAAGTTAGGCTCATAGTGGAAAAAATTTGCAATTCATGTTTGCTGAGAGGATCCTTTGCGCTACTGAGATCCCAGACACCTGAACTGGTCAATCTGTTTGAAGGTGTAGCCAGCTGCTGTTTCAGTCATTAACAAAATACTCAGTTTCTGTAGTCTGAGAGGTAAAAAAGTTTTATTTTCATTTAAGGAGAATTCAGTGGTAGACCAGTGTGCAAGCTTATAGAACTTGGACCACAGGCTACTTTAAGCCCCTGGCAAAGAGAAGGAACTATATTAAGTTAAAACGTTGACTTAGTGGCATCTATAGCTCAAAAGAAAGTGCGAAATGACCTGGAAGGTCAATGAAAAGACAATAATTAAAGCCTGAAAAACGAATCCCTGAAGCATGTTCCATTTTTTAGTGTACGTGTAGCTGAGCTGATACTGCTCATGGAAATAATCAATACTGCGTTCCCAAATATCCTAGAAAGCCACCTAAACCAAATACTTTGTAGAAGGAACTTTTGGATGAATAAATCTGATCCTTTAGAAAAACATTTAGTTTTTGCTTATGATATGGTGTAGTAGTCTTGTCTGGGATAGAGTTAAATTTCTTCATAGTAGCTTGTATGAGGCTGTGTTTCGGATTTTTTTTCCGGGAACAGTGTTGATAACGCAGGGATGTTTTGGTTACTGCTGAGCAGTGCTTACAGAACTGAGGCCACCTCTGCTTCTCATGCTACCCCATCATTGAGCAGGATGGGGGTGCACAGCAAGTCAGGAGGGGATGCAGGTAGGACACCTGACCCTGGCTGGCCAAAGGGATACCTGGGACCATGTGGTGTCACATTAGGGGATAAAACTGGTGGGGGGAAAGGAGGTTGGCCAGGCTGCTGTGACTTTGGAACTGTCTGGGCATTGGCTGGTTGTTGGTGAACAGGTAGGGTGTCTTTTGCATCATTCTTTTTTCCTTGCTTTTGTTTCTTTTCCTCTTCATTTTACTCTATTCTCTTTAAAAAAAAATAATTAAACTGCTTCTGTGTCAGCCCAGAAATTTTCTGACTTTACTCTTGTGATTCTCTCCCCCATCTCACTGGCTGGGGCAGTGAGTGAGTGGCTGTGGTGTTCTTAGCTGCCTGCTGGGGCTACACCATGAAGTACGGCTTTCTAAGGTTTAGATAAATCCAGACAGTGAAGGTAGGTTCTAACTGAATATTCATTGTTTTGAATGGAAATTTGTCAGTGTACCTAGTTCGGAGCTTGTAAGCATAATAAAATGTCTAAAGAATTTCAGTGTCAATCTGCCCATAGTGGCAAGAGAGGGAAATTGTGACAGTAATATGTTAAGTTATTGAAATATTTCTTTCCCTTTTTGGGATTATTCCATGCCTTTCTTCTGTTAACCGAAATGGAGTAATCTCTCCCCCATCCTAAGCAGTAGTGCTTAGAAAACTGAAAGTTCTCCATTCTAATTCACATTTCTCTTTAATTAATCTGTTCTTGGAAACTTTCAATACCTGCAGGACAGAAAGAGATATAGAATATTGGTTACAGATAAAGAATTTTGAATAATACAGTTAAAAGATAATGTGACTATTTTTAGCTGGAACTTTTGTCTGAGTTGATCAGGGATATGCTTTCGTTATGGTTCAGAATTAGTCAGGTAAGGGAAAGGGTGTCAAGAGTGAGTTGTTTTTAAGATTCACCTATTTGGTAGCCAAATGCATTCATATACTTCTGGGAGTAAATGCAGATTTTCTTTTTTAAGATAGTAACCAAGAAAACAGTAATTGTGTCAGTATTACATGCATTCCCTTTTCAAACCTTGACTGTGAGATTCTGTTCTTGCATTGTGGAAGACAATGATTTCTGTAATTCATAGGTGTAAAAGAGTGTTGGTGAGATTCAGACCAGAATATGTATGCAAGTTTTTTAAGAATGCTGGGAAAAGTCTGAGGAAGAGCAGAAAAAGTTATGAGTTATTAAAATATTGAAAAAAAAAAATACTACTTAGAGAGATATTTAAAGCTCACTTTACATGTCTTTAAAAAAAAAAAGCTACTTACATAACTAAATACCTTCTGCAGCAGAAAATGCATCCCCTCTTTGGGATGAAAACCACTTCGGACTGCTGCCCCCCCACCCCTGCCATGCCCCACACTCCTAATTTTGTTTTGTCTCTGTGAGGTATACAGTGGGCCTAGGATATGACTGTGTGAAGGAAGTAAAACTGGATATAGTAGGGTGAAAGTAAGATCCAGGTAAATTTGATGGAATACTTAACTGAAAATAGCCTTGTATGTAGTATATTTTTTTCAGTGGAAACTACCAAACTCGATTACCTTTTCCTTAAACTACAAAAATTGCTAGGTATGTAAAGGCAGGTATTTCAGCTCTTGGATAAAAGGCAAGATTTTGTTCAGATGTTCAGAAGTACTTTAGATAAACTGCAATTTCTTTAATTTACATGATTTTTTTTTTACCATTGATGTTATGGACTAGACTCTGCTCCAACAAAGTGATGCCATCTGGGTAGGTCACAGCAGTTCTGGGAGTCACAAATAAGATCAGCATACCAGCTGTAACTCTGGCAGTCAACTTTGCCCTGTTTAGGAGGTGGGTGTATGCTGCAATTGGCATCCTACATCTGCATGGGTGATGGTGATTTATTTGAGTAGTGCTGTAGATGCAGATCATGCACTCCTTGATCCCAGAAAGCTGCTTCTCCTTTTTTTTTTTTCTCTAGTGTGCATGATGCGAGGGGGTTGAGAGGACAGGGGAGAGTAAAAGGTAATGTGGAGGAGAGTAAAGGGAGGTGTTTGGGTTTCGGTGGGTGAGGACTGGGATCCTGTTGGAGGACTCAGGATGTAACTGAGCAGGAGACTCAGTTGTCCTAAATCTGACTCTGTAAATTGGAATGATTTGAGATTTGTATGTAGGATTGTGCTCAAGGGGATGGATCACTTCTGACTGCTGAAGTTACAATGCTAGATTGTGAATACATATATGCATGCATCTACAGTTAACCTTGAACACTGTTACTTCTGGAAAACCAATGGGGTTTTTTGTGGGAGAGGACAGGGTGGTTATGTGGGTCAGGTGGATTGCATTTACTTTCTCAGGATTTCTGTGTTACTGCCTGTAGTTTGTTGGCTCCAGGGAGTGGAGTCCTTAGTGCAGTGCTTGTAGAAGTGAAGTATGCTGCTCTGCATCAGTGATTAAGGCAGTGCCTGTGAAAAGCTGGACCTATCTGTTTGTGAACTGTGTATTTTGGGACACTACCCCCGTTCTGGTTTTTTTTTGTGTTTTTTTTTTAATCCGGCTCTGGTAATCTAAAATGCTTTTTTGCTTTATGATGGCTGCTAATGATCCTTTGAGGAATTCAGGTGACTCCACCTGAATTCTCCTTTTGAAAGGACAATTCTTTAGCCTGAGAAGTGCATAAATAGCCTGTGTCCCCTGCCTTGGTTATTTAGTCACTGGTGTGTTGCATCTCTAAGACTGGTCAGTTTTGCAGAACTATGTCTTGTCAGCAGGTATTGGGTGTGTTTTGAACAGGCCCACTAAACTGACCTTCAGAGAGAGAAGACAGAGCAATACCCACCTTTAAGGTTTGGGTAGCCTGGCAGAAGGACCTGACAGAGGGTATTATGTGTCTCAGCAACTTGATTGCCTGCAGGGTTTCTTGTAAATTGGTCTCTGGCTTCAGATGCTTAAATGCTGCATATTTTAGGCATATAGGCAAATAAGCGCATGGCTCCTGCTCTTGTGTTTGAACTATTTTGTAACTAAGTAGAAGTTAACCTCTTCTGTAAACCAAATGTGACAAGCAAACTTTCAGTAACTGGTGAAAGCTTTCACTATATTGATCCAATAAAGCTTTCCAAGGGTGGAAAAATAACTGCATGATGTATTTTTTAAGAACAATTGAACACAAGATGAGATACTCTGTATGTGAGAGAATTATCTAGAGCAAAAACTGTAGTGCATTGCACCCAGCTTTAAAGACTTTGCATGCTGTGAAAATCACTTTAAAAAAAACAAAAAACATTTGCATTCAGAGAGTTTGACTCTCTTGAGTGGACATCTGGTTTTGAACAATACTGGTGTTTTAGAGAACAAACTAAAATTAAGAATAAGGCAGTTCTGTTGTATTTTTACCTTTTTTGTTTTGACCACTGGTATTACCATGTTTGAGGGCAGATTCTCTGTTGCTTTGCTGATTTACTAATCTGTTGGATTTTGCTCTGCAAGTTAGGTTATGACTGCTCATTGTCAGCTCCCTCTGGTGGTTTGCTAACCGGGCATGTTATAACCAGTAGAAATTTAAGAATTGTCAGAGCTTGCTTGAATAAACCTGACTTGCTCATTGACTTAATTAGTCAGCCAGTTAATATTCTCAATAAGAGAATTAATTGTCAGTCCACTCTTTCTTGCATTAGTTGTAGAGAGTTTTTGCCTTTCTAAAGATTGCAGGAATTGTGTAGTTAATAATGAATTGACCATTTTAGCTTCTGTTTTATGTGGGATGGGTAGGGTTGGACAAATCCCTGAAAATATATTGAGAGACTATATGTAATCAAACTACATAGAGCTTCATAGAGAAATGAGAAAAAAGCCTCTGATACCTGCTAATTTTTTCTAGAAAGCCTCAACTGAGCTATATCCCAAGTCTGTAGGAATAAGCAGTATTGCCCTGTTGCAGCTGGTGATGGATGTGTTTGGACTTCTGCACTATTCATGGGACTGGGCTATGGTTGGAGAGATTTCATGTGTGGGAAGAAGACTGGACTAAAGACATGACTAAGATTGCATGGTTTAAGGGAGATTTAGAGACGTAGTTATAATGTGATAAGTTATAGCACAACATTTTTGTAGCAAATGTTTTCGTAGAATTGGATAAAGATAACAAGAAGTGAAGCTGACAAAATTAGATAAAAGACTCCTTATGCTATAGCTTCCTTAACTGGTGCAATTTTACAAAATCGAATTGTAAATATTTGCCTTTTAATTTTAAGCACTGCAGGTATCTTCACTGTTGCTGTCAATTTCCCTGGGAATGAAACAGTAATATTTTAGACTCCTGTGGCAGGTGTTCTATTGTGAATGTAATTTTGTTTGGTTTACTCCAACCTTAATTTTTTCCATGTCAGGTTGAAAGAGAAAGAGATTATTTTTCTTTTCCTGGAACTTACATTTTTTTCTGAGGCCCTGAATCTTCCACCATCATTTTACTACTCAAGTTTCTGTCCTTTTTTTTTGTCTGTAGGGAAGATCGGGTAGAAAATATTTGGATTTTTTCCACAGAAATTTGAAGTGCAGATTGCTAGGAAATGTTTTCAGAATTGCCATGCTGACAGTTATAGACCAAAGCCTTGTAGAATGTTATGTATTTGAACTTCTTAAGACTAGCTTCTACTAGAAGCTATAGTTTACAATAGGTAGCTTTCTTCATTTTGCTTCTTCATTAAAGCTTTTAAGGGAATTATGTGATTTCGGAGAGTGCAGCCCCAAGAAAAATATTTCTCTTTTCCCCTTGCATTTTATTTTTCATTATTTATGTTAGGTAGGCAGCAACAAAGTTAGTTTCCTGTACGTCAGTCCTAGCAAAATGACAACTTCAACAGTGATGCTAGTTTAAAACACAAACAAAGTAAAAAAAAAAAAACAAACCTGCTTGGACTCTTTGACAGTTGGTATATTTGTGCAGTTGTATCTTTTAGACAGTCCACATACTGCAACAACCAACCTTACTAGTGGCTGTACTGCTTAAAGCTGCATAAAATAACTGCTAATAAATGGTGTCATTGCGTATAGATAGTCTCTTTTTAAGGGTAATGAACAGATCAGTTTAACAGTCAGGAAAGAAAAAAGTTTTCTTATTTTTTCTGAAGTTCAGAAAACTTTGCATTAATGGTTAGAAACTTTATCTTCCTGGACTTCAGTGTCTCCTTTTCAGTTTGGTGAGCTTCAAGAACGGAGAAGCTACTATGTTAATTCCATATGTAGTGAAGATTAAAAGTGACTTAGAGGGACATGAAAAAGACACTGAACATCTGAAATACTGAATGTCTAATTGCATTTGTACAAGGAACAGCCTTTGGGTGTGAATACTTATGCTAGATTATTAATAACTGATGCTACTGCTATTTTAAAATCTTCCGTCATTACAATACTGGCAGCTTTCCCTGCTGTTTTTCAAGTTACCTTGTACTACTTATCCCATGTTTTCTTGGTAAAAGCATTAAGATCCATTAATTGGGAATACTGCTATAAAAATAGGAGCCATATGTGAGCAATTCCATTATATGGCCATGCGTGAACATACTACCTAGTGTAAAGAATAAAGCCTTCTCCTTGGGACTCCTGTTTTAGAAGGTGTGATTTGTTTAATTGTGCTTTCCTGTCACAGAAATAAACTAGCTAGGGCTGGCTAAATTGTGCTGCCTTACCTGAAGGCTTTTTCCATTATAGTGCTTGCAAATGTTTTTTGCAAGCTAACGTATGTGTTGTGTCAAAGATATGTGCAAAAGTGTATTACACTAAAAAAAAAAAAAGTCAGGAGACATCTGAACTTGAGTTTTAAATTTTTTTAGTAAAGTCTGTTATTTACTACAAATATGTTAAGATGGGACAATATTGGTGTTTGTCAATATTATTTAATGTAGATGAAAACTCTGTTATGTACTTTCAAAACATACGTGCCCAGAACACTTCAGGTTCTTAACAATCATGTTAGCAAAGCTCAAGACTTCAGACAACTGGGAAACTCCTTGCTAAAAAAGTTACATCAAAGTGCTGAAGAGGGGCAAAACTGTAAAGACATCTTGTTGTCTAATGCAATCTCTCTGTCTCTTTCTTTCCTCGATAATCTCACGTAGCAATGGGTCAAAAAGGTGGCAAACTTGCCTGGTCCAAACCAGCAGAAGGCTATCAGAGTGTTACAGGCAGAAGATATGGGAGAAGACATGCCTATGTTAGCTTTAGACCATCTTTGAATAGCCAAGGCAGAGATGAACATCAACACGAAGGCTGTGAACAATTAGAGTGGGAGGATGTTCAACAAGAGAATTCTTTACGTAAGTGCATGTCTCTCCATATGTGCCATTTAATTGCAACCTGGGATGTGTGGAGGTGGAGGGGAAAGGCACATAGAGAAATATGAAGGGAAGAGAGTAGCCACTTAAATAACATATGTAAAGTACATTTCATATGGCTTTACAGAATGAAAATCAACATGAAAGTGAATTAAAGTACAGTTTATCTTAGGCTCTTTAATTTTACATGAAGTGCATTCCTTAATGAGTTAATGCATTCTAACCAACTAGATAGCCATAACACTGTAAAATTCAAATTATTTTGTCTTCAAATCAAATTGCAAATCACACTTGGAAGAGAATACTAATTATAATCTTCTATTTGTGAAATATTTAGTGTATCATGGACCAGGTTGTTCTGTCTCTGCCAATTTTAGTGTAGTTCCAGTGGAAATTAATTTAAGCCTGTAAAAGATCTTCAAAGGTTCTCTTCTTATTTGTTTGTATGAATCAGACCACTTCCCTTTCTTGTTTAATGAATATTTAACGTTATTATTTTCCAAACTGTCTTTTGTGACTTTAGTATCTGAATAGTAATTTCATAGAGAAATACAGAATGGCTTGTTGGATTAGAAACATATCCCATCTATTTGAGGTTTTCTCTAAAAGAAGTTTGATATAGGCTCAGATCTTCCAATTTTTTCTCCTTTCTGTAGACTATTTTATACTGCTTTCTCCTCCTAATTTCCTTATTTCATAATAGCATAGTGCTAATTTAACTCTGTCATGTGCCTCTGCTGTTGGAGACTGTTATGTGAGTAGATCATCTTGGGGCTGGTTTTATTTTTTTGGAACTTGAATGTTTTTGCAGTTGTTTGTGCTTTATATATTTTCTACGCTTTCATCTAGTTAAAGGTTTATTTCCTGTAAGGCAGTGTTGACACTTGTGGAGATCTTCTCTATAATACTGCCACCTTTCTTGTTTCAGTCATTCGGAGAGGAGGATGCTATTATTTTAGGGGCTATAAGAAATATGCAGTTTAGAGCATATTATCTCCTTCTTAATACAATTTCTTTGTATATAAATTCTAGAAGTGACTCATTTTCTATATTAAGTCTAATAACAAAATGCCTTTCCTTTTATATTTGGTCTGTTTTTATATTACTTTTTTCAAATTTCTTTGAGAAATGTTTTGGATTGACTTATTTCCCTTACCTCAACTATGTTACGTTATTCCCCAGTCAATACTTATTTTTTGCTGGGTGGGTGCTACCTAAAATATGCTGCATATTTCCTTGCTAATTGGCTTTACCTCTTCAATACATCTAAGTAATTGTGGAAGATGGGTGGAAGGAGGTGTCCTTGGAAATACTAAAACCTGACTGGACTTGGTTGTTGGTAACCTGCTACAGGTGACTTTATTTGAGCAAGACGGATGGACTGGATGATATCCAGAGGGGTCTGCCTGCCAGCCTCAGCTGTTAGCAATTTTGTGAAGGAACTTCAAGATTTTGGTTAGATAAAATGTGATGTTACAGCATTGCTTCCTGCAAGCCATGCTCCTAGTGCTGAGAGGCACAGCTCTTGTAAGAGTTCAGTGCCATGAATTCACCAACTTAGGCATGGATTATCTATTTAGATGAGATTCTTTTTTTTTTTTTTAACCTTGGAACACTCATTTTACATGGTTTCCTACCTCTTAACTGTTTTTAAAATGACATGCTAGGGAATCCTTCAACTAACTGTGCATGTTTCTTTTTTTTGTCTTGTAGTTAAGATTCCAAATCTCTTAATATTGACTTAAACTTTTAAGTACTCTCAAGTTATGCAAGCCATTGTACGTTCAAAAGTAGTTTGGACTATTGCCTTGGTTAGGAGTTTACAAATGACTTGAACTAAGCATTAATTTTGTAGTAGCAGCAGTATACATGTTTTAACTTCTCTAAGTCTTGCTAGTGGGTTTGATATTTATTGTCCTTTTATGCAAGAGGTGTTCAAGTGTGATATAACACAACTGAATTTGTGATGATGGTAACTATTAACTGTAAGTCCACATTCATCCCTACTATTATTTTCTTCTTATGAGGAGCTGCACTCCCAGCTGCATGCAGAAAACATAGTGCTATTAGTATGTAATTTATAGTAGCAATAAATGGCTTTGTCTGAGTGTGGCAGGAGGCACAATTTAGCCAGTTAATGAATGGATAGCCCCATTTTTAACTTATGGAAAGAAATGTTGCAGCTTTTTTAATCTTCTAGTGTTTTTTTTCAGATATCTTGTTCTCATCTTAAAATTCCCTTTTCCATAAACAATGTAAAAATGCTGCTTATGCACATGTTCATTTAATACTTGGGTTTTTGCTGTCAGGCTGATCTGAAATTATATCATTTAAGTCTACTTCTGTATGCTTAGTTTATATAAGTGAGAACATAAATATATTAATGAAGAATGACTGCATCTCTGGTAAATATTTCTCTTTATCAAATTGCACTGGAGCCGTAGTGAACTGTCATTTCTTTTTCCTGAACAGCTGCTCTAGATGAGCATATTTCAATTGTTTTTGATTATTCCGGTGTATTCTTCCTTACAGCTTTCTGTGAAGATTCCAGTCCATCGGTTCAGGCTTCTTCTGATTTATTGGATGAGCCTCCATTAGAAAATATTGGAACTGGAGAACCCATTTGCCAAAGTGTATCAAGCCAGACTTTTCAAGCAAACGTGTCACCATTTTCTCTATTCTGTTCTGGTCTGGAAGGCAACACAATCTCGGGGAACTCTATGAATCCTTATGAAAATTCTGAAGACCTTGCAGAATATGCATCTGAAGGGCATAATGATTTGAATGGTCAGAATGGAATTGCCTTTGTAAACATTGACTCTTATGAGCCAGATAGCAGTGATGGAGAGGAAGATGATGCTCAGGACAAATTTTCTTTGGCAAGTGAAGCAGAAGGTGTACTTCAGGGAACGCTAGATAGTAAGTTTTCTGAGTTAGAAAAAGGCTTAGAGACTCTTACTGACTTAGAGTCCCGATTGCTCACGCTCAGCCACAGTTTGTCTAGAGAATGTCATGAAGAAGCAGGACCAATGCCTCTAATGAGTTACTTTAGCATAGATTCAGGCTTGACATGTCCAAACAACAGGGCATTTGAATCTTCTGCTGAAGATCAAGCTATACCGAAAAGTAACTTGACTGGTGCCAGTTGTGAAACACAGCCGGTAAGAAATATAGTGGATGTTGGAATCAGAACCCCTATAGCAATTGCTAATGAATTAAATGCCACTGGTGGAACGACCGACCAAGGAAATTCACCTGAGCAAGTCGTGAGACCTAAAATAAGAAAACAAAGTCCTGCAAACCAGTTGGGGAGAGAGGAGCTTCTCCCTAGTGACAATGAAGAGAAAGGTGGTTCCTGGAGAAGAAATGAAGTTGCTGAAATCCAGCAAGGCCATGTTGAGTACGCCTTGAGAAATAGCGAAGAGATGAGTTCTAGTATGCACTTTGACACAAGAGAGTACCAAGGTCATCAAAAGAACACAGAAACAGTCCTAAGGAAAAATACAGCAGCTCAAGAACAAAACATGCTAGATAATAGCACTGTCAGGGATGATTTTGAAGACTGCAACAGACACTCCTCCATGTCCCATGATGATGAAGACAGGTGAAATTTCATTTTATTAATTTCATTTTATTCTTCATTTCTTTACTATTTGTTTGGCTGAGAGGTAAGGCCAACATTGCTTATTGGTTGTTAAGCAACCGTGGGTATTATCAGTGTCACTGCTGCTATCTTCTCTGTGTGCTAGGAGAAAGATGCGTATAGTGGATCTGGGCTTGTATTCCTGAGTTGTTTTATGTACCCTGCAAATGCAGAGGGGGAAGAAAAAAAAACCTTTTTGCAAAGTGGGATGGGCAGAATTCTTTCTTAGGAACCGATTTATTTTTTTTAATCAGCTCTTTGTGTATACTTGCTTTATAATACATTTCTAAATAGTACAAAATGAGTTTCTGCTAGAAAAAAGTCTATATTGAAAGTAATAATTGAAAGTTCATAGAAAAGTAGGAAGTCACAATATGTTTGTGTTCGTTTTCTTTCCCCTAAAGCAGTGTTAAAAGTCACACCCCATTGCCTTGTTTAAATTGCAGGTCAGAATGGAGTGATGGAGAATGGTCTACAGCTGTGCCTTCCTATATTGCTGCTACAGACAAAGACCATTCCTCAAGTGATGAGATCTGGGAGACTGTCCCAGGCAGGGAGGAATGTGAGCCTGAAGTGCAGAGCAGCAGCAGTGGCATAGAAGAGGAGAACACGGTTGTCTGTTTCCAAGGAGGGTATGGGTTTATTTTATTAGCTAAATTTGTGTAAATTCTGATGTCAGCAGTAACACAGTATCTGCATGACACTACACAGAATAACAACATCAGTTCTGAAACTAGTTACTATACCAGCAATAATCACTTGCCTACATCAAAATAATCTGAGTACTCGTATGTATTTCAAATCAGGGAAAAAATGGCATGTTATGCAAACAATTGTATTTTATGAAAGATACAGAAATAATGAGAGGGCATTGATTGGTAATGTCAACAAGGAAAATAGGCTGGATATACCGACTTTATAAGTAACTTGCCTAATCCGGCTTTTTAAACATATACATGTTCTGGTACTGCTTAGTACTCCTTGCAAAGCAGTTTATCTCTGTGCTTTTTTGTTTCTCATATTCCACTGCTGCTTTTTATTTCTGTAGCCCTATCAGTGATTAAAGTAAACTTGAACTGCTTGCTTGCTGCGTACTTATTTTTCCAGGCATTCAGTAGTTTATTTTATAAAATGTGCCTGCCTTTGTTGCAAGGCAGAATTTGTAGCTGTAAATAGCCAAGGAAAGTTGGGCTTTTTTTCCTAAGCATCTACTATGAGACTTCTATTCTTAGTTTGGGTCTTTATAAAGCAACAAGCCATGCCTACGTGTTCTTCCAGCTTCTACTCTTAGGTAGACAGTACCTATTACTAAGCAGTCCAAATCTCTGCTACTGCTTTTTTAGTATGGCTGTCTCTTGAGGTTTGGAGAATTAGCATGGCTGTATGAAAACACTACGAAAACTCATCTGTTTGAGAACAACAGCAATGGAGCTGTGTAGTCTTTATCTTTCTTTGATGTGAACAGCCTGCAAATGCACCCATTTTTAACATGTTTCCTGTTTATTTGCTCTTTGAGAAGGAAAGTGGGACTTAGAGCCTTGTGGCTTTAAACATCCAGGTGACTTGTGCTCCTGCAGAAATGAGAAGAGTCTTTCTCCTTATGCAGATAGTTTCTCTTGCAAATAATAACTCTTGGTATTCAGGCCAAGTTTCCCCATGAAGGCTGTTCCAGGGTGTCAAGAGAGCCTTTCTTTTTAGTGGCTTTAGGACCTTGTAGATGAATAAGAAAATCTTTAGTATGAAATATACTAGCCCTGGCAGGGATACTGCCTGTACTAGGGGAAACACAAAGCAAGCTACTTACCCTACTACTGGCCTTGAGCATTAGACAAATAATTTTTGCAACAGAATCATGGATCTTACCAGATTCTGAGTCTGGAGCCAATACCACTGGGAGTTTCTTGGTTTTTACAGCAAATACTAACTTCCTAAACTGGGACTGCAGTCTGAGAAACATGCAGCTGTTGTAGTATGTGTAGCTTTTGTTACTTGCATGTGTTGGCAAATTCTCCTAGATCTTTAGTTTTAGCTTTTCATTTATTTCTTTGAAGGGAACAGATATTATTGGAGGAAGGAGAGGTTCCTTGGTTACAATACCGAGAAGAAGAAAGCAGCAGTGATGAGGAAGATGATCCAGTTAGTGATTTTGTGCATCCTGGATTGTTCCTGTTGGATGGAAATAACAACCTTGAGGATGACTCCAGTGTGAGTGAAGAGCTGGAGGTGGAGTGGAGGTATGCCTTTGATAGTTTCCTGCATTAATTTCAGAGGTTTTGTAGTTACTATTTTCCTTTTATATAAGATGTCAAAAATACTCATGGCTATCTGTATGCACTTGCTTCAAAGGCTGATAATCTGAGTTTAAAGCCTTAAGGTACTTCAAGTGATGTTTCTTCTAAGGAGAGAACAAGGATGTAGATTTGCTAAATCAGACTGTGATCTCAGAAAGTTGTGGTGCACTAAATATTCAAGAGATGAGTGTACTTTTTCAATTAATTTTCAAGATGGTAAGTACAGTGGAAGTATAAAAAAGTAAAGCAATATGAATGTAATCAGCATTCAAGTCAGTGCAGTTCTATAATTGTTCTTTTTCTCTTTTGCATCTGGTGTACATCAGAAGCTAAAGGCCTATTTTATGTCTCTCTGAAATGTCATGGGCTTACCTAATATTATAATAATATTGAATGCTTCACTCAATTTTCTGTCATTAGAATACTGAAGAATATTGTAATATACTTATTACAAAAATTCTGCAAATACCAGGAAGAAAGTGATCCTAACTGCTTACACAGGCTAATCATGGAGTAGTATAGTGTGTTTGTTTTAAAGTGAGAGTGAGCTAGACAGAATGCTTTCCAGTGAGAGACTTAACACTTGCTCTCTTCTGCTTATTAAAAATATTACAAACTACAGTGTAAATATACCAAGAACACTGGTATTTTCTCTCTGTGAAGTTCTATTGTGAAAAAGCACAACAGGGTCAAATGCATGAGAGTCCCAGCTAGAAGTAAGGCGTGTGTTCTTACTGTGCCAGGCAGGAAGCTAGCAAAGGAATTGCAGGATATGGAAAAAACCTGTTGTTTAAATGTTGGAGTTTAGACTTGGTAGGCTTCTTAATTCCTCAAAATATGAAGTAAGATGCTTCTCTAGTAGTTTGTCTAAGCATGTGCAGATCTGTACATGATTTTGCTTGTGCCTGTTCTAATATTTGGTCTCTGAATGTGGAAAATAAAACTCAAAGCAGATGCCAAGCTATGAACTGTGACACACAATGTAATCAAAATCTGAATGCTAGTTGTAAACTGAGCTTAATAGCATATGTCTGAAACTTATTAGCTGAACTGTGTGTCCTTTTAACTCAGGGTTAATCAACAGTAAAAGCTCCTGTCATGTTCTTCTGAAGTCCATATTGTCTTGAGTTGTACCACTTTACTGGGAGCAGGTGCTGGGAGTGGGGGCTGCAGGGTGGCCTCTGTGAGGAGAGGCTGGAGCTGCCCCATATGGGACAGAGCTGGCTCCAGCAGCCCCACTGCAGGGTGGTGCATCTAGGGAAAGTGTATTTAAGAAAGGGTTAAAAAATGCTGCACAGCAGAGTGTGAGAGGACTGAGGATGATTCAGGAGAAACACAGCTGTAGACCCCAAGGTCAGAGAAGAAGGGGGAGGAGGTGCTCCAGGTGCTTGAGGAGAGATTCCCCTGGAGCTCCTGGGGAAGACCACAGTGGAGCAGGAAGATATTGTGAAGAAACTGTGCCTCTGTAAAGCTCATGCTGGAGCAGGTAGTGAAGAAGTTCAGTGAGTGGGAAGGACCCTCTCAGGAGCAAGTTTATCCTGAAGGACTGCAGCCTGTGGGACGAACGATGCACTGGAGCAGGGGAACATTGTGAGGAGGAAGGAGAGGCAGGGAGGAACTGCCATGGACTGACCACAGTCCCCATTCCCTGTCCCTCTACACTGCCTGGGTCAGGGTGACACAGAGGAGTCAGGAATGAAGGAGTTAAGTTGAGCCTGGGAAGAAAGGGAGGGCTAAGGGGAGGGCGTTTTAGTTTTTGTCTCTGTTTCTCACTATCCAAATCCCTTTTTGTTGGCAATAAATTCACAGATTCATAGAACAGCCCAGGTTGGGAAGGACCTGTAAAGATCACCTGGCTCAACCTTTCAGTTAAATTAAGGTTCTCCCTTAAGTTGAGTCTGTTTTGCCTGGGATGGAGATTGGTGGGTGATCTCCCTGTCTTTGTCTTGACCTATGAGCTTTTAGGCTTATTTATGCACTCATCCAGTTGAGGTGGTGGACCAAGAGCAGTGGGATGGGTATCTGACAGCCAGCCCGGGCCAACACAACCACCTCATGAGAGTATACGCACACAGTTGTTAGCAGGTGATGTGCAGTAATTTGATGTACCCAGCCCTGATGTTATTACTACTTACGTTGAAATGATGACTATGTTTCTTAACTCATGTTTTTCAGAATACTTGATGAGTTTGGGGATGGCCTAGGGCTTGCTCAAGCCATTCCTTATATGGATCCTCAGTTTCTCACATTGATGGCACTAGAGGGACGCTTACAACAAGCTATGGAGGTATTCAAATATTCTTGCTGCTATTAGTGATGTTGTGATGTAAGCTTTTATTACTGAATTGTTTTACAGCATATTCTGAAAATAAGGAGAATTAAGGAAAAATTACTTTCCTCTTTTAGCTTGAACTTTCAGATCTCCAAGCTTGAAAATAAATGTTGAATGTTCTTTTAAATGTAGTGCAAAAAGTCTCTGGTTAGTGCTGCTCCTTTTAGAATATGTATTTTCGCTTAAAGGAAAAAAGATACTGATTTCTACCAGTATTAACATATGCTATTTAAACTATTGTAAAGAATGTTGCCAAATTCCCTACATAACAAAGGAAAATTCATAACTGGATCTGTGACTATGGATCATGCCAGCATTTTTTTTTTTTTGCAAGAGTACAATTGGATATCTCATATTTTTATTCCTCAGTGGAAGACTCTTCTGTATTTGACTGTCTTGACTCCACGTGTTTTAAATTAAAAAAAAAAAACACCAAACCACCCAAAAGCAAAAAAGCCTTTTAACTTTACCTTGTTCTAATCTCTTTTTATCTGTCTACCTTTGCATAAATAAGAGCATTTGTTATTGAGAACCAGCAGAGTTATGATCTTTGTCGTCTGCGTTGTGTTACGTAGGTCACTGTCAGAGCGAATATGAAGCTAGCTGAAATTCACTTTGATGTAATGTGACAGTTCTTGCACTGCCAGAAATCTTCCCTGCAGGGTATTTGTAAAAATAAGAGTTAAATGATTTGACGACATATAATATGGTGTTACAACAATTAAATTGAATGTTTTGTGTGTGTGACAGAAGTTTAGGGGCATCAGGGGGCAGTTTGACTCCTAGCTCTTAGTTAAAAGGGGTGAAGAGGGCAGACTGTAGGTCATAATGTGCTTGCAGACAAAATACCAAGGATGCTTTGAAATGCTTTCTAAAGCTGAGAGTCAGTGGAACAGTCATAGATTACCTTTTTCTATGAATATGTGCAAAATAAATGATTTTGTGAATAAACTTCCTGGGGTTTTTCCAAGGGGGTGGAAGGCTTGTTCCCTGAAGTTGGCAGTCATTCAATTCCCAGGTATTGTGCATCCCCTGAGGTATATGGGAGGTCAGCGTTATTCAAGATCAAGTACCATAGGGTCTTCTCCTGCTGTGTAGGATCTTGCTAGTGTTACTCATCTGGAGACACTTCAGAACTGCTGATTAATGTGTAGGAGGTCTGTTGATATCCTTAACTATAAAAGCAGTATTCTAAAGTTTTATAGAGAAAATTCCTTGTCTCTTTCATAGCTGCTGGTTCTCACTACATCAAAAAGGACAGAACTACAGAAGCAGCTGACCCCCTTCCTTGCACCAAAGCAAGAGGATCTGTGTATAGAGGGGAAACTTTCTTTTTTTAATCTCTGTGTCAACACTTAAAGAGGAGACTGAGGTTATTATGGCTCTGAGGTTTTCTTTCTCATTACTGTGTAACAACATTTCCTTAGTTACTCTGTCAGAAGAAATGTGTGCACTCTAGTCAGGCCAGCCTGTAAAAGCAATCCTAGGTGGCTTTGTGCATGGCTGGCTGAGAAGATGCTGTAATTATGTTAGTGTCACTGAACACACTTGGCAAGCAGGTAGATGACTACAAAGGTAGTTACTCTCTGGGACCTGTGGTGCAGGTCGCTATGGATGTTCAACAAGAGGGAAAGCCAATTCTCTTAAATAGTATTAGTGCTTGAAATTAGCTCTTAGGTGTCTGAAACTTTACAGTGATCATACAAGTCTGGCATAATTGGGATGAGTCAGCAGAAAATGGTAACTGAGTAATGAAACGAACAGCTGGATTGACTGTGACCAAATAGACCACACAGGTTTTCAATAGTAATTCTGAGTATTTCCTCCAAATCTCAAGCAGAATATATAGAGCACCTCTCTTTCCAGTATGAAGATGGTTACTAAAATTGTTCAGAAAATAAAAGCAAAGATTACCCCAAACTGTTTAATGTTTCTCAGGTAATGTTAGGTAATATTTCTGGAATTTGAGAGAAAGTGAGTACAAGAAGGCTCTGTAATGTCTATCCAGAATTAATTTTAATTTTTTGCTGAGCTCCTGTCTTTTAATGACCACAGCAAGATGTAGACAGGATCAGGATATAGTGTTTTCTGCTTTCTAGAAAATAGAACTTGCAAATGGCTAGTCCGGTGTAATCTCGTAATAAAATATGATGTGACCCTGTCCCTGACTGGATTAACATAGACTATAAACTTGTATTCCTGGAGGTTTGACACATATGTAATATTGCATCCTTCTGTCTGTTTGGGGTATTATCTAATTTTTCCAGCTGTAGTAGTTAATCTGATTAAGCATGGTATTTTTGCCTACAAATTTTTCTCAGACCATTGCAGCTGTGGCAAAATACTGTTACAAATACTAAAATTTCCTTAATGTTAGTAAGGCAGTATTGTCTGCTGTAACAGAACTTAATGTTTTTAAGCTGTTAAATTGGAGAAGTGTTACCTGTCTTGCAGGTGGACTTGCATACTGCACTAGGGATAACTGTCCTAGGATTTCTTTTAAATTAGCAAACTTCGAGATGAGAATATCTGTGGCAGTAGGAGCCCTAAATATTTGTCTGCTAGCTCATGCTGGTATCTCTACTGCCACAAACATCTGCCTGTAAATGTAAACCTGATGGTTGAGAACTATGGTGGGATGGTTGCCTGAGCTACTTTGCCACTGTGATAAAAGTAAGGCATGTTTTCAGGCTGCAACTCCAATAACTTTCTCTACAGTTTAAGATGAAAGAGTATGGAAGGTGTTTCTGTATAATCCAGTGTCTCTCTAGTATATTTTGGGCTTTTTAGTTAAGTGTGCCCCCAACATTACAAAAATGTCAGGTTATCTTAAACTTCTTACCAAGGGGGGTTTCTAGCCATGAGAATAAATAATCTGCATGCTGATTAGAGCAGTGAGTAGTTGTACTTAAGAGGTATGACTAGTTCATTTAGTGTATGAACTCAGTGCTTCTGTGTTCTCAGCTCTTCATTTTCAATTTGTTCTGCTGTTCAAACAGGTATGTCTAGTACATTTCTTAGCAAATATAACCAGTCTGAGATCTGTGTTGCATCCTTACAGTGTCTTGTGGGGTTGAATGTATGGTCTAAACATCGAGTTTGCCTCCTGTAGTATTGGAGTCTTAAAGATTTAGCAGGGTGAAAAATTTAAGTTTCAAACAAGGACTTCAGAGGACTATGTCTTAAGTCATTATACAGATGAGAAACATGTATGTGGATTTTTTTTTTCTGAAAGCCTACATTAGTAGGTACTTACTATTTTTGTTTGTACCTGAATAGTTCAATAGTTGAAGCCGGGAAACACATTAATGAGGCTTTTATTTTAAGAAAGTGAAACATAACGACAATTTTGTATTAGCAAGCTTTATTACATTTTCGACTTGCTGTCTTTTCTGAAGCTTTCTAAAATGAACAAGTATTCATTAGAGAATTAGTTGTGACTCTGTCTTGGTACTTTAAGAAAGTTTAAACAACAAGCTGTTATTGTTTTGACCTTCAGTTTCATCTCATTCATTACAAAAATAAAACTGATCTAATGGTTAGTCTAACAGACATAACTTCCATTGAAGAATTGGAAAGAATTCCATATTAGAATTGGATTCCTTTTTCTTGCTTATGTGTTTTCATGTGGAATGTTACATTTTGAGTAAGAGGACTTGGTCTCTGCTCACCCTTTTCAGACTGCTATGGTACATCTGGAGTCTCTTGGATTTGATATTGAACAGGCTTGTCCACCAGCTACTCAAGAAACCATAGATTGTCTCCCACAGATTACTGTCACAGATGTTCATGAAGGTATGGAAAAATAATTAAGAATTAATTTCCACAAAGTTTATAAGTAGAAATCTAGCTTTCTGTAATACTATAAATGCAGTATTTAAACATACTTACTGTGCAGCTGCTAATGCTGTTCTAAGAGCTTTGAATCTTGAATCAGATTGAATATAACTTTGGTCAGTTTGGAAAACTAATCTTTACTGGAGTGTAGTCATATTTTGTAATCATTAGTGATACTGTTGATAAGATGTGTATTTTTATTTCAGCTCATTTTAGATGTAAATTGAGATAACAATGCTTTTTCTTCATCATGGGTGTAGGTCAAGAGCAGTGTTGCACTATCTGTTGCAGTGAATATGTGAAAGATGAAATCATAACAGAGCTGCCCTGTCATCACTTGTTTCACAAACTTTGTGTAACTCTTTGGTTAGAAAAGGTAAGTACTACAGGGTTGGTGAGGCTCTTGTGGAGTTTTTTGAGTATCTGCATTCTTCTGGGAAGAACATTTTGTAACTCTTTGAAAATGTGGGATGAATACCAAGAAATAACTGATTGTTAATTTTATGCAGTATGGAAGCCAATTCTAGCATTGTTAGCTGTCTCTTAGCTCCAGTTAGCCATCCAGTCAAATTTGACTTTGAGACAGTGCTGTTGTGAAGACATTAAATACTTCATGAACAATAATCTTTAGTTTTCCAATAGAATTGAATGCAGACTGTGCAGATGACCCAGAGTTTTTTTCTCTTTTTTTTGTAGTCAGGAACATGCCCGGTTTGTCGTCATGTGCTTGCACCCATGCCTCCTGAAGTGGATGCTGCCACTGTTTCCTTTCTGTCTGATCATGATTTGCCATCGCCTGTTCGCAGTACTACAGGAACTTCAAACTAGTGTCTGAAATTAAATCGTTGCCACCAAAGCAAAAATGTAAATTTTGCCTGTTTAATTACAATGTGAAAGCAAATATGTATAAAATATTGTATGTAAAATACTATCTATATGATATATTTTAGTTTAGGAAGAGGGTCCAACACTTTCTAAACTCTTAAGGTTTATAATAATAGCTTAAATTTTCAGACTATTGGTTAGAATGTTGTTGGTAATTGTAAAGTCTAAAGCTTATGATATGATAAATTTTTCCAAGAAGTTAATTAATGTGTCACTTTGTCCAAGTTCTTGCAGCTGCAGTGCAGTTGCAGCTTATTAAAGCTACACTTAGGACCTGTTGGACCTAGTATAACTGAATTACTTGGTTTTGTCAAACTTAGGCTTTGTAATTGATTTCTCCTATCTGCATCAAATGTGAAGATATTCTGTGACACCAGCAGTGGTAAAACTTGATTTCAGTGGGGAAAAAAATGCATAATGGAACCATGTCTCATACCAGTTCACTCTATAATAAACTTTCCTAAAGTCAGAAACACTAATGACTTGTTTCTATGTGGTTTTTTCCTCTTATAAATTCTAGCACCATTTTTAACCCTGTGTCCTGAGTAAGTCTATGAACTATGGAATTTCAGCCTTTGAAGTTCAAAGTTTCTAAGAAGTTGCATCTGTAAGAGCTGGGCACCTGGTTCCTTCAATTTGTGTTTAAATTCCATTCTACTAATTAGGTCTCCTGTATGCCTGCATGTTTTCTCTCTTTTTCAGATATATATATTTATTTTTATATATATATCAGGGCTGAGGTTGCTTTCTAATGAAGATATTGTTAAAATATTTTTTGGCTCTTGGAGTATTAAGTTTGAAAATGGTAGTAGAGACTTCACTCACTTAATTGAGAAACACACTTGAATACTTGGCTATTAGGATAATTGTAAAGTTATTTTGGAAATTTTAAAATTGGTAGCATTTCTGGTATTTGCATTGGTTGCAGTGGGTAATGCTACAGTTAGTATTTTAAAGGAGAAAAGACTGGTCTCTAAAATGTATTTCTATAAATAATACTCTAATGTACACAAAAACTATAAGGGACATGCAGTTAATCATTAGAGGACAGAAAGTTAATATTTGGGTAGGTATATGTATACTAATGGCTTCAAAAAAACTTGTGTCGCCATTGGATAGACACACAATTCCTAAACAGGTTGGTGCCTGGCAATAAGATACAAGGTGTCTAGTCGAACACTCTTAAAAGAGTTACAGACTTTTCCAGTAACTTCGAGATTAAGGTGAATTAAGCTCTTGGAAAAGTGATTGATTAAAAATCTTATAGTAGCTCACTGACTCTCATTTATAACTATGGGTGCCATCATAGTATCTTATTTCTTTACAAATATTAATATATTCTTTTATTAGCAGTGAAAGATGGTAAGATTCATGTTTGAGGGACAGAATGAGTTGTGTCGTGCACTTTGCAGTGTAGTTTGGACTGCATCAGAACAGGGAATTGGTGGCAATTGCCATGAGTCTGCTCCTGAGGTTTTCAATTTTGCAATTCCAAAACTTAAAGTATTAGGAAGCCAAAGCAATAGGATACTGGTTAAAAGTGAAATGTGTCGCTCCTTCTTGGCTTATTTTCCTGTATTAAAACTTTATATTTGCTGAAGTAGGTATCAGTAGGATCCGGGGAAAAGTGACAAGGAACATAGACTTGTACGCATACTCACTGGTAGAATTCATATGAATCCAAGAAAAGCTGTAATCTTCCATGTCTCTGTTACAAACTAGTGCTGTGGAGAGCGGTTGATCATGGCTACCAGCTACCACAGGTGATAAAATAGGAATGCAGCCTTTAAAGCTCATCTGAGGTGTGTATGGAATGTGTAGATTTAAGAGAGAGTGGAAATGAAGACACCTGTATAGCTCGCAGGGTAAAAAAAAACACCAGAATGATGGACTTCCATTCTTCAGTAGCTCCCCTTTGCAGCAGATGTTGCAGTTATTTTAACCAGCCTGTTTCTCTCTTTGTTTCTCTCTGGAATGGCACAATACATTGGCTTTCACATAATCTCTTAAGCATGGTGTTTTGTAAAGAGAATTACTGTTAACTTCTGTGGCAAGAGTTGGAAATCCTCTTGCTAGACACTCTTGATTCCAGACTTAACCAGCAGTGTCAAGAGCTAAGCTTGAGGATTTTGCCTTCCTTCATTATCTGTTGTTGGCCTCAGCTCTGACTTCTTCCTATTTCTAAACAGCTGTCTAAAAGAAGAGCATTCATGTTGCCTTTTTTCTTTTTTAATGTAGTGATCTTACTCGCAGGTCTTTCGTGGCTCCTCATCTGAGAAAATAGCAGATGAAACGTCTTTCTAATGAGGTGTCTGAAAAAGCATATGCTAGGTCATACTCAAAAGGTTACCAGTAGAAGTGTCTAACACAAAATAGAAAGTAAAAAAAGTCAAAACCTTTGGATCATGTCCAAATGTTGTGATTATTTGATTTTTTTTAAATGAAGTCATAACAGGTTGCTGTGCAGATTCTGTGGTTCCTGCTCCAAATACAAAATTAAAAAGACCCTGCAAAGTATGTTTTTCCAGAAAAATAATTAATTTTCTTTTTGCTCAAAGAAAATATTTTAGATATTTTAAAGTAAAAACTTACAGCTGCAATGGAGAAAGTCTTCCTTCCCCCTGCCCCTTGTTGAGTAAAGCAAAGCATTTCACAACAATGAGAAAGCAAATGTGGAAAAATAAGCTTCTTGCTGTTAAATGTTCATGTTGTCTATACACGCACTAGTACATTGGAGACATCTAATTTAACTAACTCAGTCATGTAAACTGAATGAATGTTAATATTCCATAAAACATTTTCATTCCAAAGTTAAAAAGTTTGTTTTTCTTTCTTTAAAAAAACCCAACAACAGAGCCTCTTTAATGGTTTGTTGGGTGTGGGGTTTTTTCCCCCCTTCTTCCAATTTCTGGCAGGTTTTATTATCTGTTTCAGCTATTAGACACACAGGTGACAGGTTTTTCTTAAATAGCCATAATAAAAGCAATTAACATAGTGTGAAAAGAACCTCCCTTCAAGTCAAAGGGGAAGCTGGCTTAGTTGTGCCCCTGTATGTCTTAGGATTTTGGCTGAGGTTACTCGGTGAGCTGTCTGGTAATATTCACAGCTCTGCAGGTACCTTCCTTGTTACGGAATGCAGAAAGCTCCTCTTCCCCTTGTGTTTCCTTATTCTGTGTTTGATTGAACACCTGAGGAAAACCAACCTTTTTATTGATATAGAAGACTTGCAAAGTGCAATTATTCTTTATTTCAACAAAAATAACCCATGAAAAGAGTTTAAGTCAGAATGGTGTGGTTTAAAGGGACCTTAAAGATTATCTAGTTCCAAACCCCCTTGCCCTGGGCAGTGACACCTGGACCAGGCTGCTCAAAGCCCCGTTGACCCTGGCCTTGAACGCTTCCAGGGATGGGACATCCACAACATCCCTGGGCAACCTGTTCCAGTACCTCACTACCCTCAGTAAATAATTTCTTCCTAATCTAAATCTACCTTCTTTCAGTTTAAAACCATTACCCCTTATCCTATCACTACACTCCCTGATAAAAGAGTCCCCCCAAATCCCTCCTGGACCCCCTTTTTAAGTATCGGAAGGTTGCAATAAGGTCTCTCTAGAGCCTTCTCTTCTCCAGGCTGAACAACCCAACTCTGTCCACCTGCCTTGATAGCAGAGGTGCTCATCTTTGTCACCCTCCTCCAGCCTCACTTCAACAGGTCCTTCTTCTGTTGGGGGCCACAGAGCTGGATGCAGTACCGCAGGTTGGGTCTTACAAGAGTGGAGTAGATGGGATGAATCACCTCCCTCAACCTGCTGTCCGTGCTTCTTTTCATGCAGCCCAGGATGCTGTTGGCTTTCTGCGCTGCAAGTGCGCATTGCCTGCTTATGTTGAGCTTCTCGTCCACCAGCACTCCCAAGTCCTTCTCCTCAGGGCTGCTCTCAAGCCATTCTCCACCCAACCTGTATTTGTGCTTGGGATTGCCTTGACCCAGGTGCATGACCTTGCACTTGGCCTGGTTGAACTTCATGAGGTTTGCACGGGCCCACCTTTCAAACCTGTCAAGATGCCTCTGGACAACATCCCTTCCCTCCAGCGTGTCGACTGTGCCACACAGCTTGGTGTCATTGGCAAACTTGTTGAGAGTGCACTCAATCCCACTGTCTGTGTCCCCGATGAAGATGTTAAATAATATTGGTCCCAATAAAGACCCCTGAGGGACACTGTGATTCTGTGACACCACTCGTCGCTGGTCTCCACCTGAATATCAAGACATTGACAGCAACTCTTTAAGAGCGGCCATCCAGCCAATTCCTTATCTACTGAGTGGTCCATCCATCAAATCCACGTCTCTCCGATTTATAGACCAGGATATCATGTGGGACAGTGTCAAATGCTTTGCACAGTTCCAGGTAGTTGATGTTGGTTGCTCTTCTCTTATGCACCAACACTGTAATGCCATCATAGAAGACCACCAAATTTGTCAGGCATGATTTGCCTTCAGTGAAGCTATATTGGCTGTCACCAATCCCCTCTCTCTTTTCCATGTGCCCTAGCAGAGTTTCCAGGAGGATCTGCTCCATGATCTTGCCAGGCACAGCAGTGAGACTGATGGGCCTGTAGTTCCCCAGGTCTTCCTTTTTAGCCTTTTAAAAAATGGGGGTTATATTTCCACTTTTCCAGTCAGCGGGAACTTCACTGGACTGCCATGACTTCAAATGTGATGGATAGTGGCTTAGCAACTTCTTCCACCAGTTCCCTCTGGACTCTCAGATGCCTCTCATCAGGCCCCATGGACTTGTGCACCTTCAGGTTCCTTAAATGGTCTCAAACCTGATATTCTTCTATGGTGGGCAGTACTTCATTCTCCCAGTTCCTACCTTTGGATTCTGTGAATCAGGTGGCATGGCTAGAGCCCTTGCTGGTGACGACCGAGGCAAAAATGTTGAGTACCTCAGGCTCCTCCATGTTGGTTGTAGCCAGGTCTCCTGTTTTGCTCATCAGGGGAGGACAGTTTCTTTCATTTTCCTTTGTCGTCCTATGTACCTAAAGGAACCCTTCTTGTTACTTTTTTACATCCCTGGCTAAGTTCAGCTCCAGCTGTGCTTTGGCTATCCTGATCCCCTCCCTGCACTCCCGCACCATATCCCTGTAACCTCCCAAGGATGTGTATCCATGCCTCCACTGCCTGTGCTTTTTGGTTTTGTGTTTTAGTTTGGCTAAGAGGTCTTGACTTAGCCAAGCTGGTCTCCTGCCTCCCCTGTCCGACTTCTTGCACATTAGGATTGAGAACTCTTGCACCCTATGCCCTAAGAAAATTTTTTAAATATCTCCCAGCTCTCATTTTCTCCTTTGCCTCTGAAGGCACCTATGAGTTTCCCAAGGGATCCCATGCACTAGACTCATAAACAGCTGAAAGTTTGCCCTTCTGATGTTTAGAGACCTGAATCTACTTTTTACCTGTCCTGTACTCCTCAGGACTGAGAATTCCACCAGGCATAATTGCTGCAGCCCAGGCTACCTCCAATCTTGACCTTTCTGATAAATTCTTCCACATTAGTGAACAACAGGTCCACCAATGCTTTTCCTCTGGTCAGTCTCTGCATCACCTGGACTAGGAAATTGTCTTCAACCATCAGATGTCTGTGTGGTTGAAGTCCCCTATCAGGATCAGTGCCTACAAGTACGATGCTTCCTGCAGTTGAAGAAAGAACTCCTTATGAACCGCCTCTCCTTGATCAGGTGGCCTGTAGTAGACGCCAACTGCAAAGTTTCCCTTGTTAACCTTACACTCTTGACCTGCACATTGCTGTTCTTCAAAGATAGCTCCGTGCAGTCAATCCTGTTTTTGGCGTAGAGGGCACTGCCCCACCTCTCCTTCCTTGCATGGCCCTTCTGAATAGTTTATAGCCATCAAACACAGCACTCCAATCATGCTATTCATCCCACCAGGTTTCTGTGATAGCAATCAGGTCATAGTTATGTCTCATCTTCTGGAAAGAGATTGGTACCAGCTGGATTATCTTCTGGATTTTTAATTTCTTGCATGAGGTCAAGGCAAGATCACATATGTGGGAGCCTTTTGAGGCTGTTAAGCCAACGACACTCAGCAATGGCCATGCCCTCCATGTTTGCTTTAAAAATATAATCCATTTCTCTGTTGGCTCTGCCAAGACATGGAACACTCTCTTGGTTCTGAAGTAGCTTAAGGTAATTCCTCTGCTTATTTCTTCACGTGGTTCATGAGTCATCTTTGGTCTTGGTTTGAAGTGGAAGAGTTCAGCTGAAACTGTTGCTGCAGGCAGTTTTTCATCTGCCCAAGTTCACAAGTTATGACTATTTCAGAGCTCTGCACCACTGATTCCACTTACTGCTTGAACTTGGGTCACTATTAGCTCTGGTGCTTGTTTGACGGCCTCAGAGCCTCAGCATGTGGTGCTGCTTTGGCCTTAGCACTTCCCTTGGATTGTCATACTCTACATCTAAAGCATATCTGTCACTGGCTTTGTGTGTGATGTCATTTCCTCTCAAAATACAACTTAAGTGCCTCAGTGTTCTGACTAAGCTCTCAGGCTTGAATTCACTGATCATCAGATTGACTTTTTACACTGTGGGAAAATAAATTGCTCAACATCTGATGAGACTCAACCATCCAAAAAAAACCTCAAAACCCCAAAAAATAGGAAAGAAAAAAACCCAAACAACCAAAACAAAACACAAAGAACCCCACACACCAAAGAAAACCGCTCTCAACCTAGTAGCTACAATGTGCAAAAAGCTAGCATTCTTTTCTGTTTTGAACAAAAAGTCCATTTCTGCTCTGAGCACACTGAAAATATTTTCTTTGTGTTGCTTTTAACCTGTTCATTTTAATTTAATTGAGAGGTAGATGATGAAGCTTGTAGGGACAGCCTTTAGGATGAATTGCTAAATTTGTAACTATTTCCAAGATACTATATTTTTGGTGCATTTTTAAAGATGCAAAACCTCCCTTATTCTTCTGTTTGCATAAAGAATTGCAAAGCTGTGTTTTGCAAAAATTCGGCGTTGCAAAACCATGATTCTTCTGAAGATGAAGGTACAGTATCTTGTGGTAGTTTTTGAGGTCTGTTTCCTGTGGAGGTGGTTTACCAGTTTTAAGTTGAAATAATGCCCATGAAATACTGTCTCATGGAAGCAGGGAACTGTTATAACTTGTTGACATGATGATATGATGATACTATTTGAAATTTGTGCTCTGTTCATTTTGCAAAGCACAAAATTTTCTTAATTTTTTTTTTTTTGTGGCACTAGCAAGGCCTGCTGAGTGATCTTTGCAACTCTGCTTTTTTCTGGGTTTTTTTGGTTTGTTTGTGTGTTTTTTTTTAACAAAACAGAGCTCCCCTGGATGAGAATTACTGCTTTAAATTTGAATCCTGAAAACTGTATTAATACTTTAATGATACTGCTTGTTTTCTGCATAAACACCTTAATGTATGCTCACAAAATTCAACTTGTTCTTACTTGAACAGACGATGAATACAAAGTGGGGCTTTCTAGGACTGACAGCATTTGTCCAATATGTGGCTTCCTCGAGTCATCATAAGTTTACAGGAATTTTTGTCACGGTGGCAAAACGGGTCAAGGGAGGAAGAAGGAGATAGAAGGAGAAGCTAGAACTCTAAGGAATGGGCAGGTGTGTGAGATGAGAGAGAGAACAGGGAATTTGAGGGTGCTGCCATTTGCAGGTGAGAGAGGGGTGTCTTTTCAGGTCTCCTTCTACCCCCTTCTGCAAACATCTTCCACCATCTTCCAGTCTCACTCCAGGACCGGCAGATGCCCTTTCCTCCCTGGTACAACGGCATCCCACGAGTCCAGCTTCTGTTCGTTTCCCTCGGCAGTGACCCTGCTTTCCTTCTTTTGGCCAGTCATCTGCTAGAAATAGGAAAAAAGAGAAGCAAAGGCTGTGGGCTCCAGTAACAAACCTGGGCTACTCCATCTGCACTCTGTCTGGCCTCAACATAAGCAGAGTGGGTGAGCTGCCTTTTTTTGCCTATCTGTGAGCTAGCTGTAGCAGGGTAGCTGGCAAAGACTTAATCCCAGACTTTCAATGACATATAAAAGTAAGGGCTTGCTTGCTTAATAGGCAACTCATTAGATTTTGTGGAAATGTGCGTGCCACCATTTGAGTAAAAAGGGAATTCGAATATTGCATTTAATTAATTTTAATCCCTGGAAACAGTTCAACGTCTTATGGATGGAATTATAATTTGTAGGTTTTTAGTTGTTAAAGATTAGAAGATTTATTTATACTGTAATCCCACAATAAGACACAATTCTTGCCACTAAATTAAGTATACTGCTGCTGTTTGTAGACTTGTTCTTGCTCAGAAAGCCAAGACAACAACGAAACCAAACAAAAATAAGTTTCCTCTTTGATTGCCCCGCTGCTCCTTTACCTTGAAAATTTTGTGGTTTTTTTTTTTTACTCTTCCTTTCTTGTTGAGGTAGATGTAATGAAGTTTTGTGGAACACTGAAGGTATACAAAGAGAGCCTTCTTTAAACTGAGGCTTGATTGATTATGGATTATGATTCACATTTAGTGAATTGTAGAACAGCTGGCAAATACCAGTGGATAAGGCTCCTTGTCCTGTGTTATACAAGAGACAAATGGGCTGACAGTCACCTCTGTGTAGCCTTTGGATGTATGAACCTCATATCGAAGGTTAAACCAGTGTTCAGGAGTCCTGAAGTGCCCCTTACTGTTGCTGCCTCATCATTGAGATCCTGTCCAAACTAACCGAAACAAAATGTGGTACTTGTCAGAACCAAGGGAGTATGAGACTTCAACATGAGCCCATGTCACATTCCTCACATACAGCACAATAAAATAGTAGTAAAAAAGCTCTCTTCCCTGAGTTTGAAAGGAAAATCTATGAGATGATTTTAGATGAGAGAGGAGGATATTTTGCTAAGAAAATGATATTTTTGGTATGGATGCAATTTCAGTATACACTCCCAAACCTTATTTCCAGATGTATTAACTTTTGCTTTGAACTTGCAATGACATCAATCCTGAAAAGAGCCATTGTGTTTTAGTGAATTTAAGACTATTGCTATAAGGGACGCATTTTAAAGCAGCACCATCAGGGTTACGCTTACTCTTTCATAAAACAAATGTATGCAGTGGTAGCAATCCTGTTCCACGTTCTCCTTTTAATAGGGCAGTCTCTCTGTGGTGACAGAGTAACTTTGCGAGCAAATCCGAATTGATTCTGTGAATTTAGCGTTTGTTGCTATAGGTAACCTGCTCTGAAAAATACCAGAGACAGGAAAACAACCCTGGCTCAGTAACTTGACTTTCATTTCGTCTGCATGTTTTTGGAATCCGTGCTCTGTCCCCTGTATTTTGTGTTGCTGAGTGCTTTAGGATATTCAGAAAAGAAAACAGATAGGAAAATATGTTGGTCACGTGCAGTCCTTTAGTCCATGTGGTGCACACAGACAAGGATGCATAATTATTTAGGTAAGAGAAGGAATACAACTATGTGGAGAATAAGCCTTTTCTCTTTATAGGCTAATAAGAAAAATCTATATTTACAGACTTTTGTTGTCCTAAAATTCCACATAATTGTGATTTTTTTCAGTGTTAAGCCTCTCTGTAGATAGACAATTACCTTGCTCTGAGCCATATATCATAAATAATGATATACAAAACAACTAATGATGGTTATTTAATGAATAAGTATGAGGATTTAATGATGTCTTGGGGACATAATGTAAAGGGCATGACTATCGTTTATACCAGAGTCGCTTTGCCCTCCTGAGGCATAGGAAAATGCTTTCAAGAAGAAGTAAAGGAGAACTAGGTAACAAAGAGAATGGATAGTGTGAACAGGATTATAGTCCAACATTTCTTCAACAATCTTTAAACCACAGTAAAAACAAGCCCTTTTTTCATTTGTGAAGCAGAATTGTCTCAGCTTGCCTTTGAGAAGACCTAAGGAAGTAAATTAAAATTAATATGGTGCTGAGAATTGTATTTGCTAAGTTAGGTTAGGTTTTTTATCTCAAATTTTCTAATTGAAGAGAAGCAAGGGCTACTATTTTAATAGTGCGACAGTAGTGATACTGATTAATAATAGCTAGAATCTGGTGGTTCTTTCACAGCTTTGTGATAGGAAAATCTGCTGAAATAAAAATTATAAGTCAAAGTATTTCCTTATTGTATATTGAGTACCACGGCCTACTAATGTAGAAGATCATCTCTGTCAATATGTAGAAAAGCTTCCCTCTGTATCAGTGGAACTCCCTTCTCTTGCTGAAAACAGAAATACACAAAACGCTTTTCTAACACTGCTTTAATGCTGCAGTAGGAAGATGTCAGCTGCAGAAACACTGACACAGATTTGAAGATGCTGTTTGCATATTCCACCCAGTTTGGCAGTAGCTGAATCCTATTTTAAGGTGGTAACTTTTGATTTGTTAGTCAAGGAAGATATTCATGTTAGCAATACCAGAAAAATGCTCCTCTTAAGCCGTTGTGCTGAAATGCCTTGGAGCCTGTATAGAAGCAGTTCTGTATGTATATATGCCTTTAACTTCTTTATTGTTTTACATGCCTGAACAGCAAGCCATGTAAGAATGGAGAAATATTTGCTTTAAAGATAAAGAAGGAACTTTATTCTTCGTTATTTATGTTAAAGCTACGTTGGTCCATGAGACTATCAGACCTTTTTTCTTACAGTATGAAAGATGACTGAATGAACCAACCCAAAGCAACTATAAAATCACACACAAAAATAGTAGAGCCTACGTAAAGACATTGCTACTGAATGGTGAGAATGTGGGACATGAATGAATAGCATCACTTAAACAAAGAAGCGATGGAAAAGAACAGGCAATTTTCAGCAGTGCTTGTCAGTAGCATGATAGCCACAGTCCAGCTTCAGTTCT
Organism: Chroicocephalus ridibundus; assembly: GCF_963924245.1. NCBI lineage: Eukaryota > Metazoa > Chordata > Aves > Charadriiformes > Laridae > Chroicocephalus > Chroicocephalus ridibundus. Next base: position 24,612,271 of record NC_086316.1, read on the forward strand.
CTTTCTCCCTGTGAGACAGCAAGTATCTTGTTTGGAGCCTTTTTAACAAGTTTCAGATTCACTGGGGTTTTTTTTAACTTTTGGTGAAGAAAGTCCCTTTGGGTCCTTTCACTTCATGCAGTTTTCTTCTGAAAGCGGACAGTGGGGAGAAATGGGAGCAGAGAGAGCGTGGTCTTTTCAGTGAATCCAAGTGACCTACCTTACCAACCAAGACTAAATCCAGTTGTGAATGAGGGGAGAGGAGGCCAAAAGAGGAGTGTGTAGCACAATCGTGCTTTTGGCAGCCCTGTCCCACAGCACAAAGCATGCAAGCTGCCCAGGCACTGCTGTCTGGCCCACGACACTCTCCTAGCTCTTCAAGAAAGCTGGAGCCTGATCACCGCAGCACATTCAAAACTGACTGGGCCCACATCTTACATGACCCATGAGACAGTTTTCTTTGGGATTGAGAGAAATAACTAGCATGTATGTGGTGCTGGGGACACAGAGAGGATGCTTATGTGCCCTGCGGGTTGTTGAAGGTCATCTAGTCCTGTGTTCATGAGGTGTGCATCACCTGCAGAAGGGTCTCTATCTTGAAATATCGCAGCTCCTTCAGGTTGTTTTTACTGTACACTCTCCTGCTCTGAATTCGTTAGCATATCTAATCAAAAGAAAGATGCATTGTTTCATGTGTTGAAAACATATTTTCTGTTCTGTTACTGGAAATGGTTTGATGAGACAGTAAACAGAGGCATATTATTACTAGTATAGTCAGTGTGTGTTAATGGGGAAGTGTCTGAAGACAGTATTTTCTCCTTCCATAAATTACAGAGGGAAGATATTTCTCTGTGTGTGTAATTCAAGCATAGAGCATCAAGAGCAACTTCTGGATGTTTCATTTTCATAATTAACAGATAATCAAATAGTAACTTATATTTCTGAACAGATACAAATTATTTTGTCTGCCTTCCAGGGTTTGTACTTGGGATACTAGTATCTTCTGTCCTTTGTTGTGCATAACATCATGCATCTGAGGCAGATGACTATATTCTTTCCCATCCACCTGCTGCATTTTAAAGTTAGCATCAAGGTAGTATAATCAGTTAACTGGCATTAACATTCCGGTTGCTCTAGGCTGAGGTTTGAAGCACACTGGAGAGTGCTGGCTAGTCCCAACTCCTCTATCGTACCAGAAGAACAGATGCGTTCGGGGAACATACTGCAATGCAGGGTAACAGCTCGTCAGAAAGATATTAGACATTATTTCCTAAAGGAAAAAAAGGGGAGCGTGTCAGTGCTGATCACTTCCAGCTTTCCATAGATTTTGCTGCATAATTTCAGCACTCACTGGATAATCATCTGAATACTAACAGACAGTATATTTAAGTACAATAGCTGAATAAAGTTTTTTTTCCACATGATAACCTGCCTTCAAAACCAAGATCACATCTATGTACAGTGGAATTTCTAGTTCATATTAAAGCTCAGGAGATAAGTTGGAAATCCTTTCAGGGTTTTCATTCTCCAAGTGAAAATACATCAAATATTGATGAACTTCTTGAAATGTTGAGATCTGTTGTTACATCATGTTAACAAAAAAGCCCACTTTAAAAATAAATGTATATATTCACATTGCCTACAGTTAGAAATGATATCACGCAGCTTTTGGCTATTGTTCTTATTAATAAATAATATTTATGTCTTCCTGTATCACACAAATAATCTTTGATAAAGACCTAATTTTTCAAAATTCTTGCCACTTTTTCCATGCATAAAATTCAAATATATTTACAATCCCCAAATATGAAAGGCCATTGCTGTTATATGACACACATCCTCATTCAGAGGAAAATTACTATTTTTTTTTCCTGAGAAGGAACGTTTTGAGAGTGAAAAAAGTTGCTGAGCCTTTGTCTGTTTCCTTAAATCAGTGGGTCTCTTGTCCTCTGTACGTATGACATATTGACATATGAGGTGATGACTAATTTTGCAGAACATCAGAGTATGACTTAGAATGGCAAAACTTGCTGAAAGTTGTTGTGAAATTTCAGTTTGAAATCCTAAAATACATATTCATCGCAAAGACGCTTATATGCCTGCAAGCATTTGCATTCTTTTGTCTGCTACTTAAAAACTAATGAAGGGAGGGTAGTGTTAGATGCTCAAGTGTTAGCCTTCCAGCCTTTAAATGTCTTCATCATGGGCTTATTATGTTTTCTTAACCATGACCACTATCATTATTAGCTTTTTTCTAAGGATCTATCTGACATAATTGGGTAGTGATTTATAGTTCAAAGTGGCTAAGCAGGAGGAGATTAAAGGCTGTCCCTCAGCAAGAAAAAAAATATAGACTGCAGTGTGGAAAGGAAAAAGAAAAGCTTGGTAATTTTCCAGAAATTAAAATAACAATGTCACTACCAGTTTACTGGCTTCTTTTCAGGCAATATTCCCACTGAGGTCAGTGAACTGAAGTCATATTAAATATATTTAATTTTTTCTTCACAGTGGTATTATTCAATGCAGAAACATATCAGTTCCTCTAAAAGCATCTATTTGACACTAAATCCAGGCACACGGCATTCATTTTCTTTAACTACTCATAAAACTTTAGATTGTGGCTTCTATAATTTTGACCTGGTAAATTCTAGAACACTTGATAAATCATTAAGGATCATTGTAAGCAGTACTTTAAGGAAAGAAAAACACTTCATTTCCCAAATGCTTGTATAAACTCTTGTAGGATTACACAAAACATTACGCAAGAATTGTGCAGCAAGAGTGGATGGGCTACAGGAGACTGAAATGCCTGCAAAATAAACATGTTTTGCATAAAAATGGTCAGTCTTTTCTTGTCAGCTGTCTCAGCATTATCAGAACTCAGACGAGTAGAGTCATCTCAGCAGAGTTTTCGGGAAGGATGTGAAGGAGGCCAAGGCAGAGGCTTTATGGAGGTTGACAGGTAGCATTGCAGAAGCACTATTATATGAGAAGGCACCTCGGTGCTGGAGACAGAAATCTCTCTGGCACTGCACACTAGTGCAGTTTACACTTATTTGCTGCTGCTTTTTTTTTTTTTTTTTAAATTTTTTTTCAAAAGTCATATTGTTTTAAGTCTTAAGTCTGTTCTGTTTTAAGCCTGGTTTAAGTCATACTGCTTTACGGACAGCTGCCTGACTCGGGACTTCTGGCTTAGGCCCCCCGCAGCATACCTCTTCTCTTTGGTATCTGGAAGCAGATGGTTTGTGCAGAGATCCTCAAAGGTGGCCTTTATTGCTGCATGTAGCCACCAGGAACTTAGAGTGCATCATTTGGGGAAGATACGCTCTAACAGGTAATCACAATACAGTGCTTTTTTACTGTCCAAACCATGACCCAAATGTGTTTGAGACTCACCGCACTAGCATTGATTGAAGGAGACAAGGAAGGATTTACAGAGCAGAGTGTGGGAGACCATATGCTGATGGATGTGGCCATATGACCATCATCCATGAGGTGGATATTCACCAAGGCCCTTGCAGCCCTTCTGCCCCCGCTACCCCTCTGCCAAGTGCTGGCGGTTCACCAGCACTCTGCAGGTTTGGTTGGAGATGGCTCACGTGGAGTAACAGGGCTTTGCCTTTTTCCTGAACAGGTAGAAGGAAGGAGAAGACTTTGCTCCCTCAAGCTCAAAAAGAGATTTGAGCCAACAGCCTGTTCTGGGACTTCAAGTCAAGATCACTTGTGCCCTTCCAAGAGTATTAAAAGCCAAAAAAGTTGTTTTTAGTCTCAGTGCTATGTTGCAATATCTGGAAGGATGCATAAACTGTATTGTTTTGGAATCATTAAATAGATGGATTAGTGCTTAGATTTGAGTATTTACAAACCGGTGCAACTCTGTGATGGTTGTGCTGACAGTGTAATTTCAGAATATTATGTTTTTACAAGTGCAAGTAAGTCACAGCATCTGCTTGTACTAATACTAATGTACACTGTGCATCTGTTCATGTATGTATTCATGAGAGAAAAGTAAAATGTTGACATTAAGATGAGAGACCAGTGGAAATATAGGGCTCATTCACTTAATATATGCTCTTGACAACTTCGGTAGAATAAATATCCCTAATAAACTGCCATTGTTAATTATATATATGTATGTGTGTATGTCTACGATAGCCCTTAGTATATCTGTCTTTTTTTTATTGGCTCAAATTTTTCTCACTGCTGCATATATTAGATTTTATACTGTAAATGAAAAATGTGTACAGTACAATTTCAGACAGAAATATTTTATTTGTAGTAAAATCTCAAGATAAAGTACACTTATGTGTTCTTGTTTAAACTTTAATGGCTAGAATGTATAGCTAAGTTTCAGGCTACATGAAGGCACTTGCAACTTGTATATGTAAATATTTAATTGACAGAACATATGCTGGATAACTTCATCTTGCTGTGTTTTTGAACTGTGTTTTACACATGCATTTATTCTGCAATGTTGTCACAATGTATGTCACAACATATGTTGTCCATATTTGTGTCACTTCCATATTTATCACAAGGGACTCTATTCATTTGAGTAGCAGCAAGATGCTGAAACTGAAACTTGTGGCAGACAGGGCAAAATCAGGTATCGTCTTGCTTTCCCTACTTATTGGATAGGTTTTTGTACGTATTTTCCTTAATACCAAGACTAATAATTGTCAATAATTGCATTGTGTGTCAGTGTTGCGTGAAAAGGGGCAAAGCGGTTTTGGCAGAGGATAAACACCCTTGCATTCTAACACTCCTCACTGAGGTGGGAGGCTAGGTGTGGCTAGGTTTAAATTCTGAGTGATGCCCAATTCAGCCCTATCAGTCCAATCGCATTTAATATGTATTAAACTATTACAATTTGGATACACTGATAGTGGACTGCACCTTCAGTCTAGTCGTGCTCCTGAACTAGCATGGCCACTCTCGAGTCTTTGGTCGCGTTCAGTGAGAAACCGAAACGACCAGCTACTTAAACAGTGCAGTTTATTTAAACAACACATATATAGGTTCTTAGGATTGCCGGTGATAAATACAGTGTCTGCAAGGCACGTGCAAATAAAGATATTGTTAAGTACACAAAACGCGTGACAAAGTTATAAACAATACAGCCTGGCTATAAATGTAGGATAGAGATTCCCTAGAGAAATTTCTAAGTTCCCCGAGGAAACACTCGGTATGATCTAAGTCTTACCCAAAGGTGTCCCCATGCGGGGGAAGAAAGGCTCAGCCCATCAGCTGGTCTCGGAAGTCAGTGATGGAGTTCTCCTCGACTTGTTTGTGATGGTGTCTTCCCCGATATCCCCCCTCTCTGGGGCTATTTTTACACTATTTTTTTATCTTCAAAGTGGAGTTTGAGTGACTTTAGTCATTAATACTTTTACTATGATTGGTGTACTCAAGGAGGAGTGGTCGCACGTTGGAAGCAGGTAGCCTCCGGGATGGAGGTGTGTTTTGGTACATTGTGGTGAGCAAAGTTCTCACAAAGGACAGCATTTCATCAACATTTGATGAAAAGTTGTCTCGGGTAGCATGTAGGCCGCTTATCAGTTCCGTAGTACCATCTCGTTCCCATATCTGCTGTTCGTCACAAGGGAAGGCCATGGAACAAGCGCGTTCCGTTCTATCCCTTGTGTAGTTTCGCAAACAACCTTGTACAGGGAATCGCAGATGTTGCATTCTTCGTGTGCCAGCTGCGGCTGTATTCTACCTCAGAAGCCTCTTGATTTTATGACGTTCCTTAATGTGTGAACAATGAACAATGTGAACTTTTGTATTCTTGGCCAATTTAGTAATGTTTCCACAGTCAGACAAACGTGCTTTTGCCTGGTCACTCTGCCTCTGAAGTAAGATAACGTCTGCCAGCTGTACGTATCTCAAAGACTGTATTAGTCATAGAGAATTTGGTTTTTTTCCTCTAAAGGAGGTGACTTCACCAATAATCTTTAATGCATTTTGATTTATATGATTTACAAAGTAATCTAAATTAAGTAGCAAAATCAAATTCCAATTCTCACCGAATCTCTGAAAGAATTACCACCTGTGATAAACGGCAAACGGCAATCACGTAACAGCAAACATGCAGCCATGGGTGACACGTGGAACTTGGTGTTCAAGAGATTTCAAAACCTCAGGCATATGCACAACATGCCCCTTGATAAGCTGCTTTTACTATCTGTGTGATGGTTCCAGAGTTTGCCTGCAAAGCCAGCGAACAAAACCCACTGCTTCACTGAATTAAACAACAGGCACCAGAAATAAGTGCTAAACCCCCATCTGGAAAACATACAGTGGCCACAGGCCACATCATCACAATTCTTAAACATTTATTAAAGCACAGCATCATCAGGCGTAGAATGAAACTGAGAAAACTCTTCCAAAATTATTTTGCATATGAAAATTAGAACTTTAAACACAATGATGTAACTTGAAAACATTTGGGGGCAGTTGCATTTTCCTGCATGATAATCTTTGAAAGGAAGTTTCTGTTACTACAGCAAACCCAAAAACTTCTTTACTAACACTTTGTCACTGGTAAATCCTAACTTTTTGCATACTTTGACTGAGAAAAATGTAGTTCATAACAAATGTGTGATAAAGCATTAATTTAGTATTTGCTTGGAACACGAATATAATTGTGTTTGAATGCAGGAAACTACAAGCTTGATTTTTTTCTGTGCAGTTCTGGCATGTTGATTACAGTCTTAAGAATGGAAATATAAGAGAGCTACTTGGTAATGAGGTTTGTGACATGGTACTGAGCAATATTGTTTGGTTTTGCCTTTGACTCTTGCTGCCGAACAGTGAGGTCACAGAAACAGCCCATGGGGTCGGTGCGTGGTGAGGTTCCCCTGCTCCCAGTGCTCACGCCGCAGTTTATGCCTCAGCCTGCATTCCCACTTGACCTGGTGATTCTCCTTCCCACCCACAGCATCATTCTTGCTTGGAGGAACCAGCAGTCCGTACCTCCCTGTTAGCCCTCCCTTGCATTAGGGTTGCTTGTAACGACGGGGTTGTTCCAACTCTGCTCTAGCGTATTTCAGCTCCTTTATAACTCAGTTCAGGCGAAATTAATCTGCTGTTAACTTTGAATTTGTGGGGTTTACACTGGGCTTGTGTTTGTAAATTGGATCTGCATAGACACTGGCTCTTCTTTTTTTTTTTTTTTTTTTTTCCCCAGGTAAACAGCTTGATCCAATTTCATACTGCTCCAGCTGATGTACTCCAGGCTGAGAGCCCGTTGCAGCAGTCAGCTGCTGTCTGACAATTTTGATCCTATTGCAGGTTGCAATTAGGGAGATTTAAATTAGTGCTGTACCTTCATTTCCTTTTTTTCTCTTTTGCAGCATTGGCAATGTCGTGTACATTAACACTGTGTGCAAGAGTGATGTGTTGCCAGTAAAAGAACCATTTTTACTTACCGGCTTTTGTAGTCATTTTAGACATAACAGAATGGAAATATTTTAAGGAATTTTGACATTAGAAAACCTACAAAACCTATGTAGCAATTACTTTAAAAATTCACACATACTGAAATATTCACTGCTTTGTTAAGTCAGGCGTATAAACCAAGTCTGGGAGAGCACATAAGCCTTCCTGCTCCCCCTGTCATCTGGGACTGAATTTTTGATCCTCTGTTTCATTCTTATTTGTGTCACTGAAGTACTGGCTGGTTAATGGGGTATGCATTTACAGAAATACTGTATCGCAAGTTTCACATCGTAAGAGTTCCAAAAGAAAAGAAACTACAATTTCTTCTTCCTCGGTGTTGAGAATCACATTCATCCCTGCTTCAAAGTAGCCTGAAGAGCAGTCTGCACAACTGCGCTGTTGCAGAGCCACACGAGCTGAAGCCCTTGACACGCCTTTAGCTCAAAATTATTTTTGACTGTGTTTTTCTGGGCAAATCTCATCATCTTTAGCTTCACTGCCATAAAATGAGACTAATGAGGCTTGCTTTATCATGTAAGTGCAATGTTGGTCCTATAGGAATTACAGAAGACTACACTAGCATTTCTACAAGAAATGACAGGTCATGTTAATCCAGAGTATCACACAAACAAACAATCAAAAAGGCTTCTTTTTACAGGTATACGACATTCTGTTAAAGACTTTTGAGACCTGTGGCTAACATTATGACAAATCATGTCACTTGTTCCTGAAAGTCATTTTGAACTCAATATCATCCCAATATGTGGGTTTTTTAAAAATCTCTGAATATTTTCTTTTCTAGCAGATGTCCCCTATCTATTTTCCTCCTAACTACTTCACAAGAAGATAATTTCAAAGGCATACATTTACAGATGCATAAATCAATTCTTCAGAGCTTTAACCTCTGCAACGTTATATTTAAGCCTCACCTAAACCAGAACCACAACTCTGGAAAGGGGACGGGCAGGGAAACCAGGGTTTTCTCTCTGATGTTTTCTGCTTCTTTGACATTTTTATTCTTCAGTGCTTAAAAAACCCTCAAGCTCAGTTTTGTGGTACTAATTTATGTATTAGCAAGAGGAATTCCTTGAACGAATGGACTTCTGAATGGGTGTTTTTTGTAATGATGAGCAGAAAAATTCATATAGGATCAGGTCTCTTACTGTTTGCTGGTTGAAAATTGACTGTTGGGGTTCCTAAGTTGGACAGGTGGCCTCTCCATAGGCTCCCTGCATGTTCAGTGGAGAGAGAGAAGCTGCTCCCAAAGCCCTCTTGGGTGGCTGCTCTCCCTCTCCACTGTTTCCCTAGGATAGCCTAGACTAGAGCTGCTTCATTTGCACATTGAAATGAGGTCCCTGTCTCCAGCTTCGGGACAGGGGGGGATGGGGAAAGTGGTGTCCTCCAGCTGTGTATCTCTCAGGGCTGCCAGTAATGTGCACATTTTGGGTGGTCTCTACTTCATTTGGTTTTGTGAAGTTGTTTTGATATGTGGTACTGCTGGTGCCTGTTAGCATTGTATATGAAGGTAATGTAACATCAGCTAGAACAAAAACTGAAGACTGAAGAATGCGTTGCTGGAAGATGTGCACTTAAGATAGCTTTAAAACCAAAATATTCTTCTGTTTGGGTTTTATTTTGCTGTAAGACTGCTCTACCGCATGTTTTTTTCGGAAATTTCAGATTAAACGTGGTGATGGAATCTTGGCCAGAGCTGAACATAGTTATGGGATGCTTAAGCCCAGCTTCATGAAGATGTCCTTCTTTTATCTATTGCTCAATAAAAAAATTCAATAGTTCATTTAAAAGTTAGTTGTCCTTTCTGCATCCATGGATTTTTAACTCCACCTTCTTCTAATGTCTGAGAGAAAAGTAAAAGGCTGTGACAGTGATTGCTAGGAGGAAATCCCAAGAAGGCTGGGAGTGGGGGAAGTGGGGGAAATCACATAATAAACTGCAGTACAATTTCTCCTTAGTATGAGGCAATTTAGAAGCAGGTCATGGAATCTGAAAAACATGATTGGATACAAATTCATCCTGTGCACTGGTAGGTGTTTCCAAATGTTGCATCCAGTGACTGATGTAGCTGTATATATAATGATTCACAGTGATATGTCAAATGTAACTGTAATCTTTATCAAATACATTCTCTTTTCTCATGCTGTTGTTATTTTACATGTGACTGTAATGTTCTGTTCATTGCACCTATGCCCATTTTTTGGTGCCTGTATGTGGAAGTGCTTTCCCACTTATATATGAAATACATATTTCTTTTAAATGAGGTGCACATGAAAATATGAAATTTTTACTGTTTGCTTACTGCAACTTTGTTGTTGCCATTGCTCTGGTTGGTCTTAAAAAAGAATTTAGATAAATTGTTCTTATATTTGTAATGAAATGAAAAAAATTGAACCAAATTCAGCCATGCATTGGCTGTATTGATTTCAGTCTGCTTATTCTTACTTTGTTTTGGAGTATTATGTCCGGGCACTGCGCTGTGTATTTATGCACCAGACAAATAAGTCTCTGCAGGTGCAGGAGAGAGATCATACTGTCCTTATCAGAAACATTCCTGTGGTGAGCATTATTAAGAAAAGGAAGAAATCATTGAGCTGAAATGTGTAAAAAGTTCTTGCTGCAAGCAACAAAAATGAAAGAGAGACAGCACATACCCATTACTTCTCTTGTAGAAGTGGCAGAAAGTTAAACACTTTCTATTAACCCTTTGGTTATTATCATGTTTCTGAGCACTCAGACATGTATGAGGTGAAAGTATTTTTTGAGAGCAGAAGTGATCTCTCGGGAAAAGTGGAAGACATAAGTGAGTGGGAACATGGGTATACTATTTGTCTTTCACTGTCCTCTAACCTTCCTGTCTTTCCCATTATACGGTACGGGGTAGCAATTGTCAATATTGGATTTCTTTATGAGGTCCCTGAAAATGCATTCTAGATTTGAAAAGTAGGTCTTATTAGTTTTGGGTGGATATATTTTTTTCAGAAATAATAAAGAGGAGCAAAATATAATCCTCATATTAATCCTCATATAAAATATATTATCCTCAGCTGTGGATAAGCGGACAGTCATTGGGCCAGCACTGCCATAAAGGAAGTGGAAAGAGAGGAAAGAATTGCTTTAATTTACTGGTTTGGCACCCACTGCATTATCTATTTATTACTTTGGATTTTTCTCCAACTATTGATTTCTTCCTCGTTTTGTTGTGTCTAGTCATGAGATCTTTTGGGTGGCCTCATGTTTTCTCAGCCTTCCCTCCGCTGCTCCACTATCTCTTTTTCTGTCCCAAACAGTTATTTTTCTGATGCAGGAACATTCCTCTCCAACCAGCTTGCAGAAGAGCTGCCCCTTTAGCGTGTTCCTGAGGGAGGCAGAGAGCCCGGCGTCGTGCTGCACACACACACCCCCGCCCCTGTGCCCATCCGTCCCCCTCGCTTCTACCCCCGGCTGCTCCCGGGCAGACGTGAAGGGGAAGGGAAAAGCACAGGCAATGCCACCGCCACCAGCATCAGCTCCAGGGTTTTTACTCAAATGGAGGTGTCCGCAGGCCTTGTTGAGTTTCTGTGGATGGGTTGGTTGGACAGGCAACTCTTTAAATCTCCCTTACTCTGAAAATAATGTTGTAAGAGTGGAGTTTCAGCAGAATGTTAAATCACTTCGCAGATTCCTACATTTAAACATCAAATCAAATGGCTCAATCTACTGAGGGGTATCTATATTTCAATCAGCAGAGTTTTTATGAAGAAAACGTGGTTAAGATTGCTCTTCCCATGAAAACTCCCAGCCAAGGTGAAGGTGAGGAAACCAGACCCCTTTGTCTTAGAAAAAGGCCACTGTGGGGCTGCAGGAGCACGGGTGGCCCAGGCCAGGGCTGGTGACAAGCCACTCACCGTCTCTCCCAGCCTGAGAGCTGGTGAGTGGTGAGTGACGCCAACAAAAAGTCACCTTCAAAGCTAATAAAAGGAGACAATTCCTCGTGCTACAAGCAGCATCTCAATCCTTTCAAGTTTACAAGCTCGTCCAATGTTTCCCATTTTCCAGTTATTGGGGATTTCACTGCAACTATGTCAGCCAATTCTCTCACAACTCCGGGATGCATCTCATCAGGTCCCATAGACTTCTGTATGTTCAGGTTCCTCAGGTGGCCTTGAATCTGATCTTCTCTTACAGTGGGAGGGCCTTTGCGTCCCAGTCCCTGACTTGCAGTCCATCTACTCAGGAGACAGGGGGAGAGAGATTGCCAGTGAACAGTGAGGCAAAAAAGTTGTTGAGTACCTCAGCCTTCTCCTTGTCTGTTGTTATCAGTTTGCCAATCATGTTCATCAGTGTGGGGGTGTGGGGGTGTACACTTACTTTGACCTTCCTTTTCTGTCTGACATGCCTATAGAAGCCCTTATTATTATTCCTTATGTCACTTGCCAAGTTCAGCTCCAGCCTCTCCTTGGCCTTCCTGACCCCATCCCTACACAACCAAGTATCATTCCTATACTCTTCTGAGGATATCTGTCCCCGCTTCCACTGCCTGTGTATTTCCTTCTTTCCCTTTAGTTTGACCAGCAGTTCTTGACTCATTCAAACCAGTCTTTTGCCCTCCTTTCCTGATTTCTTACACATGAGGATCAAGAGCTTTTGTGCTCTATGGAAAGCATCCTAAAAGATTTGCCTTCTCTTTTCTGCTCCCTTGTCCCTGAGGGCAGTTTCACAGGGGTCCTATTGACTAACTTCTTGAAGAGCTGGAATTTTGCTTTCCTAAAATTCAGGGTCCTGAATTTACTCTTCACCTGACCCATATCCCTCAGAACTGCAAACTCCACTAGTGCATGATCACTGCAGCCCAGGCTGCCTCCAATCTTCATGTCACCAATTAGCTCACTTGCATTGGTGACCAACAGGTCCAGTAACACATCCCCTCTGGTGGGGCTGTCTATCACCTGGACTAAGAAGTTATCCCTGGAAGTTTTTAAGGCCAGGCTGGACGGGGCTCTGAGCAACCTGATCTAGTGGGAGGTGTCCCTGCCCATGACAGGGGCGTTGGAACTAGGTGATCTTTAATGTCCCTTCCAACCCAAACCATTCTATGATTCTATGATTCTATGTTCTTTGATGCACTCCAGGAGTCTCCTGGATTGACTACAGCTCACTGCTACTTTTCCAGCAGATGGTGGGGTGGTTAAACTCCTCCAGCAGGATGAGACCCTGTGAATGCGATGCCTTTTGTAGCTGGAGTAAGAAGGCTTTGTCAATAGGCTTCTCTTGATTAGGTGGCCTGTAGCAGAAATCAGCCACAAGGTTCCCTTTTTCGCCTTGGTCTCTAATTCTTACCCATAAGCTTTCAACCTGCTCATGACTAATCTTCAGAGACTCTTTCACTCTTCCATAGTCTTCACACTCTATCCATTTCTTGATAGAGGGCAATGTCTTCACCCCTCTTTTCTCACCTGTCCCTTCTGAACAGCCTGTAGGCATTGACAGCAGGGTTCCAGTCACAGGATTCATCCCACCAAGTTTCAGGAATGGCAACGAGGTCATAGCTTTCTAGCAGCACAGTGGCTTCCAGCTCCTTCTGCTTGTTGCCCATGCTGTGTGCATTGGTGTAGAGGCACTTCATCTGGGCTGTCAGATGTGTCATCTTTCAGAAGAACATCCCTTAATTCTTTTGGGATATTTCACTATTGTTTCCCTATTGGCTCCTATTGCCTCAGGAGCCCCTGACTCATCTCTGTAAGACTCCAAGTGTGCTCCAGTGTACCCAGCATGTCACAGAACAAAAGACTGAAGGCCCTCACTAGCACCTGGTCCCTCTAATCTTGGCATGTTGTCCCACAGCTTGTCACAGGTGAGCCTAATGTCAACCCCTTCACCCTTCAAGTCTAGTTTAAAGCTCTGTCAATCAGCCCTACTAGCTCATGAGCAAAGACCCTCTTCCCTGTTTGAGAAAGATGCATCCCACCCGATACCAGCAGGGTGCCATGTAGACTTTTCCATTATCAAAACCCCCAAAACTGTGGCGGTGACACCAGCCACAGAGCCATAGGCTGAGTCCATTTTTGTCTTCCAGTGTCACTTCCCACAACTGTAAGGATTGAGGAAAACATTACCTGTGCTCCCGATCCCCTTACCAACTGTCCCAAGGCCCTGATGTCTCTTTTCATTGCTCTTGGAGTATGCATTGCAGCTTCATTGCCACCCACATGGAAGAGCAGCAATAGGTGACAGTCCAAGGGCCGTACCAGGCTAGGAAGTCTCCTAGCGATGTCCTTAACCTGGGTCCCGGGGAAGCAGCAGACTTCCTTACTTAAGAGGAAGGTCTGTCCCACATATTGGACCCTCTGTTCCCCTCAGAAGGGAGTCACCCACAAATATAACTCTTCTTTTCTTCCTCATGGAGGTGGTCATGATGGGGGTGGGGGAGGTGGGAGTAGGGGCCAGGCCTTTCTGACCTTGGCAACGCCTCTTGTATAGACGGGCTATTATCCACATCATCAACTGACTGAGCTTCCACTTCCAGGGCCTCATACCTGTTGTATAGAGGAAACAGGGAGGGGGTTCACCTGCCACCCCAAGCATAGACTTGCCTCTATTCACTCCTTTCCTTTAAGTTACTGCCTTCTGCCTGGGGCGGGGGGGGGATCCCACAAAATCCCCTTGATTTTGTGTTTTTTTTCTGATGCGTGTTCCTGTTTCTGTCTCAGGGAGGGCAGAGCATAGTTCCACCAGTCTAGCTCTTTCTCAGACTCCCTGATGCTCCTTAACCTGTCCACTTCCTCTCAAAGCTCTGCCACCTGGCTGAGCAGATCATCTACTTGGTCACACCTCACACAGGTGTTCTCGCTCCTGCTAGCCACTGCCAGCCCCTGGAAACTGAGAGCAGACGATGTCAGCAACAGCAAAACCAGCCATACCTGAAAACGGTGACAAATTACATCATCCAGCACGGGAGGATTTCTCCCTGTTGTGGTCATCACTGCTCCGACCTCAACGTTCAGTACTGCATCTGGCCTGCTTATTAACAGAAAATCATTAGCGCAGGAGGTCTCATAAGGCAAGTTAAAGCACAAACCACCCAGAGCCACAAAACATCAATGGGCCACAAGTAAAGTCTTGTCATTGCTCCCTTCCCCAACATATGCACTCACACACACACAAACATATAAATAGATCTCAGCATTGAGTGGGGCCTGTTTTGAAATGACAAAATCCTATGTATTTCCTTATTTAAGATGAAATACAGTTCAAGTGAGTTGCTGACTTTAGGCAGTTTCAGGTTGTTAAATAACTGTAAAGTGCTCTGCTTTAAAAAAACAAGGCAAATCTAGGAAGCTTGGCTTTTTTCTTTTTTTTTCCTTTCTTTTTCTCATTCTGGTTTCATAACAGGTGCTGGAAAATAAACTCTCTTCTCCTTTTACTACTGCAGTTGCTACTTAATGCTACTGTCTGGCAATAATTTAACTTTAAAAAAAAAAAAAACAACTTTCTGCTGTAATTCCAGAGACTTTAACGTGTTCATTTAATCTCCAAGGACAGAAAGAGTGATTACTGTTAGGAAAAAAAAAGAAAAAAGTCCACTCCTATTTTAATTAAAAAGATGCTGTATTTGTGCTGCAAATTACTTCAACAGTTTGAATTAAATATGAAATTGATTTATTTAATGAAATTTATTAAAAATTTATATTATTAATACGAATACCTAGAAAAGGAGGAAAATAAATTTTTTGTTTTTTCTAAAACTTTTTTGAAAACTGAAATGTGTTTTGTTTCCCACCTCATTTACAGTTGTTTTCAGCATGTAACTCACAGGTGCTGTAACACGAATTCTACAATAAATCTTCCCCTTAATTTCATACCACCACTAGCTGAGAATTTCTAATTATTTTCTTTTTAGACTTTATCTTGCAGGGAACGTTAGCTCTTGTTATTTTTCATTTCAAGGACACACTTCGGCAAAATATCTGGCATATTATCTGAAGCTTTGAGACACTGTTTGCATATCTACAAAAGCTAGCCAAGCCGCACGGTCTAGAGATGGTTTGGTGGTAAGCACTGCAGAGGTAGCCCCACCAGGCCTCTGAGGAGCGCTCAGCAGTGACAGCTCTTTTGCCTCATAAATCAAACTCCTCAGCAGCCACTGCAGTTCATTTTTCCCCACATGAGACTCTTCAGTCTGAAGTTGCTCCATGCAATGACATGAACTGTCAGACAGACCTGGACTCTGACCCAGATGGCGTCTGTGTCCCCGCAGTTATCAATCCGGCATGTGACACCTCAGCTCTTTTCTTGTCTGCCTACTTCATTGCTCTTGCCAATAACCTACCACAGCCCTGGGTGTCTGGCAGCTCTCACTGCTCCACTGGACACTTGCGAATTCCAGAGAAGCATCTTTTGTGCAGGAGTGAGTGAGGGAAAAATCTGTGCTGCATGTACAACGGGTTCAGCAGAGCACGGGCATGGGAAGCATTATATTTCTTACCATGAACTTGAAAGCTACAGGGAGTTACATCCTTATTTGTCAGTTGCAAAACCCAGATACAAAAGCTCACGTGCTTTTGTTTTATCGGTGGTTAGCACACTGTAGAAAGGCCAGTGGGATACAAAAATGCATTAGCAAAGTGCATTTCTGAGATACTGTCATTCCAGTTTTAAACAGAGGAGAACCCAGTCATGGGAGAAATCATTTCCCCAAACCCATACACTGAATTGTGACAGAATCAGAATGAAAACATCCTGGTCTTCATCCTCTCAAATGTTGCTGCTGCCTTTCATCTGCCTCTTTTCTTCTTTCCACACTGCTGCAGATTTTCTTGGCTTTGTGTTTCTTGCTGTTGTGCTGTTCTTTGTCCCAAAGGTGCAAAACCATGCTTCACTTATTACCTCTCCTTCCTCCAGCTCCCTTATCTCCCACCTTGGTTCAACTGACTCATGCCCTTTTCCAGAGTTCAACACTAACAAAACTAATTATTATTGTACAGCTCCCCGTTTGCTTTGGGCCGAAATTGTGACTTATTAGTAATGGCATATCTGAATTGGCAGAGAAACCCAAAACACTTGACAAACTTTTAAATGGATCTCCATTTCATCCTGTCCAGATTGTCAAAGACACCAGTGAGTCTTGCTAAATTGTATTTTTCGTACATTTTCTTTTCCAAGCTGGAGGTACTTTGAACTGCTTTGTGGCTTCCCCCCGCCCCCCCCCCTTTTTTTTTAAACAAAAAAATCCAGTGATATTGCTTAAAGGATAGTTTGGATCTCTTGACCAAGTATTGAAAAGGTTGGAATGCAAAATGCTGACTTTAACAGTGCTGACACCCCATCCTCTCTAATGCTTTCTGGTAATGGCATTCCTAGGTGGCACAGAATAAACCTGCAATCCCAGAAGCATATTACCTAGAGACTTTTAGCTTCAGAACAGTGCAATTGCTGAAATATTGAGAGATAATGTAGTGTGTCTTGTGTGCAAAATTTGTGTGAGCCTGATCAGCCTGTGTATGACTTTTCCAATAATGTTCTTGTCTAAAATCACACCTTGTTCTAAATGACCCTGGTGGGCATGCCAGCAAGTGCTAAGGCTGTACGTAATGGGACTTGCTAGTACACATTTTGGTCCAATGCAGGAAATACGTGATCAACAAAGAACTAAACCTATAGTTTCTTAGAGGTCCAGCTGAAGTATACCTTTGATCAGTGAAACGTGTCTGCATGCCTCAGGGTACCAAACTGGTGACTTGAAGTGCAGACTATTGACTATTGCTTTGGAAAAAGCAGGCAGACTTAATTAACGAGACTTCATATAATCTCTAAACTAATGATGGCTTTAAATGATAATTTAACACTTGAGGTGTTGGGCAACTTACTAGAAATAGCTTTGAGATGAGATAAAGTGTGTGGAAGTGTTACATGTCTGAGTTTGTTTCTAATGTTGTCTTTCAGCCTAAGGACAACACACTGGCTTCAGGAAGAAGGGTTTACTTTATTAGAAGTGAAACATAATGAATTTGTCTTGTGCCCTGTTTTTTATGGTGGACGTGAGGCTTTTTTGAGGATACGGATTCTCTCATCTAAGCCCTGTAATATCCTTACCTTGTGCTACATGTGGTATAAACCACCTACCACAGTGACAGCACCCCTTTTTTTGGGGGTGGGGGTTAGTGATGCTGTCATTGGTGCAGCTACTTATCAAGGAAATTTGTGGGGTTTCTTAATTATTATTTGTTTTTGTATGAGGAATGGAAACAGAAGCTGGTCCTTGCATGTAACAAGCATGATTGAATCCTATTATGCAATGAACAATCCTGCTATCTTTGTCTAAATTCTTCGCCACTCCACCACAAAACAACCTTCACCAAAGGGGCCCAAACTGAGGCCTTGGTGACAAATATTGTCTTCTACTTCGCACAGCTCATGTTACAGAAGAAGCTTTTCTTTTCATCTACTTACCAGCACGCTTACTGCATAGTTTTACGTCCCAGAATAGGCATACAAAGATTGTTTTCCACAGCAGAATTTTTGTTTTCCCCAGCGTTCCAATCAGCATGAAAACTTTATCAAAAAAGTTCATCGATTAAAGTTAAACTGCACCCTAGCAGCTGTGACGCTGTCAGGCGTTGAAGGCTGCCTAAGGGTGATGTTGAGCACAGGAATCCTTCTGCACAGCCTCCCTGTGCAGTGATCTCCAGCAGACCACTCGCTTGCTCTGACTAATGATGGAATACCCTTCATTTGAGGATAAGTTGACAAAAGCAATTTTTAAGAGGGAAGAAAATGAGCAATTGAAATTATTTGATGCAGCAAGTTCCTAAATTGATGGGATAAACCCTAGGCTACAAATAGTTCTTGAAATCCCAATTCAACACTTCAGAAATGTGTTGTTGGATGATGCAAATGCAGCAAAGAGGCTGTTTTACTGTTCCTTTACAATCTAGGATCAATGGAAAACAAAAGCAGAAGACATCCGTCACAGTCAGAGAAACTAGTAATACTTCATAAGGAGGAGGAAAAATTGTGCAGGAATATTTGTGTAAACATCCTGTGCAGCACAGCTGTCACGTGTATCGATCAAATAATGGCATAAAGAGACAGTGTGAAAGAATATCTGTATTCACTAATTTGACCTTGCCTTCAGACAAATGGGTGCTTATGTATCTCCCATCTTAGCCATACCTCCTGAATATGAAACTACAACTTTTAAAACAGGATATTGACCCCTAACACTGGTAAATCACGCTGCCCTTCCTTAATATTTTTGCCCTGCCGTAACAGCAGTAGCAGTGATATGGCTAGAATAAGGGACGGCAAAGACATAGGACAGCAAAGATTCATAGAAACAGACAGTGCTACATGTTTTTGCAAGGTACAGCTCTACTTTAAAGAGGTGCTATTGACATTGAAAAGCTAGTATCACAATATTAAACACAGATAATATTTATTAGTGGATAAGTTAAGAGGCTGTGCTTCTGGACATGCACTTCACCTCTTCCAGCCTTCTAACCTTCCCTCGCTCCTCTTGGTTTAGTGCTTTGCCGCACCCAAAACAGGAACTTCTTTTCCCATGTGGGCTAGTGGGATACTATGCTTTTCCATCTTCCTTCTTGTTTTTCACTTTAAAATCGTGTTCCTAAGTCCTCCGTAGGATTGCTCATTGAGTTGCAGAGCTAAAATTTAAGCTGGCTAGAAGGATAGTTAGAATGCCTCTTCTTACACAGGAAACAATTGGCAGAGAAATTTGTTTTTAATCAGAACCAATTGTGAGGACATGTACGCCTTGACTAATTCTGTAAGACAGGCAATGGGTTTGCCCAAGGTGCTCCTGTATAGTTCTGGTGAAGAATTGCTACATTCGTCTGCAGCATACAGCAGCTATGTCCGGAGTAAAGGACGCTTTAGCTTTCAGGGAAGGATGAGGGTTGGTTTTGGAATACTGTGCTGCTTACAAGGGTTGTTTTGTTTTGTTTTCAAGCAAGCAGCATTTTACCTAAGAGATTCCTTTTTTCTCTACTGATCTGTCCTAGCCCTGTTGGAAGGTGTAAATGTGGAAATGCCTAGCCAGAAAAGAGATCATGGAGGATAACTGGCAAATAGATTGGTCAACCAGAATGCAAATAGCCTGCTGAGCAAAATATTTTCATTGCTAATTTGCAAAAGTGAGAAGGTGAGAGCTGAAATGTTCCAGGTAGCCAGAGCTGCCCTCTCCTGAGTATGCGGCAGTAGCAGGGAGAGGTGAGACACGGAGTGGGCTATGCAGAAAAGTTGGGAATGATTCAACAGTAGCAGGGGATGTTTTTACACAGTTCAAATACAGAGAAAAAAAAATCAACCGCTTTATTCGTTCTTCACGTAAAAATAGACCTTTAGGAGATCCGATAGAGTGTACTTACTGTAACATCAGTTTCAAGCCTTTGCTTCCTGGAGGTACTTTCTCATGTTCTTACAAGGATCATCCCAAAGAACTAACCAACATTGCATGAAATTTACTTCAGCCTACTTATATTATGAATTTGACCACGTGTTATGTATGCAGCTTTCCTTATTTATTTTCATGTGTGAAATATAGTTTTCTTCCTATTTCAACACCTAGTGCTAATGTCCCACTATTCTGGACATTGTAAGCATGCACGTAGATGTAACCTTCTCAAGATAGGCAGTGGTGGAACCAACAAGCTGTTGAGAGTCCCAGGCAGAACACTGAGGTGGAAGAAGTTAGTGCAAAAACAGTGTAAGAGCACGCAAGTTGCAAGTTACTTTCTATAACAAGAACAAACCTACCATTCATTTTTAAGTGCGTCATTGCTATTTACCAGGGGTGGAGAATGTCTGAAACCCCTCTTATGTCACATCTAAAAATGAACTTCTGCTGATCAAGCGTGTTGTGCGGTTTTGTTTCATTTTTCCTTTTGAATTTCGTCTACCATTGTACCAGACTTGTTGGTCTCTCTCCTTGGTTACCCAAACCTTTCTCAAAGACACATTGACTTGCATTGTTCTCTGCTCTCTCCCTGCCTAAAAGTGTCTCACATTCTTTCCTGGAAATCTGTAGCAATAATGCTGTGAATTCCATGGTTCATGCTGGAGTCTTCAGGCCCTTGTGTCAGGCACTGGACACTTTTGACTTCCAGGGGGGATGTTCAGTTCAGCAGTGACTAACTTTGCCCCACGCTACTATAGCTGGGCTGCAAGTTTTACCGGTGTCAATCAGCTAACATAGTGCTAGACCACTGCATAACAGTGATTACAGTGCAGTTTTCTCCCTCTTTTCCTGCCTCAATTTGGGTTGTTATTTCCCCCTCCTTTCCTTTTCCTCCCTCTTTGAACTTTCAGTTTTTCTTCTGCCCTCCTCATTTTACTTGCCCTGCCTTCAGCTCTCCCTTGCGTTCTCCTTGACTAGACTTAATCTCTATTATGATGTTCACTTTTCTTCCCTGAGAAAGCAGGCAAGGGGATTTGGTACTGTAGAAAAGAGGTTGCCCATTGGTTTGCATCTGCTGCCTGGTTCTGCATATACAGCATTCTCCTCTCCCCAGAAGCCATGAGCAAATCCAGAGCTGTGGTAGCTCCTCTCCCCGCCGCTGCGTGGGCACAGGGGGGCTGATACGGGCATCTGTCTTCTGCGCTCCCAAATCACATGGGAATGCTTTCTTCGCTGTACCCAGAAGAAGACCGTTGGAGCAGGAATGTGGCTTACCCTTGTGGTTTACACAAGTGACAGATCTCTTAGGGTAGGCAGTTATTTGTTTTCTGTTTTCTTTTCCCTCCCAACAGAAATGCAGAGATTCTAACCCTTCCAGCCTCAAACAGAAAAAAAAAAAAACAAACAAAACCCCAAAACTCAAACCAGTTAAAAGGTGTGAATCTAAATATTATCTTGAATTTATGTGACTTTCTACAGGGGACAAAACTAACTGGCAGGAACTGGGATTACATGATTTACATAGGACAAAACCATTGTTGCTTTGAGTTTTGATGAAGCTGACAGAATGCCTTTCTAAAGCACACGTGCTTTTGCAATTTTGCATATTAACCTTTCAGATAAATCAACAGTGACTTGTGATACTTTGCACCTTGAAAGGCAGCATTTTATGCTAGAGCACTTTAATACTTTTTCAAAGTTGCTCATCAATCATGGCCATAAATATAGACTGAGCAGAAGTTGGGTGAATAGAAATATTTAATACCTTCCAGACAATTTATATTTTACAATGCAAAGAAGTAGAATTTCTTATGTTCTTTTCCCTCTCTGTCTTGCTCATTTTGGCTGTTATATTGCCTCTTGCATGCTACAGCAAAAGTCCAAGGAAAACCAGTGCTCCCCACTGGCCAGATAGAGTCTTTGGCAGCTCGATGGTCTGCAGACATTGCTGTTACAGGCAGTGTTTCAGAAAGACCTTTAGGTGTAGCTGAGAAAGATGACTGTGCAGCGCACTGGAGTTCAGAGGAGGTTTCATTTGTCTCAGTAGTTTTGAGGTGCTGCGTACATTTATAGCAAACGTTCTTGAGGCTTTTGCATGTTGCTTCGCTTTCTTCTTTCAAAAACTGGATGATCTCTTAAAAACTGAATGGCAGGTGTTACCAAGTATGCATATTGCAGTAATGCAGCACCCTAAAATGCCACTCCATTTTGCTGTAAATTGTGTGTAAAGAGGAGGAAGAAGATTGGTTGGTAAGGAAGAAACATAGACGACAAAAGAGACGCTTCTTGTCTCTTTATTATAAAGTATTGCTGCAATTTTCCCCCTGGGCAACAGTTACCCTTGCAAAGTAACAGGAGTCTTGCCCCGAACCTTCAAGAATTTCATTTCAAAGGGTCTGAAAAAGCTTTTTTTGATAAAAGATCTGTTTTAATCTGTTGTTACACGAGGTGTCTGAAGTCATACGAAATAATTCTATTTTCAAAAAAATAAATGTAAAAGGAAAAAGCTTAGTTGTTGAAACTCAAAAGAATTAAGCAAGATCACTGTCCCACTGCTTTCACCAGTTTCTCCTCTGTGTCCATTTAACCTGTAGAAGGGGGAGTGATTGGATGGCCATTCAGCTGGGCTTACAGGAGGAGACACCTCAGTCTACTGTGAAGGACAGCAGGGAAGGGCCTGCCCTCTATACTGTCCACGGCCGTAGCTCCGAAGCTATAGATTTGGCATAGCTTTCAGGGAGCAGATGTTCAAGATATCAGAAGCCATTTATTCCTACAGCCTGTGCAATGTGTATATTGCAGAAATGTATTACCTATGTGAGAGCTTTAACTACTGTTCTCTGCTATTCTTGATTGGCGATTTAATGATGCTGGATCAAACCCTCATGAAGGAAACTGGCCAGGGTTGGAGGAGAGGAACTTTTTCAGATGAAAGACACAAAAATAAAAGAGGGTGAACTGGGGAATATCTAGGAAGGACCTTCTAATCAAAGCAGCAGGTTCAGAAACAAATTTCCAAGATTAATAGTGAGGTATTTAAGAGTGTTTATCTTTTAAGACAGATCTTGATCAATTTATGAACCAAACTAGTGTTTCATATACATGGCCACTGAAAGTCAGTCAGGAGGGTCCTGCATTTTTTTTCTTCTTTGTGCTTTCAGTGCAAAGGTTTTAAGACTGATGTGTGCTTTCAAAATTTCCAAACTGTGCACATAATAATATCTTATTAGAGGCGATTGCTACAGTTTATATTTGGATTGGATTATAGTACAGGTGTACGTTTTACGATGATGTTGATGGGTATATTCTAATTGTGCAGGACTCAAAACCATGAACATATGGACGTGGCAATTTTCATAATGAATATGCTAAACACTATAAGCAATGTTTAAACAAATATTCGGAAAGAATTTTAAAACCTTATCCATGGTAGCACTTTCATAGGAGGAGGGATGAAAGAGAGAACACACTTACTGTGGTTTGGGTGTTGTTCTGTATTTTAATGCGTTTTTCTCAGTAGACCCTTTCTAGTCTCAGAAGTGTAAATGTGCTTTTTCAATTTGCTTCTGTGGGGTCCGAGAGCTTTTGAATAGTACTGAAACAAGGGATGGTTGTGAAAGTTAGCACTTGCTGATGGTATCTGTATCCATTTAAAAAAATTATATTTAAAGCTTCTGTGTCTTTTGGGTACCTAAGTGCAGCTTGGATATGGGAAGGAGAGGGTTTTCCATTTGCAAGAAAAATGGTTTCTGGTACCGCTGGGAGGTGCTAGGGCACCTGGATGGGATGTGTTAGTGACAAATCAACTGCCTTGAAGGGTTCCTGACAAATCAGAGCTTTGGCTTGCCTGGGCTCTAAGGGGAACCTGTAATGTACTTGCCAGGCTTGAAACCCGAGTCTGGAAGCAATGGAAATACTGAAATAACTTGCCATCAACAGCCAGGCCAGTTCCAGCAACAATAAGAGACAGTCAAAGGGACCCAGGGGCAGAAGGCCATCCAGTTACTTCACTCTTGCAGTCACCAGATATACTCTGTTTGAATGCTCTGCCTGACTGGAAGATTTCTAGTGTCAATGAGCCCTCTGCAATCCTCCTGACCTCAGCTGCTTCATCGGCACCAGTGGCAGCGAGAGGCACCGACTGAGAGGCAGCCTGGTGAGGACTGCCTGCTCATGGCACCGCTTCCGCCTGAACCACGTGGTGACAGCACGCTTTGAGGACCTACCCAAAGCCTCCTTAATTCCTGGATGCTACTGCATTTTAAGGTGGTACAAAATTTACCCTTTCCTAAATTCAAAAGCAATTAAACTATAACGGCATTTTTTTTTTGTGGTAGAGTTGTGTCTTTAGCTTGCAGCATCAGAGAACGAACGTTGTTTCAGGGTGGGAACTAGTCCATATTTGAACTAGTCCATATGGATTTAATAGTGACACAAAAGCGGTAACAGTCATACCTTCCCTCCCCTCCCCCTGACTTTTTAATGCATCTCTTAAGCAAAGCTGACTAAGAAAATCAAGTGAAGTGCTTTCCTCAGATAAAACTTTGATCTTAACGAACAGGAAATTCAAAAAAGACAAGATGCAGCGGACAGTTACTGTAAAACTTCTTCCTGGTTAAGTTTGCTTTTCTGCAGGTCTTTCACTGCTCATTGGAGCCCCATTTTAGTGCAGCAGAAGTTGGCCATCTGTAAAATCTGTACCCAGAAGTTTTGTGAATGGGTGAGGGGTGTGCAATGAAGAGTGATGCACAAACGTCTGGAGCGCCATGAGAAACGTCTGGAGAGCACGGTGCCACCTCAGTGGTCTGAGCCAGGGTGGCCCTGATGGGCGAGAGCTGGCTGCCTCCTAAACCCTCCTGCTCTGCAGGATGACCTCTCCTGCAAGGGCCCTGGGCAGCCCTCGGACAGGGGTCTGACAGGCAGAAGGCTGAGCCCCCTGCCTGGGGCAACCCAAGGTAAAGGCTCTGCCATCAGTTGCCTTGCTTTGGTGTGCTCTGCTGGTCCAGTAGCATCACTGTTTGGTTGGATACTGCTAGTAACAGCGCAGTTCATGCCTAGCTTAATTAAGGCAGGAAGTACAAATTTAGAGGGAAGATAATATAATTTATTTAATATATATATATATAGGTTTTTTTGCACTTTTTTCCACCATCCATGTTCAGTGTCACTGAACCACAGTCCAATCAACTGAGCTTGACTTAAAATATTAGCGTTTGGACAGGAGGTGTTAGAGAAGCTCTGTCTCCTCTTGCTCACCTCTATTAATAATTTGTTCTATGCCTTTTTTTAAAACTTGATACGGAGCAAGATGACAGCCGTGCTCTGTGTGAGTGGGATTTCTCTCAAACAGAAATAATAAGCTGTCACAGGGCTCAAGCACTGTAGCAGAGACTGAAAGAGGAGCTTCAGGAAAAAATGCATGTAAAATAAACAAACTTGGAGATTGAAGTGAAATCTCTCTCTGAGAGTGCCTGTGTTTTGGGAAAGAAGAATAGACAAAATGTTGCATTTGAAGATTTGAATAATATTTTTTACGGAGTTTTCATGTATTTTTTGTAACACTAGGACAAGAGAGGAGTCAATTGAAACGGGGAGAATTTGTGGAAATAGGGTGGGACATCAATGTGGCGTTGCACAGGTGCTTCCAGACTTGTTCCATTGCAGGCTTTGAGAAGGGCTGAGCTTCAGGAGGCTCTGCCCTGGCGCTAATATCTCCCCCCCACCCTATCCATCTACCCCCATGAAACTTAACTCCCTTCCTTTTCATCTCCAGGAGTCACTGAGCTCACAGATAGCAATGAAAAGCCTTTGATATATTGCCTACTACGTAATCAAAAAACAAGAAAATTCAACCTGCATGCAGTGACAAGGGGGAAAGAAAGAGTTATGGGAAGTGAAGGAAAGGTAATGGCTGTAACACCTCTGGCCTCCTGTCCCTCCTGGCTCTGCTTGCCTACAGGATGCCCACAGAAGAAAAATGCCTGATTGAATAACTTTTGCACAGAAACCAACTGTAAATCCCTTGGGCAGCACAGTTAGGATGTGGTTTGTCAGGTATGTCTCTTGTGATTGTAGTTCTAATGAGAGCTCTGCTGACATGTTTTTCATCTAGAAAAAAAATACATTGTCTTGTGTTCTCCTTCTGTTTGAAGACTGACTGTGAGGCTTGCACTGAATTGTGGAATAATCTTTGCTAATGCATAAGTAATACATGCTGACTTAACTTGATGGTTGGTCCTATTTCTTAACAAAAAACATTCACAGTTTTATGAGGAAAAATAAAGAACCTGTTAGTAAAGACTACAACTCAATACAGGGTTTCACTTTCATTTCGCTGCTTTATTTCCTCTTACAACCATGTTAAGTTGGTGACTGCTGCCTTTAAAAACAAAAAGTGCGTGCAC
Source organism: Chroicocephalus ridibundus (assembly GCF_963924245.1). Lineage (NCBI taxonomy): Eukaryota > Metazoa > Chordata > Aves > Charadriiformes > Laridae > Chroicocephalus > Chroicocephalus ridibundus. The sequence continues at coordinate 24,638,503 of NC_086316.1, forward strand.
GATATCCCACCAGAAAGCTCTCAGTAACACAAAAGACTAATTGCTACTTGCAACCGGTTAGACCTCTTGCTGATTAGGGAGGAAAAGATTTGGTGGTGGATACAGGCAGATTTCTCTGGAGAAGACCTAAATATTAACAAAGGCATGAACAGATGGGGTGTTAGGTCCTTGTTGCAATGTTGTGTTTTCTCATGTTGCTGGAATATTTTCCCCTAGCTTTTACAACAGGTGGTATGGTAGACCATAGCTACCACCCAGCTTTGATAAGCTAGCAGAGTACAGCTGATCTCCTGCACGTGCAGGCAAGGTAGTCAGGAGTTTTATGTGGGTGCTTAATTATGAACTTCTTGATGCACTTGGTGTAAAATGCGTCTGCTGCCTTGGAGGGCAAGGTGCCGCGCATGTTTTCCTCCCCTCTGCCCTGCCATCCCTACAACAGAGACCAGCTGTGCAGGTGGAAACGGGGTTTGAGCAGCAGCTCTTACAAGGCACCCCATGTCTCACAGTCCCTTGCTCCTGTGCTCAGCTCGCCCGTGCACTGCAGATTACTTACACTACCAGCCCTTTTTCTTCAAAGCCATGTTTGTGCCCGAGCTGTCTGTCTATAGGCTGTTTCGTTTACTTATAAAAATAAAGTTGTATTTTAAAAGTATCCAAACCTTTGAAAGTTGGTGGCTGTCTTTTTGCTCCTCAGAATTTGCATAGATGGGCAAATAAACAACCATAGGCACGGTTCAAAACCACGTACTTCAAAACAAGTAAAAGCAGTAAACAACTCAAATGTCTGAAAATGTAACATCTTTTTAGCTTTTATGTGTATGTGTGTGTGTGTGTGAGTAGTTGCATTTACACAGTTGGAGAAGAATATGGGGGGCGGAAAACACTTTTGTTCATGACACCAACCACCGTCAGAAAGAATGATGAAAGAGCAGCTATTTTCAGGTTCTACTGGGAAGGTGAGGCTGGTGTTACTTTTCAGGTCCTGCATAATGCCTCTCAGTAGCTTGCACGAGTTTGCTCCCTAAATAAGTATTAAGGACTAGTGCCAGCTATTCGGGCTTCTTGTTAGAAGAATCAAAACCAGGCAGGAAACCATTCTGATCTGGAGGACTAGCCAGGCTCCTGTCCCTGGGCACCCCCAGCCATTGAATGATTCTGTCCGTCCTTCTGAGGACTTGAGCTCCTCTCTCCAGCTCAGCGAGGTCCTGGCATTGCTAGCTACCCTTTGGCAGTGCTGCCACAGCCAAGCCGCTGTGACATGACCCAATCCGAATGGCACAGCACGTCAGCATCCTGTAATTTTTCCACTTGACATGCTGCGGCGTACTGTCTGTTCTCAGAAACAACAGGGAAAGAATAAGACTCGGAAATCTGTTTTCTGAAACACAAATTGGTGTCTCTTGGGAAAACAACCTTGCTTTCAAAAGGGAGGCTGCAAATAACTGTCTGCTCGCTGCGTACGCAGTGTCAGTGTCACGTAAGTACCATAACGCCCTCCTCAATCCTAGATTATGTAGCATTTCTCCAGAGGCTCAGTAGAATACACAGCAACAACAGGCTCATTCCTAATGAGGCTGTGGTATTGTCTTTGAGGCAAAGCAAGCTTCCCACATGAAGAAAAATCTTGAAGCTTTAGCAACAGATTGGTTCTTGTCTACCGTTACCTTTAAAAATATATTTTAAGACCAATTACTTAGTAGGCACAGAAAAAGCTTGTTTAGAAAGTTAGAAACAAAGTGCTTCATGACATTTTTGCGAAGCCTGGACATTAAAAAATTGGTAGGTGATCTAAGAACAGACCTAAGAACAGCACAACGGAATAATCAAGAAGCAGGATGCAGAACTGAAGGGGCTACGCAGTGTGACGAGCACCTCAGTGTTCCACAAATGAGATCCAAGCACTGCCTTGAATGTGCAGAACTGAGCTCTGCTGCATTCTGAGACGAGTAACTGCTAAACCCCACGTATGGATCCCATGTCCCTTGTCTTCACACCTAGGGCAACAAGAGGCAGAGAAGGGATACTCAGAGCTTAAAAAAAAAACCCCAAAACTACAAACGTGTCTTTTTACCCCTGTTTGGCCGTGCCGTGTGGGACAGCTGCTAGCTGGTGGGCAGTGCTGCAGCAATGGTCATTCCCAGTTTGGGAACTGACACCAGAACAGCTTGCTTGGGATTACAGCTGCAGCATGTCAGTAGCATAAAGCTCTGTTTCCCAGCGGGGTCTTGCCAGCTTTTGGCAACAGTCAGGATCCTTACCTACGTTACTAGATTGCTGCTCAAGTGTTGGGGAGACCTGAAAAAGGCACTGTTATCCCACACAATGTTGCCACTACTGCCTCAGTGCTGGAAAAAGAACTAGGTGCCAAGATTTCCACGTTTGTCTGGCTTATATACAGATGTGGTGCTCCAGGTCTTCACCAGCTTTATCTCATCCCACATAGTGAAAAGAGGGAAGTCACAATATGAACAGTGATATAATAGGACTGTTGAGTGCTGCATTTAATTTTGCATCTCTAGCATCAGAAGCTTGATGTGCCCAAAAATGTGATTGTGCGTTAAAATACGTGCAGAGAGGATTACTGCTGTTTTTCTGAACTCATTAAAAAGTGCAGGAACACAGCAAGCCTACAGCAGTGTCATGAGGCTTGGGGCTGCCTGATGAATTCCTGCAGCACACACGGAGCATGAAACCCAGCAGTATTTCTATATGCTTCCACAGGTGCACTTTTACTCCTAGGTTATGTTGGTGCCGACTATCATGTATACAGCCTCCATTATTCTTGACACAACTCTCTCCTAAATGAAGCCAAAACTATCAGAAGAAAACAAAGCCCACAGACATCTTTGTGCCAGCTCTAAGCAATAATGCCACTCTCATTCCCTTCTTGCTGTCTTCCAAGCAAGTCTGGTAATAAGACACTGAAATGTAAATGCCAGTGAAATCTGATCAGGCACACCTAGGAACCTCAGGAAAGGCTTCCTGGCGTTTGGTGGGGGAAAAACACATTTCCTGGTGGAAGGAGAAGGTCCCCCGAAGTGAGATTTATTCAGACACTGTGTTGTCAGAAGAAAGTGTGTGTCTGAGTGTGAATGTGCCCCTGTAAAGAGGGTGGTTGCTTCCTCTCACAGTTTTCACATTTTCTTCCTTTCCTTCCTGTTTGCTTTCTCTGCTTTCTGAGGAACCACAAGAAATGTAGGTACGACATGCCTGCCCATTTGAAGCATTACAGTAGCCTATCTGACCTCAAAAGACCTGTCACGGTGCAGCTCTTGCTGGAGGCTATATAACGGATGGGTTATTCTCAATGGGAATATGAGAGTCACAAATCATTTCCACACAGAGACCTTAGAAATCACATTATAGACCAAAAGGCCAGTGGAAAGTCAACAATATGCCCTTGGGCCTGAGCAAACTTTTGTCCTGCATCACGGAGTTCACTAAGTTTGAGAGGAATAGACGTGGCCCTGGAATTCGGTTTTCTGCTCTGCAGTGAAATACTTTGTTCAATATAAAAATAAATACTTGCCGTTTTCCTGAGATTATCAATTTGTTGGGCCAGTAAAGGACAAAGTCCAAGACTGGAGCCTTGGACTTACTCATGACTGTCACCACTGAAGGCTCCACCGGGTCTAGGCAGACTGATATTCACGAGCTGCTTCTGACATGGCCCATGACTGGGAGCCACTTCCCAGATGTGCTGTCTCTGATGGCCCTTGGGCACGGGTAATGCATGTGAAAGTTGGGTATATTAAGCGACAGCTAGGCATTAGTTCTTTTAACGTGTGAAAGAAATGAGACTTACTCTAAACAGCTTCTAAGAGGAATGCCAAACTTCTTCTAAACACAGAGTATATGCAATTCGTTATTCATTTTGGTGAAAGGCAGAGTGCAACTTGCTGTGCAGACCAGCTGCTCATTTATAAAATTGATTACACATTCTCTAAAGCCATCTCTAGGGAGCAGCTAAATTGCATCCATTGCTGCCAAAGTCTTTGATATCCCTGTGGATGAAGAATATTAATAATAACCAAGAATAAAAAAAAGACAGGCTGTGTTCTGATTTTTGATGTTTGTCAAATTTTGCTTGCCTCAGAAAGTTTCAGGGAAATGTGTTTCTGGTATGTAAGCTATCGTTAACATCACAGCAGGAGCACCCCAAGACATCTTGGAGACTCAAGGCTACTTTTATTGTGAAAGAAGGTAATAAATATGCTACTTTAAATTTTTTTTCCCCATAATAATCAGGTCCTTGGTTCAAGTAATAAAGTATTGGCTCTTCAGTTTTGTTGCTTCAGTTTGACTTCACCATCAGCCCTGTGAAGTGCAAAGTGGAGATGGAGGGGAAGGAACATTCACTTTGCTCTGCGTAAGGCACTTCTTTTAGGTGTGAAGTCCCAGGGCAGGGGGAGATGTTGCAGGCAAGGCTGAGGACAGAGGGCAGCAGCCAAACCCAAGCTGCGCTGGAAGCCACCGCGCTGTTTTGGGGTGCCAGGGGCTAGTACCCAGTGCAGGGGCATCCTCCCCCACCTGGCTGTGACTGTGGCTTTTGAGCTGGGTGTGCACATCGCCTTTCTCTGAAGAAAGAGGCTGGAAAGAAGATGGGAAGAGAAGGGTTCCTTCCCACCTGATGGTGCTCCCAGGCCCTCTTCCAGTCAATGTTAGGACTGAGTGTTGAAATTGGGCTTTAAGAGATGGATGGTGTGTTTGCAGATAACCATCAAGGCTTAAAACGCTTTATGAATTCATGGTGATAACATTGTATGAAAGGCAAGATCCAGCAGTCTAGCATTCTCTCTATAATATCAAATAGCTGGGCATAAAGCTGCTTGCATGTTGGCTTTTCTGCAACTGTATGGCACAATTTTTTTCTGAAGCATATCCTTAATGATATGTAACCCTCCCCCAAAAAAGCTCCTGTAAACCAGTGTAGATTAACATCAGACTGCAAAGCAGATACTGCTTACAAGTGGATCATGAAGAAACTGCAGAAAAAATAAAAGGCTCCATGGATTTTCCCATTTTGTAGTTTTAAATTCACTTAAATCTTGTATATGACAGTGATCTTGTAATTGGAGTTCTAGAAATAAACCTAATAATCCCTAAGTGACAGACTGTGGCATATGTTGTTTATGCTTTCCAAAGTCATCTGTAGTCTCTGGCTTTCAGGAACTGCTTTCAGCTCAGAGGAGAGCGGGACAGACACATGGAAGGGTGCAGGGTGCTGGGTGGGAGCCACCAAGGTCCAAGGCAGTGGTGTGCTGGCTGCTGATATCTATGGACATCGGCTGTTGAAAGGGCAGGTCGAACCCTGCCACGGGAAGGTGTGGTGCTGCTTCCATGGTAGCTGAGTGTCTCACACTCGTTTCTGGGTGAAGCCCACCTGGAACCCCCAAAATGGGGCTTGATGCTTTCCCCAGTTCAGTAGCCACAGAGGGAACCAGGGCTGCAGGGAGAGGTGATTCACTTTGTTCACAAGGCCGTGGTAAAGCTTCCCTTGCAGCCGTGGGAGCTGAGAAAGCCAAGGCCACAGCTGCTGGGCAAGGACTTTCCTCACCACCTGCCTCCCCTTGTTGTGAAAATAAGAGCTTCATGGTGCCAGAGGAGGGAAGTTGTTGTGTTTGGGCCTCCAAGGATGAATTTCTATGCATGTGGGAGAACTTGCTAACCTTGAGGCCTGGTGAGCGTCCCAGGGGTGTTTACTATTTGTGTGTTTTACTTCAATGACTGTTTAATATAAATACCTATGGGATGTTGCTGGGAGAGCAACTGGCACTGCCCTGTGCCTCTGCCCCTTTCTGAGGAAGAACCTGCCCATGTCCTTCTTAAAGCAGCACATCTGCAGCTCTTTCACAACACGGAAAAAATTCAGGTTCATGGGGCCGGAGTGTGAAGGATTGATTGCTCTCTTGAGCTCCACCCTAAGGCACCTCCTGTGCGCTGCCTCCCGTTTAAAATTTCTGCCCATACCCCGTATTGAAAGCCTGGCAACCGGACCCTGGCATACCCTTTTGAAGGGACCAACATTCAAAAAAAAGGGGAGGGTGGATGGCTGTTCCTGCCTAGATTAGCTCAGCATGTTTTAGAAGATCAAACAGTTTCAAAGGTTCCTTGCCCTGGATATTATTTTTTTTTTAAATTGAGTCCATTGAGTGGTTAGAAGGAGGAGGTGGTTGTGCCGTACCCAGCCCCTGCTCTGCAGGCTTTTTACATACAAGTGTAACTGGTGGGGAGCTGGTGAGTTTTGGGGGTGTCTGTGGCTAACTCTCAACTGCTCAGCTCATTCAGGAAACCTCATAATTGGTTACCGTAATATGCTGAACACTTGTCAGAAAAATGTGTTTGCTGTCCCAGGAGTCTCATATAAATGCCTGTATGAAGAATGAAACTGATGCCATCAGAAGACAGGTGCTTAGATACAAGTTCAATGGAAATTATTTTCTGTCCTGGAATGCAAGGCAAACCTATGTTCCTGTAGAAGGAAAGTGGAGATGCAACATGCTAGCTTGTATAAATAACAAGCAAAACTCTTTATTCAAGAGTATTTAAAAGCGTCCCTTGTATCTGAAATTTCAGCTACTGTAGAAAAAGGCAGCGATGGCCCAGGGGTTTTTCATGGTTTTTCTCCTTAAACATTACTGCAGTTTAAAAAAAAAAAAGGCAAAAAAAAGCATTCTAGGGTTGACAGAGCTGCCAAGTCTGAGGGAGAGCTGGCTGAAGTAGATATCAAGCAGGAATCCTACTATGTACATTACAGCAAGAAAGCAAAATTGTGTGTCTTTTAACGGTGCTGTAAGAATCCCTGCTGGGACAGCAGTGTCACAGGGGACCAGCTGAAAACCGCTCCTATTTTTAAAAGCAAAAAGAGGTTTTGGGGTTGAGCCTGTTGCTGCTCATCCAAGTATGCCTGAAGTGCATGGGTCACCTGTTTGTGATGGAGTACTCTAAATGTCTTCCAACTTGATGTAATGGAAGTGCTCGCTGTCCTCCCCGTTTACTGTCAATGCCAAGTGAGGGCTTTGTACTCCCGGGAAGAAGGGGCGTCGCCCTGGTCACAAGGCGGCATTTGGACAGTGCACTTGCTGTGACTTACAATAAAAGAGCTCCTCTAAAAACGCACCAACTTCTGAAATAAGCACACTGAAAATATTCCCTGCCTCTCATCCTGGGCTTCGTGCTGGCTTGATTTGAAGCCCAGGGAACACTCCTATGTGAAACAGGCTGTGGTTTTTGAGGCTTGGCAACTTTGTTCCCAAATGTCCACGGCTGGGGAGAGATCCTGGCAGCGCCAGTGTGGGAGACCCAGCCCTCAGCCCAAAATGAGGGCAGGTTTCATAAGGGAAAGGCCAGGAGCTGGTTAGCGGGCAACACTGGGCCATAGGAGTGGCAGCAGAAGAGAGGGAAATCATGTCCCCGGCTGTGTTTTGGATGAGGCTTACTCAGGAGGCGTGCTCTGAAGACACCTCCGGGGTTAGCCCTGAAGGGGAGAGACAGACGAATGTGTCTCATCTGAGAAGCACTGGGAGGGCTTGAGAATGACAGCCTAGATGGCTTGTTGTGCCTTCACTGGTGGAAAATCTGCACACAGTAGACTGGGTAAGGTCAGATCCAACAACTAAATCTGCAAATTTGGTTTTATATAAAACACAGCATACTTCTGATTCAAATGCAAAATCAACCACTGAGGCTTCTAAATTAGGGAGCAGTTTGGTTTCAGTCCCCTTGTCACATTGTTGTGGTTTAACCCCAGCCGGCAGCTAGGCACCACGCAGCTCACTCCACGCCGGTGGGATGGGGGAGAGATTGGAAGAGTAAAAGTGAGAAAACTCGTGGGTGGAGATAAAGACAATTTAATAAGTAAGTGAAAGCTGCGTGCACGAGCAGAGCAAGACAAGGAATTCATTCACTGCTTCCCATCAGCAGGCGGGTGTTCGGCCATCTCCAGGAAAGCAGGGCTCCATCACACCTAACGGTTACTTAGGAAGACAAAAACCATCACTCTGAACGTCTCCCCCTTCCTTCTTCTTCCCCCAGCTTTATATAGTTGAGCATAACATCATATGGTCTGGGGTATCCCTGTGGTCAGCTGGGGTCAGCTGTCCTGGCTGTGTCCCCTCCCAACTTCTTGTGCGCCCCCAGCCTGCTCGGTGGTGGTGGAGCAGCCGGAGAAGCAGAGGCAGCCTTGGCTCAGTATAAGCACTGCTCAGCAGTAACTAAAACATCCCTGTGTTATCAATACTGTTTCCAGCACAATTCCAAAACATAGTCTCATACTAGCTACTACAAAGAATATTAACTATCCCAGCAAACCAGCACACAAGTAAAACTTAGTCTTTGCATACAGCTATAAACAAGCTGCGGATGGGTAAAAAACTGCAATTTTATCACTTGTTGATTGATTATTTTGCACTTTAGTTTTCTGTGATTAGCGCTATTTTTGTGCTAAGCAGCTGACTGAGAGACTGACTTTCTGTCTTTCCCCATGTCCTGGTTTGAGGTAAAACAGAACCAATTTTCTGATTTGTAATTTTACTTTTTAGCTGGGCCTCTTCTAACTGACTAAAGTCTGAAATTAAGAGCATATTGTTCAGACACTGTTCACTCTCAGAGTGATAAGACCCGATTATAGCAAGGAATGGTATGCAGAGAGGCTCTTGCTTATACTTATTGCTAGAACAACCAAGGTCAGCTCACTTCGCTGTTTGCCCCGTTAGGGGTTCAGAAGCGGAGAAGCGTAGAGGGGTCTCACCTGCAGGGAGGAGCAAACGGGGCAGGTGACCCAAAACTGACCAACAGGGTATTCCATCATGTGCATCACGCTTAGTATAAAAGCTGAGGGATCAAGGGGCAAGGCTGCTCTGGCTCGCTCTTTCTTCAATGGCCGACGTCTGAGGAGGTCTCAGAGCCTCAGTTCGTCTGCCTTTGATCCCGATCCGAGCATTCCTGACTCTAGTTCCGTAATTCAGCTCCTGTCCGTCGCTGACTCCAGTCTGGGACTTTCCCTGTGTCTGCTGGTGACGTAATTGTCATCCTGGGAGCTGGATACAGTTTTGTATATATTGTATACTTTTTTTTTATTTTATTATTATTTCTTATTTCCTCATTTATTATTATTTTCCTTAAAGTAGTTTAGTTTTTTTTCTAAACTTGTAACTCTCCTTATCTCTTCCTCTGCTCTCTGAGGAGAGAGAGCGGGGAGGGCCATCTGTCCTTCTGATTGGCCAATCTGGCCAAAACCACGACACCCCAGACTTTAGGTGGACTTGACCACCTCTGGTTCACCAGGTCCCACCCGCCCTGGTCAGGTCCACCTGAAGTCTGGGGAAAGACAGAAAGTCAAGGTATCTCTCAACAAATGTGCAGCATAGCACAAAAATGACCCCTAGCCAGGCCCAGACATTAGAGACCTGATGCTCTGGGTCCGTAACTGTGAATGAAATGGAAACTACCTACCTAGCTCCATCATATTAGGAGGTACCCTAATTATAGCTAGCTAGATATAGGTCACTGCATTTATTTTTTTTTAATTTCAAACTCAGCGTTATAAAGTATTGGAAAGGATTTTTTGAACCCACAGGGCTGTAGGTTTAGATGAGCAAGGATCTTCAGGAGTCAAACTTTTTATGTAAGGGCTTAATATGTGTCAGTCTAACTTTACAGTGTGTGTGACTTCTATGTGCTAGTGTTAACAGGATGGGCTTTCATAGCTGCTGGTTGCACAGGCTACATTTTAGCAACTGGATTATCCTACTTACCCTTCTCTGTGCCTTCTCTTTAGTGAATTACACTTAGCAATGCAAGCTTTTAAGAGAGGAAGTACAAAAATATTTCAATATACTCCAGCTGTTGCTAATGCAATCTTATTTTTCCTTCATCTGTCAGAGAACTAATACACCATGAGTCAAAAATGTGTGTCAAAGATGCATGGTCAAATGCCAGTCTCTTCTTTTGAGGATTCAAAGCCAGCTAGTAGTTTGATTTTACTCTTCCCTGACTTCTGTTTGCAGAACATTAGGTCATCAAAAGCTATGGGAGCTTAGTTATTAGAAAATTAGAGCGTAGTGTCCCATTATTCTGTATTCTCACCACAGAGCTATTTCTTTAGTCCAGATGCATTTCTGAAGACTGTTTAGCAGCAGTGCTTTTAGCGCGGCAGAGTTGCAAGAATCTGAGGGGGATAGAGGAGATGAATACTGACGAAACTGCACTGAAGAAGAGCTCTCTGCATTGCAGGGTTACCAGTGTCTGCACATGTCATTGGGCTTGTGTTTTCTCTGGTTATCCGTATCATGTCCTTTGAGGTGAAAAGTGTACAGCTGCAATGCAGACCATATCAGTGATGTTACCATATTTTTGTGTTTGTTATGACTAGAACATGACTTGAAGGAGGACTGAAATCTAGGTGCAGAGCAGCCTCAGTGAATGTGTGTGATGGAGACCACACAGTCCTCAAACCATTTTCATTTCAGAAACTCGTAATTCTGGCACTGCTGGAACTTCATTCTCAGTGACGTGTGATGGTCCTGGGGCTCCACACTGAGCAAGTGCAACTTATTGCAGGTTTCCTCAAACCTATTTCGTTTTGGGGGGTAGATCCACCAAACATCTTAAATACAGAAATATGTGGCTTTCGAGCCCTCTGTGGTCCCTGGCCTGAGTTAAGTGCCCAGATTGCGGAAGTGGTGGAGACTTAGGAACCCAGGAGCACAACTGATGGAAGTCAGCAGACCCAGTGAGCTACTAAATTGAATATGCTGCAAAGGAAAAAATCCACTCCCCAAAACAACTCTCCCCCTCCCTGCTCTTCCGCTAACTCTGCAAATCCCTTACTTCAGGCTGAAGGCAGGCACATACTTCTGCGTGGAGTCTTCATCTGTGAGCCTCTTGTGTGTCTCTGAGCAAGACTAATGTCACTCTCCCATTTAACAAAAACAGTATTTCTGCCAAACTTCAAGGGAGGTTTTGTACCCAAGCATCAAAACACCTATGCGTGAGCAGTATTTGGATCTAAAAGGGAGGGAGGTATGTCTGTCACTTGCAGAGAAAAAGAACTGATCTAGCTTGGACTTGCAAATGTTGGGTGATTAATAAAAAACAGATGGATGCAAGCACTGCTATCCAGTATCAACACTTCTGTGCCCAAATGTCTTCTGTGTCGAGTTTTGCAAGCTGTACAGTACCTGCAAGGTCAGGACTCACAAGTCAGCTAGGCAGAAAAAGTCCCAAGTGGAAAACTTGAACTGAAATATGAAATGAGGTGTTGGAATTGGGTTTGTGTTGGAATTGAGGCATATATTCTCCTGCATGGGACCATTTTGCTGCTGCAGACTTCTAGGTTTGTGGGGGCAAGATGCACCCGAGTGGTTAAATCAGGCATCTCAAGAATATAGAAGACCTGTGATCTGCCATTTAAAGTGGCCCTTAGGTGCCTAATATCCTTTGGGATCTTCTGAGAAGTCTTATCAACTTAATATTTTAAACTCCAAGTCCTTTAAATCTACTTCTAAACTGTAAAAAATGGAGGATGTACAAAGGCCCTGATCACCTTGAAGGCTCCTTTCTTTAGCCTCATTCCTAATTAACTGCTGTGACACTTCAAATGAGGAAACTTGATGACCCTGTGCTGCTCAATGTTTGTCAGTAGCAGGTTTTCAAACAACTTGGTTTTATTATTTGGAGGCCAGGCATCACTGAGCAGAACAGATTTAGTTGCAGCAACCCTTTCTAAAATTATCCTGCTAATAAATTAGTCTCAGCAGAATTGTACCAGAGCTACGTGCAATCCCATGCTGTGTTGTCTTCTGTTTCAACCCATACTGGTACATTCATAGAATCATAGAATGGTTTGGGTTGGAAGGGACCTTAAAGACCATCTAGTTCCAACCCCCTGCCGTGGGCAGGGACACCTCCCGCTAGACCAGGCTGCTCAAAGCCCCATCCAGCCTGGCCTTGAACACTTCCAGGGATGGGGCATCCACAGCTTCCCTGGGCAACCTGTTCCAGTGCCTCACCGCCCTCACAGGAAAGAATTTCTTCCTGATATCCAGTCTAAATCTCCCCTCTTTCAGCTTGAAACCGTTACCCTGTGTCCCACCATTACAGTCCCTGATAAAGAGTCCCTCCCCATCCTTCCTGTAGGCCCCCTTCAGGTACTGGAAGGCCGCTGTAAGGTCTCCCCGGAGCCTTCTCTTCTCCAGGTCGAACAACCCCAACTTTCTCAGCCTGTCCTCATAGCAGAGGTGCTCCAGCCCTCTGATCATCTTTGACCGTCTCTGCTGGACCTACTCCAAGAGGTCCATGTCCTTCTTGTGTTGAGGGTTCCAGAACTCGATGCAGTACTCCAGGTGGGGTCTCACCAGAGCAGAGTAGAGGTAGAATCACCTCCCTCAGCCTGCTGGCCACGCTTCTTTTAATGCAGCCCAGGATGTGACTGGCTTTCTGGGCTGCAAGTGTGCATTGCCTGCTCATGTTGAGCTTCTCATCCAACAACACCCCCAAGTCCTTCTCCTCAGGGCTGTTCTCAAGCCAGTCTCCGCCCAACCTGTATTTGTGCTTGGGATTGCCGTGACCCAGGTGGAGGACCTTGCACTTGGCCTGGTTGAACTTCATGAGGTTCGCACAGGCCCACCTCTCAAGCCTGTCAAGGTCCCTCTGAATGACATCCCTTCCCTCCAGCGTGTCGACCGTGCCACACAGCTTGGTGTCGTTGGCAAATTTGCTGAGGGTGCACTCAGTCGCACTGTTCAGGTCATCAACAAAGATGTTAAACAGCACCGGTCCCAGTACTGACCCCTGAGGAACGCCACTCGTCACTGGTTTCCACGTGGACATTGAGCCATTGACTGCAACCCTTTGAGTGGGGCCATCTAGCCAGTTCCTTAACCAGCAAGTGGTCCATCCATCAAACCCATTTAGAGACCAGGATGTCATGCGGGACAGTGTCAAACACTTTGCATAAGTCCAGGAAGATGATGTCAGTTGCTCTCCCCTTACCTACCAATGCTGTGGCAACATCATAGAAGGCCACCAAATTTGTCAGGCACGATTTGCCTTTGGTGAAGCCATACTGGCTGTCACCAATCACCTTATTTTCCATGTGCCTTAGCAGAGATTCCAGGAGGACCTGCTCCATGATCTTGCCAGGCACATTCATGGCATATAGCTGGGGCTTACATCTTGCCCATTCATGATTACTGGGAGATGGCGGGGAAAACTACCTCAAAGAGTTTATAAGAGGGAACAACAGTATTTTATTTAAAAAAAAAAAAAAAGTCCCAAGACCCAAAGTACCTCAGTCCCACTTATGAACCAGTGCCATAAATTTGCTTCTTTGCTAACTCCTTCTTCAGTCAGGCACCAAGTCTTGCAAATGGCACTGCTGTGCCAGCATGCACTGTGCTTAATAACGCTGTGTAAGGGTGCAGGTACACAAAAAACCTGTCTTTCTACCCGTTGTTGGGTGTTTAAACAAAGTTCATCTGCAGGGAGCATAAGGCAGTGGAAGAAGTTCCTTCAATGGGGTATTCATACTTTACATTAGCCACAAGATCTCAAAAGATTCGCTCAAAATTTTTTAAGGCATAACAATTTTGATTTTTTTACCTCAGTCATAATTTCGGTATTACAGTCTTTATATTAAGAAGGGATTATGGAAATCAAAGAAATTGCATCAAAAAGTGTGGTGAAAATGGCAATTATTATGGAGATTGGTTTCATTCAAAGTAAAGTAAAATCTGCTTTAAAATGAAACTTGTATTTAGAATGTGAGTAATTTTTTTTTTTTTTAATATAAAGGGAACAGAGCACTAGATCACATAAAAGAAACAGTATAAAGCTTGCACATGCCTTCAGATTGCTGCATTGCTGTTAACTGGAAACGCTTGTAGATTTTGCTTTGCTGTCGGGGTGCAGAATGTGCATGTTTGCTTTTCAGTGCCTAGCTTCTTAACGCAATACTGGCTCGATGAGAAACGCGTGGGGTAACATCCTCAAAACTGCAGAGCTCCAGCCACAAAATTCTCAGCCTGGTTCAATACGTTCTTTCTCTTCTGCCCACAAGGTTACTCTTTCAATGCCTTCTGATACACAAAAGGTAAATGGAAGTGACAGCCAAACCCTGAGCGAGGATCACACAGATAGAGACTCCAGAAATTGCCAAAAAAATTGAAATGAGTGGTTTTTAATTTGTGAAATATTTTGAACTGTAGCTATTCCCAAGAACAGTGTTGCTAGAGTTGATCTTTCACTTGACAGAAGCGAACAAACAGAACCCGTAAATACCAAATAAAAGGAGACAGCTTGATACAAATATTTTACATTTATTGGAAGAGTACAGTAAAAAGGGGACTGCAGACTCATTAGTGGTAAATGGTCCATAGGAAAAGACAAAGGACTATTCAAAAATGGTCTGCAGTTTACAAGAATACTGAAATTCTGTTTTTTTAACAGCCTAGGAAAATGAAAAGTTAGTTTGAGTTCAAAAGTGTAACTTTAAAGTATATAAAAAATTGGCAAATAAATAAAGTTAAAATGCAGATCTATTTAAAATTATAAAGGACAGACAACTGGCAACTGTATTACATAGTTATAATTTTCAGACTTGCTTAAAAGCCAGATAACTCACAAATGTTGTTTCGTTTGCCTTTTTTTTTTTTTAAATGTGCACTTGTGGGAAGAAGCACCCATTTCCAGTGTTATGTAATTATCAGTCTGTTCCACAAATATATTATTTTTAAACAACAAAGAGTACAAAAGGTGCTTTACCTGATACTAAACTTGCTGGTGCATACTTTGGCACAAAATCGAATAGAAATCTAAACACGGTATCTGTGCCCCACTCAAGGTTACTGCTGTCAAAAGTCTTGTGTGCACTAGTGGGTCAGTCCCTCCTTCCCCAACACCCCTCCTCCGTCTACAGCTGCCTACGATTACACCAAGGAAAAGTAACACATGCAACTGAAAAAAACAGCAGTCCTACCAATCTTAGTCCAAGTTTCATCTCTGGAAGTCATTTGAACATGCACGTAACTACACACTCCTCCAACAGAAGGGACAAATCAGGTGTTCACTGCCGGCTTTCAGTCCTCAAAATACCTTTGTAGGAGTCTTGCCTGCCTTTTGTGTCCAGCGTGATGAGCCTATATCATGAGTTCTTTCCTATTACATGTTTTTAGTATTTTAGTGAAAATTGTGTGGGAAGCTTGGTGCAAAAAACCAAGTTAACTTGTCAGCTAGAGGCAATGATACAATTAACAGCGGTAACAGAGAAGTTTCTTCTAGTTGTTATGTCAATTAAAGACTTCGTGACATGACCAAGCAGAAGAAAGGAAAATAATGCAGACTCCCCATTGTATATACGACTTCTGCATTTTGTGACAAAGAAAAAAATGTCACTATTTCTCCTTAAGCACTACAACTTCAGGTGACTTAAGGAATTAGCCATACTGGGAGATACAACAAACTTCCAGTCTCCAGTGGATTTATTACTGGCTCGTAGTGATCGTAGGCGTATGATAAAGAAGGGCCGTGCAGACTGCAAGACCTTCTCTACGGCATCCTGGCTGCGTCCACGCCACGTACCAGCGTTGCTGACGGCACCTGAATTGGCTGCTTGAACTCAGCAGTTCCCTCCCCTGATAAACTAGAGAGGAAGGAAGGTACAGTTCTACCTTCCTGTTGAGTTCGACTCAAATACAAATACTACTATTGCAGAGATATCTTGGGCAAGGAATGCTGCTCTTCAAACTGTGTTACAGATTTTAACTGAAACAATTACTGTAGTGATATTTAAAATGCGTTAAGCCATATCAACTCAGACACCTAGTGAAAGATTGGCTCCCCGTAGACTTTTACTGACTTAGCAATGCTTATCTTCTGAAGTTGCAAGTCTCAGCACTTCACGGTGCTGGTGTTGGTATAGTTACCAGTATAACTAAATGGGATGTAACGTACAGAAGTCAAATTTCTAAAAGCAAAATGGATGACAATAATGAAAAGTATTTGGAAACTATTTGGAAAGGTCTGTTAAGAAGAAGGAATTTTACAACAAGGCTCGGTTGGAATTAAGTCACTGCTGTTAGTGTTAAAGATACTGTTTGGATCTGGTCTGACAGCAAAATAATTCCTTTTTCAAGGAGCACATTTAGCTTTATATTGTTCCCTATCAGGAGTAGGATGCTCTGTATTGTAAACTAGGCAGTCAGGAATGTTGGTTTTCTGATGTCTTTTATGATGTGGACAATTAACGATATATTTAGGGTTTGTAATGATTAAAAACATGATTTGAACAATGTGCTTCACTTTGATTCATACTTACTTCAATTTTCATACAAACACATTGCCCCAAGTATCAACATCACTACAGTATTTTTGAGTCAAACAAAAGCAGGGATATATTTGAACTTTACTGTCACAAGGGTAACTTTTTTGAAGTAAATAAAAGTGGTACATGGAGCCACCAGAATTAGGAAACTTCTGGGAGATGCAACAGGCCAGATTATTACAACAGAGCTCAGCTAGAACTGTAAATTTACAGCAGCCCTTTTTAAAGAGCAGAAAGTTTCTTTAATAATTGAAGCAAGAGATCACAGTGAAGTAGTTTACATTTCAGTAATCCAAGGACTTT
Source organism: Chroicocephalus ridibundus (assembly GCF_963924245.1). NCBI lineage: Eukaryota > Metazoa > Chordata > Aves > Charadriiformes > Laridae > Chroicocephalus > Chroicocephalus ridibundus. The sequence continues at coordinate 24,655,127 of NC_086316.1, forward strand.
GTGTAACTAATGCATTTAACAATTATGGAATTATTTATATGTTGAGAAAGACTGAGCTGACTGTATATAAAGACAGTAGTGTGTATCCTTCTGTTTTTTGTGGTGGAAAGTCCTGGCTCATACTTTCAACATGTGTAATCTAGAAGGAATCGCTGATCAATCTGATTTTTCTTTTAAAAAGCATAATTGCCTTAAATTGATGAAAGGTTTCAATGGAGAAGCATGTGCTGTCTCTCTTACTGTACTCGCAAAAATTATGTACTTATCTATAAACATGTGGAATTTTAAAACTAGATGACAGTTCCAAATAGTAGCAATTTAGAAACACTTTTTTTCCAAGCCTTCTTTGCTAGCAGCAATGTGAGTCCTGGGTCACCATACTGGTTCACAGGTCATATTTATCTATAAACACAAAGCCAGTTATTCCAAGTTTTATTTACAAAGCATTCAATTCCGTGAGGATAGAGGAAGAAAGAATGTAGTTCATGGCTCTTCTGTTTTCACTCTATGACCTCAGTCAACTATATTTGAGGGCTTTACTTATCCATTTTTTGTAAGTACGGCTAACAGTTTTTAATTTAGAGAAGGCATACATAATCTGAGATCTATAAATGAACTACTCACAGCTATAATCTGAAACATCTGCAAAATAACAATGCATGTAGCTAGCAATCTGATTAATCCTTCATCTCACAAAAAATCCTACAAACCATCGGAAAATTCTAATTTAAGTCCTGCCTAGATGATGTCTGAGAAAATGGTGTTCTAAAACAGCTAATAATATACAACTTCCTGAAAATGAAACAACTCTGAGTTAACACCCAAGTTCTACACCTGGACATACATTCCAGTTAGTTTTATGTCAAAGAGACAGACGGACATAACAGGGACGCAAGGGTAACTTACAGTTATTGCTGGAGGTAGCATTCCCTTGTAGAGAACAGTAAATATATCTCCGAACCTTCCTGTTTTATAGATTAGTAGTAAGGCTGAGATACAGAAATTGATTTTGCTTATTTGACAGAGAACAAAAACCAAGTAAGCTTCTAGAGTCAAAGGTGTGAAATTCTGGGGGATTAGATGCTGATTTAAAGACAATGTCTAGCTTCCAGCTGCTGTTCTGCATGGTGCTTATAATAATTAACACAATGACTCTGACAATTGAATGTGGAAGCTAAGGAAAACATGGGAGCTACCAGGCAGAACTTGCTATACTTTTCAATGAGACAGTCTTTCTTTCCTTGCTCTGAATGTAAAGTTGGGTGTTAATAATGCACTAGTATGCAATGCTGAAACGCACGTAAGAGCTGGAAATCACAGCTGCATTATCAGTTTCAGGAGAGAAACTGTGGCAATACTTGAAATACTGTTCAGAATGTGACAAGTGAAAGGATTCTTCTGTTGTCAACTTGGGAGCTTTCAGCTTTTTAGCTTTTTTTTTTTTAATATTTTTCCCATCTTTTTAGAAAGGAAAGCTATCCTGGGGCAATTCTAGTAGATTACAGAAAATATCCTTTACTGAAGTTACTCTTCAAGAAGCTTCATAGATTTCTGAGGTTGATGCATTTTTCTTATAAGTTGTTACTGATGATTGTTTAAGGACTCCTTTTTTTACAGTAAATGTGCAGAAGGAAACTAGAATAAAACATTTCTAACAGAGATGATGTTTCAGATTTACCAGATCACTCTTAAAAACTCATGGTTATTTGGAACTTCAGGAATACTGGACTTCCCCTGTACTTTATAATTACTACTTAAAGTCCTGTATTCCTGAAAGTGAAGGACTACATGAATATGATTCTAAGAAGGAAAAAATAGGTACCTTGGTTGGTAGTAGGGGTATTCTTCCTCCACATATCCTGACTTGCCTAGCAAGAATGCTTCCAGCAATATCCCATCTCCTTTTGTGCTTGAGGAAAAAAAAATATCAATTGGTGATCTCCTTTTTTAATAGCAAACTATTTTATGCTCAGTCATAAAAATGTTACGCATCCAAACGCACTGGCATAACAAACACGTCCATTGCCTACAAACAGGACAGATGTTATAGAAAGTGGATTCTCTCAATTAGTCTTTTCCTTTTTGTTCCATCTTTATAATGAGTTATCATCACTTGTGACAACCAGCCATTTTCAGAACTATTGCTTTGAATGTCATGTTTGATGATATTATTTACACACTGACTCATCTCTTCAAATATTTCACTGTTTCAAGTGTGTCAGTGGCCCTGCCATTTAGAGGACATGACAGAAAGAACTGGAACAGGGCTAGTAGTTAATTACTACTGTTATATTGTTATATACTGTGCAGCAGCATATCTGGCAAAATTTGGGGAGGGGGAGAAATTGTTAAATGCTTCTGAGAGTTGGTTACTCGGTAGCCCCAGGAAAGTGTTTTTTTCTTTAGTATCTTCAAAATGGGCGAAAAAGGCATAACAAAATAGTTAGAAAACAAATGGATAACTTCATAGTCATTTTAATGATGTGCAGGAAGTTTTAGTGATGTGCTTGTAGGATTTGAGTTAAGCATAACAGGTAGTCAAATACATGGATGAAAAAATACCTAAGATGAATAACTTCATGTTTCCTTAACCAGTTTTCTGTTTCTCATCAATAGGATCAGGCTAACTTTAATAACTGCAGTTCTTACTGACAGCCTTCTGGTGATGCATGTTCCAATAACAACTTCCAATAAAAATATTAGGCAACTCTGCAAAAAGGCAGATTTTTATTACAAAGAAATGCAATTTACCTGTAGTTGCTAAATGAAAAACTACTTCACTGGTTTCATTAGAAACTATGACAATGTACATTGCAAAGAGAATGTCTTGGTGGGATGCTGACTTTACAAGATCACACTTTGTTGAAGTAAGATTTCTTTTCAGACAACACACTTTTCACTACTGTAATTCCATAAAATTGAAATGCTTTTGAATCCATATGATTTCACTGATGACTGAACTCTGAGGCTAACACATATGCTTAATTTCGATTGAAAACAAACCAGGATTCATTTTTTGTCCTCAAAACAATTTTTTTTAAAATGATAAATTCCTTGGAAAAAGATGAAAATAACAGATAAACTGTTGAATTCCATCTCATGTAACAGGCTGAGGTATTTCTACCAAAGCCTTAACACTATTCACAGTTTCTCCCATTTAACATTGTAAAAAATGCAGGATTCCATCAGGCTCGCCCAGGTTGGGACAATGCAGGTGTAAGAATCTACCCGAACCACTACAGTTGCAAAAGAATTTCAGTTTTAACTTTTTTGTAAGTTGTGTGGGATAAAGGCCATACATGAGCCAAATGACAACCTGTGAATAATGCAAGACTAAGTCATCAAAAGTCCACAGAAAGCAGATATGGCGGCTTTGGTTCTTCCATACCATGTCTTTCTTTTAAATTTCATTGTATGGCAGTTTTGTTTGTGAACTCCCCCGTGAGAAGTTTACAAAAACTTAAAAATAGTATCTATAGGTATGGATTCCACTTCCTAAATCGTGTAATTGCAATAATTTCAAGTCAGACATGATGAACAAGTTCTGCCACAAACTGCCAAATTAATGAGAAGAAAACAGAAAAAAATAACTGTAGAGACATGTACCTGTGTTTAAATTTATTTTGTATCTATAAACTCATTCTGGTATTCTCCCAGAGAGTTATTATTTTTGAACTGAACTGATACCTACTTCAGGAATAATAATAAATTTTCTTGCTGCTGTAGAAATCCCACATTTTAAAAGTCTTTAAATTTAAACAGAAGTGCGATATGAATTACAAATGCTAACTACTTCAGAGTAAAATATGCGTACAATTTTAATCTTTACGTGAGAGTCCGGATGGTGACCGGTTAATTTAAGACAAATAAAACAGTATTTTATTTTATAAAAATAAAACAGTATCTCTTCGGTGTCAAGAGGGCATATAACAATGAAACAGTTCACCTCTTTCATAGAAGAAGAATATTAATCCTCCAGAGAAGCTATGAATGCTGATAGAGGAGACACCGCTATCTTTACTTGCAGATTTTAGTGATGCATACATAAGGACCTGCTGTTGGATGAATCTTGGATTTTTCCAAATTACTGTGGAACATTCCTTAAATCTTAGTACACTTGTACTTGCATTAGCGTACTAGCAAATTAAGGCACAGACTTTGTGTACTACTTAAAAGCATACAAACTATCACGAATGTTTCACATTGCTCTTGAAAAATATCTTTGGGCTACCTGGAAGCACAGAACTAAGTAAATATATCCAGTATGCTTATAAGGAAGTTTAAATTTATGCCACCAAGTTTTCTAAGCACTATACTTTCATGGGTATGTATACGATTCCTTATCTCCAAGAAAAAAATCACTTAAGAAATGCAAGAAGCACTCACCATTCCTTACACTTGGATGCTGACAGTTCCACCTCAAATGCAGGTGATGTGCTCCAGCATGATCATTCATTGTTTTATTTGGACACTAACTCCAATGTAACAGACAAACTCTTCTAGACTACACATATTTTGGTCACACATAGCCCTTAAACATTACCACGCAGTACTACTATAAATACACTTTAGAGAGCAAAAATGTTGTGGACAACAGAAAAGTCACCTGAACAGAAATGAAAATGTAATGTAGCCACTGACTTCACTACATCTCAATCCCACTTTAACAATAAAACATAGGACTAATTAACATCCCAGATGCTGTGTTACTTACAGCCCCTGTTTCTTACTTGCATTAGCAGCAACTGACATCCCTCAATCCAAAAAATTTTAGTTAATTCTTAGAAAAATTTTAAGCACCTTAACTCTGGAACTCAGACCAGGATACTGTAACTTGTTCCTATTTCTAGCTAGGGCCCTAGAAAATAATTCCAGCTGCAAGGAGGACCCAGAGCTAGAGTAACAAACTGTGCCCTTCCTCCCTCACCTACCTAGTAAGTTTTTATTCTTTCTGGCAGATTTTTTTTTAAATATATACAAGGTTTTTATTAGTTGTGGCATTTAAAACTTGCCTATCCCCAGTCGTTTGAAATCTGATTGCAATGATTCAAAAAAGTTAGAAGGTTAGTATTTCTACTTTACCTTGCTCAGCCTGTCAGAGGCTTTAAACTTACTTCTTTATTTTGGCTTCTTGAACAATTTCCTTATGTCATACAGAAGTAGTATTTTCCTTTGGACACTATGCATGGAATGTACTTTTGCTTAGCACAAACTTTTTAGGCTTCAGCTGCATTCTGAGAATTATTAGCAATTTAAGGAAAAAATAGGATCAAAAGCAAATCTAGCAATTCACATTCTTTAACTCCTCTAAGCTCAATGATATTTGTTATCTGCTGCTATCATTAGTAAACTTCTTTCTGTTGGCCTACTGCTTTTACATATTCTTTGGAAGGCACATGATTTGCAGTATTTCTTAACATATGTAGTCAAGATGTGATATTGGGTTTTTTGTTTCTTAAATAAGCATAAGTCATTGTAGTGGAAATATATTACTGAATTCTGATGGCTTTGTAGGAAGAAAAAGCATGGTTTAAGTAAATCACATCAAAAGTCAGAAGTATTTACTACAGTATGGGAAGAAATGCACGATTAACTCAGTTTTCTATAAAAGAAAATTCTGGATTTCACTGTTCAGTAAACCGAACCTTCATTCTTAAACCAAAGTATCACTTAAAAATACCAGTCGCAGAAAGAATTTAAAAAATATAAAAGTTTCTAGTTGAAATACTTGTCAAAACTGTCTTCAGTTTTAAGGCCAACAAGTATGACAGTCACCACATTACAGTGCTGCTGGTGTTGACATATGGGACAGGGATAGCAGAGTGAGAAGGCAGCTTAAAGTAGAAAACCTCTGCAAAATGTCACTAGCAGTTACTTGCCATAAAATAGATAGAAGCCACAGTCCCTTAAATCTATAGTATGTGTTTTTCTATTTACATGTAACCTAAATGACGGTATTACTGTGACTGGGTATATAACATTTTGTAATATATGTCTTTAATGCAGGTGTAGACATCATTCAAGATGGTACACATGTATATAAAAAAACAGTTAATTTCAAAGTAATCCTAGAAGAATATTGCAAATAATGTTGTATAAATGCATAGTGTTTGAGAGGAAAAAATTACTTCACTGGAAAATAAAGTCCCACACTTAGAGTTTGGCGCTTGTTGTTTATCACTATGTTACTTTCTTTTTGATTGAAGCCAGCTCTTTCTGCATCTCACTGAATTTTGGCCGATTTTCTGGTTTGTAGTCCCAGCACCTCTGCATTATTTTATATATTTCTTCTGGACATTTTTGTGGTGCTGACATTCGGTAGCCTGGAACACAAAAAAAAAGGGGGGGAAATGTTTAACATTGAAAACTGATGCATATTGACAAATATAAAAAGAAATGAGTGAAGTTCAAGATCATTGCACTAAAAAAGATCTTCAGGGCAATATGAAGAAAGTCTTCAATATATAACCTATACAAGATAGATGATTATTAAACTAGTCAAAGATCAAGTACCAATGACACTTAAGTTGGGCATCGTAGATTGTCAGTATGCTTCTCATCCCTAAGGGCAGCAACTTGCGTAGATTTGTTTCCTGTACCTTAGGAAGTAGCTACCCTCTAGGTTTTAGTTGTGCTTAATTTTTTCCCCTGACTGAGGATATCAAGAATAAACATTAAGATAGGAGTAAATTTCTTTGCTTTTTTTCAAAATGGGTCAACTTTTATTCTCATGACTCTTCCCTTTTTTGTCTCCTTAAGAAGTTCCCTTCACATTTGCACTTCATCTATTTATTTTTTCTGCCTCTTGTTTTCTTAATTTACTTTTATATTTTCCCATCATCTTAACTCTCTTACTCTTCAGATTTGCTTAGGGGGGCAGTGGCCTTCCAAACCGCTCTGCTGCCATCAACTGCAGGAGGTCTCTGACTTGGTGATGAGCAGGAGAACAAACCATCAACTAAGTAAATTAGCAGCTAATCATTCAGAAGCCACAGATAAGTGGCTATTCCAGCATATCATCCATACCCTGGACCAAAGCGGTGTACTCTCAGCTATAAAGGCAGCTTCCCAATGAGTAGGAAGTAGGGCAAAAATGCCAGGAGGACTGCATAGATGAACAAGGAGCTCCTGGACAAATTCAAACACAAAAACAGGTACTGTGTGAGGAATATGGAAACATTGTCCAAGCATCCAGGGATGAAGTTAGGAAAGCTAAAGTCCAAATGCGATCATATCTGGCCAGGGATGTCAAAGACAAAAGCCCTTAAAGAAGGGCTGCTTTAAGTATGTAGGTGACAAAAGGAAGGCCAAGGAAAATGCGGTCCCACTGCTGAATGAGGTAGGGCACCTGGTGACACAGGACATGGAAAAAGCTGAGGTACTGAATGCTTTCTTTGCCTCAGTTTTAACTAGGAAGATTGTCCTTCAGGAAGCCCAGGCCCCAGAGACCAGGGAGAAAAGCTGGAGCAAGAAAGACATCTGCTTGGTGGAAGAGGATCAGGTCAGGGAATACTTAAGCAGACTGGGCATACATAAGTCCATGGGCCCTGATGGGATGTACACATGAGTGGTGAGGGAGCTGGCTGATGTCACTGCAAGGCCACTCCAAAGAACCTTCCATCCATCATGATGAGTAGGAGAAGTGCCTGAAGAATGGAGTAAAGTAAATGTCACTCCTATCTTCAAGAAGGAGGACCCAGGGAACTACAGCCTGCTCAGCCTCACCTTGATCCCTGGGAAGGTGATGGAGCACCTAATGCTGGAAATGATTTCCAGACAAATGAAGGATAAGAAAGTAATTGGGAGTTGTAGGTATGGATTAATTAAGTGCAAGTCATGCTTGATCAACTTGAGGAACTACTATGATGACATTATTGGCTTGGTAGATGAGAGGACTTCGGTAAAACTTTCAACACTGTCTCCCACAAGAGTCTCATGAAGAAACCATCGAATTATGGGCTGGATGAGCAGACAGTGGGGTGGATTGAAAGCTGCCTGAACGGTGAGTGCCAGAGGGAGTTTATCACTGCCATAAACTCTAGTTGGAGGCTAGTAACTAATGGTGTACACCAGGGGTCAATACTGGGTTCAGTCCTGTTTCACATCTTAATTAATGATGCTGATGACACCAAACTGGGAGGACGGCCTGATACACCAGAGGGCTGTGCTGTCATCCAGAAAGACCTGGACAGGCTGGAGAAATGGGCTGACAGGAACCTCATGCAGGGGAAGTGCAAAGTCCTGCACCTGGGGAGGAACAAAAAGTACAGACTGCCCATCTGGAAAGCAGCTTGGCAGAAAGGGACCTGGGGATGCTGGTGGACACCAAGGGTTGAATATACGCCAGCAGTGTACCCTTGCATCAAAGAGGGATAATGGTATCCTGGGCTACACTAAAAGAAGTATTGCCGGCAGACTGAGGGAGTTGATCCTTCCCCTCTACTCAGCACTGGTGAGTCCACACCTGAAGTAGTCATCTAGTGCTGGGCTCCCCAATACAAGAGAGACCCAGACATACTGAAGACAGAGTCCTGAGAAGGGCCATGAAGATGGTAAAGGAACTGGAGCATCTTTCCTATGAGGAAAAGCTAAGAGAGATGGGACTGTTCAGCCTGGAGAAGAGAAGGCTCAGGAGCATCTTATCAGTAGTATATCATTGATATACCTGTATACCTGAAGGGAGGGTGCAAAGAGGACGTAGCCAGGCTCTTTTCAGAGGTGCCCAGTGACAGGACTACAGGCAATGGGCACACACTGAAGCACAGGAGGTTCCTCCTGAACATCAGGAAACACGTTTTCACTGTGACTGTGACTGAGCACTGGCACAGGTTGCCCAGAGAGGTGGTGGAGACATCCTTGGAGATATGCAAAGACATCTGGGAATGGTCCTAGGCAACTTGCTTGAACAGGTGGGTTGTACCAGATGACATCCAGAGGTCCTCACAGACCTCAGCTGTTCTGTGACTTCGTGATTCCATGAACTGTTTACCACACACAGCTCTCAGCAAATGAGAGGCAGTGCACATCAAACTGAGTCGGCACATAGGACTCTACAGCTAAATGCAGCTGTGTGACTCCAAACTTACTGCACAGGTCTCTGTATTTCTTTTTCTAAAGCAGAGTACAAATGACCCTGGCCTCATACAACAGGTAAATCTGAGAAATATTTTTCCTTTGTTATCTTCCTTGTATCTTATCTGCTCTAGATGCTGGATTAATGCATGGAACTTCAAAGGAGAATGGCTGGGCTCTAGGACACTTATAGACAAGATAATATGAAACTACCTAAAAATCCTTTCCTTCACAGTTTCCCCTAGAAACTAGTTCTTCAAAACAGTGACAGCAGTAACTACTTTTTGTGTTTAAAGTGAAGGAACTCTACATAGTTATTTAGAATTGGAATTACCCTGGTTTAAAGCAAGCATTCAAGTGATTAAATTCACTGAATGCACTTACTGACTGAGTAATTGAGATAGATAAGCTCAGAAAGAGAATCTGGAGCATCTTAGCTGACTATCCGAACAGAGGAGCTATTATACACTGAAAATCAAGAAAACAGGTTGATAAAAGAAATGACTATTCCATTAAAAAAAAGAGGAAGAATAATCACTGATGGGCTAACAGGACTATTTCTCCCACAATATAAATAACTGAAAAAGTATAAACACACTTCTAAATCTTTGAATTTCATCAATTTCAAGAGATTATTATTCTCAGTGGATTACAACAGAATCTTAGTATTTAGGTAGTAAGACGTGTTTTTACAAACATCCCTCTGCTCTGGAAAACACTGGATTTTTTGATTTGGTCTTTTAAGGAGAAACTTTGATGGTCACCTACAGTGCTTATAACAAACACTGGCAATCTGTATAAGTCAGCAAACTAGTTGTTGGGTTTTTTTAAAAAAATCTTTTAGCATTTTTACTAGCTGAGAACCTGTTTATGAATTACACAGTAGAACTATGTAGAGAAGGAACAGTTCTGAAATGCCACTAAAGATAATGAAAATAAATCAAAGTCCTGAAATCCTGCTCACAGTTATTTGCTACTTTAAAGAAAAGCCTTTTGATAATTTTGTAAGAGAGAGATGTGGCTTTCAACGCTCAACTAGCTTACCATTCTCCACCATAATTGCTGAATTTTTGTCTGAAGTGCTTTAACAGAGAAGATGGAATGATACAGTTTTTTTCTTCTGGCAGTTTAGAATATTTATACCTGCATTAGCATAATCTTAAATAATGCATTCTGGTCAAGCCTCTGCTTTGCATAGCAGTAAATCCCTCCTCTCCATCTCACCTTTTAGTTCTGCAACAATGAAAGTCAGTGTGCTGTATGTCTTCCGTCCTTTAAGTCACTGGTCAGTCTACTCCTTTTTTCAAGCAGCCTATATACCACACTACTACTCCCAGAATCTTAGGTTCAGCAATTAAAAAATAACCTGGGTGGTATTTCTTTGCTATTTTATACTATATGTACTGCATCCTTATGGATCTATACAGCATGAATAACTACCTTTCTCGACTTGTTCTCGTGCTTGTTGGTTGGTCATTCCAGGGTACGGACATACTCCTAAACTGAAGGTCTCCCACAAGAGGATTCCAAAGCTCCATACATCACTCTCAGATGTGTATCTCCCTAAAAAAATGAGAGAAAACACACAGCTTAATGTGCAGAGAAACTAATGTTTCAGATAATTGGGGGCCCAAATTTACTGTAAAGTTAAAGTGTTGCACTGGCAAGCTTTAAGCAGAACAAAGCTGTAGCTACTAATAATACCTTCTGCAGATAATCAGTTTCCTGTATTTCAGAGGATAAACAAATTGTCTTAAGGTCAATGGCTACGAATAATATAAACTAACTTAAAGTTCTACAATTTGTCAGACCTTACCATGTCAGTTATTTTTCACGCAAGTTAAGTATTTCTTTCCTTCTTAATGTAAAATTTTGCGGGTTTTTTAACATAAAAGGACATAAAAATGTTAGGTTCCCCCCCATCCCTTGTTTAGAATTGCTTTCAATTCCAAAGATACTTTCAAAAAATTACCTTTCCCAGTTCCCTAATATAGCTTGGCAATGAGTATTCTGAGAAGAGCGAACTGCAAAGAGGGCCTGGTTTTCACGCTTTGAGAAACTGTTCTCTGAAAATGAAAGTATAATTGCTTCAACTTGTTTAATTTGGACCCTGAAGAACTGAGGCACCCAATCAGTTAAAGAAAAAAAAAATCTGACCTGCTGCTTCCATTATCTTCAACTATGCTTCAGAGATAGCAAAATAGATAACTGATAGATAATTTAATTCCAAACCTCTTTGTGCAATGAAAGCTTTATATTATGGGAGAAGGAGAAAACTCAGAGGAGGCATTTCTATTGTCCCTGATGAATTCTCATTAAGAAGGATGGATTCACATCAGAAAGTTAAGGCTCCTAGCCCTTTGCAGCAGGATCTATGAAAATGTTACCTTAAAAATCCATTTTCAACAGTACCTTCATCATTTTTCATGACTGGTTTATTTTGTTCCATACTATTAAATTAATATGTGTGGTTTTAGTCTTTAAAATATACATATGCTTGTGAAAGTACTGTTTGTTCAGCTCTAATCATTAAACAAACCAAACTAAGGCACTTCTGACTAGAAAAAAGGAAAACAGATGTAAATTATAGTGACAGTTGGTGATATGACAACTGTTCTTACGTCAGAAGGTTCAGTTTACTGTTAAACTAAGTATCGCTTCCAGCTGCACTACATTAGCTTGTGTGCCTCGTAGATGGCAATTATGGACATTCACCATGCTCTTTGTAGTAAGATGAGTTTTCTTCTCTAGGGATCAATTCTCTTCAGAGTTTGGCATCCAGTAATTTAACACTTTTCATTCAAGTCATTCAGTAGCTACAAGATAGGTGATTAGGGTATTTTTTAAAGAAAGTACAAGTTCTGCACAGTTAATTATTTTTTCCACTATGACATTATCTGGAAAAAAGAAAAAAAGGCCTGTTCATTCACAAAAAAACCCTTCCACACAGTAATTTATTAACATGACAAACAACTCAAAATGTTGTACTGGAAAAACATACATATTAAATGTGTACTTTAATTTTGAGAGAACAGGAAGCAAAAATACCCTACACTTGGCCTAAATATGTAATTTTAGGAGCTTTTCAAACGTTTTTTCCCACTTGCTGAAAGTGATGGAAATCTTCGCTCCAAGCAAAAATAAGCTTCTATCTCCCACAAACTCCAGTAGCATCAGGATTTTGCTGATGACTTCAGACGCAACTCCCTAACCAGTCCATTTGCCCTAGACTTCACAACTTGTGTTTTTTTCATTTAAAATTTTGTTGGGACTGCTATTATTTTGTCATACACAGTGAATCCAGAAGTGACTAAAAAATAAAATTTTACATAGTTTCTTAATCACTGTATTATTCACGTAATCGCCAAATGACCCGACCCCTCACTTTCTTCCAACCCTTAAATCTTGCCATTAAGAACTGACATGGAAAGTGGTTGCTAACTAATTTTGAAAAATTGCAGATTTACTTCTATTTCATTCTGATATCTTTAAATACCTTCAGCCTTACCTACACAAATTAACTGAATACTTATGACCTTATTATTAGGATGGCAAATGGCAAAACAAAAAAACCAGTTATTTTTACTCACATCTTCCAAGGAAGTGGAAAAAAATGATATTTCAAAAACACAGAAACCTTCTATGACATTTTGAACGTTGAATATTAGACAGTAGAATATTAGAACACATTAAAAATGTTTGAGAGAGTTTATTTTCCAAACACTACAGAAAATCACTTAAAGCTGCTTGAGTATGTATGCATTTCAGGAAACACAAAATAAGTAGATGCTAATCAACTATCCTCTCCTCTCCTGTACTGTGCAGAAAAAAGACTCAAATGTACAAAGCGAAGGCGTTGTCACAACAATCTGCTTCCTGCCTGATGTAGTTCACTGGACTGCATATGGGTGTGAAATACAGGTTTCCATTATATATCAAATAAACTGTAAGCATTTCTGAAATAACACAAATAAAAACTGAAAACACCTTTTATAGTGGAACAAACAACCAAAATAGAAAAGTGTGTTTGCCAGTGAATGCTAGCAACACTAACACCTCTTAGAACAATTGATAATACAGGATCAATTACTGTAACTAGATTTATTATCAGCCTCCTAAAGGGAAGATCTGTTTTATTGTGTTACAGCATTAACTCCTGCAAAAGCACAAACGAGAGGAAGCATTTTGCTACCCATCATAATTCAGAAACTTATGATTTCCAACAGATGATTTTAAAATAAAGCTTTGAGAGATGGCAGAAATATTTATAGACACTTGAAATGAAGAATTTAAAGCAGGTTTTTTTCAAAGTACTCAACTAAAGAACTGGTTGAGAGAACTACATCCAAAACATGGCATCGTTCACTTAATACGCTGCTTCTCACAGCCCACTTTACTTAGAAGAACTTATTTTTCTAGTTTCATATAAGCTAAAAAGCTAAATACAGCAGCTTCTGTTTCTGTTCTAGAACTATTAGCCCCATAGTATAATCCATAATCCATAGCATGGATCTCAATAACGGATTTTTTCTCCCAAGATAACAGCCTAGCAATATATAAAAATGCAAGTAAAGGAAAGCTGCAGTTAAAAAAAAAAATAAATCAGTGACTACTTTTCTCCAATGCAATGATTTATCTAACAGGGTGTTCTAGTATGTTAACACTTTCTACCATTTTCAAAGAAATGCTAGAACAAGCACTGCTATAAATGTGCAGAATTAGCTTTTAATTTTGCTAACGATTATGATTTAGATGACTGACTGGGTAGTCTACTAGAATGAGTCAGCAACATAACCAAAGCATTATTTTATTGTTGCATAATAGCAATTTTGATGTTGCTGCCTTATTCTTTTTGAAAGCAAAACAGTATTTTATACGTAACTTAAGTAAGACTGAAATATTAAAATTATTTTAAATATTATTGATTTTAACTGGCCACTAAGAATATGCACATATACACTCACATATTGCTCATAGTGTAGTTCTGATGCTCCTTACTTTATTTTTGACTTTTTTCTTTGTTCCAAGAAGATACAGGTATGTCCTTACCATAGTTGAGTGCTTCTGGAGCAGTCCACTTGATAGGAATCTGCTTTAGGCCTGACGATGAGTACACGCCATCATCTTCTTGCCGGGACATTCCAAAATCACTTATTTTCAAAATGTTGCTTTCACCTACCAAACAGTTCCTTGCAGCCAGGTCCCTAAGTTAGAACAAGAAATAAACCCCCACATTTTTACACATTTGAAAGTAGTTGTAGGCACATAAAATGGCTGAGCCTCTCAGCCAAGATCGTGATGCCTCTTGGAAAACAGATTTAAGAAAGGGTAAAAAACACTGCACAGTAGTTGTGAAAAAGGGGAGTGAGGGAGAAAAAAAAAAAGTGAGAAATAATCGCACAAACGCCAAGGTCAGTGAAGGAGTCAGGGTAGGAGATGCTGGAGCAGAGATTCCCCTGCAGCCCTTGGAAGGACCGACGCTGGAGCAGTTTGTGAAAGGCTGTATCCCCTGGGAAGGACCCATGCTGGAGCACCCCGCATGGGGGAGGAGGTGGAGGAGTCGGGAATGAAGGAGGAACAGTGAGCCTGGGAAGAAGGGAGGGGTGGGGGAAAGGTGTTTCAGTTTTCATCTTTATTTTTCACCATCCAACCCTATTATAATTGGCCATAAATTAAACTAATGTTCCCCAAGTCAACTCTGTTTTGCTGTGACGGTAATTGGTGAGGGATCTCCCAGTCTTTATCTCAACCCACAAGCTTTTCTGTCTTATTCTCTCCCCTGTCATGTTGAGGAGGGGGAGTGAGGGAGCAGCTGGGTGGGCGTCTGGCAGCCAGCCAAAGTCAACCCACCACAACTGTCCTCTCAGGTCACAGAAATAAACCTGCAGGTTAACAAATCAGATTTTATGCAAAATGAAACCGAGTTTGAAACATGTTCCCATAATTATGAAAGACAGTCAGAAAACAAACAACTGGCTCCATGTTCTCTATGCCCACCTCACCTTAGCATTAGAGTTTCACTCAAAAATAAAAAGCTACTTAGTATTACAGGAAAAGGAATATTGGCTGAGTGATGGATGAGATGCTCAGAAAATCCACAGCTTTTCTTTCCCTCCCTCCATTTCAAATGTGTTTTTTTACACTAGGAGAAAGCCTGTAGTAATACCTGATAAAAAGACCTACTGTGGTTTCTCTACACCATACATTTGGAATAATAATACATCCTAATAATATATTATTAACATACTATATTTATATTAAACTTCATTGTTTCACAATGTATTAAAATACTCCATATTAAAATATAATTGTTCCCATCTTAATGTAATAAAATATGGGATATTTTTGAAGGGAGAAATATGTTAATCAACAGAATTAAATGTATAACACTAGGAACATCACGGGCGAAGTATTTTTAAATTAAATTTACAATTTTTCTTTTCATCCTGAACAGCTAATATGCTCACAAATGGCTTGCCTTACGTGAATATTCCAGAATAACTACATTAGCGTTAATGTTTTGGATTGGAGCTATAGCATAGTTTTGAAGTGCATCCCCTGAGCACTTAATGCACGTTCATTGGTTTTGAAGAATGATTTCGGTGCATGCAAACTTGATTACTCTTGTAAGAAACTAGCCTAGAACTCTGCCCACAGTGTGCACCAAATTTGTTTCTACAGCTAATGCAGGAAAAAAGGTCTGAACCAATGACAAATGGCTTCAAATGCTGTGCATGGCGGAGACACTAATGACAAAGGACTGAACTATATTTAGTCTGAAGTAGAAGTCTTGAGCCATATATAAAGATGTTAAAGCTCAAATATCACCAACTACTTTGATCAGCTGATCCATATTGATATTGCACTAAATTATTTGATATGTAGACAGAGACTGTGTTTGAGCATAGACACTATAACTTGATTTAAGAATTTTAACATATTTGACTCACATAACCTTTCTGCCACTATTTATGGCTCTTGAGCTTGATGCTACAGTGAAATAAATGCAGTTATTCCTGGAGTTAGAGAAGATGGACCACTTAAAAACACATCTGAAGTCACCAGTCTCCAGCTGGAGATATGCACAAATGTATAAAACAGCTCCATATGCACTATGTTACATAGTTTCATGTTATCATGGGGTATATTTAGTGAAAATAAGAGCTGCAAAACAAAATCAAATCGTTATTGCTTATACTCAAGTCTGTAAAAGGTGTCACCAAGACACCTCAAGAATTTATGGCTTAGGTTCCAATCATACTTTAGTCATTAGGTTTTTTATTGTTTTACTCAATATAGCCTAGATTTTGTGACAGATGCACATAATGAGTGGGAAAAGTAATGAGGTCATATCTCAATGAAAATTTACAGAGTTAATTAAAATAAGGGACATCCTTCCCACTTGATTCTGACCTTGCATTTAAACATGTTCTGAGTCAGATTAAGAAAAAGCTACATATTGAGCTGTCTTAGGTTTATTCCTCATACGTACGTCTGATTATTAGGGAAAATATATCATAAATAGTACACATTATGATGCTTGTACACAAAGATTACACTCAGTTCACGTAATTTTTGTCTGTTTTGTGTTTGACAGTTTTCTTTTTATTTCAGAGTCGTCTGCAGGAAGTGTTTTTCATCATTACTGAAAATTTACAAAACCATTTCTATGAAAGTCAAACGGGCATTTGAGAAAGTTGGTAAAGATTGTGATACTATGTTTAGGATATACATAAATTAACGCTAGATCTTCTGAAAGACCACAGACACACAAAGTCTTTGCTTCAAGAAACAGCGGTTTTCAAGCTGTCTATTGGCTAGCAGTAGGTCACAAAATGATACTATTCAAGCTGCCGTGCTGCATGCAAGTGCCAAGGGAGGAATCATGGGCCAGTGGTTAGCTAATGGCCCACAACTTGTGCGGGCGGACACAACTGTCAAGTCCAGCATCAATCTTTCCAGGCAAATTGCTTCTTTCTTTTTGTCTCAGTTTGTATTAAATGGAGAAGCATTTTCATTGCCACCTTCCACAGAGTATCAATAAAATTTTATGAAATAGTGAGTGTCAAGCTATTAACAATATGATAGAAAAGGACGCATTATGATAAAACTTAACTTACTAATAAAGCTACTAATAGCAAAGTAAATGTAGCAGCGCTGGTTATGAGTCTCACAGTATTAATACTTTTTGCTGCTTTTAGATAAAACTCCCACATTTTTGAAGCTATAATACTATGTATTATTTTTAATACGTCATTTGTGCTAATAAAGCCTTTTGAGCACTTAATACATTTACTTCTGACTTAAGCAAATTTGCTTTCTTCCTTTCTCATGCGCAAGGTAGGCTCTTTCTCCCACTTATTTAGAGAATACTTTAGATGCGAACTTTTCTTTCCCATTTTCCTTCACTTTAGTCATAGTCTTTTTAAAGGACTTTTGTAATCCCCCTCTGTGGCACTTAGATTTATTTTCACAGTCCTTGTGAGGAGTTGGCTCTTGGAGTATATTGAAACCAACGATGTTTAGCAGATACAGTGATATTTAACATCATGCTAAATCCCACCAGAAGTTCTGTTAGTTTGCACCTTTAACAACTTGCCATTCTGTGGGGTGAAACAGTACAATTTCACTCCCAGCGCTCCACCACCGGCCACTTCAGATTCTGCAGTTACACCCACTGTAGATCTATTCTTCAGGTTCTTTTTTTCCCCTGTTCTTTTAACTTGTAATTTCTTCAAAATGTCTATTTGACTAACTTTTATTATTTAATTTCTCAAGCTTATAAATGTCCTGAAAGTCAGAGTATCTTGTTTGCGTTTCTGCTGTTACTTTGCCTCCCTTTCATATCCTCAGTGATTTGTTGCTGAATTTTCCAGATTTCCTTATATGTATTTGCATGTGTAAAAGCATTTTTAAAAACATTGTTACGCTAAAGGCTGTAGCTACGCGAAGCTTGTTTTTACTTATTTTTTTTTATTCTGAGGGTTTGGTTAAGATATTTCAAAATTTTTCGAACAATTTCTTTACTGTTTCTCCTCATGTCTGACAGCCTCCTTTAAAAGGATGTTTATATTTTTCAGCCTAGATACAAGAGAAAATTACCAAAAAAAAAAGGTATTTTGGTCAGTGTAATTTATTACAGAATTTATAGCCAGAATCTGAAAAAAAAAAAAAAAGGGCATCACAATAGTATTACTTCCATTGCTTTAAATTAATAACTCATAGCTTTCATTTTCTTCCAGTTTCCAGGATTCTAATTCATTTCAATTTGCTACAGACAAAAGGAAAGGGCTCTAGCATAATAGTGTTAAGGGGCTTATAAAAAAAACTTTACATCTTAACCTTCCATATGAAATACAAACACAACGGGATTTCACTCAAGTAGGTGTGACAGATGACATGACTAAGGGAAAACAAGACACTGTAAATATATAGGGCTGATCACCTAAAACAACTACGAGTCAGATAATTGATAAGTGTTTGTAGTAAACCATGACACAATCAACTATGTTCTACTTGTCTCCTTTTCCCTAAAAAACCAAGTATGTTCCATTTGTTTTCTCATCCTTCTCCTTAACATGCCCAAATGCCAACATCCTGAAGAGGTACAGATATAATTGTATGGAATTAGGTGTCTTTCTCTGCTTGGGGCATTGTGGGTTTTTTTCATACAGCATTTGCTACTTGGTGCAGTAATTCCAATAAAATCAGTATTTAACATAGAAAACAAGAAAATATTCCGTATTTCACATTGTGAAAGCTGTACAAACTCTGGCACAAACTACACTGAGCTGCTACAGAACAAGTTCATTAGTAAAAGAAAAGCTGGCTCTCACCATTTAATACCAACACTATGTAAGTTCCTAGTGCTATTACAAACAAAGTGCTTTCCCCTCAACTACTAAGAAATAAAAATTAATGTGTAAATTGGAAATTTCATTCCTAAGCACTGCTGTGCAGCCCCTATAAGCACAAGCAGGACTTTGACTAGGAATCCCTAATATGGGTTGAATATGCTGATAAAAGAGATACCTCATAAGACTTTCGCTAAAAATGCAATAGCCAGTTAAAGAGGAAGGAGAGGCAATTTCTCCGTGTTGGGAGTTGGGACCACCTGGATTCAAGACTACCAGTAAAGACATAAACCTCATCAACTTTTCTCTAAGGACACTCTTATAGCCCCTCCTCCCTCCCTTTCTTCCACCACCCCAAAAGAACTACACAGCAAGTAATAACTAGTATTTACATGGAATTCCATCAATTAAAGCAAATCAAAACAAGAGAGTAAACTTCTCATTACTAAACCAGCAGGACAGACTGCCTCAGTGAACTAATTAGCCATTTTATATCCCCTCCCTGGATCATGCAGTTAAAACACTCTCAGGTGATAAAAGCAAGTAATTAATTAGTGAATAGGATCAGTTTATCTCCTCTGCACATTTAATTCAATGAAAATAACCTATTACCTGATCAAAAAAGAAGGAGTGGCAGGTCTACAAGTGAAACTGTTCTTTTTTTTATTGATATAAGACACTACCTCTCCTTCAAACACCTGAGGCAATTTCCAGTGGTGTCTAAATCAAAACACACCTATTTCAGAACTTTCTTGATACTAATATTCTGCTACTTTTACTATATGTGGAGAGGATAGCAAATAGTATGTGCCTAATAACAGACTGGGAAAATATTAGAGGCTCAGAAGCACATCCTTCCATGCATTCTATGTCTTCCCTCTTTACACTTTGCTTTACTTATTTCTTCATATTATTTCAGCTATCACATTATGAATACTCATGGAGCAATATTACATACAGTGCTAACCATTTCTCTCAGTTCCTCATATAATGCACGTCCATCTTCATCTTCACAGATGAACAGTGCTATGAAACCAGAGAAAATTCAAGTAAGACACAGTAGTGATTTCTCAATAATGCCAAGTGTTCTATCCATAGTTTTGGATATTGCTTAGTTCTTCTCAACTATAAAATAAGTACATTTTCCAATCTCACAGCATTAATGGCATTCAATTACTCCCTCTAAAGCACTTTGCAATTTGCAGATGGACTGAAAAATTTTGCAAAAGAAATCAAAAGAAAAAAACTAACCAAAGAAACCCCAAATAACTGTATTCGGTAGCTGAATGTAAGCACAAAATTTACCTAAAAAGCTGTTTTTTCCACAGAACCTTTATTTCCTCCACTTGTAAGAGTAAAGTGTATCCTACATTCCATAAATAGTCTGTATTGCACTGCTCACTCTCATTGTTATGATAGCAAGAGCTATCATATAAAATGATTTATAGCAACTTCGTAAACATATTCCTGTGAATTAAGGTTAGCAAGGTCATGCTAATCAAAGGCAAACGTCAAGTAATAAAAGCCAAAGAAAAAAGAAGAAAATATAAAAGCTCGATAAAGCTAAAGCATCTAAATTGATTTAATACACTATAACATGGTATAACTAAAAATTGATTGGTAAGTTGATAAACAAAGAATTAATTAATACATGTCAGGTTTCTCCAAAATAACAAAACTATATTCAAATACAAAATATGCTCCTTAAGATACTGGGAGGAGTTGTTAAGTGTTTTTAAAAATGCTGTAAGGATAAACACACTCTTGAGGATCGCACCGTTCCTAATTCAAAACTCCAAACACCTGTGCATTATTACTGTCATCCCCACCCTCAAAAAATGTGCTTGGTAACTGTTATGTTCCTGATTTTCTCTAAGTGCTTTGCTCAGTATGTGACAGGTTGTGGCATGGGTCACGGCAGTAGATGACAGAAAGCTACAGCATCCCATTCAGAACTGCAGAGTGGGATGCATTTGGTTCACACAGACAGAGCATATTGCTTCATCTGCTGAGGACTGCACAGCTTAGCAAGGAAATCACCGCCTGCAGTGAACTCTACCCTCAGTCCCACGCCACAAACCTGCTATTTACATTCCTAGGGCTACATTTTTTGAACAAGCAACAGACATCCTGAACTGTACAAGCGCAGTAAGAAGAAACTTCTTAATGAACTGCTGTACAGAAAAATATACTCACATTTTCTGTACCACAGTTCATTACTGCAAATATCTTCATACACATACTTGAAAATAAGATTTAAGATATAAAGTCAGGTAAAAAGTTTACTTATTGTACAGTAATTTCTGATGAATGTAAGCAGTTTACTTATTGTACAGTAATTTCTGATGAATGTAAGCAGCTTACATTCATTTTCATAGTCTGCATAATTGTTAGTTACTAACGTGCAAACACACAATTACAGTAAGGTACACCTTGAGGTAGGTACAAATACTGGGCATATTAAGTTAGATAAATTATTTAATTATTTTTGTGGAGGAACAGCAGTACTAACTTTAGGACTTTGAACCGAATACTTTCCCCAATATGTTTATGTTTCAGAGTCAAACTCTCTGTTTTACTTCTTGACCATGACAGAGATCACTCATACCTCAAAGGGCATAAAGTGTCCCTTTGGCGGTACAAAAGTGAAGCACAAATGCTACATAATGTTATCATCTCTCAGAGTTGTAGTTCTGGCCTTCTATACTTGGTGTTTGCTACAAAGACGACTAGTTCTTAGAGCTGAATAACTGCACTATGCGTAAACCTCAATTTTCATTGAAAAATAAACTGTTTAAGATGGATGACTGTGGAGAAGAGACTGAAAAGCAGTTTGCAGACAAGCCTCCTATTTTCTGAATGTTTTGCATTTTTAAGTGATGCAGTGTTTTCTTTTTTTAAAAAAAAAGATTGGTAATTCTATAGGGAAGAGCTGAGCTGATCCAGACTCCTGCTCTGAAGAGCAACAAGGTCACTCGTGCATCTTGGAGCCTTCTCGCCTGCCTGCTCTGGGTACATTTTTACAAGGAAGAAACCCAGGTTGCTGTCACACATTATATGGCACTTGTCACATACAAAGCTAATAACAGAGGAAAATTAAGCAATTGTAAAGTTATTGTCTGCAGCCCAGAGATGGCTCAAGGGACTATACAGATCTATTGACACATTATAAAACTTTTATCTTCTTTGCATTTTATTCAGGTAAGTTACTATGTGTCCCCCATTTTCCTAGTAGAATGTGGTTTCTGTAACAGCTATTTTAAAAGAGATTAAGATGGCCATAGCAGACAATGAGCAGTTCCTGAAGAGAATCAAAGCAGTAGACTATGAAGACGAAAATGAAGCAATAAATCGATACATCATCTATTGCTCCCACCTTTTTCCTATTTTTGAGGTTTTCTTCACAACGCCTGCTTCTGAGACAGAAAAGTTCCTATCAGCAGCATATAAATGTTTTTCATCTGCATGGTTTCTCAACTTCTTTAGAACTTAATAGTTATTGTCTGTATTTTTCTGAGCAATTATTTTGATGAAAACCACATCACAGTCATTTTAGTCTATAACAGTCTTCTTTGTATTGATATCCCTGTAGATTTTTATAACCTATTTTTCCTGTGCACTGATGATTACATGTAATGGGCTGAGCAAAATGTGAGACTGAGGAATGTCTGATGTTTTGATATTTTTTGCCTTGTACTTCATTTATATCTTGAAACAAAGGCTTGCAATTCAATTTCTTTTGTGTGCTGATTTATTTCATTTGTTCAGCAGGAAAGCTTACCTAATCTTTGTCCAATGTGAATAACTGAGCAGAGTACATTACTACTCCCTGCAATTTTAGAGCAATACTCAACCTTCTGTAGGTAGCTGCTTTTTCCTTTATAAAACTATGGGGATCAAAGACTAACACAGAATACATTTTATAGCCATGAGAAAGCCTTTTACAAATTAAGTTTGTGCAACTGCACAGTAACCTAAACAGCCTCCTCACTGCTCATAAAGTAATGGTTTACACCATGAGAGTGAACTCTAGAAAAAAATTTACAAAAAGCAATCCTAGTGATAGTCTTAATGAAAACTAAGGGTCTGGATAGTCCTAGGACTGAATGATAAGTAACTTTATGGAAATCCTATGGTATTATGACAACTGAAAAGTGGAAAACACCTTCCAGAAATCCCCATCAACATGACACACACAGGAATAATATCACTGCTGAATCCCATGCAACCACTCCTACGTTCTTGAAGTTTTTGACAGAAAAATTACAGAACATAAGAAGCACAAACAGAGAGACATTTATGATATGCATAAGATTTTTAGTATTCCTTAATATTCCTATTTGATATTCCACTGAATTATAGGGGAAATTAAGTGTCCAAAAGGTAATGACACAAGATGGCTAATTATCCAAGACATACCAGAACTTAAGTTTACATTTTGTGCTCGAGAAAGTTGCAATGGACTTAGTGCACAATCACAGATTCTTCCGTTTCCAAAATCAGTCATCCAAGTAGACTGTACTTACTATTCATAGTAAGGCAAATACCATTTTCAAGCAAAAATTTCCACAAGTATTGTATGATTCACAGAAACAACTAAAATGAAACACAACAATGGAGCATATGATTGTACTAACAAGCAGATTTTTTTTTATAATATCACGCCGTTATTCAACCCGTGAGTCGACACAAAACTTGCTACAATAACTGTCCTTGCCCTTTTATACAAAGAGAACACCTCACTTCATCTCTTAATCCTGAATTTAGTTCTGAATTAACATCTTCCTTATTCTCCCCTATTCTATTCTATTCTATTCTATTCTATTCTATTCTATTCTATTCTATTCTATTCTATTCTATTCTATTCTATTCTATTCTATTCTATTCTATTCTATTCTATTCTATTCCATAATGTCAAAAACATCATTGATTTCTCTGTACAGAGGCATTAAATATTGGTTGAACTTGTTTACAAACTTTTTAACATCTGAAGAGGTAGAGCAGATATGGTCAAAGATCATATTCACTTTTCCATTACACGTCCTTGATGGAACAGCTTACATGCTGATTTTACAGAAAATGTCTAAAGCAGGGTAGCTTCTCACACTGACTTCCTGATTATTAAGTTTTTTAGAAATTAAATTTCTCATTTGATTAAACAAAGCCATTTTCTAGTGTTAATATTGTTATGCATTGTATTAAGTTTAAAAAGCAGTCGAAGACTTATAACGAAAGCAGAGCATGAGAAGCAGACAAAACCCACTGCATGCACTCAAGGAAACAAGAAATCCACAAGCATAATTAGTCTTTTCCACCTTTTTCATTTGAATAGAACAAACTAGCACAATAATACAGTATTTGCAGTGCTTTTCAGGTGTCAGTGAAAAAGGAAATATTTCAAAAGCTTTATTTCTCTTCTCAGGTTAGAATTTAAGTACTCACAGCTGGTGTATATCAAAGTTCATCTGAGGGAGGCAAGAAGTTTAGCCACTTCTGCTTTTTCAACAGCTAAAATCAACAATGTATTCTGGCATAGTTCAAGTTAGCTCTAAACGCGTTCCTATGACTTAAGTCCACTTCTGCTGTCACCAGCAGATAGGCGTGGCTTAAGATTTCAAAAGTAACAGATGAGAATGGACTGAAGTTCATGGTTTTTTAGTAGATAAAGTATTAGATAGGCACTAGATCACTACGCACTTGATTTAATGAAGTTAAAAAATGAAAAGCTAATAATCAGGATACAAGGAACTGAAGCATCCAGCATAATTAAAGTACAAGAGACTACACATTAATGAAGATACTACATAAAGAATAATAAGGAAACCAAATAAATCAGATCTGATTACAACTCAGGAGGAAAAAACAGAACAGAGAAGTAGTAAAATCAAATAGTGCTAGACAAGAGGGTTATGTTGTAGTGCTATGCTTTGTGGTGAGAATATGAAAAAAACACAAGCTCTTGAATGTTAACAGAAAAACATGAAGAAAACCAATAACAGAGAGAGAAGAATCAACCACAGTTTAAAACAATTATTATATTGTAGGTTTTTCTTATTTAGAAAGAGAAAAATGTAAATGGATGGCACAGGTAGCATGTAATAGCTAAGCATTCCTAGCAATGGAAACCAGTTTGACAAAGATACATAATAATAGTTCACTAATTCATAATTTTCTAATCAGAATAAAAAACACTTTGTAATTTGTGCCTTACAATATCTTTCAACTTTTAATCAAAGATGATCAACAAATGATTACTGGCATGGTAAGATATTTCAGTATTCTAAAAACAGTCTGTTTTGTAACTGTCATAAAAGAATCTAAAGCGAAGATGAGCAATAATTTACTAGTTGTCCTAGACAGCTAAGTAAGATTTGTTGTTAGCTTATGGAAATACATAAGAAATTTTATGGGGCTAATATGTTGTAGAGATTTATATATAGAAATTGAAAGGAATAAAATGACCCATTCGTTTTCTGTGAATTAACAAGTTAGGAAATAAATTGAACCTCTCTCCCCTTTTTTGTTGCTATTACTTAAAATCTACAATAGGTTTTCTACCCAAAAATAAAACATAAAGGTGGAATAAAAAGCTTTGCACTTTTTTGGCCAAAAGAGGAAGAAGAAAGTGAAGGGATTTTGACAATCTGGGTGGGGTAGCTTAAGTAGGAAATGTGGAAAAAATATGAGATGACAGTGTGCTGATTAAGTATCATGATTACATTTCATATTGACAGCAGCATATGTGACAGGACTGCCACAGCTTTCAGAAGAACTGGAAGAACTCACATGTACATGCACATTCATCATGGTAAGATTTTATAGCTGGGAAGAGTCAAGGAATAGATGTCAATAAGCCCAGGGACTCTGAGTGCATCACCTACTGAACTCCATTCTTTTTCTCCCATTAGAAGTTCATGCCGTCTCATGAAGTGATCTGTTATAAGACTGTCCTTCTGGAAAATCCAGACTTCTATATTTAGAAGAAGCCACCCTGCCTCTGGCTGCTGTCTGTCTCTTGAAGCATGCTCACTCATGCATAGTGTTGACTGCCTATGGATCTGGAGTGCTCTCATGTCACTTGGGGACTCAGAAGTTTGTTGGGAGGTGCAGGAAACACCTTCCTGCGCTTAATCTAAAAACAGGAATAGATTTATTTTTACTGCACATTTATTTTCCATTTATGTATTTTTTACTGTACATTTCATTTTAAAGTAGAATGCACAGAAACTGGTATAGGCAAATTTAAGATGGCATTTTGGTATCTTACTACAAAATAAATCAGGAAACTGCTTGCCATCTGCTAATTAATTGGTAACTGGAGAGCAGCATTTTTTGAAAAAAGCTTTTAAAGTTTAATAATGGGCAAAACAACAAACCTTCAAGTGCAATTTGTGACACAAACTGATCATTTCTGTACAGAAAAGTATTCCTGACGTTGCCGGCTGGGCAGAGGTAGGTTCTTACAAAGTCAGATGTCAGAATGTTAAATCACTGCCACATTGCCTATAATATCTGCATCAAAGCCTGTATCCACTGCATTTTTACTGTAATGCAGTCCCTCCGTTCAAATTATTGAGCTGATGTGAACTTTGCTGCTAACAAAAGCACCCCCGTTATGGAATCTCAACATAAATACTAAAATCTCCAGATAATGCTAAAAAAGCTGCCAAGCTACATGGTTTTAATTTCGTGAATTTCAACTGTCAACTTGAATACAGTACTGACCATAACCTACAGAAAGTTCAGCAAGTGTGTACTGACAATCAGGGCTTCAAAGCACTAAATCCCATATACAGTCCTTGTAGCAGATCAGAGAATGCCAAAACCTTATCATGAGTTGCTCACAGCAAGGAGGTGATGAAACAGGAACTTGAAAGACGGAGGTTTGAATTTTAATTCTTCTCTGAGCCACAACAGCTTGAAGAGCCCCAGATTCCAGCTGCAGCAGAGATGCAGGCAGTGTCCATCCCTAGTATTAAGGTGAGGGCAGTCTCTGGAGAAGATGAAGCTCATGACTTCTGCCTCCAACAGGAATGCTCCTGCCCTACCTAAGGGCCTACAACAAAATACGGTCACCACCTTCAAAGCGGAAGAGGAACCAGGTGTGCCTTCAAAGGATCTAGGATCTGAAGGATCTAGGCCACCGGACCCTAAATGAAGATGATGTTGAAATATGGGCTGGATGAAAACTGGCTAAATGGCTGGTCCCAGAGGGAGTTGATCAGTGGTACAAAGTCTAGTTGGAGGCCAGTAACTAGTGGTGTACCCCAGGAGTCATAACTGGGTTTAATCCTGTTTAACATCTTCATTAATAATCTTGATAATATGGCAAGATTGCTATGGCTCTTTCCACCACGCAAAGCAGTAATCTATCCATTCTTAGTGGCAGCAAATATTCCTCTCCTCTACATGGCTTAGCTCTGCTGAGTTCTTTTGCAATGTAAAAAGTTTACATACTCTTAAACAGAGGACTTACAGATGGATGTAAGAAATATTTTGCCCTACTGTTGTAACTAAGCATGTCTGCAATCTTAACCATGACAAAATAATTGCAGTAATACAGTATCATCAAAGGCAATCATAATTATCTATGGCTTTGACTTGGGAACGTGACTTTCTCCTGCTCATTAACACCATTTCCTACAATTATTCTACGTATAAACAGCAGAGGTCTTGGGCCTTCCACAGTAAGAGAAAGCAAAACAAACCAAAATGGAAAAAAAATTAGAGAAGATAAAAGGAAGGGCAGGACCAATGGTAAAAATCAAGAAAGCAAATACAACTTAAAAGGAGGAAGTCCAGAGAATTATTGTTATTATGAAGCTATGTATGAAGCAAGAAACAAAAGAAATAACAAATCAAATGATTCAGACCAAGAAGAGTACAGCTATGAATTGGAAATGACAATGTATGTTTTCAGTACTTCTCCGTAGGCTCTAGATGTATGTTAGTGAAACTCCGGAATCACAGATAAAGAAATAACATTCACTACTCTTCTTAAAGGTAAGAAGAATAAACCCCAGTTCTTAGAGGTATATGCATATTAAACTAAAAAGAAAGATAGTTTAGGTAATTTGAAAGCAGTATTAGGTAATCTTGTCAGGCATGATTTTAAAATGTTTATCTCCTTTGTGTTATCAAGGCAAACATGTCAGCTATTATTGCAGTTCAACATAATATGAAAGGTGTATATATGTACAAAACCTATTGAAATGAAATAGAACTGAATCGTAAGCTGAGGAAGTTATAGGAATTCTTTTCATTCATTCCAGCACAATATTTTACGTACAAAACCATAAACAGTTCCACAACAATTACCACAGAATCACAGAATGGTAGGGGTTGGAAGGGACCTCTGGAGATCATCTAGTCCAACCCCCCTGCCAGAGCAGGGTCACCTAGAGCAGGTTGCACAGGAACGCGTCCAGGTGGGTTTTTTTATGTATCTCCAGAGAAGGAGACTCCACCACCTCTCTGGGCAGCCTGTTCCAGTGGTCTGTCACCCTCAAAGTAAGGAAGTTTTCCATCATGTTGAGATGAAACTTCCTGTGTTCCAGCTTGTGTCTGTTGCCCCTTGGCCTGGCACCACCGAGAAGAGTCTGGCCTCATTGTCTTGACACCCGCTCTTTAGATATTTATAAGCATTGATGAGATCCCCTCTCAGTCTTCTCTTCTCCAGGCTAAACAGACACAGGTCCCTGAGCCTTTCCTCATAAGAGAGGTGCTCCAGTCCCTTGATCATCTTCGTAGCCCTCCATTGGACTTTCTCCAGCAGTTCCCTGTTCTTCTTGAACTGGAAGGCCCAGAACTGGACACAATACTCCAGATGCAGCCTCCCCAAGGCAGAGCAGAGAGGTAGGATGACCTCCCTCAACCTGTTTGCCGCGCTTCTTTAACACATCCCAGGAGACCATTGGCCTTCTCGGCCACAAGGGCGTACTGCTGGCTCATGGTCAACTTGCTGTCCACCAGGACTCACACATCTCTCTCTGAAGAGCTGCTTTCCAGCAGGTCGGCCCCTAAACTGTACCAGTGTATGGGGTTATTCCTCCCCAGGTGCAGCATCCTACACTTGCCCTTGTTGAATTTCACCAGGTTCCCCTCTGCCCAACTCTCCAGCCTGTCCAGGTCCCTCTGTATGGTGGCACAGCCTTCTGGTGTGTCAGCCACTCCTCCCAGTTTTATAGCATCAGCAGACTTGCCAAGGGTACACTCTGTCCCCTCATCCAGGTTATTCAGGAATATTGAACAAGACCAGACCCAGTACTGACCCCTGGGGAACACAGCTAGTTACAGGCCACCAACTGGACTCTGCACCGCTGATCACAACCCTCTGAGCTCTGCCATTCAGCCAGTTCTCAATCTAACTCATTGGTGGACTATCTTATGTGTTAAACGCCTGTGACATTTAGAATGACAACGGCAATTTTAATAGGGATCAGAGATCAAAGTTTAGAGTACTACACCTAACAAGGTAGAAGATCAGCTGTCACAGAATCACAGAATACCAGGTTCAAGAGGAATTCAGGGATCATCTGGTCCAAACTGTCTCAGCAAAAGCTCAGTCTAGACAAGATGCCCCAGCACGCTGGCAAGTGTCCAATGTTGAGGAATCCACCACTTCCCTGGGAAGATTATTCCAATGGCTAATTGTTCTCATTGTGAAAAATCTTCCTCTTGCGCCCAATCGGAATCTCCCCCGGAGTAACTTGTACCTATTACCTTTTCCATGTGACTCCTTGTAAAAAAGAAGTCTCCACCTTCTTTATAGACACCCTTTATCTACTGAAACATGGTGATAAGGTCCCCCCTAAGCTGTCTTTTCTCAAGGCTGAATAAACCCAATTCTCTCAGCCTTTCCTCATATGGCAGGCTTCACAGTCTTTTGATCATCTTGGTGGCCCTCCTCTGGACCCTCTCCAGCCTGTCCACATCTTTTTTGTACAGCAGGGACCGAAACTGAACACAGTATTGCAGGTGTGGCTTGACAAGCACTGAGTAGAATCCAGTAATGACTTCTTTACCTCTGCTGGTGATGCCCTTGTTGATGCAACCCAGCATCCTGCTGGCTTTCTTTGCCACAGCAGCACACAGTTCACTCATATTGAGCTTGTTGTCCACCAGGATCCCCAGGCCCTTTACCACAGAGTTGCTCCCCAGCCAGGTAGATCCCAGCCTGTGCTGCACTCCTGGATTATGTTTTCGCAGGTGCAAGACCTTATACTTGTCCTTATTGAACTTCATAAGGTTCTTGTCAGCCCACTCTTCCAGCCTATCCAGGTCTTCCTGCAGGGTGGCTCTCACTTCTGAAGTGTCCACTTCCCCACTCAGTTTGGTGTCACCAGCAAACTTCATCAGGGTACACACTTGATCCCATCATCCAGATCACTTATGAATATATTAGTGCATTCACTTAAAATCCTTTTTATTTACTTCTTCCTCTGTAAAAATTTGGGCTTTTGATTTGTAATGAATTGATAATTGATAAATTTTGAGAGTTTAGTTGACGCTACAGTTCTATATGCCCACATGAAGCACTTCCATTTTCTCTTAGATGTTTTTCACTACAGAAACTGGGCATTTGTCAAAGTGACCCAGATGACTACTGGAGTACTGGGACTTCCTTTCTATGGTACAACTTTGCAATCTTTTAATTATCTTTTCTTCCATGGTTTTTAAAACTTACAATCCTGTGGTGGTGGTGGGGTGTCCAGCGAGAAAGCCTGTGATCACTTCCACTATCTACTAACTTTAAAAGAAGCCTTTCCTGACTGCAGCTACCACATTGCAAATCAAAATATCTGGAGACATATTTCTTGCATTTCTACTTTTTAGTTTTACCCTTCTAGCCTTTTTTGGACTTTATAATCACATTACTCATGAAAAGATTTGCCTATTCCTCCTGGACTTCTGTTTCCTTGAAAGATGTTCAGCTAGAGTATATGGAATATTTACGGGAAAGAAGGGTGAAGAGTAGCTGTGGCTGCTGCACTGTAAAGTGTGTGGAATATTCTTTGCAATAGACAATTTCCACAGGACTAAAGTTCTATGTCATTTGGATATGCAAGTCAGCTGTAAGTTGGACTGCTTAAACCATCATTAAAGCTGGATGTAATGATGAAAACAACCCCTTAGGAAGAAACCAACCATTCTCCAGATCACTACAGAAAAGAAGCATGACAGAGATGAGTAGGAATATGAACAGATAATTAAGTTGGCATTGTGTGCCAAAGCTCCCTATACATAAATAAAAACCCCACAAAGTACTTTGTGTACAGTTAAAAACAGTGAATGCTTGTTTCTTAACTAGCTATTTCCTGCAAATATGAGCCACAGTGTGAAATGCTGGTTCTACTTAAGTTAACTAACTTAATGGATTATGATTTCAACCACTCTTTTTAAGCTGCATGTGTTCAAACATTTGACTATACTTTTTTCCAACTTTGTTTAGTTTTTTCTAAAAGCAGATATAACGCCTTGAGAGAAATTCTGCAAAACTGCTCTTGCATATAAATTAACACAGGGGAGGGACACATAGGAAAGCAGAACCCAAGAATTCTCTTGGTGACAGGACAAAGTAAATTCCCTTTTTCCATAAAGAATAAAAAAATCAGCTTCCTTTAGAAGCACATAGTCAGACTTTGTCAGCTGCAACTATAGTAACTGTGGCAACTAGCATCATAAGAACCAAATCTAAATGCTAGTTTTCCCTAACTTGGCTCATGTTTACTTTATGCGCTTCTCCCCAAATATACACAAATACAGACTCCAAGTGACAGAATCTTCAGCTTCTGCTTTCAAAATATTTTCATTAGATCAACCAGTAATCAGTCTATTTTACACTTCTTACTTTTATTCACAATGCAGTTTATCTTTATTGGATAATTTAAATCAAGCGCTTTTTATCCTTTGCATTTTTATTATTCAGCTTTCTCTATCCATGAGTTTTGACCATACTTTTGCATTTTTCTGAGTTACAACTTTATTACCACTTTCTAGTATCAGTGTCCAGAGCTGCATGTAGTGCTCTGTTCAATGTTTCTCTCTGCTTTCTTACAGATTTGCTTTTTGTTCTTTTCTCTACCTCTTTCTAGTATGTGGATACCTATTGCACCTCTTTAAGTAGAGGTGAACTGTGTAGTTTTAAAGTATAGGATAAAACTATCATAGAAAAATACTAGCTCACTGTCAAATCTAAAAGATTATCAAGCACTGTGTCAGTTGCTGTAAAATACTGCACAAAAGGAAGCTGAAGCACTTCTATTTAATAATAACTACTTATTCGTTAAAAAAAGCAGCAACTACCCATTTAAGGAAAAATATGTCTTTATATCTGACATCAAAAAATGTTCCATAACTTTTTCAGTATTCTAAGATTTTTGTCTGCCTTACTCTCTGAAGATTACAATGCTCTCTTGTGGTTGGAAAGATGGTTATTTACTTACAAACTTATAAACAACTACTTTCCACTGAAGTCCAGCTGTATTATAGAAGAATAACGATATCTATATAAATTACACAAACGCTTTGAAATGCAAAGAAATTAATAAATAACCAGGATAAATAAACAGATTTGTAACCACAGTAATATTATTTCACACTTTTGTTCATCTAAAATAAGACAACAGCAGCACGGGTGATCCTGTCATCTCAATTTCACCATCTGTTTATGATACTCAGAATTTCCATTCACAAATCATTCACAATTATCACATGATAATCCCTCAAAATTTAAAGCTACAGAGAGATTAAACTCATTTTCTATGACTAGTTTTTTATCTAAGCAGTTACACTAGCTCCCGTAAGGATTATTTGTAATATGATACGGAGGCAAGAGTGGTCTCAGTAGCAGAAAATTAGGAGGGAGTGGGACTTCATGATTCCATCCACAACCCTGCAAGGAGGGTAAGAAACTAGTCCAGATAATCACATGCAAGAGAGGATGGTCTGCACAAGCAATAATGAGAAGAAAGGGTGGCTTCATGGAAGTGAATGAGAAGTCGGGAAGGTCTACGATACCAAACAGGAAGGACAGCCAATTCATTTGTTAGTGAATGGGAATGGAGATGTTTATAACCAATAACTATTAAGAAGCGATATTTATAGCAGGAAAGTTTAGAAACTCCGTGTTTAAGCATTTTAAGCTTACTCATCACACTGATCTCCAAAATCCTGCCCAGAAATTACTCCAAAAATAGGAACCTTTTCAAATCAAGAATTTTTACTTATTCTGCCATCTTCACTCCTATATATATTTTTTCAAAACTGGAACTTGGCCCTTATTTCACTGATCTATTTTTATTTTCCAGAACCCACGAGACTTGATGCAGTATCTGACATCCAGCTTTGCCAGGAGCTTTTTCTGTCAGGCTTGAGTGACTCAGCTTAAATCTGTGAACAACGAAATACTGTAACATTGATTCAACGATTCTTACAGCTCCATGTACCTTGATGATCTCCCTCAATCTTCCAAATCAGTTAACATGCCAATAAGGCTTTCTTCACTGCCTGCTGCCTTGCATAAGGGATTCTGAAATAGCCTTTGACAGAGTAAGTCACTATTTCAATCAATACTCGCAGTGATATAAAAATGCTTCATAAAAGCATATTCCTGCACACTAGAATTCTGCCAACAAGATAGGAAGAAGCTGAGAACTACAAAGTAATGACCAAAAATGAGAGAACGTAACATATGCTCAGCTTACTGTATGTTTTATTTTACTCATTCTCAGCAAATGTGTTTCCTTTAAAATGCATTGGAATTGTTCAGAACCTTTTTGTGAGCAGTATCTATTGAAACTGAATTTACCCTTGAACTGAGCTGGACATGCAAAGTTTCACGTAAGTTTCTCTGAGCTTTATGAGAAAAATGTCTTGATTATCAAAGAAAGTGCAACAATAAGCTGGAAAACAGCATTTTCTTTGTTATTTGGTATGTAGAACTACATGCCACCTATGATCACACGGAAGTAATATATTCTCTAAAACATGATGTTTTTCAGTTGGATAAACTTTAAAACTAACTTTTTTCATGAAGGCACACTAAACTCCATTTTACATTCTTCCTTGATCAGTTTTTCACTGCGTACACAGCCACAAACCTACACTGAATGTAATACTTAAAGCGATAAAATTGCAGCACTTCTGAAAAACCTCCTGAGGTACTGGGAAGAACTACATTACAGTAAGGAATATCATCACTAGTACTGTCTGAAAAAAACAGTGGATAAACATTTTGTAAAATCCACGAAACAGCTAACCTAGTATGCCCATATATATATGTGTGTGTGTGTGTATAAAAATTAGAAAAGGAAAATATGTTTATCTTCCTTAGAAAAGCAATTTGGGAATTTATCATTCGTTACCATTGCCATACAATCTAAGAATTTTTTATTAAGATGAAAGTAGTCTCCCATCTGAGACAACCGGGGTACACTCCTCTTTGGAATGCCAAGAATCAGTATCAGGAAGGCACTAAAATATTTATCCAATATATTTTATCTTAGTGCAACATATATTTCCTTTTCCAGAAACAATAATTAGAATTTTCTGCTATAAGAAATAAAACAGGGAAAGTTTTACACCCTAAAGAAAAGAAAACAGTGTATGTGAAAGCATGCTTTGGCTTTACTAAACAAACATTGACGCATGCTTACCCTCTGGTCAATGATCTATGCTCAAAGAAGAACCCCGTATCTGATTTCTGAGGTGACTGCATTCTTCCTTTCCTCCCCAATCCATCTTCTTCTGCTTTTGTCTTATCCTATCATCTAATTCATTGCTTATCATCTACCACCACCGCCTGCTTTACCCACTGCAAAAATGAAATCCTGCAGTCCATCTTTCTTTTTGGTACATGTTATCAAAAACATAGCCTCAAAATCCTGTGGAAACATCACCAGTGGTGTTAGTCAGCCACAAACATGGTTTGCATCGCCTGGTTGTAAAGTATTTGGTACTCCTGGTGAGGCATTCGGTACCTGATGGTAGCTGAGAAGCAGGTGTCTGACCTTTCTAAGCAGATTTAATATGAAACTTTGAACTCCAAAACACAGTAATGGAGAAGAATTACTGCTGTAGTTTCATGGCAATGACTACCACAACTTGTTAAGTAACACGTATTGAAGAATAGCAAAAGCAGTCATTACCATCTAAGGCCCTAATCCTTTTCCAGTTTAATTCAATGACAATTTTTCTGTTGATTTCAGCATGGCAAATTCTATTTAATGCACTTAGGTAAACACACAACACTGGTTTTACAATGTCTCCTGCCCTTAAGACTTCACTCTGTGGGAACAGTTTATTTTTCACAATTTAATAGTAAAATTCTTACTTCAAAAATAGCAAGCAAAGCACTATCTATTTTGTTTTAAATAATGAGATATCCAGTCATAACAGCAAATTCATTTACTTCTTATTCATGATATAAAAGTTTATCTGATTATAAAAAGTTGCAGTTTTTCATTTACTGTTGAATTTCAGCAGGAGTTTAGGACTCTTGGTTGAATAATGATTTCCCTTGATATCTCTTGATACTTTCATATTTATACCTTACCATTTCCTTTTAATTACTATTATTAAAGCTACAATGTTCTCCAAACTTCACTTTT
Source organism: Chroicocephalus ridibundus (assembly GCF_963924245.1). NCBI lineage: Eukaryota > Metazoa > Chordata > Aves > Charadriiformes > Laridae > Chroicocephalus > Chroicocephalus ridibundus. Next base: position 24,690,663 of record NC_086316.1, read on the forward strand.
AAATCCACTCAAAAAATACTGTTTAAGGAATAGATAGATACTTCAAGAAAGTTGGTAATGGAGCTATTCCTGAAAGAGCATGTAAATATTTACGTTGTTCAACATCAGGTTGCTCGTCTCCTCTCTGGAAGACATTAGGGAATTTCAAAGTTATTTGCAACTTCTGTCTTTTCTTTTTCAAAGAGACTAGTCTACACAAACCAGCAAAATCTGGAGAAAGGGGTCTGATGTCATACTGGAATGTCTTGTTCTACCTCTTTAAGGTTCAACAGTAAGTCACAGAAATTAAAATTCTTGTTGAGTAATGAAAGCTAAGAGAATGTGGAACTGTTAAAAATTAGTCCTCTGAAACTAAAATGAAGATATGAGGTAGAAATGCCTAGATGTTATAGATGACAGTAACTTAATTAGTGTTGCGTACATACCAGAAGTATAATATTATCTTTTCTGCACTTGCTCCTGAAAAAGTATATAGGTATGTCCTTTGACAACAGTTCCAGAGTACATGCTTTTATTGACCTTGTGTAACACAAGAGAGAAAACTGTGAAGTTAAGGCTTGTTATTTCTCTGAACAGTAGATGTCACTAAACTTTTTATATTTACCATAGAAGAGTAATTACATTTCATCCACTATTCTCCATTGCAACAGGACTATGAGAGTAGAGAGAATATTATTTATACTATGTAGGAAAGCTATATGACTTTATGATCAACACAATAGCTTTCACAAACACTAGTTGTATGTTATTTTTATCTTAGTTTCAATATCCTGCACTCTCATTTTTTACTTTTCACTTCTTAATTAGAGAAAGCCTGTCACTCTCATGCAGTGAGTAGATTTACTACTCTAAAAAGATGTTCAAATTATTTTGGCTGAATAATACTTGTAAATTCCTAATATTTATCAAGAAGAAAGTAGTATTGCAGTTAAATAAAAACAACCCTAACACAATATCATAACACTCAAAAATGTCACAGCTTGTAAAATAGAGTAAGTGAGTCTAAGAAAATTTGCTTACCTTTTTTTCAATCCCACTTGCTTTATTTCTAGCAAAGTTTACTCATTTTTTAAGAGGGAATTTTCTGTATCAGGGATATCCCATGAGAAAAAGATACACTGAATCAACTCCATGAAGGCAAAAAATTAACTATTTTTCATAATATGCATCTTCTGTAACATGAAAAAAATCTAAACCGCCTGTGACATTTCTTAGGAATTGTTTATAAGCTAAGAATTTCTTTTGATTTCTTATAATAAATATAATTATTTCTATAATTAGCTTTTGACACGTAACTTTTCTCCCCACTGTCTATAAAACACTAAGTTTTCTAATGCAAGAACTTATTTTGTTTTTACAAACAACAAGAACAGCTGCCTCATAAGAATAAAACAGATACACTCCTAAAAGAACAGATCACGTAACTATACGCATCATATACAGTATTTTACTATCTCACAGTATTCTGAACACATACTTTGTGTTGTCCTTTTGGACCCTCTGAAGAGCCTTGGGACCCAAACATGAGTTCAGCATGGCAGAAAGGCCAGGCCATTATCTGAGATTTTCGGGAAGGGATTCATTGTTACTCACTGAAACATGTAAGATCAGAAATACCAGCTAACTACTAAAACAGTTGTGCTTTACCTATGCTATAAGAAGAACAATATTTCCTTCCTAACAAATTTTCCATTTGCAATTTTTTTTTCTCATTCATGTCTCAGCCAATTATGTAGTAAAACCTGGAAGGGTACGGACAATGGAAAGGAAAGGTACGAAAACTCATAATGAGAAACCTTGGACCATCAGAAAGTAAAGAAATTTTAAAAAGTGGATTTAGGCTCCTTTTCTTACAAAATAGGCTCCTAAAAATGGCACATTTCTATCCTGCAGTGTTTGTATACAATGTATGCTCCTTAGCAAGGACTTCTCATGTCTTTCCTTCATGATGCCAAATCTTCTGCCCATTCTGCCTGCCCAGGAACCCAGCTCCATGCTCAGCTTCGCTCACTCCCTCCTACAAATGACTGGGCAAACGCCTGAGAGTTATCATCATCTCCCATCTGTAAACTGCTCCTACAGCTCCGTCCCCCCAAATATTCTGACCATAGAGCTTCTATCTCAGTGATTTTCAGTCACGTTATCTATTATTCAGGCACTGAGGTCCTTGAACAAGGAAAGCCGATCATTTCATTAGAACAAGAATGTGGATTATATGGAAGTAATTCTTTAAAAGTAGTTAATACTGCAAAATATTTAATTTACTAATTGGCTACCATGCTAACACTTATTAATTCAATATTCTTACTCTAATTTTCATTAATCATATCAAGTTACACTAGGTAAATTTTGGTCTGTCAGTGTGCCCATGAATGCACTGAATGGAAAGCCCAAGATATGACCTGCCCCTCAGTCTGAATGGAAACCTGGTTCTGCTGCCATCCCCAGTCAGAGGCTTTCATGTACCAGGGCTGCTACATTAGTTTCTTTCAGAAGCAAAAAATCTGAAAGTATTAAATTAAGATCTCCGGTCACATATAAGATATACATAAATACATGAAACACTCGGGGTTCCTTAAACATACAATACAGAGTCAGTTGATCAGAATGAAGACGTTCCCTTCTAATGGTAAATCTAACCTCTAATCGCTAAGGGAAAGATGAGATGTATCAAAACAGAAAGCAAAAGTGGAACCTGTTACACACTTCTAGCTATCGTGAAAAATAACAGATCTGCAGCTTCTCTTGTGTTAGTAGTTAATGGTGCATTCTATCACCACATGTATTTTTATTGTAATAGTTCGTTGTCAATATGGACATTGCATTTTTTTTAAATAACTAGGTCTACAAAATAAGTGCAATAACATGCCAAACAATTTATCAATTAATGTCCTTTAGTATAACTCTTCGTGACATTTTAAATCATCATCCTGGGAAAAGTGACATACTTATATCTCAGAGGTCTGAAATAATTGGAATATTTTCCCCATTTTATGGGGAACACATAAAGGATGATATTCAAGCACAAGCTGAATAGGGAGCACTATGGGAAGTTTATTGTAAAATGAAAATATCAACCTCATTGAAACCTTTAACAGACACTCCAAAACATGAATATAAAGAACCATAACTGTCTGATTATACTGGATTACCGCTGATGCCATTCAGCTGATACACAGACTGCGTATTGGCTAGATATAAGATGAAACCTAAAGGAAATTTCAATTAAATAAGATGAAAAGTTATAACTGCCTTATAAAAAGAAAATTCAATCATGGAAAGAAAAAGTTAATTTCTCTTTATATATTTCTTATGAAGAAACTTCAGTTTGCCATTCCAAACTGAGAAACAGCAGAATCTAATATCCTGTATTAAACTGGCCTCTGGGAACTATTCATTATTAATATTAGCCTCAGAACAACCACAGTTAAACAACAACTTTGTTTTGCACTTGTGTTAATAGATGCCTTGATAATTTAATATTTACAAAGAAGAGCAGCAAATGGTAGAGATAATTGGTGCTGGAAATTCCCAATGGCAAACAAAATCTGCCCTAATAGCAGATGAATAAAGTAATGTGTTATTCTTATTAAAAAAAAAAAAAAGACACAAGAACTTTCAAGTTCTACCATTAAAGTGCCAATCATCTAGTTAATATAATCATATGTGTGCTGTTTATTTAAGTAACACACCAACACCAAAAAGCTACAATCCAAGCACATATTTCCTACACACTGTGATCGCTGCCTCGTCGGGTAAAGGACTGCATCGAGCATCATTCAGGAATATATGAAGGACAGCATAGTCTTACTGAGATAGGATGGTATGTTGAGATTTACAGTAAACAAAAATGTATCCACACATTTCTTAGATCATACTCTGACCATCCAAATCCATGCATCTGTTACTCTAATTACAAGACTTTTGCAGCTGTGGCAAAGCTGAATCTGAGATAGCTAATTTCCTTTTAATAGAGGTTGGGATGAATTTCAAATAAAACACGCAAGGGGAAGCAGTATCAACCTCTACAACAAATACACAGAGTGTGCAAGGAAAAACTGTATTCCTCTCCCTTTTAAAATCTTTTGTTATTCAGGCATGCCAAAATTCAATAGTTTCACTAGTGAAAGAGATAATAGATTAGAAAGAAGCTCACTTTTTAGTGAGCAGCTCTTCATCGTTGTTCAGATCCACTTACATTACAGCATACTTAGAAATCAACAATCTCTCTGATTTATTATAACGAGTTTAAAGTATACAATATTCGTGATATTCAATTTAATGGTTTTGGTTATTTATGTTTCCCTTGTTTTCTTCCTTAATACTTTCAGATCAGAATCATACAAGCTCATTAAAGAAAAAAATAATCATGTTGCTCAATTAAGAGTTCAGACTACCAGAAGTACCAATTCAGAACTGATTCAATTTTAATTGTAAATGGAGTTCTCTAGGATCAAACCATGTTTACCAATGTGACAGTGGAGATAACTGTAAATTGCAAAAAAAAGAACCTTGAAAGCCCTTGAAAATCTATTTTTAAGAGCTGAAACCTGGTATATAATACTCTAACCTATTCCTATATGGCAAGCAGAGTGAAATGTAGCAGTATTCATTTGTCTCTCCTCTTAGATGACAGCAGCTGAACTAGCTGCTGTATTAGTTATGTTAGGGTTGGAAATACTGCATTTTGAAGAAACACAGTAGTGTGAAAACTATGGAAAATAATTTCCTGGAGCGTTTGAAAGTACTGGCACATTTGTATTGATAAATGTTGTAGTCCAGAATACAGTTTTTAAAACCACTGATAAAAAAAGGATCTTGTGCAGACCGGCTACCCCAACAAGACTCCAAGTTGTAATGGTTCGTCCATTAGTACCTCTTATGACCAATTGACCAAATACAAAACAATAACCTGTGTAAAACCTGCAATGCTAGAATTGCACCGTATCTTTATAATTTAATAAAAATCAGTGGAAATACTGGTTTTAGTGGAAAAAAGCTTACTAGTTAGGAGGCAACATGGAAGGCTGCATAAAACATGTCCATATTATGAAATAAAAGCTCAATAGATGCTACTGCAATGTGCCAATCAAATTCAAAGTTTGACTAAGAATTATTTCATAGATATGACAGAATAAATTCTGGGGGCATTTTTGTTGTTTTTAGCACTATCAACAAAACTATACAAAGTAGCCTACAGAAAGTAACACTTCATCAAATTTCTTGTTTGTGGTTTCATATTGTAAAAACCGTGCTTTGAAATATTTTATATAAAGCAGAGACATAATCTTATAAATAAGGCTTGAAATTATGATTATTCATCACATTTATGCCCTGTTTCAGCTGTACTACTGACAATAATTCTCTGAAGTATTCATTGAAGCATGATCAACTATTATTATTAACGCAACAGTACAAAATGTTTTTTATTTCAGTAATGAGTAAATATTTTCTATGAAAGTAAGCTAAAGAAATGGAATCTTGCACTATCACTTAGTTTTATACATGCAGTTCTGAATGAATCAAAAAAAGCCTATTAATAACGGCAAATTAATGCCTGTACAATAAACCTTGAATCATAGAATCACAGAATGGTTTGGGTTGGAAGGGACCTTAAAGATCATCTAGTTCCAACCCCCTGCCGTAGGCAGGGACACCTCCCACTAGACCAGGCTGCTCAAAGCCCATCCAGCCTGGCCTTGAACACTTCCAGGGATGGGGCATCCACAGCTTCCCTGGGCAACCTGTTCCAGTGCCTCACCGCCCTCACAGTAAAGAATTTCTTCCTGATACCTAATCTCAATCTACCATCTTTTGGTTTAAAACCATTACCCCTCAACCTGTCGCTACACTCCCTGATAACGAGTCCCTCCCCATCTCTCCTGTAGCCCCCCTTTAGGTACTGAAAGGCTGCTATAAGGTCTCCCCGGAGCATCCTCTTCTCAGGACTGAACAACCCCAGCTCTCCCCGCCTGCCTTCATCAGAGAGGTGTTCCAGCCCTTGTGGCCCTCCACTGGTCCGATTCCAACCCGTAGCCTTGGTGAACCTCATGAGGTTGACATTAAATTATTTTTAAAAATAAACTGGTTTTTAATGTCTTTGTAAAAGCCCTTAAACAAGGTAAAAATCAATCTACCTCTCAAGTAATGCAGTGAAACTGTGTGCAGAACACTGTGCATCAAGGAGCACAGGAGTTAACTAGCAGAAATATTTTTCTTTTTTTTCCGTTTCAATTAGAATTATGTATATATTACTTGTAGATAAAGCTACAACACAATTTTCCACACAGAAATATTTTCAAGACCTAACTTTCTCTTTGGTTTTGAAAGGTTGTACTATCAAATGATAAAAACAGAGGAAATCCTACACATAATTGCTTCTCTCAGTATTACATTTTTTTTCCAATTGAGTTCTACCATAATTTGAATTATGTTCATTACAAAATGATAGTGGTAAAGAGAGCAGAAAATAAAACAAACAATAGGTAAGGTATGCCTAAATTCTCTAAATCAAGTCGTTGCGGCTTCTCTTCTATGCTCCCACAGGATTGGTTTGGAAAGTAAATTATGGACAAACACATTCATCACATGCAAATCAAATACTGGAAGAGCAGATCACTCATAAATGCTTATTGAGACAACTGAAATTATCACATCTCCATCCTTATCTTGTGTTTCTAATTAACAGAAAAAATGGAACTATCTAAACAATAGCATATGGGGAAAATGAAAAGCAAGAAACAATTCTTCAACCTCATGTTAATTAAATGGAGATGAAATGACTACACTCTTCTGTATATGTTCAACAATTCTTTTCATTTCTTTTAATAACTCCTTTTCATGCAGCTTTTTTTTTTTCCTTTAAGCCCACTCATTTCTGCTCTTTAAACAGAACAAAGAGAGTGCAAAGGACATTAAGAGGAGATAAAAATGCAGATCAAATAATCACTCACATGCATGAAGCATTCTAAGTCTGACAAATTTTAACTTTATATGTGCACCTACTGAAGCACCATAGCACACACAATAATGGAAAACAAAGAGCAGATTAGTTGTTGCACTGGCCCCACCACTGAAAGTTTAGGTCAAAGTATGACTCAAATAGCAGCTTCAGAAGGCCAGTACAGATTTAGGTAGAATTTAAAAATATACCGGCTAAGTATAGCTAGTGCAGCTACAACTAAAAAGTGGCATTAAAAATAATTTTAATAAACTATCGAGCAGCCTTTAGTTTCATATTAACAGCAAATTGAATGCACATGGTACTATATTATAGTCGCTTAGACTACCAAAAATAGAATTTGAGGTTTCTGAACAAATCTTTAAATCAACAAATCTTTAAAACAGCAAATAGAATACTGCAGAAAAACATCAGCATGAAGCAAATCAATTTCGTTTTGCTGCAACCCACATAATAGAAACTATTTCTAATTATATATTACTGGTCCTTCTTAAGTAATAGTAATCAAAGTGTATGGACTTCTAAGCAAAATAAAAAACATTCCGCTGCTTAGTCCATTTTCTCTCTAGTCAATTTTCTTACCTTTTTTTACCCAAGAAGCACTTTCAGTTGATGAAGTTTTTGACAAAAAAAGAGCAAGTTTATTTTCTTTCAAAAAAACCTACTATCCTTTTTACATAGCTCTAAATCTTCTTTCTACTGTGAATTAAATTGTTCCATTCTAATCTATGTGCTCTACACATTAAATTTACCCATGACTAATTTGCCTTCCCTGACCTAAAAAGGAGAGAACAAGGGCTCCCAAATTCCTTGCAGAGACCAGGCAGTCACATAGCTGCACCTTGAGTGCTCAGGTAAGGAGGGGCTGAAACTCCAGTGGGGTTCTGAGTCCTGAACACCTAAGAGCTTGCTTACAAAGCACTAGGCAGTTTGGCTTTTCCCTGCTAGCCTGTCATTCCCTTGTTGAGTGTATTTGCAGCACAGCACCAAGAGTGTTGTGCCCACTAGTGTGAAACAGGTTCCAAGTACCCATCAAACAACAGATGCTCTGAGCTTCTGTTAGAAGATACGACAAATGTATCTCCAGCCATCCCACAGGGTACCCAGAAACCCTGGACAAATGCTCAAACTCCTCAAACAGGGAACAGACCTAGACAAAATTTATGTACACTAGTCCCACTAAAATGTATTTTAGCCTTTGGTAAAACACATTTTAAAACTTCATGAGCTACTTTCCTAAAAACTTGTATTAGTAACTCAAAAAAAACCCACTCAGAAGTGCCTCTGTCATTACCGTTAAAATCACTGAACTTGGTTGATTGTTGTCTTGATTCAGAAATTTTCATTATGTTTACCTATCAAATTCAGAAGAATTAGCTCATAAATACATAATGGTTTATGTGGCCAACCACATAAAACGAAAATAATTTTGAATATCCCAGAAAACAAGATTGATAAAATAATACTGGAAAGAGGTATTTTGATTTATTAACCTGTGTGTTTCATAAAAGTAAGAAGTTTTCCTGAAGATACCGTTTGCTTACTTGGTTGCATTTTAAAACTGTAGTTTTATTCAGGATAGTTTTATTAAAAATTTTGTTTCTGCCTTTAAGGAAGGTGGTAGCTCTCTCTCATAACCTGCTGTGACAATCTGCGATAATAATAAACAAATTTTGTGAAGATTTTGAAAGTTAAAAGTAAACAGGGTAAAATAACTTTTTCCCTCCATGTACCAGGCATAACCCAGGCTGTGTGCATTGGCAAGTCTATGGCACTAACAAAACATATTAGATTACAGCTCTTCTTCCTGACTTGAGATTTATATGACACATTTGTATTCAGCTTTCTAACTGAAAGCAATGAAACAATGAAATCTTCATATGGGAAGACACTGCTACATATATTTTGTCTCTCAAATATATACTCTGAATCCCTATTAGCTTTGTAAACACACCTTCAGAATAGCTGTTCCTATTCACTGCTAACCGCCAGTGCGTCTTTCAGAGGTACACTGAAGCCACATTGTCACCTATAGCAATTAGAAAAGTACTAATCCACATCGATGAGCAGGGATACCCTTTTTCCAGAGTTTAAAAAAAAAAAAAAAAAAAGAAAAGGCAGCGGAGGTAGGGATAACACTTCTCCAAAAATAATTGTTTCTAAAATTATTTATATTTTGCAGGCATCAGACTACCATCTAATGAATAAATACCGTGCTCTTTTTCAGTAATTGCAATTACCAACTAAGACATTACACAATACAGTTTTAATAAATTTTAATTATTCATCTATTACTTTTCCCCTTGGTTTTATTTTCTAAGAACACAGGAGTTCTAAACAGGCACTCTGATTTAACATTGATCCCACAGTTACAGAAATTATTAAGCACTAGAGCATTTATGAGGCTAGTGTAAATCACTAATGCTATTACCTGCTCTGATTTTTATGCTGTTGTTTTCTTGGCAAACAGAGCCAGGTTGAAACACATTCTACCATGACATAATGCTGGGACATTAATCCTATTTTCCCCCATGGTACTTGCAATACTTTTCCGGGATTTCCCCAAAGGAATATTGTGAGTTAGGCTTTTTTTCTTTCAGTGTTTCTTATATATGATGATCTTGAAGAAGTGTTTTAATTAATGTTTATGTCTCATATTTCAGCCATATCATTGTAGCAGAGTATATACTGTGATATTTTGAGAGAAAAACAGGTGGAAATTAAGTAGATTCCCTTTGATAAAAACTAAGTATAAGCAGCTTCATGACAGTGTCAAACTGGAGAAGAAACTACACAAAGGAATGGCAGGAACAGAAATAAGGTACCCCAAGAGTATAATGTCTGATAAACTTCCATATTTTAGAGGAAGAAGTCCAGGCAATTCATACTTTAATACACAGAACCCGAGTTTTGTTCCCTTCCTTATCTGAGAAACCAGTGGATTTTTCTGAAATAAAGTTTGTATGTAACTTAACTTCTTTGTTGGCCATGCAAGAATCTGTAAATTTCAGACAGGACAGATTGCTTTTTGCCATGATTCATTTTCACCGTATGAATTATGCTCCTTACAATGCAAATTATTATGGTGAAAAATCATTATTGACTTATATTAATAGCAAAAAAATATATAATAGCAACAAAAAACCTTATTTTTACCCAAATAAATGTATCAGCTTTGAATTAGATAAGCAATAATAATGACCTCCTTTCAGAAAAAGAAAGTGTAGTCTTTCTTTTTAAATTGTAGTGATCATTCCTGTTGATAATAAGCACCATATGCACTTAATGAGCTGGCATTTCCAATAATCAAAATTACAATAGTGAGAAAAAAAATAAATCTTCCTTACCTATGTATACAATTTTTAGATTCGAGATATGCCATACCAGAAGCAGCATCTAATGAAAATTTCACCAACTGCTTGGTTTTTAGCTCATCCTTCTTTTTTCTTAAAAAGGACAGGAAATCACCTCCTAGAAAAACAGACAGAGAGACAGTGAGACGTGAGAGATGGGATGCCTGTTTCCCACAGATAAGACGCCATTTCCCACAGCATTCTCCTGGACAAACTGTCTGCTCGTGGCTTGGACGCGCGTGCTCTTTGCTGAGTAAAAAACAGTCTGGATGGCCGGGCCCAAAGACCGGTGGTGAATGGAGTTAAATCCCGTTGGTGTCCGGTCACAAGTGGCCTCCAGGGGCCTGTTCTCTTTAATATCTTTATCAATGATCTGGACAAAGCCATCGAGTGCACCATCAGGAATTTTGCAGATGACACCAAGTTGGGCGGGAGTGTTGACCTGCTTGAGGGATAGGAAGGCTCTACAGGGGAAACTGTGCAGGCTGGATCGATGGGCCAAGGCCAGTGGTATGAGGTTCAACAGGGCCAAGTGCTGGGTTCTGGGTCACAACAACCCCATGCAGTGCTGCAGTCTGGGGCAGAGTGGCTGGAGAGCTGCCTGGTGGAAAAGGACATGGGCGTGTTGGTTGACAGCCAGCTGAATATGAGCCAGCAGTGTGCCCAGGTGGCCAAGAAGGCCAATAGTGTTCTGGCTTGTATGAGAGATAGTGTGGCCAGCAGGACTAAGGAAGTGATTGTCCCCCGTTCACTCGCTACTGGTGAGGCCACATCTTGAATATTGTGTTCAATTTTGGGCCCCTCACTACAAGGAAGTGATTGAGGTGCTGGAGTGTGTCCAGAGAAGAGCAACAAAGCTGGTGAAGGGTCTAGAGAACAAGTCCTGTGAGGGGCAGCTGAGAGAACTGGGGTTGCTTAGCCTGAAGAAAAAGAGGCTGAGGCGAGACCTTATCTCTACAACTAGCGAGATGGGCGTTAGTCTCTTCTCCCAAGTAACAAGTGATAGGACAAGACGAAATGGCCTCAAGTTGCACCAGGGGAGGTTTAGATTGGATATTAGGAAATATTTCTTCACAGAAAGGGTTATCAAGCACTGGAACAGGCTGCCCAGGGAAGTGGTTGAGGCACCATCCCTGGAGGTATTTAAAAGACACGTAGAAGTGGCACTTAAGGTCATGGTTTAGTGGCAGACTTAGCAGTGTTAACAGGTTAACAGTTGAACTCAATGTATCTTAAACACCTTTTCCAACGCAAACAATTCTATGATTCCATGATACTCACATTTATCTCTCAACAGGGGTGCAAGACCAGACCAAATGCACCTATTAGCTGTTCTCCTCAACCCATTAGTCTGAAGTTAGCCTAAGTAAAAGGAAGGAACTCAACTTTCAAAATGCAGTTTCCCTAACTTCCCTTAAATACTAGGTGCTTAAAAGTGAAAACTGCATAGCATGTTTTTGATATGCCCAAAATCTTCACCAGTTTACATCAATACAGACTTATATGAAAATTACAGACAAAAACAATTGATAATTTGAGATAATTATACTGCTCTAATCACAGCATGGTTGCTGTAGGGATTCACAAAAACTGTGAATAGAGAGGTTAGGTCCTATTAGTTACATGAGAGCAATTGATTTTTAATTGATCACTTGCAGTGGTGTTTCTCAAATTCTGCATGATGTATTTGGAGGGGTAACAAAGTGTTTTACTCCTTGAGCAATATTAACTGCATTTTGACACTGGCAATTGAAAACAAACAACTATTACTGTGACTTCACAGTCTTTTTGCCTTTAAGGAACAAAGTCACTGTCCTCTTGTCTGAGGAGGGGAAGGGGTCAGCATGAAGGATTTTCAAAAAGGAATTTCTGTTTGCAAAATAAGCTTTTGGAAAACTGATTTAGGAAAAAGACAAGCAGAGGAGACATTATATAAGCACTGAAATGCCATGTTCTGATTGATATAACTCTATTAAAGATTTTTTCTAAAATATATTCTATTGTTCCCAGCAAAGACAAAAAATCATAGTGGAGCTTTCCACATCACACTATTTGCTAGTGTTTAGCCAGCCATTGCTCCAGTCTTTGTTTCTTTTCATTTTGCACTGAATTGACTACAGAGATTCTGTCTTGCAAATAATGCACTGTTACATAATTTTACATACTGCCTTTCTTTGCAATGTTAAAAGACACTACATTCTAAAAGCTTCACATGGGATTTTCTTAGGAGGCCATTTCTATTTGTATTTCATACTGTAAGAAATAATTCTCTTTAAGAGCATCTTAAAGAAAAAAGTCTACCATTATGAAATGTTACTTATCTAATGCCCTTCAAATATTAAGTTGGAGTAAATGTAAAATGGATTAGCACCTTTAACTGACAACTGCTTTGTTCATTCATTTTGCCTGGGATCAGGTTTCTTTTAGTACAAACGATCTGGATATAGGCTGTCCCTTAATGAAAACTTACAGAAAATAAAGACCTGATAAACTATAGATAAGAACTACTGTTTCCACTTCGCTGGATCCCTTCTTTGGAAAGACAGTAATACTAGAGGAAAGACAGAAAACACTCTATTTTCACAGAATCATATAATAGTTGAGGTTGGCAGGGATCTCTGGAGGTCATCCGGTTCAACCGCCTGCTCAAGCAGGGTCACCTAGAGCCAGTTTCCCAGGACCATGTCCAGATGGCGTCTGAATGTCTCCAAAGAGGGAGACTCCACCACCTCTCCAGGAAACCAGTGCCTCATAGGGAAAAAGTGTTTCCTGATGTTCAGGAGGAACCTCCTATGTTTCAGTGTGTGCCCATTGCCTCTGATCCTGTAACTGGGCACCACTGAAAAGAGTCTGGCTCTGTCCTCTTTGCACACTCCCTATTTATTTACATCGATAAGATGGCTCCTGAGCCTTCTCTCCTCCAGGCTGAACAGTCCCATCTCTCTCAGCTTAGTCATAAGAGAGCTGCTCCAGTTCCTTCACAGCCCTCTGCAGGACTCTCCCCAGTATGTCCATATCTCTGTTGTACTGGGGAGCCCAGCACTGGACACACTACTCCAGGTGTGGCCTCACCAGTGCAGAGTAGAACAGAAGGGTTACCTCTCTTGATCTGCCAGCAACACTTCTAATGTAACCTTCTTTCCTGCAATGGCACGTTGCTGGTACATGTTCAACTTGGTGTGCACCAGGATCCCCAGGTCCCTTTCTGCCAAGCTGCTTTGCACCCAGGCATTCTCAAGCCTGTACCAATTTGAAACAGCCTTTGTTTTACAAAAGATAGTTACACATGTTACATCTCCAAAGTCTGACCAGGTGAATCTTGGGATACTGAATTTTAAATTCCAATGAAATCTTAAAAGAACAGAACACTGTTGCAAACTGACCTGGGTAACAATCACCTTTCCTTTAATCTGAGAGGTTACTGACATAGTCTGGTAAATGGTAAAAAGTAGGTATTGCCACAGAGAAAGAAGATAAACACTGAATTGAAATACATGTCATTTCTTACACATGTAAACAGAATTATTCTGGTTCCAGCAGACTTAACAATAATTTTTAAGCAATTCCCCCTTCCAACACACACAAACAAGCTGACGAAAATTATTTTGTTTATATACTGAAAATTCACTGCTCTGTACGTAGGAATCATCTTTTAATTAGTAAGTATGATCGTATGCCTTTATGAATGCGAAAGTCTTCCAACCTTGACAAATTGTGGCATTACTTGAATGAGAACAGTAAAATCAAGGCAGCTCACCGAAAACACATGTAAGGCCATCCTAAAAAAACCCTACCCTCAATTAACCAATGTTCCCATATTGAAGATTGAGAATTTCTAACAACATACTGCAGGAAGAACTGAAAAGACAGATAAGCTCAGTCTGATATATATATAAAAAAAAGATGTCTTCTCACAAAGCTATACTAAAAATGAAGGAACAAGTCCTAAGTAAGAAAGGTCTATTTATAGAAAGTGTTATAACAACATCAGTGTGAGTCTAAATTCATATTCCTCACAATTAGTACAAATTCTTTGTACAAATGAGTCACTGCTCTCCCCAATTAACAGTAAAAAATCTGTTCTCAAATAACAAGCTACTAAAGACAACAAGGTACCAAAAGAAAAGCAAACCATATCCATTAAAAATTTAGAAATAATACATATTACAAATTTGTTTCTAATATGCTCAGGCAATCAGATTGACATCTTAATTTTCATCAATTCGTCTCTGAACAGGATTAAAAACTGCTCAGTTCATTACATCAGAGTATGTCAAACTTGGAGAGCACAATCCTGCAACTCCCAGTGCAACCATACCATCAGGAAGCGATTTAGACTTGCTAATTTACAGTGTTTGGCATGTACTGTATGAACTTCTAGAGTTTTGTGCAAAACCAACAAAGTACACCTTGAGCTGAATAGAGTGTATTTTACGCTTATCATCAAAACACAGTTTAATTAAAATTATCTTAATCTGCCTCACAGTCTCAATAGTGAAAAAAGTAAGCAAAGGTATGCTTTCGCTCGCAGTTCCGTTTTATTGTATCTGTCCTTCCATAAAGACGACAAAAGTCTCCTTTAAATACACTGTTGAATATTGATTTCAAAGCACTGTTAGCTGCAGACAAAATAAGAGAGCAAAGTGATAATACATCTCATTCTGTACAAGGCAAGTCACTTTAGGTTAAACCTGATTATCCTCATCATTGTGATACCAACATAGGCTTAAGTGTCTGTTCTTTAACTAGCAGGATTACTCTCACTCTCTTATTTACTAAAATACTGATTTCTGCTGTCTACTGTGCCCAATGCTGCAGCTATTCATATTCACAGAAAAGCATCCACATGAACACCTTCAAAGCTGAGTTATGAGGCTATCACTACAAACCCTTCAGCGTAGAATTGTGGCTACGTAATACCTTTACGTGCCTCTTAAAACAAGTTTAAATATAAAAAGCCCTAATTCACTATTTGCAGTGCATGGTGTCAGAGCATTATCTCCAATATAATAGCTGTTGATAAAAATGAAATAAACAGACCAATTAGACTACGAAACAACTGAAACAAAACTAGATGACTACATAATAGTATGTAATGCTTTCTCTTATATGTGGAATTTCCACTGTATTCCACACGGCTACCTGTTATTCCAGTTAATGGCACACAACACTGCCAGGAAATGAGGTTTGCTCCAACCACTCAAAGTACCACAGAAATAATTAGACCATTATAGTATTATCACCAAGCAGAAATCGACTGCCTGGTTTGTATTTACAGGGGGATAAGTAACACTACTGGAGTGTCTGCCTAATACGATAGAATTATTTTACTAAGTAGATGACAAAATGTACTATATAAGCAGAAGCTCCATGAGAGCAGGCTGCTGTAATTGGATTCCTGAAAACAGCTCTTCATGTATTTCACTGTGAATGTGAACTATTTCTCATTATATGCAGAAAACTAAAGGGAGTGAAAATACCACATATCAGCATCTCCTAGTGTTGGACATACTTTATAGCATAAACTTTATGCTGTACATTAAGTATTATTTTATGGCAATACAACAGTGCACACAAAAGTAAGATAATGTTTTGCAAGAAAAAAAACCGATCTGTGATCCATGTGAAGAAATCAAAATACAAGAAACACGAATGAAATACATTAAATAGTTTACAAAATATTTCATTATGGCAATCTCTGAGTTTAATGGCATTTATAATCAACTACGAGAAGATACTTTAGTGCTCTCCTAAGCTAGTGCCCCAAATGGTACCTATCTACTTGTTCTAGAATAATGCACTCTTGGCGTTATTCTTATAATCAGTATTGGCACTGAACATAATTAAAATATAGTTTTGAAAATTATGGTGGGAAATCTCCCACTTAGTTACATCTAGATGTATAGACATACATTATTTATATATTATACCTCTATATAATATCACAACATGTTAATAATGCTATAAATAATAACTAAACAAATATTAAGTGTGTTAGTACCAATTACAAAGAATGATATGGAATTATATATATTATTATTTACACATATGTTTTAATAAAGTGGGAGAATTTCCTTTATTAAACAGCCTTGTTAAGTAGCAGTTTGTTTAAAGAGTCCACTTAATTCTTACATTTATGCACACAGTAATCATGCAGATGCAGCATGCTTCTGGCCATACCACTTAATGGTCACCTAACACAGAGGGGCTCCATGACTCAATATTCATAACTCTTTATATGCTATTAGAATATTATTGAAATGACTTTTATCTGCACCTGTAAGTATTTATAAGTCTGAGGACTCATATGGTCAGTCTTTTAACTAAAGTAAAGGGAATTAGTTTCTTTATTGAATTGATTGCATTGACTGAATTTATTTCTTTACCTTAATCCCATTAATGATAATACATTATCAATAAAAAAAACCAAACACAGCTACTTAAATCTATGAATTTAAAATAGTAAACATGCATCTGTAGCAATTCTATAAGATAGCTTTTTAAGAGAGCAAGAAGCTATTTGACAAACTATTAAAAATATAAGAGTTTAAAAATGCTGAAGCACTCCTTTTCCTTAAAATAGTGTGCCTTCACTTTTAAACTAATGGATCGTTTGTATGTAAAGCAGTGCTTTCCCTTTTTTTTTTAATTTCACATAAGTAGTAACAGAAACTGTAAATAAACCCAAGGTTTCTCAACGACCTACAGAGTACTATTGCAAAATACAGTCAAAACTTCATTTTTCCTGTTAAGCAAAGCAAATAAAAGTTGCTATAATCATGCAAAGTTTCCCCATAGTAACATTACAATGGTAGCAATGAATTATGAGTTAGTAATATTAACAATGGTAGTAACAAAGTATAAGTGGAAATGCATGTATACGAAAACAAAAGATGAAAGAAAAAAACAAGAGTTAAAAGAATGGGGTGCATTGAAAGCCAAGGACATGTTTAGCAGCAACAAACAGGTAAACACAGAGAAGGTGTTGCTTGCACCAGAACTACGATGCAGATGACTCTTTAGCAGTCATACTCCAGCCTCAAATGTTACAATAAAAAATAGCAGGGCTTTGGTATTGTTTATCAAATACAGAAGCTCTGAGATGAAATGAATTTTTAATCACCACCACCTACACCCCAACAATGGAATGTCACTGTTCCCCCTCTTAATATCCTCAAGGCTGGAAACCACACAGCACATAGGAAGGCAGAGGCACATGGGAACATACAAGAGTAAGAAGAAGGGAAGAGAGGAAGAAGAAATGGAGTCTGTATGTGTGCATGCACCTGGGTACTATAAGAGATCTGGCAGGGAGGGAGTGAAGTTGGGATGTATATATGGAGAGGAGGAACCCATGGGAGGGTGTCTGGTTCATAGGGTGATCTGCCCAATGAAACAGGAGGTGGCAGAGGCAGAAGCACGGCAGATTGCAGAGAAGTAAAGACAAAGAAAAATGGAAGCTGGAAGATTAGCAGAGTGCAAGAGGAAAGGATAAAACAAGAAAGAGACAAAACCTAGAGAAACAGATGGGTCATATTTTTGTGAAGAGAAACTGTAGGGTAGATAGAAGGTGGCTTTAACAACAGCTCGGCACTGAGCCAGATAACTAATTTGAATAGCAAAACAAAAGAAGACTTGTATGGAAAACAAAGCCAGACAGTCACTATCACTATTACAAATTTGCACCTCATCTCTGATTTGATTTTGTCTAGATTTTGACTGACCTTTTTTTGCGTTTTTTTTGGCATTGATTTTTGACAGCACACAGTAAAGTTTCAGGATGTGATTGCAAGACAGAACACAGATCTGAAATCTGCTGGCAAAAGCCAGCTACTGAGGATGCACAATACAACCAATGGGGCAGATCATGCAAAACTTTTAGCAAAGTTTTAAGGGATCTCTAAAGAGAAGCAACTGGGAAAAATCCTGTATGATTTCTATAGAGATCTCACTGCCTACAGAGGCAAGAAAAAAATCCAAAACACACCATACAAAGTAGAAAACACATAAAGCTGAAACACATAAAGTGAAACTAAAAGTTAACATTTTTTTCAGCATCGACCAGCATTCCAGGCCTCTGTATGAAATTTACACCTCAAAGACAGCAGGGCTAACCTCAGGCTAAGGTAAGCCACAGCATACGTGTACTTCAGCTACTCTTGGCATCAGCTCTCCTTCATTCAAGATGATAATTCATTTAGCAGAAAAGCTCAGATAATATGGATATTGTACATCATATCAAGAAATAAATTACGTATACCTCAGCCTCAGCACTGAGGCTTTGGTTATAAATGGGCTAGGTAGCTTCAGTGCAACTAACAGCAGAAATACATGGAGTTGGCTGTGATTTGGTGCTATACCCTAACATATCATTACATTCAGAAAGTAAAGAGTAATTCCACAAAAGTCAGTTAATGTTTAGTAGGTTGTACCAGCTGTACCTCAGCACCAGCTATAATGGATCCGTAGGTATTACTCCACTTTATGTCATGTAGTCCTCTTTCCAACAAAGGCCAAAAAGAGGGCCTGGTAGGTCAGGCAGAATACTGGGCTTTATTTGCAAATGCTTCTGACCTAACATGCCCTGTGGCAGTAAAAAGTGCTGTAACACACAGAAAGAAGCAATGCATTCACCTTGATTTCAGAAGAGATGGAGTGAGTCAAGCTGGACCAAAGCCAACTGCAGGTAGGACAGCGTGAACAGAGGTAACCCAAGACCTTGGGTTAAGAATGGTTTATCAGATCCTGTTACAGGCACTACAGAAACGGCTGTGCTCTTTCTGAACATGCCTGGGAGCCAGTGTAGCTGAAATCAAGCAGTGCTCTGCACCTGAGCTAATAAAACCTGTCACCTTTGAATTGTTTCTGCATTGATGGCATATGCAATTTGCATCCCAAATGATTCAGTACAAATCTGAACAGGTTACCTTACTCAGTTGCAAAGATGGATGTTATGACCTTCCTGAACTCCACCCTGAAAGCTAGCTACATATGTCTAGATGCAAACTGAACATATATAGTTGAAACCTAACTCAGGCAGCCTTCCCATACCATTAGATTACTGGATGTTTTCATAGCTGTTTGTATGTACAAGCATAGCTCAACCTCTTTCCATCTGAACAGCACATCTACTCTAATGTATGTCAGCATGAGCCTCAATAAAACAAGAAACATGAACTCCGTGTCCGGTTAAGTAGGAGGTTGCCTTTTTGCAACCACATTATCCATTATCAAGTAGGAATTCTATGGCGGTATCAGGAATGCACACTAGTGTTCAGGGAAATGTCTACAATGCATTTAGTATTAGAGTGAAAAATGTCCAGAAATGCCCACTGGGCAGGGGGTGTGGGAATTGCACTCAGTGCAGATCACTGAGAGAATAGACTAAATAAGGCGTATGGCCACAGAATATATTTGGAGATGAGCAACAGCTCCTGGAAAACTGTTCAGAACGGTATGAGGTAAGGATCTGTTACAGAAAGGAAATCTAGTTTTCACAATATCATAATGTAGAATATATTAACATAATATATAAGCTAGAGGAAGGTAAATTAAGACTCAACAGACAAGCCAGACTCTTGAATCGCCTATTTTTGAGCGCCTGACTTAGGAAAATAAAAATTCTTTCAAAATATTTCTGGGGATGTAATTTTAACTATGTTGATTATAAAAATGTTTAAACATATACAAACCTGAAACAGAAAGTAGGCTATAAAGTTGTGATTAAACAGTCCAACAGCTCAGAGAAGTAGGTCACAAAAAATGTGACCACAGGCTTCCTTCTGCTACATCGAATCAACTGTTGGAACATATAAAGATGTTTGCATCTACAATTACACAAACCCTTACAGAGAGAGCTGGTGCTGGTGTGATGACGGTGCTTATCTTGACAACCTGTGCAGACTCTTTAGGTGGAGGGACAGAGGCACTTTGAAGGTCTACAACCTCATGAACTATTGAAATAGTTACAAAAGGTGGTAACTGCACCACAGGATTACACATCTATCTTCAAAATGCCTCTCTTCAGAACATACAGTTCACAAACATGCAAAGTTCCTACCTCCAAATTAAGTTCTCCTTTCAGGGCAAGCTAAAATTCAAGTAAATTGAAATGAACATAAAGGAGAAGAAAGAATTCTGTGGCTTGGGATTGCTTTTTGCATCTTACAGATTATATTTGATTTCTTTTTCCTCTAAACCTAGGAAGAGAAAAAAACATTCAAAGTTTAAAAGGACTCCTGCAATTTGTTTTTGATTACATGGGAGATTGCATGATAAATTAAGAGCAGATGAAAACAAGTTAAGTGATCCTCAGTGCTTCAGTGAATTAAAATCTCTTATTCTCAAAGCAGAAATACCATACTAAGATCCACGATCATTAAGAGAGAAGCTGGAACCAGGACAATAGTAGCTGAGGAAGAGTAAAAGAGAAAGGTATTCTAGTTTCTTCTTTTCCTGTCTTTTTCCATGAAAAGATGCTGCGTTCACTCTGAAAGCAGAAAAGAACATGAAGTAGGTTTTGTCAACTTCTTCACCATTTTCCTGGTAATCTTCTCTACACCCCATCAAAATCCAGCATCCATTTGTCTCAGGTTATCAATCCGGACTCTGGCCAGTTTACAGATAATGTTAGCAATATTCCAGGCAGTCTCTCTGATCATCATCTAAATTTGCTAAAAATGAGCTGTTATGAAAACTCCTTATGCCCTGTGCAGTCTTAAGAGACACTGGCAATTTGTTCTTTTCCTGTTCTGAATACCAAAGCAGCTCCTCATAATTGATTCCCTTTCTTCAGTTTTAAGGTCAACAAGGCAGGATAAAGCATAAAAAAAAACCACTGGGAAAAGAGGCACAGAGCAAAGAAAAATGAAAAAATTAACCTGGAAAATATGAGTAAAATGCTCGATTTTTTAGATTGATGTGGCATCACAGAGAAGTTATGTGCTTTCTTATACAGTACTATAAACCATACTTTTCCACAAAGTTCTGCTGTTCCTCATATTGGAAACCATCCCTGACAAAGGCTTATCTACATTAGAAAACTCCTGTGGTGAAGGCTACAGCCCACATTCACAGTCTCAAATATGCAGCAACCCTCTCTGAACAATTTTAAGACTAGTATCCCATCTTTACTACATTACTTTTCAGTCAGGTTAGTCAAGTCCATTTGACAATACAAACTCATGGCTCTATACTACCATCAAGCAAAACTCAACATACAGGGTTTCTTTTCCCGAAATTCATTAGCAATTCTCACTCTAACTTCTTCTACCTTTCTTAGGACAAACTGAGTACTTAAAATGTATCACAACAGATTATGAAAAAGGTACTGTCTTAAGTTATATTCATATTTTTCAATCATAAAATATCAGAAAAAAACCTACATCAAATAGCACCTTTGCAACAAACGTTATCAAACTATCTTAGCCAATATTTCATTATAAAGTAGCAAGTAAAAAAGGAATACTATTACAAAGAAAATAACTTACAGCAACCTGTAAGATGACCTTCATAATACTAGGAGGTTCCAATAGTCTAATTTTTCTCAGCAGAATTTTTGAAAGGTATGAAAATCTTGGGCAGTATATATCAACTTAAGAGTTGTACTCTGCTTTTCCTGAAGCTGATACGAATCATTTCTACTCCTCCAATGCAGGATTTAAAATTCACTGCATGATATTGGAATTACAGTAAGATTTATTTTACTGCATTGTAAAATAAAACATGTCTTTTTGGCATGGAGTTCTTATTAGCTATGTGCTAACACAGCATCTGAAATCTGCCTCTTGGGCTGTTCGAGACAGAAGAAGAAACTGGCAGCATTCAAATACTGTTTTTATCTAATCAGTCGCCTCACTGGAGTCAAAATCAGTAAGGAGACTTTACCAACTGTATTCTCTCCAGGTATTCCTGCAAGGTAAAGCCTGGGGTCATAAACCAAGTTTAGAAGCCCCTTATCTGAGTAACAGCTTACTATTAAAACACAGTCTTTCACTGGATGCATCCCACTTACTGTGCATATGCTATGCAGATGATCAGCAAATGTTCAACAAATTAGATGGTGTGGCTCACTGTGCGGAGAACTCTACAAGAAATTACACTGATTCTGGATGTCACATCATGTGCTCTCTGGCTCAAAGACATCACACCACATGCCCAGGGAGCTGAGATTCCTTGAATCTATCTAAAAACCAGCACATCTGACACACCACGAGTGCAGAAGGCATGCGTATACACGTTGTTCAGGCCCACCCTAAATTAAGAATCCTAATAGAATGTGAAGAGTAGAAGCTAGCAATATGAAATCAGAAAATACGAGCAAAGGTAAGCAACACAGTAAAAGAGAAATAAAAGCCCCACTTTTATTACGAACACAAAATGCATGCAAAAAATCAGCATATATATACAAACTTTCTTTCTTTTTAACAGTCTTGACAGTTAACACTGGGTGGACAGGGACAGTGAAATCATTATGACCAACAGCAAGTAAGTGAATAGTCAGTAAATGATGGTTCATTTTCACTAACATATATAATTTCTGATGTACCTTTCACTTTGGCTACGTACCCACAACATGCTCTGCTACCTTATTTATTTTTTCAGTTAATCGCTGCTACATCACCCATCTTGAAATTTCTTTATCAATGTGATTCTTACTATAGGACACCTATCACTTGTTATGTTAACACAGACACCAAGAAAAGGGATTTATCTACAAAGGATAATAATTGTCTTTGACAACTTGCTTTGTTTCTGTGTTATCTGTTGGCAACATCTGGGTTATTTATGCATGTAACAATGGATGCACAGATGCTTAAATATGCATTTGCCTCCTTCTTTATCGTTTTCACTGATGAATTTATCCAGATGCATAGTTTTTAATCCCATTTACTTTTGCAACAAAGGAAAAAGATATCTCTGCAGAGACAGTTTACGACAGAATCACTAAAAGAGCAGCACCTCCCTACATAAAGTGCTAGATTTCAAAATACTTTTTTAATACCTGAACAAATTAAGAATCTGAATTGAAATCTGAATCTGGAATTAAAAGAATTAGCCACTACAGAGTCACACCATAGCTGTCTCAAAAGAGACAGTACGTGTATAGCCTACATGTATTTGAGATATAAAAACAGTAGAAGAATGCAAACATTAAACACAACTCAGAAAACGCAGGAGAAATTCCACATTTTATGGATATGTTTCTAAGTTTTCCTCAGGGGAAAAACTGTCAGGTATTTATTAATTAGATGCCTTCTCAGCCATACATTTACAGAATACAATTATAAGCTAAAACATGCCATTTTTAGTTATGAAAAAGAATGTCAGAGTTAAACTGCTTAAAAACCTTCAAGCGTTAACGTATTTTAGAGAAAGCACAGACAAAAGCAGACACTGAGAAAGTTACGTGCTGAGAGCAAGTCAACAAGCCTACCACTATTCTGTTCTTCAAAGGGCAGCATTAAATACCAAATCAGAGCACTGACATTTGTTATTTTAGGTAACCTCATCCAAACTTCCCATTAGAAAACAGAAAACAAGTAACATCAGAATTACTGCTTCTCTGAACTGATCTAAGTAAATGTTTTGTCTTTCCTCTGCCAGCTTCTTCAGAGTTGGCATCCTTATAATTTCTAGCCGACCTGGTCAGTCTCATGGTGTGCTAGCCAAGGTGTAAAAGAATATGGGAAAGTGTGATGGCTTGAACATAGGAAAGTGTTTATGAGGGCAGGCAAGCATGGAAGCTAGCCAGAGGACTTACAGATCAGCAAAAAAGGAGAATAATTATGAAGTTTCTTGCAAATTCAAATCCAGGAGACAGAAGAATTTTTGAATAGACTTGGGACTGCAAATAGGCATGAGAATCAGAGAAAGGTTCTCATCAATTCCTCCTCAAAGTGCATTAGTATGTTTCGAAAACTTGTCCTAGGCTCTGAAAACCTTGAACCTGAATGATAAAGGTGTTAAAAGATCGGGATTTATTATCTTCAGAGATGCTGGAGAAGCTGATGATTAAAGTATGCCTTAAAACCCAGGACACTGCTTTTAGTCTCCATTTTAACAAAGCTAATCACATGTACAAATATAATCACCTAACATAATCTAATTGAATAAAGGCAGAAAATTCCAATAGGTCAAAGATTTCATCAGTGTTCTTGTAATAAAGCCAGTACTCAAGAATTATAAACAATCTTCAATAAACAAGTCTTCATGAATGAAACAGTTCTTAAAACAGCTTGCTGTATAATTTTGAAGACAAATCCAGTGATATATAAAACAAATACAGTGTTGCATATTAAGCAGTACTAGACGCTACCAAATGCACACATTTCCCAGCTGCTGAGAAAATCAACAGAGGTAAAATTGCCCAAAAGCTGTTATCATTTGAATGATACAATTCAAAATTTTCTCACGCCATTGCTGAATAATGTGACCTCAAGATTCCAAAAATAAATCAAGAGCAACCCATAAACTGAACAATATATTTTGGTAAAGAAAAAAACCTCTTATATTACCAAAGTTGACCCAAATCTGAGTTATTAAATGGAAACATTACCCAGGCATGAAGTTTCCTTAAATACAAGCACCTTAATGTTCACTATATATCTCTATTGTAGTCCCATGTACTATCTTGTCAGGAGGAAAATGAAGATAGAACTGAAACCTCTTTCAGCAAATTCCATTGTCTTGAACAGCTGTAGAAAACTCACAAGAGATTTGTGGAGCTCACTTCACTCCAAAGCTAGCAGAACCTAGTATTTCCAAAGATTTGCAACACAGGTTACTTTTGAGATCACTCATAAGAATGCAGATAAAGAAAAAACAGAAAACAATATATTTTGCATTATGGAAAAAATGCCTATGAAAATATGCTGGAAAAAAAAAGGGAAAAAAATTACCTGGAACAAGTTCCATAACAATATAAATAGGCTGTCGTTGTGTGCAAACTCCTATAAGTTTTACAATATTAGGGTGATCATACTGTTTGAGTATTCTGCAAAACAAAGTAAGTTTATTATATTAAGAAACTGATTAAATATTACAAGAAAATATCTTAAAACGTTAATGTTATTTTAATGGAACATATCACCACTATTATCATAAAGAAAAAAAAATCAATGTAACAGATAATCATTGTGTTTGAAACGACGGGCATACAGATTCACTAATAAATCAATATTGAATACTACATTATTTTTATTGAAATTTTACCATTTGTCTACATAACATTTATCTATATAACTGAAAAATGGCCTGACAGGTTTGCAGTTTCTCAAGAACCCTTTTAATTAAATAGCATTTCAGTGGTGGACCAGAAGCAGAGCTACATCAAAAAAGCATGCACAGCATGCCTCTACACTTCCCTTCTGCACTTTTCAAATGCACACTCATTTCAATTTTACTTTAAGAGACTAATTAATACAATAAGCTTCAGAAGACTACAAGGACAGCAATTTTAATTTTGGGAATTAAAAACATTTACATCTTCTTACAAAATACTTCAATAAGAACATTTGCAGCCTAAAACAGCATGGTATGATTTATAAGTGAAATGAAGGGCAAGGAAGAATTCTACAGGGACCTTGTAACTCAAATGTTTCTCCTACTATCTGCTGACTTAAAGCATCTCCTCTTTTTCCCTTTTCTTCTAGGCTCAAGAGTAAAACACTAACCCACCTCGTACATGCATATTTAGTGAGAACTAACACGTGTCATTTTTATTTCAGACTAACACTGCTCCATTAGTGGCAGGCTGCTTAACAAATGAAACATCTCTGCAGTTGCCAAGCTACAAGGTGTTTAAAATTACTCAATAGATATGGTGGCTGATCTTTATTCTCTAAATGTAGATAGTATCTTTTACTTTTCCATATTGATCATACCAGTTTGGGAGTAAAAATGAAAACATACGAAGCCTCATTGCAAGAAGGAGCAAGTTAATTTAAACAACCGTGAAATTATGTCAATACACCCATTTACCCTGAGGCCTCAGAACCTACCTATCTACATCAGCCTATATTGAGAATACTTAGCATACGGTGGCATGATTGTCATTTGAAAAATAAGTATGCAATCACATGCTGCCTGACACAGCATAAAATATCTCTACTGGAGTGAACTCTTCTTACAAAGAGAAAATTACTAAATGGGGTCTATACAGTAACCTAGCCACATTTGATCAGCACTATTAGCCATGCATGTAAGGTAGGACTGGTATAATCACATTTAAATTAACAGCATCTTCCAGTCCTCTTATCCCAGTCTTCATGGTACACCTCAGAAGTTCTAAATGGAAGCACTTGCAACAATAGAATTGTGGTTTACAGGCACAGCTTGCTTTGCCAAAGACATAGTTTCAGCAAGTGCAGATGCTACTGCATTCACACGTTAAAAAAGGAAAAGGTTTGACTACTGCTTCTTTAAATTTTTCTGACGGTCAGATTTTGTAAATCCATCTAGTCATAAAACTTGAATAAAAACACACAAGTATAAATTTCAACTAAATTTAGAGAACCTACCTGGCTTCTGACAGAAATTTTATTTTCAGTTCCTGAGGAAGATCTTCTTTACAAGTTTTTACAGCAACAGGAGTTTTATCCTTTAATGTTCCCTTATACACCTCACCAAAATTACCCTGAAATCAGGAAAAAATAAATCATTCTGAGTAAAAAAGTCTTCACAAATCTCCATAAAAATAATGCAAACAGCTAATGTAACTGGGAGGGAACTTTGAAATGTGTTATGAAACCAAATGAGGTTTTCTTCCAGTATCTGCTCCTAACAGAATACAGTTCACACAGACACAGTACACCTATTGTATGGACACAGCGTATGAGTGGTCTATACTTTGACCTTGCTGTAAAGAGGAAAAAACATATTAATTGTGTAATTAAAATCGTCTCATAAAACCTCTTAGTAACTTCTAATGTCAACACTGTTAGCAGTTGTTTATTTTTTTCTTATTCATACTCCTCCACTCTTTCATTTTCACACTATTGTATTTTATCATCAGTTTTTAACTTGCAGTTTGGAACACAGCAAAAGATGATCTGTGAAACTAGGACAAAACACATCAAAATAACATAAACATTCTTACATACACAAGAAAGAAAAAATGCAAAAAGAAAAATGAAAACACTGAATATTAATTTTGATCACAGATTAAAACGTCTGCAAAAAATGGTATTGTCATGTCAGCCCTGAGAAAGCTACACGATCCAGCCCCCACTAGTCCAGGTTGCTCAAAGCCCCATCCAGCCTGGTCTTGAACACTTACAGGGATGGGGCATCCACAGCTTCTCTGGGCAACCTGTTCCAGTGCCTCACCACCCTCACAGTGAAGAATTTCTTCCTGATGTCTAATCTAAATCTACCCTTTTCTAGTTTGAAGACATTACCCCTCATCCTATCACTACATGCCCTTGTAAAAAGTCCCTCTCCAGCTTTCTTTCTTGTAGGCCACCTTCAGATACTGGAAGGCTGCTATAAGGTCTCCTGGAGCCTTCCCCAGTTTTCTCAGCCCATCCTCATAGGAGAGGTGCTCCAGCCCTCTGATATCATCGTGACTCTCTGCTGGACCCGCTCCAACAGGTCCATGTCTTTCCTGTGCTGAGGACTCCAGAGCTGAATGCAGTACTCCAGGTGGGGTCTCAAGTGAGTGGAGCAGAGGGGGAGAATCACCTCCTTCGACCTGCTGGCCATGCTTCTTTTGATGCAGAATATATATGATTTTTAATATAACACATTCCGTTCATACATGTGGGGTATTATAGAATTAATACCAAGTAAATAAAGAGACCATTCACTTCTGAGGTGAAGGAAAATCTTCATCTTTTCTGAAGTTTAAGCTTTCATGATTTTCCTCCTCATCTTTTCCAGGCCACTCAAGATTTTATAGACCCTTAGATTTCTCACTTCCACAGTGAACAGCTGTACTTTATTTAACAATTTCTCATATGCTGATGGTCCTGTCATTCTTATCTTTTCTAGTTTGACTATAACTTTTTAGAGATAGAGGCATCAGAGATTTATACCTTGTTCCGAGAAAGTTTTTATCCTGTTCTGTATTTTTTAAAGAATTTTCTTTCTATGATCACTTTCAAGCACTGAGTTGTCTTTACTGAATATTAAAAATGTGCCAAACCCATGCAATATACATATAAATTCAGTTTATTAAATTAAACCATTTTCAGATAGCTTTAACTGTTTTTACTCATCAAGATAATTCATATTTAATTTTTAGCAAGACAAAGCTTTTCTAATGCCTGAAACTCTATTTTTCTCCCTTGATGCTATTCTGTTTAAGAATGTGAAGCTGTCACAGTACCTATATTTTATGCAGGCACAGCCCTGTCTACACATAGAAAATTCTTTTTGTCATCTTATGCTGTTAAAGAGATTTTATCTGGGGTAACAAAACATTCTGACAGTATTTAATTCCTTCATTTCTTGAACAGTTTATCAATTATTTTGGTGTGTATCATAGTAAGAAAGCAATTATTGCTTTAATTTGCCGCCTCCTCATTTAAGCCTATTTTTCAGTTTTTCAGGAAAATTTTTGCTACATTGTGTCTAGAGCGGCACTCGCAACTGTCTTTGTAGGTGCAAAGGTGCTAATAATGTAAGCAAGGTACAGGGCTCCTAAGCAGAATTTTTGATATAAAGTATGCTATATAAGAATTAATTTAACACATATATGATTGTGAAGTTACCTACCCCTCAACAAATCATACTAAAGCAACGAAAATTTGTTTTAAGAAATATTGATTTGTTGATTATATCAGATCTTATACATAAACACCTAAATTTTACACATAAATACATAAACACAAATCTGTTTGTTTTTATTTACATTTTGCAGCATTTTTTGTAAGACTACAGAAAGTGAAACTGACATTTCATACTTTATAGAAATCTAGTTAGCTTAAAAGCCTTCCAAAAGAGAAAAATATGTATGCTAGCTAAATGCTTTCAGCACACACATTATATCATTTACCAGTAAATGTGATTTATATTTATTTAAAGCACAATGCTGTCTTGTGTATTAAAGTAAAAGAATTGATATAAAAATCACATACTACAGTACTTTAAAAGATAAGGCAAACAGGAAATGTAGAGGCTTAATGATTAATATATACTTATTTAAATGTTACTTAGCTCAGTTCATTACTTACTTTGCCCAGTAGTTCTCCCAATGTGACATCTTCATGATTGAGAACCCATTTCTTGTCCTATTGAAAGAAAAAAAAAAAAAGTATTTTCAGTCTGTGCAAATATGTAAGGTAAAGTTTGTGTAAGATAGATTTCAGTAGAAATGGACCTAAACAAGCATTATATTCAGACTGCTCAATCAAAAGCACGCCAGGAAGTTTTAAATCTAAGTGTTTATAAAACACAGATTAGGAAACTGCTATACAGTAAAATATTGAAATATACCATATAGCAAATTTCTATCAGAAGATTAAGCCTACAACATGACTGTATGTATGTAGATAGACCACTCTGCAAATGTTTACACAAGCTCTGGAAATGATACCTAGCACCCTGTTTTTAATGATTACCTAAGTCAAAATCATATAAGAAAAATTCATTTTAGTATGCAAAATAACTTACTGCTAGATAAAAAAACCAACATTTTTCTCCTCAGTGCACATGGAAAATAACTGATTTTTCTACTTTTTAACAAGACATATATTTGCATCTTTTAAGTCTTCTGTGGTAGCTTAAAATATTGGAGGCAACTGCTTGAAAAGACAACATAACAAATGCAGTTAAAGTATCCGTTCAGTGTTGACAACCAACACTGTAAATACTCTGCAACAGCCTAAAGACATATAAAAAACAATTATAAACTTCTTGCTGCACAGACATATTTAATAAATACTTAGCTAAAATGTTAGAGTAGGATATTGTAAGTCTAACCTATATTTACTATTTTCCCATTTTATTTCTCTGTTAGCGCCCCATCTACTTATCTCACAAACACCATTGCTGCTCCTCATGTTAGTGGTAAGGTCCTAAGAATTCTTTATCACTAATGAAAAAAGGAAATAGCTAAACAAACATAGGCCATCTGTGCTCAGTGACAGGACAAGAGGCAATGGGCACAAATTATGAAACAGGAAATTTGTTCTGAACATGAGGAAACACATTTTTTGTGTGAGGGTTGTCAAACACCAGAACAGGTTACCCTGAGAGATTTTGGAGTCACTCTGAAATGGAGTCTGTGGAGACATTCAAAACCCAACTGGACACAGTCCTGGGAAACCCACAATAGTTGAACCTGCCTGAGTAGGGGGCTTGGACTACAGAATCTCAAGAACCCTTCCAACCTAAATGGCCTGTGACTCAAAGACAGAGAAAAACCTGTATCTAAATAGATCATAGAATCACAGAACGGCTTGGGTTGGAAGGGACATTTAAAGATCATCTAGTGCAACCCTCCTGCCATAGGCAGGGGCATCTTTTACTAGATCAGGTTACTCAAAGCCCCATCCAACCTGATCTTGAACACTTCCAGTGATGGGGCATCCACAACTTCTTTGGGCAACCTGGGCAATCAGCACTATTTCCTTTGACCTACACAACCAGTAAAGTCTGCTGTCAACTCCTAAGGAAGGTGGAGGCTTGTACTGACTTACGTCTCCCTCTTTTTGCAAGGATAAAACCATTCAGCAGATAATCCAGAGACATTCTGAGTAACTGAAAGAATGAAAGGAGTACAGAAGAATGATGCCGCACAGTGCACCTTTCCTGGAAGGTGGCTACTCATTACTGTCCTCCACATTTTTTGACTGACAAGAATTCAGCAGTAAAAAAAAAAAAAAAAAAAAAAGGGGCAGGGGTGTGTATGAGAGGACTTCATTGCTATTGCGATTTCTATCCTTTTTTTTCTTATGCATAACATCACAAAATCACACAGACCATTGTTCCTGTAAGCTGTGCTCAGTGCACATTCTAGAGACTTTCTGAATGCCTCTATTCACCCAAACTTCCACCACGCAACTCCTGTCAGCCCCATCACATGAATTCCTGTACCACATCACCATGCTGTGTGATGGGATTGACACTTTGCCTTTCCTCTTCCCTGGGTGGGGCTCTGGGAGACTTGCAAGGAAAATCTCAATAACCATCAATTGATTTTTCCCTTATAGACAAGATTCTTGATTAAAACTACTGCCTCACTGACCAGACATCATGAGTAAGATAATTTCTTTCATCTTTGATTTTGCTAAAAATAAATGTTCCATTCACTGAAGATTTTCTAAATGCGTTTTGATGACTGGATACCTCACTCAGAAGCTGTTACACTACAAACACATAGGAAATGCCATCAAACTGCACTCTTCTCTTTACCACTAAAACTCAAGTTTAAGAAAACAATTTGCAAAGAAATCTGTAAAGAAAAAACCCACAAAAGTGACTGCTTGGATGTATTAACAAAATGGTTTTTAACATTGAAATAAGTACTGTAAAAGCCAAGAAGTTACAGAATCTTTACCACTTAATTCCAAGGATTCAGTACTTCGGTGAATGACTTTTTGAAAATACTGACAACATGGCATTTCAAAGGCTTGTTTATGAAGAAAAAATCTGATGCATAATCCTTCAGCAGACTAATTAAAGAAAATGGCACCATAAACTGGAATCAAATGTTCTGTTGAAGGATTTGTTATTACTGTATCAGTCCATTAATCACTACCAGTACTCTTCTTTTTATGAAACTTTCAGTCATTTATTATACCAGTGTAACACATTCATTACATGATCACGGTCCTGCCAGTTTGATCGGCTTTATTGCTGAAGTTCCTGTTGTTGGTTTAAAAAAGAAATCCTTATTGATGACCATATGCAAATTGCGCTGCCCTGCTGGTAACAGTTTCACAAGGTATCAGTAAGTGAATATTCATCTTAATGGTATATAAATTGAGAGTTGCTGCTTCTAAGAGCTTTCTATGAATGGAAATCTTAAATTATCATAGTATCATAGAATGGTTTGGGTTGGAAGGGACCTTAAAGATCATGTAGTTCCAACCCCCCTGCCATGGGCAGGGACACCTCCCACTAGACCAGGCTGCTCAAAGCCCCATCCAGCCTGGCCTTGAACACTTCCAGGGATGGGGCATCCACAGCTTCTCTGGGCAACCTGTGCCAGTGTCTCATCATGCTCACAGTAAAGAATTTCTTCCTAATATCTAATTAAAATCTACCCTCTTTCAGTTTAAAACCATTGCCCATTGTCTTATCACTACACTCCCTGATAAAGAGTCCCTCCCCCTCTTTCCTGTAGGCCCCCTCTAAGTACTAGAAGGCTGCTATAAGAACTCCCTGGAACCTTCTCTTCTCGGGGCTGAACAACCCCAACTCTCTCAGCCTGTTCTCATAGCAGAGGTGCTCCAGCCCTCTGATCATCTTTGTGGCCCTCCGCTGGACCCACTCCAACAGGTCCGTGTCTTTCCTGTGCTGAGGACTCCAGAGCTGGACACGTACTCCAGGTGGGGTCTCACCAGAGCAGAGTAGAGGGGGAGAATCACCTCCCTCAACCTGCTGGGCACACTTCTTTTGATGCAGCCCAGGATACAGCTGGCCTTTTGGGCTGCGAGTGCATGTTGTCAGCTCATGTCCAGCTGTTCATCCCCCAGTACCCTCAAGTCCTTCTCCTCAGGGCTGGTCTTAAGCCCTTCATCCCCCAGCCTGTAGTGACACTGGGGGTAGCCCTGACCCAGCTGCAGGACCTTGCACTTGGCCTGACTGAACTTCATGAGGTTCACATGGGCCCACTTCTCAAGCCTGTCTAGGTCCCTCTGGATGGCATTCCATTCCTCAGGTGTGTCAACCTCACCACACAGCTTGGTGTCATTTGCAAACTTGCTAAGGGTGCATTTGATCCCACTGTCTCTGTCATTGATGAAGATATTGAACAGTACTGGCCCCAGTACAGACACCCCAAGGACACATCTCATCACGGATCTCTATCTGGACATTGAGCCACTCACTTGTCCGTGAAGACCGAGACAAAAGTCAAAAAAGTTTTACCTAGTATCTTAAGGCACTTGTGGAGTGATACATCCCCTGTTAAACTGCACCAAAGCAGTTTATTCAGCAGATAGTACGAAAGAATCCAAGAGAAGAGATGCTGTCATCTACATCATACCAGTGTACAATTCTGGCATTAAAAATGAAACAAAGCCAATTTTCTAATTTGCTATGTGTTAGATACTGTTATAAAACAAAGGGTCACTGGTTCATATAATTACCTTTAATTAATGAACTATAATATGAACAGTACTGCAAAGTGGACAGTAACAAAGACAAGACTGTTTCTACTGCAAGTATGTTGTCTGACTAATTCTGTTCAAATTGCACTGAGTTGAATATGTCATTATTCAATATTTTTGGATAGCTGCCAATAATTAAATGAATCAATAAATCACATAAAGGAATGGATGCATATTAGCATACAATAAACAAAAGTTAGATGTAAAGTCATGTCTTTTTTCTGTCTGATCATAAACTTCATGATCTTCTGTAAGCGCTTAATTCTGGTTGCGCATACAACTTAAGTACCTCTCCAGTTGTTAAATGCTACTGCCCTACAGATTAATCATGCGTGTAAAAAGATACTGAAAATTACAAAAGAAATGTGACGGCAAAATGGGAAATAAAAAGTAATCTTTACTGTAGATATAGATAAACAGACACTGTAACGCCCATTGGCCCAAGCCACAGAAATTTTCATTTCAAGAGAGCCGCTTCTAAATCAAATAGAGCAAATCCACCACATTTCCGAACGTAATCATAAACTAATCTGTATGAGAGAGAACAGAACTCTTGAGACTATTAAGCCATTACTATTCCCCCCAGAAGGAACCTGCTTATTATGTAGCCCTCTTCTTGTAACACCACTCTAAATCTCTCTTTACCTCATGCTTGTTCAGATTTCTCTATTGTTAACTCTTGGACCACAGAATACAAAAGCACTTTAGACAAATCCAGTTACAGAAATTAGCACTTCAGCATGCTTGGTTTTTATCTTATTGATATATCTTATTTCCAAATGGAATTACTTAAGAAATCCAGAAGCTTTATCACATTCTACTTTATTTATGTCCTCTGGTTTCCCCATTGAATTACATAAATGCCATACTTCTTAGCCAGTAACTGACTGGGCTCAGCTCAGAGAGAGCTTCAGTGCCTCTTGGGCACTTTATCGTATGTGAGGAGCTACTTGGCAAAGGCACACTTTCAAGATTCTCTGTGGAAGAATAGCAGGGAAATGACAAAGTCCCTAAAGGATAGGAAAGAAACTGCCTCAAGGTGGACACTCCTTGGGAGGAAAGTGAAAGATGAGTGAAAACCCCCCTGAAACTACTCCAGTTGTGTCCACAGCAGGGAAAGGAATTCCTTGTTCCCCGACTGCAAAAGGCATTACTGTCTTCTGAAGCCAAATTCTCCTACCTGTTCTGCTCTATGATGTTACTGTTCCCTGTTTATTCTTCCTCGTTCACGGCTGAGCAGCCAGAGCAACAGTATGCCGTAACTGCTGGCTGAGCAGCCGCGGGGGACCCCTGGCCAGCAGGCCTGAGGATCACCAGCCAGGACCCACCCCACTGCTCTCAGCGAGGGAGCAAGGCAGACCGGGTGGGCAGCCCCAAGTTCAGATCAGCCAAGTATGCAGTCACAAAGTAGGTCTGGGGTCAAGCTGGGAAGTCAGCCTGTGGGTCAGGGTCAGGGTGAAGGCCAGTGAGGGGGAACCAGCATCAGATGACTGGTGGGTGGGTTCATAGTGACAAGGCAGCACCAGGGTCAGTCCAAAAGCCATCCGGGGTCAGGGTCCAGGGCCAGATGAACGGGGTGGGTGTCCAGGCACAGGCAGGGCTGTGAGGCAGCAGGAGATGGGGCTCACGTGAGGCTGAGCTGTAGAGCCTAAGCCAAAAGCAACTCCCATTGGACCGGTGTGGCCCAGCCTGGGACCTTCACCCCAAGGTGGTGAAGCCTCCAGCTGAGGGCTGTAAGGAGCAGCTCTCAGCTGCATTACAGTTTGCTGGTCCTGAGCCCCGGACAGGAGTGGGGATGCTCTGAGGGCCCTTACTGAGCTAGCTGTTTATTAATAACATGATTAGAGTCCTATCGCTGTATCTAACCTTTGGAGATACTGCTATATCTGTTGGCCAAACACTGAGAAACAAGTGGTCAACTAGGCGATTCACACAGTGGAGAACACGGTCAGCCTCGACATTGCTACCTTTCCCCACTGGTCATGTAGTAGCTAACAGTCATCATACTGAATGTTTACATAAACAACAGTTTGGTAGCGAGTACCCTTCCAGACTTTCTGAGGCTATCCAGAATACCTGTTTTCAACAGGCACGCCTTTTCAGAGGTGAGTTATTTCAAGAGTTAACTGTAACTCACCAAAAAACCCAACCAAACAAACCAGTAATTAAAGAAATAAAACCTTCAACTGTGAAAAAGAATACTTCAAAAATAATCAGAAACTTCTCTTTTTATTTGTAAAATAAAGTATTTTGGATATGAGATGTTAGTACATTCCATGGTTCCCTGGACCATGATAAATCTCAAGCCTCGAGCAATTAGTAGGGAATCAATTGTGCCTCAGTCCTTTCTTCAGTGGAGATGGAGGTACTGCAGTCCTGTGCAAGGCCACTGAGGCCACAGTATGAACAGCAGATGGTCGCTGTACAAGATGCAATCTCATTTTGCTTCTTCTGAGCTACGAGACTGAAACGTTACCACTATTATCCTAAGTGTAAGCTCAAGTTTGAAGCGGTTTTCCTCCTGCTTATCTCCCTTCATTAACAGAAACCACATCAAAGAAATCACAAATTATTATGCCAGGAAGAAGGCTTAGAAATTAGTTGTAGTGAATTATAACAGCTTTCAATAAAATGGAAAACATAACCCAGAACAAATACTTAGTGTTCAAATTCTCCTAGCATTATTTTACTATAATTTTTCGTAACAATTTCAATCATGAAGAAGTCTAAAATGGTACTTTTTCCAAATTAACAAGCACCAGTAAGGCAACTGGATACTAAACATTTTAAAAACAGACATTTTGGTAATTAGATATGAATTTATAAGCCTCAGCTCAAACACTTGGTTTTTAAAATCTTACCTTTTCTAATAGGAGAGAGAAAAAAGGATAAAAAGAAAATGCCACCTGTGCTTGTATGCATTTTCAGAGTACCGTCAAAGAAAAACAAGATTCTTACCCAGACTTCAAAGCAAGATTTGTAAAAGAGGAAGACTGAGCAAATCCTGATCAGGTTCCATCACAGTATGAATAAAAAAGACTTCTATGTTATCATCACTGTTATTTACTCAGCTCATGTTCTCTGACACATTATTTACTCTAGCTATTTCAGACCACATCAAAATCATACAAGTCAATGCCACCATACTAATGAAGGCAAGATCTATAAGCAAATTCTGCCACTGCTTTTCATCTTAACAGTAGACATAACAGAAGCAAAAAAGGTTAAAAACCTCTAGGAATTGGAAACCTTATTTGATTTAGGGGACACCAAAATGACTCAACCAAAAGAAAACATATTGCTTTAACAGAACTGACAACATAAGACTTCCCAACCTAAGACAGCATAGGGAATTTATCAAAAGCTTAACTATCACTCCCCTTTTCCCCACCTCAGCAAATTCTTCATTAACATTCCTCTAAAAAAACATAAAATAGTGGGATATTATCAGCATCTCTTGAGTACGGTGCATAAACATGCATTATGCCTGTTTCTTCATGTCGCAAGCAGAAAAATGCATTCAGAAAAACATTTTGGAAAACAGCGCTTCCTCTCCTTCTTTAAAATTAAATAGAAAATATCTGCAATATGAATTACTGTAGCTAAGAGCAATTTTTCTGCACAACAAAAATGGGAAGCCAATCTTTCGTTTTCAGTATTAAGGATAATTAGAGTGAGATTCTTTTTAATGGCTAAGAAAATCATAACCACAGATCATTTTTCATCACATTGGTATTCAAATATCACTTATCAGAACTTGATGAACCAAAAAAAAAAAGGAAAGTGAGTAACAGTCATGTACGTGTGGATAGGGCCTACCAACGTGGAAATGTGAAACGATATTCTTAGAGAAGTACTATTTTTGACACCACCTATGTCAGTAGATCTAATGTTCATACCAATTTCATGAATCATAAACCATGTGTTTCAATTCCTTCAGATTAAGTACAGAAATAAAGGTAGCTAGTGGAAAAGATCTTTCATAAGAACAATTGAGTTTTACAAGAGGGGTTTTGAAAAACCCCACTGACAACTTCTTTAAAACCATTTCAGAATAAAGATTCATGAGCTGTAAAAATTCTTATAGAAGCTGTTTTGCATTATTATCAGCACTGTATTAAGCCACATGGATGAAATTCAATGTGAGCTGTAAAACAGAGTAACAGTGCAGATAGTACTTTTTCCAAGGAGGTAAACCTATTTCATCTGACTTGTTACTGTTCCATAAAAAAAATGCTGTGAAGTTCAACCTTTCTGCTAACCCAAATTTTAAATGGCCATAAACCAAGACGGTAGAATTGACATTTGCAAAATCTACTATGCAGTATATAAACTGCAGAAGTGACCTCAGATTAACTGCACAGCTTTTCTTTAAGCATTCTTTCTTGAAGATCAACAGACAAAATGACTGCAGAAGTCAACATACAAAACCAGTTCTCTTCCTTTTTTTGAAGGATGTGCAGTATTTCCCTAAGTTTATATTCTCTTATTCATCAAAGGACTAGAAAGATGTTGAGGATCATTCCAGAAAAACACAGGAAATAAAGAAAAATAAAGGAGAAAAAAAACCTGAGCAGGAACAAGACACAGAATGTGAAATACTTAAGCACAGGAAAAAGAAAGTCAAGTTTACATCAAAATCATTAATATTTCAAACACATTAAGGAACCATATAGCATTCCTCTCTACTTAATACAGTAAATTCAGCTCCCAAACTGAAGTACTCTGAATCATCTGTTAACCATATATGCAAACAGAGAACTTATTCACCCTTTCTCAGACATGCCTTCCAAAACAGTGACAGTCTTCTGTGTGCCCAAAGGCAAACAAAACCGTCTGATAATGTAGTTTTTCATTTAAACATTCTATATCATTTAAAGAGATAGGAATGCGAAAGCACTGTCACATTATGCATGCACAAAGAAATACACTCAAATGGTTAAAATGGGCTAAATTATTTTTACATATGCACGAATACATTTTTACTTCCAGCCATGTGCTTGAAAAGGTATGTACAGCTGGGGTTGGGGGACAACAGATGTATATAAAAATGTCCAAGAGAGTCTCCTTGAACTATGTAAGATACTTAGCCACATGCTTAATTCCATCCTGACTTAACTTCAAAATATCCAGCTGTTTCCAGTTAGATGGTTTCCTTTCCCCAGGAGATAAAACGTTTAACTCATTCTTTTGGCAACATTCACGCACTAAGGTATACTCTCTGCAAGACTGTTCCTTTATATATCTAACAATCCTTGCAAAATAATTTCTAAATTATAGTGGGTTTATAATATAATACCTTTCAAAGAGCTGCAGTTCCACATTAGAGCTTCCACCAAATTACTATTTCGTTCAAAACAAAAGCCTAAGAACTGTCATCCTATCTCTTCCTAGCCACATCTGTTCATCTTGCATTGGCTTTCATAATCTTCAGAAAACATGTAAAACCACTGAAGCAGAACAGAATTAACCTGGCAAAATTTCAAATAAACTGTTATATTAGCTTAATTTGTGACTGGGAAAGAGCAGGAAAAATCCAAAGCTACATAGAAAGGAAAAGGGAGAGAGACCACCCACCCTTCCCACACATACACACCTTTGTGGCACCAGCAACCTGTTCACTCAACTCAGCTATAACAGGAAACTGCAGCCTTAATTTATGAGATTTTTTCAGTGTGAATATCTGTAAGCTGTGCCTGCATTCCAAGCAAGACAGATGATGGCTTTGAAGCAGAAGTCATACAACTTTATATAATGCCAATAGTTAAATGAAGCAAAGTTTTTTACATCAGATACCCATTGTTCTTTAACAAGACATTGCTAGCTTCTCACATACCACTCACTCTTTATTCAGAATAGTGAAAGCCCTGGGAAACCTCTGGTGGCAGAAAAAAAGCCAGTCAATGAAGAACAGACAAAGGGAAGTGGTGCAGACACACCAAGTGGCTCTGCTAAATATTAGCAGCTTCTATTATTATTTGTGTATTCTTTTGAATGCCGTATTCATGAAATATTTTTTTTCTCCTGTATGAATGACTTTAGCCTGACAAAATTTTCCTATGTGGTCTATGGCAATCTACTCTCTGTTGCATCTTACTGTATCTTCTCCTAAAACTCAGAAGTCTGAGAATCAACTATGCAGCATCCTCCGCAATGTGTGAGAACTGCTTTTGAACAGAGAGGCCTATAATTAAGCAAACAAATATACTATTCATACTTTTTAATTTAAAACATAAGCACAATGAGATAAGCAAAAAACATCTGTGTCTACCATTTAACTTCTCTACCTTGCTTTTGTTACTTGAAAAGTACTGTAAGTCTACAAGTTTTTCTGCTGGTCATTCTGTAAAGCACTCTTAATTGAAAAGAATCACCCCTTTTCACTTCACTCATTTGTAGAAAAGAAATCCATTGAAAGCAGTGCTTCAACTCTCACTAGCAACTCACCCTCACAGAGATCTAGTCCTTCAATGTGCCTTCACAGAACCACAGAACAGTTGAGGCCTGCAAGGACCTCTGGAGGTCATCTAGTCCAACGTCCTGCTCAAGCACAGCCACCTGGAACCAGCTGCCCTGGACCATGCCCAGGTTTCTGAGTATCCCAAGGAGAGAGACTCCACAACCTCTCTGGGAAACCCATGCCAGTGCATAGTCACCCTCACAGTTTGCACTCATTGCCTCTGGTCCTGTCATTTGTCACCACTGAAAAGAGCCTGGCTCTCCTTTCAGGTATTTATATGCATTGATAAGATCCTCCTGAGCCTTCTCCTCTCCAGGCTGAACAGTCCCAGCTCTCTCAGCTTTTCCTCATATAAGAGACATGCTCCAGTCTCTTCATCATCTTGTGGGACTCTCTTCAGTACGTCCATGTCTCTCTTGTACTGGAGAGACCAGAACCTGACACAGTACTCCAGGTGTGGCCTCACCACAGCTGAGTAGAGGGGAAGGGTCACCCCTCTCAACTTGCTGGCAGTACTTCGTTTAATGCAGCCCAGGATCCTGCCTTCTTTGCCACAAAGGCATGTTGCTAGTGCATGTTCAACATTTGGTGTCCACCAGGATCCCCAGGGCCTTTTCGGAAAAGCTGCTTTCCAGTTGGGTGGCCCCAGCATGGGCTGGTGCCTGGGGTTGTTCCTCCCCAGGTGCAGGGCTCTGCACTTCCCCATGCTGAACTGCATGAGGTTTCTGTCAGCCCATTTCTGCAGCCTGTCCAGGTCCCTCTGGATGGCAGCATGACCCTCTGGCGTATTGGCCCCTCCTCCCAGTTTGGTGTCATCATCAAACTTGCTAGGGTAAACTCTGCCCTATCATC
Source organism: Chroicocephalus ridibundus (assembly GCF_963924245.1). Taxonomy (NCBI): domain Eukaryota; kingdom Metazoa; phylum Chordata; class Aves; order Charadriiformes; family Laridae; genus Chroicocephalus; species Chroicocephalus ridibundus. The sequence continues at coordinate 24,731,568 of NC_086316.1, forward strand.
TAATTCATTATAAAGATGTCAAACAGGGTCAGACCCAGTACTGGCCCCTGGTGTACATGGCTAGTCACTGGCCTCCAACTAGACTTTGTGCCACTGGTCACCACGCTCTGGGGGTGATCTTGAGCTTAGTAATCACAATGGATGCACTATGTAAATCACTGGCAACCCTTTTAGGATTCAAACTGACTGAAAGACAGAACTAGTAATAGCAGTTACTTCATTATGAACTGATTATGAGATCCATGCACTACCCTAAATAGTAAACTAAATACAGTATTTACCACGTAAATAAGGCATTCTGAAGTCCTACCTAATCTGGCCCCTGAATTCCTCCTTAATCAACATTTAAATACCTCTCTCAAACATTTTCCTCTTATTGAGAATTCAGACATTATTATGTACATTTGATGCATACACCTGATGCAAGAAAAGCCCTACCATTCTTAACATGTAGCTTCTGTGTGTATCCTTTGCTTCTCCATGGCTGAAATGTCAGAAGACAATGGACTTCACCAAATAAGTTTAATGTTTTTGTGGCATAAAATAATATACGTAAAATAATATATTACCTCTGTGATGAACTGCCAAGGAACTTAAGTGCAAGCAATCCTTAAATGTAATTGCATTTTTGGCAGCAACTACAAGATAGCTCCTGGAGATCCACATACATCTGCAACAAGCCCTATGTCACTGTAGATACTTATGAAAGAGTTTGTTTTGTTTGATAAACAGTAGCTATTTATTTAGGAATTCAAGAGGTATTTCCAACTGAACTGCTCACTTTGTAATGACCTGCAGCACAACAGGTATAAAAATAAGCACCATACAAACAATGTTTACTTGTAGATTTTTTGGGGGCTTGCAGCTTTCTTTTTCCTCTGTTGGAGACTCCAGTAACCAAAGGTTGGGAAGAAACACTGAAGAAAGGAAGGCATATGCACCCATTATCCCCTGAGCAAAGAACACGGGGAAGGTGAGATGCCCACACACTACGTACAGAAGGCTAGGACAAAAAATCCACACAGCTCAACGATTTGAGGAATCTTATGCACGCAATGGATGGCACACTGACAAGAGCCCCAGTCACTAGCAAATAATTTCTGTCATGATCAGATACAATAACCTTTAACCTAAAACTTGTTAAGACTGTTTCTTAAAAATAGACTCTTAAAATCTATGGTATCATATTCACATTCTAGCATATACATACCATAATCAGAACAGTTGTGGTAAGAATAAACTGTGCTTCTAGAGGTTTTTGTTGGAGGACTCCTAAGGTATTTTATGTACATCCATGACTTGTTCCACTTATTGAAATATACTGTAGGTAGGAATCCAATTCAAGGGAATCTTCTACCAGAAATGACCTGCCCTGTGCCAAAAACCAACATGCACTAGAAGCTGATGTGTAACTCACACCCTAAAACTCCTACTCTTTAACTACAAAGTCTGTCCTGCAGTTTGTATTATCCAACAATATTTTCTTAATAAAATAAATTAAAAAAAAAACCCACAGAAACATAGAAAGGAATCAATCTGTCCTTTAAAGTCTGGTTGGAAAACGAAGCCCGAAACTAAATGGAGACCATTAAAAATGAATATAAAAATTACTGCTGTGACATGTCAATATAGAATCAATTCTTTTTATGATGTTTTCCACATTTACACAAGACCGTTCTACGTCTGGAGTGGTTAATAACAGGATACACTCCTTCACTTTAACACTCAGCTTCAAATTTGACCTACTTTCATTCTCCATGCTTAAAGCTTAACATTAGGCTGCCCATTGTGGAAGCAAATAGACTTCTATGGTTCACACAGAGAAAACACCTTCCTATCATCTTCACATATACTGCTAAATATATTTTGATCACCGTAAAGCTTACCTTATCAGTAAGCTTTAGATGTGTTTATTCTGTGATCTGTATATGAAATCTAACTCAATAATAACATTTTTCATGATGCTTACTTAAAATAGACAAGTCCACTGCCCTTGTACGCACAGCCACACTCACATACACACGCAGACATGCAAAAGTGAAAACTACATATTCATGAGGTTTCCTTCCATGTATGCGAATAGAGAAGAGAGTAAAGAAGACAATGACATGCTAAAGAGCTGTGGTACGTATTTGCCAGCAGCTCCATGGAAGGTGTAGGTACACTGAAGTTTGCAGCTACGGAAGAACTGAGATCTATTCTGTTATTCTCTCCTACCCAGGAAATCAACAGGGAAAAAAAAAAAAAGTTTGCTGTGACAATGTCACTTTCCATGCAAGTTTCTTGGAAAGGACTTTGATGGGAATCCATGAACCATACACACCATCCTACCAGTCCTACACATGTGCTGGCTCCAAAGCACTTCAGGATCTTTTAATATTAGTAATCTTCCTGAGAAGAAACATACTTGCTCTGAACAACGCATTTTGTTTGTGATATGAATACTGGAATTGCTGGTCCAATTAATATCCAGCAATATCAGTTTGCAAGCCATGTATCATTGCCTTTTTCTTCCAATATATACTGGTGGAAACCTCAGGTGCTTCTGAGATAATCTGTGAAGATACATATATGTAAACCATTCCAAATCACATGAAGCTCTCCACACAAACTAATCTACTTTCATGTAGGGAGATGGTAAGCATTTAATACCAAAATAGTTCAATTTTAACAACGTCAAGCTAATAAGAAAGAATTTTAACAGCTCTAATTGCAGGAAAAACAACTGTTCAGCACTCTTTCCCTCCCCAAGTAGAAACATGTTGATGACACACTGCTTAAGCATCTGGCAGGTTTTGATGTTACACACACAGTAAGCTATTTCAACATAATTATTTACTTATTGATAAAATCTACATAAAATTACATTCCTGATTAACAAAGAAAAGAAAAAAAAAAACACCCAAAGCATAAATCCACAAATCTGCAGTTAAAATTTGTAGCTAAATTAAGACTTCTTTTCTTTTAGTAAGTTTAAGAATCTACACAGTGTGATATACAAAGATGAAGGCATCTTGTACCAAAAAAATAATAGATCAAAAAGGCAAATACTTAATGAAAAAACAGCATGAAAAAACAAAAAGGAATCAAAACCCATGTTATATTCCTCACTACCACCTTTGCCAGCAATCCTGTGTTTTCCTGGTATCTTCTGGTCATATTATAAAAGGAAAAGAAAATCATTTTACATATCATAAATCCTCGCTTCTCATTGTGGATTTAACTTCCTTAAAGAAAATAATATATATATTTTAACATTTAAAAATAGATGTATCAGACTTCAATCATGGTCATGAGAATTACAGCTTTGGGACAAAAATCAACACAGAGACCATGACCACCAGGTGCTTCTCACCATTCCTACAAGCCGGGCCAGGTATATTGGTACCACACAGGTAATTCACAGTGGAATCCTCTTTGAAGCTACAAATCTAGCCTAGGTCAAACTGTGATAACCGAATCAATCACTGCTACAGTCTGCTTCTTCCTTTCAGCTGAGATTTCTGCTCCTGAAGAGCTGTCCTCAGGTCAAACAAATGCAAGATGCTCTTCCCACTACTGCAGTTGTTTCCCTTTTCAGCACCTTAATTCCTTCCTGTCACAAGATGAGAATCTCTAATTGAGTGACAGGTCTACTTTGTGATAAACTCCTTTGACTACTTTGTGGTAAGTCTCCTTGCTAAGTCTCTTTGCTTCTCTCCAACTTCTCTCAGGAGGCCTAAGAAGGCTTGCCTGAAAGTGAGGATATTCAGCAGCTTCCTTCAATTCCTCCGTGTCAGCCTTGCTGGCCTGAGAAACACAGGCTACCTGCACCACAAGCACATGTGTTGTCTACAACAGTGAAAATCTGGTTATTTTTTCAAAATAAAGCAAAACCAAACAAAACACTTGCAAAACCAACCAATGCTATGGGGAGCCAAAAACTAGAAAAACAACTTTTGGTTAGCTTTGCATGGATAAGTGTACATTAGCTAATTGCTAAATGAGACAGTATTGGTTCTGTGATACTGAGAAGCTGAAACATGGAGCAGATAGAGTGTTTACGCTTTCCAACTTTGAGAGCTGAGCTCAGAGACTTCTAAATACAAACTACAGCTCAAATTGGCTCAGTGGCTGAAAAATGAGGGTCATGTCAGATTTTTATGAGGGCATTTTCATGAAAAGAATCTGTCTACCTGTACATTCTCACTTAAATATATATTTCTTCATAATTTCTTTCCATGTCTAACTCATTAAAATACTCATATCTTGCAAGACCGCCTCAGATCTGCACAGAATTCTCATGTCATTTGTGAACTTATTCATCAACATTAGAACCACTACTACAAAATACATCTTCTTTTTTTCTTTTAACACTTTTTATTCATCTCACTCAACATTATTTACAGTTCATCATTTTCCCATGTACAGAAAATGTTTGAGGCCATATCACAGACGACTTTATCACATGAAAACAGATCCAGAATTTTTAAAGTTTCTGGCAATGAACACATAGCCTAACTCATCTGATGAAGTAGCAGTTAATTTTCTTTCATGAGGTCAAAATCCGAATTTACTACAGAGGATCCAAAGACTACATTAGCACTAGTGAAACAGCAGCACATCTCCAGACTGAAACAGTTGGTGCTGAGGACCTGAAACATACATTTGGGCGAAAAAGCGTTACTTCAGTCTAGATCTCTCCTGGTTCTGAAGACTGAACTCCCTCCCACCACCAGTTGTGCATGTTCCTATTTTGTTTCAGCTCAAAGGAGTAAAGATTGACTCCTCGGAGAATACTCGGTAATGGAAGCATAGCATCCTAAGTGGCACTGGGCAGATTTGCTTCAAAGGTATATTTCTGATCCAAGCAAAAACATTGATGCAGATATATCCAAATAAAAATGGTATTCCTTACTTCCCTGATGATTCTCCTTTCTATTAGTCAAACTAATACAGATTTCTTAGATGTAAAAATTGTATTTCAGAAAATTTAAAAAACTCCACAACATGAGGTCAAATATGTTAGAAAGTTAAAGTATATTTAATATGGTTAAAATAGCATTTCTATTAATAAAGTCCTTGGGTATGCACTGAGGTTACACAGGGACTTTACGTATCAGTCATTTCATCAATAATAAATTGAAGAACATAACATGCATTTTTTTCTAAAAGATTATAAATAAATATGAGAGACTTTTCCATTGAAAAAATCACTTGCAGATACCTTTTTAATGCCCTCAGTTTTTCTAATTTAAATTCTATTATTACAGGATCATTAAAATTCCAAGCAGGCAGGTTTGGTCTCCATGAAACGGGACATGGGACAGGCCTTTTGTGACACAATTAAGAGTGTTCTTTTCAAGGGCAACGTCACAGAAGGTGAACGCTAATTTGACTAATACGGTAAAGGAGGATGAATGATTGTGGGAAGGAAGGAAAGCAAAAACAAACTACCAATCATAATTTTTTTTCTGTGAAGTTCTCTGTCATATTTAACTTTCACTTTCTAAATAGGTTATTACAGGGACAGCAATTTGCATAAAAAGATTAAAGATTGCGTGAAACGTCAAAGACTGCTTTGCAGCTATAATATGAACAAAGAAAAAACAGTCTTTGCAGATGTCAAATGAATTTTAAGGAAATGATCAAAGATATTCTGATAATAGCACATGATGCATAAAATACCCCCAACACTACGTATCAGAGTGCATATGCTATTTCTGAAAATAACTTAAAGCATCTCCACTTCCCCATATGAAAGCCAGAGTTTCCTGCAAACAAAAAAGGAAAGCTCACAACACTTTTTCTCTGCTCTGCAATACTTTTTTCCAACAGATAGTTTTTATCAGACGGGAGAATTAAAATCATCGTAAACTTGGAGCTCCGACCAAAAAGGTATTACAAAACAAAACAATTTAACTACCTTTTAAAACAGCTGCCCTAAAGCAATTTAAATCATGTAGCTAACACCTTTTTCAATACTGCCTTACTTGGGTCAAACTGTTGGTTGTGAAGCACGAAGTACACTATACCTTAGGGTTTAGTTTACACAAAGTATAAGTAGCTATCAGATCGTATTTCATAGATTCTTGAAAGCCTACAAACAATATATGTGATAGGTATATTTTAAAAAACCTGTGCAATAAAGTTTCCTGCCACTCAGCACTCTCAGCCCTACCAGTCAGTATTACCATGGACATCCTTTCCATTACTTCACATAACCTATCAGAATGAAAGGTGAAAATCTCATCAACCCTAAAGGAAATACTCTTGAATATTAAGCCTGAGGCACCCCAGCACAAAGTCATATGACGAAACAAACGGAGCCTGTGTGACTGGATTTTACAGATACAGGCTGATGCTGATTACTTGGAGCACTTTGGGAAACCTGAGTAGTCAAAGTACTTTTTCACTGCAGCTCAAATCAACTACCAACTGGTCATAAAACTAGCATGATCTTAGAGGAAATAACAGTATTTCCACTAATTTTAGTTAATACTAAGACTAGCTCAACTCAACAAGTCCAGAGAGGAGTAGGCCCGCTTAATTTTCCCCCTGAAAATAAGAAAAACAAAAAACTGACTTTGCATCCAGTGACAGTAGAAAAGCTAAAAAAGCCTGTCTTAAAAATTGTCCTCCATCACTTTGTGAGGAGGTTATGATGCATCAGAATAAAGTGTTAATGGTATGGAGTCAAGTCCTGGAAAGACCCACCACACAGTCACACATGTCTGCATGGTTATCATTCAAGTGATTTAGACTATCTCTATGTAAATTTACACCTCAAAGGACAGGAGATCAAGTACAGCAATGGAGAAATGATCAGCAAAGTCATTTGGGACCGTATTTCTTCCATAGTATAGGTACTAGGAAAATTATTTGTCTATACATAGCTACACAAAACTATGCACTAATTAAAAGCTAACTTTCATAAAAAGAAATATAGCTAAATGAAACATAAATGTCAGCAATATGGAAACTCCTTGTCTACAGAGTAAACAACAGAGAATGAAGAGATGTTTTTCAGATGATGTTTTCCTGTTTAACCTTAACAGAGAAAAACCAATAATAAGTTCTGTTATCATTTAGTGTGTAGTAACATACTGCACTATGGTTTAAAATTTGCTAAAACAGGGTTGCTTTCACAGTATGTACATTTTACAAAGGCAGGAAAAAAGCCAGGAAACAGAAAGAACATTAAACAGTTTTTAAAAATAGGGTATTATAATAAAATTCACAAACAGATATAAAAAGATTTCGAGTTTGACAGCCGTTAACTTTAGCTTAAACAGTTTATATGATTCTATATCAAAATACAATTATTCACACATCAAAAATAATGCCCTGTGCTTTCTTGTAAGTTCTACAATGAATTTAAGTAATATTTTATGTTCAATAAAGTGTCGATTTGGTAACCAGCAAGACATTGACCTAAAACGTGTATTTGCAAAGCCCCAGTCTTTAAATTTTAAAATTATATAAAATAGGTAAGCACAGATAGGTGTAAAGAAATCATTTTAATTTTGAGAAAGTGAATACGCTTTCATTTCTTAGTATTATTAGCAGAAAAGGCTCAGGACCTCAGAGTAGGAAACTAACTCTGAAAAATATATTGTTATGATTCCTAAAATTTTACAGAACACAGAAGGTGCTCTACACATGCTTAAAACTAGTCTTTTTAAAAAACAATTAAGAACAAATGGCTTACTCATAGTTAAAATGCAGAGATTTAAGTGGAAAAGAGTTGGCTTATGAAGGAAATATCAACTAAGTAGGTACTAACTGCAAAACTACCAGAAGCAGCCAAGGAGACTCTTAAGCTTTCTAAACAGTGATATAGTTTAATATTTCCATCCCTTTTTGTTTCCCTCCTGAAAGACTTTCTGCAGTAGCTTATTGATTAAAAAGGGAATTTTTATTTCAAATTTGCAATGATGCTGGAATGACAGTACCTTTTTCCTGGTCTGTATAATTTACTTCTGATACAAAATAGAGACAAAATAGAGTTGTCATAACTCTTCCAAACTTCATGAGAAGTGTACCACTTAAAAAACACCATTTTATCAAAAAAATTTCTTCATCACAACTTTATGGGCAATGAATTACTACTTTCAATTACTTAGTGGTGAAATCCAAATGGAAAACCAAACAGAAAAGTAGGAGGATATTTTGTGAGATGCTGAATGCTAGTCTTTCAAGATAGTAAAGATTTATTATAACAATCAAGATGGAGCTTTATTTTAAAAGAATGTGTTGCATAGAGCAGAGAATGTTGAAAACGCTCAGAAAAAAGGAGTCACAAAACGAGCTAGAATGAAAAATCTTCTAAGAATTTGCATAGAAACATATTTTAAATAACAATACAACCCCCCCAAATTATTTTCAGTTAAACAGAGTTCTGGAATGTATGCCTTACCTTAACAACAGGATTCAGGAGAACAACACCTGATTTCTTTGTAATAACTTGCTTTGTTGTGTAATGATGTTCTATGAGCTGAGGAATAGTTGGAAACCCAGTTCCTTCAAACCGATACTGATTCTGTATGGAGGTAAAAGGAAATAATTGTTTCTCTACAAACAGTATTTCAAAGGAGACCATGAAAGTGCATCACCAAGCTTCCCTCATTAGTATCAAAATAAAGAAATGCTCATTTTTACAGAATTAGATTTCTTTCCTGATCTATTTAATAGAATTTATTCTGAATTAAATGGAATGGTAGCTAGGAAGATGATGAATTAATAAATGCAAAATTAATGCATCACTCATTTAAGGCAACATGATAAAATAATTATTTACTTAAACTCTTAATTTCAAGAGATGGGGCCATTAAATTTAAAACTCTGATACAGTGAAATAAAATTATTCTAAATCAGGAAAAACAACACTAACTTTCTAATTACTTAAAGTTCTAGGAATTACAGAAAACAAACCAAAAAACAAACATCTGACAATAAAAAAAAAAAAACACAAGAGATAAGTAACACTATCTTACTCAGATCTTACTGCAGCATTTACAATGTTTGATAAAATTCACAAATTCATGACATAGCGTATAAAATGCATGACTGGTCTTTAATAAGGAGTATATACCAGAAAAGACTACAGCATCTAAAAACAAAGGCAGGTCATGCATACAATTCATAGTAAAGTTGGTCAAGACAAGATTTTCCCCCTCTCCCCCTGCTTCATAAAATTATTTCTTTTCATATATATAATTGAACACAATGGAAACAATTAAATCTCTTAATATTTTCTTAGAAGCACATAACATTTTCTTAGCAAAGACTGCTATGACACATCATTGTTTCAGGTGTTAAGGGAAAAAATGGTATTTTTATTGCTTATCTTTGCCCATACACTTGATACGGGAAAAAATAGTAAAGAAGTTTTTGTTTCATCCTCTCGAATGCCTTAAATTATACACCACAGCTGACTGGCAAACAGGATAAAGTCTTGTGTCTATACAATACTCAGCATCTCCAGTTAGAGCACAAGAGAGGAACTGCCATAAGCCAGGCTGACAATGGCAGCAATAAATAAGTACTGCAATTAAAAAAAAAAATCAAAGCACAGACAGTGATTGAAGTTCATTTACACAACCGGGCAATGAAAAGCTCTACAAATAGCATTCAGACTTTTTTTTCTTTCTAGCCCCCAGGGCCAAATTCCGTGCACAATGCATTATAAATTTCTCTTCCTTAGGGATTAGCAAAACATGTTGTTGCTAGTAGTAAAGGCAGCTCGGTCATGTCACCTATTTTTAACATTCCCAGTTTTCTATGATAAAAATGTTTTTATACTCCGAATACTTTTAATTTTTTATTTTGTTGTTTAACTTCATTCACTTACTCAATAGTGACTCACTTTGATTGACCAGTAACACAGCTCCCATTCCTTTCAAATAAGCTCCTTCATATTTCTGTGCTGATGATTCAAAAAACCCGATGTCCTAAGAGTCTTTCTGGCACAATAACCAGTACTGCCTATTATTTCCTCATCCCAGACCCAGCAGCGCACCCATCTGCTGCCATCTATGTAAGACCTTCCGGGCAGAGAGTGTTCTTTGATTCTATGTATTTACACAGGATCCTGACCTAACAAACAACAATTTGAAAATAGCACAGCCTCAAATAAGCAGAAGTGAAAAACAACAGTAGCCTTGAATGACAGCAGTGAATTTTGATGCTTAAAAGCTGAACGATGGACTCATTTATCACACAGAATCACAGAATGGTAGGGGTTGGAAGGGACCTCTGGAGAGCATCTAGTCCAACCCCCCTGCCAGAGCAGGTTCACCTAGAGCAGGTTGCACAGGATAGTGTACAGGCAGTTTTATTAAGAGTAGCCTTTAAAATAATGGTAAAACAGAGTGAGAACACTTACGCAATTACAGGACCACTGTTAAAACAGATACGTATCCCACTCTGCCCTTCATTGTTTGATTCAAAAGAAAATTTGTACATGGAGACCAAATTTGATCTCCATATGGGGAGCTGTCAGTGAGCCAAGAGTGTAATTTGACCAGTCACAGGGACTTGATTCCACATTGTTCATACCAATGTAAAGAAACAAACTCCTTACACTAAGCTCTCCTCAAACTTTCTGAACAAAACATTAACAAATACAATCCCTTGTTACATGACTGTCTCACCATCTACTAACTCCTTTTTAGAGAGTAATAAGCTTTTTCTCTTTTTACAATTAATGCTTTTTTCACAATAAGTGCTTTTTTCACAATTAAGAAAATTCACCCCACAGGAGTGCATAAGGAGTCCTGCACTTCTTTAAGAAAAAAGGTTTTAACATCCATGATTGTCAAGAAAATCTGCCACAAATGAACTGGAAGAGCAGATGAACATAATGCCCTATTATTAAATGCACAAGCAGACAGATCTAGTGACCTGACAGTATTTGGATTGTTCAAGCTGTGCAGTATTAAACAATACCGGTCTTACATTTCAAACATAATTCCCAAGAGAAAGTAGTGAAATTATGGAAATAAAGATAGCTGCTTTTTTTTTTTTTTTTTTTTTGTGGAAAAGCCAATGCAAAAAAGATTCAGCTTACAGGTAGGGGTGGCCTCAAAGTAATATTTATAAAGAAAACCCCCTATTTTAACTAACTTGAAAGTCCAATCTACATTTTTTTTATTATCTACTTTCCACATACAATGATTTAGACAAAATTATTTCAGCCACACTGAGTACACAATATGCATTTATTTCTGCTGGGTCGGATCAGAGAGCTCCAAGCATCTTGTAAGACTCTGTGTGTCCAGGTACAGGTATTTTTCTCATTCAGCACTCTGACACATCAAAATATTTTAAGGACATAAAATCAAGATAAAATAAACACTGACTTTGTGTAAAGGTTCACTTCTACAAGGAAAACTCTACGTGAAAATTAATGAAAGCTCCAACTGGACAAATGCCCATAATCATTGATCCTACAGAAGCCTTCCAACCTCTATGAAGTTTGAAAAATATCACTGCCTCTCAGTAGCACGAAATAAACAAGGTACATAATATTGACTTTCACCAGACCTGCTGCATCAGGATTTAGACCAGGAATTTCCTCAGTGTAAACCTCATTATGCAAATAAATTAGTTTATTTTTCTGTATATGGGAGATTTTATTACAAGAGATTGAAATATGTTTTGGCAGTATTACTGAATCAAAACTGAGAATGATTCGCTGCTATGTTATACTTCAATAAGAATTTCTAGTAACGTTATGAGAACTGACATATTTTGAATGAGTTTGAAATTGTGAAAGGTAAAAAGAAAAATACATACATAAAAAAACCAAATAATGCACTGAGGAAAATAAAAGGAAATACGTTTAATAAAGGCATATAAAAATTAACATGCTGTTTAAAATGACGAATTTTTCCTAAATTAGTGCAACAAGAGGATCAATTCTAGACCTTAGAAGTATTGATGTTGCGCAACATCCACAAGTGTTTCTGTTATACTGAGTAAAACCATATCCGCAGGGCTAAAAAGAACATAAGCATCTCTAGTGCAGCAGGGACTTCAATTCCCAGCTGTATAGAAACCAACACAGATTATTTTCTTCTCCGTGAACGTTTTCATTTTTCAGGAAGATTCAATGGAATCTTTACAGTCTGAATTAAAAGTAGCCTAATTAGCACCAGCTATGAAAATGGTTTTAAAAATAAATAAATGTACACGTAGAAATTAGTAGTAACAAGTTCTGGATTGCAAAATATTTAGAGAATATCTTGGCTTTTTGATGTAAGATAAAAGATGTTACATAACTTCATATTTTTTCTTTTGTTTTCCAAAATTACCTTTTCCCCTCATTTCAGCACTGATGGAAATACTTCCAACAGTTTTCACATTTTCATATAAAGGATAAATCCATTTGCCATAGTAAATTATGTAGATCCTAAACTGTTTAGCTGAAATTATAAACTTCCTAACATTGAATATTCAGTACTATATCAGAGACGTACATCAGCATATTGTATGATAAAGTGTCTCCGTTGTCCATCTGAAAACACAGAAAGGACATATTCACCAGGTTTCCCGTGGCTCTCTCGCACCAAGAAGTCTCCTTGCTGTTTTAATAGCTCCTGGGCTTCTATTCTTGGAATTGCACCATGATACCAGTCTTGCTCAGCCAATGGTTTCTCAGTGGTTGATATTACATCAAAGAACTTGGGAAAAATGTTGAAGAAAAATGTTACTACAACAGTACATTTTTAGAGTTTACTTCTACATGAAAAGCATGCTAAACAACAATATTTTTTATTTCTGAATCTAAATTATGCATTTCTATTAACAAACAAAAATCAAGGCTCTTACATTTACACAAAAGGCATACCGATCACCTTCTTTCCTATTACCTAAAAAATGAATATATAAAAAGCAGAAGTTTATGGAAACATCCATAAAACGATGTAATATTTTTCTCTTGGCCTCCTATTTTTCCTAAGCCATACCAACCAACTCTTATTCATACATTCTTATGTGCCATTAACAATTCAAAATGAACCATTTCTTTACCCAGTCAGAAACTTCTCAGGCACAAAAGTGTAAGAAATTGATTTATATAAAGTATCTGAATTGGATAAACTGTTTTCACAGAATTTACCAATTGCATCCAAAATCAATTAATAAGACATTTTTCCTATCATTTACACTGTGGCACAGAATATACACCTGGATGTAACTGTGCTTGTGAACATGAGTTTCTGAAGGCACAAAGATTGTAAGAAATTATTTTCACTGGCTATGAAGGAAGGTCATCAGTTTTAACCTAAAATTTCACACACTAATTTTAATAAGCTTACATTGTTTAAGAAAACACTGAGGAAAACTTTATATTTTGTTCAATGAGCACTTCATATTTATTTGTAATGGCTAGACAGACAAGCCCTTACTTAAGCTGTTTGTCATTCAAAATCATTAGTGCCAGAGCTCATAGAAATTCTCACTGCCAGAGTGGTAAAGCTCTAAACAAAATAACACTGCATACTGTATGGTGAGTTGAACAGATGTGTGAATGTGTCCCAGGCAAGTCTGCTGACTGCATTTTAGATAAATGTCAGAGTGGGAATGAGTAGACACAAAGAAACAGAATCTACTCAGAACTACTTGTTTCCAAGTATCTGTAATTCTTCAGCACTTTCATAGTGAAGTTTCTGGTATAAAAAATGCCTTTGTCTGTGGGCTCCTGCTGCCTTTGGAAAGGTCTAGTTTAGTCCGGGATCCTGATGAAAAACTGGAGAACATATTTAAGAGCCTGACAGAGCCTTATACTCTCAGACCTTGACACTGGGATCTAGAGCCCTGGGCCTGTATCAAGGATAATTTCAGACACGAGATTTGAGGCCAGCACTGTATCCAATAGACTCATCACTAGAAAGCGCAAGCTCTATTACAGATTTTGCTCTATTGCAGATTCAGAGCTAGGAAGGACTATGTAAGAAATAACAACAGCTTGAACAGGAAGTGCACAGTCAGAGTTTTTAGGAGCAAAAGATGTACTTCAAGGTACTATGTTTACCAGCATAGTGAACTACTAAAAGCCCAAGATATTGTTTGGCCAAGAAGGCAGTTGTGTATTTCAATTTCATCAACATTTCAATACATGTTGTCTACCACTGTTAACTTAAACTAAGTCATTCTCTTTCAGAAGTTCCTCAAGGAAAAAATAAGCTTTCAAAATGTTAGACCATGTTATTTACTCTAACATTTATTGTTCAAAGAATCTGAGTTTGACTTGCCAGAAAACCCCAACCTCTGCTATGCTACCAAGAAATGTTAAGGGGTTCAGAGTAGCAAAGCCTTTGCCACAGAAACACGTTTTTACTTGAGAGGAATAAAATAAACTAGTCATTAAACTAGTTTCTGGTCTTCACAAAGGAAGATTAAATAAAAAAATATTTTGACATGCAACTCGTTTTATAGCTTAATGAAGAGGAAGCCACCAGATGACAACCGGCATATTCTAACTGGGTCAAGTCTGAGTCACTGTTCAATCATGACCACATCCAGAATAAAACACCTTAAAAGCCTTTAAGACAGAGAAAGAGCTTATGGATTAACAGAGCGTTGCAGTCGTGGCTAACTATGGCATAGTTTATGACACTAACATCAATCTTCCCCCTTCTCTTAAATTTGGTTAAATTAATATTTATTACAGAAGGAAACAATGAAAATTCCATAAGGTATCCTCTGCTGATTGTCTCCTACCTATATCACCTTTACCTTTTGTCATATAATACGAGGCAATCACTTTCTCTCATGAAAGAAGCAGTGATTATTTGTGTTTTGAGTGTTAGTAAAATTGCATTATTTTTATGAACAATCCTTCTGACTCCAACATATTTTCTGTACAATGCCATATTCACCCTGTCTATGAAAGAAAACATAGCTGAAAGCCCAGAAAGAACAGCACAAATGCAAGATACAGAATCCTTTCAATATTGACTTCAACTCAGTTTACACCACTTAGTGCCAATGTTTCTACTGCATTTTACACTTAAATGCTTTAAATACAAGAAAGGTTAGTCTTTAAGGAAAAAAAAAAAAAAGCTATCTGCACAAAATTAAATTCCCATCTCTTTTCTTTACTGAGTTTAAATATCAGTAAGCAACCAAATATGACTAATTAGATACCTGAAAGAACAAGCTGCATTCTAGGCTTCAATGTTTTACAATTTCACTTGAGGGATGAGATTTCTTCTCATTTGTATGTATGCACTTAGAGAAGCACTTAGTGATTCAATAGCTTAAATGAAGAAATATTTTTCTAAGATTTTTGTTGTTAATTTGACTGGAAGCCAAAAAGAAAAAAATAACGAAATCATACAGAAGGAAAGGACTCACACTGTCAAATTTCTATGCTCCCTTCCAATCTCACCTTTTTTTTTTTTTTTTTAAATTTTCTTTTTCCTTCTAGATTTCCATTAATTACCATATTTCGCTCATGTGTTATTTGGGTGGTGGGAGGCTGGTGTGTGTGCGCCTTTATATACTTCATCACGCTTTTCCTTCTGAGCGAAGGAAAAAACCCTCATATACTTCATCATGCTCCTCAGGGACCTAGTACTGTCCTCTCTAGTTAGAATAAGTCCCCTTTCTCTCTCCCTATTTAACAATACATTGAAACAGCAAGTTTTCTTCAACAGTAAAATGAAGTAGTTCCCAGCTGCTGCCCTTAGTCAAGAGAAAGACTGAGCAAAGAGCAGCATATTATTTCTAATTCCAAAAAATGAGATATTATTCCTGTACTTATGCTGTCAATGAAAAGAAAATAATAATGGGAATTTTATTTTATTAAACTAATAGCTTACTCAGTATTGTATTTTCACATATATTCTGAGCTCAAACTTTGCGTATGTTATTTTCCATCTTTAAGCAAACAAAACGTTGTCAAAACATTTTTTCTCTCACAGAGTACACGAGTGGCACAGACACATTGAGTAGAAAGTAAAGCAATAAATTTAGGTTGATAATTCGAGACAATTCCCTATGGAATATCCTGCCCTTATCTTCAGTGTACCTCTCTCATTCCCACATGCTAATATATCATATGAAACCAACACTAATTTTACCTATTAATCTATAAACAATAAAAAAGACAGATGTCTGTGCCAAGCTCAAATGCCGCAGTGGCAAAAAAATAGGCAGAAGGGCAGAAGCTGGCATTCATGATGCAATTAATTCATTCAGTTCATTCATAGCACTACATTACAGGTACATGAAAGTTGCCCCTTTTCTTGTGTTTTCTCTCATTTAAGTGCCAGTACATAAGTAACAGTTAAACTCCTGGCTGATTTTGCAAGTACATGGTTTCTCTACAACTTTCTTCAGATCACACAAAAAAATTTGTTTTCTCTATTAACACACAAAATTCAACTTCTCTCGCCAATTAAGTAGGGGATGGTGTTACAACTAAACCAAGATATGGCTCCACTTCTAAAGTTTCAATATACTTAAAATATATAATACAAAAACAGGTAGTTAACATCACAATTTTAGACTATACTGTGTAAAAGGATCAGTACTAGTCCTTTTCCTACTCTGCTTCGAGATAATTTTTTGTATCGGTCTATTTAAAAAAACAACAAATTATTTTATGTATGTTATTATTATTTTATAATAAATCTTTAATAATCACTTTGTACATTTTGTTGATGGATAATAAGTTTTAAGTAGCAGTTTACACATTTAGCAATAAGCATGTAATTGTCAGCAGGAAAAAGCCAAGCAGCTAACCACATTAAAAGCTAAGTACTAATTCATGAAGCGAATTTTAGCTGTATATGCATGGTTAGCTTTTCTAATACACAAGAAATTGCTAAATCAAAACAAAAAGTAGAACTGATTGGTTTATATATTCTGACTTTGAAGTTCATTTAAGTGATAGGTAATCAAGATTACACTTGTTTCTCAGATTTTAGTTTCTGCCTCAAATCACGGAATCACGGAATCTTCAGAGTTGGATGGGACCTCTAGAGATCATCTGGTCCAACTCCCCTGCTAGAGCAGGACTGCCTAAATGACTGAATTCTGATCTTACTTCTCTTAAACATATCCAAGGCTACAGTAATACTACCTACCATATATCTACACCCAGGTTTATAACAGCTTCCATGGAATTAACAGTGATATAGATTGTAATGAAACTCAAAATGAGGCACATAGGTTATTCAAAACGACACTTTAATTAAAGCCAATGAAAATTCTGACATTAACTTCCCGTGATTTCATCTTAGATGCTTTATTTTGATCCTCTTGAAATTTTTTCTCTTCCAATTTTTCTCTGAAGACATTTTAGGTAGTCTTTGTATTTTTTTAAAAAATCATAACAAGATGTATAACACATACAAATAGATAAACTTGAAGGCTATGTCTCATCTACACAAAGAACAGAGGTCACAGCAACATGCATTTTAATATGTTTTTATGATGAAAGTGAGTTTTTACATCAATTAAAACTTTTATAAACCAAAGATCATGATAACATGGAGATCTTTTTTATCTCAAGAGATTTTTTTTAATATTTTAGCCGAGTTTTTCCTATTATTTTTCAAATATTTCATGCAACTTTACATTTCATAGGAAAAGCCTTTCTATGCTAATTTTATCTCATTATCATATTTACTATTCCATTTCTTTATCACTGTATACAATCTTCCTACGTATACACACGAATATCCACATATATGTGTGTGTATAAATATATATATATGCAATTGCCATCTCTTCCACACGTTCTGAATACTGTTTAGCTTAAAAAAGGCTTACTGGGTCCTTGGATGCAATCCTGCAGCATAAAATAGAAGGCCCGTTAATTCTAAAGTTTTCTCAAATATGCCATTTTGAGGTAATGTTTGAGCTAATGAGATGACAAGATCACAAAAGGCAGTTTTAAAAAGTTTTTTAAATCCTGACCAAGTTGTTTTGGGTTGGTTTTTTCATTTGGTTTTTGGTTTGTGACTTTTGGGGAGTTGTTTTTTATGGGGTTTTTTTGTTGGGAGGGCTGGGATGATCATGTTCCACTTCACGAAAACACAGAAGGTAGATTTTCAAGCAGGTGCTCAAGTATTCTAACTAGTCTTGCAAGCTTCTACATGAAAACAAACAGACATAACACAAAGGAAAAGAAACAAGTTTCTTGATTCATTATGGAACCAGAACTACAAGCTAACTAGAAGTAAGAGACACTCAACAACCATTTTCAGTGGAGATTTAAGCAAGAGGTATAATACCTAATTACTTAAATAGTACCAGGAAAAAGTAGTAGTAGTAGTAGTAGTAGTAGTAATGTGCTTATATACTGGTACCTTTATAACAAATGTGGGGAATGTAATTATTATAACAATGAGTAGAAGTTGCATGACCATCTGACCTACTACAAAATAACATAATACATAACATTTCCAGTAAATCAGACTCACTGGGAAGAGTACTTTTAAAAGTATAGCACCAGTCTGGGAGCTGCAAAGAACACAGAAATTCTCCATTTTTCATGAAGTGCAACAAGTTGTTCTACATACTATTATGCCATGATATTCTCATGCCTGCTGATCAATCAGAACAGTGTTTTTATAACATTGGTTTAATATATTGCTGTCCATGTAGATGGAAATGCATGGTGCTTCACAAACACAAAAAAAATAAATCATACGTAAGCTGTAAAAATAAGGGAATGTAATATAACACTACATTATTGGTACTACTTACCGACGATGAGCCCAACATGGATTTTGGAGACCTTATAATTCCAGCTATGGAATGACGTATAGTGTCAAATCTTGAGACTTTGTCCTTCTTGTCCTAGAAGAAGAAGCAGTACCTCCAGTGAAAACAAGCAAATCGGTATGATAATTGAATTATTGGAGAATGTGGAATGTAAACTCCTGGATTTTATTTAAATAAAAGACAGGGGCTGGGCCTCTACTGATACAAACCAGTAAGTGTCAACATCAGTGGGATTAAGTTAATTCATATCAATTTAACCACTGAAAAATTCTGTAATTCCTTAAATATTTTGTTCAATTATTTTAAGTATCGCTATTGTTAACTATAAGGAGAACTGAAATTCTTTTGTACCCTAAAAACAAGGCAGAATTCTCAGTTCTCCTAAAATAGTTATTATATTAAAAGGACACTGATTTGAAACCATACAATAAAAAAAAAAGCCCACATAGTAAAACTCAAAAATGCATATGTACATTATCCTTATGTGTTTTTTTTTTCCTTTTATTAGCATTCTTGCCTAGCAACACAGGGCTTGTAAATATTAGTACAAATCAGTGCAAGTTATAGGATCCATTTGTTTTCTGGAACTACCATAAATTATATGTGCAGCCACCATCCAGATTTTAAATTCTGTAAGAAGAGGGCTCTAACTGGAACACTGAAACAGCCTTTAAGCATCTCTAGTTCAGCATAAGTCAATGTAAATACCATAACTTGACTTAGTCTAAAGACTGTATATTTCTTAATCTCTGATTTGCCATCAGCTCTCAAAATTAGTACCAAAGAATCTTTCAAAAATACAAAAATGTATTTTTCACACTGACAAACTGAGTGCATCGCTTGTAAATCACCCTCAGAAACAGACAAGATATTTTAAGATAATTAAACTTGAAGCAGAGAGACAACACATTAACAAACTCATTCTAACTAGCTATAGGTTACCTAAACTGAAGGAAACTGATAATGGAAACAGAATACAACTGTTTTGGTAACATTACAAAGAAAAATTGCTTCAAAGTTCTGGACGTATACCCTCAACGTCTGATAATGTAATAAATGTGGCTTCCATTTACTCCAGGACTTCCAAATAAGCAACATAATCCATTCACTCTCAATACAGGATACACTACTTCAGGACAGACTGAAACTACTCTGTATCTTACAGCAATGAAAATTCATAATTTGGCTGCACAGCAGGCATTATCTAACACATGCAAACACAACTGTAGCCTGTACTGAGTTTATTTATTCCATTTAAATATTTTTATGGCAACCTGAATAAAACTGAAGAGCAGCAACAGTAGTCTTGTACTGATTTTTTTTTTTTGCCATTGCTTAGCTGCAGACCACCTTAGAAGAACCCATTAGATCTTGCAGGAAACTAGTTTTTACTGAGAACAGCATATTCACCAGTACGAAGAGATTTTTTTTAATGCATATTAGGTATAATTTTTTTCCTAAACTGGTATAACAATACAATCCAGCCCATCTACTTTAAAAAAAAAAAATAAATGTATGTATATATATGCACACTTTATTTATATTTTTTATATATATATACACACACAGAGTCCTATTGGTTAAGTCAGGGTGTTATTTTAAGCCTGCTTTCCAAAATAAAAGGAAATACACATCAGAGCTGTCTTTCAGTGATCTCCACCCTAGCCACATTAAATTTTGCCAAGGCCCTCAATTTAGCAAACAACTTAACAGGTGAAAGGACTATCTGAGCATAGTAGCTTATGTAAAAATTCTGAAGGAAGCTAACAAAGAGCAGAGACTCTCAGTGTCCTCAAGAAGAAAAGTTCGTTGTAATTTCACACAATTCTTATTCCGACAAACATCAGACATATGACTAACCAGTACAACCATGCTGGTGATGTAGTCACCACACTCACTTCCGACAAACTCGTAAGACAACTTACTGTTTGACTAACAAACTTGAGAAGGACACTGGAAAGGAATTAGTAGTTCTGCATCAGGGATGCTGTAGAGAGCATTATGGAGTAGCAGGCTTGCTAGCATACACGATGCAGCTACTAAAACACATTAGTGGATTCAGTTTCATTTTGATTTAAATTAATTACTTTCAGAGATATTAGTAAAATGGTAGCATGATTTGTCACTTCCCTTATTTTATACTACACCAATTTCATTAAAAAGAAAACTAATCTGTGGGCTATAATATTTTATGCAATGACTGAATTACTGCAGAATAAATTGTAGTTTACCATTAAGCTAGATAAGTATGAAAGTATATACTGTCATTAAAGGACATTTTTAATCTACTTCTTTGTGTTTAAATGTACCTGTGGCACGAAACCACATCATACAAGGAACTATGAAAAAAAGCATCAACTGATATTTCCCTTTTAGTAATATTTTTTATTTAGCCATATTTCTAATCACTTTCCAGAATTAACTAAAATGAATCTCCACCAGACTTGGGACTGGCACTTAGAATAGGTCATGAATTTTCTATCCATTGGACAAGTACACCTAGCAAAACTGATGAAAATCCAACTACTTACCCTGGAATGATACAAGTCTGATGAACTTCTAATTGGAATACAAACAGCTGTTTTATGGGTGGGACTTCTTGCCATTATCCTCTTTGGTAAATAATGCAAAGCACTAATGCTTTTATTTCCAAAAAATATAAAAAGGATTTACCAAGACAAATAACTCTTTTATT
Source organism: Chroicocephalus ridibundus (assembly GCF_963924245.1). Taxonomy (NCBI): domain Eukaryota; kingdom Metazoa; phylum Chordata; class Aves; order Charadriiformes; family Laridae; genus Chroicocephalus; species Chroicocephalus ridibundus. Next base: position 24,752,986 of record NC_086316.1, read on the forward strand.
GAGAAACTGATTGATAGCAACTACTTGTAACCATCAGATTAGAACACTCGGTCATATTTTACAAGCAGCCAGTTTTGGACACAGCAGTGTTATAATTCTTCTGCCACAAAACAAGGAATGCTGAAACCCTGTTCCCAGTTGTGTACACCTCAGCCAGCCTTTTTGTTCCAGTTCTCTTTTTCCTTCTTAACAGTCGAAACAATTACCTCATCTCTTTTAAAGAGATGTCATAGCAGAAGACAACCGCTCCGGTGCTCTTAATTTTACTTTCATTTTTCTGTTCTGTACAAGATGCAGGGAGGAAAAATAAAGCATAAGAACCCAAAAAGAAGCAAGGATTTGGGCCAGTTGAAAAATACAAGCGAAATACTCCCTGTTTTGCTTGAGGATTTCCTCAGGTGCATCTTTACATATGATATACGGAAAGCCAAGCTTCTGTGGTTTGTGTGTTCACTTTGGGGGATCTCGTGCACCATAAGGTCCTGTCCATTTTAATGGATTTTCCACTAGAATTTATTTTCTATGGTCATACACTACGACTGTTAGGGTCTTGTGGTCAGAAATCTCCCACTTGCCAGATATAGGTTCTGTCACTGGGCAAAATCACCACAGATCTCAGAGTGCATGAAAAATAATACAATACACTCAGAAGTGTGGCACAATCAAAATGACAAGCCATACGAATCATATTCGCAACAGTATTTTGAATGAACGTGAGCAAGACAAAGACAGGGCAAAAGATTTTGCTAAAATTGAACTGCATAATGTGAAAGCCCCAAAGAGCTTTTTAGCTGTAGAAATCCAGGGAAAATGGCTGCATCTTAGATGTTATTATAAAAGGAAAAAAAAAAATCTATACTCTTTTTTGAAAAGCAAGGAAGTAAGAAGCTGTAGAGACATCTAAGATAAAGATAAAACAGAATTAATGCTTCTGAGAGACAGGCAAATAGCAACACTATCTCTTCTGATCAAAAGGTGGAAAATTAGCAATACAAGGGACAACGGACAATGCAGCATATATTGAATATTGCTAAACATACTAGCCAGACATGTACATACAGGTGATATAAATAGGCCAATACTTTAATATTAGTCTATTCAAACAAAGACTGCCTAATGAGTGAGATATGAACCATCAGCATTGATACGGAAGTTGAATGTGGGCTTGCAAATGAAATTAGAGAACCTTCACAGGAAATTCAGAGGAAATATGAGGAGGACTCTCCAACTGAAAGAGAAAACATTCTCAGAAGAAAAGGAGATTTCAATTAGAAGGAAATAATCAGTGATATCTAAAAGATGAGCATGATAGTACTGTTTCTGAGATTTGGCTAGGGAAATGGTCCTCAGAGATTTTGATGAAAATTACTTCAGTACAGTACAAGAGCTCTAAGATAAATCCAGAAGGAAGGAATTCCTGGTAATTATTGCAAATGATATGTTCAATGAACTTACAGATAAAAAGACACCAGACAGTATCCGCAAGAGCAATTAAGATGCTCTCTTTTTCGTAAAGCAAATGCTAGCGTCATTTCTGGTTTGAAGATACGATTTCCATTCCCTGATGAAAAAGGTGCCAGAACAGAGCTTCAAATTTAGATAATGGGGAGAACAAGGAAATTTTTTTGCTTTTAGAAGGCTATAGATGTCTGGCATGAGAATAGAGTTTTGTGATTTATAAGCAAGAATTCTTCAAAGAAGCTGTAGAGGAAATAATTTTCTGAAAATGATCCTCTGCATTAGTCACTTCAGCAGTGGAAATTAAAAGTTATTTAGGACAGGCCCCAAAAACATTTAATAAACTTACACTATGGCAGTAATTCAGTCCTGCCTGTTGATGAGGGGATATACTAACCACACAATATTTGTCTGTTTTATTGGTATTAGCACATACTAAAGGATATGTACATGCTGACGCATATTAAAATCTTAACATACAGTAGAATATTCCTGATGTCCCTAAAATCTGTGATTTGATTTCAGAAATAAAACCAATGTCATACCTCCAAAGGCTTTCTTTTTTCCCTCGTCTGTGACAGAACTAGGTATCTCAGAAAGACCACTTGTAAAAAAACAGATGAACAAACATGCTATCTTTACGAAACAAACCAGGGTATTTTAAATTATTAACATGACACTCACACACAGAACAAGTTGCTGGCTGAATATGAGTTTATTATTTGAACTGTGAAGATCATCTATCTTCAGAGCACCTTCCCAGAAATTATAATTTTATTAGAAGAAGACGAAGAAGAGGTGGAAGAAGAAGAGGAAGAAGAAAATGCATTTTCTCAGTTTCGTATTGTAGATATCTAGAATTGGGTGCAGCACTGTGCAGAGCCATGGAGATGTAACAGAGTTATTAAAAATTAAAACATTCAAAGCTGATTAAAAATACCTCAAGTACACAGTGAAACCAATTAAACAACACAGCTATTCAAAAATCACTTTTTGATAAGGTAACATTTTCTAGTTTAAACACAAGTAATACCCTCCAAAGCAGCAGAAACGATGCATAATTGACATACGCATATTGTAAAACACTGCACTCGATGTAAATTAATGTTCTACCTTCAGAATTGCAAGGGGTAGCCTGAAAACAAGACTTACTGGTATGAAATTTAAGAACAGCTGTATTCTCCCAGACCAAAGATACATCCCAGGCCATTCCAGTGGCCTAATGGCCTGTAAGAAGAGGAGAATGGCAATTCTTCAGAGTATATCTTTGTCCTCTGAAGATCTGTGGTACAAGCTCTGTCTTATTAGTGTAAGATATAATGTAAGATGATACGTAACAGTCATGGAAGTCACAAATTTTTTCAGCTGCTTTCTGAATCTATAGAAACTATTACAACCACTGCTGTAGCAACCAGTTGCACAACTCATTTACATGTTTTTGAAGAACATGTTTGTCTGCTTGCTTTGAATCATCTGCCTACTGTAGTTATTTGATGACTCCTACTTCTTGCTTCTGAAGAGACAGTGAACAATCATTCCCTATTCGCTTTCTCCACGTCACCCAATATCCATCAACACGTTGTATACATCTTTATCACGTGTCCTTTCAGCCTGCTTTTTCAAGTCTGAAAAGCCCAGTCTACTTATTCACTAATTTTACAGAAGCTCCTCCACATATCTGAGCATTATTTTGCATTTCTGAACTCTCCTACATCTATTTTGTAACTCAGGGAGTTGAAAATAAAAGTGGTTACATGAAGCCAGACTCTTCTAGGTGGGACACAGCAAAAGGACAAGCAGCAACAGACAATTTGCATTGAGAAAAAATCCAGTTAGATACTGAAAAAAGAAAATTCACAATGAGGATGGTGATCAAATACCAAAACACGCTGCCCAGAGACATTTCCATCACTGGAACTGCTAGAACCTCTACTGCAACAAGGCATTATGCAGCCTGATATAACAACAAAGATGACCCTGCTCTGAGCAAAAAGCAGGACCAGATGGCCTCCCTGAGATCTCTTTCAATTTAAATTATTCTGAGGTTCTATGGCATTTGGAAACCAGATGCACATCAATTTATACAGTGATGTAAGGTATTCTTCAGTGTTCTCTGTTCCTTTCCTGAAAACTTCTAGCATATTTTTTGGTTTTGATCACAAAGTAAGTAGTGACGTGATATCTGCAGGAACATTTGGACCCTATTTTGAGTGGTAACTCAGAGTTCATTACTGGTATATGTGAAATCAAGCACTGTTACTACAATCTGGTCTGCAGGAATGTAATTACACAATGTGATGCTAATATTGAAAAACAAAAAGACTGTTAGAAATACTATGTATAATTTATAACAAGTCAAGGACTTCACTCAACTTACTATCAAAAAATATTTGCTTTATTTCCAAATAAATTTTTCTGCTCTTGTGATTACTTATACACATAAGATTACTTATACACCAGAATCTTGAAGGCGTAACACAGGCTAGACAGGTAGCCTGTGTTCAGGGAAACAGCAATAAGAAAGAGCATTAAATAAGAGACTGGTGAACTACTTGAAGACAAAAACCTGAAAGCCTTTGACAGACTTGACTTACGAAAGCCCCAGATTTCAGCAAAACACTCTGTGTAAATAAATCATTTTCTTAAAAAGGAGCATGAATATTATGATTGACCCTTTGCTTTCTTTTTGAATTACTATCTATCAGAACAGAATGTACAGTTGTCTGCTCTACATTTTCTGTTTTAATTAGAGTTTCAGAGGACCAATTTTTTAAGATACGTATGAAATGTCAGGGAAATGTCACCTTCATCTTTGAAATGATTAGTAAATCTTCCAAACACACAGATATGCATTAGAGATCTTTAAGGAAGCAGAGTACCTCTTAATGGAGGCTAGCAATAATGTTTCCAGAGACATGGTACATTCTAATTATTATATACTAAACAGCCTTTATACTTTTTAAAAAGTTAGGAATTTGATTTCACCTTCAGGATTTTCACATTCAAGAATGTCAACTGTGCTCTAGAAAAGATGACTGAATGTACTGTATTTAAGCTGAGGCACTGAGATCCTGTCCAATAGCTATTTTTGAGGGAGGAAAAAGTAGGCTTTTGCAAGGCAGACAGAGAGGCCCCTGAAATTCAGTAAGGAACAAATCCTAATACACCTCCATCCACTGATTGCATAATGATGCCAAATAAAGAATTGTTTTCAATAAAGACAATTTAACAAACCAATTCATATGTCTGAAAGCTTAGAGCCAAATTTAGAATTAGTACAAATTTTTGAAAAACTAAGTTTAAATGCCATTACCTTATGTAACTGAGGAAACACGTAACAGGGAAAATGAGGGCTTCTGTCCCATAAAAACCTCAGGTTTGTATGTAAATGTTCAGATATGAATTGTTTCACTGATTTCAAGAGCACTGTTATTAATCAATAATGCTATTATCAACTGAATGCACAATATGTTATTGTTACACTATCCCTTTACTAGTTTCACATAATCAAAAATAATGAAATTTAAGTCAGTATGGCACTTGCTCTAGCTGGAAGGGAAGTACCAGGTCACAATATAATTCTTCTCCTCCTTGGTTGTCATTGCCACATCACAGTAAGAGATCCCCAAATACACACACAAGGCCTCTCTTGCTATAATTCTGTGTAAGCTCACCAAGTTGCAACGGGAGAAAAGACTACCCTGAGTGCTCCTAGTTGTACTGCAGTACCTAATGTTCACAAAAGCAAGAAAACCTACATCATCTCACATCCTCTGGCAGCTCACCATCCAAAAAACCACGACGATGAACTAGCTGCTGGTCAAAGTCACCATCTGCCAGGACAAACCTTGCTCAACATTCAGGCTGTGCTGTTGCTCGAAAAAAACAAGAATCACGAGCCAAAGAGCAGTCAATGAACTACTGCCACTGTTCCAGGCAAGGAGTGACCAAAAATAACCTGAACCACACTCAAGAATTGATGCACGGTAAGAGTATACAAATGGAATGGAAATGTATTACATTTCTTCAAATACTTCCCATTTCAAAACATTTTCATCTCCCTAAGCCAGATACAATTTTTAGCCTAGAAACCTGTGGTTTGGCAGTTACATATACTAATTACATCAGATTAAGCAATCAGCGAATCAGTGACATTTCATGAATGTGAACTGAAATTTCAAGACTATAACCAAAAATTTAAAACAACATGAAGCTCAAAATACGTTAAAGAAAAAATGTTAAGAGATCACAAAACATGCAAGGCAAACCAACTGTCAGGAAATTTTATATTTCCATCATCTAAACATTACAGTGTGTCAGATGGTGATCAAAAGCACGTGTTTTATTAGCTAGAAATACAAAGGCATCCACAAATCATTTAAAATTAAAAATTCTTAGGAGCATTTTTGATGCAAAGAGGTTAGCTTTATTCTGTACTTTATTACTATATACATCCAGCTGAAATAGTCTCAGGCGTGTATAACCCAAATTCTACAGAAGAACAGAGAAATACAGTAACACTAGAATTGCTGCCCCAGAGTTGTAATCAAGATCAACACTATAGCTGTCATTTGAAGTGATGAAGTCTTCAATGTGAAATATGTTTTAAAACTGGTTATATAAATGCATACACACACACACACACATACACACAGATTGATCCTGCCATCCCCCTTATAAGTTAAAAAACAAACCCCAAAACATTAGCTAGAAAGAAAATGCTTCATAAGGTAATGGCTTGATAAGGTAATGGAAGAAATGTATTTCTTTTAAATACACAATTGTTATGCTGCATTACTAGTATTTGTAAAACTTAATCTCTATTTGACTAAATTGTGATAAAACCAACTGACCAGTTTTCCTCCACCAAAGATGGACATTAGTGTAGAAAGGAAATTCTATGTCCTGAAGTTTTCATATAATCCACAAAAAGTATAAAGGCAGACAGTGGTTTTGACACTTAAAACATGACGATATTCTGTAATAGCACTTCCTCAACTGAATGGTAAAGTTTTAGGTGGCTGGTAGACAGCTGAACTTTTAGAAAAGTTAACACCTCACTCTTCAAACTGGTAAATATTACTTAAGGACTAACAGAACTTCATTACAGCTACTGACCCAATAAAAAGAGGTAGTCATCCTTGCTGACCTATGTTCAAGACTCATCAAAACAGGGCATTTTTAAGAGAGGAAAAATCTGGTGAAAGACATCTATATGGGCTAATAATACAAAGCCACAAGTGTAGAACCTCTGCCTACATTTCGCATGAGGCTTGAAGAATTTTGCAGTGCAGGTGTCAAGTACCAAACTACCCATACAGTGCACCACACAATGAACCCAGAAGATTAAGCAGATATAAATACAACCTCCAGACTTTTTTTATGCGAGGATCTGGACTGTTGAATATAAAAAGCCTTGCAGAAAATGGCCAAAACCCCTCAATTCCTAACAGTCTCTGCAATGGTCAGCAGCTGAAATATGGAAACAATGAAAATCACCCACAGCTACCACTAGCATGTTGGTGAATCCCTGGAGAGCAGTGTACATGCCAAAGAATGCCACCTGGAACTGAAAATTACTAACCACAAACTTAAAATGACACTAATAGGCTTGCCAGAAATCCACATATACTGACATACCCTGCAGACTGAGAAACACAAACCATTCTCCTTTTCTCATTACTATCAAAACCTGTGTTCTGGTTATTTTAAACCACCAAAATTCCAGATAGGAAGCCAAGCCACATTTCAGCACGGCACAAAGCATTAACTGTTTTCAATCCTATATTCCTGATCTGCACAGCCAAAGCTCCTCTGGTCCCACCAACTACAATGGCATCAGGATCCTGACAAAGTATGTTTTCATACAGCAAATCTGTCTCACAGTTTGAAGGGAGGGTAACTAGAAGTCAGCAAAAAGAAAAATTACAGCTATGAGCTACAAGCAGGTGAATTACTGCTGTCATGGGGGCTAGTCAAAAGACATTCCAGAATAATACAGGGAATACAGAGCAAAGGTAGGAGGTCAATGAGGAGGATGGTCTGGGGGTTTCTTCCTAGAGAAAAAAAAAACAAACTTTCACCTGTCCTCAACTCAAGCAAAGGTTCCCTCCAAAAGGAGATTTTCCAAGGAGGACTGCATCTCTTTAGAGTTCAGCATTTTGTAGCCAAAGGAGAAGACATGGATAGACAACTCAAGTAAGTAACTGGATGCTGTACAAGCTGCATAAAGTGAAAACTGAAGCTATGGGAGCAAGTAGTCTGTACATCAGCCAGCAAACAGAGCACTGCGCCAAGTGGGGGCTATGCAGGCCAAAAGATATCCAAATAGAGTATTTATAAACATAGCATGAACTGAATACAGCATGCTGTTAATAACTGCACTTAGTACACAGGTCAATTACTTTAATTAGAATGCACTACTCAATAATAGAAGGAATGACATTGTCTTTCCAGATCTCATTGGATATATATTCAAAAAGCTGTAGTTTGGATTTGGTTGCTTTTTAGTCACAGATACACACAGTTAATGCCTGCTACAGAAAATTGTGTGACAAATCTAGTAGTGGAGTTCAGATTTTAAGCATTCAAGCCCAAGAAAGTCTGGACCCTGGAAAAGGATTAGAGGCATTGAAGCAGCCTTACCGCTGAAGTGCCAACACCTGCTGGGGAACAGTGTCCAGAAGTCAACATGTAAGGAAGGAACTGAGAACAGGAACACACTCTCTGTATTGCACGACCTTGAAATCCACAAGTAACCATAAGTTCTTCCAGGGTTCACAAGACACCAAGAACCAAATATTCGATAGCTGTAGACTCACAGGTTGTAGGAAGGGACTTCCAACCCAACTTTAGTAGCGGTCCATGACAACCTACAGAAGACAGTACTCTACTGGGGGACGACAATGGACGGACACCCCCCAAGTTTTCCCCTAACCTCAAAGGAAGTTTCCAGAGGCCCAACCACCCACTACATGAACTCACCAGAGGTGTGTTGTCTATAAGTTTATTATGATACCATTCTGACCGGTTTAAGGTGACATTTGTTGGATTCTGCCTTCTCCACGCTGCCACCCAAAAACTGGCACCTACCAATAAAGATCCCTCTTATGACTTATTCACTGGCTCTAACGACTCATTGATTGTCTTTAATGAAGCCACCCTGGGAAATGCTACATCAAGTGACATGAAACAGCATTACATGTGTTATGTGATCTGACAGGACGTAAGGCCTCTTTCTTCCTCCAATAAATCACGGTACTAAATACAGACTGGTGATTGTATACTGTTTGGAAAATCATATTGTGAGCGGATGCATTTGTTTTATCACAGTAAAACAAAACTTCATGGAGTTAACCCCAAATGGCTTCAGTCAGATGGGACACAACAGACTCTTAGCCAGATCCACATTTACGTTAGCAGTATTAAAGAATACAACTGATCCTTTCATAACCAGAAGGATCTGGTAGTATGACTAAATTCAAGTTTGATGAGGTATTTTTGTTTGACAACTAGCGTAGTCAGACTGTGATGTTTGCTTTTGGTTTTCACCTGCATCAGTTTATTAACAAAATCAGCTTGCATATTAACAGATAAAATGATACAGCAACTTTGTGACAGCTGCAACACACAACTTCAGCAGCATATCTGAGGTAGGCTTAATGAGTAATCTTTGTAGGATGCCAATTTAAAATTAAGCTTGTGTTTCTATAAATAATATATACTGGCATAACTACTAGAAATATACCAGTATTCTTGTTCAGAACAGACATGCATAATACACAAATTTTTCTAATGCGGGAAACAGCAAACCAACATAGTGTTTGACATTTTTACACATTAAGTAAACACCACCAAAAATATCTGCCAATTTAAAAACCAGAATAACAAAAATGTAAACCAAATAAATAAGGAGTGTTCAAATTCTACTCTGAGTAAAGCCTATGGTCCACTGAATTCATGTCATACCTCAAATCACAGCTGTATAAATCATTAACACAAACAAGACTATTCTGAAAATACAGACATCAAGGAGGAAAGACTCAGTGTGCAAGTCTCAGTAATGGTACCAGAGATCAACAGATTTCAATCCTATCCAAGCTGAAGACCATAAATTGTATCTAGTAGAATGAGACAAAATAAATTAGGTAGTATTTCTCCTGCAGAATTACAAGAAGACTTTGAGTTGTTATGCTCAGTGGTCAACAGAAGGAGTCTTTCCCATGTTTCAGTCATTATTCTTTAAAAGGGGACTGTCCAACCAAGGAGTCTCTCCTTAAAGTTCATCAGTAGTACCTATTAAGCATGCTCAAGCTGTTTGTCAAATCAAAGGCCAGCCTTCTCTGTTACAGAAGAAACTTCTTTCACTCCCCCCTCAAAAAGAATCAGTAATTTCTAGTAATTTCTACTAGCAATGTTAGCCATTGTGAAAATCCTCATTGTCACAAAGTTTTGGCAAAACTTAAAGGGGGAATGGCAGAAGTTTATGTTACATATAAACCCAAACACTGAGTGATTTTATTTCATCTTAGCACTTGTAGCCAGCAGCTGGATATAAAACAAGTAATTCTGAGGCACATCAAAAACAAATATTTTCAGCTATAGTTCCTAATTCTTTAAATTCTCAGGCTGTATCACTTGTATCGTGTATTTTTCTTGATTATACTATGTATGCTTTCATTTTGCATTTATGAAACATAATAAAGCTGCCAAATGTTAATAAGAAGTCAAATGAAGTACCTGTTCCAAGTAGTTTTAGTAACTCCCTAAAACGGTTAATGGAAAAGAAATTAGACTAAGAACTTTACTCGCTCAAGTAAATGCTGATTAGGAACCAAAGGACCACTGAGGAGCACCTAGTAAAGAGACGATATAAACTCAGCATCTCACAGATGTTAGATTTGATTTTTTTTCCCCAGAACAACCTCCTCTGCATTCCCTCCAGCCAAGAGACGCAGAATATATTCTGGAAGAGGACTTTTTTTTATTTTTTTTTTTACCAAATGTCTTTTATTAAAGGCAATGAGTGAGACTAAGGAAAATGTAAAGGTAGGCAAGTCATTCTTAGCTACTCTATTCTTAATTTGGTTTACTGTTTCTGGAGATTTTTTGAGTTGTACAGGTCTATAACCTAGTTTACAGACAGAGAACTCTTACCTTCTGCAATTAAGAAGCTCAGGGGGGCGGGGGGGTGTTAAGAAAAGTACTTTGTTTGCAGAAAAATTCTGCAGTAAATTCCAGAAAACAAACCTGCACATGCTCTTACAGATCAAGAATGTTATTTGATTAAAAAAATAGAAGTAATTCATCAGAGTTCAATAGTGCCCTAAAATTCAAGGCTTTCAATCATTTTTCAAGAATGACACATTTCCTTGCATCTTGGCTGTGATACTCCAAGCTTTCTTTATTCCTAGGATGAGGACATTAGTTTCAGAAACTCCTGGGCATCTACTGTTATTTTCATGCTAATGTCATTGTATTTCTCACACTACCCTAACACAACAGCCGAGTAAACATAAGTTTCTTGTGGCCTGTTTCCGTACCTCCCTAAAAAGAAGTTAGGATAAGTAATCCTGTATTTTTTTGACTGGATTACAGTGACTCTCACATGTCACACGGGACTTTTGCATTCCTTACCATTAAAGACTTTTTTGAGCCAAGATCTTCAAAGTGTCTGTTGAAAAGTGGGCTTCTCTTGTTTGGACATTAATATCTAGTATTCTTTATGGCTTAGGTTATCCAAGGAACTGGCAGACATGAGTCACAGCCTGATGTCAGGCCTGAAACCTTAAGCAATCTAAAAACGGCATTAATAGTGATGTTCAGGCAGCTGGATCCCAAGTTGACCAAAAATGTTTTGCATCTATCTTACTACAGGATGACCCAAAGAAAAAAGTTCAGTGATACCTGAAACGCACTATTTCACTTACCCCACTGTTAAAGATCACCAACAGTAAAACGCAAAAAGGGAAAAAAAAAAAATGACCTGGTCTGTATCTTAAGCGGAATGCTCTGAAAAATGGATTAGATTGCCATTCTGGTTTCTCAGTCTGTACCAGGTAAGAGCTTCCCCACATGCCAGAAAAGAGCAGAGGCCACAGAGCAAGTCATAAAATCATATGCTTCAAATCTGGCAATAAACTACCAGTGGCAGTAGATTAAAATAAATTCTAATTCCAGGAAATATTTTACAGTACATTCGAAGACTTTTAGAAGCACCATAATTGCCTTTAAAAACAAGGGTATTTTTAACCAGCCACTTAAAAAGAAGAAAATCAAAGGAGAGAGGTGATTTAAAGCAGACAAATCCTATCATTTTATTTCCTGTGTGCTGCCTAGAGGCTGTAAGAAGTTAATAATCACACTAATTTGGTCCCACTGCGACAAAAAAGATGCAAGAAGCCAATGGTGATAATTCTGGCAAAAAAATGACTACTTTCCTCCCAGCACACAGAGAAACATTCCAACACATACTGAAACGTATGCTGAATACCAGTATGTGATTTCTGTTCTTGTTCAAAGGGAAACTTCTGAGTGAAGCTTTCCTAATTCACAGAGAATATTTTTACTGAAATAACAAATCCCCTGTGGGTATGCAATGCTGCAGCTCTACTATGATGAAACCTTCTTCCTCAAGGAAAATTGAAAGCTCTTGAAATATTTTTGGCAGTTCAAGAGAAGCATATGTACTTATCTCAAGTACATATACTCTCCTTCATACGGAGAAGGTAAACTAATTCTGCACTTAAAATATTCTGAGAGTTTTGTATACTCTGAACGAGCCACCTCCCTCCATTTCTTACAAAGTTCGCTCACGCTTCTAATTTTGTCCTTCCCCCAGACTAAATTATTGCTCAACACTTCTTGATACATAATATGCTAACCTGAAGAAATACATAATTCCTGAGCCATAGACTATGAAAAGATTACTGTCACATTAATCTTTTACTTCAGAAGTCTCTAGGCATGTTCACTGGAAAGAGGCTTGACAACTCCATTGACCTCCCATCTTGTAAATTCTGGACCAGTCAGTAATACCCAGGTGGGACTAAGTATGACTGAGTTTAGCTGTCTATTACCTTAGTATCTCCTTTTGGATTGCTCTTCCTCTGATGTATGTCCATCAGGCAAGCAGGATTTACAAAGAAAAGAAACAGAAACTAGAACATAGTCACTCTGAGACCAAGAGGAACTGAGTTCATGCTCCACGCTGCCTAGAAGCATCTGACATTTGGAGCAATTTTGCTCCATGTTAAGTTCTGGCTGTAAACCAGAACCACAGGTCCAGCCAGCAAGCTTGGAAAGTGGCCCAAACCAAAGATCACTTAGTTGAACTTCAGCTGTCCGGGCATCCAACAAATACAACTGTTTATTTCCAAGTCTTTTATGAATTAATAGGCACAATTTCTACAACATGACTGCACTGGCAGTCTGACATGACTGACTCAACGTTTCCTCTGCTGAGACAAAAATAAGAGAAAGGATAAGGATGCCAACACTGCACAACCTTACTTTGGCCCTGTTTCTGTTGACAAGTAACTTAAAATCTTGGAATAGCACAGCAGAGGTCTACAAGTTTTATAAATATAGAAATCAAATAAATATGAAGGGCTCCTCTACCACTTCCTAATACATGTCTTCATATAAACTTAGTTTTATATAAATGTCATGAGCCACAAATTAGTAGACAATTGCTTACATGGACAGATAAACAAGGGAGCTGTTTGGCAATGCATTACAAAGTGTAGGAATGCCTCAATTCTTCTGAGTCAGTAAGAAAAAAAGTAATAATTTTATCTCTACCATCAAGCTTTCTGCTACTGCTGCATTGTGCTGTCACAGAAGCTAATCATTTCCCTGCATCTGTTTGCAAATAAAGATCCTATATAGCCTGAGACAGTATGGGAAAAGCAGACCCCCTAGAGTGTGGGTACATCTCTCAGCAGATTATGTTTCAGGGCCTTACGAGACATCATCTAAAATGCATTTAATGAAGCATCTTTAATCACATAACCAACACCTGTAAATGCTGTTTCATATCTATGTAACAGACTTTAAAAAATTCAAAACGTACAAATTGATCAAATTTGTCAATTATGATTTTAGTGAGAATCCTGAAAACACTTGCCTCAAACCCAATCCTGCAGGGGAAGACTCTAAGACTATTAGTTTGTTGATCACACTATTAGAAGGAGCACTGAGTCATGGATTCCAGAAAGCAGCGATGGAAATATTAAGCACTCACAGTAGGAAAATAAAAATGTACTTGTAGAATAATTTACAAATAATGAAACTACAACTGTAGCACTGTTTCATGCATTTAATATTTTTTTCTACCATAACCACTGAGAACATTCTTTTTATTTACCACAGTCTTCACCAAAAGCTGGCTTATCTTTTAAAGCAATCACTGAGAATAGGATCTCTGAAGTCTTTTAAAAACAAATAGCAAATAGTAAAACTAATTAGATATGCAGTGAACTTTTATTTTTTTTTCCCTTTTGGATAGTTCTGCTACAACAGATAAAACTGGAATTCAGAAATGCAAAATATCATACTAATACCCATTTTTGTACAGTTTTAAGCATGGCACTCTCCTGGAATGGTGCATTAATAGTTAGATCCATCCTACTCCACTGGCTGTATCATTATATGATGCTTCAGCTGTCTACATTTCATGAGTTCATGTTACTAGAGACATTACAGTCTCCTTCCTGACTCATCTGTACTCCAGAGCTTTCCATCCTAACCAAGAAGAACTGGAAGTCCTTTAAGGAGCTTATGGAGAAAGAACAGTGACTTTGTACTGTTGCTCCATGGGCACTACAGCTGCACAGCTCTTTCAGTTGCCTTACATGCAGTTGACGACCATGCGTTAGGGTCCTTCTACATTACAGTTGTATTTTATGATTTGTAAAAAAAAAAAAAAAAAAATCAAAAAAATCATAACAAAAAAACGCAAACCACCATTTCAGATAATTTAGATATTAGACACATGAGAACACACATTTTTTCCCTCCACTTTTCTGTGTCTCATATGCCTTTTATAAACATATCTGATGTTGAAAAATTTTGATTATTCAGTCATAACTAGTCTTCTGGCACTGAGCTCCACCTGCTGACAAGTCTTTGAAATATTGCAGAACCTCCGTAACAAGTCTCGGTTTTATCAGTGGTGAAAACCATATAGTTTTAAATACATATTCTTTAAAATAATGGGTTTGCACCTTTACAATATCTGGTTTTATCATGTAAGGAAAAAGGGGAAGACATATTAATGTGGCATACAGATTTTACTGTATAATTGCTAAACAAAATGAATTATTATTTTATATTAACTAAATCTATTGCCAGGCTTAAGCACTCCCTGAATATTTCCTATTCTGTAACAACTTCCAAGTCAATACTGAAGCTGTAATTTTGAAGTCTTACTATGATATGCAAACCACCATCATTGTACTTAATTTCCTGAGTAAATGTTTAACTGGCACTGCATATTCCAAATATTCCTGATGTGTTTATTTCTAACCAGTTCATTAGACATACAGAAGTTTTGTTGTTGTTTTCTTTGTTTTAATTATGGCGGACTACTGCCGTGGTCTGTTGGTCATATTAATACAAGAATAGCATACATATCTCAGGACAAATGACAGGCCATACCTCCACTGACTGAACATCTAAACAATGAGAAGTTACTTCAAAGCTTCCAGTTACTAGTTAATTTTTGTAAATTGACATAATATATAAAAATTTGTATGCTACCACATTTTTTAAAAAGACCCCAGCTGTTTACAAGGAATAACCAGCTTTCCCTAGTATCTATCTCCTTAATTTAATATAAGTATAGAACGAAACATTAACAATGATTCTCCTGATCACATAACGCACAGTAACATAACTGCATAACTGTAAAGGGCTCAAAGACATTATTTTAAACTTGTAGCACCTTCAGCATTAAAATTATCTCTGACTTGTATGGTTATCTCAGTAGAAAAGTATAAATATTAGAAACAAGAAAATACGTTTTATTTTTCTACATATGATGTCAATATTGTTAAATGCAATGCTCAGGAATGGCCAAAATTAGAATTTTTCTAACTCCTTGCTATGCTATCATGATTGAACAAAACAGAATCAGAATCATCCAGCAATTTCCCTTTTTCTTGAAATGTGTACTTGAACACCAATACACAGCTAGCATTCACAAACAATAGAATAGGTTGACCAAACTAAACCATACTGAAAACACTAACAAAATATGAGACTTCCTACAGTTAACAAAGGCAAAAAAGAACAAGGAAACAAAAGTTATAACACACATGTAACATAACACTGTCTATAAAACCACATGAAACAGCATTTCAGTATTTCATTCCTTGTTAGCATTCTATTGTACTGTTACCTAATGTAAGAGATGGAAAACAAAACAACTTGTGAACTATTCCACTATGAAACTAGCTGTATTTATGATACCACATAAATAATTAGAGTCATGAAACTTTACAAAATTGTTTTGTATATCGTATTTTTAATTTTAAATTACCAAAAAAAAAAAAAAAGTCCACTTGTGACTGAATACATGAAAATTTACTTCATATGCATGCTCACAACACAAGCCAATTATGATTCTGTCATTCTTCGGAAAAGAATTTGTAAGACAAGTGTTTACAATGAATTTCTGAAGAGGAATAAATAACCACATTCAAATGCAGTATCAGGCAACATTTAGATGAACTGCATTTAGATAAAGAGGAGAAACCTAAACAGATTTATAGTTGAAGAAAAAACAACCCTCTTGAATGATACCAGGATGAGCAATCAGCAGCAAAAACATATTGCTGATCATTTAGCAGCTTAATAATTTTAAGGAGTTTAAAAAAAAAAACAAACTATAAAAATCACCAGGATGCTTATTTATACGAACAGCCCACCAGTGTATTATTTTTTCATGTTGAGATACAGTCAAGACTGCCCACTCAAAGTAAAGCAATTTGCAAAAAGTTTAAGTTAGACTGCAGTTGCATCTACCACTTTTTAGTCAATTTTACTAGGACAGGATATCAACTTAATAAATAGTTAAACAAAACTTAAGTGGTATTTTCCTGTCTTAAATAACTTACTCAAGTGAAATCACCTAGAACTTAAGTCATATTGTTATTTTTATGTTGCATACGAATCATAAAGCTAATTCCTCTGAAGCCAAAATAGTGACATTTTTGTTACTCCCAGCAAATTTAACATAAGCGAAAATGTATTTCTTGCATCTTTCTAGAAATCTTAGTATGTATATCCTCCAGGGGAAAAAAAAAAAGATATAAATTATCATAGATAACTTTCATTAAAAAAAAAATTAAGAGGTCAGAATTCTTGACTGTGTATTGTACATATATGCAAGGATTATTTTCTGCCACCTATTGAGACATTTGGATGCCAGAAGACAAATTCCAGTAATCTTGAACTAAGGTGGAACAATACCATTCTCTTGATTAGACTCATCATCTCAACTAACCCTTACAGACAATATTCACTAGCACTATATGCAGGATATTACATGAAATGACTAATAAGGTAGCCTACCCAAAAAAAATTCCAAGCCTCCTAATCTTTCACAGTCATTATCCTGATATCTCCTGTCTCCTCCTACATCTTTTTGTGCTTTATCAACTCCTCCTAGATCATGACAAGCATACAAACTTTGCAAAATAATGTTTTGTACCAGTAAAAATGGCAATCACCTGCTAGTGCCTTGTAAATATTAAACAGTAGTAGTGGAAGCAAGAGAATACTGACAATTAAGTACAACTCTAGAATGGGAATGGAACAAAAAATAAACTTGGTTCCACAGATAGAGAAAACAAAAGCATTCCTTCCAAATACAACCATTTCATTATCATTTCACTGAGCTACTGCTCTGTCGGCCAAAAGAAATGGCAGGCTAAACCTCTAAAGAAAACAAGTCACAAGCATATCATATATGTCAAACCTAATCCATAAAAGCAAACACTACTGCTTGTCCCTTTAGTAAACTGGTACTGTTTGTTTGCTTTTTTATGTGGCCTATTATCTCTACACATAGCTGCATACAATTGAGAAAAGGAAGTCACACAAAATACTATTTAAATTACATGGGGTCTCATCATAGCACAAAAAGTTTCTTTTGATTATTAAGAGGATGTAAACATTTAAAAATAAGTTGCAAAGAAACCAGTGTTTGTTTCCATTTAAAGAAAAGAGTAATTTACCGTACATAAAATTCAGTTCTCAACTACACTATGTGTGCAGCAATTCCAACAGCTTTTATAGTTTTCTATCTACAGCAGTGAATGTATTTCTTCAACACAGCCAATGAAATTACCAATAGCTACTCAGTCATGTTTACTAAAACTGCTTAAGGATTTATACTTTTGATTATAGAATAGTCTAATGAGAACCTAAGCATCAAAAGTACAGAAGACCAAACCAAGTCCACAGACATACAGAGGGCGTTACAAGTTATTGCAACTGTTTTTCTAAACAAGTCTTCACAAATGCAAAGTAAAGTTTATTCACTTCAGTCATCCCTGTGATTATCTTGAGACTTTGATCCCAGGACTAAAGTACAATAGCAAGCCTGCACAACTCAGTAAAACAGATATAAAACTTACCATAGAAGTCACTGATCTGGCATCTTCCTCATAATTCACTACAGGTGGTGGCTCTTTCCCATCATTCTCTTGCACCTTTTGTTCCAGTAGTTCCTTCTGGGCTGCAAACTTTGCCTCAGAGCATCTTAATTGCTGAACTGTGTGCTTAAGTTCTTCCAGTGCTTGCTTTTGGCTCAGCAAGAGTACAATACTGCAGAGTAAAATAACAAACAATTTAAAAATATACATAATTTAAAATACATACTTTGTTTCATAAAATTAAACTCACCTTACATCCAGTATAAATTCGTCTAGTGTCAAGTTAGAGATATCTGTTGTCTCTTCTGAACTGAAAGGTCCTCTACTGCACAAGTATTTCTGTACTGCAGTCTAACATTCTTCTTATGATACTAGATAAATTGAACTCTATGAGGAGCCGAAGACAATTTTTTTCTTGTCTTCTGCATGGCTCTTATGTTTTTATGCTCATGTTTTTATGGCTTTTCCCTGAATAACGCTCATACCGCTGAATACTCCAAGACAGACATAATTCATTCATTAATAAAGGACAAGCAGATTACTTAGAACATCTACAGGTACCTAGATGACTATTATCCCTGAGAACTGCCAAAACCAAAGATGGGCAGAAGCTGCCTAAAAGACAGAACCATTCACAGTACAATACAGACACCCTTAAAAGCACTCAACTGGAGCCCAGTGACATGTGGTCTATAAAGAGATGCAGAGTTATCGCAGTCTGCAAGAGCAGATAAGGGAGGCAGAAGGACCAGAACTATGAAAAATGAGGGCAGTATAAAGAAAAATCACGGTATTCTGTCACTCTGTATCTTCAGGATAATCCCTTGAAGACAGTCTCTCCTGCAAGACATACCCTTGGAGAAAAAAATAAATTTAAAAGTCATTGATGTTAAGATTGTTCCTTCACAAACTTATGTTGAGCCAAATGACTACTCAGACAGTTTCCAAAATGATAAGGGAACCATCTGTCATAAAATCTTCATTGGCAGGAAAAGAAAAAAATCATATCCCTACAGATGAGCATTGTACTAAGTCATCGAAGAACAGAACTCTGCACAAATAGCAGAATGATCATTCATTTAAAAGGTTAAGTATGATGTATGAAGACACAATTAGAGGACCTGAAACTGAGGTTTGGCATGAGACTGCACACATTTAAAAGCATCACACAAAGAAATGAACAATTACCCTGGCATTATCCTCAAGATAATGTTCCTTTGTCTAGTTCTCATTATGAGAAAAAAAAGCAATCACTCTGTGAAAATGACGGCCTTCCACTATCAGCAGGGCTTTGGTGAATACACATTGGCTAGAATGACAACATCCCAAATACTGAATGGTTTCAATTCATCATGATCCAAAGATAACAAGACATACCATGCAAGTTAAAAGTCACAAGCTATTCTCTTTCCCAAACTGTGGCAAGAGGGATTCCCGTCTAATTCATTTGCCCAAATCCAACTTAGAATGCTCCCCATTCCTTCTATGCATGAGGAATTAGAACGTATAAAATTATTTGCCTATGGCTTGCATGAGGGCAAAATTTATAGCCCTTGTGGCTAGCAGGAGCTGCTAGCAACCCCACAGTGTGAGAACTTATGTGAAAAACCCTGGCGAGACCAGAATAGAGCAACAGGATGGGAAGCGGTAAAAGGGTGAAACAAATAAAAAACCAAATATTCAACATGCTACCATGTCGTAAGGGCAGATGGTATGCTTGACATACACATATATAAATAAAATAAAATTAAAGCACTCTCTGGGTTGCAGGTGATACCGCCATTTGAAGGCAGAAAGGGATATTGGTGCCAGACTAATAGTACCAATACAGCCAAATATTGAGGAGGAACACAAAATCAGAGGCCTAGAGATGCAGTTCTGCACATACCTAATGAAAAGTGTAGTCTGTCCAAAGATTAATTTGTAGTGTTGCCAGAATTAGATACCAAGAAATACTTTCAAGACCCAACTCAGACTACCACTGCAAAGTCCATAAACAACTCAGAACTTGTGGCACTGATGCTGTGTCAGACACAAGTGGAGAGACAGCTAAGTCCAGACTGGTTCAAGTAGAGACAGAAAACAGGATTTTGCAGGCTTTTACCACCATTTTGCCCAGACAAAGCAGACAAGGAGATTTCCTCAGCACTGAAGGGTGAAGCTCAGAACCTTGCGTGAGGCTCAATAATAACACAGGGTCTAAAGCTCTTGCATTTAGAGTGGACCTCCTCACTTTCTTGCCTGATGATAAGCTTGCATTGCACCAACAGAATGACCTCTGGCTCAAAAGGCAAGCTTTCATTTATTGCTCTACTACCTTAACCTTTCACCTTGCCTTGCAGCACTGAGGCCAGTGCCATATGCTATGACAGCAGTCAAGAACATGCAACAGTTGGACGAGATCTTCTAAGGACCGTAAGTACGTGCAAAAACATCCTGATCATTCTGCGCTGCATTTAAAAGGTGAAAACGGGTCTGTTGGAGAAAGGCATGAGCAATGACAAATCAGAACTGGAGTAATTTCAGGGAAACTTTTACAACTAGAAATCTAAGACAGATTTCTTTTTAATAAAACATGCAGGTACTGGTGCAGTCTGAACTGAAATCACTTCAACAACACAAACACCTGCTACAGGATCAGTCAAAGAAGCCTACCCACAGCAAGAAACACAGCGACAGTCCGAACTATTTTCAGAGAGAAAGAACTGATAACAAAACAATACAGGGAAGGGGCTGGGAGGGGGAACGATGAGGAAACACCACCAAACTCATCCAGTTCAAATACAGTTTATCCTTTAAGTAACATGCAGCAAGGAAGACAGGTCAAGAACCAAGAAATCGCAAAATATACTGTGAGTACATTTGAACTTCACTAAAGAAAGAACAGGAAAGCATCAACTCAGAACACTGATATCATATACATACATAAAGTTTCGGACATGAATGAAATACCAGCCAATGTATCAAGTGACAAGATGTCTTCAACAAAGAGCTTCAAGATTTCTTCAGTGAATGAAGACAGGATCACCTGAGGAGTTGCATTCCAGTTCACTGGTATTGTAATGAGTAAGGTTATGACTGCTTGCAAGAAGAATCAGGAAAAATCACTACAGACAGAAGGTTTCTTTATCTGTTGTGTTAACTTCAGTTTAGACTAGGATGAGAATATTTTTTTCTAATGAGAGATAGAAAAAAACCTCAAGACCTTGCCCAAGAATAATTCTTCATAATAATGTTGTATTTATGGCACTGTAAAACACTCATTAATCACTTGCCTTCATTATTTACTATGCAGTACTACAGGGTATCAGACCTACATTCAGTTTTGTAAAGAAAATGCAACAAAGAATGAACTTAACCTGACGAGTTCCAAATATGTTATTGCGTAAGAAAGAGTACACGTCTTGCACATGACTCTGAAAAAGTCTTTCACAAAATTATATCTACGCAATGAACTCAGAGAGGCAATCCGAACTGATTCCTGCTCTTCCATCAAGCTGAAGTTATAATACTAACTAAAGGTTCAGTTCTTGAGCCATCCCAACATTACAAGAATTGTATTAAACTAAACGGAGCTGCTCGGTTCTCCAACGAATTAGGATCTACAGTGGGTAAGCGTTATTTTAGAGATGGAAAACTAACGTATTGTTGTTTTTCACAATAACCACTTCTACAAAAGCAGAACAACATTAGTGAAGGTTATTTCTTATTTAAGTCTTAGGAATTGTGTTATAGATGCTTTTCCCACTTACTCAGACTTCTTTTCACAAGTCTTAGAGGACTCTTCTATTTTTTTCTCCAGTTCCAACACATGTTCCTCTTTGCTCAAAAGGGTTTGCTGTGTCTGAATCAGTTCTTCTATTACTGTTTTTAACCTGTAAGACATAAATTTAGAAATCCATGTTGTGAATACACAAACTGTATATATTTGAGAATATAAGAGGATAAGAATGAACAGTTTTTACAGTGCCAGGAGCTAGCGGAGTTTCACAAAAATCTGCGCTGATTCATACTTTTGTAATAATCCAAATAAAAAGAACAGTTTAAAATGTGACAAAGAATGCTGACCACACAATATTATTTGAGGCAGAGGGAAGGGGTTGAACGTGAAGAATACAAATGGATTTTTTCTGGATCTTATGATACTCAATAACTGGAATTTCATTTCAAAGATTAATTTAAATGCATACTGAAATAGGCAAATATACAGGGGAAAAATAACCCAAAGATATATTTATCTAGTGAATGGCTCTAAGCTGACCATTACCACTCAGAAATGAGATCTTGGAATTACAGCAGATGACTCCATGAAAACACTGGCTTGATACACTGCAGTGGTCAGAAAATCAAACAGAATGATTATCTAGGATTTGTTAAAAGCAAAGCAGAACAAGAATACAGCAAATCTCAGTATGTTTCTCTCTAAATTATGGATCTGGATTACCTGTGCAATCCTGGTCATTCATCTCAAAAACAATTCAGTAACCTTGAAAACATTCAAAAAAAGACTACAAGCTTGATAAAGGATATGAGTAAGTTTTATGAAAGGACAGACTAAAGCTAAAGATGGCTCTGAAAAAGAGATCACAGAGTAGGAATATGAGAGAAGTTTACAATACCATAGTCAGAAAGGAGTAGGCTGTTCCTATCCTCTTCCAAAACATGAACTTAAGAGCCATAAAATGAAACTAAGAAGTAGCAAGTCACATAATAGGAAGTTAATCTCTGGAATTCCTTGACCAAAAGTTCTGTGGACAACAGATGCTTGTGCATACTGAAACTGACTGGACAAATTCAAGCAAGAAATATAGCTCTAAGGCTAGTATAAGCTACCTCTAAGGCTATTACAAACTAATACTACTTCTGTCTCAAAACGTTTCTGAGCTGAAAATTATGGGAAGCAGAGAGATCATCCTGAGGAAACAGCATTGCACGATCATCCTGTTCTTGTTCTCCTCCCTGGACTCTTCCCCGTTGGCTAATGTAAGAGAGAAGAAAGTTGGTTAGGTCAATCTTTGGTCTGACCTAATGCTGTTAAACTTTTTTGCTGAGAGTCCTGAATCTACACCAGAAAATGAACACCTTAACAACAGCAACACTTAAAAGAGCTATTTGATTCCTGTTCCAAAAATAGTATCACACCATAAAATTTCTCTCTCAAATTCCCAAAAGAATTTAAAGTGGGTGAATATAAGATCTCTAACAGGACACATTGGAAATTCTATTGAAAATGAATATATGTAGGCAAATATGCGGACACAGATTCATAAATGCAAATATGAATTTCATCAGAATAATTTACTATAAAAGCAGCAATTCATCTCTTTCACTTAAACATGCTAATGTCTTAGTTCTAAACAACGGGATACAGAATACTAAGTTATTTCTCTTTTGAGCTATAGAAGGCAGAATATTTGAAAAACGGTAATACTTTCTTGAAGAGGGAGATTCAGTATATGTGTTTTTCCAGTTACTGTGCTGAAGTACATCTAGATGTACAACATTCACATAGTTTACGCAAGAATAATCTCAATTTAGTAATGATGTAGAATATATTATAAACAGAAGCATGTTTAAAGGGAAGGGAGGGGCTTTAATTATTAAAGGATCCTTTCATAAGAAAGCGAAGCTGCTTCAGGACTAAGGAGTCTGACAAAGGAGCCTGAATATTCATATTAGAAAGTTTATTTCAATACCTATTAAGGAATAAATTTACAAAAAGTAATCAGATTGCACAGGAAAAAAGAGAGAATGATTAATGACCTTGAAAATGAATAAATAAAATTCAGAGATTCTGTCATGTTGAGAAAACACAGGGATTAGAATAATATGCAGAAGATATTGCAATGCATTTATATTTGAAATACTTCACTGCTATTAGGACTCACTTTGATTTTGGTTTTGAGAAAAACCTACAAGAAGTAAGTATCATGGTTTTATTAAGCAGATGAAAATTTTTAAAAAACTTAAAAAACCCCCACAACACAGCATTGATACCTTATTTTTATCAGTTTTGCTTTCTAAAGCAAAAAAAATACTTCAAATAAGTCAAACATGGACTGAAATACAGTAGAGAAAACAAAAACATCATCAACGAATGAAATTCGGAATTTTCCACTTTAAATTGCTATGATCAATATAAAAAAATTAAATGTACAATTAAGAATTGCAATCTCACAAGTGACTGCATTGGAACATTTTATGTCAAAAGCTGAGGCTGATAATATAATAAGAACATAATAACCTCAGCAGGAGATTTGTTCCCCAGTAACAAATGATTAAAGGTGAAGTTGGTAAAAGTAATAAAAAGATTTAACTAGGCAATATATTAAAAAAACACCTAGAGAGGTAGTTTATCACCCTGAATAGCTAAAAGCTCCACGAAATGCAATACAACAGCTACATCTGTGTTAGTAAGTTAACGTATTTTAAAGGTTATAATAATGAATAAGAATTTACTTTGGAAAACGAAAGCAAACACAAAACAAGTGAAATAAATATATTCATGAAAATTTTCTGCATGGCAATTTAAATCACTGACTACATGACTGTACTCACTGGTTTCATCAAAAGATTTAAGTATTTTTCCTAGAGTACTGAATTTGGAAACACTTTTGAGAAGATGAAACTGTATGTTCCCAAGAAGGATTCATGATGGATTTGAGGCACTGTACAGATTAACTGGCAAGGAGAGGAACATACATTGAAAGTGTTGGCAAGTTTTTAGAGAGACTGGGGAGGAATATTTTGTGCAAAGGAACAATAAAACTAGCATGGGAAAGAATCCATAGCGTGAAAGTATCATTTTTAGAAACTGGACCTTAAAAATGAGGACACAGCTATGTGCTGATCTGAGTGAGCCTACATACAATGTATAACAGCATTTCCAAAGGATGAAAGGTTTGAAAAGACAGACTTACGTTACTTGTAAACTTTCTGCTGTTAGATTATTCCACATGATCTCATTAGCTTGAAGGTTTTCATTTTCTTCTAGTAAAGATGTATCAAACTCTATTTCTTGTTCAACTACTTCTGACGACCTAATTTAGTAAATAAATGTTACATTTTCAAAATTAACATGTATCTGTGAGTAAATCATAAAGCAAATAATTATGTTTTGAATTATTTTAATAACTAAAATATAGTTAAAATTACACGTGAAATAAAAGAAAAGGTAGCAACTGGATACATATTCTTTTTCCTTTGAAGAACATAGTCTTAAAATCATACCAGATGACAAACTGGCATACAATTCTTTGAATCAAGACCACAGCGTAACCAGGGTTCTCAAGGGGTATCAATGTGAATGGGTCCACTCTTAGCTGATCCTGCTATAAACCTGCACGTGACAATTACCAATTTGCACATAACAACAAAAAAGATAATGCAAGAAGTCATAGGACTATTTCTGCATATACTAATACAAAGTAACAGTTCAGTACATAGCAAATAGAGTTTATTTTTAAAGTCAAAAATTTTCTTGCATTATCTGCGTACTCTGTAGTCTCAGCTACTGTGTAACCTGCAATAACTGCAGAGTACAGTTACCTAGAATTCACTTTAAACTAGAATTTGGACAATAAGAGAAATAAAGCCAAAAAACTTAGTTAGCCCAGAATGCAAGCTGCATCCAAATACACAGTGAATTAACTCACGTTGAATCTGGACTGTCATGTATAGTCTGCTGTCAGTACCAAATTTACGGCTCTTCACGTGTAGTAACAGTAACTGGAATTTTGTTTTTCTAGAGCCAAAGAGATGGATGGCTAAAGAAAAAGTCAGGTTAAAAACGTGACCTTCAGACAGCTTTCTGTACATGCAAGTAGAACAATTTTCAAACTAGGATAAAGCTTTACAAGCAACAATGTAAAAGGAACGAAACAGAAACAAATACAACTCTGATCTCTTAAGCAGTGTTGCAGTTTAATTCAGGGTTTTCTCAAAAATGAAACATCAACATGCACACCAAGATGAAAACGTATACATACCTGTGAGTATCTATGAAGTCATTATACTCAGAGTTAGGATCTATCTGTTCAACCGAGGTCTGGATCTCTTTATGGACATTCACAATCTCTTCTGTTACAAGACTGGTGATCTGGCTATACTCATCCAAGATTCCTTTTCTAGAGAGGAAAAAAAATTCTAGTGTATAACATGGCACTGAAGGCATAGATGGCATTGAAGATGCTTCAAACTTTCAATTTGCTGTTTCTACAAATGCTTGTTGCAACTGGCTAAAAAGGGAAAAAATAAGACAATATATTACTCAAAGAAATAACAGATCAACTGTGGCCTTTTCTTTACAGATTGGCTATGAGTGAGTGAGAAGTCTCTAAGACCATGTTCCTTGTATTGATTTCAGTGCATCTACATACACTAAAAACTGTAGAAATCACAAGGAAAAGGAATGTATACAGCTTATTGATGACAGTCCTCTTCACAAAGGACTTAACCATGCTTGGTAAAGCATGACCTACACTAAAGCTTATCATGTTCTGACTGACAAAATAAATACGATCTGGCATAAGGCAAAACCAGTCACAAAATAGCGTGCATTTCCCTTAAAAACTGTGTTTCTTTATTGTTTTAACTATCATCTTTCATACATTTTTTTTTATGATTTGCCATTCAGACAATCATAAATCACAAGTTAGCATATATTTACAAGAAGAAACAAAAATCAAGCAGAAAGTTCCTACAAGAAACTACAAGCCGCCCAGCGTTGTCTTAACCTGCTTCCGAGAGTGGGAAAAACCAGAATGGGGTATGGTAAAAGAATAAGTGATATTGTGCCACTACTCTTAGTAGCATCCAGTAACACATACTCAGAACACCCTCCTATTCTCTTTAACTTCCAGCTTTCCGTAAATGAACCCTCATAATCATTTCCTAGTTTACATTTATCTTTGACAAAGTTGTTAGCTTGCCAGGCTCTGAAGTATGGTGAGCCTTCTTAAAATACTGATGAATTTTGGCCATCCCAGAGGAACATGCAGAGAAAAAAGTATCAACAGATTTTTCATGGATAAGATCTCAAGTTATGTTTACTCTGTGAAAGAAGTGATTGGATTTTTGAATACTTTTTCTGAGCACAAAACAGACAAGAGAAGGCATTAAATCTTGCACTGCCTGTGCACAACACACCAGAAAATAGTTCAAAGAGTGTGACAAAAAGATAGGCCAATGTCAACTACCGCAACGCCATACTGAAGAGAAAGGGAATGTATGTCAATTACAGGAAAAAAAAAAATCTTTGGCAATGTTAGTTTACTTCAGGTTTACCGAACTAATTCATCTGCAAAATCAGGATTATTAAGGAAGTATATTTCACACAGATGGCCACACCAAGCTCTACACCTGAAATCACCACCTCTTCTTGTACAGCAAAGATACTAGAAAGGAGTAATTTTTTTACATTCAGATTACATTAATTACAGTAATTTTCTTACATTCAGAATTACATTCAGATCTCACAAAAAATGTCTATGTAGTGACAAAAATATTTTTTACAGCTTTTTACTCCAGACATAGCAAAGGTGAGTGGGTTCGAGTGGTTCTTGTTCCGTCATAGAATTCTTTAGAGAATTATCACATCTCACAATTTTGAGAAATCCCCTGACAGCAAACAAATTTAACTGTAGTCTTTTGCTGTGATTTTACATATAAAACTAAGATTAAAAGGCTGTACAGAGCCTACTACAAAGGTCTATTTCACTTTCATACCTGCACCAGAATCAAAGGAATTAATATGATACTGCATAGGGCAGTTAATGGTGTCTGTACCACACAAGCATGCAAAGTGTGAAATCCCCAACTCTCCCTTACTTCCTATGTGCTGAAGTCAAGGTAGACGAGAATGTAGACTTCAGAAAAGGTTAGTTAAAGAAGAGTGCCTCACATCTAAATGAACAATACCTACCAAAAAAAAGCAACTGCCCTTTCTTTTAGGCCAAGTGATTTAAATAACACTCCAGAAAAAGACCTACAGAATAGACTCCCTAACCAGCTCCCATTTTTCAGGAAAGACAAAGAGGCGGCGTGGTGGTTACAAACCAGAAAAGAGGGCTTAAAGTCCTCACTATCTGTTCTCAGAGATCACCCATTTGCACACCTTCTGTAATGATGTAAAAAATAATCTTTCAGGAAAAAGGTAACCGCATTTTTAAAGCTGAATTCCTTACAGTGAGATCAGGTTTGTATGATCCTGCTACTTCTCCCCCACATACGATTAACAATACATCTGCGTGGCCATCCTCCACAATGACTTTCAAGATAGCCAAACAGTTTAAACCAACTCGGTTGCTGTTGGAATTTCATAACAGTAAGTCTACCAGAGAGGCAAAGAACTTCTCATAGTATACCAGCCGAGGGATAAAGTGTGAGCTCAGCTATAAACACTGCAGTTAATCTGTAAGATTTTGAAGTTTATGAGAAGACGGTGTCTTGCTAGAATGTTTAAGTAACCACTCAAAACCACTGTGTGCATTATTTGGATAGACTTTTCTATGCAGAATTATTGTCAATTGAAAGATGAAAATATCTTTTTTCATTATCCCTTTATATACAATCAATTAATCACAGTTTATTATCTTTAAATAATTCTATAAATTAATTAAAATACTACATATATAAAATTCCACAAATTAAAAATATATAAAAATACATCTTACAGGGCTTTAATCATTTCTTCTTGCATCTTCTGTAGTGAATCAAGCAACAGAGGAAGCGTAGTATCATAATACTGGTGCTGATGTAACTGTGCTCCTTTCAGTGCCAATACATACTGATTATGCAACATATGAAGCTTCATAGTGGCTTTGTCACACCGATCTTTGGCTTTCTCAGTCTCCTTTCCTAAGAAAAAAAAAAAAAGAAAAATGCACATGGTGATTTGAAAGTATACAAACTTGTAGATGACATAAATCTACTAGATTTATGATAAGTTTGCACCTTTTTCAACAGTAGTCTTTTCAACGTACTTCTATGAAGAAGGTAAGATCTGACTGTTTTCAGGTCTTTAGTACGACCAAATGTCTTGGGTTTCTAACTAAAAGACTAAGTAAAAAAAAAACTGCTATATTTTCTTTGAGAAGAAATGTGAAAATTCTTCATCTAAAGTATCTGAAAAACATTGCCTACACAGGTATAAAAATAATATAACTGAAGAATAAAGAACAAAAGTCTTACACATGAATATCACAAAGCTAATCTTTTATTTACCTCAGAGCAAATAAACATTTTTAATGAAGAAAGTAAGAGATGTCCTACTAGGTCAGATTCATAATTCATTAAAAATCTGTCATTTATTGCAAGCAAAAATTCTATTGCTACATATCATCCCAAGAAAGCAATGGTGCAGTCTACATAAAAGTAGCTGAACTCGCACACTGTCACTCCTGTCCAAAATGGGCATCTTCTCTACTTACAATTTAACATTTCCTTATCACTCTCGCCATCACGATCAGGTGGTTGGCTCTACAATCTCAGGTCTACACTAGTAGAGACTAGAAGTTCTCAAGTTCATCCTGACAATACCAGTTCAGTGCTGAACCTGAGAGCTACAAGGTACTTCAAGAGGTCACCTATTCTATTCTTTGCCACAGTAATTGCACAAATATATGGCATATGTTTTTAGGATTTTCCTAAGCTCCTCAATGACAGACAACTTTGCAACTTCTTAGTATCCTTCAGGTATCATGCTATAGTAGCTGAAAGCATCCCCCCACCTCCCTGCCCCTTCACTCTCCAATGTCAATTTTTATTGCTTTAATTTAAACCCTTATTTACTTTGTATGCGCCATGGGTATGAAAAGTAGATTCTACCATCCTCTGCAATCCATATCTTATACATTAGATTACATACTCTCCTCTTCTGACCAACCCTCTAAACTTCATACTAACGGACCTACAGGTCTTCTCTTTTAAGTCCTGTTGTCTTCTTGCAGTTGACTGGTTCACAATCTTACACAAGTGCAACTTCAGTAAAGGCTCAAAGCCAAAGAACAACTTTACATTCTAGATACTTCTAGCTCATAAAAAAAATAAAGAAACAAAAAGTGTCTTGCTTGAATACCATATAAATATGGCATCACTGATTACTTTTGCTTTGACATCTGATCCTGTCAAGTAACGCTATCTTTTTGAGAATCATTTCTCAGTTCATCAAATTATTTTTACCTCCACAGCTGCCCTCCAGGGCACTTTCAATCCCTTCAAGGCATAATGATGCTTGGGAATTTAATAAACAAACTCTGAAACAAAGTAATGAAACAGTGAAATACCACCCAAACGTAATCTCAACACATATCCTGCAACATCTCATAGGACACATTATTTGACAGGACCTCATTAACAACCCTTCTCTAAGCAGTTTTATGCAAAGTTTTGCTTCTCTACTACAACACTTTCAACTTGATCGTGCATTGCCCTTGTCATAAAAGGATATGAGATTATTTTGACATGATACCTTACTGAGACATGTAAGCCCTTACTCATATCCTTGTTATCTTCTTCATATTTATGAATTGTCTCATTACTTTTTCAGGAACTAAAGGCATTTTAAATGAATCCTGTATCTGCAATTATCAAGTGCAGATTCACAATTACCTGCACAGATAAACATACACTAACTAAACCAATTTCATTAAGACTGCTGCATGTCTTATAATCTTAAAATAATTTAAGTAATAAAGAAGACTGGATTTTAACATTTCTACCACCTATTGCAAATAGTTGAGAAAAAAGGAAACGGAAGCATTCATAGCTAAATGGCAGAACAGAGGCTTGAGAACAGACCCTGAAAAGCTGAACTTGCATCATATAAGGAACACACAAAGGAATCTCTCTCTTCTGAGGTGTCAGAAGAAGAGGTTAGAGAAGAAATTAAATAAGAATAAATTATGAGGACTGGATGGTGTTTAGCTTTGTAACTTTAAAGCAACCTGAGAAAGTATTAGCTGAAATATTATGATCAGTTTCTACAGGAGGAAGCAGGCACTCTGTGGAGTGCACCAGGAATATCAGTTGGGTCCTGATATATGAGGTCACAAAGATAATGAAGACGCTGTCTGAAGGAAGCAAACAGGGATGTGAAGAACTGGAAAAAAAACCCTTCGGATGTATTGGTTCAATTACAAAATGTTAAATTATAGTATGAATACTTATAGAGATGCGCATGGGGAAAAAGTAGTCAAACTTAGTAATCCGTTGTAAGCTTACTGAATGCACTCAGGAACGAGACTTTGGGGTTAGTACAGAAAGATCAATGGAAATGTTAACTCAGTGATCAGCAGCATCAGATAAGATGTTATTTAGCAAAGGACCAGACAGTGTTATTATGCCACTGATTACATCCACATAAAGCAGTATGCAGTTCTTTTACCTCAAGGAGGGCATATTCAAAATGAAAAAGGTTTAGAGGAGGGCATCAAGCACTGAATGGTAGGAAACACAAGGAATCCAGAAAGAATGACTAAAATGAGGACACCTGAAGCACAAGGAGACTGAGGAGCAACATGTGAGAGGGGACACACAGTTAAGAGACCCTCCCAACCTCTTTCAATGTAACAACTGTAAGGCATTATATGGAAATTGTATGTACCTTTTTAAAAACAAAGGACATTCTTCTTCATCTAGCATGTAGCTAACCTGCAGTCTGTTGGTCAAAGTTATTGTAAGTATGAAAAGCTTCTACGGTTTAATAGTGAATGGACATGTACAGATAGAAAAAACCCTGAACAGCTACTAAGAACTAAGAGAGACAGCACTTCTGACTCAGGAACTCCCTAGGTAACAAACTACCATGAAGCTGAGAACACTTGCTACCTTACCACTGTCAGCTACATTTTAAACACAGAGTAATAAAAATACTTCAAAAGGATATTATGTCTGTCATTTAATTGAAAACAATCTAACTACTGACCTAACTTTATACCTGGGAGGAACAGATTTCTTGCACTATAGTTCAGCTAAAGGAGCAAAGTTAATCTGCACAGCAAAGACAAAACACATCTCCAGAGTTGTCAACCAGAGAAGTATTTTTCATTTAAGTATGAATGAAACCATCCACTTTAGAAATTTCTGTAAAACTGTTTTGGAGAGACAACAATCGCAACTCTAAAACTTTTGCCAGCGGTAACAGGTTTTGTCTTTGGCAAACAATCAAAACTCATGTTTCATGGGAAGAGTAATATTTTTATTTCCCCAAAACATAAAAACATTGTATTACTTATTTCTAAATTTAAAATAGACCATTTGGAGGGGGAAAAAAAAAAAAAAGAAAACCAAACCAAAAAAACCCAACACAACACATCACACTCAGAATAACATCACGGAAATTAGATACCACCAAACATGGGCATGTCTGACACCAGTGTACTGATATAATGGGATGGTATACAATCCCATTTTTTCACCTGGCTTGAGGACTAAATTTCACCTCTACAGACATTATTCCTTAGCAGAACACCTCAACTAATTTCAGAATAAATCAAAGTATCATACACACTCAGTTTCCAAATACAGTAGGCTACAGTGTCAACCTGGCTGTCTGCAGACCAAGACATATACACAAGGTCTTTCTGGAGAATGAGAGGCATATGAACACGGGGAAACAATGGAAGGTGACTGAAGAGGGTTTGGAGGGGAAGAAGTCAAGTAGTAGTTATGGTATAGGGACTGGACAAAAGAGGAGAGGGCTAGGCAGCTGAAAGTCAGAGCTGGAAGCACTAAATTATGCTTGTCCTGGCCCATTTCCCTGGGAGATACCCTGGCCAGGGAAACAGGAAGAGGGAGACAAGGTGATAGCTGAGGAAGAAATGCTGGATTATTTCTTGGGTTTATTGTATGTTTGGCCACTTCTATTCAAGCACGCCCTAGATTACATAATCCAAAATTACCTCCATATGTCATAGTTTAAGATCTTAAATTGTCCATACATGTCTTTGAAATACATCCCCTATCATCTTTCAGCTTACCAAAAATCAGCATATGTCAAATTACACAATGTAACATCAATACAGGCTTCTCATCTATGAACCACAACAAACAGCCTTCAACAGTTAAACTAAACTGAAAATTTACACTAAAAATGATCACAACCACATAACTAGAGACTTATCAATACTATCTCTTTCAGAAACCTCATTAATGGCTACAACTATCCCATTTTCCCATCTGCCTTGAGTACTAAATTGCTTGGCTATACAGTATTCCTCAGCAGAGCACCTCAACTAATTGCAAAATAAATCAAATTATCATATACACTCAACTTTTAAATACAGCCTTTGGACCTATAATTAATACGAGAAACACAGCTACAGAATTATTTCCATATTGTAATTTATTTTTTAAAGCAGCAAAATGCAGTGAGGCAGAGTACACAGTTGTTCTACATGTCAATTAGCACACAGGAAAACATCCAATTTTCTTTATCTGTATAATGAATTTCATAAATAGATCTAATTATAATTCTACTGCCATCAGTTGTTGACAAAGCTGTTTAATGTTTATAGAAACTGACTGTGTATACAATATGTCATGCCATAAACAGTATTATGAAGCTTGCAAAATTCAATTATGAAAGTTTGACATTTGCAAAGAAAAGCCTGTCGTTCTTTTTAAAACATTCTAGAGAGTCAAATATTTCATTTTCTAATAAAACCTCCTTTAAGATTTTAATACATACAGTATAACAGAGCCATCCAGAAAAAATGTTTTAGGGTAATTTCTATTAAAAAGGCAGATTTGCTATTCCAAACTTCTTACAATTGTAACTATTAGTCTCTTGTAGCCTAATATTCACCTAGAATGGAAGAATGGAAACTGGACAGGACTGAGACCAACTGAGAAAAATTTCAGCTCACAGTGTTCACTTAGTCTTTTTTTAAATAAGCATCAATGTACAGTGCAAATGCCTCAAACTGACTTTCAGAAAACAAGTATTGCAGATACAGAAAATTTTCACACATATTTTGGATTAAAAAGAAATAATTATACTGAAGAGCTCAGGTTTTTACCCCCTTACAACTTTCTTTATTGGTCAAAAATTATAAGTCAAGGCTCCTATTCTCTTATACGTTCGCTACATTTAGTTTTCACTGATTTCAATAAAATTTAACACTTGAGAGGTCTTCAACTTTGCATTATAGATTTTGACACTTTATTCAAACAGCAAAATTCTGACTCTCTGGGGTACAGTGTAAAGCACCCACTAATTCACATAGGACAAAGATCCACCTCCTGAAGGTTACCTGTATTGTGATATTTCAGACTTAAGTCAAGACTTGGTACAAGCTTAGCTGTTGAGATTTCAAATGAAGCTTCACGATAGCATAGGTTAAACTAATGGCTGAGGCTTACAGCTATTGTTGTTGTTTCTGCCACAAAAAAATCCAATGAAGCTGCTTTAGTTACAGCTAAATCTTATGGGCAAGTCAAAATTATTTTCTTAAAGATCTATTCTTTTCAAAGAGAAACAGCATACAGTGAAAATCTCAGGTTCGAACAATATGAAATACAAAGCTTTGCCCTGAAAATGAAAAGCTCAAACAGGAACATTTTGGATTGATTAACTACAGAAAGATGTCACAAAGAATCCCAAAACTGAATGCAGTAAGAAATTATTTCTTTAAGTCTACGTTGTAGATCAGCTGCTAGCAAAAAAAGCTCGACACTATACTTCAATGGATACACACTACCATAAGCCCTGAACTTCTGCTTCATTGCAAATGTAACAAATGAGCCTTTCAGCTCAAACAAAAACCTACACCAGTGACATCCAACTCTACAGAAAGACTGTACTTTTTCCTCTCAGTGTTGCTTTGCAACAACAGTAAGAAAAACTGCATAGAAGATCTCCTTGAAGTATCAGTTATTGAGCTATTTGTTCTTAAATTGGCTTTGTTCTTATTTGACTTGTTCCTTTGGGACCTTTGAGGACAGGAAAGGAGAAAAAAAAATATTAAAGAATAAAAACTCATCAACATCTAAACACATATTCATACCTGAGCTGCTCTCTCAAATTTTTGCATCTTTAAGTGTTTGCTCTTAAAAGACAATAAGTTTCATAATTGCTTTTTGAGGCGGCATAATGGAAATACTAAATAGTTTATGAAAACAACATAAATCTGTCAGAGTTAGGTACATTTTGGGATGTCTACAATTAGAATTTCTTGTCCAGTTTTCATAAATCTCAGAAAAAGTCTGTCTGGAGTCCAATTTATGGTATTTCAAGAAGGACTGCCCTCTGACCCTAACTCTTGGGAACTTCAGTGACACCAATAGGTCTGACCTTCAGCCATTCAAAAGTGATGACAAAGTGTTCGTAAATGAGGCAATGGAGATCATTGTAAAGGCTTAGCTTAATTAACTTTCTGGATTTATAGCTCCTGGCACTGAAACATGACCTTTGGCTTCAGTGCACAGTAAACGCTGTCCCATGAAGAAACACTAATGTAGATAATGTCCATTTGACAAAGGGGAATATAATTTTATTACACAGTTTTTGACAATTAATTTAATTTAGTTTCAAAAGCATGTAGAGACACACCTGACATGATAATAGAGGGTTATATACCCCCAATAGAAACACAGTGAGAAGCCTTAAACATGCTAGAACCGTGGAAATAGAAAAGCAGCAGAATTACAGGACCAACAAAGTGAAAATTAGAAGGAAAACTTGAAGGTCTATACATGAATAATAGTGGGGAAGAAAATCTTTATACATAAATAAAACTATGGATAACAATCCCAGAGAAACTTGGAGGACAAGAAGATATGTCAAGAACTCACATAACTGCCTCTGTACTTCAGGAAGTGCAAAAAGCAAATCCACCCAAATCTCTGGGCATGGGTAAACATTGGGAAAAACAGCAGAGGCAATGTTATACTAAATGTGGCCACCAATGATACTGCCAGGGGAAACATGGACAGTATCAAACGTGACCACAGAGCTCTGCGGGCAGCCGTGAAGGGCGTGGGGGCCCAAGTGGTGTCCTCCTCAATCCTGCCAGTGAGGGGAAAGGGTGCGAGGAGGGCACTGACAATACAAGTCAGTAAGTAGCCGTGGAGGTGGTGTTGGCAACAGGGGTTTGGGTTCTACAACCATGGGATCCTGTTTGCAGGCCACCATCTGCTTAGGAGATCAGAAGCACGTTACCAAGCAGAGTAAAACAATTTTCACCAACAGGATGGCTGACCTCATTAGGAGGGCTTTAAACTAGGAATGACCGGGGAGGGAGAGGTTGACCTGCAGTCCTGAAGGAGCAATGGATAAGATTGCTGAGCAAAGGGCATGGGGTGGTGTGATGGGAAGGGATTGAGAAGTCAACAAAATGTGGCCTGCGTGGGGTCACCTCTAGTACCTGCATGTGGGCCTTGCCTAGTACCTTGCCTCCTACAAGGCACCATTGGTAAAATCTTCCCAAATCCTCTCCAGGAACTCAACACGCTGGGGTGCCATGTTTTAAGTGCCTGTATACTACTGCATGCAGCACGGGGAACAAACGATGAGTTAGATAGAGATGAGTGTGCAGTTCATTGCAGGGCTATGAACTTGTCAGGATTGTGGAGGCATGGTGGGGTGGCTCCCACGACTGAAGTGCTGCAATGGAGAGACACAGGCTCTTGGGGAAAGACAAGTCAGGAAGATGAGGAGAGGGAGTTGCTCTTTATGTGAGAGGGCAGCTGAAGCGCATGGAGCTCGGCCTGGGGATGAGGAGGTGATGGAGAGTTTATAGGTTAGGATTAAAGAGAGGACAGACAAGGTCTGTGGAAAAGCCAAGAAGCTTGGCTACAGAGTCATCATAATTTTCTGTATTATAACCTCACAAGAGTATCACAACATATGATTTCAGAAAATTTAAAAATGTAAAAAAGAGGGAAGTGTCAGGGTTTTTTCTTTTTTTTTTTCTTTTTTGAATGAAGCAACAATCTTCCTCTGAGAAAATACACAATTCTTCAGTGTACGGTAATGTTTCAGACAGAAAAAACATTTTGTCCCTGGTTTGCTCTAGAATCTTTTATTTTTGTAAATATCAGCACTAAAGTATAAAGCTGCCAATGCATATGGTGATCTATTAGACACTTCCCAATGTTTGTGATAGCACTTTTCAAATAATTTCCCAGACCTGCATTTATCTTCTCATCTACATATTTTTCAGAATTTTCAATAACAGAGGTAGTTTCTGCATATTTTCTAAATTGCTATTTCCACATTTGTTTATCAATAACAAACCTCCCATATAGTCACTTCCTTATTTATTTCAAGTCTGGAGACACACATTTTCACAGAGTATTTTTCCATTCTGCGGAAAAGAGTAATCCATTATATTATTTGTTTGCATTATTCTACTGAACACATTTCTTTATACTCATGAATGAGATGACCAAGGCTTTCAAATAAGTCTTCTTCTAAAAATATTTTTTTAAAGCAATAAAATATTTTTAAATTAAAGAATCCTACAGCTTGACTAAAATCTCCTTCCACAGACTGGTAAGTGGAAATACCAGTGGCATGATCTTTTCCTTAAGTCAATTTTGGTAAGGACTAAGAACTTCTTAAATTAAAGCAAATAAAATAATTTTAAAAACTAGCTATGACAGAAAAAAAGACTATCCTTACAGTGATATATCAAACCTATGTAACTGTATATTCAGGGTGATTGATTCCCAATACTTAAGAATGTGTTGTGAATATGTGAAGAATATGTAATGAAGAATATTCCCACTGTAAGTGAAGATCAGGTTAGTGACTATCTGATGAACCTGAAAGTGTGCAAGTCCATGGCATCTGATGGGATACACCCACAGGTACTGAGGGAACTGGCGGATGAGGTTGCTAAACTGCTCTCTATTATATTCCAAAAGTCATGGCAGTCTGGTGAGGTCCCCACTGACTGGAAAAGGGGAAACATAATCCCCATTTTCAAAAAGGGAAAGAAGGATGGACCAGGGAACTATAGGCCAGTCAGTCTCACCTCCGTGCCTGGTAAGATTATGGAGCAGATCCTCCTGGAGGCACTGCTGAGGCAGAAGAATAATTCAGAGGTGATTGGGTACAATCGACACAGCTTCATCAAGGGCAAATCATGCCTGACAAACCTAGTGGCCTTCTATGAGAAGGTCACAACATCAATAGACAAGGGGAGAGCAACCGACGTCATTTACCTGGACCTAAGCAAATCTTTTGCCTTTGACACTGTCCCACATGACATCCTGATCCTAATAAAATATGGGTTTCATGGATTGACAATTCAGTGAATAAAGAACTGGCTTGACGGCCGCACCCAAAGAGTGGCTGTCAATGGGTCCATAACCAAGTGGAGGCCAGTGACAAGTGGAGTCCCTCAAGGATCAGTACTGGGACCGGTCTTGTTTAACATCTTCATCAGCGACATGGACAGTGGCATAGAGTGCACCCTCAGCAAGTTTGCCGACAACACCAAGCTGTGTGGGGCAGCTGACATGCTGGAGGGAAGGGATGCCACCCAGAGGGACCTTGACAGGCTGGAAAGGTGGGCCCATGCCAACCTCATGAAGTTCAACACGACCAAGTGCAAGGTCCTCCATCTGGGTCGGGGCAATCCCAAGCACTGATACAGGCTGGGCAGTGACCAGCTTGAGAGCAGCCCTGAAGAAAAGGACTTGGGGGTGCTGGCAGACAAAAGGCTCAACATGAGCTGTCAGCGTGCACTAGCAGCCCAGAAAGCCAATCGTATCCTGGGCTGCATCAGGAGAAGCTTGGCCAGCAGGTCGAGGGAGGTGATTCTTCCCCTCTACTCCACTCTCATGAGACCCCACCTGGAGTACTGCGTCCAGTTCTGGAGCCCCTACTACAAGAAAGATGTGGACGTGCTGGAACATATCCAGACAAGGGCCACGAGGATGATCAGAGGGCTGGAGCACCTCTCCCATGAGGACAGACTGAGAGAGTTGGGGTTGTACAGTCTAGAGAAAAGAAGGCTCCAAGGAGACCTTATAGAGGCCTACCAGTCTCTTAAGGGGGCCTAGAAGAAAGCTGGTGAGGGACTTATTAGGATATCGGGTAATGGTAAGACTAGACGGAATAGATTAAAACTAGGGATGGGTCTATTCAGATTGGATGTTAGGAAGAAGTTCTTCACCGTGAGGGTGGTGAGATACTGGAACAGGTTGCCCTGAGAGATGGTGGAAGCCCCATCCCTGGATGGGAGCCCCCCCTTAAGGCCAGGCTGGACGGGGCTCTGAGCAACCTGATCTAGTGGGAGGTGTCCCTGCTCATGGCAGGGGGGTTGGAACTGTGGCCCTCTGCTTTTGGCGGCAACCCTATAATTTCTCCATTTCTTCTAGTAAGCCTTTCTTCATAGTTTCTTCAATTTTTCAAGTCTTCATCACCGAATAGGAAAGACAGCTTGTGCAACTTTCTTTATAATTGATTATTCTATATTACTCATTTAACTGATTTTGGGACCTTCCTGACCCAAGTGATCTGTTTAAACTCAGTATTTCATATAATGCTAGGCACATCAAAATACCATAAGTGATAATGAAAATTATTTCCTTACACGATAGTTCTTATTGATCCCAAAAAACAACCAGTCACACTACTTTTACAGTGACACAACTTTGAAGCATTCTGTTTCCCATGCTGAGCCCGGCTTCACTTCCCTAAGAATAGAATACAATACAATAATTTCAATTGGAAGGGACGTACAATGATCATTTAGTCCAGCCACCTGACCACTTCAGGGCTGATCAAAAGCTAAAGCACGTTATTAAGGACATTGTCCAAATGCCTCAAACACTGACGGGCTTGGGGCACCAACCACCCTTCTAGGAAGCCTGTTCCAGTGTTTCACCACCCTCTCGGTAAAGAAATGTTTCCTGAAGTCCAGTCTAAACCTCCCCTGATGCAGCTTTGAGCCATTCCCAGGTGTCCTGTCACTGGATCCCAAGGGAGAAGAGATCGGCACCTCCCCCTTCACCTCCCCTCCTCAGGAAGCTGTAGAGACTGATGAGTTTGCCCCTCAGCCTCCTTTTCTCAAAACTAGACGAGCCCAAAGTCCTTAGCCATTCCTCACAGGACATGCCTTCCAACACTTCCACCAGCTTTGATGCCCTCCTCTGGACACATTCATGGACCTTCACATCCTTCTTACATTCTGGGGCCCAGAACTGCACACATTACTCCAGATGAGGCTGCACCATCGTCAAACACAGTCGTATAATCCCCTCTTTTGACCCCCTAGCCATGCTGTGTTTGATGCACCCCAGGATGCGGTTTGCCCTGCTGTCTGCCAGGGCACACTGCTGACTCCTATTGAGTCTGCTGTTGACCTGCACCACCAGAACCCTTTCTGCAGGGCTGCTCACAAGCTGCTCCTCTCCCAACTTATACTTGTGCCCAGAAGCCAGGAGACTTTAAAAATAATTTATAATGATCTACAAAGTACTTTTTATACAAGCTGCTGAAAATAAACTATGATGGCTTTGGCTGTTACTTCTGTCTCAGGAAACAAACTTGGAAATTTAGTGAGTGACCAGCCTTATCACCACCCTCCAAATGAAGAGACACAAATGCAGTGCTCTTAATTAAAGACCAAAATCACAAAGTTAGACAGAAAGAAGATAGTATTTTGGCTTTTAATCTTTAAGGTCTTTTTTCCTTTTATGTCTTGCAAGAGGCTTGCATTAATGTGTTTCTTCAACAAATAAAATCACCCACTCCCCCCTCCACTCAACTTACTTCTGAGAAGAGGGTAAGAAGTCTTTCCCAAATCTTATTTAACAAAGTAATGACTGCAAATAACAAATAGTTTTCTAATGAGAAAAAACTATTTGTATATACTTAGAGATTTCAAATTTACAGAATACCTAAACTTCTGACTTAAGAATTAATTCACTAAAGTTATTTACTTAATGTTAAGATAAATAACATAGTATAAAAATAGCAAAAAATAAAGTGCAATCTTTTGAACTGCTGCCAGATTTTTAAGCTAATAAGCACCACTAGTAAACTCTCTCAGATCTATGAGAGCTGGTCTGTGAGGATTGAGGAGAGCACATCCTGGGGCTGCATGTCCATGTTGAGTGGAAATAACATGCCCAAGCTGGTCCCACATTCCACAAGAAGTCACCAGGATCTCTTGTCTCTGCACTCACCAGGGTTTCTTGCTCTAGAAGCTTTATTTTACAGGGCAGAAACAACCCTAGCCCTTGCCAGCACTGGTAGTGTCTGTGAGTTGAAACACTTACAACAGAGTACTAATTTGAAATTCATCCACCCTGCTGACATCTGCGAATAAGACAGACCAGTTTGGCCAGTGTTACTTGTTTTATCTTAACAATGTGAGAACTTAGGTCAAAAATAAACTCAAAAAATACCCTACTAGGAGTTTCCCTGATCTCAGGAACGACTAAAGGCAACCCATGCCACCAGGAAACATATTAGTATAATCACAATTTTACACGCATCTCAGAATGAATGCCCCAGCCACCTAATAAAAGTATTTTCTGGCTACTCAGCTATTATGAAGAATAGTAGGACAATAATTTGATTTAATGAAAGCTTTTTCAACAGCTTCCTCATTTATCATAGATATAGCTTATGCTGTTGTGCAACTTCAGTATGTACCACAGAAGTCACATCAATTCCAAAGTATTAAATCACAAGAGCTGCAGGGATCTGAAAACATTATTCCAGCAGACGGAATGCTGTATAATGTGCTAGGTGTACTCTTAATATTTCTAGTCTCCTCTAAATCACAACATTGTCAGGGAAAACAAGCCAACCTAGGGTAATCTGGTACAATATTTTCTTATGCTGCCATAGCAGCATAAAATGAAATTAAATACTTAGAATCAATACATTTTTCCTTTACTGTTTACTTCAGATCCATTCTGTCACATAACAATGTTGCTACATAGTTTCTACATTCAGTCAGTAATTAACTAGTAATAAGAATACAATAAAGACCTGCAACAGACCTATATACATGAAAACGGTAAATTTTGCTAAGGATTATATTGTATTAAAATCCAGTATGAACTCGCAAAGCTACAGTGGCTCTATTTCAACTTGCAATATTAACTCAGATAAGAGCTGCTATTTCACACTCAAACCATCAAAAACTAACACCAAAATCACCACAAAAATAGAAGCTATATTGTTAAGAATTAATGTTTTTCAGTGTTTTTTTAAAGTAAGAAAAAGAGCAATTTGTTGTTTATGATTTCATTTACTTATCATTTCCTTATTTAAGACTTTTTTATATAGCAATAACTAGTGTTTAATCAAAAAAAAAAATCAAAGATTAAAAGATTAGAAACCCCCACAGACACACTCTGAACTACACTTAACAAAGATGCACAATACCGCAAAAACAAAAATAAGTGTGGAAATAGCAAATTTAAGTGGAAGCAGTTACCGATCCAATCAAATGAGATTCAAACTGTAATGAGATATCACACTTAATACCTACAACTGTTCTATAGTTTCCATTTTGTGTTTTTTAGCCATGATTTACAAAACCTTTCTAGAAGCTTTGTGACTTCTTCTTTAGCCAAACAATGTCTTTATCATTCAGCATAAATTTTGTTTTGATAGGTTTTCCTGCAACAGCGACATCAACATGCCACACTCTATTTACTGTGTAACTCAGCATCACTGATGTCAGCACAGCATTGTAGGCTGACAGTTATACGCAATCTGTGAGTGTTATTTTGAACTGCTGTTGTATGAAGTGTACACCATTTTTTCCCAATATCACACATCCAAAAGATTTCAGAGGGCTGTCCAATTAATTATGGAAAAACAATCTAGTAAGTCTTTATCTTATATTTTGCTCCAATGACCCCAGTATGCCCTAATGCCCCAATTTTGCAAAGGAACATGCTGTGTGTTCCCAGTACATACCTTTTTCTTTTTTTAACAAAGCTTTCCAATCTAGAAGAAACTATTGGAATCAATCTGTCCATAATCCCAGTTGATGAAGAATGCCTCATTAGAGAGGCACTGGTCTAGTTCAGCTTGATGACTTTAACCCTTCTCAGCTTGCTTTCTCTCACCATGCATTAAAAAAATAATAATAATTAAGGACTAGAACAAAAAGCAAAAAACTATCAACCAACTGAGTAACACCAACGAGACTGCCTGACACTTGGGGTCTCCATGCCCAAGAACAACCAACCAGAATGCATTTGTGATGGAGCCACTGGTCCAGAAAGGAGCAGCAACACATGACTAAATGGGATAAGTGCTAGAACAAACAAGATAAATCAGTCACTTCTGATTGAGACGGCATGCAGATACTGATGGCCCCAACAGGGCAGAGCAATCCAGCCAAAGGACCAAGTGGCAGCCAAGGCTCAGTGGTGCATCCTCTGCAACACAACTGTCCCACTGCTTCCCTGATACCCAAGCAGAAGCAGTGCTTGCAGAGGGCTCCCCACAACAGCTCCTGAGACAGCATCTCAGACACTTTAATCTTTCTGCAGAGCTGGAGACCACAAAGCCACCCATAATGAAGCTTCTGCACCCTTCAGAAAGAATGAAACTATGCAAAAAATTCCCACCAGCTGCCTTCCCATTTCCCTAACATGAACAAAACCTGTAACTAGCCAGTATTATCATTCAGTGCTTACCCCTTATTCTTATTACTCTTTCCACAGGTCCTCTTAAGTCTTTTCAGCAAGTTAACACAGTTGTAACCCTGCAGTAGGGCATCAACACGTTGATTTAAAGTGACTGTCCTGTCAGCTGGTGGAAAGTCTAACATAGTAATTCAAGTTTACCCTAGAATACTTTGTTAACACAGAAAAACATAAAAACAACTACTACCACAGAAGATCACTTTCCACTGTTTATAACTTTGCCAAGCTTTATCCTTTTCAGTTAAAAGCTCCTACTGTGTGTGTTCAGCCCAGAATTTAATATCACTTTTAAGAACTCAACCAGAAAACAGGGAAATAATTCTCTTCCCAAACTAGAGAATCGCTTGTACCTCTTTCACTAGCGGCTCTCTCACTAGAAGATGGCTTTGCTGTTCCAAAACAAAATAAAAGTCAGTAAATTTCAAAGTCACTAAACTTGCAAAACAGAGAAATTTCTAAGTCATTCCTTTGCGTGACTTGCATTCTTTCCACATCAACCAGCTTGTACAGGTAATGCACAAATTTACAGGTAACTGCAGAAGCCCAGAGGCAAAGACAAAGTAGTAGCCTAAGGAGTAGTTGTCCCCTTCAGCTCCAAAAGGTGGGGCCACACACTGTGATGGAGAGTTGGTTTGACACAGGAACAGAGTCTGTTGAGATCATCATTTTACAGAGGTGGACCTGGACTGGCTCTTTCAACAGAACTCTTGCAAGAGCTGGTCTCCAAAGATTTTCATTATTTTGTTTAACAAAATGTTTTTCAGCTTAT
This sequence comes from Chroicocephalus ridibundus, assembly GCF_963924245.1. NCBI lineage: Eukaryota > Metazoa > Chordata > Aves > Charadriiformes > Laridae > Chroicocephalus > Chroicocephalus ridibundus. The sequence goes on from NC_086316.1 coordinate 24,797,506, forward strand.
TTCCAATACTTGGTTATGCCCTCCCGCTGTTCTGGTAGGCACTGTTCCTTCCCTTGTTTGCAATAAGTCTTGAAAGCCTGAAAAACTGAACCAGTTTGTATATTAACAAAAGCCGTATTTCCTAAAAGGACATAATTTTAATAAGTATGAGTTATTGAACCAAGTCTACAATTTTAAGACTTCCCTAACTTGTTCTCCTCACAAACAGTTTGACAACTTGAGGGCTCAGAAACCCTATGAATATACCATGGCTTAAAAACATTCAAAGAGCTCAGCTGACCCGCAGTTGATACACAACTGTAGTATTTGTAAACAAGAACATGGCCTGGAGCGCAACAGGGGAGAAGTAATTCCGCCATTTTGGGGAGAAAAACCTGCAACATTTTTCTGGAGGTCAGTGTTTGTTTACAGAGATTTGCTTTAAGATGTCAGGGAAAGTGAAATTAAGTACAAATTGCAATAAGACAAATACTAAATGGAAGCCTGAAAGAGAAGGTCAAGAAAAACCACAGGAGAAATAAGTGTCTTAAAACCATCTTGTGTTTGCTGTCTATCTAAAGAAATATTAATTCAGTTAATCAGAACCACATCAAAACATCACAGCTGCTGACAAGAAAAACCATTCTGATATCAACGGGAAAGTTTGGTGCTTCAGGAAAGGAGAATGATCAGAACCGTAACAGGAAGACTGGATAAAAAGAACATACTACATACCGTATGTTCCCATGTTAAGTAGTTACTTGGGGATAAAATAAGTAACCAAATCAAAGTTATATGTAGAAAACAGCTAGGGAAATCAACACAATTAAACAACTGACTATGTATTTACATTTTTAAGTGAATATGAACAGCACTAAAAGAAAAAAGAAAAAGCTGATGCAAAACAGTGCTCAGCACTCTCTTATCCCTTGATGTTTTGTTGTTATATTCACCTATCAGCTACTACTCCAAGTTTTAGAAAAATCTGGTAAGAAACAATCTTTATCTCAGCACTGACAGCTACTATATTGCACTGTGAATTATAGTACAAGTGAACAAAGCACAGTAATTGTCATTTTAGGCAGTCATACAAAAACTTACAGATGGATCTTGGCATTATATTTATATACTGCCATCCAATTAATTTTCTCTAAAGAAAGAAAAAAAACTCAGGCACGTAAGAACAATTATTAACAAGATACTTCAATACATCACAGAACAAAGTCTCTCTATCTAATCATTAGCACAATTCAACAGGAATCAAAATCCATGCAGTTTGGATATCGTTCCCAAAAAAAAAAATCTTTAAAATATCTCAGCATGCAAATGAGTTCTTTTCCTCTTTTGCTTAAGGTTGACAAAGGTCAGATCGGTTACACCAACTGTCAAAAGCTGATGCTGAGGCCACTGCAGCAACCATAATAGGTCACATCACAGGATGCAAGGAGGCTGCAGCCACAATGTAGATGAGACAGAATTGTAACCCACTTATCACTATTAACAGTTCATTTGAGCAATTTTACATTTCAAATACATCCACTGAATAAATGACAGAAGAACTTAAAAGGATTACCATTTATATTAAAAGTGCTATCCTTTATTTTATGATTTTTAACAAGAGTACCATCAAGTAGACCTGATGACAATTAGCCTGTCTTACTTAAGGTACTATATGAGCTTTTATATTGTAATCGAGTTGCTCAAAATAAAAACATTACCCTGTTTCAATGTAAGAGTGTTAGCAGGTTTGAAAAAGGCATTAATAGATAGATGAAATTAACACAAGTCAGTCATACCTTTAGCCACAGCTTCTTTATACTTTTCTTTGGCAGAATTTACTTCTTTTATTAGTTGTCTATAGCTAGATTTTAGTTTCTCTAGTTCTGTCTTTGTGACCTTTAAGAAAACAGAAATATAAAAGTATTAAAAAAACTTATCCTCAACATATAAAAAAATTTCATAGCATTAGTGGAAGCGAATTAACAGGATTTATTTTCCAAAATAAGGATGTTACCACTTTCCACTGACTTGAGGTAATCTTAATAGGATATTACATAGTGTAACAAAATGAAAATCAATAAATGCATGGAATAAAATAAGAAGCCCGAAACAGAGATCACCATCTACATCAGTGTAATGAAAAATATGTTTAGTAAATCCAGCTAATCACGAACACTATTCCATTTCAATGACAAGGGCAAAAAAGCACTAAAAAGATGCTTAATAAAGCATACTATATGAAAAAGTTCTACGCATAGGAAGGAAATCCTTCAGCACCTAAAAAAAAAAAGAAAGCGAGATAGAAGAATTTCCAAATATTACAGTTCATACAAACGGCTTAGAAACAGCAACTGTGTAAGAATCAATCTATCTGTTGTAAGACTTAAATCCCTAAAAAGGAAAAGAAACCAAACAAAAAAAAAAAATCAATGAAAAAACCAAACTACGGTGGAACACAGCACTGAAGAATCTTTTTGCAGCGGAAGACGCTCCGCTGAACATGAAATTTTTGGTCAAAAAATTAAAATAAAATTGCCTCTTCTAACCATAACTTTCATTCACTGTGTGACAAAATTAGCGCACTGTTCAGAGATAATCACAAATCACGAACTTGCAAACCAAAGCTAGTAACAAACCAGCCACTACAATACCAAAAAGGTGGCATACATAGAAAAATAAAAACTCACAAAAAGAAAAATACACTCACAATGGGAAATTGTGGAAGAGGAACTTAATTTAATGGAAGTGCCCCCCTCACTGAACGTGCAGAAGAGGAAGTCCGTTCTACAGAAGAACTGTTCTTCTTGCAGCTGGCAAGAAGGTGGCTGGAGTTAACAATTCTCCCTTTTTTCATGATGCAAGGCCCAGATACCACTACTTTCATCTTCAAGAACAACATCTGGAAACTTAATGGAATTCCTTAAAGAGCTAACAAGGTGTTATCTGTAAGTTCTGTTTCTGGTCCAACTGCAAAGATTTAATTCAAAGGCAGGAACTTTTCTCCATATTAGTCCCATATTCTCATCTCATATTGCTATACACTGTAAATTATATTCACAACTGTTGTTATTATAGACTAATAGAGGTGATACGGGAAAAAATAACTTTATGACAATCTTGTATTATATAGACGCCACGAGAAATAGACAAAATGATGAAATTAGGGAGTAGTGAACACAATTAAGACATAAATAACAAGGAACTGCTTTTCTTACAGAAAAATGGAAAATAAAAGGTAGGGCAAAAGTATTAAGAAACTTTTTTAATAATTGCAAAATATATCTTACTGATTCTTAGACTGTGTTCTTCCCACAGGAAAAAAAAACCCAAAACCAAGAGCATCTCTGTCCCCAGATAACACCTAAGGAACTAAGATGGTCAAGGATTACCTCAAATCCAGTTTTTACATCAAAAAATCTTGCCCACCTAACTAGCGTGGTATCCTACTTTTTTTTCCCCAAATTTCATAAAGAAAGAAAAAATATCCAATATCTTAATGGGAACTGGAATAAATCTAAAAGATACAAATTTTACTACATTTGTGGAAAAGACATGATACTTCGCTGTCCTTAAAGAGTTTTACCAAAAAGGTTACACAGAATAGAGGTGTCTAGAATAAGAAGGGATGATAAATACATATTTCACCTAAAGGAAAATGCATTTTTTTTGCCAGCATATCCTAAAGATATGAACTGCACAGACACCGATCTTCACAAGATTTGGATAATGTCCTGGGAAACAATAAGTATTTTGCTTCTGCTTGTAAGAAAAGCAGAAATAATACCACCAAACATGAGAAGTATTCTGAATTTCTGGGAACCATTCTGCAAGTGCTCCAGTGACACAAAACCTTTGAACAAACAATGTCAGCTAACAATGAAAGAACATATGATATGTAACCAGAATGCTATTCAAATGTTTCTTAGGGAAACCAGGAAGGGGAAAAAAAAAAAAAACAAAAAACAAACAACAATGCAAGCTTATTCATCAGGATACAAAATATTTTCATGGCCATGCAGTCCATAATTAATTAAAATGAATACATTTTGTAATTAATCATTTGGGCAGTGCCCAATATGCAACATATTTTTTTGAAAGAGACATTTTAAAAGACAGTTTTATTAGAGATTTTATTAGAATTAACTTATTAACAGAAAAAACGTATTTTGCATAGTCTCTTTTAAAAATATACCTGAAGCTCCATCCATCTTTTTTCATCTAACCTCTCTTTCTTACATTTCTTTCTTTCTTTATGCATTTCTCCAATTCTTTATACATTTAACCTCTATTATTTCTAACATATGCTACCAGTTTTTCCTCTCCTTCCATCCTGTCTGTTTTCAGATGCAGCAATCCGTAAGTGGCATAAGTGATTATTTGGCTTAGAAATTTTATCAGATAAAACACCCTACTGACCAGGCATCAAAAAGGACGTACTCCCCATAGTCAACAGCTGGGGAACATGCCAAGATCCTAGCATCTTATGGAAGGAGTCCTATCACAGCCAACATATTTAACTTAATATATGTTTAGTATGTTTGTTTGATGTTATAATCAGCCCAAGAATCTTTGACTCATCAGGCCATGGCATTTGTACTGTATTAATCAGATGTTATATTTTAATTACACTACTCCAAATCTCATATTCTCCACTGGAAGAAAGAAGAAACAATGTTTTTCCTTCTCTCCGCAGACTTTCAGACTGTCAATCTGTTTTTTGACATTTGCAGTTAAACTTCCCCGAGAGCACCTGAATGAAACTCTGATTTCTGTCAGCTTTACTGACTAGATACAGTGCTTTCAACATATGCAGGACAACTGACACATTGAGCTCCATCGGCAGCCTTAATGTTTGGTTTACACTTGATTTATATTTTAGAATAGGGACTACAATCTCGTCCCCACTCAAAGCAGTTTGGACTGTCAAGAGCATTTATTAACAAAGTTTTCGGTGCCCTGGTCCCAGGGATGTCTAGAGTGGAATAAGAACAGGAAGAGAGATGCAATACAGAAGTGTCACAGAGAATCATCTATTAAGCATTTTCAGTGCTATCTGCCCATAGAAATCCATATAGAAGAAAGTTTTCCATCTCTGCTCTGTCAGCTAGCAGGAGAAATAAAATGTGGAGGAAATAACTAGAATTTAAACTAGATATTCTACGTATCCCAAATCACTACTTTCACCATAGCACAAACAAAAACAGAGGAACTAAAAAAATCCATTCCCAATATATTACTTTTTAAGCATACAAAACTACAATAAATTTATAAAGCACAACTGAATAAAATACCTTGTACATCTCTGCTTCAATTTGCTGATGAACACCTACGTAACTCTTCTTAACTTGCTGCTTATCTTTGATCATCATCGTAAGCCTATGCAAAGGCCCAGAATTAAGATCCTCTGCATGTGTCTTCATTATTTTGCTCAGCTGTTCTGTTTGCTGTACCACAAGCAACCAAGACTGTAATAAAAAGTGAGAACAGAAAAGCACTTACTTATTCTGCCTTACAAATAACCAGAAAATGAACATGAATGGTGTGAAAAGATGCATCACTGTTTAAAACAATTCAGTAAAAAAAAAAATTTAAACTTACCCAAATGCACTTGAGATCTTCTAAAATAAAGTTCTTCCTGTTACAGCAAAATCATGCCTTGAACTTACTGATAAAATCATAAAAAACCCACCAGAGATAAAACATACAAAACTGTATGTTCACCCTTCAGCACTGTCCTATCACTTCTGAACACTAATGAAAGTTTTACAGCCTTTTTTGGAATACATCCCTGACACCCCTGACAAGCACGTTCCCGTGTCTTTTGTTCTGCTGTTTCCCAGCCACAATTATTGTGTTCAAGCTGACTTCTCTGCCCTCGTCTAAATACCTCACAGTAACACTCATTTGAGTGGCTACTGTTTAAGAGCATACCACTCATCAGCTACTTCACGTAACTGAGAGCATCAGAGTCAGGCCACCAGTATTAAAGCATAAGGTGCTAACAGGTTAAAAGGCACAAGCAGTCGTGTTACTACATCTGTCATAGTAACAAATGTCTTTCCATACCCTCACTTTAATAACTTCCTTGGCCATTCTGTCAGTCTGTTTTCAGGACAGCTCAATGTCTGTGTGTGGCTTTGAATTTTGATTAAGAACTGTAATGTGAACAGAGAGACTTCCAATGCACCACAAACACAAAAAAGTTCAGTTCAAATAAAAGCATTTGTTACCCTAAAGATCCCTGTCACACTTTGTTGATGAGAACAGTATTGGATTCCTTTGAGATAACTCCCTGACATCGAATGCTATGCTATATCTAAAATTTCAGAATGGCTACAATGCCATACAATTATCAGGTTTTGAAGGCAGCTAGCATGCTGGTTTTACTAGCTTTTATCTTACCCTTACTAAAGACAGAAATCCACCTTAGATCATCAAAACTTAGAAAATTAATTTGTTTGGTAGCTTTGGGTTTTCCCTACATCTCATATATAAACATACGTACATAATATTTCCATCCCTACATGACAACGCTGCAATGCAAACTGGATTCCAGAGAAGAAAACAAAAGACAGTTAACTCCTGTATATATTAAACCAACATTAACATTTCCTTTAGCTTGTAAACATCGCACAGACTGGCACAGAGCTATCTGAGACTGCTTAAAGTGTGGTGTTGTAAAAGGTCAAGGCCTAAAGCTTCTCAGCTATGGCTAAAAACTGTTTCACCTCTTCATTACAGAACACTTTCCAAATGACATCAGAAGCCATATTGTAAAGCTGCATAGGATAAAAACATCATTAAATATCTGCCTGAGAGAAGCGAGTCTCGTGGTTACAGAGGAGTTCATAAGAGCACTCTCAGAGTTGAAAATGTAGTCAGAGTTCCCCATTCTCTTTAAGGCTGATTTATTACTGATGAGACATTCTATGATTCTGTGATTCTAAGTACCGTTTTAATCAACCCTGAAAATCACAGCAAAAGCATTTTTCGACAGGACAAGTAGTCGAAAGAAATACTTAGTTTACAGTTCACCAAATGAACCTGAATAAGCCAGGACGATAGCAAAAATTTCCCTTTCCATTTAAAAAAAAAAATTTGTGCATTTTTGTAATCTTTACATCCCTCTTTCCACACTGAGAAAGTATTGGTTAAACAGGATTTCTGTGTTTTGTACAACTATATTTTATTATTTTAAAACAGGAAAAGCTAAAGTGAAAAGCTATACTTAAGAAAAGGCTTCAAAATTGGGATTTATATGGGACAGAAAAGTGGCTGGGTGGGGACAGCAGAAAAGGCAAAGCATTTCCTCTCACAGAAGATAACCACAATCCATCGAAAGCAATAAAATATAATATTGTTTGGTTTCACGGTATTTTTTAGACAACGACACACACAAAAGAGCTGTTGGGAAGCACTTAAAAATAGTGCTTTTTTGGCATTGGCAATTGCTGCCACTATGCCTTCCAGCAAGTTTGCTGCCTCTGCTTGAAAAAAATATGCGACAAATTTTCCCAAAATACCATTTCTCTCAAAGTGCTCGCTCTTGCTGTAAACTTTGAAAAAAAAAAAAATCCAAACAAAAAAAAAATCACCATAAAAGATCAGACAGTTTGGTATTTGATTTTGATCCTACATAATACCAAAAATTTAATATACGGGTATTTTAAATCTTAGGAAATGTAAGATACTATATTTATGTCCCATAATATTTGGGTCATACTTTGATTCTATAAAATGTCCAGAAGAGATAAAAAGTATCATGAAATAGTAAACTAAATTAGAATCAGGTAAGTAAAGTAATCAATAATTCAGATATTTTAACTGCCAAACCCAGTAAGACAATGTGTCACTACACAACTTTAAAATCCATGGTGACAGTGAAATTTCACAGCAAGCCCATACAAAAGATCTGTCAGTGGCATCTGAATATTTTAGATGTTATATAAAGACATAGAGATCAGGGATGGGACTTGAGAGAAAAATGCCACCTCCTTAAGAGAAAAAAAAGGAAAAAAGGAACAAAAACAATCCTGAAAGAACAACTTGAGTGCCTATGTCCAAAACAAGATTTCAAAACATGACACACATGCCTCTCGTCAACCCAAAAAGAACATGGCTTAAGTCAGATCTTCAGCTTTTTAAAATTTATTTGATCACAGGAAATACCCATGTCACAGACAAGAACTGTCCTAGACTGAGCTAGTTACGTGAAGATTAAGGGTTGCTTATACTTTATAATGCTAAATATTCTGATGTCAACGCTCTTACACTGTTCTAGCCCTAATCTGCTCTGTTTCATCTCTGTTTCATCACCTAAAAGAATTGCAAGACAGTTTAGCTAGCACATTAGAGCGATTCTAGTGGGGCAGCAATAGCAAGAATTATTAGTCATATCACCAATAATTCCATACAAAACTTTGGTATCCAACTGTAGAAAGCTTGAAGAAAATAGCTGACTTCTGCCAATGTTAGGCTAATGACAATGCTTTAATGTTTATTCACCAAAATCATCACAATTTAAATAGTAAAATCTAAAACAAACTCTGTGTAAGAAACATAATTAGGTGAAAAGCATTTCAAATACAACACCAAAACACACAGATGGAAAAAAACCACAAACACAGTAGTATGTCAATTTACAAAACCAGAATTATTGTGGTGAAGGGCAGTAACAACAGAATTTATTACAAGTAAACACTGTGCAGTGCTACTTTTGGGGCCCCTAACGCAGGCTAGCTATATGTGTGCAGCTTTGAAGTCACACACACTGACAGTTTAATCTAGACTGCTGCACAAGGAGCAGTCACGTTCCTCATGTATGCTGTAGCTAGTATTCACACAGCAACCCCATAAGTCCACTACACAAAAACTGCTTTGTCCAAAATTTAACTTGACCCAAAAAGGGTGTTTTCCTGCAGAGAGGAGATCAGGATTCATGCCAGACTGAAGGGACTCTGTAACCGCTGCTACAGCAGAAGGGCCAAGAACTGAATAAGCCATTAAAACCGAGTAGTTTTCTCTAGTCAGGAAAGATTCAGAGTCGTGAATGAAGCTTACAAACAGGTGAAATAGGGAATTTTTCTTCATCGGTACCTTTACTTGACTTGCTCTAAATCTGAAAATAAATCATCTAGGGGAAAAACAGCCTTACCTTTATAAAAAGTCAACATAATTATTTTAAATTGGATACAAAATAACTTCACAATTATGAGAAACATCCTGAATTAACATTTTGTTTTTACAGCACACGCTGCAGTATGAATAACAGCTGGAATGCTAGGCTTTGCCTCTGTTTCCTGGCATTTTCCTATTTCTGTCACAAATTCTATATAATATAAACAATAGTTCCTATTTAACTGTCTTAAAAGAAAAGCTTACTATAGCATACTCTATTTTCAAAACACTAAACAAAGTAGCAGGCTCAACCCAGGAACCTAAAATACCGAATTTCAGAATTCAGGATTGATTCTAGTTCAGTTACTATTTTCAAAGCAAGACTGGAGCTCAACTTTTGCATATTCCACTAAGGAACTAAAGAGAGCCCATTTTAAATACTCTGGCAATATTAACTCTCAAGAAGCTGAATGAACAGGAATCCAACTCAACCTAAGAAACAACAAAAATAAATCCAGCACTGTTATTTCCAATGATATTGCAAATTCAAAATACTGCAGTCTTACCTTGGAGACATTGCTGATATAATCCAATTGACAAGTGCTCTCTTTATCTACTTGATTACAAAGATTCTGTAAAGTGGAGGCATACTCCTTATCACTTTTTACTCGCATTACCATGAATTTCTTCACTGTTTCCAGCAGTCGCAGTTCCCAGTCTTGCAGTTTTAATAAAGCATCATGAGAATACTTCAGGTCACCTCCAAACCCCATTTTTTAAGGCACTATACACTGCACAGGGGAAAACACAGGCTCTTCACCACATCTGAAAGCAGAACAAAATTCATGAGAGACATGTCAAAAGAAAAACTTTACCATGACAAAGAGTAACTATTACTACCTAAACCCTCAAATAACTCAACCACATCCTCCTCAAAATAAACCAAAGGAGGGTCAGAGGACTGTTTTGAACACGTATCTATGACCAGAAGAGATCTCAGGCCCAGAACTCTCCTCCAGTTTCCATCTGCAAAATATGCCTCCCTAACTTAAAGTGGAGTTATGAAGGAACACATAAAAGCATCTAAGACAGATACTAAAGTCCAATCCACATATTTCATCAAGCAAGTATAGCTGACAGTATCTCCACACAAGAATTGCCAGCTACACTGTTCCACTCCTGGTGGCCTGAAACATTAGTTTCTGGGGTTTACTGACATAAGAGCACAGAAAAATCCAAATAAAACATCAACTCCCAGGCACTGCATTTGTGCGAAATGAATAACTAGTTAGAAGCTAGTTTGCTTCTAAACACTGTGTTAGTAGGCCATTAAACTTGCAGATTCAACTTCCCAAAAATCAGGAAATATGCCAGACCAGGTTGCCCATGCGACCGGCCATTACTCCCCTGGGACATACAGTAGGGCAGAGTCCGTAAGTTCACACAATTTTCCCCTAAGGCAGTCCAGTCTTACAGTACCAAAAGGACATCATTTGATAAACAGACAACAAATCCCACCTTATGAAATCCTATAATACACCTGCATCTGATACTGATAAACATGCACCCACATCACGGACAACCTGAACCCACACACATGAGAAATTTCCACAGACTTGCATAGGTTTAATAATGTGGGCTGAACCCTCTTTTCTGTGTATCCACCAAAAACCTGTTCATATACTAATCAGCTTCAAACTAGGTAAGATAAACTTACATAAACTGCAATCATAGCTCCGGACTGCAGTGCAGAAACATCCTGTGTACTGCTTATTCACTAATTCCTGCACTCCAGCCAAGTCTTAGGTCTTTTGAACACAGAAGTACCAATTTCTTCATAGGCTTTAAATTGCCACTTAAATCAGCAGAGTGTTTTAAAAGCATTAACAAACTTATCTTCCTAACAGCCCATGGGGCAAAGCAGGACTAATAGTCTTATTTTACACTGAGACACATAAACTAATGACAACATTGTACCAGCTAATACTGGTATGTACAAGGCTTAGAAACAGACTTTTCAGAGTGACTAGCATTTTTAGCATATTAAGCATGCAGGAAAAAAAAAAATGTTATCAGCTTCAGCTACCACAAAAAACTTCAGAAGATTTTGCAAATCAGAACATAGAGCGATCTCCACAATAACTTGACTCCCAGGATCGCTCCTCTCTTCCTGCAGTTCGCTGTTTCCATTAGCCCTTCCAGCAAGCTACAGAAATAAGCCTCATCCACTTGATGTTTATTCTCGGAACACAAACCATGCAATGTGATGAATGAAACAAAGATCCTATAAAGAAAATAAGAATAGTGCCATGCTACTATGCATCTACACAGTAGACATAAGTCAAGGTTGTACGAGTAACATGAAATTTATCGCAAGCCTTCATATGCTCTTTAATTTGAAGCTGTACATTTTAGTCTGAATTCTTGCTGATGGCTAGGAATTCAGTCATAAACAGCAACAGGAAATAATTTGTGCTGGTTGTATTTATAAAGGATGGATGATGACATTATTAGTTGTATTAATCATAATATTATTAAAATTTAAGAACTGTCTTGCAAAACCACTAATATTTTATTAACACAAGCAAAGAAAAAAATCTTAAAGCACCTACTTACTAACATGACTGGAGCTGCACTTGTGATTTTTCAACACCCTTTAGACCTATATCCACTTTTGTGACCAAGCTCATTTTTCTCCTAGCACATTTTACCACATTACCTAAATCTCCTAGCACATTAGCTATGAAAAAAGATAGCATCTTTATTTTATTACTTTCCAGATTCAGAAGAGATGGGAACTGAACCTCATGATGAAGTCTGGCCTTGTGCTATGACTGAAATGCTGACTTGCTTGCTTTTACTCTAATCTCTGTCTTTTACTGAGAGGTAGGCAAAGGAGGGAGGAAACATTCTCAGCATATGATATTTCAATCTGCTTCTACTGACTACTGTGGAGCCACACGATTACAAAAATCAATAGAACAGAAGATCCAACATCTCACCCCAGCCTGCTAAGCCTCCCTTCATTAAGCAGTAATTAGATTTTTTCTGATTACACTATTAGATGCTTGGGTACATAGACAAAAATTGTACACATAGTGGACTCTGGTCTTTGTTTTAAATTATTCCATTCACTGTGACAGAAGCAGCACAGCAAATATTCGTTTTGCAAAAATGACAAAATTCTGATTCGGTAAGACTGACAAGCCTAAAGGCTCAGAGCTGATGATTCACAACTGGGTAAGCCAGCCTCAGTATGCCTTACTTGTAAATTAATAAAATGTTCAATCAAGGCATTTAGCAAAACTCAAATGCTCCAATATTGTGAAGGCAAAGAAGTGGTGAAAAAGTATTCAAGACTGAAGCCACTTAACTGTCAATAAGCTAGAAAACAACACCTTTAATTAAAACCACTTTTAATTTTTTAACACACTTAACATTTTTTGACACTTTTAAACAACTGAAGACAGTACAGATCACACAGCCACTTACTTGAAGTCAAAACTGTAAGAATTACCAAACACATGAATAGATGTGTTCTATGCAACCTGTATTTCAAACACTCTTAAAAAGCACAAGTGTATTTCAAAAGGCCATTGTTCAAAGAGATGATATCTGGCACCAATACAGACAGATATTTTTCCAAGTCTGGTATCTCCCTAGTATGCAGATATGAGCTGACAGCGGCCCTAAATGTCAGACCAATAAATAGAATATTTCAGTTGGAAGGGACCTACAATGATCGTATAGGCACAATGATCCATTTAGACCAGCGTTCTGTCTCCAATCATGGCAGCAGGAGATGCTGTTTAAGGACAGCGATCAAGTTGGGCTGCCATTTGTGGTGTGATCCTCCTTGTGCTCCCCCATGTTCACAGCCACTAAATTATCGAAGAAATACTAATAGTCCCATTTTCTGGCTTTACCTTACAACGTTACAGTGCTCACACTGAACATGTAAGACAAAGACAGATTTCCACCCAGATTTTACAACCACAGACTACTGGCAAAATTGAGTAGTGGAACAAAATCTGAACGCAGAAAAGATTTTCTGTGGAACCAGTAGGAGATATGAGGAGTCTGAGACACAAACATACTTTCTACTCCAATGTTGAAAAGATGAAAATATAGAGTGAAAGATATTCTCTCAAGAAAAAAAAAGTCTTTCTCGAAAAAACAGGGGTGAATGAATATTTTATCTTAAAGGAAAAAAGCAGAGATGGCGTCACATTTTAAAGTAGCTAGATGCAGAACAGACGACAATGAAAACATGATACTCTAAATTCATACACAAAAAACTTTCAGGAATTGTTTACTCTTACTGTGAAGAGATCTTTCCTACTTCTGGCAGATACCCATGAGGTTTATCTCTTTTTCCACACATGAACAATGCTTGCATAATTTAACATGCCAGTGAAGTGTCAAACTGAATTCTAACATGTTTTGTAAAAGTAATAAAATCCCAGTGGCATCTAGTAGGACCAATGAGTTTCAGATAGTTTATTTTTTTTATTTTGAAAGGTGATATATGTGTTACTATAAAAATTACTTGATATGCAAATTAGACAATCAATATTTGGTAAGCTTTAACAGTTAAAATATGTCTCAGAGCCAATTTCAAGACAGTAAGACTAAATTTCTTTTCACAGTCACTCTCAAAATAACAAACTAATCATTGATAGGAAGTAAACATTCAATGTACATTTAATAATGTTCTGTGAATGTCCAACCAGGCCCTGAACAGTTCTAAATTTAAATACAGTTACTGAAGGCAGTTTACGACTTGTCTCAACAACCACCACCACAGCGGTGCAGTCAGATACCAAACAAAGCAATGTTAAATTTTGTCAGCATGACAGCAAGAAACTTCAATAACAGTCACATAATCCTTCAATACTGTAACACTCCCCACAGCAAATACGGCCAATATTCCAGCATTAGCATTCCTGGACTCCACGAACAACTCTGAAGAAAGCAGTTTCCACAGCCAATCTACGTTTAATTTAAAGATTGCCACTCTTGACACATGAGAGTGGCCATACTGTGTTAGATCAAAGGTCCTGCACGTCTGACAATGACCGAAATCAACTGAGCAGGGAAGAACAGAGCACCTAAATTGCAATACTTTCCCAGGATGCTCTCCTACCCTTATAAAAACTGGTGTCTTCTGTTATATATTGTCATGAAATGTATTCAAGACTGTGACTGCTAACCTTAAAAATACTGATGGATCCCTAGGCATCAGTTGGAACTTGTGGTTTCATAGTATCAATGACAAAGTAGGCAACTGAAAAAAAAACACAAACAAGAAGCAGACCTGGTCCCCAGTTAAATTCAGAACAGGAAAGCACAGCACACATCTGGCCCCTCCAGAAGGAGGAATTTGGAATGGGCACAGTATGCAGAGAGCATCACACTGACTCTTGATCTGCGGTCAACTCCTTTCCTCCTAAATCTACATGGGCTCCAAATCACTTGGCATGACTTACATTTTGCAAACCCTTTCTAGAAACAATACTGCAAAATCAGAAAAGGAAGAGGACTTAGATTCAAGAGACAAATCCTCAAATTCAAGGCTTCTGTACTGATATAAAAGCAATTTTGTAACAGCTGATCAATTCATTAGACAGTCCATCTCAACTTCTGAATGTAAGGCTTATAGCAGTTACTTTCAATTAAAACACTGAAATAAATCATTCTTAGCCCTCCATCCACACCTTAAATAAAAATTAGACTGTTAAACAATTGACATTTCTCTTAGTGTAGGATCTACTCCTGGAATGTACAATACCGTGAAACATAAAACACTTGCTTTACCTACCATTTGTTTATACTAACCACAACTTCAGATTATTATCTATATATGCATTTGATGCAAAATGGATGCAACATGGACTAGCTGAATTAATGCTTCCATAGATTTATTGCCATCAATAAACATCCAAAATGGTAATCTAAAGCTAGCCTGATCATTTCAAAACTGGTCTGAACTATTAGTCCACTCAAGGCAAAACAGACAGCTTATTTTCAGGAAGGTTTTTCTGCAAAACATACCTTAAAACATCTTCCTCAAGAAATTATCTTTAGTACATTTCTCTTTATGTCAGCAGCTACTTCTTCTGATTTTCACTTTCTGAGATATATTTTTATTTTCTGGGGACTCTGAAAGAAAAACAGATCAAACTTTATTATTATTATTATGGCATCTTAAAATACATTGCAAAACTTAAACTTATGCAAAATGCAAAATTGCTTTGCATTTACAGATTATTACCAGATTTTTGTTTTAAAAGAGACAGAGTTCAAGAAAATCAAGCAAGCAGACTTCTCAAATGACTGCAAGCAGTAGTATGCTATGACTTCACACGCGCAGTTTTGAGGGAAGAAATAATTTTGTCTCTACGCATGTAACCAAAGAAATTAAAAAAAAAAAAAATTCTTGGAATTTCTTATGACACAGTGTATTGCAGCTGGAAAATCAGATCATTCCATTTATTTCTGAACTTTGTCCTTAATAAAACAAAAAGGAAGCCTATTAATAAAGAAAATAAGTGCACGGAAGACAAAAATTCATTATATGAAAGACAAACTTCGCAGAGGTATTTTCACTAGACTGTAAGAAAAGAAGTGGCAACATGAGAAAGGGACCAATAAAGACATAGAAATTTCTTGTATGGTTCTAATTGCTCTGATATCTAGAATAGTAAGAGGTCAGAAAGTTAAGACAACTGCAACACTAAAATTTCAAACTAACTCTGGACTGAAATCTAGGTGAAGCAAACTGCAGCAGAAGGATGGATCTTCGTGGTTTTATATTAAGAAAAAGTATAAAAAATACAAAATATAAAAAATAATTAGAAACAGACTTCGCCTATAGCTTACAAGTGCAAGGTATACTGTATAAGCTACATCTGGACCAACGTTAAGTGTTCACTCACAATCTTATTCCAGAACGTCTCATCTAAAATTAAATCCTTAGATGAGACATTCAATATTCGTTTAGCAATGCCTTTGTAAGAAAAGACACATTAAGCAAAGCTGAAAGACAGAGACAGTGTGTAAGGGTAAAGAAAAGCGAACTACTTTGCAGATCTCTGTTATTTAAAACAAAGCACTAATCATGGACACATTTATAAAATCTTACAAAGGGATAGTTTTAGCTCATATTAAAGCAGTCGTTATTTAGTCTTCCCTTCTGGTTACTTAGTGACATTCTAGAAACAAAGTGCTGCCTAATATAAATACAAAACTTCCATTCTCCATGACCAAAAATAGAAAAGACTGTAAGTGATGCTTACATTTAGTCACTGCAAAGAAACAGCAGCTATGTAAGCAGATAAGAAAGGAGAAAAAAAATGCAGCAGGCTAGAAGCATTACAAAATTTACCACATTTTTAACAGATACAAAAATACTTGTTGCAAAGTTGCAAAGCCCAAGAGAAAGTCTTCACCAGCAGAAAATTACAAGCAAGAGCAGAACATAGTAAATTTGGTTACAGTCCTGCCATCACAAAATACAAACCAGTTGGAAACACCAGAGTACCACTGGACACAAACACTATTTTTACTCCCTTTCCTGGTTCAAATGGGACTCATGAAAGTAAAACACATGCTACCACCAGCACCTGGGCACATTCAGATTTCAAACAGATGCTAGAGAATTGCACCTGGTAAAATGAACCCCTTCTGAAAATTCCATTTATTAAATGAAACAACAGATTGGAGCCACTAAAACACACACAAGCTATATCTTCTCTCTGCATACAGACAAAAACCACACCTCTTTTTTTAAGGAACTATTCCATCCATATGTTAGAATGCAGAATTCTGTTTTTCAATACAAAAATAAAATACAAACTCAATTTTTCCTCAGAACTGCAATTACTACTGCCTTTTTTTTATGTGCATATTTTCATCTGCATACAGGTCATTGGTAGAATTTAAAACTGGTAAAACAAGTCCAATACTGCTCTAATTGATAGGCGTATACTAGCTAGTACAGGGAAGTACTATAAAAGCTTGCCAGTGAACTTCACAGCCATCTGTAATACAGCAGTAAAATGTTACCAAATTTCTGGGCTCAAACATAGAATCTGATAGTTACAGACCGCTTGCTACCTCAATGCAATAAACCACTAGATAATGAAGATAAAAAAGAAAGAATTAAAAGAGATAAGGGTAAAGCAGAAAACCTAGATGATCTGTTGTTTTCTGAAATTATTGCCGAGACAGTCAGAGACAATCCCACACCAGAACCTCTTTAGACTGGTGATATATGAGGCATTCTCTCAAAACGAAGCATCAGAGGAGCATTTAAAAATAACAATTAATAGTAAGAATTCACCACAGCCAGACAATACTCGCTGGAGTGTTAAAGCATCAATTATGAAATTGCCAAACTATTAATTCTGAAAAAAAATAGGCTTATGGTGACCTAAGTAAAGAGGAATGGAGAGTGGAAAATATATCAAGTTTTTTTCAGAGCTTGACAAGGCAATCAGGAGAAGCACAACAAAGACAGTCTGACTACCATACTGAAGAATTTGTAGATTGGAATAATAGGGGGAAAAAAAAAAACAACAATGCAGCTTTTGTAAAGGAAAGTCATGATGTGCAACTTGAAGAGCTCTTTGAAGGAATCCAGGATACAGTGGTTAAAGGTGTTGGAAGTGGTCATGAACAAAAGACTTCTAAAAAGCTTCTGCTGATGTCTCTCGTAGGAAGTTTTTACACAAGTGAAGACCTTGCAGGGTAAGACTTAAGAGACAAAGACTTACAGGGAGAGAGTCAGAAGCCTCACCAGAATCTATGCCAAGATTTGGGCTGCTATTCAGAGAGGTCACCTGCATATCTGCCATTTCACATATCATCTGTGCTTAAATTTGCAAATTATACAAAATTATTATGAGCAAAACTAACACATCATGAAAAAATTTGCAGAAGAACCCCAGAATACTGAGCAACAAGCATATAAAACAATAGACGAAGTCAAACATCAGTAAATGCAATGTAACACACTGGGAGAGAGAACACTGGGTTATTTAATGCCACTACCAGAAAAAGGTCTGGCAGTCTCTGAACATGCAACTTCAAAAACATTTGTTCAGTGCTTTGAAGTGGTCAGGTTAGGAATCATCCAGAATATCAGACTTTTTTTTTTAACAAAGGGAAGAGAGAATATAACGTATTCTTACGCTGCTGATACATTCATGGTGTTCCTATACTTTCAGATTATTCTATCTAATTAAGAACATGAAGCACCAAAAAAGTATAGGTAATATGAATCAGAGTATGGACCAGCTTCTGCACAAAGAAAGTAAGGGAATTTTTTAGCTCACAAAACAGATAAGTATGATGGGGTGTCAGATCAAAGTACACAAAAAAAATAATCATGATAGCACACAGTGACATGGTATGTCAGATGCCTGAAGTGCTTCCCAGAAGAACATGAGAACATCAAATGAAATTTTACAAAGTTGCTCTTAAGTACTTCTTTGCCTAGTAAATAATTAAAGGAGAGAATTCCATACCTAAAGACATTTTTGAGACCAAGAAGCAAACAGGTTCAAAAATTATTATAAAAATTCATTTAAAAACCCAGATCTGTTGAACAGCAGAACTTCCATCTCAAGATGTCTCTAAGCTGCAAAAGCAGGACAGGAACTATTATTCTACATTTGTGCCAAAAGTGCCTTCTTATCTGACAGTAGCAAGTACTAAGTTAGACGGACTTCACTTGATCTCATACAAACATCCTCACACAGTGCGCTCACATTCCCTTACCCCTGCAGCTGTATGAAGACCACAGTTTTCCCTAGCAGCTCTTGCAGCTGTGATCTTACTAAAAACACATGCAAATAAGAAGCAGTGAGCTCCATCAAAGAATAGGATTTACAACTGTCAGTAGCCCAAAAAAAAAAAAAAAAAAAACCCAAACAGATAAAAGCCCAGAAAACAACTCTGAAACCCTCTGCCCAGAATTACAAAATACAGTTCCTTTTTTGGATATACAAAGTTTTCATTTACCTTTTGGAATTCTTTTCACACATGAAAATGGCAGTAATAGACGTGATAGAAGTAAGTCACTGATAATCATGCAGGTGTAAGGCTTAGAATCTAAAGACATCATCTAATTCCTTCCCCTTCCACCACAGAACCACATATACTAACCTATGGCAGAAAGATTTTTGTCAAGGCTCAGTCTTCTCAGGCTCTGATTTAGCATTCCCCTGCCCTTAGCATAAGGAAAAAGCTTCCCAATGACCAAATCTCACCTTCCACATCCCATGAATGAGAAACAGAGAAAACATTAGCCACTTCTTTGCAATTGGAATACCTATTTTTTGACTAAGCAATTCTAATTCTTTCTATCTTTCATTTTAAACCTTTTTCTAGACCACTGCTGCCTTCTGAACGTCCTCCAATTGGTCCCTATCTCACTTAAGAGTTCAGAACCTAAAACAGTGTGGTACTCTAGGACCCACCAACTCTGAGAAGAGCAGAGAGACTACTTTAAATTACTTTTGATCTCCTGTCCAAATGCTTTAACCTCTTCCCAACAGCATGATACTGTGTCCTTAGTTTGTGATCCAAAAATTCCAGTTTCTTTTCCACAGAACTGCACCTTACCCTGTTTCTTCCCCCATTGTGTACCCATGCAGTCCAGCCTACAGACAGTACACGCTGCTTTTGTATTCACTGACACCCTGCTTTGTTCCACATGTCTCCCATTTGTCAAGGTGGCAACTTCATTCTCAACCACACCTGCAGTTGTTCCTAGCTCCCCATGACCTGAAAACTTCCTCAGCATGCCTTTTATTTTATCATCTCAGGTCTCCTGGGAAAAAAGTGCAACAGCAAGAGCTGCCACTTGGTAACGAACCATGCAGTAAGCGCTCTTTAGGCAAAGTTACTCAACCAGTTTTGCTTCCATCCTGTAGAATTTCCTACCTCACAGTCACAGGTAAATAGCAAGGCAGATACCTGAGACTGAATCTCACCAAGCAGAAGAGTACCAGAAGGTGAAGGCAGCTACTGGTTAGGAAAAGCAGTGCTAGGCTGGCTGCCACAAGTCACACACTGCCACCGTGCCTCAGGACTCACGGCTGTGCTTTTATTAACTCCGAAAACGGCAGTGCTGCATACAAAGTAACAGACATACGCACACACCTTGCTTTCCAAGGGTAAATGCACCTCATTCTTGTTACCTTCCACACGCTTACAAGAAAGCTTTCCTTCCTGTGTTTTTCTAGGAATTAAACTTTCCTTAAATTAAGTCCTAGGCAGAAAGGCAAGCCAAAAAAATGCACAGTCTCAACAGAGAGTACCTGATCAACCAGTTTCCACTGAACTCACAATCGTGCAGTGTTGAAACATTCATCTCCACACTAGATCTTACAAGAAAAATTGACCGACCAGGATGAGGCTGATAAAAATGACTCTCATGTGGCAGGCGCTGTGCTCTGGTATCTGCAACCCCGTTAAAAGTTCTACAGACTGAAGGACAGGACTGCTACAGAACTACAAAGAAACATACAACACTAAAATGACTGAAAATTGGCCACAATTTGAAAAAAACCCTACATACACACATCAGTGACACAGACTCATTTTACAGTATATTAAAGAAATTTCAGAACAAACAAGCGCAACAAAAGACAACCAAAGTATTGCATTTTTAAGAGATTTCTTGTCTTAGATGAATAGGGAAGATGGAAACAACTGCCAGGAAAAGTGGCAGCAAAAGACAATGCAGAAATCAAAAAGCAGCTGTAGAAGCCTTGTTGACTAATGAGTTAGTCTATGCACAGTTAACTTCTTTCTTTGTTGATTTCTTTCATTCCATTAGATTTCGACTTCTCCACTTTGAAGGTAGAAGCAGTCTTCCTTACTTGGAAAAAAACCCAAACCTCTGAGGGTAACATATCATATCTTGATATTCATCTGCTTTGAGATAAATACATGGCAAGTCAGAATGAAAACACACCAAAAAAAAAAAAAAATCCAAGTGCAAACTCTCAATCCTGAGGTCACCCACTGAAATGCCTCTTCAGGGAAGACAGAGTGGGGAAGACACTTATACAGTACTGAGGTCTCCCATCATCACAAAAGAGACTTCAGGTCCCAAAACTCTTCTAGCTGCTGCCATTGCATGTTCCAACTTAGAAATCCAGAATACTAACAGGAGCTTCTTCCAGAAGCACTGTATTACCTCTTGAGATTTAAGGATAGCCATAGAAAAACAGAAGTCCACAGGATGTGAAATACTTTTAAAACTCCAAAGGTAACTTAATTTCTTCCTATGGCCCAATATCAGCCAGAATTTCTTGCTGCAGACAAAACAGTTAGATTAAAAATCTGTCATTAGTCTGTAGTATATGACAATACTGGTCTCCTCAGGAGAAACATAATTTAGTTCCAAGTATTTATCACTCTTCGAAAAGAAATTCAAAGAGCAATCAGGATGTTGCTTCTTCTTTCCTCCTTCATTAAACTAATTACATCCTTCTGGTTCATTAAACTCTCTACTTAGTTAACGCACTGTTCATTCAGTCTTCTTGAGGTCACTTATCTCCTTGGCACCATTGTATCACGTTTAATGTAGTTCAATTACACAGTATTCTGTACAGAAAACCAGTCCAGGAGGAAAACAGGTCTATGAGCAAAAAAATCCTGTCACTTCCCAACAGATGATATTCCAGACTGTTACACTGCCGTCAGTGTGGGTGAGTGAAAGGTGTTGCCTCAAGTCCTTGTTTGCTGTTCCTGAGCTGAATGATTTTTCCTTTGCACATTCCATATCCTAAAAGATACTCTCTGTAATAAATCTCTTGTTAGATGGGATACAGTTACTCTCACTCATAGTAGAGTAGTAGTCACCACAGTGACAGATGACTATAGTAGAGGTAGAGTCACCACAGAGGCAGACGACTGAACTACGCATTTGCACCCTCCTAAACACTCAAAGTGCATAACAAATTTTAATTTTAATTTAGTTACCAGGGGTAACTTTTCAAGATACATGAAGAAACCTACCCTGTCTTTTTAGATCCAGTAAGTTTTGTTTGGATTATCATCAGCCTCCCCATTTATAAAGAACGCTCCTTCCGAAGGGTATTATTCTAATTTGAAAATATATAAATGGATCAAGCTTTAATTAATGGATGTTACAACAAACAGAAGTTGTGGATGTTCAACCTCCCAGGTCCCTGGAAAAATGGTACTGAAGTGCATATGAGGAAAAGAACGTATGCTTGGACTCTTCACATGGAAATTTATTTGCATACATAGGATTCAGCCTAACTGATCTTACTGCAACAGATTATTTTTTTTTATCCTCAGTCCTTCATTCTGCATATGAAAAGTATTATTTCCAGAAATTATACCGAGCAGTTAACACTTCATTTACGAGGCCAATGTTCTTCAGGACATAGCACTGTTCATTATATTCTTCAGAAAAAAAAAAAAAAAAATGGAGGGATGATATGTAGGCAAGGGTCATTTAGGTCCCTCAGAATTCTTGCCTTACTGTACTCTGAGACAGTTGAAGGAAATTTCGCTGACCACATCTTTAAACCTGAAATTCCCACTTAATCTGAGAAAAATTCT
This sequence comes from Chroicocephalus ridibundus, assembly GCF_963924245.1. Taxonomy (NCBI): domain Eukaryota; kingdom Metazoa; phylum Chordata; class Aves; order Charadriiformes; family Laridae; genus Chroicocephalus; species Chroicocephalus ridibundus. The sequence continues at coordinate 24,820,210 of NC_086316.1, forward strand.
CTAGACGGACACAAGCAATCCTATTGTAATACTCAAATGTTAACAACCATCTGCTTAATCAGTGCTTTGGAAATGGCAGCTCCCACCAGTTGAACCGCAACCACACTGCAAATGCCTACATCTTCACTAGGCTCCCCAAGTCTGGTTGGGAGGACTTTGGTGATGAAATACTAGAGCAGAAGGGATCATCGTATCACAACCCACCAGAATGATGTTTTAGCAGCATGATAAGCAGGGTATGCACTGCATGCTTTGTGGACACATGAAGCCTTAGGTTTGAGGACACAGGGCATTCAGTAATAGGATACCTCTGGAAGACTGTCCTGCACAGGACACAAACTTGATGCAGCGTGCATCCGTACTGCGGCTGCAGGAAAGCCTGGAGAAAACAATCCCATCAGTTGTGGGCAGGTTTCCTTTCAGAAGGTACCAGCTGGCTCCAGAAAAGCAGAGTTAGAAAGCACACAGCATGGAAAACTAAGAGGCTGTGGAGAGAGACAAGGACTGGATCAAACTGAGATTTTTACGTCAATAAGGATGTGTGTGACTACCTCCCCATATACAAAAGAGTAATTTAGATAATTTACGTGATCTAGATGCCAATTAAATTCGTTAAAACAGCAGCTCCAGGTTTACTTAACACGTTCACTGACGAGAGATTTCTCACTTCAATTTCAACATTCATCTAAACCAGAAGGCAGAACTGGGTATTAAAAGGTCTTCCTCTATCTTTGTTACAGACCTTTATCTCTTTACAATTCTTTGCTTTTTCAGATGCGCACATTAATTGCTAACGTTATTCTGTATTTGGCAAATCAGGCATTTCCTTTTATCTGGTGAACTTCTGTTATCACATCTGCTGAACTGGTAAACAACCATATTATGGAAATTATGGAAGTGAGATTCTCCTTGGGAGAAAACACACCATTCACAACAATATCAACACTACAAATATACTCCTACCAACAATAAGCAAGTGTGTGTTTTTCTGATTCCATGCATTATATGTTTTAATAAGTAAAACAGTGCTCAAAAGTCGTATGACTTTCCTTAAAATTGGCTACAAAAGCATTTCTCACAACATGTTGCTGAAGAGATAGCATAATTGTTTTAAAATACCATTATTTACAGTGCTTAAGCTTCATATTTTTAAAAACTTAGCCACTTCACTTGACTGCACCCTTTATCTGGAATTCCTGAACTCAGTTGAGATACAAATACTGTGGGGTACTATTTTACATTCGTGAACACTTCAAAGCAGAAGCCACAACCAGGAAGTCAGATGCTATCTGAAAGAAACCCAAAACATTAAAGAAAGCTTTTGCACAATTCACAAAAGCTGGATTTTAATAGACACAGTGACACTACACTAAGTATATTTTAACAAATCTATACAATTCAGTAACAGATAGGATAAGCTTTAGGTATTCAAAGATTAAGAAAGTTTATCCTAAAACCCTAATCTTATTTGTTTGTAGGTTCACCATGGGCGAATTTTGTGATTTACTAGCCCGGCGGCTAGCAACCCCCCACCAGCTAAACCACTATTAATATGTTATTTGTCTGACCATTACAGCACCAAATATTCAATAAAATTATTCCTGCCTTTATTAAATAACCATTTAATTAAACATTTATTAATGCCTTTATTAATTAACCATTTAATTAAACCATCTGTTTTATGCTGAGAAAAACAAATTATTACTGGCATTCTCGGTTCAAACAGCAAACATTACAAATGTGATGATGAACCATGTAAGTCACAATATGCTGCCAATGTATGGAATAAGATTTTCCAATTTTTCTAAAGCAAAAAGTTAGGCATAAACAGAGCTGGAGAAAAGCAGCAAAGCTGACAAAATCAAGTACCAAAATTAAGAGATTCACAAATTGAGGATGAAAACCTAAATGCCACCCTCTTTGGAATATGCATTATGTGATCATGTAATTAATTCCACCGTGCTTTTCTCCATAAAAGACTGACTCATTTATTACAGAGGATGGAGTACTCTGGGGATGATTCAGCATTCTGTCAGAGGGGCTCATCTTCACGACTCTATCGCGGTCATTGCTGTAATTGTAAGTCTCCCAGTTTCTAAACAGGCAATTTACAAAGGGCTCATGATTAATGCACTTTAACACTATTCTGGATTCCACTTCTGCTTCTGGCAAAGAGTGCTTACATAACACGCAACAATTCAGAAACTTTTCACAGGTTGCTCCTACTTAAAAAGTAATTGAGTTTTCATTAGGTCTTAATTATGGTAATTTATTTTGATGCTTAAGCTTAACTTGTTAATTTGTCAGCTGCTCATGTTAAAATAAATCGCTTCCAAAACTATAATATGAAAAAAAGGTTGTGGGACTCTAAGATCAAATGATGACAATTACAAAAGGGCTTGCAAAAGGACTGTCTTCAGACCAAAATTTGAATACCATACAGAAAAACGCCTAATTCACGATAAACTATTAAGTAGTTATTCATTAAGTATTTTCATTACTAGCACTTAATAAGACAGGGTTCCAAATGGACTACAGTATTTTTCAAGCAATATTGTAAAGCATACCTAAAGGACAGTTTAAGAGTACACATGCAATGTTTTTATTTCTCCCTTAACAATTCAAAGTTTCATGTGATCACCTTAATAGAGAGCTACATCACAGAAACATCTCACAGTATGCAACTACTGCTGTTACTCCACGTTCATGCTATCAACAACACAAGAGCAAGATCTGGCGAGTGGCAACTCTCCCCCCGGCAGAAATTAAGAGCAACCATATCAGAAAGCCTAACAAAATAACCTCACTGCTCAAGGTGCAAGTTCACAATGTAGACAAGACTAAGCAGCCCCAGCTGTGTTCTAACAAGCCAACTAATACATTTCAAAGATCAGGAATTCTGACAAACCTGTGCAACTGGCCAGAAAACAGTCACTGAACCACAGTACCGTTATGAGTATGGAAAGTTGGCTCTGCACACCGCTATGACACTCATCTATGTCTCGTGAGATGGTTAATAAGAAGCTCAGATGTGGGACAGAAAGTTTGAAATTGTACGTGGTTAAACCATCTGGCCTTTTCCCGTTAGTGCAGAAAGGCAGCAATGCAAAGGAAGCTGGTTACTATAGAGCAAAGGGCAGCTACTATAGAGCAAACTAAGATCCAAAGTAGAATGATGTTATGAAGTACAATTCACACACTTAGATTAATGACAGCATTAAATCTTAATTTATTGGTAATTTATTTTTATCATCATCAGGGAAACACACAGGACTGAAAAAATCCCTATTACTTCAGACTCATCACCTCAAAACCAATGAACTCTGCATTTAAACTTGTAGGAGGAATTAGAAAAGACTACAGTCATGCTCTCAAATATGATTTCATGCTATGAAATGACAGGAATCAAAATCCTGGATCCCACGAAGCTGCCCTGAAAGAAACAAAAGGGCGGGGGGGGGGGGAGCGCGGAGCTGGGACGGACACAAAAAAATCCACTTTAGAAGCACCCTTGCTTCTTTTTAAGAACAATTTCCAAAACTCCCTATGCACTGTATGCGACCAACCACACACGTAGCTCTTAAAAAGAAAGGTACATATCTTCTCTCAAAGCTAGAAATAAAGCTACAAATTCCACTGATTCATTGCTAAAAAAAGTCTCCAAAATAAATCTTTCCAAAGAAATCCTACAGTTACCTATGTTACAGGAAATGTTACAGTGCAGAAACTTGCTGTGTATTTACATGCATAGTATTTTAAACACTTTTAACTCCCTAATAAAATGGCGAATACTCAACAACAATTCCAAGATCATCTCTAATCTATAATAAGCCTCTCCACTAAGTTTTTGAAATACATTTTTGTAAGGCAAATACATCAACACTATATAATGAAGACAGCACTAAGTGCACAGTTTTATCTTAAGATAGGAGCACATATGCAGTTTACTTCCTGCTAGGATGAACTTAGGCTTTCCTCTCTTTTCTTGCTGCTGCTGCTGCTCCTCCCCCCTCAAGCAAAAGAATCCCCTTTCCTTTTCCTAGACCCACTTCCCACACACTGCAAAAAAAAACCCTCCTGCCTGCGAAGTGATGACCTCATGCTGCTAGCCCATCTCCTTGTATGGAGCAACTCCGGGATCGCCGCCAGCTTTCTCCGCCTTCCGGCTGACACGGCAACATACCTCCCTCCCTCACCCCGCTGCTTCCCAGCTGAGGGAACACCGGGAAGCGGAGGGGGGAAGCGGGGCAGGCAGAGGGGCTCTCCGCATGGGCAGCACGAACAGACCGCCAGACACCCGCCCCAGACTCACATCTAGCATAAACCCACTTCGTATCACCAAAGCACCTCTCCTCTCCGTTGCATGAAGAGCTGACCTCTGAAGTATGGAAATACAGCCTACGTTACCTAACCATAGCACAACCCCAACATAGCTGGATCTAGCTTCCCCGTGTTAAACGTCTTTATTTGAGTGAAGCAAATGTTACCTCTCCCCGTCTTAATAAAAACACGCCTTATTTTCCTCTGAATCACTCTACTATAATACCCTCCCGCCCCTTCTTTGGCCTGTCTTAAGTTTCAAGTGTCTCCTCAGAATGACTTCTACATCACCACTTCATTCACTGGCAATCCAAATACCTACTGAAGAACCACCTTCCTTTGAAAGATTCAGTTGCGACATGAAGTTATAGTTGCAGGAAAGGATCTTGGTGATGGCTAAAAGAGCTTTTGCTCACTTAAAATGTAACCTTATACATACAAGACTTTCTAATCTCCTTCAAAGAAACATCCCCAAGATAAACTCTTCTGGGGTTAACATTCTGCACGTGTGTATTTTAAAGTTGTAACAGTACTGACAAGTTGCTTCAACACGTTAAAAAGGAAATTATAAAAGGAGAGAACATACACTTGTCTCACCAACAATAATAATTACTGTAACTTAACCTGTAACACATCCATCATTTGCAATTTGCTTTGACGGTGAGTGGATTAGAAGTATGAACGTCCCACCTCCTCGAGTCCTCCAAACACTAGCATATGCATGTAGCAAACTTTATCAGTCATCTCTTTATTACATATTGTTTAGTAGGTACAATCAACTGAAAATAATACCCAGTAAATCCTTTTGGTCAAAAAGTTTCAAATGTCACCCAGGCTCTTCTTACATTACAACTTTTTAAATGAAGCTGCATTAAAATACAGCAGAGCATCAAAGTCACTTTGTGCAGGTCTTTTTAGAAAGTGGGGAAAACTTAAGTCAACTGCTTGGAAAGCACTGTTGTCTTCCTGCAAGCAAAAGGCGAGCTGGCTTGCTTAGCAGTATAACAAAAAGTATAACTCTATGTGGTCGCATAGGATGTGTATGCTTATGTAAATTCAAACAAAATAGAAACATATTCCAACATGAAAAGAGATTTTGCTCTCAAAAACCAAATACATGAACATTCAGGACCCCCGCAGATACCAAACCCACAAAGCATAAAAACACACATGAAAAAGGCCAGGGCAGTAGCACTAAGAAGGCCCTGCCTATCCATGCTCCAAATCTAATGTGTAAGTTAAGAAAGTCGCTAAATTTTACAGCGCTGTCACAAGGAGAGGGGGGAGGAAACAAACCCAGAACCAGGGGGGTGCATTTATTTGGGGGGTAGGGGGAGGGCACATAACACGAAGTTTCAAGTGGTGGCGGCGCGTCCTCCTCGTTCTTCGCAGCAGTCACCGCGGCGCAGCCGGGGCACCGGCGACGAGCGGCGCCGCAGGCCCCGGCCCGACTCAGCCCTTCTGCTGCCTCCGCCCCCGCGCCCCGCGCAAGGCCCCGCGCCCCAGGCCCGACTGCAGCCCCGAGGGCGGGGATCCCCACCCGCCGCCCTGCCTGCCCCGCCAGGGCGGAGCCGCCGCCGGCCGAGAGGCGCCCCTGACGTCTCCCCAGCAGGAAGAGACCGGATGCCGATGCCGCCGCCGCCGCCCCCTCAGAGGAAAGCGCGAGCGCCGCCGGTGCCTGCCCCGCCCCGCCCGCAGGTAAATCCCGGCGCGGGGCCTACCCGCCCCCCTGTACCGGCCGCCCGCTGGGCGGGCGGGCGGGAGACGGCAAGGGGGTGAGGGGCGGCTGCCCGCCGGCCCGGGGGCCGTTCCCGGGGCGCGGGCACCGGCGACAGCGGCGACGCGCCGCGCACGGCACCTTCCTACCTGACAAGCCGAGCCCCTCCGCCACCGCGGGCGTCACGGCCCCACCAGGCGCACGTGACCGGTGCGGGCCAATCAGCGCCGGGCTCCCCTTTCTCCCCCCCAGCCAATCAGGGCGCTCCCCGCCTCCTCGGGTGACGCGCCGCCACTGGCGGCCAGTCAGCGAGGGAAGACGGGCCACCGCTGCCGCCCCCCGGCTGGGAGGGAGAGCGCGATTGGATGGAAGCCGTGGCGCTCCGGGGAGGAGAGCGGGGCTACCCGCCTCGCCCCGCCTCCGGCGCCCGGTGCGTCCGTTTCCCCAGCAACGGTTTTCCTCACAACGTCCTGCTTCAAAAGACACGCCCAGGAATGCCGTAGGTTTAGGGAGAATGGGCACCGAAGCGTAAATTCAAGGTTTAATCACTGGTAAGGAACATTTACGTAATCACAACACTGCGATGCAACCTACACCGGGTTTAAAAGTATTTGTGTAATTTTTGTGCTGCTCGTTACTTGATCATGGGAATACAGGTGTGAACAGCAAGGAAACGTAGGGGACTAAAAAATGGCAAATCCCCAGAAAATAACTCCTGGGCTTTGCATGTCATGGAGAGATCGACGAGGAGTCTGGTGCTTCATTAGCTCGCCAACTGGGCGTCAGGAACAGGTAACGAGCAGCAAAAAAGAAAAATAGGGGGGGAAAAAAGGAAAATAAGGAGAAAAAAAGGAAAAGAAGAAAAGAAAAGAAAAAAAGGGAAAAAAAACAAGGAAAAAAGTAAAGAAAAAAGAGCTATTATTGTGACACTAATTTCGCAGATTTAGTGAAACTTCATGAATATAGAAGCATTGTATATTGTCTTTTGTAACAGCAAATTAAAAATTCATTTTAATTAAGTAGCAATAACAAAGTCTGATACCACGATGCATTTCATACATGCAGAAGAATGTAAGAACCCCATAGCAGCTTAGATCAGATTTACAGATAAATATTCTTTCTCAAGGGGTTGCCCACCACCGGTATTTAGGAAGGATTCTAAAAAACAGGATGTGCACAGAGCAATCATATCCCGATCCACAGTTTCTCTAAGCCAGGATTTGCTGTTAGACCACCGTGTTTAAAAAGCACTAGTGAAACTTTGCAGTGTGCAGTTTTCTACCACTGCTTAAGCCATTTATGCCCTTTTCTTCCAAAACATCTATAGAAATAATTTCCTTCATTTACCTGTTTATCAAATGAGAATTGCTTTCTTTTGCACCTCATCCAATGCAACTCCAGGCAACTTGAGACCTATATACAGTTATAAGCAAGTTTGCATAATATTACACGCACAACGGAGAAAAAAGTCAACTATTTAATTGTAGTAGAAAGTGGGGGTTGTAAAGATGTAATTTACATTTGGATACTTTTCAACAATGCGATATTTGGGATAAAAATATTAATTTAGATGTAAATTCTGAATTCAGTGTAAGAAAATATCAACCACAGGGTTTTATGGCAAATGCGGGTGCAAATGGCTTGATTCAGTCGTGGTTCAGCTATATTCAAACATAACCTATTTTATTGGGCAGACATCTTGTCAGTGAAGCTCCTCACATGCATGAAGATCTTTTATGATTATGTCTATGGTTTGGTAATTTAGCTGGCATTGAGGCCCTTGAACCTGATGAAAACTGGTAGACAATAGTATGAGGGTAGAAAAATCTCTCCTCTTTAGTTTTCTGATTAGAATTTTTTAAACTGCTGTAGAATCTGCTTGATTTTTGAGGAAGAAAGGATTCCTTGTTCTTTTTTGCAGTAAGCTTTTTTTTTTCCAAATCTTTCAGATACTTCTTAAATAAAGATGAAAAAAAATAAAGATGACCGTAGTCACTGCAGTACAGGGTAGATATATGCGAACTATTTTGAAATCAAACGGTTAAATTTATTTGGAAGTGCAATTATTAATTGAATATGGAAAGCTTTAAAAGTATATTAGCACTTCCAATTAAAAGCCAATTTAACAATTTACTTTCTACCAAGCTGCAGATGCTAATCCTTTTTTCTCTTCTGTATCCCAGTCTTCTGGTTCTGCATACATTCCTCCACTCAGCCCCATATGTGATTTCCTCTGCCTGACCCAGGGCCCTCTATCTAACTCCAGAAGTGGAGAGGCTGAGTCCTAAAAGTATCGAAAGGAGACAAAAAGGATCAGGAAAACAAACTTGCTTTTGCTCTAGCAAATTCAGTCAATCCCCAGACATACTTCTTCCAGCCTCTCCTCTTTGCTCCTACATGTTAGATCCTACACATTAAATCTATAGCTTCATGCTAAATCAAAGCTGATCAACATCACGACTTTAAACCTGCTCGTTTGGGCAATGGTGGTGTTGAAGCATTGTTTCAGACCTTATTGCAAAATTGCCTCCCCAGAAACTCAGCAAACACCTGGACACATGCCGAGTTCTGTGGTGCCACACCTCAACACCTACCAGGCAGAGCACTTCATGGCTCAACTACCTGAAACAATAGCAGCTGTCTAGTAAAAATCCCCCCAAAAAATCAATTTAGTGTCCTGAGTCTGTCGTCTTCTCTCACATTACTCATGTTTTGTAAGCTGATGCTTCAATTTCTGCTAGCTTCCCAACTACTAGAGAATTTTCAGTCTTTCTGTCATTATCTATTTGCCCACCACTAAGACCCTAGAAATACCAGAGAATTTGGTTCTTAAATAGTAAAACTCTTGTCCTATTCAGTTAAGCTCTAGGTTTCAAGAATCTTTTTCTTTTTGTTCTTCTGTTTTCTGCAACTCTTCTGGTACACTGCCAGTCTATAATTCAGTCAGGACATTTTCATAATTTTGAATGCTTCTTTTCTACCTTTATCTAATTTCTTTGTTTATGGCCCATTGCCTAAAATTCCTGGATGTGACATGCAAGTTATCTGCTTTATGCTGCTGATGCTCATGTTGAAAAATCTTAAAGTTATTCTTAGGGGACAAATACTGTAGCATTATATTACTTCAAGAATGATAACAACTTTAAATTAAATTACATGGCTGTAAGGGAAGTAGGAAAGAGAGAGATGGAAAGTTCCTCATTATCACTCCTTCAAAATGCTAAAGTAAAATGGGAGTCATTGCAAAATCCAATATAAAAAAAAATCTCCTGGATATACTAAAGAATTCGATTTTACACAAGCCAGTAATACAGAGAAGTTATTATAGAGGTATACTCAGAATAAAAGATTGCAAAGAGACCTCTGTGAGGGCTAAAAATAATAAATTGAGGAAAAAGAATCCCCAGTAATCTCAGGCTTTTGAGCAACAATATGGTTCTTTGATCCCCAACAAGGGTATATTAATTCCTTCCTGTTGAGTTAGATTTGCTGCAGTTCCTTGATGAGTTAGGCAGGAACTAGTATCTTTTTCTAAACTATCTTTGAAAAAAAAAATTGCAGTATACCATTTTACTCATTCTTTTCCTGTTTACTATCACTATTATTGTAAAGAAATACAGTAAAAAGTTTAAATACCTACACAAACTGGGTATTAAAGCACTGGAGGTTTTGTGTCAGAAACAGAATACTGTTACTACCACTATTATGAAAATTACTCTGGTTCTTCTATTATCTCTCTGGTTCTATCTATTATCTAGATAATAACATAATAAAACTCAGGCATGTTAAAGCAGTGAAATAAAGAGCATGTGAGTACAGAGCTGAGCAAACAGCTGAACTTTCTTTTCACCTCTGCCATAGACATTCTACTTACGCAAAGCGCTCTCTGCATCAGGATTTCTATCTATAAATGGCAACATCAGTAGTTTCCTTGAGGGATGTTAGAAGGCGTACATTGTTAATATTTATAAAGCATTTTCAAACTGTTGTATGGAAAAGGTTAAAAAAAGCAAATAATAGTATGCAGAATAAGGATATTTTGGTTATTCTGTCATTGGCTATGGTAGTCTAATTTTCATATTCTTTTTACAGATTTTCATTATTACTTGCTATTTTTCTCTTCTCTTCTTTTTCTCCGACCCCCATTTTGTACTTCATATTTTGAATTTCAATGTCTGTTGCTATGACAACACCACGATCTGACTAGTGCTGCCTTCAGACCCTTTTCAAATCTACGTTGTGCTGTTTAAAACTATACATTTTGTGTTTAAGGTGCCTGGAGATTTCCTTAGAATAACCTCACAGGGTTTTCCCGATCATAAGGTATGGTGCAGATATGCATTCCTAAATCCTAGCACCTGTCATTTCTTTTCTATCCCTGTACACATTACTTTGAATAATTGCTTGTCTAGGGCATGGCTAAATAGAAGATGGTGGGATTAACAGAAGGAAGCATATTTGTCAGTCTTTCCTTATATAAATATAAAAATATATATATAAAACACATATATAAACATATACATATATATGTATATACATATACAAATAGACAGGCACGTGTACATGTGCACATACACAATTTGTTTTTCAGCTGTGTGCAAGCTGGAATCTTCCACAGAACTTCCTAGAGAAGTATAAGAGGCCAGCAAGTTCTGTTTAATTTTAAAATAATGAATTTAAACTCAGCAGACACAAGGAAAGATTGACAATGATGTGAGGGAATGTAAGTCATGGTTTCATAGAATCATAGAATTGTCTAGGTTGGAAGGGACCTTTAAGATCATCAAGTCCAACCGTTAACCTAATACTGCCAAAACAACCACTAAACCATGTCCCTAAGCACCACGTCTACCTGTCTTTTAAATACCTCCAGGGACGGCGATTCCACCACTTCCCTGGGCAGCCTGTTCCAATGTTTGGTAACCCTTTCGGTGAAGAAATTTTTCATGATATCTAATCTAAACCTCTTCTTGAACAACTTGAGGCCATTTCCTCTTATGCTATCGCTTTTCTCTTAAAAGGAGCTAGTGATCCTTGCTAATGCCCGAATACAAAAAACAAGCATGTAATGGAGCAGCCGCTCATAATCCAAAACTGAGGACAAGCATTCAAATCTCTGATTTTCTGAGACTATTTACATTCTTGATAAATTTGCTGCTGTTATCATTAATTAGAGTCATAGGCTGCAATCTAGCAGGCGGTAGCAGACACGCTGCTCGAGTACTGGAACAGACTCACTATAATCTAAATGTGGGATCTAAATGATGCACTGCATCAACTACTGATAAGGAAGGGGACAGAAGTCCCATAGATAAGTTCCTGAGCACTTAGTCCAATTTAAAAAATAATTACAGAGTTTATGCAAAGTCATTACAAACACTGGGCCCCGTTCCTAATACGCCAGTTTTATCCTGTGCATCAGATAGCATTGCAGACTGGCACATTGTTTTCGTTTTCCTACTGCTAGCTCTGTGGACCAAGCATTGCTCATACATAATATTATGCTCCTTTTTATAAAAAAAAAGTGTTCTGCTGTGAAAATTTGTTTCAAATTCCCCTTCAGTTGCTGTCTGAAGAGCTAGTTACTACTCTTCAGCTTGAGGAATAATAATGTCTCAGCTAAATGTTTCTCCTTGAAAGTTACGGGATTTATATCTTGCTGCTTACTTACCTGCATTGGAGAAAGGTGTGAATGTTTATAATTCACATAATACAGAAACCACCTTAAAAGAGTTCAGCAGTGTTAAGGCAAATTAATTTTCCAACTGCAAGAAAGTGTGACAGCCACACGTTGGTCTACCTAAGTAAAAGCACACCGCGCTTTCTGTTGATGTTTTCTCTTGGATTGTAGATTCATGATGTGAAATCTTTGGATACAATACCTTAAGTCAGTATTGCTCCCTCTGCCATCCTTCCACTACCACGGGTTCCCCTCCTTCATCTTCAGAATGCAGTTTCCCCACTAATGCCCCCGGAAGTGTTTATGCAACTGTTCTGCAAAGTAGATAAGGGAGATGACCCAGCTTAAAAAATAGTCTTGCTATTACATTTAATTATACATAATTTCTTTATAAAAGTCTTGTTACGCTTTTTGAAACAAGATGTGTTCCCTATCTCCTTAACACCACAGCCAGACAACTAGTTGGACTAGCACAACTCAGCCACAGAAGTCTAGGTAAGAGCAGTCTGGGAAAGGGGATAAGTGGCAATACCTCAGGCTACTGTTGCCACTAAAGAGTACAACTCCTGAAGGAGCAGGCTGAGATTACTTTCTTGGTGGCATCATACTGGGCTCCAAGCCTGGGACAGGAAATACATCTCTTTTTCAGTGAATTTGTTCACTGCCTTATCTACTTTGAGGAGGAGACAGTAGAGCAATGCACATACTAAGCTATTTTGTATTCTGAAATAAATCACGGCCTTCACTATGCATACATTTGTATGAAACAGTTGTCAGCATATTTAAAAAAAACAAACACAAAACACCTTGAGGCAAATTCCAGTTTAAAGTATTCCTGCCTCTCTCTTATAATGCACATTCCTTCTCCCATGCTGCAATATGCTACTACTCTAGATTGTGCTGACACAACTGTTGATCAGATTACATTGTGAACAAAGCTGATAAGCCTAAATAAAATCCTGCAACCAAACAAAAAAATCTTTAAGAAAAGACTTGTTAATCCATGATCTAGAAGTTGAGCCTTTGCCTTGAGACATCAGCATGTTTTCCAGAACACGTTGATGATTTAATCCATCTGAGCAGGTTATGATTATACCTACTATGGTGAAGGACAGTAGCCTTTCGAAAATGTAAGCAGCAGCAGAAGATAAAGGTCAACCTCTTGATTAACGTGAAAATCCCTAAGAAGGCAGATAGGAAACAGAAGGGAAAGTTTATAAAACTACACATTTCTTGGGTGTTCTTCCTTTAAGGAAAAGCTTTTGCAATTTTGTATAAATTGGTATCCACAGCACCATGGCTGGTTTAGTGACTTGACATCTTTATAGGTGAATGATGAAGAGAGGTGTTTCTTGGAGTTAGTGTACCAATAGGTGTAACTCTTTCTCTAAATCTCTCCCTAGACCTAACAAACAAGATGCACACACCAGGTTTGTGGAATTAAATTACCCTACTTTTATTTTAACCTTTGTCTGGTGCCAAGGGTAATTTCAGTATGAAAACCTGTATAAATCTTTTCCTCACTTTCTCATTTCCCTTGTACTTCAGACGGTTCTTCCTGAGTGGGGTTTAAATTTCCCCATATTTTAAAATTTTGGTTTTGCTACCTAGATAGAGCTCAAGTAAAGAGCCAAAGTATTATTGTTGCCCCTGTGCCAGAAACATCTTATTAAAATCCCTTGTCTTTCATAACAGAACTGTCCTGTCTGGCAGTATTTTTCAGTACCTTTTAGTAAGAGTACCTGGAGGAACACCATGGCATTGCAAACTACAGAGCAGGAGAATTTAGGAAGAGACAATACTGGAGTTCCCAAGGCAAAAAAATGCCAATTTAGTCATTATTTACTTTCAAGTTTTTATGGAGAGTCATAAGAACTTTGTTTAGAAGGTCTCTAAAATGGAATTTCTTCTTATCAGAAACTGCTTTAGATTTCTGGAGGTCAGTCCCCTGGGAAACTTTACATGTCATTACTCTTCTTGAAACAGAGCATATTTCACAACTAAAATTGTCTTTCAAGTTTTATACAGCCCAGCAATAATAACAACTGGGTACAAAGAGATACCTGCCACACAGTTTCTGTCTCTCAGAGTCCATCCCAAACCTCTCCCAAATATATAAGAGCTCACACATCCTTGCCTGGAAAGACCAGCTAGTCAAGTCTGTGAATAAACATACGTACATTAACAAGTAGATTCTCTCAGAAAGTGAATTGGGGAAAAAAAAAAAGAGAGAGAAGGGATCAATATCTTTCTCACATTTTAATACAAACTCTTCTACTACTACATGCTACTAGTAAAGTTATAGCAAGTTGATTAGCTCATAGCCCTGGAAATTAAGCTGGTGCTTCCTAGCATATCTAACATGTTGTGCCACTGGACGTTCAATGAGTATTTAGCAGATTGTACCCCTTTTATGTAGTTTAGATAGCCCCTGCCAGGCCTACACAATCTTTTAAGGGTGAGTGCATACACGCACACTGTTACGTGAGACCTGTGGTCAGTGAATCACACTGAAACCAGCAGTAGGATTTGGAAACAGGAGTTTTGTGCAACAGCGATCATTATTCCACATAGCAGGAACCTTTTCCTGTAGGGTACTGATATCCTGCATATTGAAGCCAATGTATATTGACATCGATGGAGTGGGAGCACATCCAACAGCCGACACTATGAATTCCACAGCTTGCAGCAATATACACCAAATGAAAAACAGGCAGATATCCATCTTCCAGCTTTGAACACCTGCAGGTGAAGCCGTAACAAATTGATTAGTGGTTTTTACTTTTTTGCCCTTGTCTAATCAGCTACAGTAAATCAATTGTGCCCTCTAGAATCCAAAGCAGGATAAGACAGGCTTCTGACTTGATTCAATTTCATTATTTAAATACAGAAGTCAGCAAAGGATATTTGAAAGGAAAAGTTTATCAAAATAGTTTGCTTTGTTTCATTAATGTTTCCCTCATCTCTATTTTATTCATATTGTATGTAATCATAAATAGTGTTTCTTGTAAAACACAAGATTTTTTCCTGCTCTAATATATATTCTAGGATTATGTTGATACCGTTTCAGCAGAAACTGCACTAAAATTTTTGATGTAAATGCCAAGAATAAAATGTCTATAGCTTATCAGCATTCCTCACTTACTGTTAAATATCAAATTACAGAAATTGCTTGGCTAGTTTATATTAAATATCTGGAATAGTGTTTGTGCTTAGCTAAAAAATAATCTTTTTCAGCTGTAGGGAATATTGTTTTGATCTGATTTATTATGATCCTTTTAGGTAATCGGGATAGCACATTTAAAGACACATTCTGTTTGTTTCATCTGAGTCTCTTTTTATATATTTTATAAATGCAACAACACGCCTAACCTTGAAAAGAGTGAAATATAGCAAGACTCATCTCGCTGCATTATGGTGAGTTTACTTATTGAGGAAGACTAAATGGATCTTCAAATAAAGTATATAATGCAAGATTTCCATTGGCAGCTTCTCTGTAGATGACCCAAATAAACATATCTAAGTACGGATGTCTCACATTATTTTTCTGTCTCAGTTCAAGCAAGACAACATGGCATCATTATTATCTGGAACTCCCTCTATAATAGTTATGAGAACTGTGAACCCCACAAGTATTTGTCACCATGTGACAAGGTTAGATGGCTTGTTCCCAGGCACCTATATTTAAGTATTTGAGTTGTACACAAGTGCAGAGAGCTAGCCACCTCAAAATGTAATCAAGACTAGCCAGGTGCCAGAGCACAGTGAGGACCAGCTGCTTCCTAAGGGTCAGTATCTCCCGGGCCTAGGGAGTCAAGGGGAAGACCAGAGATGGCAGTGCAGGGACTTCACCAGCCACATCACCACCCTAGGAAGGAAGGAGGGCAGGTGCTGGGGGGGAGGGGAGGAGGGAGGGGACTGGTAGTGAAGGAAAGGCAGCCCTGAGTCCAGGGCATCTCACAAATCTATGAGGACGGGGCAGGTCCAAGATAGAGCCACCCAAGGAAATCAGCCCCCACAGGTCATCATTGGTAGGATCTATGGGGAGATGTGGCTGGAGACCAGTGCTCCTAGATAGGGGCCAAAGGCCCAGGGCTGAGCTTAAATGGAACCCCTGTGCCCATGAGGGAGGATGGCAGTCCATTGCATGGGTGGGGGTCCCAATAGGGCTGATCAGAGCCACTAAAGTCAGTTAGTGCCTGTGGAATAATTACTAAATTGGCCAAGAATACAAAAGTGCAGCATTGTTCACACATTAAGGAAAGTCATAAAACCAAGGGGCTTCTGAGGTAGAAGAATGCAACGTTTGTGATTCTCTGTACAAGGTTGTTTGCGAAACTACAGGAGGGATGGAATGGAATGCAATTGTTCCATGGCCTTCCCTTGTGACGAACAGCAGATATGGGAACGAGATGGTACTACGGAACAGATAAGCTGCCTACTTGCTTACTACAAAATGGATAAGCGGCCCTACTTGGTACCCGAGCCAACTTTTCATCAAATGTTGATGAAATGCTGTCCTTTGTGAGAACTTTGCTCATTACAATGTACCAAAACACACCTCCATCCCGGAGGCTACCTGCCTCCAAGGTACGACCACTGCTCCTTGAGTACACCAATCATAGTAAAAGTATTAATGACTAAAGTCACTCAAACTCCACTTTGAAGATAAAAAAATAGTATAAAAATAGCCCCAGAGAGGGGGGATATCGGGGAGGACACCATCGTGAACAAGTCGAGGAGAACTCCATCACTGACTTCCGGGAGCAGTCGACGGGCTGAGCCTTTCTTCCCCCGCATGGGGACACCTTTGGGTAAGGCTTAGATCATACCGAGTGTTTCCTCGGGGAACTTAGAAATTTCTCCAGGGAATCCCTATCCTACATTTATAGCCAGGCTGTATTGTTTATAACTTTGTCACGCGTTTTGTGTACTTAACAATATCTTCATTTGCACGTGCTTTGCAGACAGTGTATTTATCACCAGCAATCCTAAGAACCTATATATGTGTTGTTTAAATAAACTGCACTGTTTAAGTAGCTGGTCGTTTTGGTTTCTCACTGAACGTGACCAAAGACTCGAGAGTGGCCATGCTAGTTCAGGAGCACGACTAGACTGAAGGTGCAGTCCACTATCAGTGTATCCAAATTGTAATAGTTTAATACATATTAAACACGATTGGGCTGATAGTGCTGAATTGGGCATCACTCAGAACTTAAACCTAGCCACACCTAGCCTCCCAGCTCAGTGAGGAGCGTTAGAATGCAAGGGGGTTTATCTTCTGCCAAAACCACCTTTCACACAACAGTGCCCTAACAGGAGATTACCAAAAAAGGGTATTTTAGGGAGATGGAGACCTTCTTCATGGTTTTCTGCTTCACTTGCTCCAGTTTGTCAACATTTCTTGTACTGGGTGTCCAAAACTGGATGCAGTAGTACTCTAGATGTGTTCTAACAAATGCTGCGTAAGGCAGGGTAATCACTTCCCTTAATCCGTGCTTGTGTTAGTATAGACCAGGATGCTGTTGGCCGCCTTTGCTGCCAGGGCACACAGCAGACTCATGCTCAGCTTGCTGTATACCAGGACCTTCAGCTCTTTTCCAGCAGAGCTGCTCCCCAGTTTGTTAGTTGTTGCATCCGTTAACAACCTAACCTGGATACAAGAATATTGCAGGAGAGGGCTTTCAAAGCCTTGGCAGACTTGGAATATAGTCAGTGAATGAAGCTGCAAACCACAAAGGAAAAAAGTAGTTCAAAAATTTAAAGGTTAAGACAAATGAATGTTGGTCACAGGAGTTGAATTCTATCCCTGCCTTTGTTGTACAGACCTCACAGTGTGTTTGCATGTTAGTAGCAGTTCTCAGAATCATGAATTTCATATTTCATAGAATCATAGAATGGATTGGGTTGGAAGAGACCCTTAAAGATCATCTAATCCAGCCCCCCTGCAACGAGCAGGGACATATTCAACTAGATCAGGTTTCTCAGAGCCCCATCCAACTTGACCTTGAATGTTTCCAGGGATGGGGCATCTACCACCTCTCTGGGCAACCAGTTCGATGTTTCACCACCCTCATAAAAAATTTCTTCCTTATATCTAGTCTGGATCTACACTCTTTCAGTTTAATCGCATTACCCCTTATCCTATCACTACAGGCCCTAATAAAAAGTCTGTCCCCATTTTTCTTTGAAGCCCATTTTAAGTAATGAAAGGCCACAATAAGGTGTCCTCAGAGCCTTTTTTTCTCCAGTCTGAACAACCCCAACTCTGATCATTTTTGTGGCCCTCTTCTGGACTCGCTCCAACAGGTCTTTCTTGTACTGAGGACTCCAGAGCTGGACGCAGTACTCCAGGTGGGTCTCACCAGAGTAGACTAGAGAGACAGAATCACCTGCCTTGACCTGTTGGCCACACTTCTTTTGATGCAGCCCAGGATATGGTTGACTTTCTGGGCTGCGAGCATACATTGTTGGCTCATGTCCAGCTTTTCACCCACTAATACCTCCAAGTCTTTCTCCACAGGGCTGCTCTCAATCCCTTCATCCCCCAGCCTGTATTGATACTGGGGGTTACCCTGACCCACATGCAGGACCTTATACTTGGCCTTCTTGAACCTCATGAGGTTCACATGGGCCTACTTTTCAAGCTTGTCCAGGTCCCTCTGGATGGCACCCCATCCCTCAGGTTGTCAACTGCTTGGTGTCATCTCAGCTTGGTGTCATCTGCAAACTTGCTGAGGATGCACTCGATCCCACTGCCTATGTCATTGATGAAGATACTAAACAGTACCGGCCCCAGTACTTACTCCTTGTCCTAGAGTACTTGATGTGGCAACTATAATGAATTTATTTTAAGATAGGTCTTTATAAGCAATAGAACAAAATTTCACTAAGTTCTTCTCTTCCCTGCAATCCTGTTTTTCATGAAGTACAGAAATAATTTTGTAACTTTAAATATAAGCAGGGATAGATATGTCTTTTCTGGTTTCTTCATACTCTTTTTAAAACAATAGCAGTACCTAAAAATGTTTCTCACATTCATCTTCAAATACCATATGAATATTTAATAGTCCGGTTTCAAATCTGCATATGGCCAGCTGTCACAGGATGGCACTACAGAGAATCTGGTATAACTTTGGTATAAGCTACAGAGTCATATCCTTCCCTAAATCTAAATTTGCTTGATAGCCTAGAGATATAGCTATTGTCAAATCCAGGAATAAATCCTTTTTTGCTTTCAACTTGAATCTCATCGCTTGGTTGGCACAAATTGTCTTCCAAAGATAACGGGTGTTCAGTCCCACCAGTGAGCAAGCTGAAAAGTTCTTTCTCTGTTGTGAAAGTCTGTAACATTTATCCAGAAGATCTGCAAAGGTTTGTGGTATATTCATTTGGGTTTTGTTTTATCTTTCTTATTCTGTCTCTGGAAGAAACTCATAGATAGCTGCAATTAAAAATTATTATCCAGTGAAATGGATTAAAAATAATCAGACTTGTGTTTTTTCTAACTGTAAATTAACAAATTGATAGTATGTATAGATTTAATGGGCAATAAGATCATGAAACTGTAAAATAGTCACCAACGTAGGTGACTATCAAAGTCCAGCTGTTCACTTACTAAGTTGCTTCTTTTCATTTAATTAGTAGACATTCTTTAAATTTTCACATAAAATCACCTGCACTTTTATTGAGAAAAGGGAAGATGAAATTTCCCTTAGATGAAATTTAGCTTAGAATCCACCTCTTATTTTAGTATGATAAATGCCCCGCATTCCATCTGTGTATTAAATGTTTAAACTTTCTTCTCAAGCTCCTAGGTGGTAGCTATGAATTCAGGCATAAATATCTGATTAAGATTGCATAAATCATGCAATGCTTTCCAGAGTACTTTTAAGATTGGAATGCCTACTAATAAAATCTCCAAAATTTGTGTAGCACTGATCATCCTCCAGAAACAGAAAATGCTATAAAAACTGTGCACTCAGTCTTCTATTCCTGACTTACAGTAATAGCAGTGCAATCCAGATCTGTGGGTGAAGTCACTTGTGATAAGCCAGGAAGGTTACTTTCACAGCTATTAAATCCTGAAGCTCCTAAATGCTCTGGATATACCTATCCATGAAATGATAGAGTTTTCAATTCTGGGAGAAGCAAGGAGAGGGGTCAGCAGAACTGCTACCTTGGACTTCCGGAGGGCGGACTTTGGGCTTTTCAGGAGCCTGGTTGACAAAGTCCCCTGGGAGGCAGTCCTCCAGGGCAAAGGAGCCCAGGAAGCCTGGATGTTTTTCAAGAAGGAAGTCTTAAAGGCGCAGGAGCAGGCTGTCCCCATGTGCCAGAAGACAAGCCGTCGGGGAAAAAGGCCGGCCTGGCTAAACAGGGAGCTAGTGTTGCAACTTCGGGAAAAAAAGAGGATCTATGGCCTCTGGAAGGAAGGGCAGGCCACTCAAGAGGACTACAAGGAGGTAGTTAAGCTATGTAGGGAAAAAATCAGGAGGGCCAAAGCCCAGCTGGAGCTAAACCTGGCTTCTGTTGTCAAGGACAACAAAAAAAGCTTCTATAAATATATTAGCAATAGGAAGAGGACTAAGGATTATCTCTGTCCTCTAGTAGATGGGGCCGGCAACATAGTGACCAAGGATGAGGAAAAGGCTGAGGTACTTAATGAAGTCTTTGCCTCAGTCATCAGCAGCAGGACCAGTTGTTCCCTGAGCACCCAGACCCCTGAACTAGAAGACAGGGATGGGGAGCAGAATGAAGCCCCTCTAATCCAAAGGGAAATGGTGAGGGACCTGCTTCAGCACCTGGAGGTGAACAAATCTATGGGGCCGGATGGGATCCACCCAAGGGTATTGAAAGAGCTGGCGGAGGTGCTCGCCAGGCCACTTGGTATCATTTATGAGCAGTCCTGGACAACCGGGGAGGTCCCAGCTGACTGGAGGTTAGCAAATGTGACACCCATCCACAAGAAGGGCCAGAAGGAGGATCCGGGGAACTACAGGCCAGTCAGTCTGACCTCGGTGCCTGGGAAGGTCATGGAACAGATCCTCCTCAGTGCCATTACACGGCACATGCAGGAGAACAGGGTGATCAGGCCCAGTCAGCATGGGTTTGTGAAGGGCAGGTCATGCCTATCAAACCTAATATCCTTCTATGATAAGGTGACCCACTTAGTGGATGAGGGAAAAGCTGTGGATGTTATCTACTTGGATTTTTGCAAAGCTTTTGACACTGTTTCCCACAGCATTCTCCTGGAGAAACTGGAGAGTGGTGGTAAATGGAGTTAAATCCAGTTGGTGTCCAGTCACAAGTGGTGTCCCCCAGGGTTCGGTGCTGGGGCCGGTTCTCGTTAATATCTTTATCAATGATCTGGATGAAGGGATTGAATGCACCCTCAGTAAGTTCGCAGATGACACTAAACTGGGCGGGCGTGTTGATCTGCTTGAGGGTAGGTTGGCTCTGCAGAGGGATCTGGACAGGCTGGACCGATGGGCTGAGGCCAATGGTATGAGGTTCAACAAGGCCAAGTGCCGGGTCCTGCACTTGGGTCACAACAACCCCATGCAGCGCTACAGGATTGGGGCAGAATGGCTTGAAAGCAGCTCGACAGAAAAGGACTTGGGAGTGTTGGTTGACAGCCGGCTGAATATGAGCCAGCAGTGTGCCCAGGTGGCCAAGAAGGCCAACAGCATCCTAGCCTGTATCAGGAATAGCCGGACTAGGGAAGTGATCATCCCCCTGTACTCGGCACTGGTGAGGCCCCACCTCGAGTACTGCGTTCAGTTTTGGGCCCCTCGCTACAAGAGGGACATTGAGGTGTTGGAGCGTGTCCAGAGAAGGGCTACAAAGCTGGTGAGGGGCCTGGAGGACAAACCTTATGAAGAACGACTGAGGGAGCTGGGGTTGTTTAGCTTGGAGAAGAGGAGGCTGAGGGGAGACCTTATCACCCTCTACAACTACCTGAAAGGAGGTTGTAGAGAGATGGGGGCTGACCTCTTCTCCCTGGTGACAAGCGATAGGACGAGGGGAAACGGGTTCAAGTTACGTCAGGGGAAGTTTAGATTAGATATTAGGAAACATTTTTTCACTGAGAGGGTTATTAAACATTGGAATAGGCTGCCCAGGGAGGTGGTGGATTCACCGTCTCTGGAGGTGTTTAAAAAAAGGGTAGATGGGGCACTGAGGGACATGGTTTAGAACTGGTTTTTGTCAGGGTAGGCTAAAGGTTGGACTCGATGATCTTAAAGGTCCCTTCCAACCTCAACAATTCTATGATTCTATGATTCTATGATCCTAGTATATTCCCTGGCATATTTTTGTTCTGTGCCTAACATTGACCAAAATTATCCTTGGGCATGATTTGGGAGTCAGAATTTATGGGGGCCTTCTCCCCTCTAACAGGTAGTTTGCTTGCAGCTCCTTTTGGAGACCCACCTAGTGACTTGACTAGAATAGCTGTGGTCATTTTGTGCCAGTTGGCCTCAATATTCAGGAACGCTTTCCTCGCACATTTCGTTTACTGGTGCGGATGAAGCCTCTGAGTATACTTGGCATCAGCTGCAGTAACCCTTGGTGGTGTTTCAGAGAGCATTCACATCTGTAGGGCAGGAGAAAGGGAAGAGGGCTTCTTATTCACATGTTTCTTCTCAAAGGGACTCTGATCTGCGCGTGCTGAAGTGACCTAAAACTTACCCCTTGTCAGAATGATCTCTGCAAAGTAGTATAAAAGCACTTCCCAACTACTAATTCCCTAAATATGTCCCAGGCTGTGAGTCCCTTAAGACTTACATACATTGCCCTCTGTCATTATGTGCTGACACTGCAGCCGCTGAAGAACATTGTCATGTCAGCATCACTCAGAGAGCAGACATCATCTTGTCCAATGTTGACTGCATACTCATATACTAAATATTACATAAAACATTAGTCATGCACAAACTGTATGATGATGATGATCAGGATCTCTGATGTGTTACAGCCTTTCTACTGAGGGCAGATAATAATAATAGTGATAACAGAGTTGATCATAAGCTTTTTTGCTTGGACAAATGTGAGTCAGCAGGGTTTACCATCTAGCCCTCATTTGTTAATGAGGCTTTGGGGTCACAGTCCCAATGGACTGCTCCAGCTGCCAGTGGCTGAAGTACATAAATAACCTTTTCCCATGGCCACATACTGGAGTGTTAAGAAAGGTGTCATAGCACTGGAAGTATCTGGCCAGGGGAAATTTAAGGTTTCTTTATGCTACCAGATTAGCCAAGGCAATCTTAACAGAGTAGAATATGATTCCAGAAGTCTTTTTTGTGCTACACGTGAGGGAATGAGGTCCATAGTTATGAATTATTTAGTCCATTCTTGCATATGGTGCCTTTCAAACAAAATAAACAGTTGAGCTACACATAGCAATAATGCTTCAAGAAAAGAAGTGAAGAATTTGTGTAGGTTTATTCAAAATTGTAAAGAGTATCTGCTTTTGACAAGCATTCCAAATTGGAGACTGGTTAGTATGATTTTTAATTCTGAGATCTCTTGAAAAGGTTTTGGGGATCCTTTAATGACAATAAGCTGTCAGGCCTAATTGTTGTGCCCCACTTTAAAAACTGTACCTTTGAATTGTATGTCCCTTTGAATTTTGCACTACAGCACGTGACCAGAAATATATTAGAGACAAAATGTCACTTCCAAAATCTTTCTTTAATACCACTTCATTTCATACTCATTTTGTTCCTCTTATCCCTGAAGATAAGAAGAACCCTTCTTGTTTCTCACACAGACAATTCCAGCAAGGAATATCATACTCTGATACAAATTCTGATACAGAAGAAGAATATTTTAAGTGAAATTGGAAATGTAAGGACGAGCAAAGAATTACTACGTGTCAATGGTACAGGAGTATTTTCCTGCTGTAATTTATTTGCTGTTTGGCCATGCAGGCTGATGCATAACATACCCAGAGCTATGCTGGGTTTTTTTGCTGATAACACTTTTCCAGCCATTGACGTATCATGAAAGTATCATTCTATGGAAATCTCTTTTCTGCTTAATTTTCTACTTTATTGGATTTTTCTTCTCTTTTGCTTCACTTCTTCTAAGCTTGATATTTGTACTAAATGCCCACTGATTTTTTTATTTTTTTTTGCTTGCGCTCTAATGATATTGTTGGTTCACTGTCTTACTGTAACTAACAGCATTTTATGGTAGCTAGAGGATTTTTAGATTTCCTGTCACTCCTGTATTTGTTGTGGGTTTTTTTAAAGAAAAGTACTTTTCATCCATTGTTATGAGAATTTGTACATGTTTTCTAGATGTGTGTTTGCAAAATTTATATTTCTCTGATTGATAGATTCAGGGCAGTATACATCATGTTACACTTCAGAAGTAAAATTATAGAATTTTTCCTGGGATACCACCTGTTATCTGACAAATTTATATAGCTGCTAATGTTGGTCTCTGTGAAGGGATGCATCTACTGGAATAAACATATAATCTGTGTGCTGTTCCACAGAACCATCATATGAATGAGGTGCTATATCTTGTGACAGCTTTTGTAAGCATTAGAAATACCAGGAAGAAATTTTGCTATGAAACATATTATGTATGACCTGCTTCACCAGTCTTAGTCTTGTAAGCTGCTGTACAAGAACCTCCCATACAGGAATTCTGACTGAGCGATTTTCTATATATCTTAAAATTATGTATTTAAAAAAAAAAAGTGAGTATAATAGCTCTAAATTTCACACAATCAAACTGCAACTTTGAATAATTGCTCAAACTTACTAGTAGACAAGAGGGCTGAGTTACATGGAGTAGTTTTTATTTATATTCAGGCTTGGAAAAACAAGGTCACTGGCATTCTGAACTTCCCCCCTCTGTTTCATTTGACCTGCCAATCAGATTTTTTGGAGTGAGAGTAGATGTCCAGTATTGTGCCTGTTTGGTGCGTGTTTCCTCTGTTAGTGCTAGCCAGGCTGCTCTGACAGTTTGGTGAGGTAATGCAGACTCTACAAGCCTAGACTCAGCGACAAGTCGACTTATAAGAGTGGCTTTCAATTAAAAATGTAACAAAACTGGAGTTAAAGACTGTATCCGTACATGGTGAGTTGCCTATTTTTGAGACTCAAATGTGTGAATTCTCCAATTTTGAAGGAACACATGCTTTCAGCGAAACTTGATCTCTTGATACTTATACACACATTAAGGAGGATGTGAAAGAAAGTCGGGAATGCTGCATCACATTGGAACAGGCTGTCCAGGGAAGTGGCTGAATTTAAAAGATGGGTGGACGTGGTGCTTAGGGACATGGTTTAGTGGTGATTTCAGCAGTGCCAGGTTAATGGTTGAACTTGATGGTCTTAAAGGTCCCTT
This sequence comes from Chroicocephalus ridibundus, assembly GCF_963924245.1. Taxonomy (NCBI): domain Eukaryota; kingdom Metazoa; phylum Chordata; class Aves; order Charadriiformes; family Laridae; genus Chroicocephalus; species Chroicocephalus ridibundus. Next base: position 24,845,289 of record NC_086316.1, read on the forward strand.
CCAACCTAGATGATTCTATGATTGTGATTTTGGCAAGCAATTTAATTTCTAATATTCCATTCTTTTTTCTTGAAACCTGTCCTGCATCTCATCACAATGGCATTTTTGTTTGGGAAATGGGCTTATCATCTTTTTTGAAAAAGCAGGCAATTTCTACCAGCAGAAGTGTGAGATCTAGGTGCAAAAGAGATATTGACAGAATATCTTTCTAGACATCCTATTCATTGTTTTCCATATATCAGAATATACAGAAAAATTACAGTAAGTGCAGCAGGTATTACTAGTGAAGCTTTTGGCCTAAAATCCACAAAAATTTGCATTATACTAGAAATTAGTGTTTCTGCTGAGTTCTCTTGAACCTCCTCTTCCCCTTTGCCCAAGGTGAAAAATCAGATCTGAATAGTTACTACAGATTTATATTAAAAAGGATAAAGCCTTTTGTTACACTTAACTGACCAAGAGAGATTTCAGAAGTATTCAGGCATGCTAAAGCTCATCCATTGCGTGTGGCAACTTCTTGAAGCTTCTTAGCAAACTTCTGCCAGTGTCTGAAATTTCTGTTAACTTCTTTAGCGCACTTAAATTTATCTAGAGCAGAGGATTTCTAAAATTGTTTGGAAATCTAAAATCCGTTGTCAGGACAATGAAGATAAATTATGAGAACTTCCAACTCCATTATGGTATTTGGTGCCTCGAACACTCAATGACATGCTGTATACTGTCATGCGGTGTCTTCTTAGACGCATCTGTTTGTACTTGGTGTGGATGATGAGTTCAGACAATTCCTTTTTTGGTTCCACGCAGACTCTTTCAAGCTTTACAATTATGGCTGATCTTATGTCTGTCTCATTCTAGCCTTGCTTCTGGAAAGATGCCTAATGATTCAGGTGAAGTTAATATACTGTCCTAAATTAGGAATAATGCTTGATATCTTTCAAAAATGGAACATTTCTCCAGTGAAGTGAGACAGACTTACTTAACTTTACCATTATCTGTAACTCAATGTCTTATGCAATCTGCTACAATTTTGACAGCTATAATTTTGTTCTTCCTACGTTACAGTCATATTTGATGTTCACATGCGTCCTGTCAATGTGGGAAAAACATAAAAATGTAAGAGCACTAAACCCAGCAACTAGCAGATGCCAACTACAGAAGTCTTCGTTATATTTACTAACTATTCATATTTGTGAGCTCCGAGTGGTTTTTAAGGTGGATCAATTAAATCCACTTCCCCCATATTCATATTTATAATTTCTAACTTTTAACCTTTAAACCCATATCTAAATAGAAAGGAAGCCTCAAATATATAAATTAAAATATACCTTACTGCTATTAAGGTTGATCTACTTTATACCTTATCAATTTGCCTTCATTGTGAAATGAAGTTATGTATAAAACTACAAGACTACTATAAGAGTACTTTTATCCAATTATCTAGTAATTTAACCTTCTTTGCCTTTGCTTTTTGTTTTATAGGTTTGAGAAATTATAGAATATTAAGATTGTTAAGTACTGTCTAGGAAAAGTGGTGTCCCGGGTTTATATTTTTTTGTAAAAACCCCAGTATTCTGCAAAACTGAGGATAAACTTGTAAAAATTTAGGAAAATGTAATTAAAAATCCTTCCCTATATCTGTTTGTTCTGCAGAGATCTTAAGAATGTTCCTCCCTCTAAAGAATTTTTTGATAATAAGAAAAAGGAAATTTATTGTTAAAGAAACATATGTCTAAGAATCTTTAGCCCATGTTTTATTAAACGCTTTCTCTGAAGCAAGAGGGTATAAGCTACTGGGACACTATGAAACTTGCAGACTTTGCTGATTGACTTCTTAAGGGATGATGCAGCAATCAGAGCGATGAAAAAAATCAGACAATCGGAGAAATGTCGACAGAATTGGAAAGGTGACTTTCTAAGGCAAAACCAAACTGTCAATGTGAATTTTTAATCTACTTTTTATACTTAATAAACACTGTAAGCAGTCTTTTATTTGTTTAACTAAAGTGTTTAAATTGAAAAAGACACTACCGTAGTTAGGCATAATTTAATCTCAGGTGGGATTAATATTCTTCAAACAATTCAGCCAGCAAATTTTTGGTTTCATTCCTATAACTTGTATTAGATTGGTGCAATTAACTTTTTCTTGAGATTCTTTTAACTGCATTCATTTTATATATCACTATTACAAAAAAATCATTTGTCTCTGGTAGGATCCCACACGTTTCAAAGGAGGAACCAAAGTGAATTGAGAGAGGCAGGAAAAACACTGCAGCAAATCTATTGAATTAGGAGATCAGCTGTAACATTAGACAAAACTATGGCCATGGTCATGTGTCAGTGGAAGGAATTAAGGTAGGTACAGCTCTTTTGAGCTTTTTCCATATTAAACATAAAAAGTATATTGAAAAAAAAATTGTCACATATTTATAACCAAGTACTCAACTGTTGGAATTTCCAGATTTTGGATTGTCCACGTACCTTTATTTCCACATCTTCTGGCATGCATTATGAGCCTGGTTTTAATTAACTGATCACATACGGTCCGCCCTCCACCACCACCCGCCCGCCACCCCCTGCAGGACTCTTGTCTCCTGCTGTGCACAATATAATGATAATGCTCACTGAATGAGTAACTATTCATCATTTTGTTTCTTTGTTATTGTTCAGTGTATGGTCCCATGCCACATTTTTAAGTTCTGCTCTGAAGACAGAATTTTTAATTTCCTCCTGGGCTTTTCTATGGTGCTCATCACTACAGTGTCTGAGTGCTTTACGAATCTTAATGAATTTATCTTCATAGCACTTCTGTGCACTGAAGAGGAATTATTATTCTAATTTGACAGAGAGAACTGAGACAGAATAAATTAGAAAATATCCACTACTTTTGACAGTCAATTTGAGGTGCTTACGAGCTGATTTTTCAGAGGGTTTAATATTATACAATATAGGATACCTTCAGTGCTTGTTGCCTATGTTGCAGATGGAGGTGCTTAATGTTTTCAAACCACAGCAAGGGTCTGGAGTTTGAAGAAAGAGGAAAACAGAGGTAGTGACACTTGCAAAAATGTCTGTTCAAGTGATTTGGCTGTGCGACATCCAAGAGAGAGTGGGATACAGTTGTTCAGGGCACCACTCCATTCCCATGAATTTTCAGACAATCCTTTCTTTTCATCTAGTTTCTACTGCATCCACTGCTGCACATCTTCCAACTTCTGCAAAAGTAATGTAGGGATTATACAGCATCCTACTCTGTGTAATTCTGATTTGTCCCCAGAGCAAGACTATCCAGAGAGCACTGGAGGAGGAATAAATCTTGTGTAAAATAAATTTCCAAATTATAATGCAAAGACACAAGAGGGATTTATTAAGTTTGTGTAGGAAACTTCAGTAATGCTTTAAAATACGTTTTTGCATGTGACTTCCTGGTTTAGTTTTCTTTTTTTTTTTTAAAAAAAAAAAGCAAAGCAAAGCTGTGAACTGTATGTCACCATACATACAGTGTATGGTGTATGGCTGTGCCATGAATTTCGTGTGTGTCCTGGATAAACCATGTAAGTTCGCTGTCATTTTCTACTCCGTGGACTCACCTGGCTCATGATAAGTCTTTAGACAGCTCAGAGTTGAGCTGGGGCAATAGTGTCTTTAAATTGACTGACAGTAAAGAGGACTTGTGAAGGATTTGCTGATAGTCCAGGAACTGTAAGATTTGGGACTTATAAATTTTAATCTAATTTCGAAAGGAGATTGTGCCACTGTGAGCCCCTATCCCTTTTGCAAATATGACTCTTTCTGGTGTTTTCCCTCCAGCCCGTGACAGCTCCAGTTTTGTTCCGTCGTTCCCGTTTTGAGCCCTTGCTTCCACTAGGTGCCCCTTTCTCCCTGTTCATCACAGTTCTTACCATATTACTCAAATCTGCTCTCTCCTCTAGGGTTCCTAATCAAGCCTCAGGCTTCACAGAAAGACCTCAGAAAGAAGGGCTTTCAAAATACCCTTTAAACCAGTCTTATCAAAATGTTGCTTTTTACCTGTGAGGACCTGTATGCTCACAAATCCATTTGTTATTCTCCTGTTTAATGCATTACAATTCAAAATGTTATTGTTTCTATGCTATTTTATCTTAAACCACCTTATTCCCTCTATTGATAAATAACCTGAAAAAAAGGAAGATCATTAGATTACCAACTTAAAAAATTGTATTACTAACTTAAAAATTACTAACTTAAAAAAAAAAAATCATGGCTGTGCCATGAATTTCATGTGTGTCCTGGATAAACCACGTAAGTTCGCTGTCACTTTCTACTCTGTGGACAAAACAGGGGTAGCAATATTTCCATTCTTTAATCCACAGTTTTCCCTGTCCATGTCTAACATGAACATGCTTAACATTATTAGTGTGCTTAATTCCATTATTTTCACAGGGTCAGAGGCTGAACCTTTTTTTGCCCCTTGGCAGTGCTTTTGTAATAGGATCCTGGTCTCAGTAAGGCCCTTTGAACTCTATTATAGTTCCAGCAAATAACAGCAGAGCGGCAGCAGTTATTAGATAGTGCATGAAACATACATGATGCTGTGTGAAAGATTAGCGATAGCAAAATTGCCTTTCTTTCCTGCACAGGACATTATATGATGATTCAGCTAAAAGCCTCTTTGGTAAGTCAGTCATGATATATGTGGATCTTAAGAATTTAGTGCATTTATTTTAGAAGGAGAATATTGTCTTTTTGTTTAAAATGAGAACATATCTGATGCAGACATGCAAAAAAAATAGGACTGTTGAAGAATATGAAAATTAAAAGTTTCTTCAAAGGAAGCAAATGGTTTACAGGGAAGAAAAAAGAGCAGAAGGTACTGAGGAAAATTAGTCTTACGGAATAATGTAAATGAGATTTTTACTTATATGTAGAATAAAAGAAGTGCATAGTAATTAGGATAGGTATGTACATATTAATACGTTGTCACTGAGTCTTGCAGATACTCATTACTGATAGTTATTATTACTGAATTCTTAAAAAAAATTCACTGAGAAATCCCTCAGTCACCATTGTAGCACCAGTTCATTCCAGATTCAAAAAGTGAATGGTTTTGCATGGCAGTGGGCATAACAACAGCAGCACAATGGAAAAAAACTATAAATCGTTTAGAAGAGGAGCTGGACAGGAAAACACGTCAGGGAATTAATGCATGCAGTGAAAAGAGGCACGCAGGAATGTTTCTTTTTCACTAGTTTTTCAGTAATATGGTTTTGATATTATTTTGCTGGAGGACAGGAGCTGATTACACCAACCCACACATAGTAAGAAACAATCTATGGAAGATGCTTCTTAGTAACCCCTCAGGCTGCAGCAATTCTGTCTTATCGTCATTGGCTGTGTGGATGTATTTTATCTTCCAACATAAGCAGTTAAACTCAATAATCCTATTACTGTAGTGAAGTAGGATGCAAGAATCCTCCAAAGCAGAAAAAAAAGCCACAACTAAATTAAATACATTTTGAGACATCAAAATATCCTTTAAAAATCTGCTTTATGCAGTGCTGGGATTTCTGCATAGATTTTTGTTATTAAATAAGCAAGTGAATAATCATTAAATTATTTGTAGTTATTCTACCCTGAAGGATACTTGATGGGATTCTGTGTCGTGGTTCTGCTCAATCTAAGTATCAGGCAGTTGCAATTAGGGCAGCCTGTGAGGAAATACAGGTAGAAACATTTTCAGGACGACAGCATGCACTCATCTTGTATCTGCAGCTCATCCTGCACAGACAGTGTGATCAAGCATCTCATTAAGAGCTTGGTAGGGACTGCGGCATGGTTGAGAGCAAATTGATTAAAGTTCAGTCTGGATATTAATACTAAGATGATGAGACTGGGGAAAGCAACCAGAGGATAAGGAAAAGATGTCAGCCCTTTTACTGAGGATGTGCATCCATCAGTTGTCACTTCAGCTGACTTCCGAGTTGGAGTGCATCTTACTAGATTTTCTACAGCTTTTACATCATCATGTAGCTGCATGAATCTGGGTGGAATTTTATTTACTTTTAAATCTGGATCAGGACACAATATTACAGCGGACTCTCCAATTTTGGAACTGATACAGAAGTAAGCTACTTATTTGTAGACCACAGCATCTTACCATGAGCACTTCCTGCAAGGTTTTTTGCGCTTGTATTCTGCTAGTTCTGGATAGAGCAGCTGTGCTGGCTTGAGCTGATATAGTACAGAGCACTGAAGCTTGAATAGCGTGGGATCTGACATCTGTAAGATGAGAAGTAAGGATATTGGGAGGTACTCTAGGCACACAACCTCTGGACAAATCGCCTCTAAAATGGGAATAATGTTACTCATTGTGGCACTTCTAAAATAACTTTAAAATCTTCAAATGGAAGGCCTTATGAATTTTCTGGGGTTTATTTTCTTATAAATAAAGGGATGATCATAACAATATTTTCTATGGAGCTACTTGATTATGTCTTTCAGTGAGCTCTCCTGTACCTCCTTCATCTGACAAGGTTTGGTTTGGGTGGGGTGTGGGGAACAGACTCATGGTCAGAGACTGTGGCACTTCTGACAGAATACTGATAAAAGGTCGGACTGGGTATCAGCTCTGTGATGATGAGGCTAGGATAGGGGAAACAAGGTGTAAATTTATTGAGATACGTTTAACAAAAGCTGTGGTGCATTTAATAATTGTCTGCTTTTATTTCTGGAGCTGCTATATCCAAATCCTTCCCTGTCCAAGCTCTAGTAACAGGTATCACAGTGAACAGTACTAAGGAATAAATCTGGCTGAAAATGTATCTTTTTTCCTTGGTAAGTTTTCAGTTTCATCAGTTCCTTGGTCTGCCTCCCCACTTCGCTGCAGGAATGCCAGCACCTGTGTGAAGACAAATTTGGAAACAAATGTGAGTCTAAAAGAACTGTAGAGCTGCTGTTGTAGCAACCATCATTACCAATCTATTCTTTTCCATATTCCAGTATTTGAGCCAGAAGCAAATATTTTTATCTGCTTTGTTATATTTTTAAAAATACCTAATTTCTATATGTTAATGACAAAGTTTTTAAACAACTAGTCAAAACAAAAATACAAGGATAAAATACCCATGAAATGTTAGAAAAATTAAACTTCCCATTAAAATAATATGTAGTTCCATTTCAAACTTATTATACCAGAAAGGAAGAAGGAAATTTCACTCTATCAATAAACATAGAAAATGCTGACGAGATTATGTACTTTTTCTCCCATACCTGAAAGCAGTCATTGGGGCCACTGTAGGCCAAAGGCAGCACTGGCTGCAGTGACCATGAGGTAGTGGACCTCAGTGTCCTGAGAGGAGGGGCGAAGGCAAAAAATAAGATTATATCACTGGACTTTAGGAGAGAAGACTGGCCTTTTTGCTTGGCAGAGTCCCATAGGATAAGACCCTGGAGGGAAAGGGGACCCAAGAAAACTGGTTAATATTCAAGGATCACCTCATGCATGCTTAAGAGAAGTCCATCCCAAAAAGTAGGATGTCAGGCAAGAATGCCAGGAGGCTTGCATGGATGAGAAAGGAAGTCCTAGCAAAACTCAAACACAGAAAGGAAGCATACAGAGGGTAGAAGCAGAGACAGGCAATATGTGAGGAATACAGAAACACTGAGCAACCAGGGATGAGGTTAGGAAAGCCACAGTCCAAATGGAATTGAATCTGGCAAGGGGTGTCAAAGGTAACAGAAAGGGCTTCAGTAAGCATAGAAGCAACAAAAAGAAGGCTAGGGCAGACTGCTGAAGGTGATGAAGGACCTGGAAAAGGATGAGGTACTGAATACCGCCTTTGCCTCAGTCCTTACTAGCAAGACCGGCCTTCATGAATCCCAGGTCCCAGAGACCAGAGAGAAAGTCTGGAGCAAGAAAGATGTGGAAGATCCTCTTCTTTGGTGGAAGAGCATCAGGTCAGCGAATACTTAAGCAAACTGGACTTACATAAGTCCATGGGCCCTGGTGGGAGACACCCATGAGTGCTGAGGGAGCTGCCTGATGTCACTGTAAGGCCACTCTCAGTGATGATTGATCGATTGTGGTGACTGGGAGAAGTGCCTGAGGACTCAAGGAAAGCACATGTCACTCCTATCTTCCAGAAGGACAAGAAGGACGACACAGGGAACTTTAGGCTGGTCAGCTTCACCTTGATCCCTGGAAAGGTGGTGGAAACCATTTCCAGGCATATGATGGACAAGACAGTCATTAGGAGTAGTCAGCCTGACTACAGTCTATAATGAAATGACTGGATTGGTAGATGATGGGAGAGCAGTGGGCATTGTTTACCTTGTCTTCAGTAAGGCTTTTGACACTCCTGTAAGAGTGGCACTCCTGTAAGATCCTCACAAAGAAGCTGTTGAAACTCGGGCTTGATGAGCAGACAGTGAGGTGGGTTGAAAACTGTCTGAATGGCCAGGCCCAGAGAACATACTGTAAAGAGTCCTGCAAAGGATCATAAAGATGATGGACTGGGACATCTCCCCTAGAAGGAAAGGCTGAGAGAGCTGGGACTGTTCAGCCTGGGAAAAAGAAGGCCCAGGGGGATCTTACCAATATATAGAAATACCTGAAGAGAGGGTACAAAGAGGATGGAGCCAGGGTCTTTTCAGTGGTGACCAGTGACAGGACCAGATGTTCAATGGGCACAAACTGTGTGGGCACAAACTGTGTGGGTGACCGAGCACTGGCACAGGTTGCCCAGAAAGGTCATGGAGTCTCCCTCCTTGGAGATATTCAAAAGACGTCTGGACATGGTCCTGGGCAACTAGCTGTAGGTGGCCCTGCCTCAGCAGGGGACATTGGATCAGGTGACTTCCAGAGTTCCCAGACAGCCTCAGCCTTTCTGTGGTATAATATGGAATAAATTACATTGTATTTTCTGATTACTTGTTATAGCTTATGTTTATTTTATAATCCATTTTAGTGTATCATGTACGTATAGTACTGCTATAATCATTTCCTTATGCTGACACATTTTTCTTGTCTATTTCTTGGAGAAGAGTCTAGTGTGCAGTACTGGATGTTTTAAAGCTCTTTGCAGTTCTAAAAATGAAGATAACAGGCAGGCAGTTTAGAAAGAAGTAATTCAGCAGCTTCACCTTTGAGTTCTTGAACATTTCCCTGTGACTAGTGACTGGGCTTATTCTAGGTGGATGGGACTGGTTAAACTAGGTAATATGAAAGTGTTCAGCTGGATGTGAGGGAAGACTACTGTGACATGGTCATGGAGTTCAGTAAAGGAGTACTCCTGTAGGAAGTCAGAGTTAAGTACAGGAAAAAAGGGTTACAGGTCAATGTATTCCTCTTTTAGTTCACAGAGGATGAGTGTGGAGTGACTGATGGCTTAATATTGACTGATTGAAACTGGCTACGTTTCACATTTACTGCAAATGGTGACATTTCTCACACAAGATGGCCAGTCTGGCATTTTTCCATCCTCCAGAAAGCAAAGATCTTCTGAATGAAGAAGGAATACTTTGTTCTATTATGTAATCTTCTCACATTGATTATTTATTTTTTTTTTACTTTAAGAGGCTGTGTTCTGGCCATCTGGCTGCCTCTCACTTTATTTGGCTCTGTTATTGAAGCAAACAAGATAGACTGTTGAAAAGACCAATATTATTTAGAGCATTATTGAATCTCAAAGACATTCATGCTCAAGTTTCTCACTCTTCTGATAAGCTTTGTTGGAAAGAAAAAAGGCTGGAAATTATTGCATGTGATTTTGTCAGTGTCTGTGAGTAGAATTTTCAAAATTTCAGTGTGAGAGCCTGAGTCTCTTTTCAAAAAATGATCTCACACTAAAACCAGATTGCCAAAGCTATGCATATCCCAGATCCAAAAGAATATCTAAGCTCCTAATGCCTGTTTAAGCCCTCAACTTTCTACAAATTTCCTTAACAATGTAGTAGCATTCTAAATTTTCTGTTTGTTCTATGACTACTTATCTAATGATAGAAATAGGCACCAACTCCTACTTTGAGAAGAATCTATGTAGAGTATGTGCCTAAATCTATAATCACCCATCTATTAATGAAACATGTTGGAATGATTCAGATAAGAGATGAAAAACAGTTGTCATGATCTATTTGGAAAACGTTGATTACTCAAAAAGACATAGGATGTGGCACTATACGCCAAAATTGACATTACCTGCTTCAAGTCATTTACAACCTGGAACCAAGTTACCTTGAATGCATATGGATTATTTTCTAATAAGCACATAACAATGTCTTATAGACGTCATATAAATGCCATATATCACTAAATGTCACTGAAGTGGTGGGTGAGCAGCTCATTGCACAACATATAATGTGTAGGGTGAAAAAACCCACCAAGTTACCAGTCTGAGTGACATATTACCCTTGCATGAAAACAGAACTCAGTCATGCAACATATACTTGAGGCTTCACAAATGGATTTGTAAGTCTTAGTGGCTGCCATGCTAAGGCACTTAAGCCCAAAACTATAGCTTTCCAAATTCCAGGCAAGCTGCAGTCTATCACAAAGGAAATTTAAGGTCAATAAAGGTCTCAGTTGCTGACACCAGCATGCACTTGGCACCTAATGTTAAATTCTGGGTATTCTCCTGATATAGCTCAACTTTTTCAGTGCTGACGACATCGCTGCCTATCAACTGCCAGAGCTCTCTCCAGATCCATGACCCAATCCTTGCAGGTGTGGTGCTTGATCCAGTTATTTATACACCAAACAGAGTCACAGCCTAAAGAGATGCAAGCTTTAAGCACAGCAAAAAGTGGCAGGAAAAGCTGCTTAAAGTGCCTTAAGTTTGTAGTATAGTTTGATGGTGAAGACATGTATGCTTATGAGGGAGGTGCATGTCTAGATCTCCTTCAGACAGAAGAGACACCCAGTGCTCTCAAAGACCAGGGAGTTTCCAGTAGGCTTTCAGAGAGAACACTCTTAATGAGGGAAGAGTACGACATATCTCCAGGTTTTATGTCCACCTCGTATTCACTTAGATCCATTATAATAAGTTGATCAAAAGAATTAATTAAAAGTGTATTATTGAATTGTGATTATATTAATTGCTTTAGGTGTAACTTGAATTAGTCTTTCTTATATGATATGCTAATCTGAAAGTTAGTAAAGCTAAGAAGCACTGTCCAGCAGGAATTGGCTATTGTGTGTATTTAAAATTAAGGATCTTAAGCATAAATGGCATTTGGAGTCCATAGTTTATGCTGTCCATCTTTCTAAAAAGTTACTGACGCAGGCATTTTGCTTGCCCAGAGCCTGTAAATTAGTCTCCAGGCTACTTTTATACTGGTTTAACAATTAATAAGAGCTATGATACTTGAAAATTTAAAACACCTTTTTATTCAATTAAATTTTAAGGACAAAACCCTTTCTTATGAATTATTAAAGCAGTAAAAAAGCAGGCTGGGGACACTGGGATTTCACTCTGGTTCTGTCAAAAATTTTACCTTACTGTCAAACAGATGCCTAAAAGAATTAGGAAAAGAAACGGCGAATGAAATTTTTTAAAAATGTATTCAGTTTAAGCAATTGTAACCTCTATGTCAAGTCTTGGCCATCATTAACCAGCTGAAATTGTTAAGTTTGTCTTAGACTTACAGTCCAATATTAGCTTCTACCAAATACTTCTCTTGTTAGCTAGATACGTTTGTCATCAACATGTAACAATTGCAAAAGAAAATGGTTGGATGACAAACCATTGATTGGGTGGCAAATCCTTTGCAAACATATTTTTTTTCCCACATCTCTTAAATTACTTGGATTCCCCCTTTGCCAAGATTTGGTAATGAGAGGAGCTCGCTACAAAAGGGTTGCTGTGTCCTTTGCACCTGTTTGGAAGGCTATGTTGTCAGCTACCCTATCATGTCAGTTACTGAAAACCAGTGGCTTGAATTTAGGCCAATTAGCATACCATATTCAAATGAAGCAACAGGGAAGCTATCCACAAGTTTAAGGACAGAACAGCCAGCAAGTCTGTCCAGAATCTTACATCTTTACAAAAGTGCTTCCAAGCAGATGCACGTTCCCTCTCTTTCTAAGAGCATTCAAATCCACATGTCACTGTATTTCTAGTTATTCACAACAATGAAAGACTGGAGCCGTTTAAATTTAAGAACTGGGAAGACCTCAGTACCAATTTTTGGTCAGTGGTATCAAAAACTACTGAGATGATCAATCTTGTCATAACTGAGAAATGTTATAATTTTATGGAAGTTTCCATGGATAACTCTGAAGAGATCTAAAAGCAAGTTGTCAGTGGCCTAGGAAACTTGAAGTCTCTAGCTTCTTCAAGGGTTGCTTCAGCATAGGCCTAAGTAGAGGAAAACATTCTCCCTGAAATGCAAAGTTATTTAATGGAAAGTTTGGCTGACAAAGGTGGGCTATGTTATGGTCCTGAGCTGTGAACATCTGGCTGTGAAGTACGTTGACTTCACCACATATAAGTGACTTGTACCAGAGATCTGGTGACAAGCAACTGGAAGTTGGTAAAATCATAGATGGCCACAGCTGTCTTATCATGTGTTGCAGAGTTCTTAATCTATTTTCTATCTGAGGGATGTTTAATTTATCGTACATGAAATAATGAATTCATAGAATGAAATTCTTCATAATGAATTTCCCACAATCACGAAAACTCTTTAATGAAGAAATTAAACACAACTAATACACTGGTTGACTATTTGAACTGAGGAATGAATAAGTTTAGTGACTGAACTTCTCTTTTGTCTAAAATAGAGATGAAATACAGACAGCCTGGATAATTATTTGTTTAGGTATAACAGGAAGAATTAATTTTCAATAATTTTTATTCTAGGAAAATATGCTTATCGGAAAAATATCAGGTTTGCAGTTTTTGCCATGTACGCCAGTCTATCAGGAGAGTCTTTAATTGCATATTACAAGCAAAGGCATTCAGTCCCTTAAAACACATTAAAGAAAAGTTAGAGCAGGTACCCAAAGCTCCTTTTGAACCGATGAAGATGCTGAACTGTTTTTGTTAGAGGTTTATGAATAGAATCTAGCTAACAACAGGCCACAAAACTGAGAGCACAGACACAATGAGCTGCATGGGTTTGCCTCTTTATGCTAAATTTATTCAGTTATTGGATCCAAGATAGAGGGATCAGGCTATTCCTAAAAAGGGCTGAGAAAGCTGAGCTGTAAGGGATTGAGTAGCATTTTCTGGCTGCCTCTTCCTTTTGTCTCAGAAGAGAGAGAGCTAAAGGCGAAGGACCCTGGCTACCTGAAACCTACTTGACTGGAGATTATTTTGCTTACATTTACAGTGCAGTTTTCATTTGAAGAATGAAATGGAGGGAAGGGCCTGGCTACATTTTGGAGCTTCTATTAATTCCTGTTGGAGTGATATGCCTAGGAATTTAAAGACCATTAATTTCGTCACCATGAGTTAGAGGTTGAACGTTTCATACATAATTCTTTAACATGGTCTTCCTGCGCAAAATATATCCCCATGTCCAGAAAGGTTACAATGGCAACTGACTGGAACCTTAAGAAAAAAAATAGAAATCCATCATACCAGAGAGTTTTGGTGGTCTGTCACTTTGTGTAGCCAGTGAGTCCTTGCAATCAGGAAAGCAACGGTCCTTGTATTCATGACAATCATCACTGCTCTGCGCAGTGGCTTCCACTTCTAGCCAGTCCTTTCTATCTGTTTAGTAATCTGATCCTCTATAGACTTGGGAAGGCTTTGAGATGTGCAGTATTTGTAAATAATAATCAGTCTGGGACATGTTAATTTCCAAATAGCATTATTCTACCAGTGAGATGATCCAGTTATCTCCAGAGCACAGTCCTCCAGTATGGTTGGCATGGGAACATATGCGCAGTCTTTTGTATTTACATGGCTTCTGCTGACACTAAGGTAATATAAAGAACTGACACTATTGCATAGGAACAGGGAAAGTAGGGCATTTTAATATAGCATGGCGACTTAGTAATTTCTGCCCTACAGGTCATTTACAGTACTTTAAAATTACTCCTTTTCTTCCACCTTTCATTATTGCATAAGAGTTTTTCTAAAGTCAAAAGTCAAGTATTTATAGCTTTCTAAGAGAGCTTATAAGACACACAAACCAAAAACCTGTTTGAGGTTAAAATTTATAGTAAATTTATCTTACATAAATCATGCCATCCTCCTGGCCAAACATCACATCAGCTCCCCAGGTTCTTTCTTTGCTAGGTAAGGATTAACCACTCTCTCTGCATTGCTTGTTCTCCTTTCTGGGCAAGAGAGGAGCACGCTTTTTCACTGCCACCTGAGCTATGTGTCTTAGTTTTGGTTGTACTGTTTGGTCAAATTAGCAACCGTACCCTCTAGTCTTCAGCCTTTGCCAAGTCCAGCTCTTCAGTGTCAGTGAGCACAGGCAAACAAGACTCTCTCCAAGCCACGCAAAGTTTCTACCAGGTACCAACTCACTGTCCCTACTTCTTTTTTATCCCAGTCATAGGTGAATCGGCCTGCAGTTGGAAGGAAGGTTCTTACTACCTCCATGGAGCAATGTATTACAGTACAGGTCTAGACCAACTAGTTTCTTGGCAAATCTCTCTCTTTTTTTTTTTTCTCTCTGATACTGAGGGTGAAAATTTTGAAATATCCAATGGATTTTAATGAGTTTGGCAAAATAAAGCTAAGACTGTTCTTTAATGAGTGTTAGCATTTAGATATGTTACTATATTTATTTATACTCTTCACTAGCAATCTGGTTTTTGCTGCTATTGCAGGTAAGATATTGAACCACCTTTAGTCTGACTTCAGTCAGTAAGATATTGAGACCTTCAGTCTGACTGATCAGTCCTCTGCTATGAATTTTATATTTACACAGAAAATGCAAAAATAAATTATTCAGGAAACAAAAATAAGAGAGCAAAACCCCACAGAACTGAGACAAGTCTTCCTTTAATTACTTTTTCTTTGAAAATTTGGCGCAGGTGAATCTGGGATAGGAATAAATTCATGTGCAAATGAACTCGGGGCAATTTTTTCATTTTTTCCCTCCAAGACATCCTGGGAAGTTTTCAGGACTACAGAAAACTAAGTGTAAGTTAAAATCTCGGTTTATTAATCAGTGGCAGATTAAAAATGTGGGTTTTACTGTAACCTGTGTGCTTTCATGCTGCTTATTCCTCTGTCTCCGCCCCATGTGAAGCCATTTGTTGTGTAAACACAACTACCTGGGAAAGGAGGACAACAGGCACAGACACTAATCTGAATTCTGAAACTTCCGTTTTGCCAAGTTGTTGGTCAGATTGGTTCCCTGTTTTTATCCACAGGATGTCCTCACAAGCAGTTGTGCTGGCAACACTAAGGATGGGGATAGCGGGGGATTCCGTGATGCAGAAGTAGGGCTGGGTCAGCGTACTAGGTTTTGGCTAGGACAGAGTTAAGAAATGAGGAGCAGCTAAATCAAATGTAGAATCGTATCACTGCTGAGTGTGGACCTTTATTTTCAGGAAGGAGACATTGCAGCAAAGTATGTACAGACTATGGAATTTCAACCATACCAGGGACTCTGATGGTGAAATTGAGTTTATGGGATCTATTGACTTTTTTTTCTTCCTCATCTCAAACATCATTCAGGATAATAAAATGATTAAATTTTCAAGACACCAGCAGCCTTCTCTCACAATACCTTCAATTTAAAAGCTTAGCTCATAGATCTGCTGTGATATAATATAACATCAGTGCTGGCAAAAATATAAAAACGATGCCATCTATTGCTGGATTGGATACAGATGTCAATTCTTTTAACTGGGCAGATCAGTTAATCTGAATTGTTCACAGCAGGAGTAGGCACGGTATCCTAAATGTTCACATCCTGGATTGGCAATCACGGTGATCCAATGGTTACTGAATCATCACTCAGTAACTGAAAACATCTGATAATCACAAATTAGGCATTTAACGACAGAAGACCATATTTAAACTCAATGACAATGTCCCATGTCTTTTTTATACCATGCCAGTTCAAAATTTGTATGAGAGATAATGATGCATTACATGTAAAAATATTGTTACAGTCAGTGTAATATGTACTGTGATGCTTATTTTACATTACATTCAAATAATTTCTACAGTTTTGACTCAAACAGCTAGACAAAAGTCTGGAGTATTGCCAGTTGTTCTAATTAGGAAAAAGAGTGCTGATGCCCTTTTTAACAACTCCATGTATTTTATTCAAAAGTAGCCTGGTATTTTTCGTGTTTGCATTAACTCCTATTTTCCTGAATGCTGGAAGAACTGACCAAGAACATTTATCCCATGTTCATTATCTTATGCTGTGTCAGTTGTGCCCACGTCAAAAGCTCATTCTCATGCCTGTTTTTAGGGCTAAATCCGGGTCTTCATGTAAGTCTTCAGCTTTACCTGTCAAGTTTCACACCACAAACAAAAGGTGCATTTGGCTTCTTACTCCCAGGCCCTAGTAACAGCCTTGGCATCTCCTGCTTTTGCAGTGTGCTGCTATGGCATCTCGCCCCGCACCTGGTGTATGCAGGAAAACCAGGTGTATGCAAGACATCCCGCTACCACAGCCCTGAAGGCAGATGCTCACTTTTACTGATTTAGCTTACTATTGAAATGTAGGTTACGGAGCATTGTTCACTAGGAAGAGATGAAACGTGTACTCCATACTGTGGTTGCTGAACTGCGAACTCTAGGAGATCCTTGATTACTGGAAAGAACATCCTGAAAAAGGGCACAATTGTGTGATCCCCACATCATGAGGATTGTACTTGATTGATCTTTTCACTTCTAGCAGCAGACAGAAAAAGGAACAGTACACAAAGAGTTATAGTAGTGGAACAGAGAAAATATGCTTCCAAAAACCCCTGAAATCAACCTATGTAAATAACGTTGAACTGACTCTGGAATGCCTTTGCTTCCATTCTGTCTCACTTAAATAAGATTGAGTATAGGCAGCTGTTCTATACAATGAAAATAGCTTGTAACAGTTACTGGCAAATTTGGGGCAAAAACATTTCTAAATTAGTCTTCGCATTTAAAAATTTTAAAGGAGAAACAAATGTTTCTCTGTTGGGCATGCCATCTTGTAAAGGGGAATACATCCATTCAAGTGCCTGTTCAGAATCAGGCAATTAATGTATTTGATCTCTTTGTAGCCTCCAGCCAAGATCCGCATCTGCCAGTTTTGTGGAATATGCTGGGGTGGGTTTCCCACTGTCTCATCTGCTGAGGCTTGTGAGCTACACATGAAACACCTGCACTTGAGAGCCGTTGCAACTGGAAAACTTCTATTTCAGTTAGCATTTATTTTTACAATGTTAAAGGAAAAAAAAAGGTTAAACAACTTCAAGCGGGAAGGGTTGTAAAAGGGCTGTAAGATGGTTAATCGCAACAGAACAACTTATTGACGCAGTACAACTAATGACTGGTGAACCAGATCTATCCTGCAGGCTGATGGTATCCAGCCTCATATCAAGGGCACCTGAGTGCCTGCCTGCCCTGCCGCAGAAACTTCAGAAGATGCTGCAGCTGGGGCTGCTATGACAGAGATCCTGCTGCTCAGGTGTCCTTCTACACTGACAGAAGCAGCCGCAGCTGCACAAAGAGAATAAGCAGGGCTCCGGCCTTCAACTGCATCCACTTCAGGATCGTGCTGGGGATGGATGAGATACTGAGCAGTGGTTGCATCTTCACATCCCAAGTATCTTCTCTGGAACAAAGAAAGGTGTGTTTCAGTAATTTCCCCCAAATAATCTGATGGTAGGTATATTCAAGCATCCCTGAAAATCCCAACCCTGGCTTTTCTTTTAAAGTCTTAAATAAACATTCAAGTTAGTATTTGTCATTTGCTTTTAAATTCTGTTTGATGTTTTCCTCGAAGTAACAGAAAAGGAAGGGCTGCCTCCGTATTTGGAGCTGAAAAGACATTCTTGCTTGTTACAGGATGTAATGCTGAAATACAAGGAGAATGGTCTGATTTCAATCAAACGACATTTTAATAATTTAGTCTGCTTAATCTATTATTGAAAATCTCTCATAATGCAGCTCTAGAAAACCTTCCTATACTAAACTGAGTTTTTTTCTGGCATTGTATCAGAGGTTTCCAATATTCTTAATTAATCATAGCTAGGTTATAAACCCTATAAAATTAACAATATATGAAGCTTCAATATTTCATTTGATCTTAATGAGAACGGTCCACTAGAGCCAGTAAGTTTTTCAAAATAGATTAAGCTACAAAAACCAAATAATTAAACACTGATTTATTTTTAAAACCAGACCATCACTCTCAGATTTATTCAGCACTTTCTACAGTTGGAATATTAGTATGCATATGTAAGACTTTATTTAAAAGTTAATCCTCTGAAACACACTTCCCATGGAAAAAAAAGTATATCAATATTTACTGATTGTGCACCTATGAATTCTCAAATGATTTGGAGGCCTGTAGCTCTGACAAGGTTATTGGAAAGGAAGGTGATCCTTTAAATTCCAGCAAGAATGTATTCTCATTCAGTGAAGGTCACTTATCAATCAATTGAATGTCATTTCATAAACACCCCTGAACAACTGTGTTCTATTATCTAAATGGGAAGGAGAGGTGTTAATGGGTGTCTAAGGGATGAAATCAATTTAGCTTGGAGGCACTCAGCTGTTAGAACAGTTGTGAACATGTCTGGCTGCTAATATATGCTGATTAGTATTAATATCATACGATGTCTGAAATGTGGCTGGCATGACATTTCTAAACCAATAAATGGTGATTACAGCTCTGTTTTCTTTATTCTCTTATTTGAGTAATCGCTTCTGGCTGTGTGGACTATCAGGTTTGCAGCACGGGCAGTACTGAGTTTGAAGATCTGTACCCACAGACAGCTTCTCGTCGCTGTGATCCTGCTGGAGAAGGAAAATAAAGAGAATTTGACCTGTTATTTACTGGCAGCAAAGGGTTCTGCATACCCCACTGAGAAAGTAACAAGGATCCCCACTAAAGTATTAGAAATATAAGCATATCATAGTATGCTTGATACTTATGCTGATGACATATACTTGATGTGTTGATGATAACAAATTGGAGTTTTCAAGTGTTGAATTACAGAAAAACTTGCCTTTGTAGTCCAGTCCAGTTTCTCTTTGTGATTTTTTTTTTTTTCTTAATGTCATGTGGATATGGCAGAAAAGTTTAGTGCCAGAGGGAAGACAACACTGATTAAAAATATCAACAAAAGAAATGTTTTGTTGTCTTTGCAGATGAGTAACTTGTCTACTGTGCCATTTCAGTAAAAGAATGCAGAGGGATTGGGAAAAATCAGGGATGTCCAGACTCTCTGTGCCATCCTGGTGTATTTCAAATACTCTAGTGATGGCAGCCCTGCAACAGAGGTAAACTTGGGCCACCTGTCCTAGAAAAAGAATCTCTTCTAAGAAGCCTATTCAGAAGAAGAGACAATTAAATCGGTTCCCAGAAATATCTCGGTCTGATTCAAGAGCATTCAGTGATTTCTGAGAGAACAGGCAACAAAGAGTCAGAACATGAGGGGGGAAAAGCAAAATATTAAGGAGTTATCATTAAGTCCAAATAAGTGCTACAGATAAAACCGGAAGTAGAAAAAGGTAGGACTTCAAGTTCCTATAAAGAAGATAGGATCCTGAGAGAAGATAGGTTTTCAAATATCTTCATCTAAGCTTGATAATGCAAGTTTTTTAAGTCTGGGTCATTGAGGAGCAAATAGCTAAATTGATGAAAATTACAAATAATTCAATTTTTATACACGGGATCCCTACTTGTGAAAATAACAAAGTGTACATACTTTATGTGCAAGGGGAAACAATTTCTAAAAGCTGCCAAGTCTTCCTAAGGATTGTTTTTAAACATTATATTGAATCTAAACTGTGTCATATAGCTTAATTTAAAATACTCTAATTAGAATTTATTCTAAAAAAAAAAGGGGGGGGGGCACAAATTGGAACAATTCAAAATCGCAGTACCTATTATATGCCTAACACAACTTCCAGGTTTGTCTTGGATATTGAGTCAGCCAAGGTCAAACTGGAAAACATGTTCAAATGCCTCAAAAAATAAATTGCGAAGCACCAGTTCCAAACACAGTTGTCCCCCCACTATACATGAATGAGAGAAAATTATCATTTCATGATGCTGGAATGCCATTAAGGAACATTTGGGGTAATAGGATCCATCACATCACCTTGGGTGAGTTATACTTTCTGTCTTATCTACTTGTCATACAGGGAAGAATAGTCAATTTGCAGAGAAAAAAAATTACATAGAACATAAGTAAGAAAAGAGAGAAACACTTTCGCAGTATGTCTGTAAGAAAGCAAGATCTCTGTTAATTGATGGAAATCAGTCCTTAAACTGTATAGAAGAACAGTGGGAATAACTGCAAGTTGGTTCTCATGGTGATAATCTATATTTTTTAACATGAAAAATCTATTGATCACATTTTTTCTTAGCTTAGGGTAGCTTGCACATGCATTCAACCCCTGGCAACCCACTCCAAACAAAACCAAAGTCTTCACCTCTTATGTGTCTTTTTTTTCAGGTTAATCCAGCAATTGTGTGTATGAATTCAGAAGGATGGACTGATGGGCTTTTTACTGATACAAAACTATGGGGTAAGCAAGGCTGAAGCATGTGGATTTCATTTGTAAGTAATTACAGCCACAGTTTAGTTTTCCTTAAATTAAACCAGATGAAATAAATACTACTAATTAATTTAAACACAAAGCAGTTAACAGATACAGATTTAAGGCAATGGTATAGTTAATTCAGTCGTGGTTCTTATTCCAACTCATAAACGTAATTATTCCTTTATTTGTCTTTACAGTGAAACTGTTGAAACTCCAGAGCTTGGGGAAAAAAGAGAAAATACAAAAGCAGATTTTAAACAATCAAAGAAAATAAAAGAGGAAGAGATATTATTAAAAAAGAAAAAAAAAGATTCAATGCAGAAAAAGCAACCTCATACTCTTGTCCAGTATAATTCATGCATTATAAGATTTAAACATTAACATTTTCCAAAGATAATTAAGTAAATAGTAAAAACGATGGAAAGGAAACTCTTTTTTTTTTCAGAATTAATCTACTTTCAAAACAGAATTTTGGAACATACAGAAGATCAGCAATATAATCTTAATGATGTTCAAAATAATCTTAAAAATATTGTTCATGCTCTAGTATTTCTATTGAGACAATATGAAGACTTTAAAAATCTCCCTTACATTTGGGGCAATTTGATTCAGAAGTAAAACTGGATAGCTGTTTTTTTTGAGCTACTTCAGCTATGCCCGAACTCACTCACATATTGAAAACCAGGTAATATTGTTCATAACAGTATTTCTTAGTTACCAAAAAAAAATTGAAATGAGATTTCCACTTGCTGAGCTTATAAAAATTTGAAGAAGCAAATTATTTAATAAAGTTACAGGCTTAGGGTTTTTTTCCCCTGCTTATTTTGAAAGCATTATTTTGTTAAAAATATATTTTTAATGTATTTCTAATGTGAAAGTTATAACTGCAAAACAATAAAACAATTTAACATGGTCAGAAATGCTATCATTTTACCATGTATTTAAAATTATGCATCTCTTTAAAAACCTTTAAAAAATAGATTTTGAAGGTATAGATTTTTTTTGAACCAAACAGAATAATAAGCTTTTCAGCCAGAATAAACAAACATTATTTAGAAAAGACTTCAGATGATATATTCTTAAAAAGTGTAATTGTTTTTCTTTATTGTAGTATTTTAAACAATATGTATTTTTAAGAATATGAAATAATGGAGGTGTGTTAGAGAACAGAGGAGGATGACTGAGAATCATCTGGACAAGTGGGTACCTTTCAGCAAGGCAGATGCCTGAGAGAAGGCAAATTTTCATTATCATCTGTGTCGAAAGCCCTCTGCATCTTCTCTGAGAAGACCAACACAGACACAGTGCAGTTTCTTTGCCTCTTGAGGAAACATGAGGGATGCAGAAGGCATACCTGTGAGCAGTAAATTGAATAAAAAACAGCTTTGGGATGAAATGTCTTCCTCCTGTGCCACCTGTATTTCATGTCGTACCAAAGCCTTGCCTTGAAAAGTTTTAATAGCTGTTCTGTGAAAGGGATTCAAGATGTAGAGAGTTTAACCTTCCTTGTAGTCTTCATGGACTTGCTATCTTAGTCTATAATATGCATCATCTCAATCATAGCAAATTTCCATGTTCATGAAATAGCAATGCCCAAATTCAGGCTATTGTGTTGTCCGTAATATACATCATTTTACCTTTTCAGTGCTCTCTCATGGGAACCACAAAGCTTTTTTCTTGTAATAAAGGATGAGCAAGGAAGGGTACACTTTTTGTTTAAGCATTCACAGCTGTGATAGAAGTGGATGGCCTCATTACCTGATGGTCCGTGATGCTTTCCTTCTGTAGTTCTATTGAACCACGTTTTATGTCACTAGTATATCCCATGGCCCATATCTTATCCTATCTCACGGCCCATTAAAAGTCTTTCTTTGAATTCATGTGTCTTAGCCTAAATTTTTCAATAAAATTGCTGCCATACAAAAGGTTCTGCAAGAAATAGAGGTGTACATGATATTAATGACATAGGCTGAGTGAAAAAAAAAAAAAGAAACAGAAATATTTGGGAACCATTTTATCTCACTCCAAACTTGGTTCTTAATCAAGAATCTTAAATGAGATTGGACTTTGAGAGTACTTGGGTAGGAGATTTAAAAAAAAAAAGAAAGTCTTATTCAGAAGAAAAACTATCTAACTGGGCTTACAGAAAAATCCAATATTTTGTACTACTGTTTAATACCACCTCTGCCCCATGATGTTGTCTGGAGTCCTACCATCCTTATTTCTGTAGTATCCATTGGGATGCTGATGTGATAAAACATGAGTAAATGGAATTTTAATAGGTGAAGAGGTCAGATCAGATTTAATTAAGAGACTACTTCTATTGCCGTGACAGAATGGCATTGCACAGAACAGTTTTTCCACAAAGATCTTATATGTGGTACCTCTACCTACTCCAAACTTCAAAAATATCAGTTAAGTGGAGATTATGATTGAAAGAGCTGCAGGGTTCACAAACATGAACACAATGAAGAAACAAAACCACAGCAATGAAAGTAGCGTTTTTCTGCCTATCTGGGCATGCTAGCTGGATTTGCTAACATACAGCATAACACTACACTCTAACTGAATATCTGGGATGTATCAAGACAAAGACCCTTTTGTATCCTTATCACCTGAAAAAAGAATTGTTATAGGTTCAAGAGACAATTTAGGATTGTACTGTATAAAAGGGGAGATAGATATAGATATAGATGATATAGATATAGATGATATAGATAGATATAGATATAGATATAGATATATAGATATAGATATATGTGTGTTTTTTACCTTTGACTCATGACTTCTTATTAATGGCACACAAGGTTATAATTTCATAGACATGTTACTGACTTCTTTATGTAATGTTTTCACCCTTTTGTGATAAAATGGTGATGTTCAGTGCTTTACAAGAAATTACCAGAGCAAAATATTTTCATAAATTAATTCCTACTCTTCATTTTGTATGTCCAAGTATAAATGCAGTAGCAGGGTGGCAATGACCAAGACAAACCATACCACTGTGCAACTTTCTAAGCTCTGATGGATTTGGACAT
Source organism: Chroicocephalus ridibundus (assembly GCF_963924245.1). Taxonomy (NCBI): domain Eukaryota; kingdom Metazoa; phylum Chordata; class Aves; order Charadriiformes; family Laridae; genus Chroicocephalus; species Chroicocephalus ridibundus. The sequence continues at coordinate 24,868,981 of NC_086316.1, forward strand.
CTGGATGTTATAATTTTCACTGTGCCTAAAAGTCATCATATAAAAGAGATAAAGATTGTCTCCGTTTTGGCCTTAAGCAGCACATCGCTGACAAAAGTTTGTCCAATTAGTTTATGCTGTGGAACAGAATTTCACTATATTTTCTAAATGTGCAGGAAAAAAGACAATTTAAACCTACCGTAGGTCTCAAGCTGGTATCTCCTAAGGCTTCTAAGTTCGCAAGTAGCTAAAAACTGGCCTGTTGTGTTATGCCCTAAAGCAACACGGCGGTGCTGAAACTGTGTCTAATTAACCTCCTGCTAAACTTGAAATGTCAGGAAGGAATATCACTAAACCTCAAAGGCTGTTTAACTTGGTATATATGGACAGTACTAGTTTCTCTAGAATGCAAGTCAATTGCACTAAAAATTGACTAGACAGTCATGGATAGATAGTTTGTATCTAAAAACTAGGATTATGCCAAGAGGGAATTTTAATTTTGTGTTTATTTGCAACCTAATGGCTTAGGCAGAATCTAGTATGTGAAAGTACTTTTCTGCTCTACAGTTTTTAAAGTGAAGTTTGTTTGTAGGCAGTTGCTTTTTTCTACTGTGGAGCTTTCTCCTGCTGTATGTGCCTAGAACAATTTTAATTCATATAAATGTGGTAAAGAGAAGTGATCATGTGTAGTAATTTTAATCTGAACATTTTATTTATGTGATTTAATTCTTGCTCCTCAAAAGCCATATCTGGATGTTATTCAAAAATATTAATTAACATTTTTCTAGGTAGCTTAGTAAAACCAGATGAGAGGAAAAATGGAAGCTTAGAAATGAAAATGCCCTCTACGAATCTCTGCGTGGCTCGACAAATATTAGTTGTCACATATTGATCTTGCACATGTGCATCAGAAAATAGAGAATAGGAATTTCAATATTTTAATTGCTTATGGTCAAATTTACATTTCCATATGCAAGAAAATTGATTGTTTCATTAAAATAAGATTTATTTGACTGGAGTCCAGGAACTCTATGAACAGGGAGGCATATATATTGTTCCCAGGTTTGTCTTTCACTATTTATAAATTATCTTGCTCACATTCAAACAAATTTGTTGGGAGGCTCAAGTTTAACAGCAACTCACCCTCTCTGGATAGGTTTCATTGTAAGGACTAAGATTTAAGAAGGTTGGTTACCAATCCCACCCTGCCTCGGCTGGCCTTCCCTCCCTCCTCAGAAAAAACCTTAAGTGTATTTTACCAGCAGAAAACTTCATTTTCTTCCTTCCTAAATGATACTGGTATACACAGCATCTTCTATAACTTCCCAAAGCTGACTACTGTGGAAATGAATGATCCAGTGGTCAAGGTCATGGATGAGGAGAAAGTGTCTGCATCTAAGGAACCTATGGAAATACGCATAACTCTTTGGAGTCCTGCAGGACATGTAGAGAACTCTCTATCCACCTGTCACTACTTTCAAGCCTAAAATGTAACAGATGAGGACACAGATTTAGTTTGAGAGAAATAAGAGTATCCTTCCATCTCTACTGTCCGTGAAAACTTACTCACCATTCTGGACTTCACTTCCCCTCACAGCTATTTTCCTTTATCTAGTGCTACAGATGAAGAACACCAGTGTTAGCTCTGAAGGGTGACAGTTGGCTCTGGCAGAGCTCATTTCCTTAGGCTTAGCAATACAAAAAGATGAAAATACTATTTCTGAGGTTTCTGCCCACTTTTGGTTCTGAGAGGATTTGATAGTTTTGGACAGGACTGACAGTGCCTTCAGAGCCCTGTATGCGTGTTAATCACATCCCCCAGAGTTAGTGTAGTGACCCTTGCTAGAAACTTTTGTGGTGCTTTCTGCAAGACAAATGGAAGGGGGTTGTACATTAGCTGAAGGCACAAATTAATGTGGAAATACCTCCGCTATGTTTTTTCAGGATTTTGAAAAAAGCTTTGCGGTATCTTTTATGGCAAAGAGATCCTGAATCTGCATTCTTTAATTCTATCAGACAATATACTGGCTGCAAGCCTTTCTACTGAATGGGATAGGCATCAAGCTTAACCACTGCACTGTATCAATTTATCATTTCTGTAATCTATATCTATTTTTCATGGGTTACCCTCTGCCACCTAAAATACTCTCTTCACTTCATGGATGTGATAAATGGAACAAGCCCTTGATCTTTCTTTGTAGGCAGAAGTATACCATAAAAAGTCTGGTGATTACTGAGGTCAAAATTATGTTGTTGATTACATGGAGTTCAACAGCTTTGTGCTTTTAATTTTGTCTTTTCATTTTTATTTTTAGTATTTCTTCTTGCCCCATATAGACTATCAAATTTTAAAGAGTGTGCTGTTTTGAGAATAATACTACTACTACTACTCTTTTTGTGATTTTTTTTTCAAATGAGCTATAATAATCTCAAGAAATATATGTGAGTAGCAATTATCACTCATAAATAACTTCTAATACTCAAAAATGATGGATACCTGACTTTTCCCCCCTCCTCACCCAGATACAATTACTTCCTGAGATAGTGATTTAAATTGAAAGAATGTTTATAAAGTAACAGTGAGATTGTAAGAATGCAATTCTTCTATATTTTCCATTTTACTGACAGCCAGGTGTCTGTTCTACCTCCCAGAAGACCATGCAAATGAGCAGGCAAAATAATTCCCAAACAACTCTTATGGGACACATTGCTCTGCCTCGCTGAGTTGGAATTACGGTTCCTAGTGAGATAAATGGGTCCTGTATTTAAAATGTCTTAATTACCACCTGCTTGACAATATATTTCTTAAATTTGGCAGATTTGTGGAGCTTCCTTTTGTTTTGCCAGGTGTTTATATTCTGTCCTTGAAATTTGAACTCAAAGTCTTACTTTTACAGAGGAATTTGACTCTGTCCTTGAAACTGTTTCACATTAAAAGTAATTTTTAAACAACCGCCTTTGGCTCAAAATGGAAAGAAGTGAGAAAGAGAGAACTAGTGGCTAGGTCGGACCTCAGGGCAAGGAAATTACTTTCCTTCCATTGCAGAGGCAAGAGATAAGCAGTTAAACTGCTTTGCTGCCTTTCACCACTTCTCATTGAGAGTGCATTCAGAAGTAACTTTTGTGGAAAGAGACAACTTCTCTGAAGAGTAGACTGACAAAAGAGGTTGCAAAAAATAGGAAGGAAGAGTAAAAACCAAGCAAACAAAACTAGAACATCTGCTTTAACTTCTGGGAACTTTTGTTAAACGTGTAAAATAGAAAGTCTGAATAAGTAAGTTCTCCAGTATGATGAAGGTGTGCTTGGAATGATAGGAACCCACTGAGACTACCCAAAACACAGACACCAGAAGTCTGGTGAAATAAGAGTACAAACAGATCTGCTTCATAGTTTCAGCGGAGCTTGTGTGTGCAAGGCATGCCCTGCACCTCCAGCCATCCCCCATACATCTACTTGTCCTCTTACTTTGCTATTGAGAGGAGGCAGTGAAAGCAGATGTTTCCCTTACATGAGGAAACTCCTCCATTGGAAATCACAACCTGGTTTAAGTTCGTTTTTTATTGTTTGCATACTTACCTGGAGTACTGTGTCCAGTTCTGGGCTCCCCGGTTCAAGAGGAACAGGAAACTGCTGGAGAGGGTGCAGCAGAGAGCTACCAAAATGATTAGGGGACTGGAACACCTCTCTTATGAAGAAAGGCTGAGGGATTTGGGTCTCTTCAGTCTGGAAAAAAGACAGCTGAGGGGGGACCTTATCAACACTTATAAATACTTAAAGGGTGGGTGTCAGGAGGATGGGGCCAGGCTCTTTTCAGTGGTGCCCAGCGACAGGACAAGAGGTAATGGGCACAAACTTGAGCACAGGAAGTTCCACCTGAACATGAGGAGGAACTTCTTTCCTTTGAGGGTGGCAGAGCACTGGAACAGGCTGCCCAGAGAGGTGGTGGAGTCTCTGTCTCTGGAGACATTCAAAACCCGCCTGGATGCGTTCCTGTGCAACCTGCTCTAGGTGACCTTGCTCTGGCAGGGGGGTTGGACTAGATGATCTCCAGAGGTGCCTTCCAACCCTATGATTCTACGAACAGCTAAGAGAACCCAGCCAACATACTCTGTAACTTGTGACAGCCGGTCTGTTTAGCACAGGGACTGCCAGATTTTTAACATTTTCTGTGTTTCATTTTCTCTTTTCACCTTAAAGAAAGTCAAGTCAAAAAACTGTGGATCTGCCTGTCTTTAGAAAAAAAACCCAACACTTGACCCACCCCCAATAACCATCATTTTATTCAACACAGTTTTTTGATTTCATATGTAATATAATGGAGGAAACCTAACAGCTGTGGGTGGAATCATGTTGCAAGACCTTGTGTGTGTACCAGAGTATCCCCTGAGTTGTATATAAAGGCTGTAACTGTTAATTTTCAATTAGGTTTGTGGGGGGTCTTGGTTTTCTGTGTTTTTTTTCTTGTGCATTCTGCTTATGTGACCTTCTGGGAACACATCTGCATTTTAAATACTGTATGGCATACCAATTTTTGGAAACAACAGTCCACAGTATTTTCTTCTGAAGTGATATTCACAGGTCAGACTTGCTGAAAATCGTTCCACTGTCACTTCCCTTTACTTCAAAATGCTGAGTTAATTGCTTCTTTCTCAGTATCAGTGCAAGTACTTCCTTTTGATAACTTAAAGGTACGTAAGCAGTATGGCTCACGCATATTTTGTAAACATTCAGGCCCCCAAATCATTTTTTAAAAGGGTATTGCTGTCCAGAGTGTTGGGATTGCAGAACAAATTACATCTAAGTTTAAAGACATATTTGCAGTCATGGCTGAACAGTGCTGAGGTAGTAGTATGTTGATCTTTCACATCTGCACGTGATGAAACAAGGTCAAATTGTATTCCAGCTGCTCATTTTGCTATTCAAGATGATAGACCATCAATGCATTCTCTGAAAACTCAAAACCAGATATTAGCATGATTACCAAGTTGGAAAGAGATCTCCTACAAGGAATTACTCTTTTTAAACTTTACCTCAAAGGCTGAAAATCCAGGACAGGCTTATTATAAAGAGTGAATTCAATAATACTAAATTGCATGTTTATATTGAATATTAATGAAGTTCTTTAGGAATTGACTTAGAATTAGCTCACCCAATCAGACTGCAGGCAGTCTGTGCAGTTGCTGACCCATAATGATGGGATTCCTCTCAGCCATCCATTGTCTATGTTCTGAGTGGTTCTAGGTCGTTGATTTGCATAATGGCAATGTTATTATTTCCCAAGCTAAAATGAAAATGTGCATCTCTCTAAACTGATCACTACAATGTTGCCACTCTGACTGGCTCCAAGCCACAATTCTGAAGCCTTTTGTTTGTTTGCGTAGTCATGCATTCTCTGATCCAGATTTCCAGAGAGTTAAGGGTAACAAGTGCTTGTGTGAAAATAAAGTGATAGTTGAAAAGTTGAAAAAAATAAAGTTTTGATGTGAAAACTGAGAGAGAAGGACAAAGATTGTAAGCACCTGCTTTTATTACACCCTTTCTCCTTCCTTTTTATCCAATTGTCTTCCTTCCAAATTCCTTTCTTATGAGTGAGTACAGGTTTTCTCTGCAGAGTGTTCTTGCTTACCACAGTTCTTTATATAAGAAGAATTCCAGACCTAGTTCAAAATAAAAGTTCTCTGTAATAAACTGTCATTTACTTTTCTGATCATATTTGATTCTGGCATTTCCCTCTTACTTGGACTAAGATGCTAATATATGAGGCATCTTTAATTTTCAAATGCTACATTTAGATCAATGTTAGAATCAAGCCTGAAACGCATAGAATTAAGATTAATTTAATATATTCATAACAGCCTAGACAATGGATTTAAGACAGAAATGGGAAAATGTGTAGGGGAAGCCTACAAGAATGATCAAGGGAATGAAGGACCCGTATTATAAGAGATGTCTAGAAGAGCATCAATCTTTGGCCTAACAACATTAAAGAGGAAAAAGGACACAATCTGTCTTTTTGAACACATGCATGACATATTAGGAAAAAATCCGATGGATATTGCTGACAGAAGACCAAATGGTTATAGAATGCTCATAGTATATTTAGGTTGTAAACTAGAGAACTGTTTCTGAGTATTAAAAGCGTTCTGCAACAGTTTTTCAGTAGGAGTAGCAAGGGTTTGGGTTTCCTTATGAACGTGTTGGTATAGCATGTTTGTCTAAAATAGATGAAGACTGGATATGATGAAATTATCTGAACAACAGGTATCTAAAGCTCAAATCTGGCAGAACTGCTAACAGAATAAAGGGAACACTGAAAAACTTGTCTGTTGCTGGTATTTTAAAAGAATTTTATCTCCTACTGACAGGAAGTAAATATCTAAGGAAGAAAAAGCCAATAGGGGTTTGTCAAGCAGAGAACACCAAACTAAGTTTACATGTCTCTTTTGACACACGGTCTCAGTGGATAAAGGCAATGCAGCATATCTGAATAAAACTCACCTAACTATACAGCACAGAAAATTCATGGAAACCGCAAGAAAACGCTGCCTTGTTAACAGTATAGAATAAGGGAGTACATTCTTTTTATATCAGGCAAACTCACAGCAATGAATGTACTGATACCAGGATTCAATATGAAAACAATGTGTTTAGTAATGGCCTAGAGTATGATGTTAATGGAACAATAATTAACTTTAGTAATGAGAAAAAGACAACGGTACAGCAAATACAAAATGTTCGATGTACACATGGTCTTATTTTTCTCATCATGTTCTGATCTATGTGCTAGATAAAAGTTAAATATAAAGCACCTTGCTATGATTATTATTTTTCCTTGTAATCTATTTCATTTTTGTCTACAGAAAAATCAATGTAAGCTATACCACATGTCTGATGCCAGAGAAAAGGCTGCGTAGGAGAAATTTCAGGAGTGATTCATGAATCATTTTTGATTCAATACGCTGGGATTAAAATATTTCAAAATTATTTTCTGCTCTTGTGACTTCATATAATTTAAGTAATTCAAATCCTAGTACATTCCGCTACCTCAAAATCATGAATGCTTCTCTACTTATCTTTTTATCCCAGTTAAATTAAAAAAAAAAAGTATAAGCACTTACCAAAGCTGCTCTAGACAAAGACTTCTATTGGTAAGGAATGGGAACTAGTTTTTGCTGAATGACTTTTTCATATTTTGAGTTAAAGAAAAAAAAAGGAGGAAGAGAAGCTAGATTGAGTTTCCATCCTTTCTGCTTGGGACAGTTACATGCAGGAATAACTTCAGAACAAAGCTTGGACGAGAGAGTCAACTAAAAATCAAAGAAAAGAACTGGGAGAGAAAATATTCCGGTTTAGCTATATATAAAAGAACCATATATTTTATAGCTTTTGCTGCCTGCTGCTTTAAAGTTTGCCTTTAAAAGGGAAAACTGAACTAATAAATATATTTGAACAGTGTTTATGAAATCTACATAGACAATCTTCATGTGACCTTACATTTGTAACAAGAATGAAAATAAATTTTGTGAAAAGAATTAGTCAGTTCTGAAATTGATTGAAAATTAAATCCACTGAAACGATTTTAAACTACAGAAATGTAGTGTAAAAAAAAATAGAGTCTCCTTGTTTGGTGAAGATACTTGCAAGTCTCTTGTCATGCCCAAGAGCAGAAAAGAGTCCCTGCTAGAAAAGGAATGCAGCAGTTAGTTACCTGTTTTTCTTCTCCATGTAACACTATATACATGTCTAGCCTAACCCAACTCAGTTTTGAAAAGTCATTCCTATAATAAAAATGTAGTTTATTCAAGGTAATTTTTACTAGAGCATATCATAGGTTAATGAGGATTTCTGTGCCTTCTTCACCTAGCTGAACTCAAATAAGTTTCTCAAATTGTCCTTTAATTGAATTTTGTACTGTCTTGCTTTAAGACTTATTGCTGCAGTATGTTATGAAAACAGAATAAACTTCAAATCCGAACATTATCAGAAAAAGCTAAAGCTCATCCGTTATCAATGATTCTTGTTCCAATGGCAAATTAGGTATGGAACGGTACTTAAACAACACAAGTACAAAATGACAACAACTGGACAGAGAAAAATCAATTTTTTTCACCTCTTCAAGGAAACACCCTTTAGAGGATAGAAAGAGCAGACTGTAAATAGTTTATTACTTGATGCTTCAGTCTAATGCAAAGGAGCACTGATGCTGACAAGTCGACACGCAGCCAACAGTGCCAAACGGCTTACTGTAGCCCAGCAGTTTCTCCATTTGGAGACATTAACTCTTAGAAATATTGATGTGGAGGAACAGAGGTCAGTATATAACCTGCTGTTTTCAAAATGCAGGCTAGACTGAATAGGACAAGGTACTCCCTTCAGGATTTTTCACTTCTGGAAAAGAAACAAGCCAGCATTAAGTACTGAATTGATAGTAAATGAAAAAAGTTGGAGATGCTTATGAAAAAGCCTAAATATGTGCATCGCTAGGTTTAAATTCTCTTTCCTCTTCACTTCAAAATGATTTATTTGGAAACTTTCACCATTTGTATCTACTGTCACTTCTATCCCAAGCTGAAACATACTTCTGGCACTAGATTCCAACATGGTCTTTGGCAGACAGCCATTCATTTGGTGCCTAATCCCATTGTATTGAGGTTTCACCAGTTTAGTTCCCTGAAACTTAAGTTCTGACTTCTAGGCAGGAGCCAAAACCTAAATTTTAACCATGCTAAGCTTCTTGGTACTCCATCACATGTATTCCAGTAGGATTTAGATACCAGATCCTCCTCTGCCATCTCTCATTTGATGCCCACTGTGACAAGTATATTCAGAGTGTGATGATTTCTGTGAATCCAGTTCTACGTGTTCCTAATCCTCTATGTGCAATGAACAGGATAACTAAGACACTTAATTCTAGATTATCAATGCCATTGGAAAAAACACTTAAGTCTTTAGATCATGTTGTAAATCTATCCTTTTCCTTTAGCACTTCTATACTATTAGTCCAAGAAATAGCTTTTGCCAGCTTTGCAAACAACATTTTATTTGTATTATTTTGAAATATAATATATCAAAAGTTTTATCCTAATTTCTTATACTGTAACTTCAAACTAGCTCTAACTTTTGAATACCCAGCTTCTGTTGAATATTCTTTTTTCAGGTACTAATCTTGGAATTAGAAATACTTTCATTTTTATCACTGGTTTTTAACTTCTATTATTTCTTAAAGACACAACCCACAGAAGAAGTAATAATTCAATCTACTAGCATATGTTAATAGGTGGTCCATGACTTATCAGCTCTCATCCAGTATGTAAGTGCACTGTCCGGGCCAGTTCCATATAGCAAGTAAACTACATTACTAGTTTTGTGATCCACAGAATCAGTTTGTCCATCTTCAGGAAAAGGATCCTGTCTTCTTCGTGTTGTGCTGTTTCTTCATCTGCTTTACATGATGCTATAGGCTGATGAATTCGGAAGCTTGCTGGTCCTGCCTGCTGATTTCTCGCCTCGTCTATGTTATTTATAAAACTGTCAAATCTTTCAAACTTAATCTTCCTCTTAATCTTTTTATGCACTTTTCACACCTTCCCACAGCTACTATCTCATGTGATGCTGTGTTTCTTCTTCAAGAGCGTAATTCTTCATATGAGAAGGGTTCATTTTTAGGTTACTATTTAGGGTCCATCTTCACCTGAAACAAAATATCTTGCATCTAAAAGACAAGCAAGTAGTGTCTATTGCCAACTGACTGATGGAGAGAGGGACCCCTTATCAAAGGGGGCCGATGGTGTTATTTTTATTTTTTTTTTTTATTTGTGGCATAAAATGTATGTTTTTAAATTTTTTCTAGGGTACTAACTAGTTAGAGCAGAGGGAATTTTCACAGCGGTTATACTGAGTCAAGTACAGTTACTACCTAATTGCTTTGCTCAAGTTAGTAATGGCAGCTGGAGTATATCTGTTATATTAGCTGTATAATACGATAGCCATTATTGATAAATTTCTAACATTTTCCAATCTTAGTAAAATGCACATACTACCTACATTCCCGGTGCCGGTGGTGGGTGATTCCTTGGCTGTTGTGTATTTTGGGAGACGGTTTCACTGGTGGTGTAGCAGCATCACCTGTTGCTGCTGGCACCTCCCACTGATACGAAATTGTTTTTCTTGTTTGGGTTTTTTGTTTGGTTTATTTTTCTTTTTTATTTTTAGATTCCTCGTTAATTAATTTTCAGGAATTAGCCGGGATGCTGTTGTAATTAGTTCCTCTGCAAACTTCTGAAAAAATCTTGCTGCTGATTTGACTACTTTAAGAAAACACAGGTAGAAAACCAATCCATGGTTTACTAGAGTCCCCTAAACCATTTTTTAAGTCTAATATAATTCAAATTATCTAAACTTTTCTACTGATACATTTTTTAACCCGTTGTCAACTAAAGATGGTCTTACTCAACATGCAAAACCCCTCAAATTTGTAGGGTATTATAACCTTCAGTATGGTTACCGCCCAGGAATAAGGCTCAATATTATTATAACCTGGAACTTGTACGTTTTATGTTCTCTCACATTTTTTAAATTGCCAATGCCGCATCTAAATGTCTCATACTATAGAATATGGCTTTAACCTTGAGCTCACTGTATCTGAAGCAGTTGCTGTCATTGAATTTTAAGTGAGTATAGAATCCATATTTATGGATAAGCTTATGGTGTAAATTGTCATCTCTCTAAAATGCTAAGCAGCATTTGTTCAAGATGAAGCTGATAGCTTTGATGCAACAAACTCACAGAAAAGAAATACATTTTGAAGTTAATTACCAACAAATCTCTGATTCATTTCAGTGAGATCAGGAATCAGTCCCAGACACACATATGTGACCCTTCCTATAGTTCAAAGTTGACCTTTTCAACTTTGGGGGTTCTTCCTAAGTATTCTTTATGCAGCCAGTAACGAAGCTGTTAAGAGAGTTTCTAAATATAAAGGCTTTTTTCCTTTTAAACACCAAAAGTCTCTTCTTTTGCATGTGGTAACACCCTATCAGATGCATGCAGAAATACAGAGTTAAAGCTAAAAATTAGTGGTTGCCTCTAGTGCCAATGATCATCATTTAATTTTATATATTCCGTATGCACAGAATGCAGTGCCAGCATGCAAAAACCAGGTTTAAATCTTCTAAAAGGACAAGTAGGCTTAAAGCAACTATTATTATACATACTATTATTATATAAACTCTCTATTATATATAATATTATTATATAAACTCTCTCAAACTAAAAAAAAATGAAAAGTACTAATAAATACTAGAAACTCTCTCAAAAGATACCTTACTGAATACCAAAAGCCATTATTCCATAAACAGAAGTTACACTGCGCAAAAAGTCTTTTAAGGCAGATGTGGTGATAAAGCATTTTTCATGGTGAATGTGCTTTTAAATAGAGTATAAAACATAGAAATTAAATATCAATGAGTAGATTAAATATCAATGTAAAATGTAAACATAGGTTCTCAATGAGCAAAATTAAACGCATACCAATGGCCACTACAATCAAGGAAACAATTAGGCCTCCTTAAGTCCTATATTCAGTTCATGATAGAGACCCTTGTCAATTCATTGTGTGAAGGTTTGGTTTTTATAGCTTAAGTGTCGGAAACATCAATGTAACTCGCTGAACACTGCCTGCCACAGGTGGGACAATACATCCGTATTCAGTACCTAGCACCTTTGACACTACGGAGCACAAATGTGACTTTGTCCTTAGGCACTGGCTGCACCACAGTACAGTATCCCATGGGATAGTGTATTCACACAGGATATTATATCCACAGCTTTCAGAGCTAATGCCAAAGAGCTGAAGATTTTTCTGCAAGTGTAATCTCGTAACGTTTCAATGACTTGCCTCTGAATTGCTCAGCACAATGAAAGGACGCAGCAAAAACAGTTCTGGGCAAACTATTGCACTATATATGCATCATATGCCCCCAGCAGCATAACTAAGTCAGTAAGAGCATTGCTTTGATCACAGATATTTGACAATAAGATGCAGATGGTGAAGCTGTAGATGGCAATGTAGAAAGAGCAGAAGTTTCTGCTTTGTATTTGGAACAATGTTGGCGGCTGTAGCTGTAAAGAATGGTATTGTGGGCAGATAGATCAATCCCATACCCTTTTTTTTTTTTTAGAAAAACATTAACAGCTTTAATTCAAGATAATCACAACAGTAATACTCCATAAGAATGGAAAAGCCAGTTATATATAGAATTGTACCTAGTCCCAGGACTGGCATCTTTCAGAGGTATGATTGAAGAATGCAAAGAAAGAGGCCAAGAAACAATCAAATCTGGTCAAAATAATTTCACTGTAAGATGAAACCTGTAGTTCTGTCAGAAATATGTTTGTCCAACAGGTTGACAGTGTATCGATTACTGTAAACCTGAATTTTTTGCAGACACTTTATTTGGTACCATCTTATACTTCAGTTGCCTAGCACAACATTGTATCTGTCAACGATACTTCATAATTCCTTTACTAATCCATACTAATACTTACTGCAAGGTACAAAATACATGCAATTGGATTTAAAATTCTTTCTGGCAGACCTTAAAATGGTGTCAAAGATGTGAGGTTGCTGAACAGGGTGCACAGATTTCCCAGGAAACAGGCACTGGCCCAGGATATTTTTCTCAGTAACTCCATGGAAGTCAAATCTTTACTGATAAGCTTTGATGATAACGCAGCAGGAGATGCTATGCTTGATGACAAGTTGCTGTTCAGTTAAAATCACTTCCCTGGCTAAATGTTTGCATCCAATGTGAGGCACTTGGATTTCTCATTGGTGTATCAAATTCATATACTGAGAGGAAACCAATTCTCAGATCTGCAGTTTAGATTTAGTATTTCCAGTCTGACAAATTAAAAACACAGCAATATTTTGCACCTTCCTTTCATAGCCAGAGGCAGACCTTGCTGGGCAGGCCCATGCAAGCTCATCTTGTCTAGGAACCCTCTGCAATTGCAAGGTTTGGGCCACACTTAGCACTCCCTTTTGACCCTTCATCTTGTCTCAGGTGTGATGTGCTCCTGGAGCCACTGTGGCTCACCGTCAAAAAACAGCTGGCACTGCAGGAGGAAAAGAGTGCAGCTGACCCAACCATGAAAGCTGGTTCACAACAGCAAGCAAGAAAGTACTGTAAACTATACAGCTAACTGTAGTGACATCTCAGAAAAGAAAAGAAAAAAATAAAATAAAATGCCGTGGTGTACGCACAGGTCTGCAACAGAGTTACCAAGAACCTATGGTCAATGGGGTCTGGATTTGGAGTGGGACTCGAGTTTTGGGTTCTCACTCTCCTTCCACCTCTCTCTTGTTATCTAGGGAGAGATTAAGCTTTTGAAAAGCTGTAATAGAGGAAGACTTAATGTGATAGTTCATAGGGGAGTTTGTTTTTCTGGTGTGTAGATCCCTACTGTAATTCACTGTAAGTTACTGATTGTAGCAGAAAATAATTTGACACTAGCCCATGGCCTGTCGTGTTAGCTCCTGTCATCTGTGAAGCTATAAATAAAATGAGATCATCCTATTCAGTTATTTTCAGCTCGTGTGTTCACTAACGATATCCCTATCCCCAGTAATGAGTCCCTTCAAAATGCTGCACAAAATACTCAGGAAATGGACCACAAATAATAAATGCATGTTAAGCAAAGAACATTGTTGCCTTTTTTGAAAGCACTGTGACTCAGCAAGATGACAGAAGCAGCTAGTATATAACCTATAAAAGTACAATGCAAATTATAATGGGACACCAGTTTACTGAAAATTTTGGAGTGGTTCCACCTGTACAACAAAGCGGCATTGAATGTCTAAGGTTGCCTTTTGTTTGAACACAAACTAGGACAGAGCAAAGTTTTCAGAAAACATGGAGACAGACCGAAACGAAAGGACTCATACACGAATTCTTCCTTGTTTTGTCCACTGTCCTGGCAAGGCAGTCCTCTTCTTTAGCTCATCTTGAGGCAAAAAGCTTTTACTGGCCACCTGAGTTGCCATGGACTTTCAGGACTCTGGGCTTCTCCAGATCCCTATGGAAAGCTGGTGTTTCTGTCTGTCCTTTGTCACTGCTCTCTGCTTGGCCTTGCCCTCTAGGTTGTCATTGCCTTCTCCTGTCCCAGCCCACGCCGCAGGGACCCTCAGGGAGAATATGGTCTTTTCCCTCTAGGCACAGAGCAGCCCCAGGCACAGCAAAGAGGCTACCACCTGTTGAATACACCCAGCTGTGAAGCATTTATACTGCAAACTCTGAATGAATAAGCAGCTCTACAGCTACACCAATACTTAAGCTTGCTTGCCACCAGAGCAAGCAATCATCTGTGATGTTGTGGTTTGGGCGGGGCTGGCCACTAAAATAAATGACAGATGCTGTCTTTTACAGGACATGTGACACAAGCAGGTTCACGGCGCGCTGGGTGAAGAACTGGCTGAAGGGTAGAGCTCAAAGCGTTGCAGTGAATGGGGCTACATCTGGCTGGAGACCGGTCACCAGCGATGTTCCTCAGAGCTCCATTCTAGGGGCAGTTCTGTCCAATATTTTTATCAATGATATGGATGCAGGAGTTGAATGCACCATTAGCAAGTTTGCTGATGATACCAAACTGGGAGGTGCTCCTGATTCTCTTGAGGAGCAAGAGGCCTTGCACAGGGATCTAGAGAGACTGGAGCATTGGGCAATTATCAGTGGCAAGGAATTTAACAACTCCAAATGCTGGATTCTGCACATGGCATGGAGTAATGCCAGGCACAATTATAAACTGGGAGAGGAGCAGCCTGAGAGCAGCCCTGCAGAAAGAGATCTGGGGGTGCAGGTCAACAGCAGACTCAGTAGTGTGCCCTGGCAACCAAGAGGGCAAACGTCATTCTGGGGTGCATCAAACACACCATGGCCAGGGGGTCAAAAGAGGGGATTATCCTGCTGTATTCAGAGTTGTTGCCACCTCATCTTGAATACTGCCTGCAGTTCTGGGCCCCATAATGTAAGAAGGATGTGAAGGTCCTTGCATGTGTCCAGAGAAGGGCATCAAAGCTGGTGGAAGTGTTGGAAGGCATGTCCTGTGAGGAGTGGCTGAGGACTTTGGGCTTGTCTAGTTTTGAGAAAAGAAGGCTGAGGGGCAAACTCATCAGTCTCTACAGCTTCCTGAGGAGGGGAGGTGGAGAGGGAGGTGCTGATCTCTTCTCCCTTGGGATCCAATGACAGGACACCTGGGAATGGCTCAAAACTGCACCAGGGAAGGTTTAGGGGTTTAGGCTGGACATTAGGAAACATTTCATTACCAATAGGGTGGTCAACCCTGAAGTGGTCAGGCAGTTGGACTAGATGTAGGTCCCTTCCAATGGAACTATTCTATTCTATTCTATTCTATTCTATTCTATTCTATTCTATTCTATTCTATTCTATTCTATTCTATTCTACATGGTTGTTTATGACAGTTTCATGCATTATTTCCACAAAACATAGAACAGCCTCTAACTTCTAACAAAGAAACCAAAAGATTCTCCATCAAGTACTGCATCACTGCATGGGGTGTCCATGCCCAGGTGCTGGCAGAAGGGGGTGCAGGGGTGGCTTCTGTGAGGGGATACTGGTCCTTCCCCATGCCAGACACAGTGGATTCCATACAGCTCCAATGAATCCACTGCAGGGCACAGCTGAGCACCTCATCCAAGATGGTGGTGGCTCTGTAATAACGTATTTAAGAAAGGGAAAAAACACTGCGCAGCAGCTGAGAGAGAGAGGAGTGAGAAAAACGTGAGAGAAAGAGCCCTGCAGACACCAAGGTAAGTGAAGAATGAGGTGGGAGGAGATGCTCCAACTGCTGGAGCAGAGAGTCCCCCTGCAGCCCCTGGAGAAGACCATGCTGATGCAAGTTGTCCACCTGCAGCCCATAGAGGACTCCATGCCACAGTAGATGGAGGTGCCCTGAAGGAAGCTGCAGCCTGCGGGAAGCCCACGCTGGAGCAGGCTCCTAGTAGGAGCTGCAGCCTGTGGAGAATAGCCCACACAGGTGCAGGATGTGTCAGGATCTGTCACTTGTTGGGAACCCATGCTGGAGTAGACCACTGCTGAAGGACTGCACCCTGTGGAGAAGACTAGAGCTATTTTTTTCTAACAATTTTATTCCTATGAGTAAGTTGCTTTCAACTTTTACTTGACCCTTGGGAAGCTGTGGAGCAAGTAACATGATAAAGGGAACGTCCTAATTGCACTTCCTGTCAATATGGGCTGCAAGGGCAGATGGTTTGTGTGGCCACCACAAGTGCTGTTTTCAGATCTTCTGAGCAATATATCGCTTGTGAACCAAAAGCTGGGAAATACTGATATTACACTGTAAAAGAAAAAAAAAAGACAGACAAATTCTAGTAATGATTTTAAAATGCCATCAAATCGAATGCAGTGCATATGAGGAAGAAGGATGGGTTTATAATTTTCCATCTACATACTAATTAAGACTCAATTTTCTTGTATTTTGGAGCCTTTCATGCTGATAGATCACAAGTTGTATGTCAAGAAATAATATAAAATTGTCTGAAGACTCAAAATAAATCTCTTCAAACTGGAAACCGTTCCCTTTTCATCTCCAAATTATTTCACACACTTTGCATCATGAAGTCTTCAGAACATTTAATCCTAATGAAGTTGAATCATTTCAGACATTTTAAGACACTTCAGCATTTTAGGATTTGTCTCAGAGATAGCATTATTCAGGGATGTACGACAGTCCTGAACACTCCTTCCCCCTTCCCCCACATGAGGTTCTAGTATTAAGATGTGGAACTAAATTCATTCCCAGCCCCCATTATGGGGGAAATGAGGTAAGTAAGGAGATCATAGGAAATGACTGGCAAGTTTTGTTCTGCTACAGCTTTCCTATGTGACGACAGGCTGTCTTATCCTGCCTGTGCCTCATAGTCCCCTTCTGTGCATGTAGATAACAGTTTTTTTCTCTCTTCATGGTAATGTGAATCTGAATTCATTAATCTTTAGAAGTCACTTTCTCCTATAAGAGACACACTTGCTGTGTACTGCTCCCTCAGTAAACCGGAAGAAGGCTCACATTATTCTTTTTTCTTTCCTGCACTTTTGAAGCCATTGCTATTTCAATGTAGGCTAAGACTTCCTTTCCAAGACAGCAGAAAACCCCTTTGTCCTTCTCTAAATTGTGGCTGTGACTGCCGGTGCCAACATCACAGCTCTTCCTTAAGAAAATCTGTTTGAGAGCTGTGGACTACAAGAAAGAGAACGGGAGGCTTATCTTTTCAATTAAATTCCAAAAAAGATACGTATTAGGTAACTGCTACCGAGGCATCCATTTTCCAGTTCATCTATACTGTTCCCAAAAGTGCCCCATTGATGTGTATGAAAATTCTTAACAATTAAGTATGAAAAGTGTGTTACCTTTGGAACAGACAAATCAAATGATCAGCAAAAAACTGATTGGGATGGCTGACTTGGGTAGAAACATTAAAATGCTTTTGTTGATAAGAGATCCAAGTTTCATGGCTTAATGGCTTCCTGGAGTGGTGCGCCTGTAAGTGGTATGCCAGCTGAAATGGGCATGAGCAAACTGAAGTACTTCACTGTTCTCTCACATTCAGATCAAAGCTTTAATCTGCAGCCTCTGGTTTTAATTATGTTAAAATAACTTTAGAGAAAACACTTTTTTTTTTTTTAACTTGAAATACTATTCCTCTTAAAGAAAATACCTTGAATGTGAATTCCACGTCTCATGGAGAAAACATGAGATTACTTTGTGCGTGCCCTAATACTGCATCTGAGGACTTTAAAAGTTGTAGGTAGGACAAATTGACCTTTCACCAGCACAGATTCCCATGGGAGAAGGACTTACCGAGCAAACACGCCCCAGCTTGCACTCTACTCTGTAGCCCACCTTAGTACTGACAATCCTATATCAACAAGTATCTGAATACTTTTAAGACAATGCAGAAAACAGTAAAATGAGGCATCTTTCCTTTGGTCTTAACTCTATGTTCCAGTTGTCTTCCTACCAAAACCACAGCTTCATCAAGTTGTTCCTATAAATCCTGCCATCGTTGCTACCTCATTCCACACCACTACACTTCATGCAATAATACAGCTTGATTTTGTACAGATAATTTCCAGCATCTACTGCCAGCCCCTGCACAGAAAGTGTCATGATACATCTGAGGCACCTGTTAAAATAATATTTTTTGCTTTTCAAAGACTTGTCACTGCGTTCTGGAAGAGCATAAAGCATCACAGGTCAACTTTAACTCTGTGTTAATAATATTGAGAAGTGACTTTATCTTATTTTAAACATCCAGATTATGACCAAAGCATTTACTTGAGTAAAGAACTTCATTCTGAATATGTAACAGGAAACATAATCATAACCAATTCAAATTGACATCAGTGTACAAAGTGAAGAGTAAGACACAGGATAATCCATAGGGAATATAGACCTTTAATTAATGAATATTAGGCACTACTGCCCAAATTAACTGCAGCGGAGAGAGTACTTCTCAAGCAGTAAAGGAACATTGTATGTGACAAGCAATTTGTGCAATTACTTCAAAATAATCCCACTTTGTAACAAGAGAGTTTGCAGGTTTCTGAAAAGAAGCTGAGTAAATATTAAATTTCAGAAGTATAACTGTCATACTGCAAAATTAGGTAGCATATGCTCTAGTTCTTGCAGGCACTGACATGAAGTTGTTTTGCTACTGATATCCTATAATGGTATGACGCTTTATGCAACTACCAGAGCCGTGTCACCCTGTCCTTTGCTTGTACTGCAAAATGGAACCACCTCTCTCTGAATCCTCTGAATTATATTTGCCTGCAGGCTAGGCAGTGTCATGCACTGCACACGCGGCTAGAAGATGAATTTACTGTACTTCATGGATTGCAACAATATTATTAGGAGATGTAGACTTTGCCAAAGAAAAAAGCAAACACAACCCATCAGGGTTCAGGTGAGCAAAAGACTACACTTTCATTTAGATTTGTGAAAATACTGGATACATTCATGCAATGAAAGAACATTCACACGTTCACATTTACGTTTTTCTTTAGGTACTTTGATCATCTTGGTTTGTATGCCCAAGACACATTTTCAAAACTTGAGTTAGACATTGAAGGCTAAATGTTTTCCCCAAGTGATCAACACCTACAATGGGCACCAGCTTTCAAGGCTTTTTTAAAGCACCTAAAGAATTTTTCAAGTTGTCTGCAACACCCTGAGCAGTTAGAGCAAGAAACGCATTTTCTATGTAACATTTTCAAACAGTTGTTTTGTGGATTTATTTTTTTTTCTTCTGAAAAAAACTGTATCAAGCAAGCTAAACGTTTCCTGTTTTAATACTTGGAGAAACACTCTTCAAATGCTCCCTTATTTCTATCTCATAGTTTCTTTAGTCTAAAGGAAGTCTCACAGGTTGTTTTTTTCTCCCTAGCTTTGTAGCCCTTGTATATTTAAACATGAGTGTGCAAACTGCACATTAAATCTCTGTCAGAGAAGTTGAGCCTAAGCGGCAAGAAGAGCACCTCTTTCACAGCACGTTTATGCACAGGTGGGAGAGGCTCCTGCCCTTGCTCACTTCCTTGAAGGCAGCACTATGGTCTTTCTCCCGGCCTGGGATGCCGTTTACCACACAAAGGCTGTCACACGCTCAGGACAGCCGGTTGCATCATGGGATCTTTTCACTCCATACCCACGTGCCAGATACTGTTAGACAAATGCATGGGGAGCGTGAAGCTGCAGCCAATTTCATAAGTCTCGCACTGAGCGCAGGAGACAATGGCTGTCCACAGCTGTCTCTGGCAGCTCCCACACACTTGTTGCACTTCTGTGGCATGGCCCTTCATTTAATCTTCTACTGCAGCAGAATTGTTGTGGTACGTAATTCGGGACTTGGCCTTAAAACCTTAGGTCACACATAGTTATGCTAGGCTTTGCACGGGGATAAAAACTGGAGAGTTGGCTCTGTCTATCCAACATTCAACAATGTAAGTGCAATATTGCATATAGCACCTGGGACAGTTTGATGCTAAGGCAGAACATTTCGTTATTTCAATCAGTCTCTCTCTCTCTTTGGAAATGCACTGGTAGGAAAAGTTAAAATGCGCAAAGCTTATTTTGTTCACTTTTTAATTCAGTTAGTTGTGTTCCCTCCCATCCCTCAGCCATGGGACAGCACGGAACCCTATCAGGCTTGTGCACCTAGAAATGTGTTTCTTTTTCTAGCTAGGCTAGTTGATCTCATAATTCATATCACATGCATTTCGCTGCCGTGGTGACAAATGGAAGATAGGTGCATTTCATTCGATATGGGTCAACCCTGTAGGAATACATCCTATCTTACTAAAATGTGCAAATGCAGAAACGTAAACTATCCTAACACCAGCATTCATATAAGTTGTCCAGGTGGCTCTTGTCTTCCTGGACTTCCTATATTTGTCAGTTAGATATTTCTTTAGTTTTAGCGATATGCATTTTACGAGAGTATAAATGCTTAACATAGCTGCTCTTATGGGAGGAAGGTGATGAAATTTTGAGAGGTTACTGAGAGACACAGTTTCTCTGAAATGTGGTGCTGCAGCTGCTGCTTCCAGATAAAGGGCCAGTTTGCCTGTAGGTTTTTGCCAGCAGCAGTTAACATGAATTCTGGCAAAGGCCCCAATTTCTTTTCAAAGACAGAGACTGCAGGGAGTTGGCACTGCCTAAAAATGTTGCTACAGAACCAAAGGCTACCTTTTAAAAAAATCTTTTAGCCATGATTGATTGTATTATTTTTTTTTTAATATACATCTGCCAAGGTTATAAGTTTATACCATCAGCCTAATAGACAGATGGTAACTAGGCAGAATAATACGGCAGTGGGACTCATCTGTTTGCAGCCATTCTGCTGTTTGGCTGCTTGAAACGGAAACATTTGTGGGCAGGACAGAGGGATGAAGAAGAGTCCAGACAGGGAAGGAAAAGCATGACCTTACTAATTTATAAATTTATCATAAAGATTTCTTACAAATTTTGCTTGAAAGTGATTCTTCAAACATCCCTCTTCATGGAAACTTATTATGGGCTATCTTACTTGCTATCTTGGGGGTTGTCAAGACAAAATCCTCTTTAACCTGCCCCACTTATTTCCATCCAAAAAAATCAGAGAATCTTATCTTGGCAGGGGTTGTTCTCACACGGCTTTAGCATCTACTTCTACACTTAGACATCCTATACCTAGAGAGATTGTATTCTTTGTCTGTGTGTGCCTGCAATATAATTTTCCTGCTCCTGTTCCTTAGAGGTATATGGAGGAATGAGGAGTGGCATGGGTGGGATGTGATTTGTTTCATTGTTTGTTTGTTTGTACTTAAAGGTACACATATGAATACTATTTGGGAGCCATCCCCTAAAACACCTCCTGTTTTTTTAAAATTCCTACCATATCTTGTAACACTATTAAATTACTGTGATTGGTTTTATTACAAATCCTTTCCAAGACCACTCTCCAACACAGATTAAATGAAGTGAAATCTGCTGACAAGCCTTGATTAGAAATAATGAACCCGGTTAAAATCAGGAACTACTTAAAAT